>NC_044260.1:8064015-9353515 GCF_003957555.1 Calypte anna
GGGAAGTCTGAGGCTGTGAGAGGATGCAGCATGTCCTGGAGAGAAGATGCACAGACCTACACAGGCAGAAGCTCCCTGGAGGTGTCAGCCATGTAGTGTATAATAGTTTGGGACTCTTACAAGGCTAATGCCCAAATGAACCTCAGTGTAGAGCTTCCCTTTCACTTGACCTGGTGACTTAAAAATTCTTTAGTATTTCTGGGAGAAATTCTTTAGTATTCCCACTGGGAGAAGGAAATTCAAACTGGAGTGCGACATCAAGTGCTGTTTACACACAGTAGTACTGAAATATTTCTTTCCTTTGAAGAAAACATTTCTTCTTTTCTCTTCCTGCTTCCTGCAAAGATCTTAATAACCAAATGGAAAAAAACATGAAGTTTGAAAACAAACAAACAAGCACTGAAAAGCCTCATAAAATAATTTGGTGCAGAAAATCTGTCTGTATTACTACAAGCAAGTAGAATTTGTTACCAGAAATAGTTACTTTTCCCCTAGCTTCACAGATTCCTAAGGCTTTTCTACAAGGCCACATCAAAGAGTATATTAGACATTTGTATGATAATATTAATTCATGCACATTTCACACCACCTTTTGATCAGGATTACTTTGATTATTATAGACAAGATGTGTTATATTAAATTTTTCACACACTCCACATCATACTGTGTAATTCTTTGCTTACCTAATTGCCATGAAAAATCACAACAGCTGGAAATAGCACTGTTAAAATATCCTAAATCTGATATTAAAGAATGACAATTCCTATTAGAGTAGGACTGAAATTAGATAGATGAAGATAAACCAAGAACATTCATAAATAATTCCAGTGATGACATTATTGACATAAAATACTGTGGTATGAGCTAAGGTGTTAGATTACAATGAACAGTCTTCAGACACTACACCCTCATAAAACACTATTTTAACAAGCTAGAGGTTTACTATATTTTTAGGATATTAGTTACCATATTTTTAAAATATTGTTCATTGTATCTTTCTTGTGCAGGCAAAGCATTGCAGCCTGGTAAACACAGCAAAGGATTGTATTAGCAAAGGACTTTAATTACTGGTCTAATTTCTGATCTTTAATGCATTTAATTCATCTTTAAAGGAAAACATAATTTTGACAAAAGTTAGAAATACTCCTATAATTTGATGCTATGCTTTACATAAAATGACTGTCATTTCTGCAAAACAATAAGATAAAATCAACCATACGTAAATTAAATGGCTCTAATCCAATAGGAGCAAGAAGAAACTAGCAGTTTGCATTTGGGAAACAAAGCATGACAATTCATCTGACGGTGATATTTCAACATCTTCATCATGAACTGTCTCAGTGTTAAATGTTAGCTGGTTTTGCAGCAAAGTGTGGAAAGTGTTCCTTAGTTAAACAGCAGATTTTTTGTTTCTTCGTTTAATAACAAATAAATTAGGAGAAAGCTTTGTTTTTCATCAAATTGACAATTATATCACTGTTTTGCTGGAAATAAGAGCAGTTGGCATTTTTTTCACAGCAGCATGTGCATGTGTGAGTTGAATTGTCTCTGAATTACAAGCAATAACAAGATATATCTTGTGCCAAAAAGCAATTAATTATTGCACTGTAGCCAGGTTAATCTCATGGGTGGAAGCCCCTCACACAGTCATGTGGCAGCTGCAGCTTCTGTACTAAGGAACTTAGTACTAAGGAACTGTACTAAGGAACTGTACTAAGGAAGCTTCTGTACTCAGGGGTAACTGCTTAGTCACTTTAAAGAGTACATTCCACCTAATTTTATTAAAACAAAATCATCTTTCTAATCATATGGGGGAAAATAGAAATCAGGGGTGCAAAGGGATTGATTTTCCTAACATTCAAAAGGATTTAGGGGCTAAGAGAACTTACCACTCTCATGCAAATGACATTTTGGCTGCTTTTTCTGAACTTTAGAGGCCCCAAAATCTGTTGTGTATTGGAATTTACAAGACCGTCACAGAACTAATGCTTCCTAGAAGAACAAAACTTATTAAGGTACCAGAGAAAAACATTGCAAAAGCTCTCAATGTGAGGCAGGAAACTCTGAGTCTCAAAGGAGAGTCTGCATCCTCATAGCAGCAGAGTGAGTGGGGCAGTGGAAGCCTTAAAAAAACCCTTCTGTTTTCACTAAGAAAAGACTAAATGTTGAAAGCTGTCCAATTAACTGCAAGGATGAAAAATTTTAATTTTTTTTTACCTTGCTAACAAGAAGTCCTCCCTAACTGCACCCAAATGTACAACTCATTTTCCCTACCTCTTTAGCAATGTCACTGTGGTTACATAAACACTGTGCACACTGAATTTCACATCACTGATGCTGCTTGAAGCATCACATTTTCCAGACAAATATATACGCCACTCCAGCTAATATGCATATACATATATCTCCAGTATGCAGTTAATGAGATGCAATTATTCACAGCTGATAAGACACTTGTTCTAAAAACCTCTACATGAAAGCAAGGGAAATTTGAGTTGCAGGGAGACTTCTTCCTTTCATCAGTGCTGTCAATTACAATTCCAACATTATGTAAGAAACAGGAGAAATTGCCTCTGATCTGGCTAAAGGTTAATAAATGCAGTAGTTTAGGGAACTGGAGCAGAAGAATACTAATGGCTCCTGCACCTGGAACACAGTTTCCCTCTTCGTTCTAATTAGCTTCTTCCACGTCAGTTCATTTACAATTAATTTATGCCCAATGCATTTATGAAATAATGCAGGTCGTTGGCTTCAATAAGTCAAGTTCAAGTCAAACAGAAAAAACGGGGTGCTGAGAAAAGGCTGACCCTGTTATCACTACTTATACAGCATAATATAATGAAAGCTTTTCCTGCTCCTCCATCCCCACTTTAAAAACAAACAAACAAAAAATTTCAAGATTAATTCACAAATGTATTTATTTTCCTATGTTAAATTTTTTAGATTTTTTGGTAAATATTTTAACATATGCACCAACAGGTAACAACAGATTAGCAGTAATGCTGTTTTTCTTGTGGAACAATATGCTGAACAAAACATATGAAAAAATTTAAGTCAATCAAAGTGGTACAGCAAAAGATTTCCTGTCATTGAAGTGGTCAGGAGTACACTCCATACATTAAATTAAGTGTCTGAAGGCAAAGGCAAGGGAGAGACTAGAGGTGTGATGAACCACTCATCTCTCACTGTGCCATCAGCAAGTGCAACTAACCTGCAACCACCTGCTTTTTGCCAAGCTAGTATCCCATCAGACAGTGGCAAAGTAAACTGGTCAGAGAAGTTCAGACAGTATTTTGGTCATGACATGTGCCACCTAATTACTTTATTCTCATTTTGGGTCTGTAGCTCTATAAATAAGAACTCCCTGGAGCAAGAGCGAGAACCCAGCTCGCTGGCAATCAGTTTTTGGATACACAGCCCCCACCACCAGCTGAATATTATGTGATTCATGGAAAATGTTCAGGGGGAGAGACTTGTTTAGTTAAGGTTACACACAGTACAGTAAATTAGGTATCAGAGGGAGTCAGTGGAGAGAGTCTGAGTTTGGTGAACTGCTTGTCTACTAGAGCTGCCAAAGTGCATGAGGTGGTGCCCTTCAGACCAGGCAACCCCAGGAGGCAGTGACCTGACCACAGTTGGGACTGTCGCCAAGGCTGAGCCACCACCCTCCATCCTTCCAAACCCTCACCAAAATGCCTGCAATACAGTTAGGACTTTTATTTTCCTGATCTGCTTTCTTTTTCCAGGACGGGAATTTTTCACTCAGCAATGGGAAATGGGTTTTTGGGTTTTTTTCTTTTTTTGTAGGCAGGAGACAGAGACCATCAGCTGCCACCAGAAGGAAATCATGCAGAGAAAATGTGCAGCAGCAGCTGCTGCAGCTGCCTGTGTCCCCCATCAACTCACCTCTTGGCTCTCTACTTTCAGAACTGAAAAGCTGCCTCCTCTTCTGAAGATTACCCCCGCCAGCACAGCAAGCTGATTCCAGAGGCAGAGGTAAATAAAGCAGGAGTCCAGTGAATCCCAGGCATATTTGCTATCTCTAATGCCAGGGCAAGGGGTCTGAAAATGAGGTAGTAAACAGGATCACAGCTGAGGGAAATGCAAACATTCAGCCAGGTCCCAGACATGGGCATGAACTTACTGAACAAATTATTTATCTCTACAAAAAATGCTTCCATACTGCAGCTATATATAAGCTGCAACCATGGGTTGGGGCTTCTTCGGAAGGAACTTCTGACTGTTGTGAGCAGGTATGTACTCTTGTCCTCCAAATGGTTGTGTTAAACTTTTGGAAGGGTTTATTTTGGTAAATTGTGAGATATAGAGTTTTAATTCCATATAACTCGCATTCCTGAGGCATTTGTCCAGATGCTGTCAAAGGGTTGCAAGGTTGTGGCCAGTGCTATTCAGAACAAAGCTTCACCAGTGACTTAGATATCAACCTAAACCAATGACAAGACATTGGTAGCATACAGATGTGTTTCAAACATGCACTAAAAATATCTTCCTTTACTCCATGACCAAAAAAAAAGCAAATGCCTCCTGTCTGTGTTTACTGGGTGATGATGTCAGTTCCCAACCTGCACCATACAGCAGCTGCTTTCTGCCATCTCTGTACCTGATGTCCTCAGTTGTTTTTCCTCTGTATATTTTTTCCAGGCTCATGGTTAGTTAAAATCGCACAAAAAAGTTCACTTCTGGCTATAAAATTAGTCACTGCTGCCCTTGACACAGATCCTTTCCTGCATCATAATGCTTAATACTAAGGAAATATTAATTACATTCTGTCGAACTGTGGCTCAGGTAGCTCATTAGGGACATGTTTGCTTCCCTTTATTTAATTTTTCATTAGTCTGCATTAAGTTACATCACAGGTTGTAGCCACTTCCACGTTCTTACACCCAGCAGATCAATTTAGTCACTTGTAAACAACACAAGGTATTTAGCCCAAGTAACGTCCTTCTGGGAATGACTTTTTCCATAGCATACCTCTTGTCAAAGGGAACTGGAAGCCCTGTGAGCTCCAAAGAGGGGGCCAGGCTGTGAAATTCCACTTGGAGGCACAGATTCAGTATGACATGCATCCCTCTGAGTAAGAAATCCCACCTCTCCCATGGTGGGAGGTGGTGAAAATTGCACATACCCAAACTTACATGATTTAGAAGCCACAGACTCTGGAGACACTTTTTCATGTAGCTGGATGCAGTCACTGGCATTTGGGCTCTGTGCAATACCACAGTGTCTTTCAGGCCAAAAGAAAATGAGGACCTGGTGCTTATGGCTGTGACTGCCCCATGGTCAACTGATGGGGAGTTTGTGTCCAAACCCCCACTGCTTGGGCTGCACACATCTGTGCTGCTGAGCAGTGTCCTGAGTAACTATAACCAACTAGGCTAAGAAATAACTGTAAAGAGAGATATGGTAAAGAAATACTTCCTCTGTAGCCTGAATCTTGCCCATCTGGTTCCTGCCAGAGTGCTTGGGCACATGGGCAGGTCAAACAGAAAATCCCCTCAGTCAAAACACGGCAGAAATACAACTGTTCAGTCAGGAGTGTGACAGACCCTCTGTGTTGCTCTTACAAACTTGACTGAATGACTCGTGGTCCTTGGGGCTTTTTCCACAACTTGAGGTCTCAACAGCAGATGCATTCTCCATCTGACAACCCAGATGAGGGGGCACTGCCTCAGACATGGCCCTGTGCACACACAGCACTTTGCAAGTGCAGGGCGAACCAGGGCAGGGAGAAGCCTGGGTAAAAGAAATAAGTGGTTTGGGTTAGTTTTTCTCTCCTCCATGAAGCCCATCCCCTGCACACACTGTTCAACAGTGTTTTTGCCAGAGAAAACCACAACTGAACTTAGCCAGATCACAGGGGAGCCTCTTCTGCTGCTGCTGATTTTCATCAGTGTTATCTGAACCCATGCTGCAGTTCCCCAGAGTCTAACCACACACTGTCTTCCCTTGTTTCTTTACTTTTTCTGAATACTATCCTCCCAGTTTCTCCCTTCTATTTTGGGCATGATGACCTACTACAGGGGTATAAGATTTGGATACTTAATCCATCTCTTTCTGTGCATTCAGACCAACCTCCCAAAGCTGGTCCCATTAGTACTTGCCACAGCCAGATGGACAACTCCAAAGATGGTGTTTGAGTCCCAGCACTGTCTGGAAGGATTCAGCTGAGCAGGTCTGGCCGTAGGACGAGTGCTGGAAAGCAGGATCAAACCAAAACAGGAGAGCTTTGGTTAAGCAGGAAGTTCTATCAGCTTGCATTTTGGTGGATGGGGTTATGTTATCTAAAATAACTGAGCAGAGGGTGTTCAATATAAGAAATACATGAAGTCTACCTGATGATATGCAGGGAGCACAGATGAATGAGAGCAAGAAGCATTATTTAGAAAAGGAAGAAAGGAGTCCATGGTGACAGCAAACTCCAGGACAGAATCTAAATGGTGTGTTGCTCTAAAAATTACCAAAAGCTAGTAGCAAATACTGGCTTCACAAAACTGATGTTATCAGGTACATTTTTATTTCAGTCATTCAAAGTACTGAATCAGAGTTATTATAATAAGCTCGCCAGAATGTTTATTATCAGGTTTTTCAGATTAAGGCAAGAAGAGTGAGCACCTCATGTTAAAATACAAGGTTATGAGCACATTTTTCATAGGTTATAAAAACCGTATTTGCCAAGCTCCAAGTTGCCAGATTGCAAGGGAAGGAGAGAGTGTAAATCCATTTGCAGCTGCACTTTATTTCAAAAGCAATCATGTGGGAAAGTACAAGGATTTTAAAACACCTGCTACATAGAACACTCAACAGACAAGACATCCACACTGTAGAAAAGAGATTTTTTAAGTTTTTCAGCCTGACACAGAAGTCAATGGATTCAACAGCATCCTTGGTACCTGCTTGTGTAATACTTGCACTTTAGCTTCTTTCTTACACTGCACACATGAGCTGAACATAAAATCTGAGGAGGCCTTTCATACCCACCATTTACAGCCTACTCTGGCACTGCCTGAACTTAAAGTTTTTGTTCCCTGTGCCACCTGTCCTATTTTTTTTCAGGATCTGAACTTAGTGTTAGAAGAAAGAAAGTAGTTCATTGTTCACAGCTTAACTGATGTATTTCTGTACCAGTACTTGCATAGACAATTTCTCTCATAGGTATGAAAGAACCTAACATCAAGGATGACTGAATAGAAACTAATCTCTCTGATGTCCACTGCAACTAGGACAAACCTGATGTGAACAGGACAACCACAGGTAAGAGCATCCCTCACATGGATTTAGTGTCACTTCCACTGTGGACAAACCCTGAGGTGGACCTGCTATCTGTACCCACCAGTTTTCAGCAGGTCCTCATTTCATTAGCTGTTGTTGATTTAACAGAAGAAATGCATATTTGAAGATGGGTGCCAACATTTTCAACAAATATAAAAGTCCATGACATACCTGAAACAGTACTGCCAGAGTCTACTGCATACCTACAGCTCCTAATACCTGAGGAGGTATGGTTGCTATCAGAGGAGAAACACTTCTGGGAAAAAAAATAAAAATTAGGTGCTACTTATTATAAAAATTTCATACTTCAAAAGAAATACACTTTGTTTTGTTGAGAGATAAATTTCTTGCTAAGGAATTTGCCACACTTTTTTCAATTCCCCTTATACATCTGAGGACACCAAAGGTGCTATGTGCTAAAACAGCTTACTCAGGCCTCATAGCATTTCACTTGAAATTGTCTCTCACAGAGATGGAAAAGTTGAACAAAATTTCCAAAATTAGTTACACTGCAGTAAACCAGCTTCATAAAACTTCAAAGTAGAGAATTTATTCCATCTTTAACAATCAAAATGTAAATAAATACAGGAATTCAAATAAGTTATCCAAATACTTTGGGCATCATTTCACTTATGGGAGGGGTAACACTTATCCCAGCACATCAAGGAACAAAACCTGGCTCACTGACACTTGGGAAACCCATCTGAACCCATCTGAATCAGATGGCAATGCTATTGAATCAGATGGTGTGTAGCAGGATGGTACCACACCTTCAGACCCTGTATCCATGTTATTGTTGTATAACGTGTTCTGAAGCATCTCCAGTTCAAAATACAGTATTTTTATTTAGCAGTTGAAGACATTCATTAGTGTAAGGAGGACTTTCTTCCACTAGCTCTATAGGCTGAATACGTTTATCTTCCTCATTTAATGGAGAAATTTGAGTGGGGCACTGACACATTAGATGCTGCATCAGTAAAAGTTGCTATGTAGCTGCTCCATCCTGTCCACAACACTATCACACTCTGACCACTCAGTTTTCTGCACTGGGAAAAAAAGTCTCAGTAGCAAATAAAACTTCTTCCTCACAGTTTCAGTACTTCTAAATCAGAGCTTCTGCTGGGGACTTTCGTTTTCTTTAAAACAGCCATTTGATACTTTATTTTCTACTAGTGGCTGAACAGCACATATCAACATACTGAGTTACCCTGTGACATTTGTTTCTCCTGCCAGTTCAGCAAAGAGGTCTGTGAAAAGATGCATTTGGTATTTGACACAGGCTGTGCAGGGAAGGCAATTAAAAGACATTACAATATTAAAATAGGACTGTCACCATCTAACATCCACAAAAACATCTTTAGTTTGGCTGGTGGACCAATAAAATGCAGGCCCTTAATGAAGCTGTAATTCTGGCACAAAGATCATTTCTGGAATATGAATCAACTCTTCTGATTAAGTCTTCGAAACCATTATTATAGACTTTTCTTTTTGTATTCTATCTCATTATTTGTATCCTTCTTGTTATAGTTAGCTCAAATTCCCTCTAAGTTTTCTTTTATGATAATTTTTCTCATACTGAAGCTCTTAAGGGAAACAAAGCTGTTGCCTCCAATGAGCTTTTCCTTTGTGGCCTTAGTAAAGAGAACAGAGCACTAAAGTTCAGGACAGCTGCTCTGCACTGTACAGAACCAACCAGCCAGCAAAACCAATGAAAAATGAACCCTAAAGAAGGAAACATTTTTATATTCAGGTATGCCTGAGCACACTTCAACAGCTTAACAGGAGTCTAATGAAGAGCAAATGTTGCAGGCACTGTTGACTGAAAACATCCTGTGCAGAAGTCTTTAAACAAAAATGATTTAACAACATAACTTATACAAGATTTTAAAAAAATAGATTCAACAAACAGTCCAACCGATGTAAAAAAGACTCATGTCCTCCATGTGTTCTGCTGATTTCAACTCCCCAGCTTTAAAAACAGTACTTCCTTCATGTGTTCTCACTGCTAACATGCCTCCTCAGTATGAAGAGCAACATGGTGTCAGACCTGTCAAGAATTTGCAATTTGTCTTTCAAGTAGTTGTGGAATGAGACAATTTGGATCTTATCTTTGTTATTATATTTCATCTTAAACATTGGTAGCTCCAGAGGTGTGCTCTGCTTTGTTACACCTCTCTGTACATTAGGCTTCTGCTGACAGATGATCAGATAAGGTGAAGTCATGCCAATAGCTCTCAAGGTAGGAGGAAAACTGTTATTTGAGAAGTTTAAACTACTTTGCTGCTGCAGATCCAGTTGGCTTTTGCCAAGGCTTTAGCTTCTGCTCTGTATGAGAAAATGGTAAGAGACATTAACACCTGCAAAGACTGAGCTTGCAAACTGAAGAGCTGGACGAAAACCAAAGAGGTGAAGTGACTCATCCCATTACATGCCAATGCCAGGGCCAGCATTAGAAAGCAGTCTTTGAGATTCCCAGCCCAGAAATCTGTTACACTGCCAACCCAAAGTGAAGCAGGACTTGCATAAAATCCTACTGGTAGGAACGTGCAAGATTTTATACCGTCACCCAGCAGCATGCAAACTGGCCAACTCTCCCTGGCACCTGGCACTATCAGGATCTGTTCAGCACATACAGACTATGCTCCTCTGGCCTTACTGACCACTGAGTCATCCGTCCCCTTAAAAATCAAGCACCCAACTGCTGCTAAAACCAGCAAATATGGGTCTGTATTGGGAGCATTACATTTCCATTAGAGATGACTTGAGAAGCTGTTTCTTTAACATCTGCACACATGTGCACAAGTGCACACACACACAGAGTCACTAAAATATCAGCAGCCGTGTCTGGGCTCAGTAACAGTCACATTTCTAGACTGCTCACACTCTGCATCACCTGCTAAAGACTAAGAATATGGGACCAAGTTTTTCCCGGGTTACAGCAGTGTGATGAAGCCAGTGGGAACACTTCACAATTAGGGGGATTGACATGTTCCCAGGTTTATAATTGGTCTTGGAGCTCATTGGCACAGATGATTGTTCATGGGCTGCTGAGCCAGAGTTACCCTGCCTGCCCACTGGAGTAATAGACTGTGGCTGGTTGAGTTAATTTGTATTTAATTCATTGTGGGTTGCCCATGTGTAAATAACTACTTCTCAACTTCCTATCTAAAATCATGGCATTTTGTTATTGTAGCACTGAGGCAAATATGGTACAATGTTACAGTCTGGAGCAGAAGCCCGCAGACAGCAAAGGGGTACAAGCATCACACTGCAGATGACCTCATATCTTATTTCCTCGCAGCCTCAGGAAGGAGAAAGGATTCCACAGAAGCATGAGGAACCAGCTGGGGAATACATAGATGTCAGCAATGAGCTGGCAGCTCTGGTTCACATACATTCCAATCTACCCACACACTCTGTGAAACGTGAAAATACCACAATCAAATAGGGCTACTTTCACCATTGACTCCATTTCTCCTTATAAGACTGGTCCTGGTACCAGTGTACAGCTCCCAAAGTATATTTGTGATTTTTTTCACACTGCACTGTGAAAGAACAGAAAACATGTGCCATTTTCTCAAGACATCAATATTTAATATCTTTCTTGATAACCTAAACTGTGGGTTTCTTATTCTCTGACTTCAAAGCATTTAGTGGTCTAACACAGTACGTCACATTACATAAGAAACCTTTTTTTTTTTTTTCTTTTTTTTTATGCTAAACATTAACTCAGAAAGCTCTCAGCACATGGAACACAACACGTAGGCATCTAGGCCACAGAAGTATGTAAATCTATGCAGCATCCCTCAAAAAACACAACTCCTATCTCTAGCTGATGGTCTGAAGACAGTCTATGGTCTGCAGATGACCTGTCATTTCTTTTCTATTCCAATCTAGAATGACGTGAAGGAGATCTCAAATAACCTATCAGACTCAAATATTAAGGTAAAAATATGCTACTGTTTAGAAATGCCAGAAAGTAAATACACACAAGGAGAAATTATTTAACCTACCCAAATGTTTTGAGTGCAAAAATAACATCTGAAAAAAAAAAAAGGTTATGAATGTCATTATGGCCAGAATACTGAAATCATCTTTTCATTGCAGAACAGCAGTGCAGAAATAAGTGAAATGTTACTTTTCATAGAGACAGAAAGAGAAAAGAATGCAAAGGTTACAATGCTTTTAACTAACACAAAATGTGCTGACCATGTGGGTCTGGTTTAAGGTGCAGCTCACACTTCCATGATGTTCTAGCAGGGACAGAAGTGGATAAAACTGTTAGGAGTTAATGGAAAGAATGGAAAATAAGATGGAAAGGTGATAATATCAGAGCTGTTTTGTTCAGAGATATGTGAAAGCAAACAGAAGTATAAAACCAGCTAAGGTCATATTGGGTGCTCCCATTTGCTAAGATGATAGTGCAGCCATGGAAAGGAACAGCAGTAGATTGAAAGTGGAGCAAGGCAGGACCTGATTATCATTCCAGTATTTCTGCTTGGGGTAAAAAAATCTAAACAGAGTAACAATTTGAGATTTGATTTTTTATTAAAAATAAGTTGGTTATTAAGACTTACTGTGAGATGTTCTTGTAGGTCAGGCAAAAATTTCACCAGTGATTTGCACCATTTTTGGCAGGTTCCTTAGAGCTGTCTAGTCCTGTATGAAAGTTTGTCCCATAGTCAAAAATCCTCAGCACAGTCCCCACCCGCATTTTGAAACATAAGCTCTTTGCACACAGTTACTTACAGAATAAAAAGAGTAGCAGGAATTAGCATGCACTGCAATTGTCAAAGCCCATTTTAGGAAAAACTCCTGGTGGCCAAACCAACGCAATGGCAGTTTTGTTCTCAGAGGAAAATCAAAGTTATTCCAGTCATCCTCACTCCTACTACTTTTATCCTCTCCAAGGTAGGCAAATGGTTCTTCTTTTATAACTGCAGTGAAGGAACTTGGAAACATTTCAGCTATGAGGAGAATTCTGTAATTCACCATATTTCTCTTGCTGGGAAAGAGGTGGATAAAATCAGCAATGTGGTATTGTGATACCATTCCAGAACTTTTCTTCATTTAGCAAACTGCTCATCTGATAAAATTATAAAGTCTCTGAAACTGGGAGTAAAACCTGGCCAAGGTCTCTATTTTCCCTTGAGCAATGCCTGTTAGGGTTTCTACCTGATTCACTTGTCACCGTGCAGGACAGAGGGAGAGAGATTCTCATAACCAAGCCTTTGCAGTGCCAAACATCATCAGTTCCCAAAGGAATTAGTGGAACTACACAGAAGACTTCCTTAGACTTTCAGAACTGGTTAATATTGTATTTTTATCTCTAGAGCCCTGTGCTCAGGTTTCCTGCCCTTTGTATCTTTCATAGGTCTTCACATATAGTGAGAAATGTTAATGGCCTGATTGCCAGGTGCTGCACATGGGGTCTTTACAAAGTTTCAGTGATCTGAGACCCACTCTAAAAAGAAGGAAGAAAACCACCAGACCTTGTCCTTTTGCAGTACAAAGAGGCTTTTAAGGATTATTGCTGCTAAATTACACCTGGCGCTGCATGAAGACCTCTTAGAAATGTGTTTGACCCTGCAATAACCTCGTGTAAACAGTGTTAATCATTATTATATTTATTAATGGCCCCCGTTGCCTACTACAATACTAAGAAAAATTTCAGTGCATTAAAATTGATATTGCCGTGGTTAAGGGAAACCCATCACTTACATTATAAACACTGATTACTTTTAATAAGTAAGATTTGAGCAGACTGATTTGAACCAGATGCAGTCAGCCTCTGTTATGATCATTTTGTATAAGCTGAATTAGTGGCGAATAAATAGTCAATAAATACCTCCACAGAAAGATTTTTGGGGAACTTGTAGTAAGAAAATACAGAAATCAGTTCAGAGATGTTCAGTGCATGGAACTTCCTTTCTTCAGTGGAAAGAAGGATTCAATTACAAGTTGGGGAGATACCTGCTGAAGTAGACTGCCAAATGGGAGAAAAATAGCAGTGGCAAAGGATCACATGACAGATTAATAATGCAATTTGTGGAAGCCATGGCTTGGTTTATGTGCTGCAACAAATCTGCAAACTAATGCTGTTTGTAAACTGCTGGGGAAAAGAGGGAAACAAGTGGCTAGTGTGATGAATGGGAAAACTCACCATGACAAGTAGGGTGAATGATGTTTCTATGTATAGGAATGAGCAGACTTGAGCAGTTGGCCTTAAAACAGGTGTTTTTGCATCCAAAAGGAAGACCCTTGGGTTCATACTGGGTGAATTGCTCAGTTTGCTTTGATTGCTGCTGGCAGTGCTATGCACAATATGTCAGGCTTGAAAAGCTGCTGTTTCCCAGTCATCACACTTAAATTTTAATTTTTTTTTTTTTTTTTTTTTTTTTTTTTTTTTTTTTTTCTGAGTAAAGTCTTAGAGGCCTGATAGTTGCCATAGACACATCAGCAAAGACTTAGAAGAATGATTTGGTAGAGCATGACTTTCTTTGAACCAGATCCCAAGCTGAAATTACTCAGATGCAAAGAGAAGAATCAGCTGTGCTGGCAGGTAGAGCTGGGAGGGGCAGCCTGGCTACAAACACCAGGTCAGCTCTTCAGCTGGGAGACAGGAGTCATAAGGGTGTTTGCAGATCAGGTCACTTGGGATGTGTCCTGCATTACTCATTTCCTATAGAGACTTCTGGTTTTTTACATGACTGAAGGACTTGAATTGGGCCCTCAGTGGACATCCCTGCAAGTGAACTAAAGCCACTCCAAACACCACGCATTAATGTGCAGAACAGATTAGCCTGTACATTGCATGAAAATAAAGATTCGAGAGCAGATAGATTCAGTAAGCTGGGCACACTGTATTTTATTACATGAAATAGGGGTGTTTAGATAAAAATAGAGTGGGATCCCTTTAAAACAGCTTTCTAACAGAGGACAAGAAGCCCAGCAGTCTTTACTCATTATAAACCTCATTAAGGACAGAGCTTTGTATCTCATATTATCTGTGCAGTCATGTTTATCTTGAGAACAAATGATGGGACTGTTCTGCTTGGAGACATCTGTGAGCAACCTTTCACCTCCTGTCTGTTATTTTTATATTCAATATCAAGCTCATTTCTCAAAATGATGCTTTGTATTTATACAATGACTTTCATTCCACTGCCTCAAAGAACATTATTCTAATTACCAAGGTTTATGCCCATTTTGTGGCATAAAGGAAGAGATTCATTAGCTGATGGGACAACGTGGAAAATGGGGTCCTACTGAACAACTGTGTTCTGTGTGAACCTTGCTCCTTTAGCTGCCTTGGCCAGGCAAATGGTAATATGTTAGAAAATGTTTTAATTGCTCCACTAAACCCTCTATTTTAATTAAGTATTGATTAACCAGAACACTAAACAAGTCACACTCTATCAAAGTCACAGAGATATGAGAGACATTGCTGTCATTTTCTCACCCCCCATCCTCACCTGATCCAACCTCCAAGAGCACTGCCAGGCAAGGAGCACTCCATAGCCCCAGCTCTCCAGCTCTTCTCAGGGATGGCAATGTTCTTGGAAGAACACCTCCTCCTCCTTGCACTGGATGCTGCCTCCACAACTGGCCAAAGAGCCACTGCATGTCTGCAGCCAAGATCATATATTCCAGCTGGCCTGTCAGGTTTTGTGCATCTGGAGTATTTCAGAATATGGGAAAATGGTGCTACAGCCACCCTTAACTCAGCTCCTGCTGCACACTTCAAAGCAGACTTCTCAAACAGAATTAATTTTACATAAGTTAATTGTCTCCATCCTTTTAATGAATTAAATTAAACTGGGAACATCAAGCATATTCTGTCAGCTTTAGCTTCAGGCATCTTCACCTTTAGACAATTTCCAACAGCACAGGATGGCTCACAACATGTGGCTGTTAACACCTTTCAAATCAAATCAACTGCTAATGAAAAAACCCAGGTAAGCCTTATTCATAGATGATGCTTCATCTTGCACCATTTAACAAGGAGGACAGACTAGAATGATACCATTGTTCATTTTCATATCAATTGGCAGAAATTACCTTTATTAGAAAAATGATCTTTTCATATATATATTTACAATTTTTACATCATGTTATACTTGGCACGTGTGTTTTCCCCAAATAATTATATACATTTCATAACACACAGACATTCGAGTCCCCCACTCCCTTAATGTTTTTCTACATATTTAACAAAAATGAAGAACACAATACAATTTGTAGGACAACCATAATAATTATATATTTCTCTATCATAAAAAGTTTGAAGCAAACATATATATATATATTTATTTTTTTTTTAGATATGTTTCAAAATATTTATACAGTATTAGCACTCAGTCATGCACTGGGTTAAAACATGGTCAGGTGAACTGCTGTGAGGTGGCACGTGCAGTGTGGGAGAGAAGCGTGAGCCCAGCTCCTCCCCGCTGCCATGGGTGCTGTTGGGTGGATCCAACAACCACCAGGATTCCAGAGGCAGGGACAGATGGGTGCAGGGGCAGCTGGGTGTTCACCTATCTCCAGAACATGACAGTTAAAACTGCGTGTTTAACACTTGTGTGTTTAACACTTGTGTGTTAGAATTCATTTCAGTTTGCTAAACCCATCTAATAAACCA
This sequence comes from Calypte anna, assembly GCF_003957555.1. Classification (NCBI taxonomy): domain Eukaryota; kingdom Metazoa; phylum Chordata; class Aves; order Apodiformes; family Trochilidae; genus Calypte; species Calypte anna. The sequence goes on from NC_044260.1 coordinate 8,079,947, forward strand.
GGCAGCGATTGGAACGCCAAACGTTAGTTTTTATTTATTCTCTTTTCCCCAAAACCCTTTCTTCTGAAGAATCCATTAGACTAGGGATTTCATAGTGAAATTCCAGATTCTCTTAAAAATTAATTATTTTATGCTTGATTCCATTTCACCGATATTCTTGTATTTCTAGTCTAACATCCTTATTTATTTCCCCAGGTGTTAAGAGGTCTTCAAACCCCTACTACTCTGTGCTAGGAATTGGAAATTTATTATTTGCCCTTTGAATTGAAATATTACACTATTGAGAGGAATACATTAAAAATGCATTAGTAAATAAGAGAAGTCATAGGCATTTTAATTTACTGTGTATGGAATCATGTGGTTAGAACATTTTTGGTAAGGTGTTGTTCATGTAATGGAATTTTATTCTACTTCAATGCATATTATTGCTCCATTTAACAAGCACAAATTAGTACACTTGTTTGGGGTTTTTTTTCTCATCACAACAAGAACACTTGTGTGTTGTGTCCAAGTGTGCTAATAGCTATTTTTCTTTCTGAGCAAAATCCAAAGTTAATATTGTGAATTCTTACTTTCTTAAGATACAAACAAAACTCAACTGGGTCTTAGGATGACGAGTAAAGATTCAATACTAATTTTCAGTTACATCTCATTTTTCAGGGTTCAACTGCAAATAACTTCTTATCAAACTCAAAATAACAACACACCACTTGAAACTGCTAATAAATGGTTGTAGAATCTTTATCACAATGCTGAATTTTTCTCTTGCCCCTCATTCTCCCTAAAAACTTTATACATATACATATATATAAAGCATATATAGAGCTTATATATATAGATGTATGTATGTAAAAGACTAATCAGGAGAACACATTTAATTTACATTATTCAAGTAAACAGGTAAAAATGCTTTTAGAAGTGAAATTTGAAATTGCAAAATATTTCTGGTGAGTTTTGTTTAGCAGCACAGAAATATTAGTGGTTCATCTAAGACAGCAAAAATCATTGAACAGGATGAAAGGAAGCACGAAATGTCCTTCAGGTTTAGTGTAACTTTGAATCTGATAAATCAAAATTAACATTATTAACTCACAGGTGAAGTGCTTCTGAGATAACCTGGTAGGGATGCACATTCTGCAGAAAAATAGCATATTTAGTTAGGAATCAGGTAGGAGGTTGCCTAACACATTAATGGATTCTGTTCATACCTTCTGGCTTCACCAGGGAAGACACAAGATAGATTGTGCATGTGCATGTGGGTGTGAGGTGTGAAGACAGAGAGATCAAGCTGTTCTCCATCAGTGCAAAATGGATGTTCTGCAATGAATAACACTATTTCAAAACATTATAGCTGATATAAAGTATAAACTGTAAACAGTTCTTATTAAAAATTGCACTAATCTCTTTCCTAGCTGCACATGTGGCAGCTCATTGCAACATGAGGTTTGCTTTGTTTTTTGTTTTTGTTCAATTCTGAGTGTGAACTGCATTAAGGATCTGCTCTCCCATCACTCATTCACACATGCTGATTTAAGCCAAAAGATGTTTTGCCTATGTTTAGAATCCAGACCTAGGCCAGGTAAAAATGAGATATCAAAAAATTTCCTTTGCAGATGAAGGATTTGGAGCCAAGTTCTTCTCCAAGACACACTTGCAGTGAATCACATACAAAATCTGATCCCAAATAATTTTCTGTTACTGGGTTAAGGTGGAAATTCATAACTTTCCAACTCTCCCCTTAAAAAAAAAGGCTCAAGAATAACTTCAAACAAATTATTTCAAGGTATTTTTTGTTATGAGTTTTGGTCAGAGTACTGTAAATTTAGAAAATAAGCCAAATACTACAATCATCTTTTGGCCAGAATCTCCACATCAATACTAGCAGGCTCAAAAGCCTCTGCGTTGAGTTATTCTGCCTTAAACCCCATTGCTTCAATACTGCCTCTGTGTGCAAAACTGATTTTGAAAACAGCCCAGTCTGCCCAGTACTTGGGCAGCCCCTGGTACACACACCTGCTGATCTTTCCTGGGAATTTCTGGCTTTTAGATACCTTTCCTTAGCTACCTTTAAGGAACAGGTTTAATCACCACATCTGGATTGCATAAACTGACACAGAATTTTCAAGTCATTCACCAGGCCAACAGACCCTCTCTGGCCATGAATTTTCAGAACAGAACAAGAACATATCCTTCTCCTATGGCTTTCTTATTTATAGTGAGTATCATCTCCAGCTCTCTGGGACAGGAGCTCTCCTCTAATTTTCACACATCCTTGCACAGTCCAATCCTGATCCCAGAAAGTCCTTCAGCCATGTCTGTACTAGAGATCAAACACTACACTAAATGCTGCTAGAGGCTTTGTGGATCTAGGAGGTTTGAAAAGGAGAGAAAAGAATAGTGTAAAATAAAGCACTGCTGAAATGTGTCCCATGGCTCAGGAGATTACTCACACATGACTGGGTAGGAGGGTGTATGCACGCAAGCGTGTGTATACTGTATATATATTTAGCTTAACGAGTTTAAACTATTAATAAATAGCTTCTTATGGTATTTGCTAATTAAAATATCAGGCTTGTATCATTCAAAATAGTGCAACCTACGTAGCAATATACAGGAAAATTACACATAGTTCCTATCACCATTAATATGCCTGCACATATCAAGATGACAGGATACCCTTTTTCATAAGATTAACTTTTTGCATATTTAGTTGTATTCTTTGGCCCATTTTCCTGTGAAACCTGGAATGCCAACACAAAAACTTTGGCTTTAAGAGAAAAAAAAAATCTGGATTTTTAAGTGACTTTCAGAAACTTAAGTAGAATTCAAATCACTTTAGCTAAAATTTTCATTTCCTCCAGAAACCTCACACCCGCAGCCTGCACAGATGACCCATTCGTGTGCATAACTGTGAACCTCCAATTTAATACTTTTTTCACTTGTGAAGACCATGTACTCTTCAAATGATGCACAGTACAGCTTCCAAAATTGTTCTCAACTCCTCTAACCTTGTTCCACTGCTGAACTAGAAAGTTCTCCTTCCCCAGTAGCATGGGAAGCCACAGCAACTTTCTGAGAGCCTTCAACTGCATCACTAAGAGTCCAAATGCAAGGTTTGCAATGGGAAACAAACCCATTTTCGGGAGGTTTTTTTCATTAAACATCATTATTAAACAGGCTAAATAAAATACTATCAGACTAAAGAATCTTGAAGTAACGATGCAACACAAATCTCTTCAAAGCAGCTATTCTTATGAACTGCACAAAAGAAATCTGGAAAATGCATTCTCATAATGTATTTGCTAAGAAAAAAACACATCATTTCTCTTAATAGTACTAGAAGTCCAAAACAAGATATTCTCCATTAAAATTTCATGTCACTGTAAGTAATACCATTTGCTCATATTAAAGCTCAATACCAGTTTTGAGAAGTGAGGAAACCTTCATCAGTTCCCAAGCAAAGACTTGGATCTTTACAGTGCACTGAATAGGTATCACAATATTTACTGGCATTATTTTCACAGTTTTATAACGTGCACATAGAAATATATTTTTTTAAATATATTACTGAAAACAAATATTAATACAAAAGGGAAAGGAGAAAACATCTAGGAATATAACTGCTTATCGCCACTACTTGTAAGGAGCTGGAGGGTCAAAGTCATCTTTCTTAAATATGTAATACTACATTTAGTGGGGTTACCTACTAATAAAGGTAGAAAGGGATTGCATGAAAAGGTTACAGCACAGTTATATTCTCTACTAATTTAGCATTGTTTTCTATACAGATAAAGAATTAAGGAAAAGGTGTAAAAAATTTCATTTAAGTGCAGAACAACAAAAACCTGGTAAATAGTGAGGTAATTGAATTTTACTTATATTACTTCTGGTTCTTAAGTTATAGATATGACAAAATCATCACAAAATCAGCAGTGGAGTCTTACAGCTCTGTAGGCTGGCATTCGTTTTGAGAATAATGTCAGCCACAGCAGACATATTCTGCAGTATGTGACAAAAAAGCTCATGAACCTGCAAGAAGAATTAAGTGCATTTTCACTGCATTGCAGGGTGATGCACACTTATAATCCCGACTTCCCAAGCTGCAGGACGTTGGAAGAGCAGATATTTTTAGGGCATATACTCTGTACACAGGTTGAGAGAAGCAGGGCAAAAAAATTTAAAAGCTTGACTGCAGTGAAATAAAGGAAGAGCTGATTTACATATTGTGCAGTAACCCTCCCCAGCAGAGCAGACAGAAGCCAGGCAGGATTTCTGCTCCCATTTAGCAGAGCAACAGACACCAGAGAACAGAAACAAACTCCTCTCCATCCCACAAACATCACTGCTGCCCTGTAATGAAGGTGAACATGGGATTAATTCCACAATGAATGTTGAGCACCAGCAAGAGTTTCACACTATGTACAATGTGTGCACATCAGACAGAAACATCTGCATGATCAGACGGAAGAGAGAGACATGACACTCCTGAACCTACTCCCATTTTTATTCACAGGTGACTCCAGACAGAGCAAGTTGAGCCTTTCCTCTACCATACCATCTACCTGGCTGTACTCACATTTACATCCACAAAAAATACACACCTGTGATTAAACTGCTTCCTACTTGAGTTAATAAATGCTAACATGTAGCTAATACATTTAATTAAGACAGTACAGGTGAGTCTGAGTAGGGAAATGGCTCATATCAAAGAAGTCATACTTTAAAAGGTCTTTATGCTCTTTCAGAATTTCCGTCAGCACTGTTACACTTTGGAGGCTCACCTCTTAAGAGAAAGAAAGTATATATTTAAAAATAATGTCAGTAAAACAAACACCAGAAGACTGGTTTTATGCTGCAAACCAGATTGACCCATACAGGAAAGATATCTACTTTAAAAGGATTTCTGAGCCTGAAAAGAGAATTTAGAAAGGGAATGTATGACAATCCATCTTGAAAGAACACATGATATGATGATTGACACTTAGCACAGTCTAGCCAAGCCACAGGATGGTTACTGCTCTGCATTAACTCTACATTAACTAACAGGATTTTGTCAAAAAAGATCTGTTTTCACTAAGTTATTATGTATCAGACATCTAAAATGCAATGTAAAACAAAAGAATTCACATCTTGAATTCTTCCTCAATCCAAGCTGACTCTTAAACCCTTATATTCATATCTTTATTCCTGTTCTATGTTGATGAACCAGCAAGGGAAGGAATAGTACCACACTCTTCCCAGTCACTAAGATGCATAGGCTACTCTGCAGAAATATGAAAACAGGAAGTTATTCTACAAGGAATTGCTTCTGACACTTTTATTTCATGCTGGATAATCACATGGTATAAAGAAAATGATGATGTCAAGTGGGCTGGGAGTACTGCAAACCCCCAGAGGACAGGTACTGCCTTAGTAACTACTTGCATAAGCGCAGGAGCCTCTATGCACCAGCAGGTTTTAACTTGGCACTTTAAAAGTCATACATAACTTGCAGGTTTAACTCACAGATTTTTAGTGTACTGATGACTATACCATTAATTTTCTAAGTCCATCTAACTGAGATGTCCGTTGGGAGCTTAAATTTTCTACAGGGTCAAGAGAGAGAGAGGTAAAATCTTACAGGACAGGTCAGACACATAACTGCTTCCAAAACCTCAGTGCTCTGAACTGCCATCCTGAGGAAGCTTTCTCTCACTGTCTCTCCCCACTGGCAAACAAAAGAGCTTAGCCTTCCAGCACAGAAACCCAATGCTACACAGCTCCAGCTTCTTCTGCTTTGAAAATATGTAAAAATTATTTATTTCCACCAGGAAAAAAACAAAAAAAAAAGAAAAACCAAAAAACAAACAAACAAACAAACAAAAACACCAAGCCCAAGAAACCCCCCTAAAAAACCAACAAAACAAACCACCACACCAAAAAACAACAAACACAAGAGTCCAGATTTCCCTCATGAGCCTTATTCGGCTTCCTAAGTGTTCCTGAAAGATCACAGAGAAGGAGCTGGTGGTGAATTGGTTTCTGCTTGTCCACAGCACTCCCCCTAACAGAGCTTCTTAGACAGCAGAATAATGAATTCTGACCACAAGCTGTAAAAACATTAAATGAGATTTTCCAGAAATACAAGACCTCTTAATTTTCCTTGATTTTATCTTATATATTACAATACCTTATTTTCATGCATTTAAGTTAGTGGGTGGCTACACTGTTCTAAGAAATGCAAGCAGAACACAAAATCCATTTGAAAGGAAAATTTACTGTAGTGAAAAGGGAAAGACAAAAACATGAAGAAAATCTACAATGTCTTTAAAAGAGGAAAAAAAGCAGCAAGAGGCAGGTATGTCTATGTAGCTGTTTTTACCTCCATGTACCTACTTCCATACCTCAGCAATTCAAAATCCTGCCTCCATAAAAGTTGTCGTCCAGGAGCAGTGTAACACTACAGGACATGCTACCAAGAATGGCCCATATCATTTACAGCCTGATTCAGTTCCAGCTGGAGTCACAGGAAATCTTGGTGATAGGAATGACCAACAAACTGCTAGAGCTGTAATCAGGAAAATGTAACAAGTCACCAGCACCATCCAGAAAGGTACAGAAAGGATGGACACTTATGCAGGAAGATTCTTTTCTCCTCTTCAAGTATAGCAGCAGCTAGAGTGAGAGAGAGGGAAATACAGAAAGTCTTGATCTTGGTTTAACTGAAAATCCGTGCAAATATATCAACAAAGCTCAGGCAATATTCAGAATTCCATGTGCTCTAGGGCTGAGCTTCACAAGCTGCAACTTGTGGCTCTACTGTTGAAGATTTTTCTTCAACTTCTCAGCTTCTTCTTCTTTACATGTCTACATCCACAACCACAACAGCTACTCACTTACAACCCTGTGCTCCAGCCTTTTCTTCCCCCTCTATTCACTTTTATGATATACCAAGATCAAAACAACAAATGCATGCAGATTCTTATTCCCTCTGATTTCAATATCTGTGAATTTAGGTTGTGTTAATGTGTCGTTGGGTTTTTTCTCCTTTAAAGCAGCATATTTTATTTCCATGTGAACAACTGCTGTGCAACATCGTCAAGTTTTCCCTCTGTCTTTAGTCTGTTTAAGTTTATGGGAGGTGGTTGTATAACATATTTGCAGATAATAATAAATCTCTGTAGTCACCACAAATCTGCTCAAAACAGAAAAAATCAAACACTGAAATACATTTCTTTATACCTAATTGTACATTTCACATAAACATAAATCCACCTGGGTCTAAGATTGTTACATTTGGATATCAATGGCTTACTTAGAAAATTGTGTAAATGGGATTTTTTTCTTTCTCACAACTTCACATTTAGTGCTTGCCTAAAAACTGAATTATTTGTGTCCAGTTAGACACAGTTAATGATACTAAAGATTTGGAGCAGTAAGCAAATACTTTGAGAGATTTAAGATGATATAAATGACAAGAGCCACCATGGAGTTTTCTGATTCACTTGGTAAAATCCAAGGCAACCTGCATAACAGTTTTTGGTATGATATCTGCAAATACCATATCTGCTGAAACACACCAGGTAGTTCAAAATACTTCAGATTTTAATTACTGTACTATAATTTGGATTGGAAAATAAAATTGGCCTGAAATATTTTTATTAACCTTGCTAGAAAAATATTTATCACTTTAGTGCATTTGCTCGCCTGTAGATCTAAGACAAACAGTGTACCTAGGTCTTTGGGAAAAGGTTTTTGGTTCACGAAAAGTTATGTTCATGCCATAAACACCTCAGCCCTGCTCAGATCATAAAACTATTCCTCAGAAATGTGAATCTTTTTCTAAGGGTAGGTAAGGATCTTCTGTTTATAAAATCTACATCCAGCGAGGAACCAGAAAGCATATCATGTGAATCAGGGTCAACAATTGTGGCTAAATGTTGAATAAAGAATGCTTAAAGCATATTTGCTTTGGACAGCATAGAGACACCCATAGATATGTTTTCTGATCACATTTATAAGAAAGTATTCTGGAATTTTTTGGAAGCTCAAAAGGGACTCGAAAGTCCAAATTTCATTACATTTAATTCCTTCAGAAATATCATCCTTATCCTTCACCATCATGGTGAACATACAAACACATCTGTAAATACCATTGTGGAGTGTTTGGCAGTTAAACTCAGTTTAAATCTACTTAGCAAAAATAACTGTAAACAAAATTCAAGCAGCTGTATTTTGTCTATCCCTCCACACCATTTATATTACCTCCCATCTGAAATCTTGCTCTGCACTACCTATTCCAAACTAAAACAACTTGCATACTGTACCTCTGGCAGCAAAATACAGCTGACAGGCATAACTTCTAAAAGTTAGGGTAATATTCACATTTTGCAATTCACAGTGGTAATGGTTTCCCTGGGCACTGTTCTTCAGTGAAATGTATGGAATAATGCTTGAATAAGCTAAACTTCCTCTATACAAATAACCAAAAGTAATTCTAAGAGTAGCAGGAGAATGGCAGAGCACCTGTTGAATGCTTTCAGTATCTGAATATACTAGCAAACACATTTACTCCTCTATTTAAAATTAAATTGACATCTGCACAGTCTACTCATAGAAGACTTCCTCTCTTCCACACTCCATTATGGTTAAAAACTAGTGCTTTATTTGGGTTGTTGCTCTTTTTCAGTGGGGGGTGAGAAGAGGTGTCTAGCAGGGTTTTTATTTGTGAAATAATCTGATGGATCTTTCCTACAAGTAAAAATCATATAGCAATGCATCCCTGTTACGTGAGTATCTTCGTACACCAGTATGTGATAATAAAGATACTGTTCCTTAGTTACCTATGCATATAGATTTATACAACAGACTTGATTGGAGAGCTTAAAAAAAAAATAATCTTCTGATGTTAAATAAGTATGTGCAATATTCTGGAAGGAAGAAGTCCCTCAAAAGGTGTTAATCCTTCACTGTGCATGTAAATAAAAAGCATTGCACTCCTCACTGATTACACTGAACATATGGCTGTTGGTGTTTGATAGTGTATTAACAGCTTTAAACTATTAACAGATAATTAATTAGATGTCACTAATACACTATGAACAAAGAACTACAGTCAGTTTGGGTTTGGTTTGAGAAGTGAAGGAATAAAAGAAATACTATACAGCCCTGAGTAATCACCAGTAAGGGGCAAATGCAAACCTACGTACACATTAGGCCTCAAGGGTACTAATAAAGTCCACAGCTCCATAGGAAGTGCCATATAGTGATATCTAAAAATATATACTCTGGATTAGGCAGCTGTGAAATTTTTCTAAAGGTGACAGCAGACTACTGAAAGAACCTAGTTTGTAACTGTAAGTGCATGTGAAATATAAGAAAAGCATTTGTACATTAAACTTAACCAATATCCATGGGGCTTCCTGTCAGTACACAGCAGTTCACATGTTCGGGCCTACAGTCTTCCCCTGTATTCTCTGTCAGTCTAGAATGAACATATTAATTCTGTGCTAACACATTGTATTTTATTTATTAAGGTCCCAGGGTTTGGGGGTTTTTAGTTATTATTTGGCTGTGAAAATGATTATGAACCTAAAACATATTTTTTAGAAGTTTAGCTTTCTGTTCTCTTTTAGAGTCTTACTTTTGTATCTGTGCAAATGCATTCCTAATTCTTTTTGTCTGTGTCATACTACATGCATACCATATTGCTTATCCAGTACTAGAAAATCAAACATCTCTAAGGACAAAAGTACATCAAATGATACTTAGCAACATAAATTAGAATAACTGAAATAGTAAAATAATTAGATACAAAACAGCATAGTTGCCAACATATATTGGGGCTTTTTCAGTACAGCTTGCCATTTATATATAAAGATACATAAATAGCTATTTTTTTATCCTTTTCAATGAGAGGATGGTTGAGAGCATACTAGCTTACTTATTCATGTACAAAAGTACACTGGGAAAGGGAGAGGTTTACATATTGTTTACCATAGCAGGATACTGTTTAAAGGATAAATTCTCCCTCTAAGATGGTGGCAACTATTTTTTCCCTATATATGAAGTGTTCATGGAAAATTTAAACATCTGATTCAATGCTAGGTCGTTTCTTACACGCACGTCTATTGCTTAAGGAATTTAAAACCCTTGGAGTTGTGTACAAGCTATTCCTATTTGCAACATAAGGCAAAACATGCTCTGAAATGTACATGTCATTATGGATCCGACCATCCCTGGAAGAGTATGATGCTGTAGACTTTATGGATGACCTTAAATAATTATCATGTCTTCCTCTTGTTGGTAATGAGTATTTATACAGATCAGCTGGACTTTGCCTAAGAGATAAGTGCTGTTCATCATGATAGGGGTGCAGAAAGGGGTTATCATCTGAGTGAACAGGATACAGGGACTTGCTCCGCTTGCTGTCCTCCAGAGTGCGAGATAAAAGTGAGGTCTTGTTGCTCAACAGTTTGCTTGAGGGAACACTAAACATGCTTGCATATGGACTACTTTGTAGAAATTTCTCTCTTTCTTTCAAGCTTATACTACGAGAAGGTCTTCCAATATCTATTTCCCTGGACTTATCGGCAATATTATCAAAAGAATGTTGCCTGCTAATCTTCAACTTATTCTTTTTATGATATTGCAGAGCATTAGTTTGTGACCAAGTACGCTCATATATTTCTTCAGGAAGTGATAAGTTCGTTGTATCCTGCAGCATTTGATCTTCTTCAATATCATAGAGGTTCCCCATCCGCAAACAAGCATCACATTTATAGGGAGATCTGCTTGAATAGTGTCCCGCATAAGTGGGCATATTGGAAAGGCAGCTCCTGCAGTGGGTGGAATTCTGTCGGTATCTATCATTCCCTTCACCTAGGGTGGCATTTTTATCTTTTGAAGTGTAGTGCTTTGCATAAAGTTTATACTGGTCATTATTTGGAAGACTGTCTTCATTATGCGAGGGAGTCCTGTTAGCATGTTCTGCTTTCCTGTAGTTGTCATTGTGATCTTGATAAACATCAGGAAACTCTATAGTTTCAGGAAGAGCAATGTTTTCAGTGTACTGAGATGTGTCCAACTGGAATTCTGGCTCCTTGTCAGCATCAATCGTGTAGATTTTATCCCGTGGAGAGCTCTGTTTGGTTTTCAGATATGTCAGTTCCACTTCACTACAGTCTTTTGGGTATTTTGATGCTACTGTCCTTTTTTTAAAATTGTCCTTGGTTTTGTGGTGCTTGTTGTTGTTTTCAGACTCCATATGACAAGTAGCTCGACTTGATGTCTCTGAGATATCTGAATGGACAATCTCTTCAGGAAGGTATCTTTGGCTTTTCACTGAAAGCTGCTTGTTTTCATCTGACTCATTTTCTCTCTGGGAACCTTGGTTCTGACGTATAGAGTCTTGACGTAAAGATTCAACAGATTTCATCCAAAGCTGCCTCGGCCTGGAGTTCACTTTTGCTTCTGTTGTTACTGCAACTTCTACTGTATTTGGATTGGTCTCATTCAGTGTGAGAGGATGCTGACCTTGGAAAACATAGTTGTTAAGATTGTCCTTGTGTCGATTGCCAGGAAGTGTCTGCAGTTCACTTATATTGTCTCCAAAAAAGTTATCCTTTGTCTGAAAGGATCTGTTATCAGAAAATACCAAGTTTCCTTTATCCATGACCATATCCATAATCAAGGAACTCCTCTGAATAAAGTCAGCAGTTCTTTTGGGGGAGCTAATTCTAGAAGGATTTATATTAGTCATATTTTTTGCAGTTCGCAATAGCTTTAACATGTTGGTTTGGGAATTGGTCAAAGAAAAGTCAGGAGACTTCTTTTTCTCTTCAATGTGCACTCCATGAATGCAGCTGTAAATACCCTGTAATATGAGTAATACAAAACAAATTAAATCATGAGGTGTACATTTTAAAAACTTCCATTTTTATTAACAATAGAGAACAAGTAAACATTACTTATCTAATGACTGGAAAGATCAAAATTACATCTCTGTTTTTTTAGAATTTCCTTAATGTTGATATGGGAGAATAATTTCTGCCCTTTCTGTCAGCCCTATAATTGAGAAAAATTGCCAGCATTTTACAGTCTAATGCTCTGTGTTGGCCTCCAGTGCTTTCTCTAGAATACAAGATAATAAGGTACCAGAAAAGGTTCCTTAGGTCCATCATGAAATGTACCTAAACTTCTGTAGTGGGAATTATATAATTTGAAAGCAATGATTAAATTATCCTTCTAAACAAGCCTGCAGATAGGCTATTTTCTTGGAGGTTAAGGTACCTCTCACTTTCACTGAAATAAAAAGGTTTCTAGTCATAGTATTTTAGCTTTTCTGAATCCTACCCCAGTAGATATGAAAAAAATTCCCTCTCTTTCTAAAGTTTGAATTTGAGCTCATTTTGAACAAAAGGCTGAAGAGTCCAGCTTTTAACTCCAGCCTCTTCGGAAACTCCTGTGAGCTCAACTGACATTTCCAGCCCTGTGAACTTAGTTCTCATAAATTTGCCTTTGAAATAGGTACTTTTTATCCCCCCCGCCCCCATTGGTTAGGAGAATTTAACATTGAAAGCAACAAAATTATGAAGTTCAAAAGTAAAATGTGGATATAAAAGTGTATATGCTTTTCTAGACAATTCCCAACCGAGTATGGGAGAGTACTGAGTTCCAATTAAACATTTTAATATAGTTTTAGATTATCTTAGGCTATATATAAAAAAGATATTCCGCAAATTACCTAATGAAAATAGGTGTTAAATAGGTGTTAAACAAACGAATTAAACAAAAAACCCTGAGAAAAAGCCATGTCATTTCTCAAAAATATAAGACCAAACACATACTATCCTTTTTTTTCTACAAGTATCAATTATTTGGATACGTGAAGCTACTTTGTGTTGATTAAAGTTATCATTAGAACCCATCTCAGGGACTAACAAAACAGAAACAACACTTCTGTTTGACCTTTTCAAATCCAATTTTTTCAAGTCTGCTATCAAGAAAAGCTTATAAGATGTATTCCAGCATAGTTTTATCATTAAAAATCTTGTTTAAAAAAATTCACAAAACTGAGAGCTAACATCTGTCATGACTTCGTGTTCATTTTGTTTGGATTTTTTTGGTGGAAATTAATCCATTTCCCAGATTTTGCAGCTCTACCATTTCTTCATCTGATTACTAATTACTTTGGCAGATAATAGTTCATAACACAGAATAATCCAATGAAGAAAATATTTCCTATGCAGTGCGAGCACATCCAGAGCCCACTGACCATTCTACAGCATCACACTGGTGCTCTAACATGTATTTCAAATGTTCAAATGGGAATAAAAGGAAAGTTAACATTTTAGAGAGGTAGTGCTTATTCTGTCTGTTGCCTGCACGGGGAAAATGAAGGTAATACCAACCCTGCTGATTGAGAACAACAGTCCTGGTCTATCTGAGCAGACTCCAGTGAAGCAGAATCTAAGTTTCCAGTAAAATAAGTGCTCCCACACAAAGGTTATTAAGCTGAGTGCCATGGCTGCTGCAAGCATGTAGAACACTCCAGCCATGTTGTCAATGTCCAGCTGGCTGCTCATGACTTCATTCTTCTCATTATGGCAAATACCAGTCAGCCACAGGGTTTCTAACTCTTCCATTTCCCCTAGGGAGAGCAAGGAGTCAAACCAGTTAGAATGCAAAAATTACAAAATTACTGCCCACAGTATTTGAAACTCTTTGCAAGTTTAAAAATACAGCACCATTTAACACTTCCTTTGCAGACCACTTTAGTCTTATCCACTAAGGATGTGCAAATGTAGCAGATTTCAACTCACAGCACCCTAGTTACAGATGTCCTCAGATTTCATAAATTACGTGGGAAGCTGGCTGCTCTAGAAAGCAAGATCTGTGATTTGAGTATAACTTCCTTCTGCTTGCTGTAACTAATACTGCTTTTTACAGAGAGAGGAACTGGAGGGTTCTTTTCTCCGGGGGTTCTTCCCCCCCCCCAGCCATGAGGGCTGCGTTTGGTGCACACTCAGGCCCAGGAAGCTCCTCCAATCCCAGTCCAAGAGATGCCATCTGTGCTGCCCCTGTCTGCAGGTCCAGCTGATGCTAAACCTATGTGTGTGTCCCAGAGGTGCTGACACACACACAGACCCTCAGGGACAGCAGTGTCCTTAACAGCACCCACGTGGCACTCACAAATACATGTGAAGACAGCCTAGTCCTCCTTCTGCCCAGCTGACATGGACTGAAGTTTACTGACCAAAGATGCACACACCATCACTTGTATCATCCACAAACAGACCCCTCAAAAATGGCACAAGCTAAGCCCACTCAATATCTGTGCCCAGATCCTACAAGCCCAGTCCTTTATTCAGACACTTCAACCTTAGGTGTTTCTAGTAGTGTCCTAATAAATTATATCTGTCCCCACACTCATAAATACCAAATGAAAAGCAAAAGCACATCAAAACCTGCTAGGAACTGAGTCCAGTAAAGCAAAGGGGAAGGCTGTAGCAATTAGACACAGGGCTCAGTCAGACACACAACCAGAGTCTTTTAAGTCACCCTCCTCTCCATTTTCCTACACTTGTTGCTCCCTGATCCACCCCGACGCCTGCCTTAAACAAACAAATAAATGTCACATATTCTCATAATCATTTTAAAACACACCACAATAATTCTGTTCTTTCCAGTGAGATCCACGATAACCTGATTTCCCCTTTTTGTGTAAGTTGCAATGTTCTGGTTGAACCTCTCCTGGCATGTCTGGCCTCAACTATCATCTCTTGCATCTCATGTTCCCAAGGGTTCAGATCTCTGTGCATTTGATTTATTAGTGCTCTTGTCACTTGTTTTATTTTTTATGTTGAACAGGCACTCACCTGATAATCTTACAAACAACCTTAGGAATCTCCCTATCCTACACATTCATATATCCCTTACATAACATATTTTTACTCCAGTCTCCCAGACCAAGAAGATGTTTTTGAATGCCAGCAGACCACCCAAACAACAAAGACAAAATGGCAAATTCAAAACTTTTGCATGTGCAGTAGCTCGAGCAGTTGGCTGCCCCCGAGGGCCATCACTGCAGTAGTCATTAGTCACATTTCCTCTCACAGTTGGCTGAATTTCAGCAATAGGTGAACTGATTCAGAGATGCAGTCTTTAACCACTTTTTGATATAAAAGCACTTTAGAAAGAAAAGACATTACTTACCAAAACTTTCGGGTTTGTTTTTATTTTTTCCAGTAATACTTTTATTTATGGCAAAGCAATGACAGTCACCAATGCTGGATGTAAAATCACCCAAAGCATTATGCTTGCAGGTTAATGCCATGTTAAAATGGAAATGGACAGCCTGATTAGCTGTACTCATCCAGCACATACAGCAAGTGAGGAAAAATTAGTAGTACATGGAACAGTATTAAGTCTATTGTTTTATACACTGCTTGCTTTTCTACAGAAAATACCTGTCACTTCTTAATGCCTGGATCCTTGAAACAATACAGTATGTCCCTTATCCTGCATAAGTTTCTTTTTTTTATCTTTATTGCAATGATCAAATACAGCTCTCCCAGCTGTCTGTCTCATTTCAGTTTCTCTTTTCCCTAAAGGACCTGGGCAGTAACTGCAAATCCTTTCCACATCACGTACTCCCAGCCTTCTGTCCTGGTGCCCTGGACACCTTCCTCTGCACACTTCTGGCCCTCCACATAACCCAATCTTTCTCCTCAGAGGCTCCTTTAGCCTTTTGCTGCTGCCTGCCTCCTGGGCAGCAGCAGGGAATTAAATGTCATCGTTACATAGCTGAAACTGAGAATTCCTGGTTTCTGGATATGCCACATCCTTACTGCCATGAAAATACTTCAGTTACTTACAGCTAAGGAAGCTTCTCCTCTCTCTCCCTCTCACATATTCTTGGAATCCCTATTTCACCAATGAGGTATGGCCTCAGATGAAGCACACTGTCACATAGCAGTGGTTGTTACTGCCAACAGAGATATGCAAGAAACTGCAATTGCTCTTGCTAAGGTTATTTTTTACATTGTGTCATACAATTAGTTTTCAAACATCCAGTGTTCTTGCTGAAACATTGCCTGTGTATATGTGCCTTTCCACTCTCTTGACAATATAGTCAGCTGAGTAATCCTATCATTATTTTTAATGACTTCATTTTCTAGGAAATACAGTGGGCAATACAGAGGGACAGAAAATACAGTGTTAGCTGGCCTTCTGTGTTTCCAAGTTCAGGATAGACCTTCAATCATGGGGAAAATTACCATTCTACAGATCCCTAGTCCTTACCCATTGATTAGGAAACATTTTTGCAGTATTATAATGTATACATTATTGGAGTAAAGAGAACAAAAAATGGCTAGAAGCTATACTGACATTTCCACTACCTTCAAGCTAGACCAGAAGATCAATGATCTGCTGTGCTGGAGCATTTTGCAGGGGACAGAGCCAGGGCATTAGGAACACTGCAGACTATAGGTAATTCAGATGTGTGAGCTGGAAGTGGAACACATGACTGGGATGGAGAAATTGCTTCTCAGACAATGTGAAGGGAAATTTGAAGAAGAAAGATATACACATTATCTTCTCCCAAATTACAGTGCTCAATCTTCAAAATGCCTAAGACCTAAGAGCATCCTCTAAGAAGAAAGTCAAACTTAATGAGTCTTTAAATGTCTTCTGACCCAGGACATAAGGACACTAAATTATTAATCCTAACAGCATAGGTATTGCATACTATCACTTCATAGCTATTTGGGGTTCCTTATTGCATTTCCACATCTTAAAGCATTGGGATTTCTTTTGTTCTTCTAAATCTTGTATCTCAAGTCCTCCTCCTGGTCTACAAATAAAATTCAGAGGCTATGAAAGAGAAAAGAATCCAAACCCAAAGAGAAAGCAATATTTCTGGTTTGAGCAGTAGTAGCCAAAGCTCTTGCAGTCAGGCCTCTCTACTTCCCATGAGAAAAACGCACATCTCCCAAGACTGTCAAACATCAGTTTGATTTGACTGCTCTGCCCTTTTACAATTCATAACAAAATTCACAAAGTAATTGAAACCTCTTTTCTATTACTGTTTCCTCTGCATTTCTTTCCCTTTGGCATGTACATCTAAAGTAACTATTGACAATCCACTAACCTTTCCAAAAACGTCTCTACAGAAAACAACTGAGCTTGTTTTGAGTCAAGATAAACAGCAGTGCCCCGGCAAGCTATGAAGAACAAAACATCCCAGTGTCTCACACATCCTGCTGTTCCAAAGCCCTTCCATTATATTTGACAATGACAGAAATCCCTCAATTAATACCCAAAAGTAATCCATAATTTTATAGATTGCAGTGTGCTGTGAATCTTTAGATTGCCATATTTATTAAATTATCCAGTAATGGAGAGATTAGGTTAATAATTCTGGTCTCCCTATATAAATCAGTTACAATTTACAGCATATATTTAGATCCATGTGTGTATACACACACAGAAACACACACAGACAAAGCAGTTACTAAATTAAGTCAACACTTCAAAATAGCTGACCTTTAAAAACTGGCAAAAATGCCCCACTCATTTATTGCTCTTCCTGCCCGTTCCATTTTACCCATGATATTTGCAGAGGGCATAATATTTTTATTACAAAATCCTCAAGGTTTTTTAGTGGAGGTGTTGGTTAATGCCTTATAAAAATCAGCCACTTTCAAATGTGGCCTGGAGTTGGAATTGGAAACATGGAACTTTGAGCCTCGTTAAACTTACATTCAGAAACAAAATCTTTAAAAGGATCAAGCCCCTTTTGGAGGAATATTGTTGTCCTTCTAATCCTTTTGGGTGGTCTAACATGTGAAGTGAATGTGTCAGGTGATGATACCTATAACAATATAGCAGTCTTTGCAATCAAAAGGCCAGTGACTGGTGGTTACCAAGTGCTGAAGAGTTCAGTCCTCTCCATTTGTGCATAATTCTGATTAGCAAGTAAGACCTCAAAATCCTGCAAAAAACAGACCTTGAAAATCTAAGTCAGCAACCTCAATATATGTAATATATGTAAATGCCAGGCCTCTATGAACCAAGTGTTAATGGAGTTCAAATATGCAACTAATAGTAAGATCTCGAGTTACTTATAAATATTAATGAGGCTTATTTTAAGGCTTTTTGGTTTTACTTCATGCACTTAATAGAAGTGCTGAAAGAATAGTTGCAGATTTCAGCAAAGTACATCATGACAATAGTACAAGATTAGAAAATGAACATTTCGAATGTATTTGACAAAAAAAAAAAAAAAAAAAAAAAAAAAGAGTGTTTTATGTTTAATATGTTCCCAGTACATTTAATCTGCAAAATTCACAAGTAACTGTATGGTGCCTACAGTAAGATATTTTAAAATCCCTATAGCACTTAACCATAAAAAGTGTGCCTCATTTATAGTGCAAGAATCACTGTAAGCAACTATTTTAAAGGTTCGTATTTCAAGCAGTGTTGAGCTTCTGCACTATTCACTCAAAACACAGTATGGTCTTCTCTAATAAATTGCAAAATTCTAGCTCTCTCTGTGGTAATTCAAGACTATTTACAATGTCTTTAAGTTACAGCTCAAACAGTTCTTAAATCCCTTTGTATTTCTCTTGGGTTCACTGCTGTGGTGCTCTGACTGCTATTTGCTCTGAGACATAACAGCTGGTCTTTCAGACTATGACAATCCCAGAGGTGCTTTTCCTCCCAAATTACAGTACAACCCCTCAGTATATTTGAAACTTGATCACTCTGAGAAGTGATAAACTGTCCAGTGTGCCCTCTGAAAATTTTTTTCTCAATAAAAACATCATCATCCAGACACAGAAAAGATACAGATCAAAGGGTAGAACTACATATATCCCCTTGTCAATGCCCTTAGCATTTTTTGCAGGCTGTGGTGTCACCTATCCCTGCCACCATCCTCTCAGAGCTGTAGCATGTGCTGTCCTTTTGCAGCCTCTGTCATTGTTTCTTGGAGATGTGTCATCTCTCAGGGGTTACTGGTATCCACAGATTCCTTCATGTCCTAGGCCCAGCTTCTCTAGGGCTCTGGCATCCTCCCTTGGTTCTCCTCTTTGCCCATGAAACCACCTTCACAAATGAGGCAGTGTCTTCCCAAATGGTGGGCCAGGCACGAGACACTGGACACTGACAGATAAAGCTGGCTACCTTCAGGTCATTTCACTGATTTAATTTTGTTTCCTGACTGGTTTTTGTCTCTACATTTACACATACATCCCGGGAGATACATACATACTGAAAATTAGATGTTATTTATAAAAAGGAGAACCCCCATACCCATATAATCCAGCATCCTTCACATATACAATCTCTCTTACTCTTAATTTCCAAATTACTTCCCCTTGTAAAAATAGCAAGAGGAACACAGATGACTGACAGCAATAAGCTCATTGTGAGCCACTGACTGCACTCTGCATGCCCCCATTAGAACTGCTAAGCACGACTCTCAATATTACCACCCCTCTCACTCTTGTTCAGCTACACAAACACCTTCCACTTATACACTCACACTTTCCAGTCACATTTGTTCCACCCACTGCTTAAGGAGGACACAAAATATATAAACAGAAAATCACTGGGATTGTGGGTGTATTCTGCCTTAGCATCACACACTGCAAATGTCCTGATAATCACATATGTATTTCCTTCTCCGTCTTTAACAGCCACTGTGAGTCACCCTGCTACACTTCCTTATAATCTACACAGCAATTTGAGAGGCTTATGCTAAATATGAAAAAAAAAAAAAAAAAAAAAAGGTAGCAAAAAAGTAGCAGAGAGCTACTCTAGATGTAAGGGGGCAAATCTCATTTCCAGTTACCTATTACCCCTAAGGAGTGGGAAGCAATTATCCATCCAGGAAAAACATTCTTAGTGTGCTAAGTCATCCTAAAAGCACATAAAGATTAACCAGAACTGAAAGTTATTAGGAAGAGGTTAACAGACTCTCTGAAGGAACTCAAACAAAACCTAGTTTTCTTCTTAACATCTCTATATCCCTAATTGCTTTAAAGGTTGCAGCTTTAAGGGTTAAGGGCTTAATAAATCTGTACCATCTGCCCCTCTTTTCACAGAGATCTCCTCCCAAACATATGTTTGAACTGAGCTTGTAGCCAGCAGGTACTTCAACAGGATACAAATACCCCATGAGTAGGATGCTTGACCTGGACAGCTGGCTGATGTTCTCCCATTCCTCTCGACACTTGCCCTCTTTACTGAGTGTTTTTCTGCTCCTCATTTCTATGCATTTCTTCTGTCATGCATCTTTTACTCCTCTATCTCTGCTGCATCCCCCACAGCTAAAGGCTCCTCGCTTTCTCTCTATCCCATGCACAGTCTGAAGCCCTGGTTCCCTTTTAATCCCAAAGCAGCTTTGTCATTTGCAGTTCCATGACCTCATTTGCTCACAGATAAAAAAAAAAAAAAAAAGAAAAGAAAAAAAAAGACAAAAAAGACAAAAAAATTATTCTTACCTACAAGACACCAGTGATTCTGCTCCAAATTCCAAAGACACGATGCTATAGGTTTCAGAAGCCATATCTTTTAAAATACTTAACAGTATATTTTTAGAGCAGTACCACTCTATTCTGAATTGCACTGCACAAGCCAGAGGAGTCATTACCTACACCTGGGCCTTCAGACAGCCTGCCAAAAATTCTCACTATTGCAGGCTGGAGGAACAAGGGTGCCTGCACAAATGTTGCAGTCCAGCAGTTACAGCTGTGTGCCTGAGTCTTTCCTGCACTTACCAAATGGCAACCTAGCACAAAAAGCAGCTGACAGCTGGAAGGGGAACCTGCTGGGCCCTGGCTATGTCAGCCTGCCCAGCTGAGCTTTGCAGAGCTTTGTGGAAGAGCAGAGACCTGGTGATTCCCCCATGCACATTCCTGTTCTGACACATTCCTCTGGCTGCAGGCAGAAGATCCAAACAAAATGATGGTGCTGCTTCTTAGCAGCTATATGGTTTTATTTGCTTTTGAACTCCTGGGTGCTTCTACTTCTCAACAGAAGATTGAGAAATAGTCCTCTGTGCCTTAGTTGAAGTATTTGTATTACTCTGTTAAAAAACAATGAAAGAAAAAAGCACAACCACCACTGTGCTATAGAGAATTACCCCAATCATCAACAATTTGAAACAAAGCACTTCACTCCTATCCCATAAGCAAGAAAAAGTGCCTTCTAACTCTATATTAAAAAATTCGGTGATCCAAAGACATTAATTTCATATTAACTTATGCATGTTCATCTCAGCTTCCTACGAACTGTGCTATGTATATGAAACTGCACAGACCAAGTGATGAAATATTTTGGGAATAATTCTATTTTTGAGAAAACTAAGTAGCTACTCTTTACATTCTCCAGCAACTCATATTCATCCTCCTTCTATATCTCTTTTCTTTCTTGGTAGAACAACAAATTTGGTATCTGGTAGCCTGTTTCCTTCTACTGAGAGTTCAGGGTCACTTAAACAATGTGATGCTAATTGCCAGTATAACCTGGCCATCCACTAGAACCATCCTCACAAACAGAACACTTCATGTAGATACATATAAACCACTCATCTAAGCTTGAAGTTATCCTTAACACGAACCCACACCCCTCTGTATTTACATTTACTGTTTCCAATGTCAGCAAGAAAAAAGAAATGGTTGAAAGCTCCTGACTTTAATGCAGAAAAAGCACCATGTTTTGGAAAGTATGAAACAGTGCTCTTGAGTGAACAACATCCATGTTGGATGTTTTATCTGAGGAAGAAATAGCAATCCTATCCACTGTGCCAACATTTTATTTCATTATGTAAGTGAACTGACTTGGCTATGATTATGATAAAGAAGCAAGGAAAAATCAAATGGGAAATATGACAGGGCAAAGGTATATGCAGAGGAAATTTCAAGCTCTGAAACATATTTCAAAAATCTATCTCACTACTATGTAAATGTAAAAGGGAGACAAGATAATGCTTTATGGATGCAATCAGATATACTTTTAAAAAAATTACTTGGTTTTATCCAAATATCTAGTATCATCCAAAAGGTTCTCTCCTCTTATTAACATAACATTCATATCAAGAAAATGTTTTTTCTCCTCATTAGGATTATGAAACTCATTAGATTTATAATAATACAATGAAATTATTCCATACTATGATGAATGTCCTATTACATATACTGAATAATAATACAATACTGCTAGGTGCTTTGCTCTTTATAGGCTTAGACTTAGAGAAGAATACATTCTGCAAAGGCTGTACATGTGAAAGAAGTATTTCCGCCCTCATTTGTGTGTCTGTTAATTAAACAACCTCATTCAGACTCCACTGAGGGTCTCCCAGGATTACCATCTGAAGATAAAACTCCCTCTCCAACCACACTTGCTTTTAGTCTAGATAACGTCAAAGGGCTTTTTAGTGATACAACAAAGTGATGTTGGTCTGGACTTCGGGTTCATCCTTCTAACTCATCAAAACAGAGTTATGTAAGTTCATAGCTAAAATATTACTCATCCATCCACTGAAGTTAGATGTAAATTACAAAATCAGGTCATGCTAGTTCCAGGCAATCACTCTTTAAATTTAATTTCTTGGTTGTCTGTTTCAGTTTACCTGCAATGTACTTTATCCATCACTAAAAGAATTTCAGCCTCAACATCGTTCTTAGCAATTTTTGGTAGTTTGGGTTCTTTTCAAATTTCTTATGCCCTTTATTTGGTTGGGAAATTTTCTCTGAAAGTTATCATCTAAATCTGTGACACAATGTAGTGAGCCAAGGTAGCAAATATTCTGGGACTGAAGGTAGCATGTTTTTCAGAACAAACATAGGGATTCTTTACTAGAGAAAAATAACATTTTGGCATTCATGGACAGTTCAGAGTGCCTTCTAAAGGTACTGAAAACTACCACTGAAATAATGACAAACAGTTTCACAGTACCCATGGTTCGTGCATTCAAAATTTTGATTCTGAAGTAATATCTGAGAAAGATTGACCTCGGAGCAGAGATTTCACTATAAGGTTTCATTCAACTGGATGTCTGTTGGATCTGTATCTACTGCAATTCTTCAAATTATTCCTATAGAAATTTTAACCTGAGTTTCATAGACAGTTCAGTTATATTATTTTCAGCTACTAAAAATAGATTAGAAATATAAGTATTCATATGCTGTATAAACCCACAGGTCTAAGTGTAAATACATAAGACTGTACCTTCTTTCCCTGCATCCATTTTGTTTTCTCCCTGATATTCAGAGACAAAGTGATGCATAAAAACACAGTACCTTTGGTATTTTTCTTTAATAGCTTAAAATGTTTTCCCTTCTATTTATTTCGTTTCCCTGTGATTTCATTTATTTTTCGTTGAATGAGAAGTATCAAAAATGATAAAAGAGTAAGTGTGAAAAACATGCAAGATGCAAACAATGAAGATTTTAGCAATGCTATGGCAACATCTAGAGGGGCTGGCCCACCTCAGACACCTCAGACCCTCTTTAAGGCTATAAAAGCACTTTCTTCCTTAGTATGGGACAAACAATGAAAATTCTGTGATTCAATTTTCCCACTTTAAAGTGGGTCAGAGTTACAGCAACTAACACTTCTGAAAATTATTACATGAATAGAAACATATTTTATTCTCAAAAGGAAAAAAGAAGCAAATATTTTAGGAAATTAATTACACCTGTTTAAAACAAGAATATGTAATTGCTTGAAACCTGGCTATTATGGGCAATATGTTCATTACTTAGCAGAAGTAAGCCATGTTTCTTCCATAAGCCTCTCTAAATCCAACAGATCAATAATGATGACACTACTACCCTCTATGTACACTAGAGAAAATGCATCAGTCATGATGATTACATCTCTTCCAGTCATGTAGAATTATAATAGGAATAAAAACACCTGTGCTGAAAGACTATCATACTCAATGTCTCCAGTATGAAAATTAATGTGGGGGGTTTTTTTACGGAACAGGAGGCACACTTTGCCATTTAAACTCTTACTATGAAGAAATTTACCATTCTTAGTCTCATTGATATGCTATCTGTGACTTTAAGAGCATATTTATTTATTTATCAATAAATCCCAATTTTTCACTGACAGAGATATGTAAATTTAACTCATGTATCTATTAAAAAAAAAAGACTAAATATTAGCACACAGCATATTAATCTGATAGAGGATTTAAGTAATAATGCAGACATTTCTTTCAGTACTGTGTATTTATTCACATGAGCATGTGAAAGACTTCAAGTTTCTCTTTGACAAAGAAACATTTCTACAATCAAAACAGTTCAAGCCCTATGTGGAGAATGAGTCATTATTACTGTCTACAGATATATCAAAAATGTGTTTCCTTCTTCTGCAGGGCAGAAGTGCCAAGAGGAAGAACAATTCCTCTATTTCTGTGTAAGAATGAAAAATAGCTGTTTGAAATCCAATAAAATCAGTCAGCCTACTTCAATCCCATAAACATTGTTTTACCAGAAGTTTAAATAAATCCATCCTAGATTAGAGATAATTCACACCAGTTCAGAACACTTATGAACAATTCTAAATAGCAAAACAGTCATGCTGAAAGATAACTCATCTACTGAGTAAAACCTCCTCAAGGATTGCTCACAGGCAAAATAAAAACTAAAAAAAAAATAAAGAACATAAATAAATTCAGAAATGCTACCTAATATTGAGGCCATTGTTACTTTGTGATGTGTATGAAAGCACTTACTGAAAATAGCTTCAAATGTCCTTGGCAGGGAGGTGAGTTAGAACAAAGTGGAAGAGAATTCATGTCTCAGCATGGAGAAATAATTTTACTAATTTGTTTTCCATTTGTTGAATTTTTTTAAATTCTGAGCCAACAGTCCTAAAAGACACAGAGCTACTAAAATTGCATTAACTGTGCATATATAGAGAAAGAAAAGAAAGGAAAAAAGATTGGTCCCTACCATCTCCAACAAACTGAAGGAGGGCTAGATCAATTTGTCTCTTCCAAGGTGATCCTTTCTGAAGTGCTATTCCATAGCCTGTGGTGGCAAAGATGTATCCACTCCCTATTGTGACCAGTTTGCAGCCTTCATCTCTTCCAGCCTTGTAATTCAGCACCGCTGCATCATAGATGAAAGCATCCAACTTCCTGAAATAAAAGAAAACATTTTACAACCAAATCATTAGGGACAGCTGTTGTCAGACTTCTTTTGTCCTTGATGCTAAGACCCTGTTGAATATCATATGAATTCTTTGATATCATTAATTACATATCCTGCTCTGCTGTATCTAAAATTAACAAAAGGCATCTATTTTAGTGAGGGGAAAGTAGGACACATAGCTTTGCATTTCTATTTTAAGAGATGCTGTTAAAAAATACTGAGCAGAAGAAACCAAGCTACAAAATGTCTTGTGCTGTTATCTTTGTATCTCTGCTCTAAAAGTGTATAAAATATATCTTGAGATGCAAAAATGACACAAATGACAAGAGAATTTAGAACTGAAGCAACCATAATCAATTAGCTATTTAAAATATTGACTGAGATTGAAAACTTGACTTCATCAGTTTTCCTTAAGGCCCTGCTAAGACAGAGGAAGGCATTGTATATCTCTAGCTATCCTAAAAAAAATACTTTAATGCATTGCATAATTCAATGTTTGTTCTTAAATAACTGAAAAACATTTATACTCAAGCCTAACTTCTGTGGAACTCCAGATTAGATAACAAAAATGTCACACTAAAAAATGCCTCCTATCCATTTCACGTTAAACCAAGAGAAATATCAGGAGAGAGTGACGTTGCTACGTTTTGTCTGCTGTCAAGAAAATATGAACAGTGACAATCCTGTCACTCCTTTCTATACTTTCTTGCTTTCCCTCAAGGACACTTAACCCAACAGTTACCATTAAAGTTATCAAATTGGAATTTAGTGAAGTAGTTAATTTAAAGGAAGTAGAGGTGGCACATGGAACCACTAGAAGAAATCATCTGGGCCATCATTGTCTTTGGTTTTCCACCCTTCTCTAAAACTCAGTGGGTGCAATCCTCAGCTTAGAAGTCAGCTTAGCTCCATCAGTGCTAAAAGACTCTCTCCTTCCTTTAAGTGAATAATTTAATACAGAGAAATAAATTGCTAAAGGCTGGCAGGTGATGTGTCACAAAATCAATCTAGAACTAAGATATGGATGGCTACCTAGCACTGAGGGTACCTAAACTGGAAATAGCCAGGAGCCTCTTCAGGAGGTGGTTTTGGGGTACTATCCAAGCATGCAGGCTTCAACACAAGACCAGACAGTTTTCTAAATTATATCCTTTGATTCAGCACTTGGGATACAATCTTTCCTTTGTACAGAAAAAACAAAAATCCATGTTCTTTGGGTAGATGACCAGGGAAAAAAGGAAATCTGTCTGCTGTAGCCTCAAGATACTTGAAACATTTCTGATCTACAGCAGACAATTACCATAAGCAACACAATCCAGTTTCATGCTTTCAGTCCTCCACAGTTATCTGTGGGGAAGGGAGGATATTTCTCAATGGATGCCTTTTGCTCAGGAATGAGGTTGGAAAAGAATGTTCCCTCTGTGGGTATTGACACTGCTGCACCAAACCAACTTAAGTTAAAATACACTCCAGAATTTGTCATCTGTTTATTCTGGGATTTATAGTTTTGCAATGTAAGCATATCAAACACATGCTGCCAAACACAGAGAAAATATAAAGAGTCAGCTCTTCTTCTGTCAAAACAGTTAGAAATATAGAGCAAAAATATATCTTTGCTAAAGACTCCGGGGGCAAAAGCCCTGTGCCACCTCTTCATATGCTGTCTGTCTCCTAAAGTACTGATCAGTGTAGGGAAGCCTTGGGACAGAAAGACAAGGCACAATCACAGCCACACTCACTACTTGTGGAACCCCTCCTCAGCTTCTCAGAGAGCCCAGCATCAGCTGCAGTGGGTACACACAAGGAAAGCAGGTTTTGAAGATACAGAAGACTTCCTTTTTGAGGGTTTTCTCTATACTACTTCTATAAGTATACAATAAATCTCATTAAGCAAATAGATTTAAAACCATGAGGTAATATATTGACACATGCTGAGTGCTGAAAGGTTCTGCTTTCATTATGAACTGTAAATCAGAAGTCACTGCCCTGAAAAAGTCTTGCTATCTACAAATACAAACTCATATTCAGAATATATTTTCTCCATTTCCAACATGACTCCTACAGCCTCTTAAGGCTTAATTATCTTTCACCATGCACAATTACAAAAATGCTATTCCTTACAAAGCAGAGCTTAAGAGCATGCTGTTCCCCTACAGCGTGGGCAGGGAGTAACAAGCCATGAATGAAGCTCTCAAATGTCAGGACATCCAGCTCTTCCATCACAAAGAGGTGGATTACCTGACACTCTCCAAGAACTTGACAACTTTAAACATGACTCAGTAAGAGTGTTTAAAAACTGAGACATCAAAACCTGGGCAAGTCCAGGAATTTGACCCTTTCTGGGTTTTGTGTTGGTGTGAGTGCTGAGTTGTTCAGCTGACACGGGCACTGCAATCCAGGCTGCTCCCAGGACAGCCCCACAGCACCAGAGGCTCAAAGCCTCTTGCAAACCTCAGTCACGTAACGCTCAACCAATTAACTTGTCATTTCAGTGCAGCCACTCCAGGGAGTGAAAGGCTCTGTCACATTGTGTAGGTTTAAATAAACTGCTAAGAATTATTAGAAAGATGAAAGAGAACTATAGAAACTGGAATGCAGCAAGAAACAAGATTTATAACTGCCATGAACTGGCCAAATGTGCCAGGCAGCTTCAGTGAATGCAGAGGAACAAGACTACAGCCTTGTGATTTATCTAAGCCATGGACAGGTTTGTAAACATCCCCTGAACTACTGTAATAATCCTGGGTAGGAAAGAAAACAAAGATTTTGGAATATTTGTAAAAGAGAGACTACACAGGCAAATGCCCACTATTACCTAACAAGCACAAGGAGGAAAGGGAGTGGGGAGAATTTTGGCTCACACAGCACAGGAAAACATCAGGCATTACAAAATAATGAATTGGAATAGTTTAAAAAAAAACAGAAGAGCATTATTGAATGTAATAATATGAAGTGGGAGATCTGTGGACAGTCCTGTACCTAAATATTTTTGAGTCATCTAAAAGTAGAAGAGTTTAAAAGTCAGACTATTGCAAAACATAGTTCTCTTAAATGTTGATGTAAACATTCAAAAATGCCTGAGTAAAGAGTATTAAAGTCAGAGGAAAAGGTTCAGAAAAGCAATTTCAGAAAAGCTAGAAACATGATTTTATAATTTCCCTCATCATTACTGCAGCATGTACTTTTTTACCAAATTTCTATGAGGTAAATCATAGAAAAAATCATAAATCAGGATTAGGAAAATGCTCCTTTATTAGGTAGAGCTCCTTCCTCAGCAACAGAAGTATAGCTCACCTGGAAAATATTAGTTTGTTTCCTTAACCAACTAAATGATCCTTCAAGGGAGTTCTTTTCTTGATGAAAAGCAGATGGGGGAAAAAAACCACAAACAACAACAAACCAAACCAAAAAACCAACTCTAAAATTGAAACGGTTCTGGAGGCAGAAAGAGCAATCCTGCACAATGAAACCCAATCTCTTCCAGTTACTGGATGTCCTGCTCTAAAATGTCAGAGCATTCAGAAAATGAGAGGGATGCTTTAATACAGCTCTGTTTATTCACATTCTGCTATTTTACTGTCAAGCACTGGAACCTATGGAATAAATAATACTGTGTTTCCATTGAGGATCAGAGAAAATTAAATGTTGACTCAAGTCACTTTCCAGTCTACAACTACTGCAGTAAAACCAAACATAGAATATCTACAGCAGAATTAATTTCTGGAAGCAGGTAGCATTCAGAGCACTGCTCATCTCTAAGATCCAGGACATTAACTTCTGAATCAATTCTTCTCATATCTTCATACATTCTAACACCCCAAATATGTCATTTTCACGACCACAAAAAAGCTGTGTATTATTATGAACACAGATTTGACTTAGACAAAACCATAATGCTTGTGTTATATGAAATGTACCATGGAAGCAATTAACTTGCATTGCATTTTGCTGTAAAGAGGTGTTTCCCAATGACTTTTCCACAGTAGTTTTGATGAAGGGTACCTTTTAACTCAAATACAGCACCTTTCGGGGCTCATTCTGAAAATTTAAAGCTCAACTACATATTTAAGAAGAAATATTCATTATAAATTGTATTCTGAAGAAAAATAGCTTATGGTACCAATCTGTTTTTGAAATTTAGCTAAGTGATTTCATTAGCTAAGAGATGTTATTTCTCAAATTTGGTTGTAAAAAAAAATGCAAAAGAGAATACAAAGATTACAACATAGCAAGCGTCATACCTGTTTAGTAAGGCTCCTTTAGTAAGGCTATCTTTTGAAAGCATAATATTTGAAATTACTGAGTTACTACTAACATCAAACTGCAAGCCAGTCAATCCTCAAACAATATTTTTATCACCTTTGCCCTCTCCTTTTCACCTTCCCCATTATAAAGAATACTTTCACTTGTCAAAGCTTTGTCTCCCAAGCCTAATTTCTGGAGTGAGACAGCTCATTTTCAAAACACCCTGAAAGAAAAACTGCACTTACTTTTCAGCTTTTTTTTTTTCTTTTAAAAATTCATTGCAGAGTCTACAGAACAGATGTCTTACGTGACCCTCAAAGTAGCATTTACAATTTGGTATTAGGCAAAAAACTTGGTATCCACTTAGGACTAGGTTAAACAGAACTATATATTTTAGAGATCATCAGTTATATTGCTGGAAAAAGTAGCATGTACAAAAATACTGGCTTTAAAATATGATGAATTTACAGTACGGATTTACAGATGTATTAAAAATGTAATAATTTACATTTTATCCTTCCTTTATCTACAGAAGGGATAAAAGAAGGTGTGTAAAGAGAGCACAATAAGAAACACAACCCCATTTGTGCATCTCCAGAAATATGTCCAGGGGATCTAATACCAAAAGGTCAGTACAGAAAGACACAGCAATCAAAGGTTGCTCTGAAGAACAGGCTTCAATGAAAGTGCTCTTCAATCAAAGTGACACTTTGATATTGATGGAACAGGAGAAGCAGGTATTTAACCTTTAGCATGAAGAACTGTTGATTTCCTTTACCCACTTTTGACTAAAATGTGTTGCAGGTTATCTGATGGCTCCTCACTGGCAGTGACTTATCTTCTATAACACATTCAAATAGCTCCATACAGATCATAAGTTCACATACACTGGATGGATTTCTTGACATCTTGACATCACCAGTTTAATAAGGGAAAATTTAACAATTTGATAACTCTGCAACAATGCAGGTTAGCAAAGTTTAACCCAGTTAAATGATGAACTCATTAGCAGGGAACGAGCTTTCAACTTTCCTCCCAGCTGAAACTGTCCTCACTTCAATCTTCACACAGGAAGTGTAGACACAAAATCAAAAGAGCAAGCTCTGACAGACATTAACACGATTGTGAGAGATTGTGGAGGCTTCACCTCACCTGTCAGGGAAATCTCAGGCTGCCAGAAAAATCACCATGAACCTTCCTGCATCACTTGGCTGTGGTTACCCGACTGGGCAACCACAGAAGCCTCTCTCACAGAAGCTCCCATTCATCACTGCTTTGTCCACCTACCTTCCCAGTCCCTATAACATTTCCCTTAGCAAAAAAATAATGGAAAATTTAGTCTGTCTTTATGATTAATTTATGCAATAGAATAGTGTCCCACTTCAAGCCTCAGAAGCCAAGTAATGAAATGCTTGCAAAGCGTCAGTTTATCAAAACACAAAATTTGAAAAGTCGAGTAGGGGGAATATATTTTTAGATTAAAGATTTTGTCCCAGTTACAATAGAATAATGAAGGAGAAATTCAGCACATTTTAACAAGAACCTGATCTCATCCCCAAATCAAATAAATACTGAAACTTATAATAGCTTATTCTCAGAAGAAAAGGGGTTAGATGGGATATAGCTACTCTCACCTGTTCACTTTATGTCCAGGTACTTTATAATATTTAAAGACATAAGACAGACAATTAAATTACCTAAAAATGGTAAGTCAGGAGAAAAAAGTCAGGAGACTACTCAGATACTGAGTAAAGGTTTTAGAAATAAATTACTATGAAGATTGGTTTCTGGATGCAATTTGCTGTGAGAAGGAGGCTTTCTTCCCTAAATAACATAAAATAAAAAATAAAAAAAAATAAAATAACATAACAAAAAATAAAAAAAATAAAATGCAGCATATTATTTAATGGACATGAGAATATTCCTGAAAATGTGACTCATATTAATAGGACATGATGATGATTAATAGGACATGATGTTTATAGATAACTTGAAACTATTAAGGCATGAGTTTCCCCACACATGCCAATGAATGCCTTCTCAGATAATTCTCAGATAAACCAGTAATTCTCTAATGACAGTTTTAGTATTTGCCTGTTTTTCAAAGCTCTGACAAATCAATTTCCCCAAGAAAGTCACCTGGATCAGCACATTAAGCCCTTACCCAATGCAGTATTTATTCAGACTTTTCAATGCATGTGGGAGCCAACATACAAGAACATGAGAATAACTTCATCTCCTGAAAGGATGGAGAAGCCAGTAGCCATCAGAAAAATGGGTGCCAGAAAATCTTGCCACAAATATAAATGCCACAGAAAGTCTTTATCTCTGAGCTGCCAGCTCAATGGCACTTTTTAGCCCAAACCCTGCTGCTCTGATCACTTCAGCAATAATGCCAGTGGGAAAAGCAGGAAAGCCATGCTGTTCTGGTACACATTACTTCTAAACTATTAGATTTCAGAACTGATGCTTTAATGAACAGATCCTCTGAATTAAATGAGCCTAGATGGAGCAGTAAATTTACTTGTTTTCATATCTTTGCAGGCTTTTGGCACAAACAGCAGTTGCCCAGTTGCAAACCAGCTTTCCAAGTCCTAATTTGGGTGCCTACACTTGTAACAGCAAATGAAAATCATTCCCCTCAGAGTGCAATACCAAAATGAATATTAGAATGAACATTGAAATGAGTATTAGATTGAAGCCCAAAAGAAAGCATCATAATGTAAATTGAAATTGAGGCACCTCAGCCCTCTAATGCCAAACTAAATGAAGATTCTGCTTGCAGAACCTGCACATGCCTGAACTTGGTCAGTCAAGAGAGGAAACATTGTATGGTTCAAACTGTTTAGCAGAGATTTCTTTTTCACAGGATCTGAGGAAGGAAATCATTACATTTCTAACTCCTTCAGGTGATTTTAAGGAAAGTGTGTTTATACAATTTAGTACTTACTGTCAAAATTAATAGTGATAAATAGACATTCTGGAGTACAGCAAATATCTTGCTCTATACAATAGATGTTTAAGGAGGAATAAAAGAAATAAGCAGGGATGCTATTGACGTTGAATATGTTGTCCTGGGTTCAGATGAATGGATATTTCATGAGCTACAGAGTGTATTAAGTCCCATCCTGTTTACCAACCACCAAATATTTCACCTTCTACCAATTTATTCAGTTTCTTTCTGAGCTTCTTTTAATTTTGGTATTTACCATTCTATAAGGCTCACTGAACTTTAAAAAGGTCAGGTGCCAAAAAGGGAAAAGACAGAGACACACTAAGAGAGAGGAGCAAGCAGAGAGATTGGCTGATATTCATTTTTACTTAAAAAAACAAAACAAAACAAAAAAAAGTTAAGTGGCTACAGCTGTGGTTATTTCAACTTGTCAACACTAAAGAGTACTAAAGAACAATGATTTCTGAAAGTATTTTACATCTTTATTTCCACTCCAGCTACAAGTCATAAGGTATGCAGGCATAAAATATGATCCTCCATACACAATTTACTGCAGCAGTTCCCTGAACTCACTCAGTGGCTGAGATGTGGTCTAGCCTGGTTTTAGATTTCATTTGGCTGCGAAAATTCAAGTTCCATTCAGCCTTTTTGTAAGGAGTTCCCATGCTCCTGTCACACAGCCCTTCTGTATTTTTTCTTTTTTCCTTCACATCAGCTGCAGAAATGGATGCTACTGTCAGACACAAAAAATGTCCAAAAGTTATATGCAGAAAAATGGGTACATATTTTATACTCTCAACCATTAGTCATGAATAAATTGAAAATTAATTATCTGAACTATTAATTTCTTATGTCATGCATTCACATTTTGGTTTTATCACCCTCCTAAAGGAACTATCACCTAGCACAGTAATTTGCCCTTTCAGGGTCTGACAATAATCTAGGAAATCAATATCATATGAATGTGATGAAAAACATGGACAGTAATTTTTCTGAAACATTTTTCCTTAGCAAAACAACATTTAGAAATGCAAACTGGATTTATCACATGGTAATTTACTTAAAAAAAAAAAAATTAAACTCTCCTGTACACCATAAATTGTGCAATAGCAGATGAATGCAGATTCAGGAAGATATTTTTCCAATCACAAGTGAATAAACAAGTTTCAGATTCAGTAGTTTAAACTGGTGAATTTTAAAAATCCCAAAAGATTTTTAAGGCTTTCACACTTTGAAAGAGGAGATCATTCCCTCTTCATTAAGATCAGTATGAAGTTCAACAACAGGCTGCAGTTTCGGTGACATCTAAGAATCTGACTAAAGCAAGGATAACCTGTCTAAAATCTGCAATTTCAGTTGTTGCACTTGATTTTTTAAATCCTGTTTGTGAAAAATCCAAAACCCAAGCAGGCTCAGAATAGAGAGCTTCGACAAGTAGGCCATGAGAAAGCAGGAGCGTCAGGTTCTTAGAGTGATAAATGCATTTTATGGATTTGTTAGACAAAAGTTCAGTGGCATGAAGAAGTGCTTGTGCCAAAGTTGTTTTCAGCAAAGTTTCACTCTTCATGTAAGATAAGAGGCATCCAGGAGGGTTGCAAGCAGTTAATTATTAGATTACAGATATGTCACGATGCCCATCAACCTTTCCCTTCCTCCTGCAATCACGTTTCATCTCTTGCTGTCTCTTAAGGATTTGGTAAAAGAAGTGCTATATGTACAGCAGCATTATAAAACTAAGAAAAGAGTGAATATTCTAAAGTACAAATGCTGTAAGGTCTTGTCAATCAGAAACAGCCTTTCTTAAAAGCTTTAAAAGCTTAAAAATGTATGCCTGCTAAAATTTGAGTGCCAGATGTAAGCTGTTATTACCTGCCCAGAATGAAGAAGAACTTGTGCTTTTTATGAAAAATTAAAATACATCATTTTTGTTTTCTCAAGCAGGTAGTTTCTCTCAAAGCTTGTCCTTTTCTTCTTAGGTGAAAAGGTAGGAACCACAGAAAGATTAAATGCCAGTACCTTTTTCCCTTGATTAAAATTTCAATGGCAATTTTTCTGTAAAAAAACCCAACATTGCAAATACTGGGAAAAAAAAAGAAAAAAAAAAGAAAAAAAAAAAAAGAATTGAAATGAGTTTTGCATCCAAGTGGAGATGCCAGCTGGCTGACTAAAAAACAAGTTTGTTTTGTTTTTTACTTTAGGCACATGACCACTTTAATTGACAGACCTAATTAACAGAAGGACGTGCTGGGCACAATCTGAATTGTCTTCCAGCTGACAGGAATAGGGATGGCTGCCTCCTGGTTCTGCTTGTGCCACACTGCAGAAGCTGCCAGCACAGCCTCTGACCAGTTTGTAGCTGCTCAGCAAATAGCAGTGTGCAAAGCTGCCAATTGGGGACAGTTTTTAAGCACGACAAAAATCCAGCTCAGGCCAATAAACACAAAGGCTGAGGATTAAAAGGGCATTAGAGCCTCCAGGGTCTTTTCTTGTGCTTTCTTGGCTTAGTACCATTGGATTCTTAAAAAAAAAAAAGTATTAATAATCATATTGGCTATTTTTACATGGGAGAGTGTGTTTGTGGGGAGGAAATAACTTCTCATCCATTCATGGTGTTCAGTTAGATACTTTCAGGTGTTTCTTCTAGCATTATTATTAGTCATTAAAAATGCTGAGGAATAGAATAATCCCATGTTCCTATCAAAGTGAGAAGCAGCTCAGGCATGCCTGAGGGGCAGTTGGCATCTTCTCAGGGGACAACTCAGACTTGGTTACCCACTGCACCCGAGACCAAACCTGTGAAGCCCCAGCAGTGCAGAAATGCTATCACCACAGCAGGGCTCTCCAGAGGCTTCAGATTTCTGCCAGTACACCACAGCCAAGAAAGGAATAAGGTATTAGACTTTAGTGTGCCTAAACTACCAAATATTGCAGTCTTTAACAGGAAGGCAGATGGAGTCCCAAGTAAACTTTAGAATCCAATTCCTGAATACATGGCCACAGCTGTGGCTGTAAATACAAACTGAAAACTGCTCATGACAGCAAAGGGATCAGCAGCTGTACAGCAAGGAGCTGCTCGCCTGTGGAGCACAAGGGATTCATTACTGCAGTTCCCTTGAAATAAGTTATATTCTCAGCTTTTTGCAATGAAAATGAAATAAAATCCTCACATCAATATGCTGCCAAAACACAGCATCAGTCAGACTCTCTCTTTTCTTGAAACAAGATGTACACTGCATGATACTCAGCTGCAATCCTTATATCCAGGAAAATTACAGAAGTGAAGAAATAATCAGATGGATTAATCAGTGACAGGCAATAGGCAAGTGAAAGTTTCCTATATTCTCTCAATAGTAAGAAGAGACTTTCCCATTTTTTCTAATTTCAGCCATTAGCTGTTGAGTCCCAGACAATATTCCAGTAGTAGATGTGCTGGGGCAAAGGTGAGACATTAACTGCATTTCCAGTTTATTGCCATTGCATTTCCTTCTCTTGCCAGTTTTGCATCAGCAGAGCACATGCACAGAGAAACACTACAGAAAAATCCACCAGCTACAAGCTGATAGAATCCTCATGAAAGAATTACAACAGGTAAGGTTGTTCTGCTTGCAAAAAGATAGTATACTTTAACCTCTCCTGGAAAAATATAGCAAGGCAAACAGAAGCAAACAAACCCAGAACAGTCACTGTAAACATAATGCAATAATTATCCACTTCCTATTCGAAGACTTACTCTCTCTTCAAGAAACAAAATCAATGGGATCTGTCTCTAGTACAGAAGATACCAGCTAGAAATGCAGATTAATTAAACACAATATAGACAGAAATGCTAGTGCTGCATTTTTAGAACTTTATTTGATCGATAAATATTTAAACAACACAGAGGAGCCACCTGACTCTAACTGAGATGGACTTCACCTACCAAGAATACATTAGCTAGTGCCTTACAGACTTCTCTGCTGAACAATGCTCAGGAAAATAATTGTCATTTCTGTTTTCACAACAGAAAAGGAAAAAAAACTGCGGAGAATTCTTGAGCTGCTCAGTCCTGCCTAAAGAGCAATCTGAAGCTCTGCAGGTAGCACAGCATATATGAGTCAGCTAACCCCTTATATGCAGAAAATCCAGGGGAAAACACTGGTACCATTTTTGTACCTTCTGGCAAGCTTGTGAGATCATGATTACTTTCAGTACTAAATTGCATTGAAAGAGGGAACAATATTTTGCCATTCTGAAAAATATTTAGTACTTTAATAACAAGATGCCTAAATTTTTCTCCTTCAGTGGGCCTGGTTGCAAACTGATACCTTTAATTAATAAATGGAGTACAGGAGGTTCGGTTGTTTGTTCAGTGTTTCAGCAGCATTCTGAGAACCGTATCTTTGAATCTCAGAAGTAAGACACTATTGACAAGAAGCAGATACTACTGAGATTTTACAGGGTTTTTTAAAAAATATTTTCAGAACCAAAGGTTGTTTTCTTATCAAAGGGGAAAAGCCAATATAGCTGATAAATCTGCCTTCACCAGTGATGGCAACAAGCCTTCCTGAGTAAGCTGCACTGAACATCGCCATGGGGACTGAGCTGAAGGAGTAGGTAGAATGTCAATGTCAGTCTAAAGCAAAAATCTAATTTCCATTTTGATTTGCAGCATTTCCCAGTTGATTCCTTTCTAGAATGATCTTAAACATTTTCAGTGCTAATTGCAGAAGATAAGTCCAAGCCTATTGCCCATGTAGTGAAGTTGTTTAATTAAAAAATGCAGATGCCTCCCTTGTAAATTTGAAAGACTATTAACTTCACCCGCCAAAGATGAAAACACAAAGGGGCTGGGTACTTTCTTCAAAGCTTCCTAGACACAAATATGTGCACACTTATCTGTACATGTACAGCAATACAACAGAAACCCCATCACCTCTGTGCCACATCAGGAAATAA
Organism: Calypte anna; assembly: GCF_003957555.1. Taxonomy (NCBI): domain Eukaryota; kingdom Metazoa; phylum Chordata; class Aves; order Apodiformes; family Trochilidae; genus Calypte; species Calypte anna. The sequence goes on from NC_044260.1 coordinate 8,117,237, forward strand.
AGGCAGCAACATCATTTATTTTATACCTGTTCCTATCTATATTTCTGCCCCTGAGGTTTATCCGGGCCACCTGGGCAGCTGATTTTTCACTTCTTGTGAAAAAGCAAGCTAAAAAATCCAGTTGTTCTTCTAATTGGTTTCAGAATGAGAAAAGGGACATAAACATGTTTCCAACAAAAAAGAAATCTCAGAGCAATCTGTGTATGTAAAGCTTTATGTTTGTCCCTTTTCCACTTCTGCCTTCCAGCTAAACTCAATACCATTATGTATTACAAACAATGGTCTCAAAGATCAAGATTTTCTAAATCCATCTCAAGAGGCTAAAGCTAATTAAAGCTGGTCAAAAGAGCTTGAGATACAACATAACCACACAACTGTGACTACTTGATAGTTTGATTCTATTAGATCAGATGGTCCCTGTGTAGCATCATTCAGTCATTAGGCATCATTAGATTGATGGTATTTTCTGCACCCCCTTAAAATTAGACTCAAAGCCTATATACAAAGAATTTGAGGAGACAAAAATCTTTTGTCTTCAATTAAGCAAAAGAAGTTTTAAGGGTGAAATTGGAAACATGTACAGATTATACAAATATTCTTCAGGACTAACACAGGTACTATTTTGACTTTCAACATCAAGACAATCTAAGTCTTTCCTACGTCCACAGTCTATGAATCTATTATAACCAGGTGGTTCATTTTCAAAAAGCTGTGCAGAAGTATCAGACTTCACCATATGCAAGAAAAATTGGTTCTACCAATGTAGAGGATGAAAAAAGAAAAATTATAGAAGTGCAGAAATAGCTTTGGCAAGAAACAAAGATGAAAACAGACAAAATAGCTCTAATAAAGCAAGCAGAACACATACATACTGAAGAGAAAAATGGAAATTATATATGTGCTCAAAGCAAAAGCAGTTCAAGAAACGAGGCAGTTCACCCTCAAAAATGCAGCTCTATGGGTCAAGACATATTAAAAGTCAAGCAATGTTGGGAATGTGAAAGCTTGATCAAGTCTAGATAAGGATGAAAGCACAAACTTTATGTGGGAGAAACAAACAGCCTGGTCAAATAATTCATAAGGGAGAAAGGAAGAAGACACAGCACAGCTATATAAAAATGATGGAAGTTATTTATACTGAGGAACAGAACAGAAAATTTGGAAGAAAAAGTGAAATATTATGTCTGGAGAAAAAGAATCCAAAAACTGCAACACATTACCAAATACTTATTCATGCTTTTCTATTCTCCTCTCTACAGAGATTGTGAGTTATTACAGTTCTCTGTTATACAGTCTCATTTCTTTCATTCAAGACACTTTTAGCTTAAGAGATCCCTGAACTGTTAGCCACAGGGAACTGAACATCTTAGCAAAAAAGAAAAGCTTGGGTGTGGATGGGCTCTCTTTCTTCCAGGGAGAAACTAAAGAAGAAAGAAAGAAAAAAAAAAGGCACAATCGTACTGCCTCATCTGCAACTGAGTTTACTGCTCACAGTCAAGGCATTGAATGGGTCAGCACACAGTTCTGGCTCTGCAGAAACTGGAGGCAGGAAATATGTAAACCCATTTGACACAACATTCCCACTGGATTGTCCAAACCTGTGATATAAGCCAACAAAAAGTGACACTTCTATTGGGGAAGCCTTCAGCAGCTGCAGGCATGCTGTTTAATCCTTCTCTCGGTGCCATCAGACAAAACAAGAAGGAACGCAGCTGCGTGGAGCAGTTACTTACATTGATCCAGAGAACATTGCACATGGCAGCTTATTTGCACCATCTGCTATAGAAATGTCAGTCAAGGGGAGCAAGGGAGACACCTGGGGGCGTCTGCACTGAGAAATCACTTAGAGGAGGAAAAAAACCCCAGTGCAGGAATAAAAAACCCAGAACATAAAAATTGAAAGCTTATGTTGTCAAAAGGACTACAGCTTTTGAGTAAGAGCAGAAGCTGGCACAAGAGCAGTCAGCTTGAGTCTTCCTGCATGTCCTGAACCCCCCTGCAGCCAGGTAGCCCCCCCCTTCTCATGCTGAAGTGTCTGACAGGTAGCCTGATTTTAAAACTTACAGCAGCCTTTGAGGGTTTTCAGTAGCACAAATGGATTCTGAAAAGTACAAGGAATAGACATCTGCTAAATAAACTCTCCATCCAAACAAACAAACCCTAGCAACCCAAAATTAAGGTTAGCTATTCCTTTAAAAATTCTCAGCAGGAATGGTAGCACTCGGCTGATTATCTGTAATGCACAATTTTGCTGTCACCCAGGAAATATGACTTGCACTGGCTCAGATGGAGCAGAAGCTCTGCCTCCAGCTTGGAAGCCCTTGGGTGAGGTTCATCTCATGTTATGTTACATGTCTATCTTAGGATGGGACAAGCCATGCTTGAGAAATGCCAGCTGAGAATGCCTTGAGAAATGATGACAGAGGGAGTCCAGACAGCAATACGAACACAGTGGAGAAGGAAACAGTAAGATTCATTTTAAATAAGGGAACCTGCACTCGAAGGAAAGATTTGGGGACCTCAGCGAGTGTTAGAAATATGCTGGAATCCCCTACGTGCCTGGGAGAAAGATTAAAAATTAAAAGAATGAGCAGCAGTCAATAAAGGACCAAAAGTGAACAGCTTCATTTAGCAGAGGAAGAATCATGTCCTGTGTTCACAGTAAATAATAGCAGGTGAGGTGCATCTCAGAACAGCCACAAGACTCGATGTAGTTAAATCCCCTAGGGGTAATTTAGCCTTCCCACTTCAAAGCAAAACAAACCTACACAAACCATATTGATAAATTATGATTATTGTAAACTAGAGTTGTTAATAAAAATACACATGCTATTATAAAGCCTATATATTCAGAGAAGGTTACTAGAGCTAACATTCCTGTCACCCAGATGAATACCGATACAAACAAGGAGTCACTCTCATACTTAAGGATTAAGAATAAAAATCCAGTCTCTCTGTCCAACCAGGTAGAATGGGCTACTTTAGAAAGAGAGAAGGATGGATGTCACTCAAGTCTAAATCTTGGATCTTAAGGAGGGAAGCCAATAATATTTGCCAGACTATTTACCAAGATATCCAGAAGCAGGATTAGATGGTTCATTTGAAACTCATCCCATTCCTACAGAATTTACAAAGATCAAAGTCAATACTCCAGATGTGCCAGTAAATATACAGAGATATGCTAATCAGAGGAGGGAAGAAAATTTAAAAATGGACCCAGAAGTACACCAAAGCATTCTGACCAGTGAAACAAGCTTTGCCAGAAACTGACCTTTCAAAAGCAGATTCCTAAGAGAAAAATTTTTGCAAAGACAATGAAGGAACATACTAAACACGATGTTCTGTGCTGAGTCCTCACCCAAATCAGGTTCATCTGTGTCAATTCTCTGTAAATCTGAAAACCAATACTAACTCTGTCCTTTGAATCTGTTGTAGATAGGAGATTGAAGCTTCCATGCAATTTAAAAGTAATGATACAAATAACAGGAAATTGGGTTTATTTCTGATGTCCGTACAGTGCATTTGGATATAAAAAGACCCACATACCATACAGGATGCCTGACATTGTTCTGTTCAGTATCACTGTAAGTACAGATCACTATTTCTCAGTTTCTGTGAGTTCTACAGTATTCTTTAATGGAAAAAGCTTACCCAGTTTTCAAGCTGACCAAGGCATCTTCAACTCCCTTCTGATTATACTTTGTCATGTAGAGGTGCATATCAGGGTAGTTATTTCTGATATTCCTCTCTGTGCTTCCATTCGGGACAGTCCCAAATCGAAAAGGAGGTGAATAATCATATGGCCTTTGAAACTAGAAAGAAAAAGGACAAGCAAAGTGTTTCAGGCATTCAAAACATGAAAAAGGGCTAATTCAGGTTGGAAAAAAATGGATTTATATAAGCTGTCTCAAACTGACCCTGGCAAATGCTGTCATTTAATTCAGTTCTGTTATACCAGAAACTGTGTTATCACACTGTCTGAACTAAAGAAGCATCTCCATCCAAAGTAAAAATAATTCAATTTCACCTCTCTAGTGTGACTTTCTCCTATGCATTGTAATATTGCAGGATTACAGAAACTGGAGTAGAGTTATACTGGAAGACATTCATCTGCCATCCTCTCTGTAGAGAACACAAACTACAAGCAGACACACTCATAACCAACAATGAATTGAAGGAGTATTTTGTTGCCAGTCACTTTGTATCTGCATCTCGACTTAGACACTGTGGTTCCCCACACAGTGAAGGCAAAAGGATCACTGGCACTACCTGACAGGTAGCTTGGCACACTGCTCCCAGAGGGGTGCACAGAGAGGGGCAGGGTGAGGGCTGGCTTTCCTTCTACTACTGTCACTCAAGGTGACTAAAAGTTCTTGCTTCTTCCCTAGGTGCTCAGCAACCGCATCACTTGACATGAAAAACACTTCTGGAGTTCTCACATCTATAAACCTACTTCCTATTCATTCCTTCAGTTTAAAACTACAAAGCACTGGGCTTGATGGCATATAGATTTATTCTGCAATTTTAACCTCTGTATCACTGTTGCATCAGCTCAAACAAACAAACCAGGGAGTATCTGCAGAGGAATAGCAACAGCCCAGAGCATACTCAGATTCCAGATTTGAAAAGCACTGGGATAATCTCATATCAACTTTTGCTAGCAGACCTGACAATTCTATGTGCACTTTTTCAATATTGCCCTTTAAATACTAAGCAGTACTTTAGTATTAAATGAAAATTATTCTCTAAAAAAATAAATTAAAAAGACCACTCAAATTAGAGGAACTACTGGCTAATGAGGAAACTCAATTGAGCACCAACAAAAGCAGTCACCCATTAATTCCTCAGTAAAATGCACTCTGTTTTTACAGTCTCTATACCTTGTGCTGCAAAAGACAGCTAATATTTATATAGCTGCTACATATGTAAGACTTCTCTTTTTAAAATTTGGTCTCAGGACACCAAGAATTCCCAGCATTCAATGTCAGTTTGCAAAGAGAATACAAATAGGCTTACACACTGAGAGTATTTTCCATTCCATCAAACCTTGACTGTGAAATTATTGCTGCAACAATATTTTTATGTTACAGAACTACAATTAAATGCTTCATTTTAATTAAGCATATTTTGACAAAGCATAAAGGAATTAATTCTATTTTTCTCTATTCGTTTACCTAACAGATGTCTTACTTTTCCTCATTTTCCTTTTTCACAGCTTAACTATTTAAATTATTACTTTGCAACTACTTTACACGTACTAATAGACCAGTGCACTACAATTACACTGAATACACTGGTTCTCATGTCATGGTTCTCAGTCTCTATTTGCTAGATCCTTTTTGTGTTTGTTATGCAACACTGAGACAAACCATGTACTTAAATTATGTCCAGAGGTTCTAATGATACAGGTGTTAACTTAAATCTACAGGTAATTAATCCCTGAAATAGTGAGATGGCTTACAATATCTTCCTACTTACCAAATTTCCCAATCAACAGAACTGGAAACAAAATAATGAAGAAAAAATTACAGTTTCAAGACCTCTAAAAATTGCTACTGGTCATAGAGGTGACATTTTTGGCAATTCAACTGTTGTGACTGTTCTGCAAGCACAACTTCTTGTCCTAGGGTACAGCAAGGGAATAGAGGGAACAGGAAGATTATGGTAGGGTGCCATGGTAATTTGGAAATAGTTCTGGGAATCTTGCAAAAATAAGAAACTTGTAAATGACATTAACTAAGGCTTCCTATTAAGGCTGAAGAGAATTCCCTAGACCACACACACGAGGCATTTCTTAAAATGTGACTGTGTGAAGGAGTCACAGCAGATAAATGCTATGCAACAGAATTATGTTCCACTATCTACTCTCCCTTGATAATCTTGTCTCTCCTTCACTTCATGAAAAAAGCATAAATGGTCTCAAAAGTAACACATACTGCAATTGGCAGCTTTGCTGGATACTTCTGGACTAACTTTCTGTTCTTTTTTGTGAACACAAAGCTTTTAAAAATCTTTTACTTACAATAGGATGTCAAAATATAATTTTCTTCTAATCTTCTGAGTCATTTGAGTTTATGAACACCCACCCTTAGGAACTCCAGTACATGCTGTGCTGTGTATTTCTGAGTGACACACAGCTGATATGGCATTCAGAAATTCATTAGCAACAATTCAGAGGTTAAGGAAACTCTCAAGAAGTCTTGAAGGTAAGGAGAGTAAAGAGCACATTACCATGTGTTCAGCAAACCTGGTGAACAAGCTGCTGGAATGTAACATAATTCCTGAACTGGAAGATACTGAATACTGAGCTGCTCAGAGAGCAAGGGGTTTCCTGGCTTCTCTTTATAGTCTGAGGCACATGGGGCTGAGTGGAGAAACTCAGTATTTCTCACTGGGGATGTTTTATTGCATCGACAGCAGAGCATTGCCAAAGGAGCTTGTGACAACAGGAAAAAGGGGAGAAGAGGGAATAGTAAACAGATTTATCACCCCAGAAGTTTTGTTTAAAAAGCTTACTGAAATTCTAGATGTTACTTATTTAAAATTAATTTTATGATACTTCTGTCCCTTTTCGATGGCCTCTGCTTATCCCTGCTTTGCTTGCAGCCAGGCCCAGGGTTCTGTTATTGAATAATAAAATTGTTGCAAATTCCTCAGCTGTTCCCCTTTTAACAATATTGCAGCAACAAGGCAAAGAGGGAAGGAAAATAATTGAACATGAACTAGATTATATTCCCATAAATTATGCTTAATTATTTGAATTTTTAAACTCCAAGAAACCTCAAGATCACGGAGGAGGCTAAACCTGATAAGCATGTTTTGAAATAGATTATTGCTTTTCTGGACTTCTGGCTTGTTTAATCAGAAACAGCTCTATGTCAGATTTATGTCTGTGTGCTTCAGGTAAAATCTGAAGGACTGCAAAGGAAAACAAAGGCCACAGATCAAATAAATGATCAGAAAACTACAAGAAAAGTAGATTGGATTTTATCTTTCAAGTATTTTCCTGTTTTATTTGGGTTTTTATGGAAATAAAATCCTGATTGTAAGAGAGAATATAAAATTGACAAAAATAAGTATACAGAAAAAATACTGAAATTTTCCCAGCCCTCAGGTAAGAGTGGCAAACAGGCAACAGAGAGAGGGAGTAAGGAGGCACTGGCAGACCTGAACTCTAGTGCTGTGCCAGGTGCTAGGCAAACCCTGCCAAACCCAAGACACCCCAGGAATACACTGTACTTTCTCACAAACAGGGGAAAGACATTTCTCAGATAATTTTTTTGTTTATTTTGTTTTGTTTATTTTTTTAGTCCTTAGGAGAATAGGTTTTATCTGTCTTTTACTAAGAATATTATCTTAAAATAGAGGTATATTTAAAAGTCTTCATACTCATTCAAAGGTTTTGCAACAACACAACCTAATGAAAACAAAACTGCTATAATTTTTTGCTTCTTTTTATCTGTCTTTCCTCTAGCCATGCTTGCAATTCAAGCTTTGATACTCCAGTCAAAGGCTGGTCATAAAAAGCAGTTAAGAAAAAAACAAAGCAGACACAAGGCTATCTGATCTATTGGCTTTTTTTATTAACTGTTTCCTTTATTTTCTGTCCTTTGATATGAAACCCTTGTGAAGTTCTCTCCTGTGCTGTGTTATATTTAAACATTACTTCTTAATGTCAATATTTAGTTTCATTTTAAAGCAAGTATATTGTGCATAACCATCACAACAAATGAGCTTCAATCCCTCGATGAAACACCACTGTAACAAAGCAGTCACACAAAATTACTAACTAAATAAATTGCTAGGTTTCTGATTATTAAGAATACTGAATAAAATTCACAAGGACAAAGATCTGTAAAGTATACCTCCAGCAGAAGAAAGTTGACACAAGCTAGAATAGGGAAAATAAGTGTATTTATCATTTGTCAGAATGTGTGAAACTTGAGTATGGTTTAAGAGAACTATTAGAATCTACTGCTTAAAGTGCAGTTCTCACAGAAGTTCTTGAATTAGGACAGCACCTTCCATAAATACATCAAAATTCTGCACCTTAGTCTATAAACATCTCACTTCCATGTGATACAACAACCCGCAACCTTTCTGAAGTTTCTTACACACTACAAAGAAAAGAAAAGGAGGGTTTTTTCAGGAGAATTAACTGGCTTCCAATAGTTACTGGAACTAACTCCTGGGTTTATGAATCTTTTCTCAATATATTTTAACAAGCCAAACAGATGTTCAAATACTTTTAAAGATGCCTTCCCTGCATTTAAATTGACTTTTCCATTTTTCAGACTTTTGTACATTGGATACAGGGGATACACTGAGGTATCCCTTTTAATCACACAGGAATTGATTTGCATCACAAAGTAAAAGTACTTTTCAATTAATGCCATTACTTATGAAAAGGTACCTCAAAGACTTTGAGAACAGTCTCATTTTTTCAGTTTGTAAGATTACAAAGAATGGACACTAACCTCTTTAGATGTGAAAACTTACCTTTTTATCACTTAGTCCAGTCACTTGGTCAACAAATTCCTCTTGAATCATGAATGCAGCTAAGTTGGCAGTATAACTAGCCAGGAAAATCACAGCAAAGAAAGCCCAAACAGACACCATGATTTTACTTGTTGTTCCTTTGGGGTTTTGCACAGGCACAGAGTTGTTGAATACCAAGCCCCAGAGTAACCACACTGCTTTTCCAATGGTAAAGGATGGTCCATGAGGCTCTGTAATTGCAAAGACCAATTATTTTCATTATAATTAATCTAAACCTTATAGAGATACTCTACATAATAACAAAGTAATCACAAAGATATAGCTAAAAAAATAATTCAATTCATAATCACTGTACTCCCATTGCATTCACAGGATTTACTATAGGTACTCTCTGCTGTAATGACATTTAATTTACATATTTGTAAATATATTTCAGTATTTTTCTAGGTGACCTTTACTTCAAATTTTTTCAAATTAAAATGCACAGGTTTGGAGGAGAAGCAACCTGATGTGTGTCTCTTGCAGTAAGATACATACCACAGTACTGCCCTTTTCTCTCTCCTCTCTCAGACATGCAAAATGGAAAACTGTGGTTTTAAGTCCTAATGATTAATTTCTAACACCATCTTTACCAAAATTAATTTGAATACTCTCCAGTTTTCTAATACGATGTTTTTTGAATTTTATGCAAGCATGTTTAAAATCAAAATGCATGGATTTGTTATCTACTTTCAGGCAGCTTTGCACTCAGGATGAATGAAGAAGTTGACACAAAGGAGTTATCTGTACAGAAACAAAACTTAGAACAATCACATTCTGGGCCAGTTCCATGGCTTCCAATCTGTTTGTATTACATGTAAAAACTAAACTTTTCTAAGTGTGTATTTTTTAACTAAATAGAAATTCAGACAAAAAGCTGTGAAACAAACATCTGTCATATCACCTTCTTCTTTCCCTGTGCCTTTATCCAAGGACACAAATTCCAAACTCAGATTTGTTGATCTAATTATGAATTAGGATTGTCTACTCCCATAATATGTAGCTCTAAGTACACTAAATAATCAGTTCTGGCACATGAAGTGGCATAAAATACAGCATAGCCCCTAGATCCCCTGTGTCTACCTTTACTTTTGTATTCCTCTTCCTTAAACAGTGTTACCTTTGAACAGAGGTTACACATTTACCACCTTACTGAAATGACAACATCATCTGGACATTTCAATAATCTTTTTCAGGGAAGAAACTGATATTCATCAATGGAAATAACAAGCTTGTAATAGAATAGAATTGTGTTCATCAAGCTGGAAGATTTCCTGTTATGCAATGAAGTAAGTAGGGTTTAGAAATTAAAAGCAGGCTGCATTCTGAAGTGTTAGTAAAGAATGGGAATGATGAGGACACCACAATACATGGAACCCTCCTTCTTCAGTCAAAACACTAATAATATAAAACTGCAAATTTCACTGACAAAGACAAGCTCTGTATGAAATTTGTTGTACTAGTATATTTTTTAAATGATGCTTCTATATCCATGGATGCTAAACAGAAAGAGATGTCCTTCTGCCACTGCCCTCACTTCAAAGATGAGTTCATTAGAATTTTTAGAGGGACTATACAAAACTCCATGCAGTGTACCTGCTTTTTTTCCCAGATTACTCACCAAACCACACCAGCTTAGATGAGTATCTCTGAAATCATGACTTGGGCATCTTTAGAACTTATTCCAATGCTTTTTTAAGCTGACACTTTACAACTGATACAGTATAGTAACCAAACACTGCCTGAATGCAACTCTCTGATATCACTCATCGTTCTACATGTGTTTATTTCAATGAATTAGAATACTCTAAGCATATAAGCCCTCAAGAAATCATATTTTAAATGAGAAGCAAACATAATTTCATATCTGCTCTTACTGTTTTGTTCCATTGTTACGTTTATTTAAAAAGATGGATGGCAAGGGATGAGAAATACATGTGGTTTTTTTATAGCTTTATGGTTTTGTAAAATGCAAAGCTTACCTCTCCCTTGTGCTAAGTTTCTGTTATATCCTACAGGGCTAAAGTACTCAAATATAAAGACAGCCATGGCGGACACAATGAGAAGCATCACAAACATCATCACCCAGACAGAAGCACTAAAAGGCTCTGCAGCAGAATAGACAAGAGAAACAGAAACCCAGTTCATTAAACCATTTGCAGCAGAAGAATTCTCATGACTTCATCTAGGCAAGCCCAGTGGCTTTCTTTGAATTAGCTTTTACCAGCTGAAATACTAGCAAATAACTAAGCAGCATATACAAAAACACAAAATCCGTACAGTTAAAGTCTAAAAGCAAAATGCAATTCAAAACCAAAGGCTGCACACTTTTCTTCAACAAAGCCTTAACTGACAGAGTGGCAAATAATTGGTTTGACTTCTTGCTTATTCAGTTGACAATCAGGTAGCCCATTTCTATTTATTCTGTTGTAGGCACTTATCAACAGAATGGGTTCAACCGCTATGACTGTGTCTGCAGAGCAAAAGCAATCCAAGTATGTTTAATACATCTGGTGATTCAGATTTCTCTCCTATTTTCTACCCAAGAAAAACTATTAGAGAAAAAAAAAGTAAAATACTTGTATTCAAAGTAAATGTTCTTCTTTCAAAACTTTTTTCTTTGTGTGTTCACTTTCATCTACCTACAATGAAGATGGTGTTTTTAGCAATAGCAAACACATCCTTTTGAAAGTATCTTTCTCATCTGGGAGCAAATTCTGAAATCAAAAGGTCTTGAAGAAAAAGTGAATGTCAGTTTGAAAGACAGAAAAAAATATGATTAAGTAAATGAAGCAGGTTGGAATAGAAAGCTAAAAGGAGTTTAGTAGTAGTAGTAGTATTTGATGAATCAAATTCCTTATATATAACCTTTGCCCAATACCAAGTTCTCTGTCATTTCAGAAGGCCCTGTGACAGCTGCCATAGTATAAGGATATATGCAAGAAATGTTTTGTGTGATATAATAGTATTCTTTTATTAGGTCAACTTATTTGGGGGAATTTTACATCCTAATTTTGTTAGATAAGGCAAGCGTGAGAGTACTCTGAAGCTTGAGGGATAAAAAAAATCTTAGTATACTATTTCAGTACACAATCAAGAAGCAAGTGAAATGACAGGAAATTAGTTTTCCGACACTGCATGTTTCTTGAAAGTCCAAATGGTTCCTCCATCCTAACTTCCTCATTCTTTAAATTTAAATTAAGAATTGAACCACTGACAATTCTTCCATCATTGCAGGAAACTACCACGAGTGAGAGCAGAGGTGCATTATTGCACTGGTGATTTTGGATGTGAACTGAAAAAGCAAGGAAAGGAAATTTTAAGCTCGCTGTTAATAAAATAAGGTTAAGGAGCAGTATTTTTATTTATTTACTAAAATATTTTATTTTTAAGAGAGGTTATGAAGTTCTTTCAATTACTATAATTATCTGGAAGAGAACAGTAAGTTTGCAAAATAACAGAATTCTTCAAAGGCAGAGAAAAATCTGTTCAAGTGCTGACAGGTAAAGGACATTATGTAGCCAATCACTATCAACAACAAACATCCTATGAATTCACATATTAGCTGGAACAAATTGTCATATAAAGTCATTTAAAACTAGCATAAAATTTTGACAGCATTGTCATGGAAGAAAGCAAGCTTAATAAAACCTTTATCAAAAGCAAGAGTGTAGAAACACCAACAGCAATTTGTGAAATTCTAAACAAAGCAAAAGGGCAAAAAAAGCAGATGTGAAAAAATGAGTAATAAACAAGCTCACTTGTTTAACAAGTTTAAGAAGAATGCTCTTTAATAATTTAAGCAGTCTGGTATTGAGGTGGAGGATTAAAAGAAGCAATAGAAAAATAAAAACCTATTTAGAATAGCAAGTAGCAAGACTGAACAAGTACAAAATCAATACAATAACAAAGTCGCTCTTTCTGTCATATTAAAGATCAAAATACATATTCACCACTGTTCTTTGATTCTCAAAGGACAGAAGGAGAACTTCCCTCAGGCAAGCAGCAGATTTTATAATAATTTTCAGTAAAGCTATGCTATGTCTGAAAACTATTTATATATGACTTGCCAGGGTAAGTTTCAAACAAATTGCAGTGGAGAGTATTGAGCGATAAAAAAAGTCTTTCTCCATGAACTTTTGCCTCCCACCACCAAAACCAATATTTTAACAACATATAAAATAAGCAGGGTAATAGATTCTTATTCCACCAATGATTCCAAAAAAGGAAGGTAAACAGTGTCCGTAGTAAAAATAAACTGCACTTGCAGCAAATTTAGACAACAACCCAGTATGTACAATTCAAATTATAATTTCAACATGCTGAAACTGCAGTCTTAAAAATTTACTGACTTTACAAGAGACAATGATGATCTGAATATTTTCATTGAAAGTACAGCCACTTGTTTCATTAAAAAGTCCTTCATTCATGAAACAAAAATAATAGCCATCCAAAAAAACTGCATAAAGTTTTTCCAGTTTGGGAAGTTATTGGATTACATTATATTTATTTGCACCAGCTCTGTAATGTGCCTTTAAGGAATAGCTAAGAAAAAGAAGCATTGGGGCTAGATGATGATTCATGAGCAAGAAAGCTTATTTTTTTCCTAGCTGTAGCTGATACTGGACCAACAACCTGCTCCTTGATGGTCACAAGTGATTAAAGTAGAACTGAAGAATTTACATTTAGTAATCTAAAAAATCCCCCATATCATTAGTGATGGGAAAATGGCACCACTGCTGACCCAAAGGACTTGAACATCCCTAATTCTTCCAGAAGATACATGGAAATACTGATTTACTTTTTTCACCCCAATTTCATTAAATGATTTTCTTGTCACTAGCACTATTGCCTGTGTGAAATATCTTTAAAAAATACCAGGCCCAAATAAACTATGAGGAACATAAGAGCATCCAAGGCAAATTTTCATCTATCTCATGGCTCATTCTTTTTTCAGGTTCAGGTATATTCAGGCTAACCACCAAATACAGAAGTAAATAACAAACACTACAAATGGAGAGGGAAATAATGAAAGCAGACATAAACAGTTGAAAGAAGAAAACAGGGAAAGAGGAGTAAAGTCTTTATTTCTTTACATGCCATCCCCTTCCCACCCAGCCTTTCATCATGCTGTATTGTCCACTGTTAACTGCATCATCACAACTCCTCAGTTCAATTTTATCAAAGTGGAGAAATTTTATCAGTGGAGAAAGCACACTGGAGCTCTCCAGTGCTGTTAAATGGTGTTCAGAAGCCAGAGGTAACTCTTACCAAATGAGCTGTCAGATCTCCTCTAATTCTAAGGAAGTCTCTTTTTCTTTGCTATTCTACAAGGGGATTTAAAATTATTTTGTGAATGTTTAAAAATATAAGAAAACATTTATGATGGGCTAAATGAACATAAATAAGTTTTCTGAGAAGCAGTTTTTGAGGAAGTAGTTTTCCCAACTAAAAACTTAAGGAGATTTTTTTCATATTGGATTAATCACTGTTGGTTTTCCCTTACTGTGTCTGAAACCACATCAGAAATACATAGAAATGCAATTAAATGATCTGGAAGGGTTGGAGAATCATACCTAGAAAAGCAGATGGTGAAACTGTGCCATTGCTCCGTGACACCATGACACTAATGCCAGTTTCAACAAATGGCACTGAGAAGTCAACCACTTCAGAGCGTTCTTCATTGATAGTGAGAGACCCCACGGCCATAACCGCACGGTGATAAACCACCTGAGCCACAGAGAGAAGGCACCACAAGATTACTCAGTAGAGAACAGACAGTTTCTCCAGAATAATTAAAAACAAGCATGGCTAAGTTCTTACTTAAGAGCTCTTTTACCTAACAGAACTTACTTCACCAATCATTCCATTCCACACATTATTGACTTTTTTGCCATGTTTCCCATTAGTCACCAAATACAGGTCATATGTGAACTTGACAGTTTTAGACAACTTCTTCAAGATATCGATGCAGAATCCTTTGCAGCACTTCTTTACATTAATTCCCTCATTAGTTGAGTTGCTGTCAACAGAGAAGAGAAACAAACGTTTCTACTGGGAAAAAGAGAACCAGGAAGATTCAGCATAGTGTGAAACAGCATTTTGTCATACTTGTGAGTGAGCATGTTTTTCTGAATCAATGGAGAAATAATCCACAGGATGCTCTTACTAACCATAATGCAGTTGCTTTCCAGCCTACTGCACTTATCCATCAAGATATGGTGTCCTCTTAGTAATTTCTCTCTTAGGATTAGATGAAATATTTATTAGCTTTACTCTCATGACATAAGACTACATGTCATTTAGTAATTAGAGAACTCCCCAAGATGTAAGCTGTATAAAGGCACAGCAGCTCACCATAATGAAAATGGATGCTGCATCTCTTTCTGCACTTTGAGAAGATTAATTTTCTCTATAGACAGCGTGCCACAGTTGTATTTTATGCTGGAGTAGTTTATCTTGTATCAATCTTCAGCATAAACATACATTTTCAATAGCAGACATTTTTTTAATTGTTAGACTAATTAAGACAGGCATATTTCAACAAAATCAG
This sequence comes from Calypte anna, assembly GCF_003957555.1. Classification (NCBI taxonomy): domain Eukaryota; kingdom Metazoa; phylum Chordata; class Aves; order Apodiformes; family Trochilidae; genus Calypte; species Calypte anna. The sequence goes on from NC_044260.1 coordinate 8,132,328, forward strand.
AAACAATTCAAAGAGGACTCATTAAACCAATCCAACTTTAGAACACAATCTTCTTAATTCAGTGAGTCTTACATGTATACTACTAGACCCATTCAACTTTTTAATAAGGAAAATGTACAAACAAGAGCATACTCTGTGGGAAAGGAAAAGAGGAAATGAAATACAGAAGGAAAAGCAAATATTGGAAGGAAGAGGACAAGAAAAGAAAAGTATCAGATAACATTTTACAATGAAAAAAGCAAGGGAAAGAAATAATAAGAAAAGGGGGGAGTGTACGTAGAATTAAAAAAAAAAACAAAGGAATGCTTACTTAATTTTGATAAATTTACGACATGGCACGGTGTTTTTTTGACAACTTTCCATCAAAGGATCCACATCCTCAACAACAACAAAGGGAGCTTCCTCCAGGGTGACAATACTCAGGTGGTTATCATCTGGGTCACTGTCTGCGAAGGAGCTGTACCGTGGCCAGACAGAGTACTTGAGGCTCAGCGAGTTGTTCTCCCATTTCCCCACCTGAAAAGCCAAGATACACAGGCTGCTATCTGCTTGCTTGTTTTTTGACAAATGAGATCTGATATTAAATGTGCTGGGATAATGGTACAGGAAATTACATGGCAAAGACAGTTGCCTTGGGTTTGTGTTACCAAAATTACTTTAGAACTTTTTAGTAATTGCATGAAGTGAAAAAGTGCAATGAAGTAGAGGGAAAATAAGGTGACCTTATTGTAAAAGATAACAGCTTAAACAGACTGGATGACATCAGTTAACACTATCACCTGGCTGGAGCTGCACTGAAAGCTGACATGTATCGTTTCCATTTGACTCAGAACAGAAACCAGATACTCCATTTGTAATCAGATTTAATTCGGGGTAGTAAGCAGATATTAAAAAGAAAAACAAAAACCACAAAGAAATAATAAAAGTAATCATAATTAAAAAAAACAAAACAATCAAACCCAAAAAACCCCCAAAACTCCTCCCCACAACAACATACCATTGTGAAAGCCTTTTTCTAGTGTTCCATCCCACCTGAAGGTCAAATCACATTTTTAGTAAACCCGAGTTTAATTGTGCATTATTTAAGAGTTACTTAGAAAAGCCATGCTTTATTCTGCTTAAGTTAATGCCATCTCATGGGGGAAAATAAAAAATCAAATCCCACTTTACATAAAATTTATTTATTTACTTACTTTTGTAAATTATAGCTTCTAAATTAACCTACATTTTCCTTCCACTTCCCAAACACCAGAAAGAGCTGTTTCATTTAAATATTTGAAAATCCTAGCGTTTTCTTTCTCAAATTGTGCTAAACTAGTTTGAATCCATAAATCTAATCACATTTTATCCAAGCAGATAGGACAGACATATAAATGTGCTACTGATCCACAGAATTTACAGACTACTATGGCTTAGCAATTCTGCAGTTACCTAAGCAAAATAAGTTCTAATATAATTATGAAATTGCTAAAGTAATTGTTTCATCAGGAAAATTTGGGAATTAACACCATAATGAGAGACATAGATCCTAAAAAAAAAAAAAAAAAAAGTGTGAAATTGCCACCTACCTTCAGTCTTTTAAAGAATTTAAAACAAATCACAAAAAAATCCCAGAGAATGTTATTTATATCCTTCCTTGTTTAGGGAAGCACATAAGCACGTGCTTGTGTTGCAGTTTTCTTTCCATCCTGTTTATAAGTCAGGAAGTTTTACTGAACTAGGAGGCAGAAATGCCAAATCCCTGTACACTTAAACATAGGAAATTTAAAAGCCTTTCCATGAAAAAAAATATACACAGAGAAACAAATCTATTTAACACTGTATGAGACAGTTAAATGCAAAAAACAGTTTAATAGTAAAGTTATGGCATATAATCACATTCAGAACAGGGCCTTGCTAGTTTACATTAGCTTACACAGCACACTAGGCATGCCATGAAGTTGGCCATCTGGAACGGGGAGAATTCCAGCCAGCTCAGTATTTCAGCCAAACAGCAAACTCGCCAAGTACTACGATGGATTCAGAAGTGGAAAATGTGCCCAAGTGTCTGCTTATCCCAAGTAGTAAGAAGAAAAGAAACGTGACTGAAGGTCAATTATATTTGAATGTTCAGTGGCAGCAGCTGCCTTTCTAAATCACCCCATGCAGGATTCTGGGAGGAAGCTCTGCCTAATCGTGAGCATTTCCCTCTGCACATGGACCCACAGGAATCCAGGCTGCCCACGGCAGTGAGTTCACCTATCAAAAATATAATCACTGTTTTGATGCTGTTAAAAGAGGAATCCTGATAGTCTCTCATACTTCAACTAGAGTAACTGCCACTTGTTCTGAGGAGGGTACAACCAGTGATATTTTTAAATGGCTGAATTTGGGGAAGTGCTAATTCCTTTTGACAGTTGCATCTGTATGGAAGCAGTATGTGTTGAGCAAATCTCTACAGTTAGGCCCAAAATTTTTCATCTGTTGCATTCCATGGGTTTTTTATTCCTTGTAAACTTATTTCAATAAAAAATAAGACCTTGCCTTGTATCTTAGAGCATCCCTACTTCTTTGTCCAAAGAGGTCTACTTCTGCAGTCCCAGGGCATCACATTGACTTCATCTAGGCTTTATGTGGTGCACAAATTCCATGGTCATTGCATCCCTGGCACCACCAGTACAATGAGTAACCCACAGTATCAGAGACCATGATGAAACAAGTACAAGACAAAAATAACCATGTCAGGAAAAATGAAAGGCAGAAAAGTTCTGAAAAACCTCACTGGTGGGCTAAGAATGACAAAGAAGGAAGGTTAGTAATTAGAAAGACTGTAGGTCACTCCTTTTGTTTGGGAAATGTTTCTGTTGTATTTGCTTGTTGATGAATAAATGGTTAGCACAGATGTTGGATTTGCTTTGCTGCTGATGAATGAACTCAGGAATGAACAGTTTCCAGTATATTCAGTATTTTGGTTTTAAAATATCTATAACACCCAAGATTACATGTTGCCCTTACATCATTCAGCTACAATTTTGAATTATTAAAACACTTTTTTCCCCCAGTTATATTAGATGGAGGTTAGAATTTAGTTGCGTACAATTAAAGCACAGTCAACTATGAGAGGATTTTAATATCTGTACTAGAAGACTTTTAGCTCATGCACAACTAATTATAGCACTGTTATTAAGAATATAAATGGTATCAATTATTTACACAATGATTTGTATCTTGATGTATTATTTAGTTCTTTCAACATCCTTGTGCAACTAATAGTGTCCCTTTTTTACATGGTAAAGGGCTGAAATGAGAGAAAAGCTGTAGAATAAGCAAAAATAAAACTTGAGCAGGTTTTTGACAAAATAAAGAGAATTTATGAAATCACATACATAAGCAGATGTCCTGCAGGACCAGCATTTATCTCACTTATAGACGCCAGATCCAGTATTAGACCCAATCAATATCCATTTTGAACGCCTCTAAAACCTTTAAATACTTAGGGGAAAAAAATTACTGAATGGTTTTGGTTAAAAGGGATCTTAAAGATCATCTAGTTCCAACTCCTCTGCATGGGAAGGGACACCTTGCACTAGACCAGGTTGCTCAAAGCCCCAGAACATTATAAAGAGGTCTGCTTAGGCAGTCTAAGAATTTGCGTGCAAAGCCAAATGTTAAGTCCTTATTCAACAGTGACTTTTCAAGTGGCTTACCTAGGATAACAAAGCAAAAGATCTGACATAAAAAAGGCACACAAGTCCTGGTTTCACCTGTGAAGGTCATTAGAAATGCTGCAGAATATCAAAGTTCTTGAAATATGAAAAGTAGAATATGAAAAGTTCAGTTGCTGCTCTCAGTAGGAGACAACAGTGATATTTGAATAAAGCATTTTACAGTGAAATAGTTTACCAACCTGGACAGCTTCAAAATTCAATTGCCTCCAGTGTTTTGCAGCACTCATTTTCAGCGCGTGCTACTTGGTGATCATTGTAACTACTGAGGAACTGAACTGAATGTGGCATTCTCCAAGTCCAAACATCTAGATTTGAGGTAAGGGTTTGTGTTTAAATTAGCATGCAGACCTGCTAATATTGGCATACCTGAGACAGGTATTCCTTATGCATCGTTTTAATGATGAATGGTTTGAACACCAAAACACATCCATTTGCAGGTTAAACAGCAAACCTCAATAGGGAACAGTAGTGAAGAGTTTCTCTGTGTACTCTTAGCAAAGACCAGAAACCATTCATAGCCAGTCTATCAAAGAGGGTCACAAAAATAAAAATGGTAAATTCACATGTAGGACAGAAACACACTGCCTCCGCTGTGAAAATATTATCACTACAGTAAAGAATTATCTTATTCTTTCATCTGCAGCCTAAACCATCCTATTTGTACTTAAAATTTAATCACTAGAGAAATTTAAGGTGAAAATGAGCTTATTCTCAGCAGGTTCAAAATTATAACTATATATCTGTGTTTCTAGAAACAGAAATGGAAGGGAAAAGTAAAACTGCATTAAAAGAAAATTTGAAGTTATAAACAGAGTAGTGTGTAAATGAAACATTCACCAAAAAAATGTGAGCTGAGGAAAATGTTCAAAAATGCAGACATACTCCCCTATGGATCTGCCAAAAGCAGCATACAAATACCTTTTACTGTACTTTGTGGAAATGCCACAAAATATCTAGATATTTATGACAATTTTCTGTTATTTCTGGTTAGAGTGACCAGGTCTCAATCCCAGAGAAATACAGACGATGGCCCTCACTTGAAAAAAAGGCCAATTTTTCAGAAAGATCCTGCCTCAAATTACAACAAAACCCAAACAAACGAAAAAAATCAAACCAAACCAAAACAAAAATAATCAAACTAAAAAAACCCAGCTTATTTATGGGCAAAAGACAGGGATTTCCATGAGAAAAGACAGCTTCAATAAAGACTCAAAGCCTTGATTCTCTATTCTAGGTGCAAAATTTGGCATCCAGTACAGACTTGCAACAGTCCACATACCTTTGTATTTCTTTTTAACTTATACCTTCTTTCCTATTTTGTTCATATGCAGTCTAGAATAATCTCTTTGTTTTAATCTCCACAGGATACAGGAAGGAAAGTAGAAAGTAGCTGAGAGCACAGAAGAGCTTGTTTGATGTCAGACTGAATCAGCAGTGACAGAGTCCTCATCTCACCCACCATTCTCTAAAGCACCTCACAAACCCACGGTGTTGAACACATGGTTTGACCACTTCATGAATGCCTCTTTATTTTTTAAAGATTACAGCCAAGGAAGGTGATAATGAAGTATTTGGTGTGTTTCTATGTAGCAGCTAGATAAATGTAGCTAGCTTACCACAGACAGGCAACTTGCAAAGTTACACACTGCTGTACCTCACAGAGTCACCTCTCTGGCTGCACCCTAAAGCAGTCTCCAAGTAATACAAGGATGATTGACATAATCCCAACCACATACCCTCACAGAGAGCACTGAATCAAAGAAAAAGAGCAAGGCCAGCTCCTAAGCAGAGAGAAAAAAGAGCCGAGTACATTCTCCCTTGGGTGCCAATGCTGGCACAAAAAGGATGTCTCTCACGCCAGCATTTCTCACAGAAAACAAACAAATAACTTGGTCCTAGCACCCTCTTTTCCCAGCAGATGGGAACTGTATGCAAGGCACAATCATCCTTTTGTCAGAAAAAATCCTACATTACAATGTGGGTACTAAATAGACTCCCAGAACTACCCAACCAAACCTTTTGAAAAGAAAAATTTTCAGAGATGTTCCTTCTACATTAAACATACACATACATTGTAAACACTTTTTGAGCTGATTTTTGTGAAGAAAATAGTGCTGAGCAAATGCAAAGCCTGATTTATCTTGCTTTATAGAAAAATTACTTAATACTTCTATTTCATCACTTTTCCACTTACAAGTAAGAGGTATTCTGGCAAGTTTTAAGTCAATAACTAAAAGCATAAATTGTGTTTTTGAGGTTAGCAATTACAGGAAGCTACAGAAAAATCACAAGAGTAAAATTCTTCCTCCAGAAACAGCATCTGTTATATACCTTCTGCTGCAAACCTTTGTGTTGCTTCCTATTTCTGAAGGTCCAAACTTCACAACCACACTAAATTTAAATGACAAAATACGATGCAAGCACTTTAATGTCTTATTAATAGGGATTGTTTTACAGTCCTGGGTGGCTTGAAGACGTCCATTTAAAGACTTTGAAGTTTTCAGAATTTACTGCAAAATGTCATATGGGGTATGCAAATGTACTGTTCTTCCTTCAGGGCTGTTCCTTATGCTGAGAGGATGGCACCAGTGCTGAGACCAGCAGGGCTCAAAGGAAAACACAGTACCCAGAGGGATTAGAAACAAACAGAGGGAGAAAGAAAAGCCACCACCTCCTGTAGCCTCATTTTTCAATATAGAATTATTAGTCACCAAATCCTCGGTGGTTGGTACAGTTTTGGTACTGGGAAATGTCCCAAATAACTCTAGGTAGCACAAGAGTTCACACTCATGCCAGAGGAGGCATTTTATAAGGTGATTATGGCACTGAAAAGAAAGAGCCAAACTGACAGCCCCTTGCTCCACTTCCCTGTGAGGGAAGACTTTTTGTCACCTCTGCCCTCAGAGAAGGTCTTGCAGCTCTCCAGAAGTGTCCAGATAGCCATACCTTTCCCTTCAGATAGGGAGAGCTGCCCCCCAAACCTTCCTATACTTTAATCTCCTCTCTAATATTAGTTGTAAAAAACAGGAGTGAAGCACATTTCAGCACTTCTTTCCATGGCTGCTTTGCAGCAGCAGAGGGAAGGGAACCATCCTCATGGGGAATATAGGATTTAAGAAATGCTGCATAACAACTGGTGTGATTCAAACAATTCCATGCATTAAAGGTCAAAGGAAAGGACTTTAAGCTAAGTAAAAGCTCACTGAGAAAGAAACACTGCAATTTTTACTTGATAGCAAGTGTCAGAATAGACATATTTACAGAAAGACTAAATACACTAAGCAACAAGGATGGTACAAAGGAAAAGCAATAACAAATGTTGAAGAGCATGCTGTTTCTGCTGTGGGCAAAAATAATGCATCATGTTGGGCCACAGACCTACTGAGAAAAGATGTGCCAGCAAATGGATTATATGATCATGCAATTTCATCTGTGAAATACAAGCATTTCCTCCAAGTTTTTAGGGAATGTCTATCATGAGGCATCAGGATCCTTCAGCTGGTACAAACACTGCTCTGAAGTCAATTGGGATTTCCCAAGAAACCTTATGTTCCCAGTGACTTTTTATTATCCTGACAAAAAGCTGTCAGAAATCTGTGTTAGGCTTTTCAGCCCTTGTCCAGAGAAGTGTCAGTTGTACCATTATATATAAAAGCTGTCTTTTCATGGCTACATGTTAGTAGCCAGATGGGGCTCTCTGTGAAGACATTGGTTCATTTATTCCAGGCAGAAATTATACACCTTCTGCCCACTCACTCATTCCTACTTAGAAACAAATGAATACAACCTCACATAGAGCTTGTAAATCTGGCATATGTTAGTTAATCAGAGCAAAATCAAGTTCTACAATAAATTTGACATCAACAGAAAGTTAAAGATACTTGGTTATATTCAGAATAAACCTGAGTGTAAGCAATTGTGCAGTGTTGCACCTGTTACTCTTGTGTTTAAAAACTCATTGACTATAGAAATGTAGTACTTCTATAACTCACAAATTGTCCAGAATACAGACCACCATGGTAATCTTATCTGTACTTACCTGGGAGGACAAGTAAAAATTGGTTTTACTCTAGAACTCATCTTTACACATGAAAGACTTCACATGCTAAATGCTACCTTTATTTAAATGCTACCATCAACTTTAAATGTCCCCCCTTCCTTATCTAACACGTATATGAGAAGTTATTTAAACCACCCAATTTTGTCTGTTCTAATTATACTCTAGGGTGTTATTTTAAATTTGGATTAAGTCCTGCTATTTCCAAGTTAAAAAAAAAAAAAAAAAAATAAAAAATGGGGCAGTTAACAGGGCAAGTGAGACACCAGGTCACATCCCATTGAGATAAACTTTACTGGGGGAGTTGCAGTTGGACCTCTGAGGGTTTTTCAGCACTAGCAGCCTTCCTGCAGTACTTTGGTGATATCTGGGCAGCCCTGTAAAGTCCAGCAAGTTTATCAAGTTTTACTGAAACAAGAAAATTAAGATTGTCTTAAAAATCTCTTGCCAGAGAACAGCAGCCCCTTTTCCTGTCTAGATAAGCAGCAAAAATCTGATGCTGCTGTCAGCAGCATATGATGTTGATGTCAGAAGTGTGAGTAGCTGCTTTAGGATCTGTCACAATATCTTGCTGCATGCATGCTGAACATGCCCAAAAGTAATTTTCAGTCTTCAAACTACTATCATCCAACCAGCTTTTTTCAGAATCTGATATGGGACAAATGCCTCAGTCAATCCCTTTTATATGTGAAGTTATCACTTTAAAGTTTTGATACTGAATCATTTGTAAAGGAAAAGAAACTTCTTTTCCTAGGGATAAGATATATGGCTCTTCAGCTACAGCTGCACATATTTTCTATAGCCTCAAGCCAAGTATTATCAGTTTTGAGACCTAGGAAAAACTGTACTTGACTAAAAGCATATTATTATACTAAAAATAAAGAAAATTGAATTTTAATATTAAAATTTATATTTTCAGGTGAATAGTGGGTAAAAAATCTTCACATAAAACACAAGTAGTCTTTTTTACATAAGTTATCTGCAATTTCTGTGTACATTACTTCCATTACAAGGATTAACAGGCTGTTGCATTGTCAGTCTTAAACATGAGTAAATGATTTAATTAAGTTCTAGGACCTAATGTTTTCCAAATAGGACTGAGGATATTTAATAAGACTTATTAAACAATTCTCTGATACTCATTGCAGTACTGTAACTGCAGGTAAAAGCATGTGCCTGTCTGGAAACCTTACATCTCAGATGAGGAACTGAAAGTTTTGGAATTGAAGAAAACAGCACAAGGAGAAATTACACGGAGAAATCACTGCGAGATGTGGGTGAGAAATGCAACCTGGAAAGAATGTCAACATGATGCTAGAGAGATGTTCAAACAAACCAGGGGGTGGCAAAGGGTCTTCTCATGTCTTCTGGGTACTGCCCTCTACTTTCCGAAGCACGCAGTGATGCTCTGCTGATATAAATGTGGGGTGCCCCAAGATAGCCAAGCTTGCCAGGATAATTGATTAGTCAGTTTATTTGTCTTCATCCACAGAGGCAAGGATCAGCTTGTGGTCAGAAGAGTAATTCTGGTAGTGACAGCCTGTTCTTGGCTGCCTTTCACTTATCCCCTCTGACATAATTAAACCTGGCCCTTGTCCCACAGCCCTGCCACAGAGAGGCAGACAGGAAAGCAGCAGCTAGGGGCAGGCTGCCTCCACCCACGTAACACCCCTGGCCCCCTACCAAAAGGCCTATAAAGGAAAGAGGCAGCTAAGAGCAGATTCATTATATTTTTCTGGGCAGAAGCCTCTACTCAGTGACTTTTTCCCTCCAAGAAGCCCCTCAAACGTGGCAATGAGCAGGAAGGGATTTACTAGATGGAAAACTACACAGAAAACTTAAACATCACCACAGCAGCAGGTGGAGCCTGTCCTGAGGCTGTGCAACATGCAGTTAGACACAGCAACACCTCCACCAGGTCTTTCACCTTCTAATAGGGGATAAGGATAAAACAGACTCAAGTTATTTCTTGGAAATTATCTAATTCATATATCCAGTATTTCTTTGCTGTTGATAGCTGTTGTTAGCTGTCGTTTTCAAAAACATCAAACCAATCTCAGTCCTCTGAATGATCTCTTCAGAGAAGTTCTAAGGTGCAAAACATATGAAACCATTATACCACAGGCATTGCTGGCTGCCTCTCTAACCATTTTCTCCCTTCAGTGCCTCACACTACTATTCCCCAAGTAGTAAGCTATTTTTCCAGAACAATAATGTTCTGGAAATAGACTACATGCAGACTGTTGAAGAATTTTAATATAGGGTAAGAAATTTTTATAAAGGTTACTGAGCAAAAGATTTCTCCAAAGATTCAGACTGACACATTTGGAAAGGATTAAATTTATCCTGAATATTAAAGTTTAATCAAATGAACATAAAGAAATAAATAGCCTAATCTAGGACTACTCTCTGTGTTTTTTCATGACTAGAATATTACTTAGATGTTCTTAAGTAATTCTAATTTTATTTTTATTCAATATCATAAAGAGGCTTGCAGTCTTACAAACTGGAGTTTTAAGTTGATTTTATAGGATCCTAAAACTATAAGAGAAAGAATTCATAGATCTCAGCAGCAATTCAGATAATGAAGTATGATAACTGCATAAATTAGAAATAAAATTGAGGATTGATAGATGTGGTTTTTTCCTACAGTCTCATACTGCAAACAGTTTCCAAGGTCTCCTGTTTTTAAAATATGGGATTATACATAGCCTGACAATCACAGGTTGAAATGAGTTTTAAAGAAAAAAAGAAAACACTCATTATAAACTTTTTCTTTTAATTCTAGCATATATGATTAACCCTGAGGATATGATTAACACAAGATTTCTTTAAAAGTGCACAGTAGAACCTGGTCTCAGTAAATTACTTTTCAACAAGTAAGTCTGGAGTTCTGATTAGCTGTTTAGATTCTAGGTCAATGCACTCTGACTCTTTATTACATGTCTAAGAAAATAATATTATTTACTCTTCTTAGTAACTTTTCCTTCTAGTCTATACAGAGGTTAATGGAGATGACATGGATGATAGATGATGGAGCACAAGTCAAGATTCTGAATTTTTTAAAGAAAATTTTATAGGGATTATGCTCCAATTCAACAAGAATTTCACAGTTTAAATAAATAATAATGTACTTTTATAAAGTACAGTATAAATAATAAATGTACTTTTACTGTAAAAATAAAATGTGTCAATACAAAACCAAGTAAATAAAAGTACTGAAGTTGTCACGTTATAAAACCACACATAGTTAAGGCTCAAGTTTCAGGAGATTTTTCAGTCATCCATTTTATTTTCTTGAATTGTATAAAGAAATGTCTGTTTCACAGAAAATTTCTGAAATCCATGTGGCACATCTTCACTGATATGATGTTTTCTGTGTCAATACTCATTAGACCTACCAAGAATAGGCTAAAATTATCTCTTCTGAGCTGTTGTGACTAACATGCTACAGCAGAATATCATCACCTATGACGTTCATCTGTCTACTTCCCATTCATCTCTCTGCTTCCCACTAATAAGGTTCTACCAAGTCTCTCCTCTCTCATCTTGTCACCCAGACAGAATGCTCACCTTCTCCCACTGACGCTCGTTGTTCAGCACTATCACCACCAGCCTGGGGTGCACCTGATAACCATCTGCTGTGAAGGACAAATCTTTGCCTTCCCAAGTCACATTCATCATAAACCTAGAAGGCAAAGAAAAAAAATGTTCATTGAAAAATTAATGAGCTGTCCAGCAGTTAATGAGCAAGCTACTTCAGTCATCAGAACCACAGATGAAATACATGCACCAAATCCTGATAGTGCTGTGAAAAACCTATGCTTGCAGCACTGGTAGTTTGAGCCCTTCAGGGCAGTACATAGCAGAAGACAAAGCAAAATATTGTTTACATCTGATTTATGTATCTTTTTACACATTGTTTATATATGTAGACATCATTTTTCAAAGCAACTTCCACATTTTGTATGACATGAACACTTCATGAATAATCTTTCTGGCACTTTGCACAGCCTCATCAGTTTTTCATGACCATTTTAAACATGTCTACATCAGCTCTGGATGTAACATTATACATTGACTCATTAGAGAAATACTCAGAGAAAAGTTCATCTTCTCTGGATTAATCTGTTTAGATCTCCAAGAGACCCCTCAGCCCTTCTGGACACTGTATCTATACATGGTGTCTTTGTGAGACTTGGATAAATTCCACTAATACCTCCAGCAAAAACTAGGCATGGAAATTTTGAAGGGGTTGATAATAATACAGTTCATTAATTCAAAAAGGAAAAAAACATAAATGGTTTCCAAAAGATACATACACTAATTAGCACTTTGAATAGAAATAAATTAGAGGGACTCAGAATAAAATGTACAGGAAGAAAGGATTTTTAAATTTTGTTGAAAATGTCAGTTCAAATCCCAAATTATCTGCCTTTAGATTTACCAGTTCGGGCATGGACTCAATAAAATTCTTTATTTAACTCTCTCTTCTGCTACAAAGGAGACTTATTCAACTGAAAATTTTGTATAAATTTAGATCATCAGAAGGAAATTACTCAGTGGTACAAGACACCTCTGCTAAGATGTGCCACAGAGCTGCTCTTGCTTTCTCTGCCCCCTGGTATTGCCACACTAACCTGTATGATCTCAGGGCAGAATAATACTTTTTATTAGCAGTCCTGTTGTTAGCAATGATCACATCATCTCTACTGGTTTATTGCTGAGCTGAACTGTGCCATCAAGGGACACTTATGAACTGGTGGCTCCACAAACACCAGCCATGGGCCAGAAGCACTCTGGCCAGACACTGCAATGGATCTGATGTACCCTGGGGTAGGGATCTGGGTATTGCACAGCTTAGAGACATCTTTTAACTCTATAGAGTCCTATGGCTTTCCTAGCCATTGCTTTTGCCACTAAAAGTATTAAATTTCTTACTGAGTTTATACTAATTCTAATATAGTCTGACCCAGTTTTCCCGTTTCCTGATTAGCATGTAGAGTTTTTGATTTCTAAGTGGTGCTTTCCATTCGTCACTGAACCACATACCCTCTTTTCCAAAGCATTGTCCTTGACTGAGAGATGTCAGCATTCTGGCCATCTAACAAATTTTTCTCAAAAATCATTTCCTCCACAAATTTTTCACAGATTTATAACATACATATTTATATTTGCTCTGGTTCCTCATAACTTCAGTGTTTCTGGTGAGATTGTTTGCATTGCTCCAGCATCAGAAAGAGGGATGAGAATTTTTTATGTAAAGAGCAAATAGAGGGAACTTCCTGCACCAAGAGTCTGAACCACCACAGCTGGGTCAGGCTCCCCAGACTATGATATTGCAAAAGATCTATCATTTTAGACATTATCTGAAACTCCCACAGGTAAAAAAAATCAGGCAAGAAAGGGAAGAAAGTGAAAGGCTGGTATGAGCACTCTTTGGTTTTATTGGAAAAAAATCAAAACTCCAGACTGTCAATGTGAGCCTGACAGGGCTGTCCTGCCTGTAAGGGTAAAACTGCACTGCTGTACCTTGGAGATCCCACGGCATGTCTAGAAGATAAGGTGCTCTCCAGCCCATGTGCATGGTCTTAAGTTAATTGCATTGAATTGCACTGAATTATGGTGTTTTTCATGGAATGAAATCTAGTCCAAGCTTTCACCGAGGTACAGGCATTCTGGGACTCAGCTCAAAACCAAATTCCACGCCTCAGACAGGTGTGTTTTGAAGGGTGTTTAAGTTAGTCTAACTATTCTTCCTACTTTGCCCTCAAGAAACTGATACTGGTTTACACGCTTCCTATTGTTGTTGTGGTTTTTGTTTCCTTTTGGTTGTTTTTTTTTTTTCTTGTGGCAGTAGGATAGTGGTCTGATGAATGTGAAAAAATTCTTCAGCTCCACATTCAAAAAGGAAAGCTGATTTTTTAATTACATAGCCATTGGTGATCAGACTTAAGCTGAATCCTTCTTTTATGCAATTTGGCAGGATCACTACCTAGATTCCAAACATCACTCATGTTTTGGAATGAATATGCAAGTGCCCTTGCCTAGAAGCTTAGTCAAGGAATATCACAAGATGCAGTGCAATAGCTGCAGTGGTGATCAAGTAGTCCAAAAAGAAAGATGAGCAATAAATCTAAAATTAAAAACTGAACTCAGTGTACATTTTAAAACTGTGAATTTACCAGTTATTTAGTAGTGAAACACATTTTATAAGTTAAAAAAAAAACAACAAAAATCATCCCTAATCTGTAATAGTGTTAAAATTGTCTGAGTCATACACAAAGGAACCAGTGAGTGATGAAGGCTGAGCTACCCCAGTTCTTCCAGTTGCAGCTTGTTTTCCCAAGCGCACTCTCATGTACAAAACTGCTTGTGTTGTTCAGAAACCAGTGCCTAAAATCTCCATTCCCTTTTGAACTGTCATTTTTGCTCCACAAAGGACAGAAGTTCTGATCTGCTCTTACTAGCCAAGATCCTGAACCTCTTGTCCCTATTAAAAAAACACTGAATGCTTTTCTGCTCTTGATTAGGCAAAGTGAGGAAACGAAGGCACTTATATGGTATGCTACTCTCATAGATTTTTAAGCCCAAGGTTAATTGTGTGCAATTTGTCATAGGTTGGTGAATGCATATTTCTCATGTAGATTTGGAATTGTATATTCCTGTTCTTACCTAAATGAGATGCTTGATTATTTGAGGTTGCTACTTTAAGGGGGAAATTCAGCACACACCTTGGATTAGTAGTTAATGTGCTCTCATACCTAATTAATGCTTTGCAAAGACAAGATAGCATGGGGGATTGTTATGGCATTAGGATACTGAAGTCCTAATTAACTTTAGTAAAGTGAAGTTTGTACAATTCCCTGGGTGATCTCTCTATGAAAAAGGGGAGTTTGGGGGACAGAAGTTAAGCTATTCTCACACTGAATCCAAAACAAGGAGCCTGCAGGATGGAAGGGCTGCACACCAAGCACACATAGCAAACATCTTGTGGTATTAAAAGCAAGTTTAGAGACAGGAAACTGAGACTGCCTCAGATGCCCTTTCTTCTGGATGCCTTGATTGTTGCTCCTTCCTTTTTTGTTTTATAATGATAATTTTATGCAGATTCATACTTTTGAAAGTAGAAATTCGGGACTTTTGGGGCCCAGGAACAGAGCTGGCTCAGTGATATCAGGCTTCTTTATAATCAGTCTATCTCCCAAACAGATACCACTGGCTGGGAAAAAATATAATGGGTAAGGAAGAGACATTAAAGAAAATGCATGACTCCTAATCTATCTCCAAAGAAGAGAACTTTGTTACTTGACCTGTGAAATAAAGCCTTATAGCTGCAGGGAGCAGAAAGCCCACAGGAGTCCTTGCTGTCAGTAGGTCAGCCCCACATTTCCTGCTCTCATCCTACAGCCCAGATCAGCTAATCAAGCTTGATAAATTCCTCAGGCATCATCACTGGGGGCTATCATTTTTTACTTGGTGCCTTCTTCACCACAGGGCAGTATTTCAAATCTGTGAAAAGCACAGGCAATCAAGAGAAACATCAGAGACTTAGGAAATATGGGTTTCTTAGAAGAAAGTCTCCCAAAGAAGGAATTTCCAAACTGAGATTTAAAGCAGATGACCTGCCTTACAACCAATGTCATCTGGTGATATTCCTCTTTCCTCCAAACAGCATGAACCAACCATTTTAGTCATCTAGACAGCCAGCCTGTCCAGACTTGGCATTTACCCAGCATCAGACGTAAAAAACAGGAAGACTTAATCCAAATTTTGTCCTTTCTTCATCTTGTTCTGGCTCTGAACTGCTGAACTTCCTTACTATGATTCTACTGTGAAATTTGAAAGATACATATCAATAGAAACCCCAAGACAAATTACTTATCATTAAGAAACAGATTTCCTGAACCATCTGTAAAATTAAATCAAGAAACACAGAATGTAGATTATATAATGAGTGGTACATATAGAATAGGTCTGAATTAGATCACTATTAAACAAGGCAGTGATGCTTTTTTCAAAGACAATTTCTATCTTTGTATATTTTATTTTCTAAATCCAAATCTTTCACAGTGATGCAAGGAGCCTCTTCCTCCTTTTTGTATCTCCTCCTCCACTTCCCCCAGCTTTCACTCTGCTCAGTGTATCTCCACGACCCCTGCCTTGGAGCCCTATCTCCCTAGGCCTTGAGCCAGCATGGATGAATACAATTTTGGGAACAATATGCTCAGTGACTGTGAAAAAGAAATGCCATGCCAACTACTTGCACCTCCTGCCAGCTGCTCCATAAAGCATCAGTTGCCACTAGGTCTGGATAAATAATTTTGCCCCAGTCCTGCCAGACAAGGACAAAACTCTTGGGGAGCCCTTCTGAAACAGGGACAAGGTAAGGGAGCAAGATTAGAAAGGGTCCAGATGCCTGGGAGTGTACTGCAGAATAATGTAACCCATAAAACACCACAAGGTTTAGTGAGTTGTTATTATTATTAGCAATGATATTTCATAAAAAAGCACTAATACCATTACACTTTGCTGCACCACCTAAGGAACAGCCCAGACTCTTCTCCCTGAACCTGCCTGACTTTTGGCAAGCATGTTTGCTGCAGCTCCATCTCTAAGAACCTTCACTTGTATTTTGTTTTCCAAGGCCTGTTTTCAGCCCAGAGGACTGGCTCTGCTTAGCTCTAAAACACAGACCATAGTTGTTCTCTTCTAATTTTTTTAAAAACTATCACAAAAGGGGAAAATGCTCTAAAAGCCCCTAATATTTTAACTTTTTGGCACATTCTTCTATTTAGCCTGGGAGAAAATTCTAATATAGATTTTCTATAATTTCTTGAATCACTTCATTGGTAAACCAGCACCCAACAGGCATCTCTTGGGTGGGATGTTGTCCTCCACAACTCCTCTTTTGCTGCCAGTGAAGCTTATTTCACTTTCAGAGGAACAGGGGAAGAGCTTCATCAACTCAGTTCCTGCTGTTTAATGCAACTGAATGGAAAATGTCCTCATGCTATAGAAGAGGGCAACTACAGTGAATTAAACGAATTTCAAACATCTAGTTCTTACTTTTTAAAATCTGCTCATCAGAAGTAAATTAGACTTTTTGTATCTCTTATGTACCAGTCTAATTGCTACAATTATTAATATTATTTGGTTGTATTTGGAAACTAAATGTAACTAAATGTAAACACTGTGTGTTAAATGCCTGACTACCTATGCTTTTCAGGACAATGAAAACAGAGTGACAGCTCTGTCATCCCCATCCATCCCTGCACAAATCAGAATGGTTGGAAATGTTGTTGTGAAATGTTGTCTCCACGGGTTATGACTTTTATACACAACATGAGCAACCTTTTAGACAAAGCAGAAGCATTTCTATTCACAAAGCAGCAGCATTTTCTATGAGGACTGGCAGGGTTATTTTGTTTTGCTGTTTGTTTGCCTACATGCTTTCCTTTTTTGAAAAAGAGCAAGCATTTGTTCCAATGACATTGCATTAATGAGCTGCTAATTCTATCTATCCTGCTGTGAGTGTGCCAGTATCTCACATAATGGTATTTTGCTGTCTTGAGAGAATCTGGTCCTTAAACAGATGGGAAAAGATTTTCTGAATAAATATATATATGTATGGTTTTTAATGCATTGAAAATTATCCCTTTATTTTTTAAAATCCTTTATCCACAGGGAAAAACTAGTTTTCTCATGTGTATCAGAACAGATTGATCAAATCATTCTAAAAACTAAAACAAATCTAATTTTTTCTGAGCCTAGAATGCCAATAAAAGCATCTTGAAATTGCCGGGTCAGAGGAAGGATAAATTGTGTGCTTCAAAACATATTTATCTTCAAACCAATGCAGTACTCAAATGATTTGAGAAAGAGGAGGGAAGAGCTTTCACTTCATGGCCTTCTGTATATAGAATTTCTTCACAAATGGAGATGAAAATCACTATCAAGATAAGGGAAGTTGCACATAAAGCACTACCAACCTCCATTTACAGGCAAATCAGCTATTATGGCATGGTTTGGGCATACTATACAGGTATATGATGCTGCATTAGACTGCCATTATAATAGGCAGAGTCTATAAATCATCTTCATTTGCTCAAGCATCACTTTACAGAGCCTCTTTTCCTCTTTCCACCGAGTTCTCTGCTCCTGAGCTCACAAGCAGTGTCCATTGGTACAACTCTGTTTCTCCAGCACTGCTTTCCAGCACATGCACTTAGGCACAGTACAGCAGAGCCCAGGTACATAAAAACTACTTACAATTACCTTAATGCTTTTCATTGTGAGGATGCTCCATAATCCCTTGTTCTAGTTGGCTCCTTAACACAACACCACATACACTTATTTTATAGTTGAAAATTAAAAGCTGCAATATCTGTGACTTGAAACTATGAAGATTATGTTTCAGAATAAAATCCCAGTTTAAGATTTAATTTGTCACATAAGGAAGAAACTTACAATTTAGTGATGAGGATAAGTATAATGAATTTACATTAATGCACCTTGGCATGGAGAGTAGTGGTCAGCTCCCAGAGATTACTTAGCACTGCTAAATGCTTGTATACACTTGCTTTTCTTGGAGATTATATGTGACAAGAATAGTCTTGGGGAGTTATTACGTAAGAAGGATTAAAGTTTATTCATTTTAGTGTAAATCTGACATTTCTAAATTAAAAACAGCCTGCTTCTTGTTCTTGTGGTATGGGAGAAGCTCGCAGAATCTCCATTATAGAAAATATATTCCCCCCATCATAGTACAGCACTTCATATCAAAAAGTGACTTCATTAACCACAGTGCAATTCTCCTCTTCCTAATTCCTGTGTGCACCAGGCACTGCACAATCTCTGGCTGATGTCTGGTGTCACTGCCCTAACCCTCACAAGCCTGGTTCTTCTGGTTGTACAGATTTAGTGAGAAAAAAGTGATCGTCTGAAGACAGACAATTCATGTTGAATACCTAAGCATACACTACTGTATTACCAAAACAATGGAGTACAAGCCTTCTTCAAAATAAGTTTTTATGGCACACCCAACTGAACCACAGTTTTAAAACACAGCACTTCTGATGACTGAATGCAATTTAACTTCACTTAAAAAGGTGTTCCAATCTTAATAGTGAACCCTCTTTTTGCAGATGCCACTATTAAGGCACTGAATTTCGTTCATGTATTAAGAAGAATTCTCCAAGATTCACAAACCAGTTGCTGATAGGATTGGCTACCTGGCCTTGACAGGAGTGACCATGAGATGGCTTTCGTAGAGCCACGCTAAACCTGAGAGTCACCCCAGTGCTGCCTCCTGTCAGTCCCAGGGGCAAGTGGGGCAACTGGAAAAGAATGACAGATGTTCTACAACAACTCTGGGAAATTCTTACAGTTTTAGAGGCAGAGGTTTAGAAATAAGAAAGGGGAGACAAAAAAAAAAAAGTGAAAGAGTCATACAAAACGCAAATCCTCTCTAAGAACTGTGTCAGTTTCTGCACTTTGGTCACACTGTTTATGAAATATATGTTTAAAATGTTAAATTCCAATTACTTGGCAGTATTCAGCTTTTAAGAGGGCTTCTGGAGAATGCTGTGCACAAAGATGCCATTTTCATGGAAAACAACAACTGTTCCAGAACATGATATAGCAATCAACACCTGATCTAAATGTGCATGTGCATCTCAGAAGATTTAAAACATTCCACAAGCCCCTATGTGAAATCACCGCTGACTTTCCTTCTTGTGCCAATTCCATCCTGCTTTTCTGTAGGAAGCACTTCATCTGCAATATTTGTTCAGAGCAAATTTCATAAATACTGATTAGTAGCTTCCATATGAGATATTGTAAAGAACTGCTAAAAAACACGTAAGATTCCCTTTGCTTTCTCTCACAAACCAGATAAAGAAATATACTTCTGTGGGGCATATACCATGCAACATTTCAGATAAGTAATCAGGAATACAACAAGAATACTGATTGAAACCTTAGTAGTTCCCCTATGACAAACTGTTTTGAGAAAACATCCATATTAACTTGGATTAATGCAGATTAATTTTTACATTTATTCTAGTGCAGGTGATAAAAATAAAATCCTCACAAGCAGAAGTGACAGATTTCAGTTATTAGGTGATAAAAGCTGCCTCAGAAATCTAATACTTCTATAATTTCCAGGGACAGCTCTTTAAAGCTGCTTATCTCATCTTCTAAAATATTAGCAGGTTCCTGCTGATGCAAGTAATTCAGGCACAGCCTCCAGAGCATTTTGGCAATTTTACTTCATAGTACACAATGGCACAATTTTATTAACTCAGCTGCATAACCCCTAAGACCAATTTCCGTCGTTTACACCAGATCCAGAGCAGTATTTATTCTCCACAGCACATAACATCATTTCCACACTCACAGCAATCAGAGGAGCCGGTCCTCTTGCATGTTCCCTTGGCACAACCAAAACGTTATTGCTTTAAAAGGGCACAATGAGATTTTAAAAAGACAAGATTCTTCTTCAAGAAAAATATAACGGCAATGAAATGGAAAATTACCAAGGTTATGTAGGGAAAAAAAATACCCCAAACCAATATAAGCCTTACTTGTGCAAGGTGTGAGAGGGCCTATCGTTCTTCTCCAGCTGTCCATAGCAGCTTGTCTTTGCTTCAGGAATGAAGGAATGTTTCTCCAGCATGGCTGATGCAGCAGTGGCAATAATCCCAAGGCCATCCCGTACCCGAGCTTCTAAACTGTAGTCCCATTCATCATAAGATGCTGAAATGAGTCCTGAAGGAAACTCCTTGGGGGTGATTTCTGTGTTACCGCTGACGAGGCTGGGAACTATCCAAAAGAAATCATAACCAGTAAGGCCAAGGGAGCGAGCTTCATCCAGTATGTAGACAGCTTCATCCTTGGAACAATACAACAGGATAACAGATGAATGAATTTTCTTCAGCTGAATTTGGGTCTTGGCATCTCCAAAGGCAGTATCGAGTATAATGACATTCTGCATGTCCCAGCCCACAAAGCTGTTTTCCACTGTGGTCTTAATGACACTGATGAAGTCTCGATATCCAGGGAAGGTGGTGGTCACCAGAGAAAACACATGCCAGTCATAATCCTGCATAATCTTCAGCATGACAATGGCTTCTTGCTGGATGGAAGCCCCAAACTGGAAGAACGTGGATGTCACATCCTGGAATACCAAAAACAGGGAAAGATTACTACTTATGTACAAGTCTGAAGGAAACAGAATCTCTAATTCTCCTGCTCTCTTTGGTCCACCACAGCTACCAAACTTCTGTTGTATTCAAATAACTTTCTGTGCCTTTTCATATTAATATAATTAATAAGCTACACTGATCGTAAGTGCCACAGATAATTGAAATATTTGCCAAAAAATAACAGATATTTACGTAGGAAACTCCTGGGTGCTTTATCACTTGAAGACAACAACTCAAATCAGTACTTACTCAGGAAGCCACCCACTGTAAAATAACTGCAGAAGGTACTTTAAGATTCAAACTGATTAGGAATGTGACCAAATAATTTCATCTTAATTTTTAGTTACAATGTAAATAAATTGCAATACAATATGATAGAACCCTGTACTCACAGACCTGATGTCTGAGCAATACTTAATATCCACAGGTTCACTGGACTTGGAAAGCTGTCAGATTCTGCAGAAGTAGGTATCTCATTGCCAGTTACTGAGTTGAGCAGTGTTTGTGGGAACATTGATCATGTTCCATTCAGAGCACGTGGCCCATCAATATCTGATGTAGAGCTATGGGGCTCAGACTTCAGGGACAACCAGCACGCTGCCAGTGTCCTCATTAAAGGACTTCAATGGATGTAAAATCAAAGAATTGCCTTGGAATGTAAGTGGTAACTGCACTGCCCAACACAGCTCTGCTGTCAATTTACTACAAGACTTGTTTCTGTCTGTGGCTTTTACAGTATTCCCATTATTTTATACAGCATCAAGGCATGTGACTCTTCTTTTAAAAACATCTGTCAGAAAGAAGCAACACAATATTATATTTTGATGGCACTAATTTACAAATATTCTTATTGGTTTATTTTTACCAAGTTGATGCAAGATCTAGATCGACCTTTCAATTTTACACTCAAGATTTATACATAACACTTATAATGCTACCAAAACTATACACAGGAAGCTATATAATTCTTCATTTTCATGTTACTTCAGTATTTATTCCTGACCAGTACTGGCAACATAACGTGCATCATTTTCAGAAACAGAAAGCAGAAACTCCTGCTGAAAGAAAAGCTTATGATTTAAGCATAAGATATGAACCAGTCAAGATTTCTGAAGCAGCCTTCACAGGAAAGACACACACAAGAGTTTTATGAACATGGTTGTGAATTGCTATCTTATTTTACACTTGCAGAAAACAGATTAATTGGGGCTTAGGTTTCATGGCAAAGTGGTGCTAAACGTACATTTAGTAGTGAGAACAGGAACTCAGCTCTTTAAGTTCTGTATTTTGTCTAGAGAAATATATTCAGAGAAAACTGAGTGGTATCTATATTTTTTTTAATAGAAGATGAGAAGCATTATTACTTTCCCAGTGGTAAGACCTGACACCAAGATTTTATATAGCTTGACTGCAGTGTCTTAAAACTTGTGTAACACTGTAAGAGTGATATCTAAGCTACAAAATACACCCCACTGGTGGTAATGAAATCATCTCCCATGGCTTCTCTGGTACCTCAGAGAGAGCATTCTGAATGCCAGTGCCAGATCTGCAGCAGTGTGGGGTTAACTCCAAATATTATTACAATAGGTGGAACCTGAAATCATAAGCCAAATTAACTCAATGAGAATTGAAAATTGGTTCTGTCCTGGCTCAAGTCAGGGGAGTTATAAAGTGTATTTGGAAGGACTGAATTAGAAGCTATTTCCTGGTGACCTGCACTGTGTACTTGAAAAAAAACAAATGGGAGAGACACAGCTAAAGAAAGTCAGCACACAAAAAAATCTGCTCAGAGTCACCATTTAATATTTTAGCTGCTGATTTGTTACCTTTACTTCCTAATTAAACATTAAAAAAATGGAATGCAAAGTCAACCTCTTCAGTTTTCTTCTTCAGCACTTATCTTTGTCTTTGCTGAATAACTGTAAAAATAAGTACAATTATTTATAATACATTAAATAAATTGATTATATTCTTTCACTCTAGCCCATTTTATAGATGGCTTATGGCTACTAATGCAGCACAATAATTATTTCAAGCAATACCTTGGTCCTTCACGCATCACAAGAAACTTCTCCAATCAGGCAACAGAAGATTAAGTCTTTGAGGTTAAAAAGCAGTGCACACAGACATTTTCAAGTGTAAACTTTTGGAGCTTCTAGTTTCACATTCTTCCTGAAGAGCATTATTATTCCTTTGCTTTATACAGGCTTAGTATTTTGATACACATAATGAATTTAAGTTCTCTTTTCCTATATTCAACAGCAAATTAAAGTGATGTTTTTAAAAAAGCTAAAATGATTCAGTTATTTTCATTTAAACATCATCTATGAAGACATTCATCTAAGTTATTGCTGCATTGGGAATACAGTTGTAATACCAGGGCTGCTTCAAAGTCACATCAGAAATAAATTCTTGTTCTTTCCTCATTGCCCCATCTATTCAGATTACTGGTGTAGAGTGCAAGGAGCCTGTACCACTTATCCAGTACAATAAACTGTTATAAAAAGGAGTTTTACAGATAAATCTCAAAGCATGAAGATCCCAAGATGTTATATTGATAGGGTAGGAGCAAAAAAACTGGCTAGAAGTGGTTAGGGAAAGTATTTGTTTTCCCTGCTCTAGCTTCATAACAGGGTGCTTCCACAGCCAAATAAACAAAAAGAAAGCAATTGAAAGAGAAGGAAAGGAACAAATGGAAACTTTTTGTTTCTTTCTGTCTTGCACATGAGCATACAGCTTATATCAGAAAAATATCTCCCCATATGTTGCACACCAGAAGGAAGTAATCCTTCAACTGCTTCTTATTTAACATTATTCTTGAATTTTGTGTACAATCCACAATTCTGTCATTCCAGAAGGGCTCTTTCAGCATTCCCATGCTTATGCACAATGCAGAGCAGTTCTCTTTGATGCTGTCAATTCACAGATTAATATATAACAGTAAGTTGCTTTTAATTAGTGTACTGAGTCTATAAATCTGTCACTGTTGTCAGCATTGCACATTGTACTTCCCCATCTCCAACAAATTACAGGAATGTTTCTATCAAAACCTCATTCTCAGCTATTTTCACAATATCTTAGTTTTCTAGCTCCAGCTTTTCTATGAGATCAGCAGGACACATTCACAGCTGCTGTAACAGCTGATGTAAGCCCTGACAGTAGTTTATGCCTAATAGGGAAAAAGCTGCAATAGGTGGTTAAAGAAAGAAACATTTATTACGTAAAAGAATACACCTTTTGTTAAACGAAAATTTAAAGCTAAAGTTAATAAAACAAAATAAGGATCAACATAAGACCAAACAGATTTCCCACTTGGCAGACTTGTCAAGGGAGGTTGTTTCACTGGTAAGACAGTATTATGACAGGAAACAAAAAACAGTATGAAATATGGTTTAAAAAACAATCATAGGATGATTTTATTCAGCTAGAAACAAGATTACTATGACAGGACTACATACTACAGTATGACTTTAAAGTTATCTTCATTTTTACCCACTACCACTGCAACAGAGATCCAGCAAAATTATTTTTCTCCTCTCTTACAACACTGTAACTTAGATATTCCATTTTTTGCAACAGATTTCAAACATATGGGGCTAGGTCTACATATACAGTGCAAGCTGTTTCCTGTTTGATGAATTATAGTAGTTATTTGACATCTTAAAGAAAACTGGAAAAACAAAGCCAGAAATTAGTTGTGAATTTAAGCTGAATAATTTAGCATCACATCAAAAATACAGAAAGCAAAGTTATTTGTACCAATCTCAAATGTAGGTCAATAATGTATATCACAGTGTATTACCTTGGTACCATTTTTCTAGGATTATTTGAAATGATGGAATGATCCCCAGGTAAATGGTAAGTGAATCAGTTTATCTGTCACAAATACCTTTCAGCCACATGGCTTTCAGGTATGGTACACTGTGTATCCCTGCAAAACTTGCAGTATATGTGAACACTGTAGGGGAGAAGCTGAAAGGAAAACCTTTCCTCCCAAGATACCCTACACATTTCTAAACAATTAGGCTATTAAATTTCTGCCTCTGTTCATCAGCAATTCCCAACACAAACATCTTGCTGAGGCACCCAGGGAGACAACTCCCCCATTATCACCATGGGAGCAATTTTGGGGGAAACCATACAAAGGCAAAGCAGAGCAACATGAGAGGGTGTTAATAATTTCATCATTCTTATTAAAACAGCAGGGAGGACTTGCTTCCCAAGGGTCTTTCACCTCTACAGTCTCACACATAGCAAAAATATGCATGACCCCTGCTCTCAGGTTTCTCTCCCTGTACCAAACTAGCACTGAGAAAACTAAGGTCTTCTAGCAGAGCTAGAAAAAAATTTTCTTACTCTGTAATAACAGCAAATGCAGAGCCACAAAATATATAAAGGTCAACACAAGGGATGAGCCAAGGCCTTACTTTTTATTTTAAAACTTTGCTCTGGAAGAGAAGACATGTTAGAAAAGGGCAGTAGCAAGCAAGGAAGTACACTGTGGCTTTCCAACATCTGACATGTCCCCTTTTATTATTTCAAGGAATAAATATCACTGAAACTTGATTTTGAAAGGTTAGCACTGGCTTAATCAAGCATGTTCTTTCCCATTTCCAGAAGGAGCCTGCAGGGATTCATTTTGCAGAGGCTTCTGTACTTCAGGTCATGGTTTCATCTTAAGAATTTTGCTTGATAACAGTGGTGGGGGTTTTTGAGGGGAGAGTTGTTGTGTTGGGTTTTTTCCTTTAATATATCCACTTAATTTTATAGTGCTTGCTTGGCTTCTCTGGGCCTGCTTCAAGGGTTGAACTCTTGCACTATGTTTTTCTATACAGCAGATAAGCAAATACAAAGGGAATAGGGTTTCTACAGATTATTGTAAAGCCCACTGCTTTTTGGTCCTTCTCATTCTTTGAATAATACAGGGCAACATCTAATGCACTAAAATAACTCAGCATGGCCTCAGAGTGACACAACACAACTTAATTATTGGAATTCTCCTAGTTTAGCACAGAGCTGATGAACCATTCCCTGGGCTGAAGTGCAAGATCTGGGTTTTCATTCATGGATGGTTCAAACACTGGAAACTGTGTTGCTCAGTCTGAGCTCCTGGTCAACCAGGACAGGCAGGTGAAAAATGCTGTCAAAGGCTGAGATGACATCAACAAGCCTGTGACCAAGCCTGATAAAATCCTGAAAAGACTCATGTAAACCAGCAGAGCTTTGTGTGTGATCAGTTGATGAAAGGTTTATTCACAAGATGCCTACTTCTAGATCAATTTCAACTTCCTCTGTTACAGAAATGTATTAGACTATGAATATTCCAATGAAAAAGGGCAAAACTGTGGTTCTACAAAAAGGCAGCATAGAGCTGGCTGCACCACAGCTATTGTAGAGCTTTGGGAGTGAAAGAGAAACTTAAGATGCGAGAAGCAGAGTACTGATCCTTGCAAGGAAGATAAGGGAGAATAAAGAACATTTTCAGACAAATTGTATTTGCTTTGTATGTTCACATAGTTCTTGAATATCAATGACTCCCTCTTTAACCCACAGAGAATCAGGTGATGCTATATGTAACTATAAAGTGTTAGCATCAGCCTGAAATATTTTTCCTTTATAAGGTGAGATTTGTACAAAAGTTTCTCATTTCCTTTAAGTATTTCACCATAAAAAAAAAAAGTGAAAAATGTGTGTGACCTCACATATCAATTAGTTAGTGAGAAGAACAGATTCTATGCAATAGCCTATAGCTAGTATGCCTCTGTCTCATATGGAGATAAATGTTTTGCCAATGACCTTTAAGGTCCCTTCCAACCCCAGCCATTCTATGATTCTATTATTTATTTCTTTTTAACTTAGACATCAATTTTTCTCAGTGTTTGTAAAAGCAGCATCCGTCTGCTTTATTCATGCAATTAGTCAGCACTTATCTGATGGAAGTAAATAGTTTCTTGTGAAGTACAAAGACCTGCTTTTCTATGGGAAAATTACTAAATTATCCATGCAGCAAATCTTTCACCTCACCACTCAGAGTTCACATGGAGAGCTCTTGAGTCTGTCCTGTCAGTGAAAACTCTTCAAACAGTTGTTATGAATGATTGGAGAGTAATCAGGAAAGTTAATGACTTTTCAAAGACAGAGAAGGCAATTGTTGTGAAGATAGTCCAACAATACTACATGGAATTTCTCACCTCTCTCAAGTTTCAGTCTGTGACTATAGAGAATGATCTATCAAATCAATTAGCTCATTTACTTTGAACCACATCTGCTCCCACAAGGCCTTCAGAGATGAGCTTCTCTTGATTCATAGGCAATTTGGGGCTCTCTAATGGGTATAAAAGCAAAGCATTTAGCTTACAGTTAGTTATACTATTTCCTGGAGCAGACAGCTAGTTCTAATTATAAATCTTGAAAACATTCCTGCTGTTAACAGCCATGCTTACTGAGAACAACCTTGTATGCAGGGTTTGTCTGATTTCAAAATGAGTCCCAGACTTGGGGTCCCTCATGGACAGGTTTTGCTACATGGTGATGGATCTCTAACAAAAAGGAAGATTCTGAAATTAAAAAAAAAAAAAAAGGGAAGCCTAGAATCAGAAATAAATGATAGTGTTTTATGTAGATTTGGTAATATTTTTCCAGTTTCATGATAATATTTTAGCTATTAAAAATTTCTGATAAGAATACAGCCCAAAATAGACCAAAATGGATGATGTTTCACCAGTTTTTGTTGCAGAGCCTTTGAATAATCATAGCTGAAACCACAAAACCCCCACATTTTTATTGACATAGTTGCTAAGTTTCCAGTACTGAGAGCAACCTCATCCATACCAGAAGGAACATAGGAGAACATAGGAAAAACTTTTAACTCAGCTGCAGGCAGATACAAGAGTTTGGCAGTATCAGTGTGCTAACCAGATAAGGACATGAGCATTTAACAATGCATCCTGTGCTGGAGAGTAAGTAAAGTTATACAGAGATTTATGCAGACAAAAACTCTTGCACCTACTTTTTCTGACTCTACACCTTTGACTTAAATCTACATTTTCTTACTGGTATTCTCTTTAAGGATGCATTGACCTGCTTGCAAGAATATCACACATCAAGAGACTTGCCAAGCATTATTCCCATGAGCAAATAATATTCCAGGTAGAAAAGCTTTACCAACATATATTCAAATTGCTTAGATATGAATATAGTTATTAAAACTATTTCTTCTATGAAATAGCTCAGCTTAAGTTACTATTCCTTAGTTAAGCAGAGTCAAAATATCTTTAAGTATAGTTCTGATTTACAGAAAATATCAGAGAAAACAAAACATTTAGGAAGGAAATGTTCCAAATGCTAAGTTCAGGGTTTTTTTCAAGGCAAATTGATTATTTCTAGAAATTCTTACAGGTTTGAAAGTCATACTAGGTACATTAAATATTGTACTGCTATAGCAAACTCGGTGTGTTCAGTACAGTGTGAAGAGGACTGAAGCTGTCTTCAGTCTAACCCACACAGTATCTTTACACTTTAAAGAGAGAGACAATAACAACCCTCCTACCAACTACCAATAAGACATAAAGTTTGATGGTTTTAATGGCAGAAAATTTTATAAGCTGCAGCTGACAACACTATGCATCTAGCTATTTCCTAGATAGGTACAATACTACACAAAATCAATGACTTCCATGGATTCCTATGAAAATGTAAATTTCAGTGTTTTTCTAACCTGGGTGGAAAACATGAAAGAGTTTTAACTAAGCTCAGGATAGACTGTAACAGTTCTTGGATTTCTTCAAGTATCCATAATGCAACTAAATGGTAAGAAACCTTACATCTAAATTCAATAGGCTTAACAACCTCCAAAGGTGAGTATGCTCATCCAGAAAGGAGGATGTGCACAGATGTGAGAGTTCAGCCATGCCCATTTAATCTATGCTACTATATGTGTCCTCAGAACATTTTTGAAGTATCCAATTAACTGAAATGGATTGTCTACCAACATAAAGTAGGGATAGTTGCTCATTTTCATTAGTGGAGCTGAGCATCACAGGGATTTAGATGCCTATCCCTTGGGTTCCTGGTTAAAAAAAAGCCTTGTGTGCAGGGCAGCTAACAAACCCACCTATTCTTACAACTTGTTAAGTGCTTCAGTTCAGCACATAAAAGATGAGAGCTTGTTACGTTTCAGGGCCCTTAGGTAAGGCAGCTTGTTAAGAAAGTTGCAACTGCAGTTCAGATTTCAGTGTAATAGACACAAGGGATTGTGCTTTGCCTTATATTAGTGTATCTTGATTTGTCTTCATTTGTGTCCCCTGGTGACACAGCCTAGAATAGCAATTTTTGAAGTTTACAGACTGCAAGATTGCTTGGATTTTGCAGGTCCTTTAGAAATAACCCATACCCCATACTGGTCCAAAATCCAGTATGAAAAATTCTGAGACTTGACAGCAGTATCCTAGTCATTTCCATCTGATATTTGCTATTCACAGCACGTGTAATATTTTACTGTAATTAAAGATTTTATTAAAATAAGTATTTTAGGACTGACCCTCAAGCCTGCCACGGCTTGCTCTGACATGATGGACTATAGAAAGTGAAAAGAAAAACCATGACCTGATTCTTCTCACTATATTCCACCAAAACTCCCCAATTATGGGTGACCCATGGAAAACTTCAATGCACAGGTATCACAGACAGTTCTAGCACTCCTGCCCATGAATTATAATTCTCTAAAAGCATTCAGCTTTGAGTTTACAAGATTATGATATTTCATGTTACATTAATGGATAATTAAAAGATGCATAATGAAGCTGAACAAAATCTCTCCCCCTTTTGTGCAAGAAAGATGAATCTGTGGAGCAAACAGGAATTATCATCTTCCCAGGAGCAGATATAGCAGATTTTTGGGAGAAAAAGGCTGATTTTTTTAATCCATACTAAATGACACTGTCTTTATGCACAATGTCTACTGAAAACTGAGAAATAAAAGAAATATGTGATGTAAAAGCTGTGCCAATATCCCTTGACGTGCCCCATTCCACACAAAGTAGAATCACTTCCACCACATGAAGCTCATCAGGAGATGGCTAACTTATTGAATGGGAATTCACATGAGATCTGTGATTCTCTTCAGTGGACAGATATTAGTTGCTGCAATTGCAACCATCTGTTGGTTCATTCAAAAATCTCAGAGAAATAAGCTAAAACAAGCTCAGGTAGAGAAAAGCTCCATTCTGAATCTCCCTGATTTCTGTGAGAGCAAACCTCATTGCCAAAGATGAGGACCAGAGCAGGTACTAAGAACAAAAAGTGTCACCACAAAACATGCAAAGAACAAATGAGCGTGTTTGTATTGTGAAACACAAGCTGCAGGGAATATGTCAGTGTCCCACATCCTATAGACCCTACTCAGCTTTCCCTGCCCAGGGCAAGCCTGGCATGGACTTCAAAATCACTGGGAAGGAATTCAGAATCACTGAGCTACTGCAAAATGCCTTGGATAATGGGAGTGGATGAGAGGACTAAAACCCCATCCACTGAAAATTGAGCAATTTCTAAGCATAGGCCTGGGCAAGTAGGGTAGATGTCAGAAAGCACCACAAAAAAGGAAGAGTTGGGTATGCAAGTACCAACTGACTCGTGGGCTAAATTTCCTGCACTTGAAAGACACTTTACTAGGCCTTCCACAAGTAAAAATGTGGAATAATGTGGAATAATCTACAATGTGGAATACATTGCCTCTGAAAGCCATTTCTGGTGACAGCTCAGCTATTTCCAGCACATCCTAAGGAAGGTTCTGCTGCCAAACATTCAGCTGTGTTGGAAACATCATTAGAAACATCCAAACAGAAACACACAAATTAACTCCCTTATGTGTAGCAGCACATATTTTCTTTCACTATTTGTGATTATGTATTATTAACAAATGTTTGGACAACCACTGGTTCTTGATAAAAATATTAGGTACAAAAGTTTTACCCAATTTTAAATTAAACACCTTCCTTTGAAAACAAACACTAAATCCTTTGTCATTTGAATTCATACATTCCTTCAGAAAAAATAAAATAAGGATGGAGCAGAAGTAACACACGTGACAAGTGACTGGACACAAATCACATACAGTTAGGAATGCCATTTACAAAAGCCTATTTTCTTAAAGCTAATCATCCTTATTATTAAACAAATACTAAGAATGACATGATTTTAAATAAAATAAGTAGGGGCCAGTAAAAGTTTAACTCACTAAATTAGAGTAGTAACTACTCATTATTTTTGGTAATGTAGCTTAGGAGCTGTCTGTCATTTCAGATTGTTTGCACAAAAGCAGTAGTTCAGCAGCCATCAATTTTCAGAAATAAAAAAGGTTTCCTTTGTAATAAAGACTACAGCCTTAGTATAAGCAAGTATAATACTTGTAATACTCTTGTAAATTTTCCCTCCGGGAAGATTTATTTATCTCCAGGGATACGTAGACTAAGTTAGTAAAAGACATCTTAAATGCCACACCTCATGAAATGTCTTGAAACCATTCAACAGAAGTAGTTTATAATTTCTTTCAAGTAATCATAACTATGACGAAGGTGGTTTTACTGCTACATATGTAGCACACAGTATGTGTTTCCATGCATTTCTTTTTCAGTTTGCAGTGATGAGTTAAAATACTTCATATGGTTTTTTCTATGAGAATTTGTTTTCCTTACAACCTCACCTAAACACTCAAGAACAAATTTTATGCAGCATTCATGAGAAACACCAAAAAGCACAGAATTAAGTATAAATAAAAATAATATTTAAAAAATACACAGGTACTTGGTGCTATGGCAGAAGTACTTTCTGCTCAGAGGGAAGCACTCATATTATTACTTGGAAATGAGACTCTTAAATCAAAAAGAGAGCTCATTTTAGCAATGATATGTGTACATACACTGATGCATTCAGAAATTACATGGATGCATAACCAGTTCATGTAAACTGGTATACAAAGAGCAGAAGAATTTGAGAAGGCAATGCTAAAGATGATTGTAGTTTCTTCAGCAAAGCAGCAGAAGAGATACAAATGGGGCCTGAGTGCTAACACCACTGTGCCAGAACACTTTGTCAACTCTTCAGTTTCTTTCAGAGAAGCAGTTAAATGCACATTGGTGCATTATGAAGCATAATACATACTAGTTGCTAATAATACATGCTAGATACATATTCCTACTCAGGAATATGAGGTAATTTCCCATGGTATTTAAATTTTTTCATGGTTTCTTAACATCTTTCACACAGACCTCTTCCCACTCCCAGCAAGCAGCAGCTGAAGAATATGTCCTCAGGAAAACAGAAGCATCTTTATTTACTGCAAATCTTAGGATGAATTCGTACCCAATTCAGAAAGATGGAACCCATGCACATAAACTCTTTAGGATCTCCAGACAGACTCAGGTACCTGATGACTAAGAGAAGCAAAAGCTTATTTAGCATTGGAATGGGCTGCCCAGGGAAGTAGTGGATTCTCCGTCCCTGGAGATATTTAAAAAGAGACTGGATGTGGCACTCAGTGCCATGGTCTAGCAACCGCAACGGTGGTTCAAGGGTTGGACTCGATGATCTCTGAGGTCCCTTCCAACCCAGCCAATTCTATGATTCTATGATTCTAAGTTTAGTCAGTGACTCAGTTGGCTACATACTCACAAACCAGTTTATTTTTTTATTTCCTTCACCACACAGATCAGAGGACTTTTATGCCCATCACTTGGGTTTCAGAGCTCTTGACACAGAGACTACTATGTGGTCCCACGCTCACCAAGACCTGATTGGACATTTTAGAAATTAGTCATCACACCCTTTTAATGTGATGGAATACTACAAAAAAGTGGAGGGGAGTCTAGGGATGGGAATAAATGGATGACAAATCTAAATCATTACAAGTAAGCAAGGATTTTTAAGTAACTACTGTGGGAAGGCTGAGCAGTCACACCACCGATTTATAGCTAACTGTAGGACATCTGGCTTGACCAGAACTTTTTACAAATTATGTCAGTCTGTTTATTATTATTTGAAATATCATTGCTTTCTTGGCAAGGTACATAGCTCAACCACTAGGCTTTCAGAAGTACTTTAGGTTCCAATCACAGTTTGGGAGGGCACACAGTCCCAAGACTTTCTCATTAACGTGATTTGCTATTGCACAAGTTCTGTAATCCAAGATTCACAGAATGGGAAATCTTTTGAGTCATGAGAACAGACAACTTGACAGACTCTGCTGAGACTCTGCTCAGATTCTCAAGCCAAATTATAATCAATATTAAAGCTAACTGTGTTTAAAATTATTACACCTATGTGTTCCATCTCCCCCTTTTTATTGACCTCTAATTTCATACAGAACAGGCTGTTGTGTCTAATTCATCTTAAAAATGGCCAGCTCTGCTCTGAAGATGATGAAGGGTGTGCAGTTATTTTTCTTGCTGCCAGAGCAGTAGCTTCAAAGGGAAAGGATGATATAGAATACTGCAGGGGCTGGAGCAAGGGATGTAGACTTGAGTGAAATAATTTATTCCTGAAATTATTATCTGATCACAGACGTAGTATGTTATTATTGAAATTTATTAAGCTAATCACAGCTCTAAAGTTGAGGTTAGATTCTGAGATTGTACTGACATTAAAAAAAAAATCTTAAGTGATTAGAATTTCACTGACATTTGTAATGACAGAAAATGTTGACTGCAAAGCACAACAAAAATTGTACCACGTTCCAATGAAAAAAAAATCAGATCAGGCAACTACCTCAAAATCACAGGATACTTCCCACTTGCATAATAGAATGCTTATCAGCATCCAGTTAATTAGAGGGTAATGAGTAACTGACATTACCTGACTGGAGCCATCAGATCAAAGAGAGGCCACAGCTATCTCCGGAATAATCTTTGTCTTCACCAAGTTCTGCCTTCTAAATGGTCATAAAGCTGTTCAGTTCTCTGAATGAGTCTCTCAATCTTTTCCAAGTCGTGTCACTATATATATATATTAGGTATTGCTACATTTGACATTTGAAGATTACATAATAAAAATATGTTTCAGAACAATTTTTTATGCTATTTGCTATATAACTACTTCACATACAAAATTTAAACAATAACACATATAATACATACAGTGCACAGACAGAATCCCTACATATACTCAAAAATACTCATGTTTATATACCCACAGAACCATATTTTTCCTGTCATACTGACTCCATCATACTAATTGGTGCAGTAATAGATGAGTAAACTGAAGAAATTATGAAACCACTGCAGAAGATGTTTATTACTTACATATAAGCTAAAAAAGCCAAAAAAACACCAAAAAATAAAACAAAACAAACACAAAAAAATTAAAACAAACAAACAAGCCTGCATAAAAGCATTAGACTTTGTTTTAATCAAGCTAATTTTATAATCCATAACCATTTTAGTTATTTTCCAGTAGAGGGCAAGACCAGTGATTTCTAGTTCACTTACTACCAGAAGTGCATTACCTATAATTTACCCGTCAGCTAAACTCACCACTAGCACAGCAATACTAATCTCAATGGATGTTTTGAAGACTTGTACTGTGTTACTTGCTTGCTTGCTTTTCTCGGAACCCAAGGCCTGTTCTGAGCTCTCTATGTGGTGTTCTCCAACACAGGCCACGAATTTTCCTCACATCCCAGTTCTCTTTCCACAAACCCCCTGCCTTCCAAGTTGCTTTCCAAATTACCCCCCAGATTTGCCAAGGCCATTTAAAGCTAATGAAGGTGGACTGGATGAAAGTTTCTTCAGGCTACAATTCTTCCAGTGCTTTCATCCCTGTCTCTCATGTCAGTAATACTCTATTTACAGACAGAAATTGAATTTAACTTTACTACACTTGCACATAGACAGACAGATGAATACTACAGAAAATATCATAACACCTCATGCATATCAAGCATACAAATGCACACACACAAGATTGTAGGGATGTTCTTTCCTTGAGTGCTGGTAAAAATTAAAGACTTCATCAAAGTCCATGATAATATTTCTAGCAGTTTGCCTTGAGTAAAATTCTACAACAGTCAATGCCTGATCTAAAATCTCAGAGTTCAAAATCTCAGTCTCTGCAGTCAACATCCATGGCTGCAGAACCTGCACTTCTAATAATAAAAATAAAACAAATACCATCATCTGCTCTGTTAAAAATTATGCACATCTCTTCCATAATATTTTAACCTAAATGAGTTTCTGATTTTTAGAACTACGAGGGATCCTGGAAGAGTCATTACAATATTAGGAGTATGTTGCTCCAAAATACATAAATTTTCCTCTTAAAAACCACTATGCCACATTTATCACTACTAATGATCTCAGAGGTGTTCAACTGTTCAAACTTGTATCTGAAAAAATGATCCAGAAGACCAGATTATGTCATGAGAATGTGGTGAGGGTGGCAATTGGAACTATGGGAGTTTAATGACAGGATTAAACTGGCTGTATGTTCAGAGCAACTTCAAAACATAACCCAAACAAAGGTCTGAGCTGCTTTTGACCAGGAAATGTCATATAACGGTTCATTTATTGAACTAAACTACAAACACCATTTGGGTTTTTTTTCCCCAGACTCTAGAAACACATCCAGAAATCTGTAGACTGGTATATTTAAACAACAAGAAAAAAAAAACCCAAAACAAAACACCACTTTTTCTTCATCTGTGCAGATCTGGCATGCCCTGTTTTCCATCCATGATAAATCTCAGATTAGAAAAATGTGAACTTCCAAATTGAAAGCCTCGAAATACCCAAATATTTAGGTGGTTGGAATCAGAAGAAAGAACCTTCACTTTTGCTACAGGAAAGCAAGTATCTGTCTCTTTGTAACAAAAAGAGTGCAAACTGCTTCCATAAGGCTTTTTTAAAAGGTGAATCCTTAATTTCCAGATCTGTGAGGGACCCCCTTAAAAATCTTCTGGCATGAAGTTTTATTGGGTGGGGGAACATTGCTGTTTTGTGGAAGGAATTTTTGTCTGTCATTAAAAGGCTACAACAAAGATTACTTTGGGGTTTTCACAAATAATGAAGAGAAAATTAAATTCCTCCTCCTAAATGAGTTGTTTTAATTAGAAATGGAAGAGAGACATAGCTCCCAAGTCACCCATAATGCATGGATCCTCATTTGAGACAAACAAAAAGTCATTTGCAGCAAGAAAAGGCTGTTTGTGGGTGTTGAACCCCATGTGTGCTGAGCCATAATGATGATTTCTGGACTGCTCACAGCTAATTTGCAGGCTTCACATAAACACAGCATTATAGCATCTGAATGATTCCTAAACATAGAGGTGTTTATCCCAACACATCTGACTGCAATTATCCTGTTGAAGGAAAGCTGAGAAAGAGTAATCACATCTTAGAAAAGTCATTCCTGGGAAAATAATATATAAAACTTCCCTGTTTCTGTCTTCTCTTCCAGAGCCACTTTAAATTTTTTTTATTTAACGCATTTTTAAAACCCCCTACTTATTACAATAGAACTTTCCTTTAAGTTTAAAATCATTTGAGTTTTTGGGGAGAAGCTCAGTGCACAGGGAAAGGTCTGGCTAAGTACCTCAACCATCAGCCTAAGCCAGAATCCATATCACACAGTCACTTCAGCAATCAGGAACTAGTTAGTATGTAGCTAGGTTTCAACTACAAGTCCTACTTAAATTCAACAATCAGTTCTCAGCAATTTCAGCATCAGATTTGCCACTACAAAAAACGTAAACTCTTCTCATGAGCCTGCAGTTAAAAAAATTATTACATATTTTATCTAGGTCTTATTCTTTAGTACTAAATAAAAAGTAATAATAATATATGATTTAGAATTACTGCTATTAATAGAAATAATTAGTGTGATTTACTAACTTTGCTATGCACTCAGTTTCTAACTACAGTTATATGACCACAGTTCTAATTAGGCTGCCCAATAATCCACTATAACCTCAGTTCAAGCTGGCAAGTCAAGAGAAAAGAAACACAGACTCAATTTGAAAGAAGTCACTGGAAGTCATCATGTCTGCAGGCAGAATGGAAGGGATGTCTTGCTAAGAAAAGCTTGTCATTCCCTTTTCTTGCTGGCATACTACACTTTGGTCACTGCCCTCTTTAGTTCCCCGTGGCTTTCCATTGCAGTAGAAAAAAATAAAAGTACTAAAAGAACCCCAAGCTTTGCTGCTTGGTTTCTATTTGTTTTTTGTTTGTTTGTTTTGTTTTGTTTTTTTGTTGGTTTTTATTTGGGTTTTTTTTACCAAAAACAGCCCTCCCCCACCAAAACTGTGGGGTTTTGTGTGTGTGTGTCTCTTTTCCCAAGTAACAAGCAACTGGATGAGAGGAAGCAGCCCCAGGTTACACAGTGCAGGTTTAGACTGCATATTAGGAAACATTTCCTGAAAGGATTCTCCAGCACTGGGAGAGACTGCCCAGGCAATACCATCCCTGGAGCTATCTGAAAGCTGTGTAGATGTGGCACTTCTGGACATGGTTTAGTGGTAGACTTGGCAGTTCTAGGTTTATGGTTGGACTCTATGATCTTAAAGGTTTTTTTCAACCT
The DNA here is from genome assembly GCF_003957555.1 of Calypte anna. Taxonomy (NCBI): domain Eukaryota; kingdom Metazoa; phylum Chordata; class Aves; order Apodiformes; family Trochilidae; genus Calypte; species Calypte anna. The sequence continues at coordinate 8,169,863 of NC_044260.1, forward strand.
AAATGATTCTATATATCCACATACAGTTATCCAGGTGAGCCAGCAAATACTGACTCTTAGCAAAGTACATTCAACAAAAAAAACATAATTTGGAGAATATAACCATCTCACGTGACCAAAAAACCCATCTCTTAATTTAACATTCAGAACTCTTTTTATCATCTTGAGAAATGAAGTGGAAACAGGCAGACAAAAACAATTAGGTCGCATATCAAACTTTTGTTATGAGAACATGTATAGATGCATCTTTATTCAAACCCAGTTTTAGAGTTACTGATTTGCTGTGCTTTCATATGAGGGAAACACCAATTCCATAATACTCTCTTCATTTCTCTTTGATGGTTCTAACCAAAGTACTCAGTCAGGGACTTATCTAATAGTCCAGCAGCAAAAGTTGCCTGCTTTAAAGCATACATTCTGTGTTTGCATACATCATCCTTCTCTGCATACAGACATTCTTCATAAAAAACTTCTAGCCACAGAAGAAATCTGAAAAACAGGCTGTAAGAGTTCTTCTAGAACTCTAAACCCACCAATGATAGTCCTCTGTAGTGCCTCTGCAAACACTTTTTTTACTGTAAAAATTATTTTGGCAAGGTCTGGAAAGAAATCTAAAAATCGATCCCTCAGAATTTCAGGACACCTGTATGTTTATTTGTGCCTTTGCAAAGCACTACATCAGTGCTGAACAGTGCAAGAATTTTATATCATATTAGTTTAACCTAGCATTGCTCCAATCAATAAAATTAGTATAATTTACTCTCCTGTGACTACATGCTGAATTTAGCAGTTTTACCAGATACACAGCCAAATGAGACCAGAGATTTAATTTCATTATGAGTGCTTTTTGCTGCGCTCTTCTAAAACTCAATCTAAATCTAAATTCTCCATGAATAAATACAGCCATTAAAACTGATTTGTAATTTTAGAGAGCAGTGTTAGTGTCAAACTGTCCATCATAATCAGCTTAACAGCAAATAGATCATATTCACTTTCTATCACAAAATGTAATTCAAAATTATAAACATGTAAATAATTCAAAGCATTATTTCCTTAAATATGTTGCTTACTATACTTCAAGTGTTAAGGGATATATCACAGTGGCCCCACTTGGCTATGATGGCCCCTGAACAAATCCTATTATCTTTGGAACCACAACACTTAAAATTGCCATCAGAGTGATGCATGAGCAGGATCAGTCGTGGTTCGGATCAGGCCAAATGTAAGAAATTCTGTGCCACCATTTTCAGCACAGAAAGCCTTCCTCTAAAATAACAGGTTGGTTGTCACTTGGCACAGCAGGGAGAAAAAAACTGTCAAAGAAAGCATCTGTACTTATTTTTTTTTCCTTTGATACTTTTAACTCTGTGCTTTGCACTGCTAAAAGGTTTAAATTCTTCCTCCTTTAGGAAAAAAATTCTCTTACAAGAATAAAACACTATTCTGTTTAATGCACTCTACAGGAGTGACTTTCCTCTGAAAGCTAAATGCTTTTCCCACAGCTACATGCACAGTTGGAGGCAAAAGTCCTATGGGTTCAAGGTTCAGTGTCTTTAAGACATTTAGGTAGATGCCCAGTTCTGTTAAGTTCAAAGGGACATCAGAGACCAAACTCCTCTGGGATCCATGCCTTTATATATTCCTAACACAACTGGGTTTTTTTTAAAGAAGTGTTGAGTGCTAATGATTTTCAGTAGTCCTCTGAGAGAAATACCACAGCTGACAACACAGGCACGTATAGTTTCAGTAAAGTCAAGAGAACACAGTACCCATGACAGCATGTTTATCCTACAAAAATGTTTAGCATGTTTATCTTACATGTTTATCCTACAAACCTTGGATGAATCCACAGCTGGCTGCTTTTTTAGTAAAGGTAGCATTTCTGAATGAAAAGAAGAGACTTGTAGGTCCTTAGAAACTTCAGAAGGGGGACTGGTATGAGCAAAACCACTATCTGCAGACTTGCTTTGAACCCTGCTACCCAGTTCTTTACTCTCACCCCCTGATAAGCATGGCTTCACAGGTCATGACATCCATGAGTGCCAAATGCTCCAGTCTCTTGCCATTTACCTTGTACTTCAGGTACAGTAGATGCCCAACAGGATGAATTATAGGCAGTTTCCTGCTGCTCCAGGGCATTTTCAAACTGCTTTTAAATAGACAGAGCAGGACTACAAGATAAGGAATCAAAGTGTTCAGAACTAAAGCAATCATAAACTGACATGTATAGGGAGCAAGCAATATTCATGTGTTATGCAGGCATCTCCAAAGACCACCAAAAGTCAGATTGTGTTAGCTCTCATTAACAGCCTGGGTGAAAGTCAGATCACTTGCAGAGAGGGACTGATGGAGGTAAGCACAGATAAACTGATGCACCAAGACCTCCACCAAGGAAACCAACAGTATGGTGTTTTGGTAATAAAAACTGAATTCATATTCCACTGGTAAAACAAGTGGCAAATTGCATTTCTTGCTCTTATGTTCTTGTTCCAGAAACATTGAAGAGCCCTTCATGGGTAGAAATGCTTCAGCAGAAGGCTGACACTGAGCCAGAGGAAGGGCAGTGTCTCTTCCCAGCAGTCAGCAAAGCTCCTGCTGAAGAAAACATTGAGTCACAACTGTACTGGCCAAATCCCTATCATTTTCTTCTGCTAAGAACTAGAGATTAGAGAGCAGAAATCCAGCATTCCTCGTATTATGCAAGAAGTCTCACCTTTGATTTCATTGTAGCCATTATTTTAAACACTGAAAATATATCCTTGCCTTTGCAAGAACTACCTTGGTCAGATGTCCAAAAGTCCTCATAGAAGTACCTTTCTAACCAGCATGAAAGCCTCTTGGTATAAAAGCTGGGATTCTTTCCCAGACACGACACTCTTCCTCTGAGATTAATATCAATACTTTAAAGGCCAGGACTGTTGTATGCAAACTACTTACAAAATAGAATTGGAGGTTGCCAAGCAACTTCCAAAAGCTTACCATAAAAATTGCATAGAAAAATAGTCACTATCATGTACAAAAAGCACAGGAGTTTGTGGAGGAGTAGAAGAGAAAAAAGGAGAGGAGAGACACCTGGAACACTAAGTTTTCAAGCTTCCCTCAAATATCTGCTGTCATTACATGCAGTTCCATAAGCAAACCACAGCTCCACATCCACCTAAACACTCAGAAAAGCTGCTAAACAGGAATCACAAGCTTCTGAGCTTTAATAGCAGTTCATGCTTTGTAGAATAGTTGCTTAGTCTCCTTGACCACCACTTTCACAAATCTCTGTCCTATACACATACAGAGATAGCTCTCTCACAGTCCATCTCCTCAATCAGTCCTTCACACTGTATTTATAGCCTCATCCTCCTTCTCCCACCCACTGTGCTGACTAAACTCTAGGGATGACCTGGAATAAACCTAAAGAAAAATTCCCTATATAAGTTCAGAAGCAGATAACTTGGTAACTACATCTTCCTACAGAGCTTTCTACACTCTCCTTGGAGGTTATCTAAATTTGAATTATGCATATAGGCATTTCTCATCCTCAACCAAATCCACCGCTATTACTGCCCTGCAGTCTCAGCATTACAGCTACTAAAGGGACAAATTTAAGTACAATGTAATGCATAATGTGTGCACTGCTCTTCTAAAATGGTTTTAGAATGGCAGACAGCATTTTGTAAGACAAGGAAAAAGCGCTTCAAAATGTAACAAACTGGTTTCTCAGAAAGACTCTTACTAGAAATCATTCCCTATTAAAAACCAACAAACTAACAACAGTAATTTCTCTTGCAAGAAAACGAATGTAAGATTTTCCTGTTTAAAGAAAGGAAATACTTGAAACATTCATTAAACACTAAATTTCAATATGTGAAGGTTACCTTTCAATTGAAAGGTGAGTCGAGTTACTGGATACACACATTTCTGAGCATGTTTGGAAGACAGACATTACTGACTGAACAGACTTTTAAGTTACACCTTTTCCAGCCAGGCAAAACTATTCCTCTGGAAGCAATATAAACAACCTGAACTTTTGTTATCTCGTTCCAGTTCCTTGGAGTCTTAAAGATGAAAAAGATAACAAGGAGTGGATCACCCATGTGTCTCGTTTCTTGATTTTCTGATTCTTTTTGCTAAGCACATTTTGGGACAAGAGTCCACAAGACACAAACCCAATGTCTTTCCTAACAGTGCAATACATGCATATTTCCTCACTCCCTCTTGTCATCATTAAAGTAGCATAATGGCTGAGGGGGAAGTGACTTTGAATGTGCCCCTTAAGGACTTCTGCCCTTAGCAAGAGATAAGGTTTGAAAAGGTTTGTTCAGATGCAGGAGTGTGTAAGAGCAGCATGGTAGAAGAACATTACCTTGGCAGTCAGTTATCTCGTCTCTGCTGAAGTTTTATTAGTGCTGAAAGTTAACAGTTCTGAGGTTATATGGCTACATTAATCTGGATAACTTGTATTTTCACAAGAAGGCACATGGGAGATTAATATTTCATTATACTTGTGGGAGGACCAAATGTTAGAATCTCAAACTTGTAGGTCCTTGGAGCTGCAGCTGTTACAAGAGGTAAAATAAAAAGGAGATTCTGCTCCATCAGCAGAAAATGGAGAACTTAAATCAAAGCAGCACAAATCAAATTCAGTACCAAATCTTACTTCTTTTCCCTGCCAAGAACTGAAGTGTGCAGGCAGCACATTACCAGCTACCTAGATCTAAAAGGCTACACTGCCTGCCAGCACTTCTTGACCTGCTTCTTCCTAACTTGCCAGGAGAAACAGGGTGATGCATCTGATTTACTGTCATGCAGGGAACAAATGTTTGCTAACTGCCAAGGTATAAATTTTCTCTATATTCTTCATATATATTTCAAAATGTTAAATTGAATTATCCTCAGCAAGATAAATTCTGCATAAATAGAGCACTAGTGATTACAAATAGTCTTAAACAGACCACTTTGCAGTGGAATAAAAAGTTGATATTACAAATTTCACAAAATCAATCTCATTTGGCCAAAGTCTGTCTTTCTAACAGCTGGGTGCTCAGAGCAGAAGTGCTTACCCTGTTTTTTCTGCTAAACCTTCAGTGAATAAAATTAGCCTCTGACATTCTAGTTTATGCAGGAAGGAAAACTGTCAGGTTTTAAAGGGAAGTTCAGCCTTGGTAACTATCTAGGTGAAGAAGATTGAAGAGAACCAGGATACAACAATAAAGCCATTGAAGGCTGCAAGGACCTTGATCTCCAAAGTCAGAATCTCTTCAAGGTGATCAGACCAGGCAACCTCCAGAGGTGCTTCTGAAGCTTAATTTTTCTTTGATCAATCTATATATTAACCTCCCCATTGACTAAGAAACTATTTGAGATGAACAGAATTTTGTTAATCTTATAGGCTCATATACAACCATCTTAAGCCACCAGGGATATTCTGCTTCAAAATACTACAGTCTTCTGCAGTTTTTACTTACCCACTTTAGCTAAGAATACAAAATGGATCTAAATATGGAGTCATAGCTACCCTGCACAGATAGCCCATCATTTAATATCATATGCAAAAAGAAATACTTTTTCTTAAAATACCCACAGAGACGGAGAGGCACAGACATAGAGAGATCAGAGGAGTAAACAACCTTTGGGATTCTTCTCACAGGATTTTACACACATGAGCTGCACATTAGCAAGCAACTTTTCAGAGAGAGGTCCTTCAACTCAGCCTTACCCCTCTCAGCTCAGAAGATTAAACCTTTCTAGTTCAGTGAAACTGGGCAGCTGAGAGGTTGGCCACAGGCTGCTCCTTAGATTGGTGTCAACCAAAAATCAGCAACTGAAAACAAAAATCTTTCTTTAGACTCTTTTCAGCAAGGAGCAGAGCAGTTGTGGACACCAACATGGACTAGATTAGAAAAAAAAAAATTCAAAAAAAGTAAATTTGACTAGTGATGGTATCTAACAACCTAACAACCCACTACAAAAAACACCAAAACATATGATTCAGACACCAGCTTCCTCAGGACTGCTGGATCCTACCAGGCATGGTAAAGAGAATATTACATCACTAATAGTAATTTTATTTTTAATTGACCCAAAAAGCCAGCTGTCAAAGTGCTTTCAATCTGCCAAATGAGGTGTGCAGGAGAACACCTAAGAACTTACACATTTTTTACAAAGAAAATATGTATTATAGTGAAAAATGATGTGAAAACTTTATTAAATAGATGAAGAAAGCCTCCAGCATATTCTGATAAATCAAGATTCACAAGAGTATTACACGGTGTCTATTATCAATTACTGTAATACCTATGTATTTGTAAAAAAAGAAAAAAAACAAAAGCCAAGCCAAAACATAAATGCAAAGGAAATACCTATGTGGGAACATTTTTCCACTGTCATTGCCTTTTGAAATTCATTCACATTTTGGAAAGAGGCCAAACATCATATACTCTTTACAAGGTTGTTTTAAAAGCTCGCTCAGTGCCTTGAGCTGGTTCACGGCTCAGCCGTACAAACCCTGTACTGGCACAACAGATGTCTGGAGGAAGGTGAGGAAACAGGACTGCTTCATGTTGTGCCACCAAAGACAACTTTCCGTGAAGCCACAGCCTCTGTATACAGACAATATACAAAGAAATCTAGAGATCAAGTCAACTGAGAAAAATTACACCACCTTACAAACAAGCAAAACAAAACTTCTTCAATATCTTCCATTATTTGTAAAGTTTTTATTGTTCAATGATAGTGAACTGACAACAAGATTTCAAAGGTTAAGTTAGAAAAAGCAGCTAAAAAAACAAAAAAGGGGGAGGCGGGGGGCTGTGTGTGTATCCAAATGTTACCCTATCATAACAGTCAAGAGGAAAAGCATTGCCCTAAGCATGATATCAAAAAATTACAACACTGCACATTAGTATTTTGATTATAAAACCATTATATAACACTGATATTAAGTAGTGTTCCTTCTAGCCCAAGACTGGACCACAGAATGTGCTAATTTTTTTTGGTAAAAGACACGTCTATCTGAAGCCTAGAAAATGTAAGGTCAAATATCTTTCATCCCAGATCCTTGTTACTCAACTGAAGAATCTGTTGTCCATTTAATTATAAACCATGATCAAGACTCCAGCTCACTTTATTTTGGCAAATAAAATAATATCTTTTCATCTCTTATTGAAACTATGTTTTTGGGTTAAGTCTCTTCATGGTTCTTGTGGGACGGAAATCTGTGGTTATTTTTTTCCTCCCAAGGAGGAACTGGACAGTCAGTTCTTACAGCAGATACCATTGGCCAGGAGCATCTTTCACTCTTCCTACTCAGAACCTCCTCACCAGTAAAAAGACTGTATTTGCACTTCCACCAGTAACAGCTTCTGGTGGATAATCAGGAAAAGTAAATTTTCTTGAGACTCAGATACCCGGTTCTGAAATGTGCTCATAATTTTGTTTTAAAAGTCCAGTTTAATATTTAGTTCCAAGCCTCATAGACGTACATCTACTGAACAGAGATTTTGAATTATATTTTGACATGGACATCTCTAGGATATCAATTGTCAGCTGAATGTATTACTGCTGGAAACTGCAACTTTCCTCAAAAATGCATCACGCGTAACCAAATTAAAGATCTTGCAGAAATGTATGTAACTAATACCACTTTTAATCTCACTAAAAAGTAAAAGTGGCTTGGTTTTCACTTTAACAATAATTATATTACGCTCCTAATTTCCTGTTAATTAAGTCATATCAGCTGCTCTGCTATTTTAGGAGGAACTGAGGTTAAGCTGAGGCAAGAATCCCCAGATCATTCTTTGTGACCTGTGTTGTACATATTTAGCGAGATTATTTTTAAAATAATTAATAATTTAAAAATTAAATCCCTCAGCTTTAACACTACAGAGAATTTCTTGCCTACTTCTTGGATTTCAGATATGTGGAACTAGGGATTTTTAAGTCTTTTTAGTAGCTGTTATTTAGCTTGTGAGTAGCTGCTGGTATTTCAGTACTATTATACAAATTAGTTTACCTGACTATCTTTTAAAATCAGAGAAATAATTTCTGAATAATTCTGCCACTTTTCATTAAGTCCTAAGGTTCAGATAGATACTACAAGGTACTACAGTTGTACTCGTAACCTATTTTGTTTTATTATACTGACACTGATTTATATCGGAGGATTTATATATTTTTATAAATGAAAATATATGCATTTTTATCAGTCATCTCTGCAATTACTCTAAATGTAGGGCTAATCACAACATATAATCATCCCAAATACAAAATCCTGTGGTTAAAAGCTATAGAAAAGCTTCAGAAATCCTGTCAACATGCTGGAACACCTTATGGAATGGTTTACCTGCTGTGGATTTCCCCAGCATCTGACATTGCTGACATCATCCATCCCCTCAGAAGTATTTACACATAATGGTACATATACTGTTAATCAGCTGTGGTTTAAAACTTATTACTGATAACCAGACTGCTCACTAGAGGAGAGCAAAAAATATTCGGGAGGGGAACAGAGAAACACAGACCACTTATCCAGCCTGCCTACCATGAGACACTAAGGAGAAAACAATTTACTGAGGCATCAGCTCAAGCAGAAGGTCCAGTACAAATTACTTGCTCCTTAACCTAAAATATAAAGTGTTATCACTTTATTTTCATTTATGGAGTGCTTAAGTGTCCAAACTTGAAATACAGAAACGAAAGACCGATTAATCTCTTGGCAGCAAAGTCTACCAAGTGCTCTTTTAACCAGAAATAAATGATTGTAGCAAATACATGCGCTGGTCATAAGAAAATTAAGGATTTTAACATATGAAACTTAGATGTACCTTATATGTCCTAATAACATCCTCATGATTAGAGTCCTATCTCCTAATATACTATCTAACTACATAAGAGTAATACTGTACTTAGGTGAATAGGGCACAGGATATTTGAACTGTCAAAGGGCAGAAAACTTTCATCGCTCTGCTTTGCTTCAGGTGCTAGTTATATATAATTGGACCTTTGATAGATTCAGACAGTGAAAGCATTTTTCAGTTATCAAACTTCATGCCCTTATTAAATTATTCTGCACCCTCAAGCATAAAATGCATTATTTACACAGTGCTTTTTATACTCTACTGATAATTTCCTGATTGTACTGACTACAGCTTTATACCAGGAAAGTTTCTGTCTCTAACTTTTTCTCTGTTCTGCAAAAAAGATGTAAATTTTAAGTAGCTGCTAAGAGATTAAACATCTCTTGAAAAATGTGCTTTCGAGTATTAGTGATAGAAGACTTAAAATATTCTGTACCTTCTTAACCTTCTTAACCATAATTACTACATTAATTGTAAGAGTAAGTAAAAATCAGCTGCAGAAGGAAGACAGAATAAACATAGCAAAGTCCCTGCCTCAAAGACTTTACATAGGTGGGGCAGGACTTTTTGGATTAGTTTTCTCACCTGGCACTCATCCTGTTTTTATGGTATGGCATTGCACTAGGCAGATATGCACAGAAAACAGCTGGTCCTAGACTAGTAAAACAGATACTGAAAACACACCCATGAGTGGGAAACCCTTTTCTCATTCCATCCCCACTAAAAACTTGATAAGAAAAATATCAGTTTAAAATTGGGATGAAAACCTAATCCCTCAGTTCTAGGGTGACCCAAATGAAACCTAGCACATTTTAACAGAAGTGCTTGGTTTTCATAGTTGTCACCCGTTCCACTTTTACATTTTCACAGAGCAAATATTCATATAGCTAAGTTATTTAAATTGAAAAATATTTCTGTAGAACGTGCATAAATGGTCTAAGTATTTCTGCAGCTTTTCTACTCTCCTCTGGAAATCTGCTGAAATAAGGCACTGCCACCTATCCAAGCTTACAAGTGTTCAAGGCCAGGCTGGACAGGACTCACCAAAACTCCTAACCTTACCAAGTCATTTTGGTGCAGAGTAGTGCACAGCAATTGTACAGCAGCCTGTAAGCCAAGTTCTGCTATTTAAACTTTTAATTGTCTGCAGAAAGACTGATGGCAATTGCTTCACCAAAGGAAAAAAAAACAAAACAAAAACAAACTGAACGCTCTGAAAAGACACCAGACACCTGCTCTAACATTTTCCTCTTATCTGATGTGCCCTTTTTGCATGAAGCCACTCTCCATTCTCAGCCATCAATCTTCTGAGCACAGTTGATGAAGAGATGTGTGCTTTCACAGCACCACGTGAGTGAGCACTAGACAGGACACATCAGCTGCCTGTCAGGCTCTAGTCAGATGTTTGATACAAAACAGCAGGAAATGTACAGAACCATGCTTGAGTGATAACAGGCAATTAAAACAAATTTCCTTCATTGCCACTAAGTGTCTACAGTTAGAGAATACTGTTTACTTAATTTAATTTTGATAGGAATACTTCTGGGCATTCACTATCCTGATTTATTGCTTGTCTCTCCCCACCCAACAAATGCCAGCTTATTTATACTGAGACCTGACAAAAACTGTGTAGCACCTGCCATGCTGGAGTCTTCCTCAGCTTCATCTGAGCAGAAGAGTCTGATGTGATTTGATATTACACAAATCACACTTCCTACTACTAGAAAGTGCCATACCAGTTAGATAATTGCACATCCAACAAGAAAGACTGCTTGAAACTGATAGTTCTCTGAAAAGCCCCGTTTTTTGACCATTCTGCACTCCACATGGGATGACTCTTCACAGCAGTCACCATCAAATCTGACAACAGCACAAGTCAGCCCCTCCTGTTTCACTGGCTTCAATGAAACTCAGAGTTAGGGAGCCCATCCCCAGCACAGGCCTGCAGCATATTTTGCTGCTGCCAGACCAGTAAATTTATTCACAGTATTTATTTTAGCTGCAGCCTTTCAAATATTCAAGAGCTTTACAGAAACATGCCTAATGCCCTTTAGACTGTTTTCATAAAATGATTCTATAGCATTTTTTCAGCAGAGAATGAAATAAAGGAAGCAATGCAGTAAACTTAAGAGGATTTCTCTCAGCACTGTACATAAAAACACAAATGAGACAATGGAATTTCATAAGAGTCAGGAAAGAAAAGTCAGCATAAATCTGGAGAGAGGGCTTCAACAAATCACTAATTTGACCTTACACAACTTCATACTTATAACAAGACCAGGAGCCCTGGAGCATATGCTGCCAGTATATGGCTCATCTTCTATATACTGATCTGGCTCCTTGAAAAAGCATCCACTTTGCAATATTTAAATTATTTGTAATAACTCAGGGTTTCTTTTTCCTAAGCTCATGAGTTTTCTGCTCATATCCCTGCTCCCCAGGAGAAATATAATTCAGAGAGAGGATTTCAAACAAATGGAGAAATTTACTAAGAAAATAAGATGACTGAAAAAGACAGTTATCATTAAAAGAGAAAATCACTTCAATTACTGCTGTGCCAGCCTGGGACCCAGCAGATCTGTTTCTTCTCCCAGTTTCCCATCCCATCACACTAATAATAACTGCAAAAAACCCCCAGCTACTATACACATTACTTCTAAGAGCCATTTTATCTGATTTTTTCTGCTGAGATCTCCACCTAGAAATGCATCAGATGCAAGTGATTTCTAGTACCAAGAACAACAACCATCATGGCAGCAGCCAGACCAGCAGGGACCAGGAGTAGAGCTTGGGACAAAAGTTCTGACCACCCAGTCTTGAACAGAAGTTGGTTGTTTTCTCTAAACAAAAGTGTCTTCAGGAAGTTTTGTACAATTTAGCTTTGGAAAAATAGAAGCAGGAATACTGTCTGAGCATATTCAGAAGCAAGGAGGCAAAGATTCAAAATTAACATTGGCACCAGACCAAGCAATGATTACAGCTACTTTTTCTTATGGATTCCTACAGCTTGAAGGGGTTTGATCCCCAGCATCAATGTTTGTGAATATTACAATATTAGGCAGCTGTATAGTAAAGCACATTTCTCTAAGACTTTTAGAGTGTGGTTTTAGATTATTACTGTTTCTTTGTTCAAGAGGAGGCAATGCCAAGATCTTTCTTTTAATTATAGTCATGGTTATCAGTACAGTCATATTAAGTGTCTGTTCTCATTTTCACCAGGTCAATCTGTGACAGGCCTAAACTAAGAGAATAAGAGGCACACCAAGTCAAACAAGAATACCTTCTGCAGATAAACAGACCCAATTTGTCAGTGCTACAAAAAAATTCCTGGCTGTTTAACAAAGCTTTTTAAGGAAAAATGCACCCTAGGACCAATGTCTTTTCATTAAAAATCCATAAGCTCTAGTAATCTATCAAGCATGTATTTTTATTGGATCTTACAGAGCTCCCTCAAGGCAAGGATATTTTAAAGATAATTAAATAGAAACTACATTGTACTCAGTGCTCAGCTGAAAATATTGCTTCCATGCTTAGTTACTGAGCCTTCTCCACTAACATGCTACCAAACTTTTTCAAATTACATGTAAATATACAAATTTACAAATCAACAGGTACCCCTTTACTTTTTATACAACTACGATTGGTCAGATTTAGCTGATTTCCAGAATTTTATTTCCTCAAAACATGCAGAACTTTTTAAAAACATATTAAAAAATGCCATTCTAGGGCTGACACGTTACATGTCAGGGCTTTTACTCCAGGTGTAAGCTTATCTGAACCCAGGCACCCCAACATCATTTTGGAAGGCTGAGAATGCAGTACTGTCAAAAACTTGCTTTCCCAGGAAGATCAATCAAATGGCTGAACTACTGAATCTGCCTTGTTAATGATATTTATATAGAAGCTTAAAAACCACATATTGCATAATATAGACACAGAATAGCTGCTGGCCATTACACATAGAGAATATAAAAATAGGTCTTTATTATTTTATAGATGAGAAGGGGGGAATTTTATTTTTTTAATAAACCCAGATAGAATTCAATTTAGTTTATTTTCTTCAGTTAGGGAATATGTGTCAATGGATCAGTATAATGTTCCAGACTGATACAAATTATATGACCTACACAATGTTTTCATAGATTCACTCTATACTAATGAGCAGTTTCTCCCTGACTGGAGTTATCCTAAGATTTTGCTGAGGCCAATCAATAGCACACTTTAAAAGTGCTGCAGACAGAATGGCCATCCAAGCACTTAGTAACTTATTTGACTTAAGACTTTGCATCACATAAAGATTCCAATCAGTTTAAGTGTTTAAGCTTCTCTTGTGCTATTAATATTTAAGGGACATCACATTTTTTCCATAGTTAACAACATCTGAAGTGCTTGTGCAAACTCCAAGATATCCATCACCTCTACAAAAGCACAGTCTTCCAAGGGAAGTGGTGGATTTCTCTACACTGGACAGTTTTAAGATGCAGCCTGATAGGCTGCTGGGGCACCTCCCTTAAGGTAGAAAAATTGGACCAGATGATCCTTGAGGTCCCTTCCATCCTGGCATTCTATGATGCTATGGCTCTATGAATGAATATATGCAAATAATGCACAATGAACAAATAGAGCTATACTGAACTCACTCAGCTAAAAGCACAGGAAACAGAGTGAAACAGCATTCATTCAGCTGCTTTGCACACACAGTTCCATATCCATCTTTTTCTAGACTGTCCATGTACACAAATGCAATGTTTTGCATCAACATCAGAGACATTTTAAACTTACGATTATAAATGATGGATCATTTTGCTGTGCTTTACAGGGCTTCGCAAGTACCTCATGAGGAGAAATTTTGCCCGTCTGGTATCAGTCCTCATGTTATCAGATGAAATCTCGAAGCAGTTTTACTACTTCCAGAAACTCACTGGCTCACAAACTAAAAAGTCACAGTTCCCTGGCACATATTATCGGTGAGACAAAAGTGCTAAACAGCTTACCAGGGAGCATCAGACTAATTAACATCATAACAGCTCTAATTGGAGGCGATTCAGCAGTCTCAGCTTTGTAATAGAAGTCTTTTCAGGACTCAGTGATGTGAAAGGCTAATACTGACATCATGAAGTGTGGAGTTATCTTGCTCTCAAATCCCAGAAGAAAGCTCTATAGTAATTGTTCACTGGAGAGTGATCTGGAGTCACCAGCAAGAGATAAACCAGCCATTGTCTGGCTATTTCGTTCATGTTACTTTATTCAAATACACTGTTGCAAGCACACAGAGCTACATGGGCTGGCTAAATCATCTCTGTTACTCTGGAGACCAGAACAGGAACGAAATCAGAACTTCAGATCCTTCACTGGTCAGAGCTCCTCTGTTCTGTACAAGTTACTTCATGCAGTCCAGGACACATACCAACTCAACTATCCATTTCTTACAGAACAATATACATCAAAATATTAATTATTCTAATGAAGATATAATTAAAGCTTGCAATTCATCAAGTCATGAAAACCCTGACCTACTTCTTTGCACTACTCCAAGTAGTAAGAATCTGATCAGTTTGTTAAACTGAAGATTTTGATAAGAGATTCTTTGTTCTGAGTGTGAGCATGAAGAATGTAGCCAAAATAAAGAAAGAACTTTAAAACCGAATTAACTTCAGCAACATCTTTACTGCTTATCTTCTACCAGTTATTGGTGCCAGCTAAACAGAAAGGGATGGGGAAAGCTAACAACATAAAATGCCCAGCATGAGCAACATACTAAACCATCCATCCCTTGCTATCAGATACAATCTTTAAAGGATTTGTCCTAAAGGGCACATGAAAGACTCAGACACAGAATGATCAAAATCCTGTAATCTACTGTGCTGTGATATAAACAGGGCAATGCCTACGTTCCTCAATTAGCTGCTCAAGTAAAAGAGTGAGTACTCCAGGCTTTTTTCCTCACAGATGCCAATACATAGTGCTGTTGCTAATACAACAACTGAAATCCAAACCAATGTCTAAACTCAAGAGTCAGTGAGTTAAGGCATGCAGCTAAAAATGAAGGCATCCCACACCCCTTTCATCTCACAGGAGCAGTACTAATAAAGTTGTTCCAGAAGAGAAGGTCCAGAAGCACTAATGGAAGCCCAAGCTATTTCACAGAAGAAGTTCACAGAAGAAGTAAGTAGGGTCTATTATCAAAATTCAACATTTTCATGCATCATTTTACATTGAGAGAAGCTGTGTAGTCTGAGAAATGGCAATATATAGCTTTTTGATATAAAAATTTTCCTCTGTGCTGTTACAGAAGAGAGATACAACTCGCAGATGAAAAATCAGCTTTTCTGTTATACCTGCTTCCCTACCAAGTGTAAGAGTCTATAATTTCCAACTTATTTTAAGAGACAGCAACAAACATGGACATAACCTTTGTTTTCATCATGGTAGTCACACGACCTGTGACAGCCTAGTCCTTCACTGGGGTGTCAGCAGCCCTTTGCTGTCATATTTACCCATGGGAGATACGTCAAAGGCAAGCAGAGCCCCAGTTTGCCTGCCTCCTCCCCTCCCCATCTCTATCATTCCACAGGGGCCTTAATTCCTTGTTCCCTATTTGATATCTATTTTAGGCTGTGTTTCAAGATGAAGCAGTGCCTTCAAGGACAGTGTTGAGCTAAAAAATCTAGATCTAAATTCCAATGCTGTCACTTAGAGTAATGCCTCTTGGTCTGGTCTCTACTGCAGCCCATTAAATTACTGTGATGGTAAAATATCTAAAGTAACAAGGAAGCTCATGATGTAAAACGTGGCCAGAGAAGAAAGACTAAAGAGGCAACATGAAAAAAAGAACTAATGTGAGTCCATCCCAGGAAAGAAACTGTGCAACTCTGAAGCCAGACTGGCCAGCAGGACAGGGGCAAGTCACATCTGCTGCACGTTCATCATAGCACAGCGGGCAACCAGCACCGCAGGGAAAAGCTTTTGATTTTCATGCATGGAACTGATTTGGCAGTGAGGAAACAATGACAGAAAGCTATTAGTGCCTAAATAACTCATTACTAATCATGCTAAAGTAATTTGTCATTTTTGGAAATCCCGAATAGCTGATTTCAGTAATGAGCTCTGCTAATACTAGAGGGCTTTTCTCTTGCCGTAAAATAACCCAAGGTATGGAGAGGGGCCATCAGGTATGTTAACAGAGCCACTACTCTCAATTCCTCTCCCCTGACCTTACTTAAAATACATCAGCCACACTATAAAAACAGACTTACAGAAAGGCAATCATGAGCCTACTGGGAAAGAGAGAAAAAAAAACCAAACTACAATCCACAAACAAACAAATTAGAAAAACCAAAACAAAAAGAAAACAAAAAAATTTATGATGACGAGTTAAACCAGACTTTTCCACTGGAAAAACCTGAAGATCTCAATGTACATTCAGGCAGCTGGTCACTCAGGCTGAACACCCCTTCCTAGGAGATACAAGATCCAAAACTGAATTACCTCAGAGGTACTGCTGTCTCAGAAATTTTATAAAAGGGCCTTGAAGGTCAGACTTCAGGAGAATACACAGAGTTGTATGAGAAAACACAGCCTGCTAATGCTTCTTCTCAACTGGTGAAGCACACCAAGAGGATTTCCATATGCAGTATGTGTGATCGCTCATTTTTAAGGTAAGAAATCCATCTCCCAATTTATGCTCCAAATCTTACTAGGGGTAACATGCAGCCTACACATGCATGCAACCATCTAAAAAAACTTTGCTTCTCAAGTCAGGAAGGCTTATGCAAACTAAAATGAACACAACAGACTAAATAAAATAGAGCTTATTATAATGAATAAAACATTTCAGATTTTAGCATGTAAAAATTAAAAATTTAACATTACAATAGGCAGCTGAAGTTCATTTTCTGGAGAGTGCATTTGTGTCACTTCAAGTGTATGTAAAAGGTTCTTTCCTAATTCATATGGCTTTTTAGTACTTTGCATAATGCAGAAACTAACAGCAGAAACTAAGCAGAGTCTATAATATGACTTCATTGCAGTTGATAGAAATGGAGCAGCAAATGAAGTATCCATCCAATATTTGCTCTGAACTGGAAGATATTTTGACTTATCAAATCATGTTAGACATAATTTGGGAAAAAAAAAAAGTCACCATAAGTTAGATCTTTCCTAAAAATTACTGTCAGAAAGTCCATGTAGGCATCAAAGCACTACTAGAATGAAATTATAAGTTCTGTTTTATTATTAATACAACTTCATTAACACCTTTTGTAGTGGGGACTTCTGTGTGTCTTGAAGAGCCTTTTCATTTTTCATGTCTGTGCATCACAGCTTCTCAGTCCACTCTGTGGTGCTGTGGCAGAGCTGTTGCTACTATATTGAAGCTACCTTCATATCTATATTTTGTCTCATTGATTGAAAGGTCATCAAAACAAGCTCCTCCTGATTTGAAGCTAATATCTAGGTGGCCTCACTTGAAGGCACAGGCAGGCTATTTAGCGTGTCAATGTACTAGAACATTCCTATTTCAGTGTCAAGGAGTTTCACAGACTGACCACTGCTGTCAGTGATTGAAATATTAAAGCTGTATCACAAAAACAATTTCTGACAATTCTGTCTGGAGGTTCAAAACAATTTACCAATACAAATTAATTAACTCTCAACATCCTGCAAGTAAAACGTATCTTTGTTTCTCAAGTGGCAAAAGCAATGTACCAAACAGCATGCAGCCTTCTTCTGAGCCAGCCTAAAGGGCAGACTGCAGATGTGCAGATCTCACACAACCCTTAACTTCCAGCTGTGGCTTAGGCTTTGCAACCACTCTGCAGTTCTGAGTATCCAGACCTGTATTTTTAAATTTGTGCACTGAAAATCAGAAAAAAGGGAAAACACTCAAGATTTTACAGCCACGCGACAATTTTTTATTCCTAAAACTCTGACAGCTTTGCTACCTCCAGCTCCATTAAGTGTTATGTCATTTGCATTCTCAACTCCAATACTTTAGGGCAAGTATAACTGGCAGTATACAGTAATGAAATTTGCCTTTGAAAATAAAATTACGTGAATATAAACCACTGGAAATTTGAAGCTTGCAACTAGAAAAAAAAGTGCTTCATCTTTTCAGCATTTTTCTTCTTTCCAACACATACTTAAGGGTCCATAATTTCCAGTTATGAGCATCCAAAGAAGACCAGCAGGGCTGGAAGCTAAGTTCAGTGCAGACAAGCAAGGAGTGAGGAAACTAGAACTGCTGCAAGAACCTGTAATTTCAATGTACATGATCTATGTGTTCTGAGCTGGCATGCTACATCACTACGTGAGTACTCCTCTTTTCCTAATAAAGCTTATTTGATCCTTAGCAAGAAAAATGCCTTAATCAAGGTAGGGGAACAGCATCTTTAAGGTCTAGGCTTTTAGAATTACTTTCACTCTTGCTCACCAAAACATAGATATAAAAGAATTCAGGAGTATGCAGAACAACAGTGATACCTGGGACACCACACTATATAGAGCTATTTAAGAAGCTTAAGCCAGAAAATCTTTCCTATCTAACCAAATACAAGGGCCAATAACTGATCTAATTAATATCTGCTTTCAGTCTCTCAAATAAAAATTACCCCACTGGAGTCTGATAAAGTGTCCCACTAAAAGTGGAAGCTGTAAATGATCAAAAACTGTCTACCTATACTATCAATAGCTCTGAAGTGAACCTTAGGTCACTGGATGATGATGCAACTTCAATTTATTATGTAAGCAACATGCCAAGTGCTGCTTCTTTATTTGTATTTTTAAAAAAATCTAAGAAAATGTCTTCAGTTAACCAGACTCCTGCTGCTTTTCCTCTCAGAGCAAAAGCAAGGAAGGCCTCATCAATGCTGCCATCTACAGAGCGCTTCTCCATAGCAAGAGGAATTTTTTAAAAAGAAGGGTTTTGCATTGTCTGATAATCAATTGGAAACCAAATGCACAACACCTCAGTTTCTGCTTGCAGCAGTCCCAGAGTTGTATTCTATACATTTTTTCCTGGAGAGGAATGGGGAAGAGCCACGGGATAACAATTACTTCCAAACAGTTTCAGAGACAGTCACATCCACTCACGCTGCTGTGAATAATGTTACCTGCAACAGCAATTCCCCCCTTACCTCAGTGCTTTCCATGGATAATTAAAAAATCAAGGAATAACTGAAAGATCTCACATAAATAGCTGAATGGGGAAAAAAAACCTTCAGTGTAACCTGGAAGATTTTTACCTCTTTCTTCTTCACAAAAAACAATAGATAAATAAAAAAAATAATTGTCTGTGATAATGTATTCTATCTCAAAATGCAACATTTTCTATTTCATTGACCACTACAACTGCTTCCTGTCACAATTCCCAAGTTTCAGAAGGTACAAACAAAAAAAGCTGCATAAAAAAGTGACCAAAAATACATAAACAGAAGTAAAATTGCATAAAGTTATCTCTACAGCAATATTTTGCCTTTTACAATAGCAGCAGTGACCTATATAATTTTAAAAGGTGTTTTGCATTATATGTACTACAAATCCAGGCAGCTTTTTAAAACGTAAATATATCTTGCTTCCGACAGTACAATTCTGGTAAAATTTTGCTTTGCTTTGTCTGCAGTTGGCTCTTCTGAGCCACTCACTCTCATTGTGTACGATCATGTTTGAGCCCTAAATATTCTAAATCTCTTCTGTAATTACAGAATGGACTCCAGTGAGGAGTCATAACTGTTCATGCATTTCCAGTGCTAAACCTTTAACTAAATACACCATGCCAGGTTAGATCCACATTGTCTGGAGGAGAGAGCTGGCCCTGCTCCAACACCTCATCAGTCCATTACAGACAGGGTAACTACAGAAGAAAAGGACTCACTCATTTTCTTCTATGCATGAGAGTCCTGATGAAATGTACTTGGCTTTGCAAGCTGCATACATTGCCAGGACAGGTTGAAAACTAGGAAAGAAAATAAAGCCTTTGTCACAGAGCATTTCTGAAGGCTGCTAGGAGAGCACAACCAGAAAAGCTTCCTGCTGCCAGAGCTGTTTCCACAGCTTCTGCTCCCCCAGAGCAGAGCCAGCTCTGTCCATGTACACCACACACCTGGGGCTGTGCAGAAGATGCTTCTGCAGAGCATGGTGCAGGGATAAACAAACACCTACCCAGCTGATGTGCAGGGATGTATTTCCACTTTACCACAACATTGAATAGCCTCTGAGGAGATTTTAACCAGCTGTCCATTTTACAGAAAACTTGAAGCCAAAGGTCCTTGTGATCCCCATTTGTAGCCCATTCATTCCCCTGCAATCATGAAGGAAGGCTGCAAGAACACGAGCAACACTGAAACACAGATAATGTTCTCCCTTGAGCATGTATCAGGCAACATGTGAAAAACACGTCAGCAAGCTCAAACAAGCATAAACACATTTGCTTTAATTTTATATACAAAGTTTTGTGCACATCATAGTTTGGAGAGAAGTTGTTCCCATTCTAACTTCATATGAATTTCAAATACTTAGTTTTATTTTTAAGATGACAGTTATCTAGAAGCCAAAGATTTAGGCAGACTATCTTAAGCCTGGAAAGACAAAATCTGTTGAAAGCAAAACTGGCTAGGCCAGCTCTGAAATTACCATCAGAGGATACACTTTAATTAGAAAGTTTTCACCAGCAGGTCCTTGTAGACAGCAAGTGCCTGCCTAGAAAAAATGATGTAAGAAAAGCTGTCAAAACTTTTCAACAGACATGCAGATATCAAATGGATTAAAGGAGAAAACGTTTTTTAAAAGACATTGCAAGTAGTCAAGCTTGTTGCTAATTCTGTAACCAAACACCCTTACACATGAAATAGACATTGCCAGAAGAAATTAGGTAAAAAAAACTCACTTCACCTTTTTTATTGCCTTCATCCAACATTTCCTTGTTTTTACATACTTGCCTCTCTGCACAAATGTTAAAAATGAGAAAGTGTAATGAAAGTCATTCAAGCACTTTTATAGATTCAGACCAGTGACAAGCAACTACTCCTTTTTTTATATTCTCCAGCTACAATGGCACAACAAAATGATAACTCTAACTACACAAACTACTGCTAAAAGTATGCCAGCCCTTATCATATGCATGCATTTGTTCAATTTTACTGCAAACTACCCTTTGGCAGTTCATCCCTCAAACCAAACACCAACTCCTCCATGCAAGTACATGAACAGCCTTTCCTATCGTTCAAAATGCTTTGAGCACAGAAATTTAAATTCTTGCTAACAGCATTACAACACAAAGTCAAATCATTTTTCTCCATCTCTGTGCCACACTTCAATAGTGAAGGAAGCTGCAAAAGCTGCTCTTCTTGCTGAAGACCTGGAGCAGGAGAGGAACCCAGCTGATACAGATACCTGTGTCTGGACTGAATGTTACTTCAAATCCTTTATTAAGCCTTAGTTTTCTTTCAAATGACATTTTGGGTGCAATAGTCAATGCAGGATCCAGGAATAGAAGACATTTGTTAAACATAGTAAAAATGTTTAACATTTAATCTTTCAAAAATTCCAGAGCTATATGGAATACACATAACATCAAACAGTCCATTACATCAGAAACAGGGAACAAAAATCTACATGTAAAATATATATATATATTTTTTTTTTTTTTAATAAATTTAAACATTCATCTTTTTAGAAAACTAAATATCAGCACCAAGCAATGAGTCATCACCATCTGCTGACACAGATAAAATTTACACAGAATGCTCACTACGAGGTGAGCATTCAACACAAGGTGCTTCAGTCCCTTGGCACCACTGGAATGCCTGGTGCAGAGCATTCTCTGTAGCTCCCTGGCTAACTTCACAACTGTTTAAGTGGGAAGCTGGCTACTTACTGTCATTTAAGACTGACTGCTGGATTCAGTGTGACATCCAGTGTAAAACTTCTATAACTCAGCCATAGCCAAATATCATGTGCCTTATGAAAAGTCCTTTCCCCCTCACTCACAAATTCAAACTAGTGACCACTCTTTGGCTGATTTTATTTGCCTGAGCAATAAACCTCAGTTATATTAGCCATATATATGTGCACCTTTGTGCTGTCATACAAATATATATGATTTAATGCAGAATTTATATGCTTGCCAAGTTCAGAAAAAAAAAGAAAAAACAAAAAACACAGTCAATGTTGGATATGTTTAAGTATATATATGTTGGGTAATGTTTAAGTATCTTATCATGAAGCAGCACCTACAGCAGAGACTTTCAAGGATTTGGGACATGGCTCACCTCTGCCTCTCGGGTGTCTTTACTTCCACCAAGTTGCATTCCATTGCAGGGCTGACTGAGCAAATGCTTGTGATGTTGTCCCCTTGGGTGCTTCCTCATCTCTGATTATGCCTGTCTAATAATTTTCTTTTTTTCTGAGATAACAATTTTCTCTATCTTTCTGTTATAAGGAGAGAAAAAAAATCAAACCCAAATATAACTACTTTCAAGGTTATTAGAAGAGTTTTGTAATTAATAACCATGGGTATTCTCAATGTTTGCTGGCTTTTTAAAAATTCACCCTCATTTTTTTGTTGACTTTAGAAACTTTTAACATTTTACATTGGAATGAATTCACTGAAAAGAAGATTCAGTGTTAACTTTCATTACATGATGTTAATATATATTGCACATTTAGTTTGTATAACAACTCTTGTATTTTCATCTACTCAGTTGTTTGAACAGATCATTGACATACCTCAGAAAACACAAGAATGAACTGGGAGCAGGTAGAAAAGCCCTGTACAGCTCTAGCTTTGAAATGAGACATTCATCTCTCCCAGTTCAGCAAAAAGAGATAATAATATCCCCTGACTTTCTCACAGTATGTTTTTCAACATAAGTTCATATTATTTTCTAGAACTTCTCAAACTTGTGCATTTGTTACACCCGGTACTCATCTGGACAGGAAATCCAACACAAAGAATAAATTGTGCAGGTCATCTGTAACACCCCAATGTTTTTGCTACAAACAAAGAGCAGAAAAAACCCACAGAACTCTAGTTTCTAGACTTACATTTATGCCATTTCTTGCCCTATATTAGTGTGGAAATCATTCTTAGAGTTACAAAACAAAGAGTACTCCACCTCCATCTGAACAGCAGGAAGATATTCTTTCCCCTGTGATTAGTAACTGTGACAGAAACCTCAAATCACCCTACAATGGCAAGGGAAGATTTTTCTCGGCAGGATTCAAAGTAATAACTCAAGAACTAGGTCCACATTCACCTTTTTGCCAGAACAAATCCCTTTTCTCTGTATCAGAAGCAAATGTTTTTAAAAAAATTGAAAAGAACCACCAAAAAAAAAAAAAAAAAAAGCATTACTTATAGCTCTGATCACTTGTAGAAAGCTTAGCAGTATTTTTAAGACACAGAAAAATACAGTATTTCCTATGTATTTCCTAAGCTAAAAAAGAAATTATATAGTCTGCAGGGAAGCAGAATTTTATTTATAATATCCAATTTTACTAGAATTAGACCTCTTAACTACTTGCAAGATTTTTATGTTAACAAGGAAACTTGCTTCAACAAGTAAGACTATTGTGCATCCTCTGGGAAACAGATTTGATTATTCATAAATATTACATGGCATTCCAGATGTGAAAGTTTTTTCAGGGTAGTTCACTGCCCTCCTTCAATCCATCATTCACTCATAGAACTGATTTAGTTAACTCCAGTTCAAACAAGGTTCTTATTTTACCATTTCAAAAGGATTTATATAAGCCCAGCATGGTCATGTTACCTGGGTGCACATACTTCAGTTTTGTGTGGCATTCAGCTATCTCAGAGAATAACATTAGTGGGGAAAAAAAAAAGACTTTGTGGCAGGAAAACTGTATATGGCTTGTATATGGGACACAACCAGCTTAGCAGATGCTTAACTGAGTTATGCATTTCATAAACCTAAGAGATTTTATTGTTTTAACGACTTATTCAATTGCTGATGGCATTTAGATTTCTTCTTGGTGTAGGGAAAGGTGGCAAAAGAGATAAGGGATGTTTGTAGAAATACTTTGGTCAATTATGCACCCAAATAAATATCCTCAATTGCCTATGGCACGTAGGTATAATGAGAAAATATATTTCTAAGGCATAAGATTGTTTAGAGACATGGTTAAATAAGCACACCAAGATACAGAGTTTCTCAAGAGCTGAGCTGGAAAGGTCAGGAGAAAATTAAATTCTGTGACTTGTTTCTCTTTGAAGAAAAGAGAAAGAGAAACTATGGCAAACCATGGAGACAGACCAAAGAAGACAAGATGAAGAAAGTTGTTATTGTAGAAATAGTTTTCAGAAGCTGAAAATGAACAAGAAAATTTCCAAGCTATATTATAAATGCAATTATCTGAACGGATTAAGTTATCTTCCACCTGTCAGACTTCTGTGTGCATCACTGGACCTTTGCAGCCACATGCTCATATTCCATACCATGTTCCAGAGTAGCAAGTGGGCTATAATGACCATCCCTCTGCTGCCACAAGGAGTGGTGAAGCTCTGCACCTCCAGAGAGCAGCACATTGGTTATTACAAGCTCGAGCTCAAAAGGTGAGATTCATAAACAAATACCAGGCCAAGTACACAGGACAATCCACTGCTTGATAGACTGCACAAAAACCTCTAAATACTGGATATACTGAAGAGATTGTGCTATGCAGTCATCACCTTGAGAACACTTTTAAGCAAAAATGATCAGAAAAGTAAAATCAGGAAAGAGAAGAGTGGTGAGAATAATTAACAATTCCACTTAAACCTAAGGGAAGAATCATACAGAAGGTCTGTTGGTTGGGTAGGTAAATATATATCAGGGAATATATTGTATTAAGATGCCCAAGTCCCTTGCAATATTTCTCTTTGCCAGTCACTTCTATTTCAGATCATCAGTCTATAGAAAGAAAGAACTAATTTATAATAGCATACACGGACAGTCACATGGACACTGAGCTGAGCCAGTGAGAAGTATCCCACCACAGTATAAAATCAGCCATAAAGAAAGATAC
Source organism: Calypte anna (assembly GCF_003957555.1). Lineage (NCBI taxonomy): Eukaryota > Metazoa > Chordata > Aves > Apodiformes > Trochilidae > Calypte > Calypte anna. Next base: position 8,194,735 of record NC_044260.1, read on the forward strand.
ATTTTTCTTTAAAGGCCTTGTTTCTTTATAGAACTTAGGACCCTGTGGTTTGTATATTTAATCAAGCATTATTGTCTTCACAGTTAAATGAGATTATATTAAACCTGAAATTTACAAAAGAAAAAAGAAAAACACCAAAATGGAAGACAAGAAGAAACATTTAGATTTCAAATCCTGTCATGAAGCAGAGAAGTTACTGTATCTCAGGAATAGGGCTATTTTATGGAAAGATGTATTCTGCAACATCCTGAATGCTCTCTAGTGGGGTTTATGAGTTCCTCCACTACAGAAATGGATGGGTACACTACAAAAAGGTACCTATAAAAACTGCAAAACAAATTCATTTTTCTCCAGTTTTGAATTCCAAACAACAGTACTGTTAAACATATTTTTTGCCCCGCCAAGATACTATTCCATTGCATGCAATATATAAATAATATCTCCTCATCCCATCAAGAGATTTCTTAAATGACTGACATGTCTAATTTTATAGCTACTAACCTCCATGGGCTTTTTACCTAACCCTCTATGAGAAGGGTGTTTTTTGGAGAATCCTGAAAGACAGAGGGAGCTTTACTAATAGCTATAATTACATGCTCAGGCAATTTAGTTGAAAATGAGCAGCATATTGTTTTCACATGGCTCAATATTGCTATGTCTTGCAGTTCAGGGAGAAGCAGAAAGTCACAGGGAGCCTATAAATCAGATAAATTGGATCAAAGCTAAGAAAACCATCTGCAGATTTACCTGTGACAACCTGTTTGCCCAACACAGGCAGTGATGAAGCAAACAAGCAAAGCACTAGCATATGCTGCTCAAGAGACAGCAGTAAACCACAGTGAAAGCAACTTTTATTGCTATGTCCTGTTCCTAAGTACCATCAAAATGTTTTCATATTTCATCACTTTGAGAGCACACTGCATATTAACACAGTGGCAGAGAGCCTCAAGTTTGCACTGTGGGTGAGGCTTCATCATCTATCTCTACTGCCCAGGGAGGCAACAGGTTCAGAATAATATGAGGACATGTCTGCTCCTACTGTTCAGTCTTAAGATACGAAAATTATTTCGCTGAATTCTGAACCATGTTAAAGATCTGGAAAACCCTTCAGTCTTAAAACATCTCCATTATCTCACTGCTCATTAAGTCAAAGCCTTTGATTTGTGAGTACTTATAAATCAAACTAAACCGGACACTCAGAGGCACTGAGGGACAAGGATGGAGGGAGCAGCATCAATGCAAAAAGAAACGGCAACGAGAAAGCAGCAAAGGTTTTCCAAGGAAGACTTATCTGTATACAGTGGTGGCTGCCTGCCCTCTTATGTGACTTCAAAGAAGAAAATAAGTCCTGCTCTCTCCTTTTCAGTAGATGGAGGGTCCATTTGTTTTCCAAAGAGGAATGGCAAAGGTATGTGTACAACAGCCTTTGACACAGGCCATTTCAGCTGATGAAAGACATGTTAAGAGAGCAGATGAGGAATCATCAGCCCTCTGTATAGCAATCTCTGCCCATAATCAACGTATTATTAGGACAAATTAGGTTAACAGCTGAACTGCAGAAAACATTGATTAATAGAGTGCTGTTAGTCTGTCAATAATATGGCAAAATACATTTGTTCTGAGGTGTGTATGTCAGAGGCTATTTCCTCCAAGTACTTAAAGATTAAAAGGTTAAGACAGTGCTGTCGTTTCAACTTCAAGCAAAACTCACATTTTATATACCTCACAGTGTTCTATATGTAGCAACAACAGCGTAGCAACGAGTGTTTTCTTATCTAATAAATTAGGCGTCCTCATTAATTTAACTGAACAGCCAGGTCTAAAGAAAAAGCTATTGAATTCATCTTTCCAAATATATCTTTTATATGCTGATGGTCATGTTCTTGCAATGTGTGAAACTATGCAAATGAACTTGCAATAACCTACATTTCTTATTTAACATCTAAGTCAGCTCCAAATGATACAGAACAACCAAGCTCATTTTATAAGTGACCACAGGAAAGTATCACCATGGAAAAGAGGACTCTCTAAGTAAGATGCAGCCACAAGAGAAGAATGATGTGAAGCACCCAGAGTGCTTCTCATTTAGACACCTGAATTATAAAGAAATGTTCTACATTTCCCCTTGGGAAAGAGGTGAAATATGCTTCACTGAGCCAGCAATTCACTGCTCTTGATTTTTCTGCCTCAGGTTGACTTGGATATTCTGTCTGTAACACAGGAATCACACTGGGAAGTTCCCAAGGGAACAGCCACATTTATCAATATCATGTCAAAGTCACGTTTCCTTTTTTTTTTTCCTTCCATACCCTTGTGTGTGTATATATGTATGTATTTTTCCACACACACCTCCAGCAACACTTAATTCTGCCTTCATCACAATTTCCCTCCAAGAGGTCCAGCCTTGGGCTGAGAACTGCCATGTGCCTGACGTTCAGCAGCCATTTCAGAGCCAACAGCCACATCCGTCAGCAGAGGAAGAGGAGCAGCTCCTCAGAGCCACCTGCCTCCTCATGCTGTACACACCATGACTTGCACTCCCACCCCACTCTGCCCCCTTCATTACAGCTGTTCTATCAAAATTGCTTTGCCTACAGCCTTTAACAGAGACCAATCTTTTACACTTCTATTCTTGGATCTCTCACACACTTTGGTAATGCTGATTGTGGTGCAGATCTTCACAAAAGATCTGCCACAAGCCAAGAAGCAAAATATTCCAGGACTTGTTTTAGGTTACACCAAAGTCCTTAAATTGTTTGGCCTTGTTCTGTACTTCACCACTTTGACACATATGCCAGACTTGAAAAAGTCATCACCAGTCAGCACCAGATACCCATATGATCAGATATAACCTATATTGTCACCAGTACTGTCTGGAAGAAAGAAAAACTGGTGCCAGGCCCTTTCTTCTACTACTTCAAGATGTTCTTGTGAACAAGAGCTCATCAAAACAGTACATAACTTCAAGCTGCTAAATTGGTGAATTATTTCTCCAGTAAACTGTCACATTCGTAGGACATGATTTTCCTTGTGACTACAGTTCTTATTGCTTATGCATTAGACCACATCAGTACCTTTGTACGAACAAGGGGATTTTGGAATATTCTAAAGCATAACTCAGGGAAGGTTCTGTTATACAGCACCATCCACCATGTAAAATCTTGAGCAGAGGAGAGAAAAATATTAACAGTATTGTAATTATATTGCAAGACAAAAACTATTAAACCAGTTGTCCTTCTCAGTAGCTGTTTTACAGATAGGGACTTTAGGCATGCATTATTACAAATATCCAGGACCATACATAAACCCATCACTACTAAAAACTATGCATGTAGCATACTCTTCTCATGCAGCTGTAAAATGTTTCCTCTGAAAACATTACCCCTTATTCTACTAACAAAAGACCCGTATACTTTATTCCTCTAACAAAAAAAAACAACAAAACAAAACAAAAAAATAAAAGAGGGAAAATATAAACCTTAAATTGGAAAGCTTTGAAGTTACAGCAGTCTTTTTGCCCCTCTCCCTACACCAAGGTCCTGGCTATTCTCATTAAATCACTTTGCATTCTAGACAGTCTGACTTCATTGCCAACACATCAATTTTATTTTGCACGGTTTGATTGCTAGATTTATTAAATTCAATAAAATTAAGTGTGAACCTTCTAGTCTGAAACCCATATGCTGTAAGTACAGGAACATACATATTTCAGTATGTCTGAAATAAATATGTCTTTCAGAAGTTAAACATTAGTAAACCAAACATTATTTTAGATCTATAAAACAGCTGTACAAAGTAGGATACATTTAACCTTATGGGAGCACAATGGGCCATGAAGTACAAAGCAAAGAGTAGTCTTCCATGAAGCTATAAATGAAGCTAAAATACAGACAGACATACTGACTCCTGGAAGATCCAAATTTAGTTCATTACAAATCTTGAGCAGACTGGAATAGTAACTCATTTTTCTGCTAGAAATAGCTAGCTACAGATTCAGCAAGCTGTGCAATTACCAAAATGCAGACAAATTGAATGACAGGTGAAATTTCAATTGTTATGCAACTGGCAGTTGGTCTTGGCACTTGCAGAACTATTCTAAAATATAATCCTAATCTTGGTAAACAGTCATTAGTAGCATTTGGACGGTAAGTGATAGTTTGACCAAAAGATATACTTATTAACATCAAGGTTAATTGGCTATTAATGACTTTAATTTCACAGATCTTGTCTGCAGCAGAATATGAATGTTATTCATATTAAAACAATAATTTTTATTATTTCTTCCTTCTAATTTAGACACTGTTCTAGAGATTATTTTTTTTAATATTGACATTGTCTAGAAAATCTTGCAGAAGAATAAATTCTCAAATTAAAGAACCATAAAAATATCCATTACAAGGTGGTGGTTGCAACCAGTACTGTCACTAGTGTGCTTTTAAAGAAATTCACATTTAAGCAGCTTCAGTGGTGGTTGTAATAATTTTTGTGTCAATATTTTAGAATGAAAATACTCCACATGATTCCCATTTAATTGCATACATTTTAGTTCATTATGTTCTGCTGAAAAGTAGGAAACACACTAAAACTCATACATTGAAATTTTTCAATGGCTTTTGAATAGTTCACTATTTCTCTTCCATTCTTTTTTTAAAAAAAACTAGATGAGATGAAGAAATTTACCTCTCATCATCTAGAAAATGAAAAGGCTGAAACAAACAATACTGCTAATTTTATAGCCCTGACCCATCTCTCCAGTGTAAGCTCACTAGTTTTATGGAAAAGAGTATTTTCTAGAAATTTTCTCAGAAGTTATAATGAGAAACAGATAAAACATTGCTCTTGAACTTTTTAGTGTTTTTAAATCTCCAGCTATCTGTTCACCTAAAGCCATGAAGGTACCATGAAGTTACACTAATTGGTGAAAACAGGCTGCCTTTATCTTAAACACTGAGCCATCTGAATACCATTCCAAATGCACTGAAAAGTATGGAATTTTCCAAATTAAGGATGGAAACTGTTGTAAAGACAAAAAAAAAAGGACAATCTGAAGCATATCCAGGCTGCCACTTTGCTCCCTGCAAATAAAAGAAATCACAGATTCTTAGAATGAGCATTTTTCTGTAGAGTATGTTGAATTCAGATGAGTGCTTTATACTCAACACTACCTCACTTTGAAAAATCACAGGTTTTATGTGGTAAAAAAGCTACTCTTGGTAAATAACATTTATTGCAGAAATAAATATTGTATATTTGTCTTCCTAGACAAGGTAAAGAATATTAAGATTTGTCATCTTCATATCACTGAAATAGTGTGCTGTTTTATGCTCAAAATGTGAAGTCTGGCATGAATATATTAATCACTGATCATGAGATACAATAGTCCCAAGACAGAAAAAAAAGTTCATCTCAGGATGAACATGCTGCAGAATATGCAGCTACAGAAATATTATTGCTAGTTGACAAAGCACCAGTGAGCAATCATCTGAAAAACTATTTTGCACAAATCTGGTTAACCATTCTCAGGAAATATTCTTGGAACTGTACAAGTATAGAGAAAGGTTATAGGAATAACAGGGTAAATGAAGAACCCATCACAGGGGCTGGTTTAGCCTAACAGAGTGAAGACTGACAGGGAGACTCCTGTCTGCTGTGTGAATGGGAGGAAAGGGGAGCACTGGGAAAGTCTAAGAACTGCCTAAGATTAAGAAAGCTGCTTCCACAGCCACAATGTGTATGAGGTAAGCCTGAACAAATATAGGGTCAAAAACAGAAGCACATAACCTCAAAAATACAGAGGCTACCAAACATCAGCCCTCTAATAGAAATATTGTGTGCGCCAAGCAAACCTTACTGTAGTATTTACTCAGCTTATGAGAGGAATTTTGTCAAAGTTCTTGAGATAGAAGCTGAGTAGAATTTTTCAGTGGGAGAAGAAATTTTCTGATAAAAACTAGTAAGGATGAAATGTAAAGACCTAACTTTGCAAAGAGGTTCAACTGTAAGTCCCATCCTACTTGGAAACAAACCCATAGTTGACCATGAGTGCATGGGCATAGAACAAATGTTTTCCAGACCAAACAAAAGATTACTTTCTCATCTGAAGAGGAAAACTACAAAAATGCTGTCAGCTTATCTGACCATTCAGCAGCAGGTACAATTACAGGACAGACAGTCTAGCACTATGATGTGCTATTATATTTAGATTCCAAATCAGATGGACATAAATACTTTAATATTTCGATTTTCTGCTTGAAATTTAAAGAGATCCTGTTTCAAACTCATTCTGTGACTGAGTGAAAATGACACTAGTATTCACAGAAAAGCAAAACAAAAATGTCCAAGTTTAATGAGAGTTTGATGTACTAACCATGGCTGAAAATTTTAGAACTTCTTACTTCTGACATTCTAACTTCTTACAACCTGAAACATGAGTAAAAGACAGAGACAGTATTTCACTAGAAACAACACTAGTCATAACCTGGACAGAAAACTGTGATGAAAAAGTATTTTCTGTTCGGCTCCACTAGAAGACAGCAGATAGAGCTGACAGATCAAAATCAAGGCACCGATGCTTTGCTTGCACCTAATGCCTTTCAAGGTTTGCTTCCTTCCTCCTCAAACTAAACTGTCCTTAAGCTGAAATCATCAACAGATAAATTTGTAAATAGATTGTTAGCCAAGTACAGAATTATGCTCAAGGTCCAGTTTGGCAAAAGCCTTATAATGCTTGTCTCTAGAAACTCTTGTTCAACAAATGGTCTTCCCTTTAAGCAGCAATGATGTATACTTGTACAAAATGACTCAACCAGCACACTTTTGCAAGCATCTTTTCACTGACAGCTTTATTGGTTTTCTTTATATTTAACATGTTTGCATAAGAATTTTTCTAAATTTGTTAAGCACATATGAAGGAGTATATGTTTCATTAAATAGCATCCTAAGCCAACTCTAACATCACTCAGTTCCCACAGAAATTTCTGACACACTAGGAAATATATGCACGACAAGGAACCAAATACTGTCACACCCAGTGATATGCAAGGCCACAGCTTGGACACTCAATAGGTGTTCAAACAGAAATGCAAAGGCTTGGTGGGGGAAAAGGCAACAGTAAGCAGAAGCAGCTTCCCAAGCTTTCCTAAAAAAAAAAATCAGTCAAACTTATTCCTTATATTACTTCATTGTCTCATAGGAATTGCAAGTCTAGAGAGAAAAAGTCTTATTTTACTGGTATGCCAAAATCAGCATCTAAACAAGTCCTTAAACAATCCAAAGCTGTCTGCCCTGCAACTGGCACCAGATACAATATTGACTTTTCTTTTAACTCAGGTTTCCATGCCCAAGATCAGTGCTAGGGCAAAACTGAAGAAGAAACTACTATCAGGCTTTGCAGAAAAAAATCCTTTAACATTTACAAAAGAAATTTTAAAATTAGCCAAATTTGTTCAGCCTCTTCTAAAGTGATTATGCAACACTATAAATTTGAGCAGTACCATCTGGTAGGAAGTTGTACAATGCACATGCATCCATTACTCGCACATTTTCACACTGTATCAAGCCTCTGGGGAAATACATTTTACCATGATATTTTAATTGGAAAAACATCATTTAAGGACTCAATTTTGAAAGGAAATGGTTTGCATTTAAATGCAGATACAGAATTAAAAGCTAAACTCATAATGCAAAGCAGAAATGATATGCACATTTTCTAGTAAAATGGGTCAGCAGAGGAGGGTATTTACAGCACCATTTTAAACATCTAGTTTAAGTTGCTGCATTTCCTACATGGCCACTACACAAAGTCTGTCCTCGGTGCATTGAGTGACCTTCAATATCTGTTTGGGAAACATGAATTCTTAACATAAACACAAGCAAAATAAGTAAAGGAAATGCAAATACTTGATATTAATTAGTTCCTCATTTCATAGTACTGAAGGGCTACTCGATTTCAAGATCTCTTTCCTTTGGTGTGCAGATACATGCATTGGGGAGTACAAAGCCAGTTTAGGGGATAAAGACTAAAAGAGATAACAAGCATCCATTGCAAGACAAAAGGAAAAGAAAAGCTTTGAGAGGCCTGAAAAGATCCTTTCTTCTTATGGGGATCAGAAATATGGTTGCTATAGTGAACATCAAAATGATGGACAATTCTATTTCTCTGGATACTGCCAGATTCCGTAGGATAACATGGGGCAAGTGAGGCTTATGCACCACATTCTCAAACATATTCCTATACACACACAGGATCCAGCAAATTTTAGTCAGAACACAGCAATTCAGCTAACTAAAACATGTTCTATAGATGCAGTCAAATATCACTGGCAAGGAACTTTATCCACAAGTGGATTTGATCGAATAAAATAAACTACCTTTAGCAGCAGATCTGATAGGAGAATAAAGCATTTTCCTTGCACCACTCAAATTATGCCCCCATTCTTTTATCTTCAGAACTCAGAAGCAGCAGAGGTGTAATGGCTGACTCATGGCTCATCCAAAAGCAGAGAGCAGAGGGCAGGAACAAACAAAACTTCATTGGAATAAAATCCAGTTTCTATTTACAGGCAAAATCTAAACTAATTTCCTAGATAAGCTTTCCTAAGCTCCCTTGCTATAAAGATGTAAGCCTTTCTTTGTCAGCAATTCCTTTGCCTCAGCCACTGCACAAGTACAGTAGACCAAAACTCTCTTCAAAGATCATGCTGAAATTTCACACTGAAAGCCAAAACCATGGGGAATTGGGTTCAGATAAAAATTGTGGCTTACTTTCTGGTCTAGTTTTAGGAAGCCATTCAGGAAAAAAAAACTATTCAGGGAACTCTATAAAAACTTATATACGACATATTTACAGCTACCCAGCCAATTGTCCCAAAGTTTGGAATTAAAATTAATTTAAAACATCCTTGAGATAACAGAGCTTTTCCTCCCTGATAATTTTGCCATCAACTACTATCTAGTTTATATTGCAGAAACCTACAAACATCTGTAGAGGCTTAAGGAATAAACAAACAGTAAAGCCATGGGTTCAATACCTATTGTAGCAGCCTCAAGCCTTGTAGTCTTTATCTTTTTCCTGTCTACATTAAGAAACTAGGCAGGACCAGGTGTCAATTTTAATGAATACTTAAATAACACTTGCCTGCATTTGTGAAGTTTCTTGTGTATTCTATCTACAAGCATCCATTACTTAAAATTACAAAACATTGTTTCTATTCATTAAAATCAGCATCAGGTGGAAGTTCTTGTTGTAGAGTCATGAAAAGTTAGAATATTGTGGAAACATGTCAGAAAACCTCTAGTGACTCTGCTCTAGTTCTCTACAGAAGGCTGCTTCACATTTCTTCATAGAGTAAAGAAAATGCCATGAGAAAGCTCAAACTCATGTGTTCAAGAAGGTGTAAAATACATTAGAGAAGTGTGAGAACAACCAGTAAGAGAACTGTTAAGATTTTTTTAGTGGGTGCATTTATTTGAATGTCAGCAACTTTAATCTAGATCACTGGAAAGGGACTTTTTCAACCTGCTTGTGTGGCTTCTTTGTTAGTTCCCAACAAAGCTTGCAAAGCCAACCATCTTATAAAACACAGGAGAAACCTGCACAAATTCACGAGTCTTATCATTAAATACCCTTAAAATATCCCTCAAGGTCATGGCTATGACATTAAATGTTGTTCCACAATGTACATTTTGTTTGTGTAAGCACATTTGTCAGGTAATGTAACTCACAGTTGAATTAACTTCCTTAGTGAGCTCAGGTTTAATTGCTTTCCAACACACCAATCTTTCCCTATTAATGCTTTTTGACAAATTCACTGCACATTAATTTTCATTACTTGTTCTCTCATGAAAAATGGGCCATTATTTTTACCACTAAGATTTCAACATGAACCTGTTTCTAGTTCAGATGGCTGCCAGTGTTTGCACTATAGCATTTGGGATAGTACCTCCCCCAAGCCTGGAGCTGATGTCCATTTCCAAAAAGGCAGAGTTAGTTCCTAATTAATTTTCTTGCATGCCACATTATTATCTGGGTATTGGTCAAAAGTCAGTGATATTAAACAGAAAAATACCATGGGAATCTCTTAAGAAACTGTAAACAAACTTTGTAGGAGGAAGATAACTGAAGGTAGTGACTCATGCACGATCTATGATACTGGTTTGAAGTTTGAGACTCTTGAAAATTTCATGAGAAATTTAATAGTCAGTCCTTTAAAGCTATGGACCCCTTTCTAACTGCAATCTAAATTACATATAAAAGTTCACCTGAAGTCATGGAGTAGGTATTATTACATTCCTGTGCTCAGATACAGATTTTAAGAACTGGGGTCCTATGCAAGGAAGATGAGTTTGTTCTAGTTCCAGTCTCTCAGCAAATGCAACAGTTACTAAAACATTCTTAAAAGAACCATTCCTAATTTAAGATGCAAAATAAAACCTGTCCAGTGATCTATTTCATAAACAGCTCATTTGAATTGATTCAGACATACTCTGTTCACCTACTGGTCCAGAAATATTACAACAATGAAGCTTTCAATAAAATACTTAGGAAATGCCAATACTAATTTACACTCCAAACAAAGTATAACTTATTTTTTAAATAGCCAACTCTAATGATGCTGTTTTTCCTTTTCTGGAGACTTCAAATATACGTATTCAAATTTTTATGTCAGTTTTATGTGGCATTAAGTGTCAAAAAAGTAATTTTAAAAATTTTGCATTTCAAGTATCTTTTTCAGCCATTATAACAGGATGAATTAAAATCAAACTTTTCTATGAAAAACTAAAACATAACTCTAAAGGGAAATGCTGTATCTTGATGACTCAATCTTGAGTTAGTCTTTAACATTGATACCAATTCTTGAAGTCTTCATTTCACCACACTAATACAGCAACCCTTGAGATTCCTACAGAGTCTAGAGGTAATTATGTTCCCTCAACTGCAAGTTAAGTTTTTTCTACATATGAAAACTCACTCTAAGGTAACAGATGGGAGCTGCTGTGGGAAATATGCACATAAATTTTAGGTTCCATGTGAGCTATCATTAAAACAACCATTCTGCCTTAGATTGAAATCTCCCAGCTGCACTGATTTTTTAGAATGAAACATGACCAGAAGTTATTCACCAGTGCTCTCTTCCTGCAGCAGCAGGCTGATCGCCCTCCTTTCCCAGGAAAAAGGGCATCACAGAGAACTACTGATGGAGCTGGGGGGGGGAAAAAAAAAAAAAAAGAGGGGGGGAAAAAAAAGGAAAAAGAATCACCAACTTTTTTCTTTAAAGAATTTTATTCCTCTTCTCCTTACCCAACTCATTCTCTATCACATGTGCACACATAACTCTACTATGAGGTCTATCTCAAACAGTTCTCATCACACATAGCAACCCTAGCCATTTTCTCTGTCTTTCCCCAGTATATAAAATTCTCAGTCCCAGCTACCATCCTCTTCCCTGTCCAGTCTTCTGCAGCCTTCCAATGAGGCTTTCTTCTCCCTATCCCAGCCTAATGTCCACTGGAAGTTCACTGCAGCTCACACAGAGCTCCTTTGCTGCTCAGGACAGAGGAAAATCGATGATGTGGGGCTATCCCCAGGAAGGCTGTCAGTCCACAGTGGAACAGCCTGCAGAATAACCCAATCCAAAAATCCCTGTATGTCTCTTCAGGTTGTTTTGCCTTCCACCTTCCCAAATAAAATGTTATGTCCCTTACATAGTTTCCAGGGACCTTTTAAGAAGGGACCGTGCAGCCAAGCATGTGCAGTAGGTACATTTAAATCCTACCATAGAATCATGCACACCACAGCTTTAGTAGGCTTACAGAAAGACAATCATAGAACCAGTGATTCACACTGCCATGCACACGGTTGTTCTTTTCTTGGTTTTAGACCCATGACCTCAACTGGCAAGCATCCCAGCAACTGAACAAGTAAGGATTCATGCTCTGTGAATTAGCCCCTTCTCAACAAAACCACTGCAACCTTCAGGTATCATTCAGTAAAGTTGTTACCCAGTAACTCAGTCAGAGGAATGTCCAAATCTACCCTGCACCAAATAGCATGCTGTAATAAGTCTGTAGGAAATGCATTCATGATCTTGGGACGAAAGGACATTCATCAGCAACAAATTCTGAACAGAAATATTGTATATAGTCACAACACTCTGCCAAGGAATATTTACTTCTTTACCAAGGCACAGGATTGCAGCTGCTAGAATTCTGTCTCCAGGGAATTTCAAGTCTATAGCACCTCCACAAACACTTAGGTTTACTCAACTAAAAAAAAACCAAAACTAAAAATAAACCCATACAATGATGTGGCAAACTGACACTCATAGATGCTGAAATCCAGTGCACATCCATGCTGACCTAGAACAGCCAATGCTACATGGGAGAGCACTGACATTTCACAACTCATAGCTTGCCCTATATAGCAGATGGGCTCTTTACTGGCTGTAAGTTGCAAAGGAAACCAGCATTCATAATTGCTATCACAATTACAATTCCTTTTTCTCTTACTGCATTCCTCATAACAAACGGGAATGAAAAACCTTTGCAATTCCTCCCAAGGCTCTTCTGCACTCCCACACAAGAAAATTCCTAATCCTGCAGTATGGATTCAGTGATGTTATGAATCACACTATTTTAGAAACAATTAGGAGACCCCCAAGAGTTGATAGAAGCAGTTGGCATAGATGCCAATCAAATACCATTTCCCTTTTAACTTTATTCAGAGTTCCTGTTCCTACCCCAACAGGCACTTTTAGGCTAATCTCATGAAGATTCCAGTGGTGGAGCCTGTCCACTGAAACCTGGACCAGAACATGTCCTACACCTGGAGACAACTCTTCTGCTCTTATTTGTGTATATGGACACGAGAGCCACGTTTCCAGATCAACTGCACAGAAACAGTAAACAGTGGCTCCTAAGTGTACAGTGAAGATACAGGTAGAGTAGGAACTTCATAGACTGATTCAGGTGTTCCTACTGGATAATACTTCAATTTTTTTCATGAAACACAGTTCTGACAGTCCCTAAATCTGCAAGTGAAAGCCTCATACAGGCAACTAATGAAAATACAGCAGAGAAATTAAGGTTTCTAAGTCATCATCTTTAGATGCTGGAACTACAGATGTAGCACTACTGAGACATCACATTCAGGCAACCTGTGAATTAACTCTAAGATGTGAGATAGGTCCTCACTTTAATAAACCATGGGAATCCTTTTCTTCACCTTCAGTGTATAAAAAAGATGCAAACCAGACACTGCAAAGGAAGCTCATTTGTGTGAAAAGTTCATGTTCTGCAAAATATGAATCCACGGCCTAGATTTCAGTTTTTGTGGAGTTTAAGTAACATCACACTGATGAACCCACCCTTAAATACATCAAGTAGATGTAAAATAATATAGTAATATGTTCCTGAATATTCAGAAAATCGGTTTATCAAAACTGCTCATCTCAGAGGGATCATTAGGAAGTGCAGTTCTCATTTCTTCCAATCATAACTGATCACCCTAACAAATATACCCAGTTTACGACAGCATAAGTCATCCCCCAAATGACTTTTGCAGCCTTCAGTTTCCCTTTTTACTTCCTTATTGGTGCAGTGATGCTTGAACATAATTGTGGCATGAAGAAAACAAAAGTTATAAAAAACAACAACTAAGATATATACTGAAATTCTTTTTATGAGATAATGTACACTACTTGCAAGACTTACTCAACACACTGCCACATTGCTGAAATTTTCAGTTTTGTCTATCTCCTACTGAAAGACTGGTATTATTCCCAGACAGGACACAAATCATCTCTCCTGGAGAGACCTGGCCACCACACAAACCACTCCACTTTTTAATTTTGCACACATTCACTGTTGCAACAGACAACTCCAGTTTGTTAAGCCTTCTTTCAAGACTGTTTGCTTTGGTTCAGATTTTAAAGTACAGTGATCTACTTCATACTGTCTGGTTCTCCTATACTGTGCTTACCTTCAAAAGGCATGCAATGGTACAATGCCAAACCCGATTGCTGCAGGACTGCGTTGGAGCCTGTATGGTACTGACGTAAAGGTTTTCAATTAATGTTAGCTAGTGTCACATGTGGTATTATGAGCTTGTGTTGAACAAGTAAATGATTGGTATTATGCAAAAATAACAATTTAAGGTCAAGAATAGGATTTACTTCTCTTCTTCCATAGGCCAGTGGTACAGCTATAAATACTTGTACAAACATAAAAGGAATAAATACTTCAGATGGTAAAACATCATTTGAGACATCAGGTATTATTTTGCCTTTACTTTGTGACATGTGCATGCACAATTTAACTCACAGTGGATTAATGCAGCCTCACATCAAGAGTATTTTCACATAAGAGTATGATAACACTTGCTTAATAGCTACAGTATCAGTAGTGGCATAATATTTTGATAAGTTTCAGCACACACCTCTAAGTCAATTGAGGTGTGCCTCAGTGGTTTCTTCTGGAGGCAAATGCAACCCTATAAATAGCAAGTTAAGCTGAGAAGTAAACAGCAATTTGGTTTGTTTGTCTTTCCCAGTAATCACAAGGTATGTTGTCCACAATGAAAGACCCAAACAAACAATATAGAAGGGGAGTGTTTCATTACTCTCACGTTGTTTTACAGGTACTGTACTGATTATTCAGAAATGAAAAATCAGGTTACTTAAGCAGCCAGTGGATTGTCTGCTGGGAATAGCTGGTAATGCAAAATTAATACTCAGATTCAGCATCCCATCAGGGCCCTTGTTTTCAGCTGGGACTCCCCAGCTTATTTACCTGATGCTGGTTCTGAGTTCTTTGTTCATCACTCAAAACTTCACCAAGACATTTCCCAAAGAGAAACAGGTCAGCAGGATTTTAATTAACACAGCAGATACTCTAAATGCCAGAAGTAAATACAGATTTTCATATACCTGGTAGGGTTGAGACTGTGCTCACTGGATTAACTTGGAAAAAATGGAAAATGTTTGAATAGTTTGAATACTTTTCCAGACTGGAAAAGCAGAGTGGAGTCATTGATTCCCCAGCCACCAGCAGCCACCCCCCCAAGTCAGAATTGTCACAGAATTGTCAGAAAGTACCTTTCTGACAGCATGAACATTAGGACCCTCTGCTTCATTCTGGCATAATGATTTGTTAGTCACTTCTTCCATATCTGTGTGTTTGCTAATGTCTACTGCTTCAACCCTAAAATATTATTAAAATATACACAAAAACTTTCTGTGAGCAGGAAGCACATGGATGGAACAAGCTAACACTTCAGCATGGTCCAACAGTGCAACTCTAAAACAACAACGAAGCAAAAACTGCGGCTATACCCAAAGCACAGATTATCTCAACCTTTCTATGAATTTGAAAAAAAGGTAGGATTAGGAAGAACTTCGTGCTGCAAGTCCTCATCCTGCATTCATTAATCAGCTTAAATCACACTAGCTAGTTTCTTACCATTCCTAACTTCTTCATTTCTTTCTAAATAATATTCATTACTTTCAATTTCTCTCTCAAATTACATCCACCTTAGTTTCAGTTTTTTGATAACATTTTATGTCATTGAATCCACTCTTCTTCATCCTATATTCAGCTACCCTATTCCTCTCCCAGGCTCTTTTTTACTAAAGTAAAAACAGTAAAACACTTACTAAAAACACTAGCACAAAAATTACAGGAACACCCAGCCAACTTCTGACCCACAAAGGTTTGCTGAATGAAAACAGTTCTAAGCAAAATGTTACAATTTGATCTTATTAAATTTAAGGCCATTCTTTTCCTACCCCTCTCATTTTTTTCTCAGGTATCTGTTTTTACAATGTCTCAAAACTGAGAAATGTATAAATATTACAAACTTCAAAATTAACCTAAAATATGATAAACTACACATCGTGGTCTTGTAAACAGGCAGAGAGTCGTTTGGTGATGTTGTTTGGGATTTTTTTTCTCATTTGTCTTTTAATTTAAATATCAAGCAATCCAGTGAATTCAAGGTACTGTCCTTTAGCTTTACTCCTATTCTCAGAAAATTTCCAGTCCCAGACAACAAATATTCAAAAACTGGAATAAACAAACACAATGAGCAGCACAGTGATTTTAATCCTATCCACCCAGTCATGGAGAGAACTGCTAAAATCTGGGTTAATCCTTCCAATCCTTAGTCAGAAATGAGAAGTCTGTGCAATTGAAATAGTATGCCAGAATTAGATTTGCTTGTGGTAGGGATTAGATTAAGCCAAAAATTAAGATCTGAAATAGCTTCAGTTAAAATCCAAGTGGTGCATTTCTACTGACAGATACTATTACCCAGAAGAGCCATTGTACTGAGACCAAACTCAAAGCCCTTCTCTCCATAGGAAATTAATTTAGGACAAATCCCAGACACACTAGTTTTCAGATAGGAATTTTTGACAAAGAAAAAAAAATTAATCAGCATTTCTCCAAAATTATGACAAAGACTGGATGGGAATTCTATGGGTAAAGCACACTCTCCAGTTAGGAAGACCACAGAAATAAAGACAAGTACATGTAGTGAAATGGGGCAACCAGGTGCCACTAATTACCAGGCAGTGGGCATGAGCTTGTGTTAAGCCCACCTGTGCCTGATTAGGGCGGGCCCCAATTGCAGGCCTCACCTTTTATTGGCCCCCTAATCCTGCTCATGCGCAGTGGGGGCCTGCCCTAATCAGGCACAGGTGGGCTTAACACAAGCTCATGCCCACTGCCTGGTAATCAGTGGCACCTGGTTGCCTCATTTCACTACAAGTACCTAGATGCTACAATTTTATGAAGCAGATTCTCACAATCTGTTGGCCATTTTAACTACTTGGTATTTGCTACTGTACTGAAAAACATGACATGCATATTAGATGTAAAATATTTATCTTGTATCTATTTATGTTTTGGGCAGGGGACTGCTTTTATTTTTAGGAAGCTGAGAGATTACATGTGTTAACACAGAACATTTTAAAAATTAAGGGAAGATACCACTGTTCCAGGAGCCGTTCCACTTGAAGCTGCTTCATACTTTGATTAAAGCCTGCACATATCAGGCTGGATTAAATCTAAAATATAACTGATACTCTGTATTTGCTGTTGCAAGTCTTCAGACATGTCTATAGGCAGTTTATGTCAAGCCTGATGCTTGTTGTTTTCTTGATAAAGTTACAAATGAGATCACCTCAAGACCCAGAAAGCTATTGCTCCCCCTTGAGCCTACAGATGCCACATCTGAGCACTTGCATAACACATCCCCCTGTGCAGTTAGCACGGGAGACAAAAGCAAAGTGGCAGTAAAACTTTCAGTTGCAAACATTTAAGGCTTATAGTAAAAGAATAATAGAAGCAAAACTTCAGCTTTAGCCTTCAAGCCAAGATAACCAGAGGTTTCAAGCTATTGCATAAGCATATTTCTGTAATCTTTGTTGCTCCAAAGCTGGAAGCTTTTACTCAGGCAAGGCTCTTTGAAGTTACTTTGGGAATTGGCTCTCTGCAGATGGAAAAACGAATTATTAAACCAGCTCGATGGGGAGTAGACTTATTGTACATACTTTATTTAAAAAGAAGCTAAGGGAGAATTTATTTTTTTTAATACAACAATAGAATGCTTGTTAAGAAGGAAAATATACCACTGTCTGAACTGAATCAGAGGAGCTGTTTTAATAACAGAGTTTTTAACTGGGTCAAGCATGCAAATGAAACCTTTAAGTGACCTGATAAAACAAAAATCTAATTACTCAAGTGAAGTTTAAATAAAATATCAAGTTTAACTGAAGTAAAACCAAGTACCATGTCAACAAGATATTTCACCAGTGAGTATTTGAAAGAGAGCACCTCCAGTACCACTACAGCCCTCAACATTCCAAATCATTCCCTCAAGAGGCTAGCAACTGCTCTTTTAAGCAAAATATGGCTTAAATCTAATATGGTGCTTGAACCTCCCACCTCAAATATTAAGAGTCTATCTCTGTATCTTTTTGCCTTTTATAGAAAAAAACACGCTAGTGCCCTTATTAGAAAGGCAGACCCTCTTCATCTTCTCTTTACATTGCAGCATTCAAATCTTTAGGAAAAACATTTAAGTACGCATTAAAAGACTAAATATTTAAAGTATTTGCTTACTTTGAACTTGCTCCTAGTCTTTTTCTTCAAAATGAAATTAATCATACCTCAGCCAGGATCCCATAAGCAGGATTTTTGCCTTCTACTGAGACTCTGGATGCTGTAAGTATAGATGGTGTCTTTTCCCAGTAGAAGTAAGCTCCTCAGGATTTAGAGATACCTTTCATGATCTAGAGAATTGTTTGCAGCAGCAGCTATTTAAAATTAAAGTTTTGCATGCCTATATTTTACTTATCAGACAGAAAAAAAAAAAAAAAAAAAAAAGTTGTAAATGAACAAAAGTTAATTCTCATTTCGACTCAAGTTGTCCACTGCTTCTGGACAGTGTCCACTGAGGTATTCGTTGCAGCTTAACAAATCAACAGGATTACTGAGCTGGATCATTAAATTTTATTACTGGATGAAATAACTCACTATTAAGATCTCTGCCTTGTACTGTGCAAAAGGTAAATCAGAGAAACAGCTCCTCTCAAGCCAACAGTCACCTCATACAAGGAAAAGGAGAACCAGCACGTGCTTAAGCAGCAAGAAAACAACTAAAGCAAACACCAAGAGACTGGTAAGGCTTCGGTGACCATTGATGTTGTCCAGTGACCTTTAGTGCTGCAGGGGTCAGCTGGCTCTCCTATAAACTATCAACTGGTTAACAATCCAAATTTTCATTCACAGACCATGGGATGTGTTTTTATGAGAAAGCGGAAATCAGAAAATACTGGAAAATACTGGTGAGAAGCTACTGAACTACTGGTCAGGATATTTTAAACATGAAGAGTTTTTATAATACCTGTCCTAAGTCAGCTTTTTATTGTGATTTCACATTTTCACTGACCAGTGGAAATAGTCCAGTAAGTTATGCTATAAAATCGTGATGGATAGCAAAGAACAACAAAGGAAAGCAAAAGAGATTGTAGCCAGAAGCCTATATCCTGACCTGGGGAAAAGATTAGAAGAAGGAAAACCTGTATAGACTTTTTAAATTGGTAAGACTAGAAGAAAGACAGTACATCTGGAAAGTGCTATGAAGATCATTTGTTGTCTTTAGCCAGCCTGAGGGGAAAAAAAATCAAATCATGCAAACTTCTGTTTTCCCTTTCCACAACAGAGCTTCCTCTGCAAAGAGCCAAAAGGTATCCTAGTTTGAGATTTTCCTATACTCTGTTCTCTGAAGACACTGCTCATTTTCAACCAGCAATTTAGTTAATATCAGCTTTTATGTAATTCACAATCTACAGCTTTGCTCTGTGCATATAATAAGCTAAGTCATAAGTGTCAGTAAACATGAGTCTCAAAAAATTTTAAAGCAACAGCAAAACACAGTCACATACAGGCAAGACTGCAGAATCCGTGAGCCACTTAACACTGTGGAAAGCAATTTATTTTCATATATATTAAGTGCCAGTCTATCTTGTCCAGAAGTATTGTCAAGCTTCTAAAAGAAGACCTGAAATTCAGATTCATTTAATTGAAAATTATTTATAAAGGGGAATCATGTTTTCAAATGTCAGTTCCTAAAATCCAAGGCAGGAGCCCCCCCTGCTCTGCAAAGACCTGGAACAAAATGAACATACATTCATACATAGAAAAGAGTACATATATTACAAAAAAACAGAATTATTTTTAAAACTATTTTCTATAGAAACTGATGTTTACAAAGAAGGATATTGAAGCTGGATACAGTAGCCATCCAAGTGCACAGCAAAATAAACTAGGGTGCTTGTATATATTTAGGAAAGTCTGACCCTGTACCAGAATTAAAGAAAAACATATAATAACAGTAGAGAAATTTTAAATTTTTAAAATTTTATATTTTAGAAGAGAAACATGCAGACTTCAAAACATTACCTGTTATACACTTAACTACAGCCCAGACTCCCTACATTGCACCAGGAAAAGCACTTGTACAGAAATTGCCCTATGTATAGTATGTAAGCCAGAAGATGCCCCATATCCCAAGGCCAGAATGCGGTATCAAAGAGATATCAAGATGGAAACTGGAGTGTTGAATGCTTTTGGTTTCCTCATATTTCTTCCTTCACAAGTAGTTCACCTTCATCAGTAACTTCTATTGCATTTATCATTATCTCAGCTCCCCATCAACATCACTCTCTCTCATCTTAGTTTTTCATCCTTCCTCTATTTTCTGCTTATTAACTAGAAACAGGTTTGGCTTAAATTCAGGGCAGATTTTACTTTCTTCTTGGGATTCCAGGTAGTTTTTGTTTACTTCAATTAATCACATTTCAGCACAACTATCATCTGTGTTAATATGCACTGAAAGAGTCTCAGTACTTCTAACATTAAAGGATACATAATTTTAATATGGGAGGTTTAGTCTCTCCTAGATGACCTTGCTCCTTCTAGGAGTGAACTAAGGCAATAAATGGGGAAAAAAACCAAAACAAACAAACAAGAAAAAAAACCAAAACAAACAAAAACCAAAACAAAACAGCTATCCTAACTCTAATAGTAGGATGGCAGCCAAGTATAAAGTAGAAATAGAAATGCAGATGAAGGAAAACTCTGTAACAGGGAGATGTTTGGAGGCAGTGGATTGGTGGAAGGAAATTTGCCTACAGAATGGCCTGGATAAGACAAACTAACTCTAAACAAACTCTTGCTATTTGCTTATGAGCAAACAAATGAAGCAAATGTTTCTTTTTAGAAATTCTATACCAATTTTCTGTTACACAGTTAATCAGCAGAGCCCAACATTTTGCATGCCAAACATCCAAGTACTCCGTAAGATTTTTCACTAGAAACCAGATTCCACAACAGGGCATTTCAGCCTCTTTGCAAATGACAATAGTTCAAACACAGATGGAGAAAGAAGGGAGGAGGGGATGGCAAATGGATCAGAATGAACAAAGGACAGGGTTAGATTATTGACTACAATGATAACGTGACTATTGAAAACAACCAGAGCACCTAAATGGCACTTCACTAGGATACAAGCACTATCCAGGTTTTTTTACATCTGTTTGCTTATGAAGAATTCACAAGTCTTATCTTGTTCCATTTAGGTACTTCATATAAAGCTGATATCTCTGCCAACACAATTTACCTAGAATTCTTAATTAACCTCATACAAAAAAAATATATAATTATTAGACAAATTACATGTTTTGTAATTCCTAAAAGCAACTCATTACAGCAATGCTGCATGCTTAGAACAGATTAATTCTATTTTCTCTTTATCCAATTATAACCAGCATTCTTAATTTTATTATAAATTGTGTTGAGCTTGAAGGTGATGATAAAATCCCTGCTCTTTCCTCTTTCATAGTGGTTCTACACATGCAGTGTGTTTTCACTGGACATAAAATCAATGTAGTGAAAACAAAGCAGTCCTACCATTAATTCTAGTCACATGCAGTAGCAAGCAGGTCAGCACAGACAGGCAAAACTTTGTATCAACAAAATTACTAGTAGAAATCTCTAACCAAAAGTAAGGACACAAAAAACCCCACAACACACTGTCAAGAAAGGTAAACAAAAGGAAAAGATAAGCAGATACCCACCCATAAATCTCTTGAATGAAACACGTTTATCAAAATATCTCTCCCTGAGCTGCACAGAAGAAAGTCTATAAATAAAGAGTTATGAAGGGGGATGTAATTCTGAAGTTCAAAGGTGAATAGTCTTGACCTTAAGAAAATGTACTATATCCAGGCTGCTCAAAGATGGGTGTACATGATCCTACTGGGAAATTACATTACTCTCAGCCAATTCAACACACCAGACCATTATTATTTATAAGCTCTATCCTAAGAGGAAATAAATGTACTTGAAGAAAAATATTAAAATAATATTAAATATTACAACCTTTTGATCTCTTACCCTTCCTTTCCACCTCCAGCAATAGCACCTGGAAGAAAGCAGGGATAAGAACCTGCATGCAAATGAAAAAAACAGATCTATCTTTCTCGGACAGGATTGTGCCTAAATACAAAACAAAAGATCACTTGCAATAGAAATTGAAGCGACTGCATTCCACAAACTTACACTGGCTGGAAACCTAGTAACCTCCATCTGCAAGAAGGAATGTGACATTTGCTTATCAGGAAACAAACTAACTTTCCTGGGCTTTTTTCAGCTATTATACCACATTTCTTCTACATACTTTAACTTCTCTCTGAAATATTCCCAATTCTAACCAATCATATTTTCAGCTTCAGTTTCACACAGAGCTTGTGAGTCTCAATTTTTCCCTGACTCAATACATGAAGTCTCAGGATAGAGGAAGGTACATGACTGTGGGCATGTTTCTTTCATTCTAGCATGCTTTCTTTTAGTGCAAATAAAAAAAAAAAAAAAAAAAAAAAAAAATCTTCTTAGTTGCTATGCATCTACAGAACAGCACAAAACATTTTCCTAGAATCAATGAGGAGATCCAAGCATAATCCATGAGCCTCTCTCGGGCCCCAAGACCTCCATCTTCAGAGAGTGGGCCCTCAAGTAAAGGGTGAACATGCAGGGTCAGTAGAGCTCTGCTCTGAGAGAATTAAACCATGTCCATTTTTACAAACTGTACATTTTTACATCTGTGCACCTCAATTACAAGCACAGGATCTTTCTCTTAAGGACATTAAGTCTAAATCTAATTTAAATAGCCAATGATGCTGCTACAGTTTTATTTATTTCAGTGAAGTACAGATGAAAATATCTTAAGGATTTAAACCAACAACATGGTGACAGATGGTGTGAAGACAATCCAGACTGGGCTCTCTCAGTAAAATCCACACAACTTCATAGCTCCAGTAAAGAAGAAAGGAAGAGGGGGAGAAAAGAGTGCATGCAAAGCTAGCCCAGATGACCCCAGATTTCTTAAAACAGCTGTGGACTGTAAAGTTTCTCTGTTAATCTAAACAAAGCTCTCTATATCGTCACTGATGTAGGCAGATCTACCCTAGATATCCTCCAAGCAACTAAAAAAAAAAAAAAAAAAACCAAACCCAAAGAAATTCTTCAAGTTAAAATGTTAGTTCAAATAAGTGTCAAATAAAACACACCACTAAACTGTTTATTCAAATAAAATAAATAGTATCTCAACATAATTAATAGATTAAACATTAAAAATTTGTTTGACATGATATTAAGGCCCTTCTGTTCTGCTCACTGCCTAATTTTATTCAGATTAATACTTTCAGGTATGTTCTCTGGACATATTCTGATTACCAGAAGTGTCTTACACACTTTGTCATAGTCTATTATTATTATTATTATTATGTACCTTGAAGAGAAAATATTTGGATTTTATATTTGAGAATGCCCTTGGGAAAAAAATTCCAAAGACACCATCAGAAAATCACGCTGAAGATCTATTCCTGCTCTGAGTATGCTGTGCCAATAGGCACAGAGTAGTTTAGAGGTTATATGGATAACCTACAACAATGGCTTACTAGCATTTTAAAATGCTGTTACTCATCACTAAGACACTTATGTATTTTTATTTTCAAGAACTGTAAAACCAGACAATTTGAAGAGAAATAAAACAGTACCTGAGTAGTGCAAACAGAGTGCTCTTACTCCCTGCTCTTACTGCAGATGACTGGATCCAAGTCTAGCCAAGCACTCATCTAAATAAGAGTGGTTTATAGGAATCACCTTGCATCCTGGGCTCAGCCTCAATGTGTCAATTCTAAAAATAAACACTTAACCACAACTAAGCTACATTAAATCAAGTGAATTCTAGATTTAGATTTTCCTACGATCTGCTTATCACTTACAGAAATTTCCTATTTTGTCAATATTATCTCCCTTTTACTTAGGAAAATTAATCGAAATGTCCCTCCCTTTCAAGCCTACAAGACTGACACTTCAAGTCCACTCTGAGTATTTCAGAAAATCTTCCATGCTTTCCTTTGCTAAATTAAAAGGGAAACTTTTATGTGAACCAGAGAATTAGGAATAATACAGTCATCTCTTCAAAATAGATGGGAAAGTATTTCAGAAAAGGAGAGTGGGAGAGAGCAAGAAAGTTTATAATGCCTCTCCAAGCTCTGAGGCACAGCTCAGAGCAGTAAATGGTACAGCTCTCGTTGTTAAAGCTTTACTTTCTCGTAGCAGTGATAGTACAATAGCAGCAATGTAAACCATCAGCCTGAATCCCAGCCACTTCAAGCTCCCAGAGCATTGTTGAAGAAAAGCACAAGATACTGTATCCACTCACGTCACTGACCTCTGTAAGACAGATCTCAACCACATTTAAACCACTTAATGACATTGATTATGGCATTTATACTTGAAAGGTACAACTGCAGATTATGAGACTGGTTCTAAAAATCTTTATGGATGTGCAAGACACTTTGTTTTACAACAACATATTTAAGATTGACTTTTATGTGTATGGCCAGGTAAGCAGATTTGCAAGAGGAGGGCAATGTGCATTTTTTTTGCAGTCCAGACTAAAAACGAGATTATCTAAAAGATACACTTCCCAACCAGTTCTCTAAAAGGGACAGAAGCTGGAGATATTGCGTGCAATGGAATAGTGCAAACTACTAAATCTAGACCTGAAACACCGTTTACAGGAATAGAGGGTATTTTTGCACTAAAGCGTTGATTAAACTACAGTTTAAATTTCTATTCTTTTGCAATACCAGCCAAAGCCTAAGTTACTATCATGCTCAGGAGTACAGTGCCATATGCACAATAATATCAGTTATCAGAAAGGGTAGGAAGAAAAAGTTGCAAAATTTACATTTATCCCTCCCCTTTAGTCCCTTTTAAAGTGTAAATACTGAGGCAGTTATGGATAGTGTAAATATGAAGGATGGCTTTTGGACTTTTTTTTTCTATGATCACTGCACTATGAGGACTTATGGTAAAGAAGTTGTAAATTGTGTAGAGAGACCTTAAGAGCAGCATAAAAAGACACTACATGGATAAGGAAATATAAATTCTCAGTACCACAGACAGGAATCTGGGTGTGCTCTGATCTTAGGTATAAGGCTGGGCTTAGAGTTCTGGTTTGCACAAGTGCGTTTGGTTTTTTTGTTTGGTTTTTTTGGGGATCGGGTTGGTTTTTGGTTTGGTTTATCTTAGGAAAAGGAAAAACAGAGCATTTCCAGTTATGTGTATAATGAGCTGAAAATGATAAGTACTGCAAATACCTGCAATTTTTTCAGTAAAATACCTAGAAAATATCCTCCAAAAAAGGAAGATTCCAAAGTACAGTTTCATTCACTCCTTATTCACAGATAGCTGTCTTAATAAATATGCCAGAAGCACTGTAGGATCCAGGGGCCTGGCAGACGAGTGGAAAAGTCAGCAGTGCACCTTTCCCATGCACTGCTGCAGGGTGGGGACCGTTGCCCTCTTGGGCACCGATGAGGCCACGTCTGCAGTCCTCTCTCCAGTGTTGGGTTCTCCCATACAAGTCACCAGTACAGTTGAGTGAGTCCAACAAAGTGGAGCACAAGAGCTGCCAGGAAAAGGCTGCAGGAACTCTTTTGATGAGAAAAGGCACAGGTAAGGACAGGTACAACTGCAGCCTACAGCTACACAAAGTCAACATATCCAGAGTCAGAGGCTCACAGGAAAAGAAAAAAAAGGCTGTGGTCACAGTACAGAGGAACCTTTTAATGTGATATAATAAAAACAATTTTGCACAATGAGAGAGGTTAAGTATTGGAGCAGATTGCCCTGAGAGGCTGTAGCGTTCAGGTCATGGAGATACTCAAACCTTGACTAAGTGAACTGATGTGATCTGAATGTTAGCTCATCATTGAGCTAAGCTGGGTTACCTCAGGATCCCTTCTAACCTCAATTGCTCTATGATTCCGTGTTTACTATTTTGGAGGAAGATGGGGGTA
The DNA here is from genome assembly GCF_003957555.1 of Calypte anna. Taxonomy (NCBI): domain Eukaryota; kingdom Metazoa; phylum Chordata; class Aves; order Apodiformes; family Trochilidae; genus Calypte; species Calypte anna. The sequence continues at coordinate 8,220,669 of NC_044260.1, forward strand.
AAGAAGGAAAACTGAAGAGGTATTTTGTTCGGGGGTTGTTTGGTTTTTTTTTTTGGAAAAGCAAGTATTTATTTCACATGAAATTTCCAAAGCTGTTTCAAAAAGTATCACTTTGTAATAGCCCTTCTAGAAAATTACCCATACCTTAAAATGTTCTTTGTCTATGCGTGGTAATTGTCTGTTGTACTTCCATGACAAGAAAATGCTTCGTTATGCCTTTCAAAGAATTCTAACAAGACAAAGACAGAATTTTGCAATATGGAAAAGCAGTATTGTTCATAACCACTAAGTATTCCTGGATGTATTTTTAACACATAGGTGCATTTCCCTAATCTGTTACTACTGCCACAGAAGAAACAATGTTCTGTTTTAGAAAGGTATTAAAATACCTTAATACAGTGTAATGATAGCATGCCGTGAAACAAACTAAGTAAGTTTAAAACCAAATGCTCAATTCAGGAAACAGTTCCTAAGTAATGTTTGGTTTGAGAACTCTGAAATGTCAACAGATACAAGATGAATAAACAGCCAGTCTGTTCTCAGCATTGCCCAAGGGATGCTGATGCACAGCAGGTTGGCACAGATGCCCCAGACAATTCCCATCTTGTTCCAGTAGACCATCCTACATCTCAATATGTTTTGAGTGCCTGGCACAATTGGAGACCAAAGCTGAGGAGCCGTTCATTGGCAGGAGAGTTGCTGCCAACAGCAGGTGATAAAATCAGCTGGAGGTAGAGTATGTGGCACTGCCCAAAGGGTACTTCTGCAGTGTAGTTGGGGTCAGATAGCTACTCTACATCCTGAAGTGTTCCACTGGTTTATTGGTAGGGTTTTAACAGCAGCTGTCAGATGAAAGCTGTTTCAGAAAACATTTCAGTTTTGCTGGTTTCACATGCCTGTCAATTTTCATAGTCCATTTCAAGGAACATACCTCCTCAGATGGTTTGGTTTTTCAACCAAACTAAAACAGAGGACAATCAGCTGGACCAATGCAGGAAGTAGCCTAAACTACCCACTGTTCACAGCAAATGTTCTCACAGGGATTCAGTACTTCAAAAGTTGTATATCCTGCATTCACCACTGCATACTCCAAATGTGGGCATATCTCATATTTAGAAACCTAAAACAACTTTTACATTTTAAAGAAATTATTCTCCAAGCGAGATTCACATTGACAAAGTACTTACTAACCACAGAGAACAGGGTAAGCTTATCTACTCTGAGTCATCCCAGTCATTCTGTAGCAGTATAGATCATTATAGACAACTTCTCATTCTGTACCTTCAGTTTAATTCACATTCATGTTTAGGACAGAACCACTTGGCACAGAACTCACTGAACTATTGTGCTGTCTTAGTGTCAGCCATGCTTGGCAGACTATAAACAAGCAAATCCTACACATGCATACATTTTGAAGTTAAAGTCATCTAAAGCACAGTGCCAGCATAATGCCACACAGGAGGAAAATACCTGTTAGAGCCACACAATAAGGACATAAATGACACTTACTAGAGTGCCAGAGAGCTATATACACAGCAGGAGTGGGACCAAGTATCATCTTTGCATATCCAACCACCTCAATATAGGAAAAAAACAGAAGACTTTAAGCACTGATGAACTTCACAATTTAGGCAACATCCATGTGTTTAAGCTGAAATCCTGACACTGACTCAGAAGACAGATTTTACACTTGCAGTCCTTCTCTCTCAGACTTTATCTCCTCTGTCTTTATGAAAGCACTGTGAATTTCACCTGCAGCTCCCAGAAATTCGTTCCTAAATGAATGGCTAATTGAGTGACACATGCAAGTCTCACTACTGTGATGTTCCAAACCCAGCTGCAAGACATTGCACATTACAAAAGCAGAGGTAAAAATTAAGGTAATTTTAGTCACATAGAAAAATAATTCCTTTGACCAGTTCAAATGACTGAAGATAACTGTGTCAGATTGTCTTAACAGGTAAAAGAACAACTTTGATTTCCCAACTGGAAATCTTTAGAGCCAAGTTTCAGCATGAAAATGTTTTGTTAGCAAACTGTGATATAACCCCTGAAATCAAAGACATTGATATAACAATGACAATATTAGCACACAATGAAAATAGTATTAACTTATGGCGACAAGAAAAATGCAATCTTTCTCATTTTCTAGAGGTTCCTATATAAAAGTAAAAAAAATGTATTTGTATCAATAACATCCTGCACCTACTGAGCATGAAGTCAGTTCAGAAAGGATTTTACTCAGTATTTCATCACTCAGCACTGGCCAAGATCTTCAAGTGTTCTTATACTGACATGAAAAATTGAGTGAAATATGTATCAAATAACATTTCTAAAGACATACAAAGCCATCTTTATGAAGATGGATGTACAGTAATTAAACAGTACATGAATCAACTGCCTCTGTAACTTGGTCCCTGAAATTTCATTTAAGGTAGTAGTGGTGACTACAATGATCTTTCCATAAAAACCAAGATGTCAAAACCATTGTTATAGGATCTCTGCTATAATTCACCACTTCTAAAGAAAGGCCATTCAAAGTACTGAGACAGATCTCTTACCCCAGTAGACAAAATTCTCTCCCAGAGGTAAAAAGTTTCAAAAGTTCAAAGCTGTGATTGATTCCTCAATTATGACCAATCATTGTACCTTTACTTCTTTTCCCTCCAACTCAAGTTATGAAAGAAAGTATTTGGACCACTTTATTTTCATATGGATTCCAAGAGCTTTTCACTACTCAAAAGCCACTTAAAAGGAATAATAAAATGTAATAAATAAGAAACCTATAAGCATAAAAATATGAGGAAATAAAAGTTACTACTATTGAAAAGCCCTGACTGTGAGATAACAAGTAAACAACTACCCACAGTCAAACTCCCTCTTCAGCTACTGTTTTTTACACCATGGTGGAAGCTGCTTTCAGATTTTTAGGCCAAGCAGCAGTCAGTGCCAGAGAGCTTGGGCATGCTAGGTGCTAATACCTACTGCTTCAGAAACAGCAGTGATAGCTTTACAAGATAATGCTGCAGTGACAGCAAGGATTTTTAAACTAATTGTTACAATATTCAGGAAGATGAGCTGGGCACATGAATCACTTTTATCATTTGACAGTGTCACAATAGATTACATAAAGAGATGTTTTCCAACAATTTATCATTAGCTCCTGAGTACTGAGAAAACAACTGTGCATTTTCATGAACTATAGTATGAAATCAGAAGCATGCAGTTAACAGAAGTTCTATTTAATAAATACAGTGAATAAAAAAACTAGTTCAAGTTTGCAAGAATACTTAATTTATAGAGTGCAGGGGATCACAAGAGTGCATATCTTGGATTGATCTTGGATTGGATAGTATTGTCCTATTACTACTATTGTCCTCAAACACATTTTGGTCCTTATTACAAACACTACAGAATATTTGCTTATAATTTTACATCTTATCCCTAAAATAATGATATTGGTCTATTGTTTTAATATTGTTTTTACAGCCATATGTCATATCTGCTAGTAAAATTTCTAAACTGACCAATATTCAATGCGAGAGTAAAGTTTCAGTAGGACTGCTTTTATAATTGACCAAAAGTTGAGTTTCAAGTATGAAAATGTTTTTGGAATACTTGATATGCAATTAGTGATGTGTGATGGTGAGTACACTGTTCCATATATTTTTTTTCTAAAGTACAGAGAGAATTAGAATCCCCTTTGAACTGCCTGAAGTGATTATTCACTATATAAACCAACATGGTAAATTAAAACCATTAGCAAATTTTTAAAATAAATTTTCCTACCTTATCTGCCATTATCATGGAGGCCCCGCCATGAATTCCAAGGATTGGAATAGAAGTCTGAGATGAAATAAAATCCAAAATCTGAGCTACTGCCTCCTGATCCGTATCATCTCCAAAAATCACTCCATGGATCTTGGTGCCTGACATCAAGTCGCAAACATGTGTGATGATGCTCTTAGGGTCAGTCTGGTTGACCAGAAGGGTCACTACATTGACATCAACAGTCAGGTCTGCTGACATTTCCCTGGTCCAGAGACCTCTGATATCTCTCTCTGTGATATACTTGGTCCTTCCCAGAATCACTGCAATGTTCAGGACAGGATAACTTTTCTCCGCTCCACAAACAAAATCCAAAGGCGCCAGAAGAGCTTGGAGTACCAGGAGAGCACAGCCAATTTTCTTCATCTTTGCCAGCTTTATCCCCTGTAAAAGTGATCACATTGTTTGAGAAAAACAACAGAGAGGAAAAAAATACATACTGTGTATCTCCACTGAAGCATTTAAACAGATAGCTTCAGGACACAATGCAAACTTTAGCAGCTTTTTACAATGCATTCTTCACCTTAGTTTCTCTTCAAGTCTCTTACACCCCCCAAAAAGTTGGTTTGTCAATGACAGTATTACAACTGGTCTCTTGCAAGAAAGGCAAAGAAGTGTAGCACATTTTCAGAGGAAAGACCCATTAAAATCCTTTCTGGATGGCCAGCAAAATTAAAGTGACTAAAATAATTAAAAAAATATATCATCATCCTTTTCTTTAACCTTGCCATCCTAAACAGGTAAAATAAAGAAATCTATCTTCCTTTGTCCCGAACATCTACTTAAAATTTAGATACAGTCCAACAGGAAGAGATGCTTCAGCTCAAAACTAGAGAAGCAAGCCAGAGGTCTGCTGGAAAACCCAGTTCACATACTCCATACATCTCACAGCCTCTCAGAACCATGCTGGTTTATTTCTGAAGATCTGTCCTAGACAGCTGCTGCTCAAGCACAGTCTACTGCATCTCTGGAGCAGATTCAGAAGCACAATATTCTATCTTAATTCTTTTCTCTCCTCTTACACGGCATTCACTTGAGCATCTCAGGACGTAGCTGTCACTGGGGTGGAAGGGAAGGGTGTTCAATAAATGAGAATCACTACATCGATTTACTTCATGTCTTCACTGAATCTCTGTAGGGGGCCGAATATAGATAAGAGTAGGATGGAGAGAGATGAGCCATAGAAGCGATCTGAACTGTCTGAGGAGGGAGAAGGAGAGCAGGTCTGACACTGCAAGATCTCCCTCTGTTTCTGTGCCTTGGAGGATTTCCACCCCCATAACTGGCTTTCTGCTAGCTGCAAGGAGGGAGTCCCTGTGCCACATAAAGCCAAGCTCGTTGCAAAGCGTCACGCAGAAAAAATAGCAGGGCTGTCCAATCAGGGGTGGCATTTTTCAGATCCCCCTTTCATACCTCCCAGCCCTATCTCCATCATCAGTCAGAATCATCTGCTCCTGAAATAGACACCAAGACAATGGTTTGCTGTATCATCACCTCCTTTCGGGGGCAGACAAGGAGATGAACACTTGAGAGATCATTTAATTGCAAATCAGTGCCACAATGCTTCCTAAGCCATTGCAGTTTGGGCCAGGTTCCCACCGCCGCAGCACCGGAGATAGCACGGGAAGCGGGAGATACAAACAAACCTAAACGCCCGCAGACACAAAGCCCCTTCATCTTCCTTCAGACCCAAAGAAATAATATTTATAAAAATAAACGCCATACCACACGCCCCCACCCCCCGCCCGCTCCGACCACAGTTCGTTCCGTAACTCCCGGTACCGGGAGCGCCCCGGCTGCCCCGGCCGCGGCGCGATGGCGCCTCCTGGCGGCCTCGGGGCGGCCTCCACGTACCCAGCGCCTCAGGAGACGGAGCGGCGGCGGGTGCCGGTTCTGCCGGTGCCGGTGCTGCGGGTGTTGGTGGTGTGGCCCCGGGCATGTCGCGCCCCTCCGTGCCCGGGCTCAGGGGCGGCCTCCGCGCCGCTAGCCGCACGAGTGATCCCCGCCGCAGCCTGCGAGCGACATCGCATCCCGGGAGGGCAGCTACGCGGAGAGGGAGACAGGCAAAGGGGGACTGGAGACGGCGAGAGACGGGACGGGACAACGGAGGAGAAAAGGAGACGATGAAAAGCCGTTAGCCAGATTGGAGATTTGACGGGGGGGGGAGGATACGTTTCCATCTCAAGTGAACCGAAATAAAGTGACTAGACTCAAAAGTTCCCCCCTCCCGCTTTTCACGTAGGAAAGAGCTTAAATGTATTTCTAAAAGCAGCGCCCGTGAGCCCGCAGCCGTCCGGGAAATGTCCCTCATCCTATCCAGGTCAGGAAAATCCTAGGCTCCCAGCTGCTCACTTGCTTCCAAGAGAAATGCACGGGTTTGGGCTCTAAGGGAAGAAACATCAAACCTGGGAAGAGCAGCTACAAGCAAAGTAATCCACATGATCAAGGGTTCAAAACAAGCTGGACAACGGCTAAATCGTAGTGGGATAAAGCTCTTCTTGATCTTGTACTGGAACAGATTCGTACTCAATTTATCATAAACAAACCCAGGGGGACACACTCTACCAGATCACTCCACGAAAAGGATATTTTCCTTCACTATTTCCACCAAACCTTTATGAAGATATTCCCCAAGATACCCCAGCTAAATGTAGGACGCTGGCGCGTCAGGCAAAGGCAACCGGCATTCCCTAACTGGTCCTCGGCGCTGACCAGAAACTAAAAGCCAAGCACCAAGCCGGGAGAGCCGGCAGCGCTGCCATCCCTTCGCGCTGCCCGCCGCCGCCGAGCCCGTTCCCAGCGCGTATCAGTGCTGGCCGAAAGGCAATATACTTACTGCATTCTCCCTCCACATAGTTCCAGCTTTAAGATGCTCAAAGTCATTTCAGTAGATTCCCTTGCAAACAACGAAGAGAAAAATAGGTCCCTCAATGCCTGGATTTCATCCTGCAACTTGTTTCCACCGCAGTAAATGCAAACCCGGCAGCCCTTTAGGGTTTGAAATCCCGCATGATCAACTTTTAGCAGAGCCATTGCAACTGAGAATTGCTCTTTACTTTTGGCAGGAGGCATTTAAGCGTCTTCATATTTTTCCCCTCCCCCCCACCTTTTTTTTTTTTTTTTTTTTTTTGTTTAAAGGGCAATTGCACTCTTGCTGCAGCAGTTCCACAGGACGGCAGCCTCAGAGCCCCCGCACTCCGCTCAGCTTCCAGGAAGCTGCGGGACTGACAGCGCCGGTTCCTGGAGGTGCGGCGGGATCCACTTGCGGCCGCCCGCGGGGGCCGCTGCGGGCCGGGCCGCTCCGCCGCCCTTGCAGGGAGAGAAGCTCACGGGCGCCTTGTCACACCGAGACCAATCGCGACTACTTTGAAGGCTCCCCCCGCTACTCCCCGTTCTGCTTCCACAAGCACCAGCGAATGAGTCAGATCCAGACAATCGGGGGAGGGGGTGTCAGATCTGGGGGAACAGTGAAAGCACCAGGTTTGGGGCAGAAGAGTGGAAAACTTGAGCACTCTTCCCACGTTTACAGCCCCGGCGAGAGGTTGGTAGCTCGGGAAGCTCCAGTGTTTTCCTTTCCCTTGATGGAAGGATGTCAACCAGAAGTCCTGGCCATGGGCTCAGGGCAAGGAATGTGGAGCAGCAGCAAAAGGAGCTCGAAAAGCTCCAGACCGCAGCCAAATACCGCAAAAATGCTCTCTAGAAGTTGGCGCCATCTGGGCATCCCCGCTGCTCCATCCCTCATTCAACATCCCCCATTTTCAGAGCATTGTGACCGTTTCTCCAGCCTCCATCTCCTGCTGGGTCAGACCCACCGTGCTGCTGAGCCCACACCACTGCTACCTTCTGCCCCCCTCGTTCCATTGCTCTTCTGCTTTCCCCTTTCCACCACCCCGCTCCAGCTGCCACAACTTATTTCTTTTTGCACGAATGAATATACAAGCTAATTAATGCCTTTTTTTTTTTTTTCAGCAATCCTTTACAATCATGTGGATTTCTACACTGAACACTCAGAGTAAGGCCAAATCACAGCCATTGACAGACCCACTTGACCAGACCCTTACACCAGAAGAAACCCTTTGCATTGGAATAGGATAAATCCAAATATCTGCTCACTGAGGTTTGCTTTTCACCACATTAAAACACAGAACACCGCAATCTCACTCCCAAAGACATTAACAATCCATTAGTTTTACTGCTCTTGACAGTGTCTTAATAAAATTCCCAAATGGGTCTATGCCTTTTTTTTCCTGTAAGAGCTCCCAACTCCAAACTTACTTCCTCAGGCATTGCATTAGTCTTTCTAAGCAAAGAAATTAAGCAGCTACAATCGTACCCCCTCCCTTAAAAAAAAAAAGTTTGGTTTTATAATGCATCTTTCCATTTCACCCTTTTCACCATTTGCACACTTCTCTCCTCTAAATATTCCTGTAGTGTTTATGAGGTAAGGTTGCATCTCCCTATCTCCATCCTTGTGTAAGGGTTATTTCAGAGTTTTCATTCAGCAGATATACTAAACCAGCAGCCAAACCAGGGATTCAAGATGATCAAATCCAAGTCAAATTTGCAATGAGGAAAAAAGTGGTTCTAACATTAGCAAGTATTTAAAGTGTTTAAAATATTGCAACTGACGTGGTGCCTTTGGAAAATACTTAGTATACAATATGCTGTGTACTATACATTGACTGAATCTAATGACTTAAAAGACCAAGAAATAGCCAAGTTTTCTAGCTTTAACAAGGCTATAAGGATCTTCATTAACGTAAATTTAGACACACTTCAGCATTATTTCAAAGAACTTAATGGAGACCATTAATTCTGAAAGGCAAATGGATTGATATATATGTGAGTGGTTTCTCCAAAGAAAAAGCTGCACACTAACCTAAAGGAAGCTACCATATAACTTCAAGAAGTTTGGAAACCTGCTCTTCTGAAGATATTTTCCTGCTGGGGTTTCCCTACCTTCTGCCTGCTACATAAACACGTAATTTAAAGGTCAGAGACTTTCCTCTTACACAGTTCTTTCCAAAGCAACATTAATAAACAAACAAACAAACAAACAAAAAGTTTCTCTGTTTCCCTCTTCTGAAAATAACCTGTTGCGGAGTACACTCAGGTACAAGAAATGTTTCCAAATAAAGCAAGAGAGGTAGTAGGGTCTAATAGTCTGACACCAGGCAGATTTCTGTCTCTGTTGCTGACTCATTAATGATACTGTGTCTGCTGTGTCTTTTGCTTTCTCTCCATTCCCTTTATCAGCTGTAAAATGCTGGTAAATGCTCAGACATGTTAGGCAGCTAAATTAAAAGACAGATTTAACCCCCAGATTCACAAAAACAACTCCATCATTTTCCTCTCGCCCTTAGAAAGCACGCTGTTAAGTAAGAGAAGTACATTCACTCTTCTCTCATGCAATGATACCACATTTAGCTAAGAAAAATACTTCAATACATTAGATGTCCACTTATTGCCACTCTATTTTTAATAGAGGTAGGCTTTGTTGCATGCAAAAGTTTAAGTCATTAATCAAGAGACCTCTGAAACAAACTGCATATACATTTCTTTATCCTTGATACTCTAAAACACTATTACACAGTTCTCCATGGGTTTTGTGAAACAAAATTGTAACAAGAGATTATAGGTAACTGGCTAGATTAAGGAAGAGAGGTTTACTTAGAATTCATTCTAACCTGAAAACCTTTCTGTTTTCAGCTTTAAACTCTGACATTTAGGGACTACTGCTGTAGCCAGTAGCAATATATTTCCATGCATCTTATCTGCCACCAATATCTGGATTTCATCTGCCTTGAGAAAAGTTTCCAGCAAGAATCAAGTGACACTGATGCCAAGTTATTTTCCTGTAACACAAAGGATCAGGTCTGAAATGAAACCACTTGACTCAACAAAAGCTTAATACATAACAAACAGGGATGCGTAACAAACTTACTCTTGGGGGGCAGCAAAGTTACACACCTGCTAAATGAACTCTAGTTAAAAATGGGAAAGGACTCAGTTGTTTTCAACTTAATAAAACATTTGGTCACAGATGGACCTCATTGGAAACTGGCTTAGCTCTTCATTTGGCAGAATCCTTTCTTGCACAATTTACCAAGTCATGCATGAAATGATGGCCTTAAGCTACTCCCAGTTTTGCAAAGGACGTGAGCTGCCTGCCACAGAAAACAAGGTGGCAACATCATTGAATGGAGCTTGAGGCTCTTACAGCACTTCAGCTTCCCCGCAAAACCCCCCAGCAGGGAAGGAGCACCTCAGGGACAGTTCAGCCAGAGTTCCTTCCTTCCACCTCACCTCTGACTGTCAGAGTTATCTGAGATTAACCAGGATTGTGTCTTTTCATCTTTTGTAATCAATTTCTCATATCAATCTTCTTTTTACAAACTCTGCTATGTAATTCCCAAGAGGAATCCTTTATCTACAAAATCAATGAATTAGTCAAATCTAACTCTGGGGGTCAATTTGGAATTTCAAAATTAATGGAATGAACAAGGCTCTATTCATAAAGAAATCCGTGTCACAGCTCTCCAGTCCTGTGAAGACTGTCAGTAACAACCCCATTTTACACATCCAGCTGCCTGTACAAGGTCTGACCTTCAGTGAACTGAATCAGGTGTGGATACCTAGTTTAAGACTGCTTGTCTTCTGCCCTACTTGCTCTCCCCCCACTCAGAAATATCAGTATATTTCTAATGAAACCTTTTAGGAACACACAATACCTGACCACTGCATATCAGGTACAACTTGTTCATTAAGACATAGAACAGTAAAGAAGCTGTCAAACATTGCCATTATTTATGGCTAAAATATGATCTAATCCTCACTGAATTTAGTAAAAGTGACAAGCTTTCAAAAACAGAATTTTTAAAAATTCTATTTTAAGTCTTTTCACTCAGCCCCTAAACCATATAAATCTGTCTCTTCAGTATTTATTTCAGGACAGCATGATGAGCCTCCTAGCCAAGTAGTTAACAGCTTGTATTAGTCTACCTAAAGGATGCTCAGATGCTTGAAGAGTATAATGACAGGAGTAGGCTTGCTTTTTCCTCACATGGAACATTCTCCATATTCACATTGGTCCACATTTATATACATTTTTAGACACCTTAAAAAGCCCCTATGTATATAGGTGGCAGATATTTTCAGATGTTTTACCAAAGATCTGTTCTCAGCCCAAGATTTCTATCATTCTGATCTTCTGAGGAAAGCCTAGTCCCCTGAATAACTACACATGTATTAGGGATTCAAGGGGCAGGACAGACTTGCTAGGTTTGAAAATATTAATCAGAAATATACTTTATGAATCTTCAAAATAAATGAGCTACCAGTCCTACAGATATTAGTACTACTTGTAAAACAAACCTTCATGGAATATTCTGAAGTTATTTCACTTAAAATTTAATTCAAATCAAATCAAATTGCTACTTATGAGTGGTAAGAGACAGTGGCGACCTCTCACACATTGTTCATTGGTTGCACTTGTTTGCTAAAAGAAAGCTGCACTGAGTGGGAAGCACTGAGATGCCTACACTGCATATGCTTCTCAGTGCTTCACTAAGCAAATTTTTGCTTAGGGAGTTGAGACTTTTCTAAATCCAGAAAATCAAATTTAGTAAAGGTCAATGGAAGCTTCTTACCAACACAAAATTACCTCAGCTCTAGCTGGAAGATATTTTTAAGATGAGTAATATTTTGTTCCTTGCATCCAACCCATTTCTCAATTGTAGGCACTAGCTCTATTAAAACTAGGTGCTAAAGGCTTATGAGACATCTGAGCCAGTAGGAATAGATCCAAGATAGAAAAATCCTCCTTGGATTTTGATTACAGTTCCATATGATGAGTCAGAGCCTTCTGTTACCTGTTTTTGCCATACATGTTACATGGTTTCTGTTCATATACAGCAATGCTATTGAACCACTTAAATATTACTTTTCTTTAAAGTGCAATTGTCATGGCTCTTGTAGTTAGTGCATTTAGCTGCTCTTGCTCCAGTCCAACTACCCTATTCCTTGCTTCCAATAGAAATTAAGCTCCTTGCTTTTCCCTGCCCAAGGAGAATTCTGGGCTGCAGTGCTCTCTACACTAACTGTGATAATTAGTAGGTCTAATTAGTTTCATTCTACTGCATTTTCAAACTTTGCATGGCTTAACCTCACTGGTTGGAACAACAAATAAGACAAGAGGGGTTTAAATAAAAGAAAATATTAAAACCCATTTGTCTCTTACCTAATGCTGGCATAGCCTACCCAGATGACCACATTTCTAGAAACTGATATGCAAGTAAATTATTCCTATAGTTCTGGAAAATTCTCTCAAGAAAAGCAAATGCTATTTCACCTACCTCTAAATTTTTGTCTGACTGACAGTAGCTCTTAAGCCTGAAAGAATTGGCTTCTGCTTTATATGGCAGGAGAGGTCGAGTTGGATAGAAGAAAGGATTTAAGGAACTTTTCCAGGTTGCTAGAAATATAGGAATTGTCTGCTTTCTTTTCTGCTTGCCAAGCAACTCATATGGAGTAAAACCTTAGGTGGAGACAAGGCTTTTGCATGGTGTGGTTTCTGCTCTTTCAAAATGTACAGGTTTAAGTAGGACTTTTCCCAGAAAAGTTACTGTTGACAATACTATTCTTTCCTCCTCTCCTGCCCTAAGGGGACAAAATAAAATAATTCATGCCTTTATGAATTCTGCAAACAGAGGTAAAAAACTGTACACTCTCATTTCTAGCTTTTACATATCATTAATTCTATACCTTAAAGATCACACAGTAGCTTTAAATATTTGTCTGGAGATTGGAAGCTGCTAGTTCTCCAAGTGTCACAGAATACAGTTCTATATTGTTTTGAAAAGGACAACAAGTTCAGAGGTTGATATTTATGTGAATCCTATACTTGGAAATGTCAGATACACCCGAGAAGATTCAGCTGACAGCAAACTTTGCTTGCAGTATTGCTACAATCTGATCTTTCCAAGCTGGTTCACTGTTCTCTTCATCACATTTCATGATGTAATCGCTTACACAAAGGTTTGTGTTGTTTTTATATTCCTACATAAATGCCATAATGCATTTTATATTTTAAATACACAGAGGTGCATAATTTCTGGTAAACTTCATTATGATAGCCATTAAGAAACATAGAAACTGAAAGCAAAACACAAGCAACTCTTTCCAAATAAGGGGCTTTCTATGATTTACTGGAATGACTTCATGCTCATGGCCTCACTATAAAAAATTAAACAGAGATGAATGAAATCTTTGCTTACCTTACTGAGATTCTTTAAGCTCAACTACTCTTCAAAATACCATCTGCTAAACAACAGCACTGATAGAGCAGCACAAGTATTACACCTCTTTTTAAACTCAGATAGACTCAAGTATATGCTCAAATATATCAATTTTAACTGTAAATATCCTCCGTTCTGTTTGATATGACCATCTATATACTGCGCATGCTTTAGAATACATGCAGGTTTGGGGCTTTTTTAGGCAACAAAAACATATGCAGAATCATCTAGACAAATACAAACATCTGAAGCTATCTCAACAATATATTCAAAAAACTGGTCACAGACCTGCTTTCTGGAATTAATACACAATCACTTAATTTTTATAAGCCAATTAACTGGAATCTCACTTGGCATACAGTTGTGTGCTGTCTACTTTCACACAACTATTTCTGTTCCCACTGGTTCTTTCTATAACAGAGCCCAAAATAACTGTGATATATGTAGGAACAAGAACATTTTTCTAGTTGAAGCCTGCCAGATCTTATCTTTCATCTGCAAAAATCAGACAGCTTTCTTGATTTTAGCCAGAAAGCTAAAATGCTGGGAGATGATAACCAAAAAGATAAAACCTTCTTTTTAGACCTTCTTGCTAAGTGAGGAACAACATGCTTTTTCAAGATACAGAACACTGAGCAAGGGTTCACGAGCTGCTCCATCTGTATTTAGCTTCTGTTGTGTTTATCTTTATACACTTGATTACACCCCCATATCAAAATGTGCAGAGTATATGAGGATTTGCAGGAGAAATTTATGTGTTTCTACAGTATCTCAAGTTAAAGATACTCAATATAAAACAGAAATTTCAAAGCACATAGGGTTTATATTCACCCCTATGTAACTATTAAATTAACAATTGCTTGACCATAGTGTTGTCCTAGTCTGTCACGTATTTAATTAATGGTTCCAAGTTCTCCTTGATGCAAGTCAGTAAAACTTTAAACATCACATATTTTACCAATTGCCTTTTCATCTTTGCTGTTATCAGTTCTCATCCTTGAATGCAGGTGTAAAAGCTGTTCATCCTAGACAAACACTTCAAGGCTCAAAACCAAAAAACAACTCCGTGTTGAGTCTCTGCAGATTTTCCAGCCTTCATTTTTATCTCAGTAGAAAAAATTATTTATTTCAATAACACTAATTCCTAGACTGGCTGCTTATTCCATGAGTGAATCACAAAGTTGATAGAGGGGACTTTTTTTCCAATAACCCCACTCAGCAGATGGGAGAGGGGCATCTTAACGCTCTGCAGTAATAGTTGGTTCAGTATTTAAATAGGAAGCATAGAGTATGGTATGAGAAATTCATTTTAATGCTTCATTATTAAACTGCCTTCCTACCATCTAAAAGGGTTTATTTACTTTCTTCAAACCTTCATCATCTCTGCTAGTCATTTTATAGTTGTTCATCTTACCTGATGTAAAACATCTTATTTGAGTTGCTTTGCCCTTGCTAACGTTATGGCATTTGAAACATACTTACAGTTGATATAATTCCCAACACTGACAATCCAGAAAACTACAATGTTTGGCATATCCAGTTCCACTAGGTTTAATGTTGTTCAAATGTTGCCTCCATCAATAACAGAAGCACTCAGAAAGTTAAAGATACTACTTACAAGAACAGTGCTATTAAAGTGAGTACAGGAGGATGGAGAGAAACTTTCCAGAAAAAAAGTTTTTATAATCAGTGACAAAACCAAGTTCAAAGGTAGCAAGGGGAAGACAGTTCCAATATATTTTCTAACATAAACCAAGCACCCTGGTTTTTACCTGCTACCATTCCAAGTGATAAACTTTCACCCTTCCTTCCACCATCAGCTGCCTCACTCAAATTCAAGTTTTTTTCCCCCTTTAAGAACAACATAAAATTTTGGTCTGAAAGAGATACAGTTCAAGAATCTTAGTGAAGCATATTCTGAAGAAAAAAAAAATGACTCGGGTATCCTCTTAATGAGACACTTGGTTTCTTGATAAATCACCTAAATAATCCACATACAAAACTGATATACATTTACTATTTCCAAATGCATCTTTTCATGCACAATATACTGTATATATTGTAAATACATCATGTCAGGTAAAATTACTGAACAACTGACTTTTCTTACCTCCAGCAAACCATAATAGGTCCATAAAAGTTTGGTACTTCAAAGAGATGTTAAGATTTTATATTTCTTCTTATAAGCTTCGAGATAATCTGCTTCTTAATAATGCTTTGTCTGAAAAATTGTTAACTCAGTGCAATGGAAAAGTGGCAGGTCCAATAACTTCACAGGTACAATGTGAAGTTATTTTCTCCCTGAAGTTCAATTAACTGCTGAATTAAACCTCATCTCAAGATGATCAATTAAAGCACTTAGACTGCTGAAGGGAGAAAAGCTCAGGAATAAGGCTCAGTTTCTGGGGATAAATGAATAGTATTTTCTCATTCAGACTATTTTCAAAGTAGGTTCAGCTTAAAAAGTATGAAGAAGAGACACTTGATATGACAAATCAGCACAGATCCGGAACCTTTGATTTTAAATATAGATGCATAAAAGACTCTAACTTATGATAGAAGGAAGCATTAAGTCAAAATTCTAACAGCTTATAAACAATGTAGTATGAAACACTGAGTTTCTTAAAGAGAGGATAAAAAGGTAATCAATAATTTCTTCTCTAAGGGGCAAGTGATTAATCTTAATAAACCCAGTAGGTACTTTACTAAGAAAATGCACCAAGGGGATTGCTGCAGAAAGAAATTATTTCCCTTCTGTTTCTTACATTCAACTTCTTTGTGTGTTCCAGTAGAAGTAGACTGTGGGCCGTAGCAGCTTCATTTACCATTTAAATAAGGTCCAACATGACAGTTGTTCATTTGTCCCAAGATGCAGCCTTTATATCCATATCTCAACAGACCACGTCTTGCTACAGCTACATAAACACACTAACAAGTGTCACACAAAGACACGTTCTAGTGACGACAGAGAACACTGAGAACCAATCACATCTAATCTTGAAGGAGCACAAGCACTCTGAAGCAGATTGTATCTGCATCACCTTTGGAGCACGCGACTGTAAATCTAAGCACATGAAATCATATCTATTTTTAGTATCAAGTACATCACTATATAAAATGCTCCCCTTGAAGTGTCATATGCTCAGAATAATTTACTTCACTCACAAGGGCTTCTGAATAGTTAAAGCTCTGGCTAAATCCCAAAATTCTACTATGACTATTCTTATCAAGATGAACAGCATCCCGGTGTTTGACTTCCCTCTGAGAAAAGGAAATGAAACAGTAGGATATAATCCACTCCTTAAAATGAATGGAAAGATGGTCTAAAAGTCAAAGCCCATTAGAACTACTCAAAGGGACAAAAAGCAACTCCATACATTGTCTTGAATGACAGTTACCCAACACATGCTGCATGTCACCCAAGTACAGCAGCCTTGCACAAGGATAAAGCAATCTCATGCTGCATGTTATAGAAAAGGTAAACTTACAACATGAAAACAGCCACTTCAGCGTATATCATGCCTTCCAGCTGCAGCAGAAGAATGACTAAGCTTGTTAAAACTGTACTGTTCAGGCTGCTTCTGGAGTCATTGGTACTAACTCCACCCAGCAAGAATTCCTCTGTTCCTCTGCAGTGTGAACGCCACTATTCGTTTCTTACACTTTTACAAGAAGCAGGGACATGATGTATTGGCAGCTTACATTGTGCTCAAATCAAGTGCTTAGTCTTAGACTAGGTTTAAAATCCAGGTCTGCAACTCTGCTGCAGTTTGCTCAGTTGGATCCAGGAGACTCTAGTCCATAAAGCTGGACACTTCATTATAATTCCTATTGCATAAGCTAAAAAAACCTTTCTCTGTAGATCTGTACAACTACTCAAAAAGTCAAGTCCAAAACATTATAAACCTATCAGAGAATATTTGCACTCATGGCAAAATTCTAGCCACCGTGTAGAAGTGTTCCTCCACTCTCCAGTAATGTTTGCAAAGTATCAATAGAACAGAATACAAGATAAATCAGTTGATTCTAGTCAACTGCATTGTTTTGCAAAATAAAGCTTATCCTGCATGAAACAGCCCAAAGTTAATGTTCAGCATAATCAAGTTATTTTAGATTGTTTCTTCAAGGAAACTACACTCAAAACTGGGTTGAAGATTTCCAGAGCATGGCTATATTTATACTGTTTACACAAAAACTGCTTGTGAGTGAACCACATACTGTCCACATCAAATGATTTTGTCAAGGTATGATCTCTAACTACTCGAGTCATTAGCATGCAGTCCTGATTACTTAGTAGGCATATAACCACAGGAAGGGAAAACAAATCATGTAACCTCATGCTGCTTTAAAAATTGTTATCTATGTAATGCAATATGAAGTGACAACGCATTGCAGTTTAAACACTGCATCACATCAGAGGTGAAACAAGCAGGCAGAGAAACAGAGCTAAGAGTAATACATTTAACTCTTCAGATATGGTCACATCTCTGTAGTAAAAGCAACCATAAATTAGCCAGAGCATAGCTAGTATTGAAGAAATCCCCATATCAGACTGATCTGCTTGGAGCATAGGAACATTTATAGAAGATAAGCATTCAGTCACAGCATGTGTGTACATGAAGTGCCTTCAAGTACTCTGGAGTACACACACGAGCAAAACTAATTACAGGTGATGCTTCCCTTCTTCCCTGACCCTGGCAAAATAAACAAGTCTCAAAACCTTTCTGCAGAAAGACCACCATTTCAGTTCACTGCCTGGAGAGCTGAGGGTTTCTGCTTTGTCAAATGCAGCACTGGTATCTATTTCCGCTGATGCTTTTTCAATCTGCTTGTGAAGCTGTAGGCACATACCCCAACCCTGGTCATCTATTTACAGCATGTCAAGTTTAGAAGTGGAACTGTAGCTTCTTTCCATTTAAAAGTTTACAGCTTTTCCCTTTAAAAGTTTCCCTTTAAACGTTCACAGCTACATTGCATTGCTGCCATACCCTACCCAGAACCAAAAAAAACCCACAACCAAAAAAAAAAAAAAACCAACCACCACCACAGGAAAGAAGAGAAAAGGCAACGTGTAGGATTTTAACTAAAGGTATGTCCCCCATTTATATGTCAGCATCTCAGTCTCTTGATATGTTTATCTCCAAGACTCCTGTGACAGAGAAAAGGGGCACATGTTTTTCCATCAGCTTTTTTGGTGATGAGTCATTTAGTCTCTTTTTCCTCAGCTTCTTTATCTTTACATAATATTACATAATAATATAAAAGTGTTCTATTTCCCCTCAACAAATATCTTGCATGTGTTTTATACACATTAAAGCAGATTTCCTTTGAAGCTTTGAATTGTTTATAGCTTTCCCCATCAGAAGCACTGCAAGTATTGCTGTGTGAATGAAGGATGTTTTCAGTTCACTGGTTAATCCAAGATAGAAAAACAATTCTGTTCACTTTAAATGAAAACTTCATTTTGAAGGAAATTCTGGGATATTAATCTTTTAAATGGATATCTGAGCAGGATATTGTTTAAAAAACACCAAGCCAAAATTATTTCTGGAGAAGTTCAATAGCATGACTTAGCAGTTACATACTTTGGGCTGACCCAAGTATGTATTTTCTACTGAATAAATAAGTGTTCAGAAAAAAATGGCTCAGTTCTACTCATAAATAGAATACATTAGAAACTTTCACATTGTGTACCCTTCATCTATCCTCACTGTGATGAAGATCTGCTGATCCTGTAGGATCTCAGTGCCTCCAGTAAAGGCTCCTCTGCTTTCCTTATGAAGGATTTTGAGCAGATCAGAGAAATAGACCCCAGTAGTTACCTTATAGCCCTTACTCCCCAGGAGGGCAATGCCTTTCTGCACTATTTGAATGTCTTTCTCCAGCAGGCATTTTTGGAAATGTTAACCCATGATACACTGTGAACACTGCCTCAGACATCAGAGAGGATAAATAAATTGCACATAGAAATGTACTAGTTGTGGAAAGAATTTTAACTCTAAATTACAAAAGTATTCTCCAATGAATTCAGTTCAAATTAATATGACAAATCCCATGTCCCAGAGACTGAATGCATAATTCATACAAAATTTCAATAGAAAACAAGCTCCACACTATAGCCTCAAAGCAACAGCAGCAACAGCAGTGCTACAAGTTCAAATTTTTAAACAAGTATACAAATTTTAAAGTAATTTTTCAACATTTTTTTTACCCAGAATAGCTACACTTCAAATACAGACTTGGTAATACTAGCAACTCCAAGATGTGATAATCTCATAATTACACAGGAGGCACAGGATTGCTCTAATTGCAACATTATTATGGATACTAACAACACATTTTAAAATATTTAACTATTTTAATGCATAATCACAAGAAATTCATCTACCAATGTGCAGACTTCCACTGTTTATAATGTAGACCATTATTCATTAAAGTAGGTTAGATAGTTTCTCTTTGCCAATTTCTGCTCTTTGAAAGATACAGCAATATTTGCAGGTCACCATTTTGTACAAATTGAAAGAGAAACACTAAGCAATAAGGAATGAACAATGGTTACTAAAGAAAACTGCCTGAGTGGGTCCATACAGCTTCATTTGGTAAAGAGCAGTGATTTCTTCTCCTAGCTCATAAGGTGCTATTTTGTTTGTAATGGATTTTTCCCCTACCTCCATATTTGAAAAGCTGCTTTTTTGTTGTTTGTATTTACCTAGTTTCATTATTATAAATTATTACTTTTGAATCAGCTTCTGACCTAGATTGTAAGTAAGAGGGTATTTCCAAGCTAGAATTCAGAGCTTACATATTCTCAGTGGCAGCCACAATTCTGGGACACAAGCCTAGATTAATGCAGGGAGAAAGGGGAAGTATTGGAACGTGGGGATTGAGACGTTTCTTTCAGTTAAGTGTCTGAAACTGAAGGGGACAGCAAGCAAACACAGAAACCACTAAACCCAAAATGAAGGAATGGATAAAGTCAGCTGAGGGAGCCCACTGAACTAAATATCTAGAATCTAGGATGTTGCATTCAGAGCCAGATAGATGAAATCTTTTTGCTCAGCAGGAGTTAGAAAAGGTTCACAGTAAGAGCCTTTTTGTTTTCAAAACATATATTGCATAGAACTAATTTCCATGGCTGAAAGGATAGCAGAAACAAAAGTCAGCCATATAATGGTTTGTTCAGAACCCTAATTTTCATCAGCTAACAGAAATCAGTTTCCAGACACTCAGTTATGATACCCAGCAGATAAAACAGATGGATAACTGGCCATTCACAGCCCATTTCCATGATATGCATTCTTGTGATCTATAAATAGCTGAGCAGGGACACCTGCCTCTTGGCGATGCAGTAGAAATACCTCTGTTCTACTTTCACTTTGTTCATTAAGGATAAAAAGGGATAAAATAAAATTAAATAATAAAACTTTCCCTTGCCAGGACAGTATGTGTACTGCCAGTGCAGCCTCAGCAAAACTGGCAAACAGTTGCTACCCACTCACTTCACTGGAAACTACTTACTATTTCCCCAAATAAACATACTGAGGGAATTCATGTTGGGTTTTATTCATTTTTTTTTTTTTTTTTTTTTTTATTTTATAGATTCACCTTCTAGTAATCACACCTCTACTAAGCTGCCACTTATCTTTCAAGGACACACATTTATTCTACTCTAATCATGTTTTGCTTTTTAACTCTCAAAATCATAAAATACCATGCTGAAAAAAAAATGGGAGAAGTGACTCTGGCCAGTTCATTCACTCCTTCACAACAAAAACCCATTGGAACAATCATCTAGGTAAGAAGAGAGAACATTTCTGATGGACCTGCCAAAGGGAACTGTGGCCTTCTGTTATAGACACAGGCAAGCTAGTAATGCAACCTGCTGTCTCAGGAGTCATTAGGATTTCATGAATAATTTCATTATTCATTTCCACCCAACTTACTCATGGTTTTGTAACATTTATGAACATTAAGCAAAAGAGCACGTGAAATCCCCTGGACACGGGCAAAGGAGAAGAGGAGATTTCTGCCACTGAATACAGATGCTATTAAAAGAGACTGTTTCAGCTGTGCAGATCCTAGAGGTACATTGTCAAACACAAGTCAAGACACATTATCTTTTTGCAAGAAAGCAAAAAAGCAAAAAGTGGCCAGATCTATCTGATGAGAGCCCTTGGTATGCTTTTATATTTCTTCATTCCAGCCACTTACATCTTTGTAGAGCTGGACGAAATGTCTCCTCCCAAGACTGTCAACGTCGTAATCCATCAGCACAGCTTCTTCAAATACCTCATCTGACACTTAAACATCACCTTTCTTTGCCATGTTTGCTTGTTGGGCTTTTTGTTTGGTTGGTTTTGTTGTTGTTGTTGTTGTTTTGTTGGTGGTTCTTTTTTTCTATGTTTACCTTAGCAATGTTTCTTTAAGACTCCCTATTGCCCCTTTCCTCTCCTTGCTTTCCTTATGAGCTAATCACAATTTTGCTTCCCTTCTTGTTTGTTTTCCTCTCGTAGGTATTTTAAGTATCTACCTACCCCTCCCACTTAATAACAGAGAGAACCTATAAGAAATTTCTCAACAGGCTGCTCTTCTAAAAGATAAATGTTCCCCTAGGGAATATCAGTTCTAATAAAACAAACTAACAAACCTCTGCTGAATATCTAGTCAGAACCAGAAACTGGCCAGAAAAGGAAACTGTTTACTGACACTAAGCTGGAATGCTAACCTCCTGATTCGAAGTCTAAATTCACATATTGCTGAAGAGGCTGGGTCCCAGTTTAAGAGCCGGGTAAAGAACTGATTTATCTCCATTTAGAACAGAAAGAATTAAGTATTTAAGTCTGACTCAAACTATGCAAAATGAGAAAAGCTTTCTGTCTCACTATCCTAACACCTAAGTGTCATTCAAAAAGAAAAAAAAGGAAAACCAGGGGGGTGGGGAAGGGAATCAAAATCCACATTTTTCATAACCAATACAGCCATGAAGAATTTAGTATTACTTATGACTCATGTGTCTCCCTAAAATCCCACTCTTGTCTGCTTTGTTCTCCTATTTTTCTATGCACTGAATCTATTGATTCTGTGGATTTTATGGATTTTCCTAAGCAGAGACATTATTTCTAGCACACATGTATGAAGTTAACACCCAAATTAATACAAATACCTATATTAAACAAACTGCAGACCACAAGTTCCATGTTTGCTTTCCAACTCTAGCATTTTACACCAGAGGCTGACCTCAGAGAAATCTGTCACACCCTTAGAGCCGAATCTACTGTCATCTTCTGGGCTGGCAGCCCAGCTCCATGCAAAATTAAATGGCATGCAACTAAACCCTTTAAGACTAAGTTTAAAAATAGCCAGTGTGCATTCATTCACACCACCAACAATAGCATTAGACCAATAAACTCAGATGCACAGACCAATGCCCTTCAAGCAAGGAATTCTGGACAAATCCTGATCCGAGATCAATGGCAGTTGGTACTGGAAAACATGAGCTTGATTTTTCTACATTGTTATTTAAGGATAGAGTAAAGTATTTCATCAACAGTTGCATGCAAGAAATAAAAAAAAGGTTATTGCTCTGTTACAATGAAATCTTGTCTCTGTATTAATTAATTACTATCTTGAAAATGGAAATTCTCAGATATTCAGAACTTGATCTTCAGGGCATTAATGTCATGGTCAGAGTTCAGTTGATCATGATTGCTTTAAATGCTCCTGATCAGTTGCTGATTCAGCAAAAGTACAAGAAAACATGTATTTGCCACTAAAGGAGCTGTGAAACATGTATAGTGAACCATTTTAATTAGCACTTATTTATAACTACAAGGTAGCTAAAGCACTTTCTACTATTTATTTTCCAGGCCTGTAGAAGTTCATTTTCAGTGGTCTCTTCAGTTTTCCTAAAGTCATTTAAAAGGTAATTCACAGCCCACATTCAATATCCTGTCCTATGGTCACAGATGAAATAATGTTTTAAAACAAAAGATGAAAAATAACCTTCATTGAATGATTGTGCTCAGCATTGCAGCTCTGCATGATTCACAACACAGAAAATGCTCCAGCTGAATTTATCTTCCTTCCTTGAGATGCTAGAGACACATGTAGTAAAGTGCCACTGACTAATGGGTAATTCTTTATTTGCAGAACCAGTAATAAAGCAAAAGGAATTAATTTGTATAGCCCAAGGATTTAGCCCCTTGCCAAGTCTCCCTCTCATTTGGATACAGTTCCCTCTATGGAGAGGTACCAAGAAAGAATTTGCACTGAAAAGGTTCGTTTTACAGCTTTCATGTATGAGCTCTGCAGCATCTAATAAAAGCAAGAGACACCTAATCTATCCAGAAAACAAATATACTAGGAACTGCACTTAAGAGCATTTATAGTTTTGCTGTGTACAATTCAAGACCGTAGAACTCGAACACTTCAGAGCTGCTTCTCAGATTCAATTTCACCTCAAATTCCACCTGAAGAAGCAACAATTGAAATGTGACAAGTTGACATTTCTATACACATTTCTTCATGGAAAACATAACCTGCATTATCACTAGATGGGATTTTATGTATTTTTCAGCCTCTATCTTACTTTGTCCATGTTTAGATTTCTGATATATTAATTTTTATTTTCTCTTCCTGTATTGGAAGTTGGATGCAGTTTGGAGTTTTGAATTTCATCTGTTCCAACAAAGGCAATAGTGAAGATTTCCACCACTGCATATTCAAGGATTATGAAAATTTGGACTCATGATCAGTTAAGAACTCTTGCAGATTATATACCCATGCAAAGTCAAAGTAATAATTTATATTGATGGCTAGGGCCCTAAAATTTGATAGCTGAGCTAAATTTAGTAATTTGCCTCATTCTAGTGTGCATTATTTTTTTCCACATACTTCATTCTTTTGCAAGTTAGAGCTTTGCTGTTTTGAACAGTTAAATATTAATTTGACATTCTTCCAAATGCTGTATCTAGAGACTTTTAATAAGCATGTCAGAATTGAGTGCTTCATCTAGAGCATTCATGAGATGAGACTAACACAAGATATAAAAGCAATGGATTCCCAGATACCAGAGTTGGATACTTTATATTAGTATGAAAAGGAACATAATTTAGGATGCATTAAAATAAATCTAATTGCTCTGAAATCAATTTGTCTACTAAGGGACCAAAACCGACACCTTTCACAAGCCTCCTTCTCTTTTCCTCATGCCCACAAACTCACAGTGTCAAGGAAGTCTCTGGAATCTTGTGTAAATACCTTAAAACCAGCTTTCTTACCTGGGGGAAAAGGTGCTCCACACAGATCCTGGAAATTAGATTTCCTTCACTTGGATGGGGTAACTACCTAAGATATCCCTGACACTTTGCAGTTTTTTAAAAATAAAAAAGTGGAAAAATGCTTAAAATCCCAGATCCTTCTAGGGAGCTTCCAACAGCTGATGCTACATACTGTAATCAGAGTTGGAAAGCCTCAGGGTCATCCACTTCAGGAACCCAGTATACAGAATCCTCAACAAAACCATCACAAGGTGAGCAACAGTAAAGCCCCCATAATTACTTAATCTCAAAAGCACTTCTATTTAAATGGCTAACTCCAGAACCACTGCATTTGCCGAACATTTGCATCTTTCTATCAAAATCATAACTCACACAAGAGACAAGGCAGCAGGGAAAAAATAACCCAAAATTGAACTCTCATTTTTTTGACCAATTTACAAGTGTAAAAAACCACCAGGGACTGATGTTTGAATGCTTTGAAATTAAACCCTGTGCCCAGAAATGAAAACTGATGGGAGAAAACTGCAATGGAAATTTCACTCATAAATCAATTCATTTCATTTCATAAATCAATTCACCCCCAATGCTGACATGTTCTGAAGCACATATAGCAACCACCCCTATAAGAAGTACACTCGTGTCCGAGCAGTCACTGTTTCCTTACACAACTATGGAAACACAAACTGGTTATTCTGGACATACTGCAACTCCCCATTTACACCACAAAGCTTCAGTCTAATCTCTCAGTCACCTCATCCTTAGCTTCAATCTTTGAGCAAGTTAATCTATAAATGAACTACTTTATGTTAATTCTGAGGCATTAAGATGAGTCAAGGAGGTTGGCAGGCAATCAGCTTCTCACTGGCCTGTAAGCACAACAGGAATTTTAATACCCTCTTTACTAATTTAGCTGACCCAGTCCTCACCAGCACACTTATTAATTACAGCTTTAAATCCTGTAAAGAAGTTTATCTTTTATTATAATACCCTATTAAAAACACCAAGCTGTAGTATTGAGCATTTTTTCAAAACTGTTAGTTTTCAAAACAGCATCTGCATTACTCTCATAAACATTGTTCACATCTCAGAATAATATGAAAACATCTAATAAACTTTGCAGCAAAAGCACAGCCAAGATTTTCAAAAGTGATTAGCATTTTTGTAATCAGACATGAAAAATAAAATATTCAGGACTTTTTCTAAACCTATACTTTTTTATAGGGTATCTCCAAACAGGATTTACAGAAATGAAAACACTGAAGAATCACAACAGCTCCTATAACAGAATAGTAACAAATGGAGGAAGGGCAACAGGAGAGGTAGAAACTAAGGTGCACATAATAACAAATTAACTATGATTGAGAACTTTTCTACAGCAGTACTCTTTCTTTCTTAGTAATAATTTATCCTAGAATAATAACTCTTTAATTAGACTGCTAAGACTTCAGTTAGGCTAACAATAAACTCCTGGCTTTGCTTCACTTAAAGCTGTTTCTTCAGCCCACAGGGTGCAGTTCAACAATTCATGCAGCCAGAGGGAGAATGTACTAGTAGCAACAATCTGAAAGGAGAAATCCTGAGTACCTGGCTCCTAAATAAATTTTAACTTTGGTAGATAACCCTTGTTGCCTCTGCACAACTGAAAGAAAATTATTCTTCATACTGGCTTTTTTTTTTTTTTTTTTAATCAAACCAGCACAACACTGAGTTATTTACAGTGTTAGTTCCCTTTGTGACATTCTCTACCAGAGATGTGAAGTTCCACATAACTTCTAGAATCACTCTCCCATCTCTCACAGGGTCATAGATGAGTAAAGCATTGAGTTTTATGAGTAAGCACACAGCTAAAGCCAAGAAATAATTTAAGTTTTTGCTCATCTTTGCAGAGTGTTCATAACACAGATAAAGCACAGACTGGAAGTCTCAAGATGAAGAATGGATAGGATCAACTGCCAAGGTCAAACTACAGATAAAGCTAGGACTAGACCTAAAAAGTAACTACTGAGCTAGAAAACAAACTGAAGTTTAAAAGTGATATTCTGAATTCTATATCTGAAGTGATATTCTATACTTGCAGTGTAAGAAACAGTAGCAATGAAAGCATTTTAACCAATACCTACACCAAATGCTTAGTAACATAAATGAGCTATTGTATCTGGAAGCCAAGCCCTACCTTAGACTCCTAACCAGATTTGCAAGGCAGAGCCTGCATAGCAAGCAAAAGAAGAGGGTCATGGTTGATGCCTCTGCTATTGCTTTACCATTTATCTTCACTTTAGTGCAGGCTCAGTAATAAGACAGTTTCATGGACTCTTTGGATAGAAGATGCTGAGCAGAAAAATCGATTCTGGGAAACAGAAACTTTTTTTGTATTGTATAATTAGAAGCACAGAAAGTACATTGAACATATCTTAATCAATTGAAGAAATATTTCATTAAGCATTAAACTTGAGGCCAGGCACAATTCCTTTAGCAAGAAAATGTACTGTAGATGGAGGGAAAGAAACTGGATGTAATATCAAGTGTAGTTCTTACAATAAAAAATAAAAATAAAAAAAAAAATGATAAGCTTTTCACAAGGTAATAGAATTTAAAACGGTTGAAGCCTTTCTTGTTGAAAAGTAATATATTACTAAAAGAACACACTATAGAAGTGATTCATTGGGAAGAGGAGTTCTGTAGAACTATTAACTGTCAAATGAACAAGATCTCAAGATCTAAATTTAACCCAAATCAGTGTAATTTCTGTTTAAACAGTTAACATGTTAATATTTGTTATGCAGTTTCAGTTGAAATCTCCAATTATATTAAGAAAAGAGATTCAAGTAGCAAGATAGCAAGTAAGCTATCATAAAGCTTAGTATTTGCAAACTCTCATCTGAGATCATGGGCTACTGTACCATTACTACCTACTGTTCTACAAGCATTTAGCATTTAATTTCTCCAGCTATTACAAAAATATACCAAGTCACATATATGGTTACTAAAATTCAGCTCATTTTAGCAGAACAGTAGACCTAGAAAGGATAGCTATTTTAAATAAATAACAGTAGCAAGAAAAAACTTTGTGTACCAATATGATTTTTTTTCTTACTATATAAGGAAATATTGGAAAGATCAAAAAACATTAAAGCAGTTCACAACTGGAAACTGATAAATTCCCTTCTGCCAACCTAATACTTTAAAAGAATAAGTAAAAATGGAAGTTGGTGCCTTTCCATGAGCCTACCATACTCCAGCCAATAAAGCAACTATCAAGGCACAGCAAGGGCTGGTTGCTCTCCATAGGTCAGGGAGCCAAGCACAGCAGCACAGCCAACAGGGCAAGGGCCTTGCCAGCCAAAGCCACCACCCGGGCAAAGGGAGGAGGAGGGCTCAATTCAGCTAAGAGTCCAAGATTAGATGAGCCAGAGGAAAAAGCTACAGTAATAAATCAAAGATATGAAAACTCAAGAAAATTATGAGGGTCAGGAGAAGTTATTCAGTCTGGAGTACATGGAACAACTCTAGGTTTTCCCACAGAAGGCATTCATAAATAACTCAGACAGACACTATGAGACACAAATTCTCACTGTGACCATGGAAGACAAACCAACATTAACACTTACTAGGACCTCAAACATCATAACTATTTTCAAAGACATCTGTAAAAAAACAGCAAACAAAAAATGTTTGGCCAATGAGGATCAAAAGAACAGGTATAGTAAGAAAGGAGGCCGACAGTGTGTTATTACTGGTAAACAAATTTCTCAATGGAAACTCTCGAAGAACATGTTTCAAGAGGACTCACAGTTTTTAAAGAAATAGAAGCCAAAGAGACACTCCAAGCCTGTTAAATGTCACCTCTTCTCCAGAAGATGGAGCATTATGCTAAAATATCACAAACCCAAAAGCACATGTGAACTTCAGGAAGTAAATAACATTATTCCATAGTTCTTTGCCTATTTACTGAAGATGACCCAGGGCAAACACACCACCTTAGGGTGCTGGGAGAAAAGGAGGGGGGTTTGGCAGTACTCCAGCTGGTCAGAGCCTGCTTTTACACCTTGTTCTTCCAGCCAACCTCTGGCATTGTGGAGCAGGAAGTGTGCTGGGCCAAACGTCTTTCTTTTCTGTTTCTTGCTACAGCTGCCCCAGCAGATGCTGCTTAGGGGCAGGGATATGATTACTCTAAGGTCCAGAACTTCTTTGGGCAGATTCAGAACACAACAGTCTCAACAGGCTTAAAAATTCATTTAGATCAGAGCTTCTAGTTTTCTTTCCTTTGAAAGTAATCTAATTTATACATACAAACATTTCCTTAAAAACTGAAGTGACACAAATGAAATGGAAATAATCAGGGGATTCCCTTCAAAACCTCACTACTGCTCTGAAGTGTCTGCTAAAGCAGACAGAAGCCAAAGTCTGAACTGAAGAAAGTACACTGAGGAGACACAACTGCTTTTAACCTCCCTCCAGAGGACAGAGAAGAGGAAATGAGTGTGTAACAGATTATGTTGAAAAGCTAACCCAACTTTAACTGATACATGCTTATAAAACTTTTATTTTGTTTTTTAAAAAAGCTTTCAAACAGCCACTCAAATAATGTACTCACTGCAATACAGTGAATTATACAAGTTTATCATGCAGGGGGCTCAACACAAACATAGCACAGCATACAAAGTTGCTAGTATATAAGCTTGTAAAATAAAACAAGTTCTGAAAGCAGCAACTTGAATATTCTTCCTTGTTCTATTTAAATTTGTAAATCAAGATATCAAATAAACGGGTATTCTAGTCCTATTGAGGAGGAAAAAAAGCAAAATAAGCTTACTCTGTGCCTGGCAAAACAAATTTTACCCCAACAAAGTTTATTTTGCAAAGCTGGTAGTAACATTGAAAACATTGACAAAATACTGGCAGGTGTTCAAAACCTAACCTGTTCTTAGAAACTTTGCTTCCCTGGTCATTCCATCATATACCTAAATTGAACACGTCCACACACTGGCTCATCAACTTTGCAAGCAGTTACTCTTCTGCTGCTTACAAACCCTTCTAAAGGCATTTTCCTCTTAGATGGAGTTTAAATACTTCTATCTGGTCTATTCCAGTGTTCATTCCCCATCTCCTAAAAATGCAAACCTCTCAGCTTCCCTTCACAGAAAAGAGCTGAAAATCACATTAAGAACTATTAGGCTAAATAGGTTTAACTGACCTGACTTTTTGCTTTCCGTGTGTAGGTTCCAGCAATGTTAATCACAAAGCAACTTTTCTATGAACAGATTTGCTTCTAGCAAAAGCCGTATGCTGAAAAAAAAATAAACAGACCTAGATGTCCTCAGTCCACAGGCACATGACCAATGCTGATGTTAGCTGCTTGCTAGGTAATCGTAGTAAGAAACAGCAACTGATCCAAAAGAACTTATTCAATTGTTTATTTTATATTGAGCCTGAAAGTGAAAACTAGTGTCTAATTCAAACAACTACATAAAGGGAATAGAAATAACTGTGGGATAGGTACTAAAAAGATTTTAAGCTAAACTCCAGACAGTTTGAAAATAATTTCCTGTATTAGCTAGAGATATCAGGTCAGTTCTCTCATCATTTGCTCATCTCACCTACTGATAATGTTGGTCTAAGGAATTTCTAGACCACCGTTATACCTTCCATAGCAGAAACAATACACTTTTCTGTAGCTATTTTTGTTTTGTGGTTATTTTTTACACAGGAATAGCCAAGCTAAAAACACATGGGTTTCTCGGTATATGGGGGGTTAATGTCTTCTGACTTGTTACACACAGCAAAAAAATCACCTTCCGTATCCAGCCTTTTAGTAACACATCTAGTAGGACAGAAATTGCTCCCACCGCTGGGATTTTTCATGAAGAAGTTAAATGCTGCTAATTCCACCTCAGATGGATAAGGATGTCAGAAAACTCCCAACATTTGGGTTCCTTCTGCCAGATGACCTGGATGGGACCGAAATGGTGAAATTGGGCTGAGCTTGGTCCTTAACACAGCACATGTGCCTGCTCCCTCTCCGGCAGGATATGAGGGTGGCCTGGAGTGCTCAAAATCCACGCGTGGCTGACCAGAAGTGACAGAAAATAAGTGCGAGGAGACTCGATTTTGTTTCCAGTTGGTGACCCCGCGGAGCAGGCACCCACCTTTCAGTGACTGAGGAGGCTCACAGGCGGTCAGCACCTTGGGTACACCGACATTTTAACAATTGTCGCAGGTAAGAAATAATGTCTATAGCTACAGGAAAGCTCGAAATTGACACCGCCCGGTCCCGGGGCTGTCGGGGGCGATGAGGGAGCTCGGCAGCCTCGCGGCTGAGGCGGGAAACTCCAGCGCGAGCGACGAGCCCGGAGGGGAGGGAAGGGGGCAGCAGCATGCGCGAGCGCGGCACCTGCGCGGCCGCTGCTCCTCGCGCTTAACGGTCACTCGGAGTCGTTTCGGCGCCATTGCTCCCGCAAGCGAAGGGGAAGGCCCGGGAGAGGCTCCGCTGGCTGGCGGGGAGTTCCTCACCGTCCTTCTCCTCCTGCCCTGTGGAAAAAAAAACGTGAAAGCGGCAGGTAGGAGCCCGGCAGCTCCTCTCTCCCGCTGGTGAGTGGTTACAGGCTACACCTGTAATACTCTGTTCAGTTCTGGTCCCTGCTATACAAAAAAAAGATGTAGAAAGGCTGGAAATGTCCAGAGAAGGACCACAAAGAATATCAAAGCACTGGGAAGCCCGCTTTATGAGGAAAGGGTGAGAGAACTGGGTTTGTTGAATCTGGAGGATTAAGGGATTAAAGGGTGGTTACCAAGAAAATACTCCTTTTTACAAGGAGTCACATAGAAAAGACAAGGGGTAATGGAGAGAAGTTACTCCTGAGGAGGTACTGGTTGGACACCAGAAGAGAATTTTTCACTATGAGAACAGTTGAACGTTGGAATAATTTTCACAGAAGGGGCAGATTCCCCAGTTCGAGACCCTTTCAAGCCTCAGCTTGACAGGGTGCTGAGCCATCTCATCTAAACCACGTTTCTAACCTAGAAAGGCTGCACAAGGTAGTCCCTGAGGTCCCTTCCAACCTCTTGTTCTCTGACTTTATGATTCTGTATTTATCTTTACTATGAGAACAGGTTTTCAAGCACAGCTAGTGACTGTTCTATGCTGAACTGAACATGACTGAGAAGTGAGAAAAGAACAGCAGTGGGCACAGTGCGAGCTCTTAGCATCTCTGTTCACTTTTGTTTCTAACGCCAGTGTGGGGAACACTCTTCCTTTGTCAGAGGTGACAACTTAATGATGGTGTCTTCCTACTCTGAAACAAGAAAGAGAAATCTAAAATAGGATTTAATAAGCTGCCGTAATAAATATTTTCTAAAAAATTGTGGATTTGCAAAACCATAAAAAGTAAAGAATTTAGGAAAGAGTTTTACCATGTATTTGGTTTAAAATCTAGTCCTTTGTTGCAGGGTTTGAAAGAAGGATTATTCCTGTAAATATCTGAGCAAAACATCCATGGCTCTAATTAATCAAAAGCAAATAGGAAAGCGGAATAAAAACAAGAATACCTCAACAGAGATTTTAAGGGACTTACAAACTGAAGATCATTCTCTTCGGCCAAGTACCTTAGATGTAATCAGTAAAAGTAAGTATTATGTCAAACAAAAAGTGTTCTCTGAATCAAATCTGCCTTTAGTCCGAACTGAAAACCACCACCAATGTTCTGACCAGCAGCAGCTAACACAGAATGTTCTTGTGTAAATGTTGATAAAAATATCACCCAAAAAGACTGTTAAAATCCTGTATTTGAGATAACTGGCAACAAAAATTCAGATGCAAAGCCAATTTTTAAATGCTGTTTTTTAAAAATACACACAACAAAATAGTGACAAAACTAACAGCAGCAACCTGATTTTGTTTTTCCTCCCTTTTCCCTCTTTTCAGCTTTTGCCTGAATTTTTGGTTGCTTTTCCTTTTTGGAGAAATTACTGTCCCAACTCTAGTTCAAGATAAATCTGCTGCAGTGTATTCAAAGATGAACATCAGTGATTTGAATAATACAACTCCTCCCTTCACTGCCCCTAGTTGTAATTATTTATATTGTAATGTAGAAAGAAATTTGAAAGGTTCCTCATTGCTTTTTTTTTTTTCCCAGAGAGCACTCAAAGGAAGAGAGTAAACTTTGTAAAAAATGAAAATACCCAGTGTAAATGCATCAAGATTTCTGATGAAATGAAAAGTACTTTTACAATGTCAAAAAAGCAAGCAAATCTTTTGGCAAAGGTAATGTGCAGTTGTTTGAATGCTTTAATTGTTGTTTTAGATATGTTTTTGACTTGTGGAGAGCAACTCTGCAACTTGGAAAGTTATAGAGAGGGCTGTGTTTATTCAGCACTGGGCACACGAGGGGATAATTCCCCCAATATCTGTGTGCACCCATCTTGCAATGAGGTTTTTGTTCTAGGCACTGAAGTTTTCCATATTCATTAGATTTTGCAATACATCTGTACATATGCATAACCTACTCCTGCTTTGTATTAAAATTAGTCCCAAGAGGTCATTTTTATAATCTCCTCCCTCCTGTGCTTGCGTAGTGTCTCCTGGTGGTGGTCGTGAGGGTCGTGGGGATGAAGTAAAAATGAAAAATGATTTTTCTCTAAGTAAACTTTTCACCCCTTCTTCTCTGGGCATGTGCATTTCTTCAGCCTTCAGTCAAGCCGACAACGTGTTCTGTTTCTTATCTCAAGGTTGCTTTAGTTATAAGGGAAATATGTGTGCTAAACTGATAAGGTGATGACTACCTAAACAATTGCTTAGCTTCTATTAAACAAGCATTCTGTGTTAGCTTCTATCAGGTCAATGTGACACCCAGACAATTACTAGCAGGCATTTTATATTAACCCTTACATCATTTTAAAACAGATAGGATCACCTTGTTTATAACTTAAACTGTACTTTAGGGGAAGACTGATGTTTTAGGTGAACAATATTGGTAATTGTCTTTCTAATTCTCTAAATTAAATAATAAGATAAACACTCTATTTGCTCTTTTGCAAGGATGAGGGGACAATTCTATTTGCAAGAAACCAGAAGCAATTCAGTAAAATCCTTGAATGAAAGAAATGAGTTTGGAAATTTGTTTTTATTTCAGAGACAGAAAACAAGTACTCCATGTAGAGAATAATGATCAGGAATTTATATTTGTTTTTCTAACATTAATATACACTCTAATCCTGCTTATATAGTTATTTTTCCTTGTAGTTGATATCAAGATCTGTCCTGATGTGTAAAATCAACAAATAATTTTAATATAAATAATTAAAATTATTTATAATTTATTTAAATTGTAATTAAGAATGGTTTTATTTCCCAGGGTAATGAGAATTACTTGCTGAGGAGTATAGTCTGCTTTTGAGCATAACTCTTGCCTAGCAACAATTTTTGATCAGCTGTCCTGTAGAAAGTAAAATCCTAAATTTTGTACATAGTGAAATAATAAGCATTTTAAAATGCTTTAAAGTATACTAGTGACTTGTAGTGATTGATATAAAAAACCTAATTTTACCTCTTTAAATTTTAGAAGGTAGGTATGTTTTGTACCTACCAGAAATGCCATATACGCAATAGAAAGAAAATTACCCTATTTTCCTGAAACTTACTTAAATGTTTAATTTAGCTGAATGTTTGTATGGTCTTTTAAAAGTCTTTAGATTTTTGGAGTTGAAGCACAACTTTTCTTTGTTATAGATCAAGCTTTTGATTGGTGAGCGGGTGGAGATTTTAAATAAAGACTTGAATCAGAAGCTGGACATTTTAAATCAAAGATTTGAACAAGTACAACAGTGCACAAAACAGTGCGAAGAAATAGCTAAAACATTGCTAGTAAGTTTCTTTGCATAACTGTGTGGATATTTTGCATGTGTAACACATATGGCTATTATGCTACCTTAAAGAAAGATCCCAAAAGGGTGCTATCTTCATTGAGTGTGACATAAAGGTATGTTAATAACAATTCTCTTTTAGCCATTGGGTGCTGTGATTGTTCCACTTGCTACTCTTCATATGATAATAATATTTAGCTTCCTTATTTCAGGTGAACTCTTAAGTGTTTCTTAACCCATGCTGTGTTTCTTTTGTGTTGCAGAAGAAAGCATCAAAACTTGAGAGTTATGTTAATGCTGCAATAGCATTTCAGCAGCAACTGTCCTCAATAATGGCTGTCTGTCAGGTATGATGCAGACGCATGCACTACATGCATTACAGGCGTCAGTGCCTGGTTGTAAACCAGTAGATACGAATGTGAATGTTCACACTGAAAGCTGATGCCTTTTCAGAACAGAAAAAAATTATGAAGAGCCCTTAAATCGATTGGCCTTTTGAGAATTTGTTTTCAGTTTTTCTTTTAAGTTGTCGTGGTTAAACAAATTCAAAACAGGGCATGGACTCTCTATGTGTTCTCAGCTTTTGCTTTGATGCTATCCTAGTGGAGAGCCATTGAAATTTTCTAGTGAAGGGTCTCTATGGCAAAGTTAAAGCATCTTACTTGCCTCTGAGTTATGTTTCATCAGACATTTTTAGCTGTGGTCTGCCAGTTGCACAGGTGCCATGACCTGGAAGTTGAAAATCACTTCCTTTGGCAATTAAATTGAAAATATGATTAATTCAACTAAAATGTTGGTAACATTACTAGTAATACATGAGCTTTTTCCATGCGAGGTATTGATATATTAGTACTAAAATTGTAAGATTACAAAATGTGTTTTTTTGTGGAGACATTTGATTTTTACAACAAACAGGAATTTCTCATGTCCTTAGCATGATCATAAGTTGTGCTGAAATTCTTTTAGCTAATCTTATGGGAGGAGTTCTGTGAACTGTCAGTGTCCTATTTCATGCTGACTGTATATTTCATGAAAAAATCACATCTATTTATGAAGAAATATTCTTGTCTAAAAGGAGTCTTTGGATTGTCATTTTTTCTTCTTTCACATCTAAAAGGAACTGCATGTGACAAACGTGCAGTCTTGTCTTTTTTTTAAAGGCTTTCACATGTTTTACAAAATTAGTTTCCTATCTTCCTGGTCTTTTCCAAAAAACTTTTAACAAGGCATATAACAGGGAAAGGTAAAGCAAGACACTGACAAGCTTCAAAAATTAAATAAGTGCTTGAGCCTTTTAAAAAGGAGTTAAGGTTCAAGGGAAAAAAAGTGCTTTGGTATTACTGAAGATTTTCTGGTTTTTTGTTGTGTTTAAGTACACCTTAATTAACTTCAACACTTTTTGCAAATATGACTGGGTTTATATTGTAGGTTTTATTACAATGCATAATTTGTTTCCTTCTTTGCCAGCCAATGTTTCCAAGAGCAGACTATCAAAATACAGTACTCAGCCAGTTTGGACCCTCTGCCTTCTATCCTAATGCAATTATGCCAAGGATCTGCAACATATTCTTGCTACCACCTTACACTGGTTTCCCTTCAGTACATGTTCCACAATATATAGGGTATGTATCTAGAGTTGAATAGCAAAACATAGTTAATGTCCTTACATGACTTTAAAGCATTTTTGAGAAAATTTGCTCTTTACATTTAAATTCTAATTGGATTTAAACTCAGTTTTCATTAGTTACCTGGTGCTGTTGCTGGTACATGCAGCTTACCCATTGCAGCTGAAGGCAGATGAGCAACTTGTAAAGTGCATCAAGGTCTATTAGGGCACAGATTTCTTACTGAATGACAGGGGGGAACAAAACTCTCTGTAAAGGTATTTCAGTGGTTGTGGAAGGGAAAAACTTCAGGTAACTTTTTACTAGAAAATGTAAAAAAACTAACATCACAATTCCTATTGCCATTATTAGGACACTTCTAGAATGGGAGAAATCCAGATTCCAGAGGAATAATTTTATTTACTATGAAATTTTAAGTCAGTATATAGTAAATAACATTAAAAGGAATTCTAAACATTTCCTTTTATCAGGAATTCCCTGAAGTAGTTCAATTTGATCTTCATGTCAGCATTTCACCAATTACAATACTTTTCATATGTTCGTATGTTGTGTGCAGCCTGCATAAGTTCAGCCCAAGTCCTCTAAATTTGAACCCATGAACATGTGCAGGGGGAAATCCTAGAATCAGTCACAGGATCATAGTATGGCTTGAGTTAGAAGGGACCTTAGAGATCACCTACTCCAACCTCCCTGCCATGGGCAGGGATGCCTCTCAACTAGACCAGGCTGCTCAAAGCCTCATCCAACCTGGCCTGAAACACTTCTAGGGAGGGAGCATCCACAAGTTGTCTGGGCAATCTCTTCCAGTCTCTCCACTCTCATACTGAAGAACTTCTTCCTCAGGTCTAGTCTAAAAGTGCCATAATTTATTAACTGATTTATTAAAGTCTGTTTATTGTGTCATTTTTTTGTTGGCTTAAATCTTTATGAGTTCAACTTTTAATGGTTGAAATATTTGTGTAGCTATTTTTTTTTTAATTACTTCTTCTTGTACCTCTCCAAATAAGTTTTATCTATTTTTTTATCTACTTAGTTCTGATGAAGTCACACTGATCTCTATGGAAACCCCAAATACAGCAGCTGCAAATAATCCAGGTATTGAAATCTAATACATGCATGCCAATGATTTTACTACAGAATATCCAAAATGCATTTTGAGTATTGCCAATTATTAATGTCTTTTCTTTCTAGAAGGTAATTATAATCCAGTTGTGATTATGAAATATTTACAAATGTGCCAGATTTTTGTATGTGGCTTTTTAAATTGAACTATTAGCATGCTTTCACTTTATAAAAATGTCTGTAGACATGCATTATTTTTAAAATGTTTAAAGAAATATATCTAATATAAGATGCACTGATGAAAACTTTTTATACATCCAACCCAATGTTCATTATTACAGTATTCTTCTCAGGGAGTAGCACAGAAAGAGGAGAGGATAAATTGAATATTTTTAAAATAAAATTATTGTAGCTTAATAGTTACTTAAAACAGTAGAAACATGGCATATTTTTACCAAAGTTGATTCTATCATGTAAATAATGTAAATGTATGTCATGTAAATACTGTAGTGTCAAAGTGAGCATTCTTTTCTCATTTCAATAGCAGTTGCTGCTTAAATAAGTATCACCCTTTAAGCAAAAGTAACACACAGCAGGCTGTTCCTCCTCTCTACCCATGTATTTTCTTTATTGCTGCTGGACTGATTTACTAGGGAAAAAAATTCTCAAAAAATAGTATCTCAGAAAAATTTGATGGCATTCTCAATAGTTTCTTGTGAACCACTCAGTATTACTTTTACTTGCCTTAATTTCTGCATAAACACTCTGCTGGGCTTTATAACTGTTTTTTTAACAAGGATTTTTCTTTTGTTATAAGAAACATAAACTAAAGGGTAATGCTTATTTTTGTTAATTCTTAAGTAGCGTTGGAAAAGAATCTTCCAAGTCTTCCAGTGAAATTCTCTATTGTTTTAACAGAGCAAAAAGAAAGAAAGAAAATGCCGAGTAATTTATCAAACAGGAGAAACCCACAATTTTAGCAAAGGTAAAAGAGAAAAATATTTATATTAGTTTTCAGCATCTCCCTAAACTCGGTGCCTGAGGTGTAACTATGTAAATTAATTTAGGTAACTTTAAAGAGAAGAGAATTCTGTAGAATCATAAAACTATACCCATTCCTGTTTTGGTTCACCTGTCGAAGTTTTAGTAGCAGAGGGATTGCAGAGGTGACTTCTCTTAAAAGAAGAGATCATGAGTTGGATCAGTTGGATCACATTAACAGAGCCAGTTCTAGCTGGCTCAAAAATGGATCTTCTGAGGGCCGAAGCTGAGTCAATCAGGAGTGCTGGTGGTGCCTTTGTGAAAAAGTAATCAAGAAAGGGTAAAAAAACTGGGCAGCAGCTGTGAGAGCTAGGAGTGAGAAAAATGTGACAGAGACAACACAGCAGACACAAAGGTCAGAGAAAGAGGGGGAGGAAATGCTGCACGTACCAGAACAGGTTCTCCTGCAGTCCATGGTAAAGACCATGGTGAAGCAGGTTGTCCTCCTGCCACTGCTGTCAAAGTAGATACCCACATTGCAGCTGAGTGACCCCAGCCTGGAGCTGGTGAACATGCCCTGAGGGAAGCTCCAGACCATGGAAAGCTCACACTTCTAGCAGGCTTCTGGTTGGAGCTCTGGCCCATGCAGAGGAACCCATGCAGAATGCTTTCTGGCAGGACTTGTGGCTCATGGGAGACCCCACTGGAGCCATCAGTTCCTCATGGACAGTATGTGGAGAGGACCGATGCTAAAGCAATTTGTGAAGGAATGTATCCCACAGGCGAGAACCCAGGCTGGAGCAAGGGAACAGTGTGAGGATGAAGAAGCAGCAGATAGAAAGTTTTAAGGAGTGACCATAACCCCCAGTTGTCATCCCCCTGTGCCACTTGTGTGGGGAGAGGAGGGAGAAGAGCCAGGAGTGAAGTTGAGCCTGGGAAAAAGGGAGGGTGGGAGAACATGGGTTCAGTTTCTGTTTTGTTTCTCACTATCCTACTCAATTTTTAATTGTCAAAAAGTTAAATCAGTCTTTGCTGTGTCAAGTCTGTTTTGCCCATGCTGGTAGCTGATGAGCAATATTGCTGTCCTTATCTTGACCCACAAGCTTTTTGGAGGGAGTGAGAGAGCATCTTGGTAGGCGCCTGAAAACCAGCCAAGGTTCACTTACTACAGTTTCTCAATTTCTCAATAATATTAAAATATTAAGACTTGTATGAAAGAAACAGGAGTAGAAATTTGCTTGCCCAGAAGTACCAGAATAAAGAGCAAGAGAAAGAAAACAAGAAGCAGGGTCAAAAGATACCATTTTATGGACCAAATTCATTCAGTGACAAGATAGCAAGAAAGAATAACCTGCAGCCATAACAGGAAGACAAAGAACCAGTGGAACCATAGGAAACCTACAAAAGGAAAAGGGGGGACAGTATCTGATTCAGCAGTCTTGGGGGGACAGTATCTGATTCAGCAGTCTTGTTGAAGCCTCACAAAGAGTGAAATGAGATACAGAATCAAAATATGACATTAACTTTCTATTTTTAAAGGGTATATAAGACCAGTTGACTGTCACCAGCAAAGGGTGCCCAGGAGATACACTGAAGACAGGATTGTTGCTGTTTCCTCCTCCTCTGTTTTACACAAGTAATCCTGACTAGACTGCTTTGATTCCTATCTCAGCAGCTGTGTTCACTTGACTTCAATTAAACAGAACCAGCTTTTGTAAGATGAATAAAATGTCACCTCTGCTTTCTGTATGGTCTGGCATTGAAATTTCTTACACTGATTGTTAGAAAAGGATAAAGTCGAATTACATTTTAAGAAGTCTCTGTTAAAATGTTACAAAAGCATACATTAGGTGGACCTTTTGGAACTAATGTAAAACCAGAGTCTTTGTCACATATGTCAAACAAGGTTTAAATTTTATCTTTGAGTTTCACATAAATAATGGCCCCAATTTTGATTTGAGATTCCTGTTTTACCTTTGGAGCTGGCATAATTTATAAGTTCTGTCTTTGAGCTTTTCTCCTTGAAGATGATTATGTATTCTGATTTTTGACAGGCACAATTAAGATACAGATCAGTAACGATGAAATCAGATTATAAGAATTCCCTGGTTATTTCATGTGCTCTTTACTACATTTACAGGGCATCTTTGCTGGTCAGTCTGAATTGGGAAAAGACTTGGAGAACAGGTACAAAGCAGGATGGCGAGATCCTAAACTTTGTTAGGAATAGCAGATGTGTGGGTTGTGATGTCTGCATCCCTGAATAGTTACACAGATTAAGAACAGCTTTAGGATTAGTAGGAAATACTTGCAAGCTCTATTAACTACCCTTCTTGGTAAGCATGTTTGAAAAACTTCTGTTGTACACAAGTAGTCTGACATAAAATTAATTAAAGACTCTTTGGCTTCTACAATTTAAGTTGTACCTAAATGCAAGGGAAAAAAGAAATTCTGAATCTTAGTTCACACTGTTTGCAAATACTTAGACAAATTGTCATTCTTGCTGTGAACATGTATCAAATACATACTTCTAGAGAAGGTAAGCCTAGTATTTTGTGGTTTTCTTTTTTGCGGTAATCTTAAGAGTCCTGATTCTTTTTAATTACTACTTGTCACATTTCCTATTAGGATAATTTTTAAAACCAGTGATATGAAGAATATGATTTGAAAAAATGTGTTAGAATTTTTTAAGACCTTCTCAAAGAGGGATCGTTTTTTTAAACAGCTGGGCTTTGAAAGAGTAGGTTCCTCTTTCACCACGAGGAGGCTCTATTGTAACGGTATTGGAAGAGGGAAAATATTTTCCTATAGAAGCAGGTAAGGAATTCCAGGCCATACTGTCATTAGAAATAAGCACACAAAATGCCCTAACCCAGAAACCTGTTGTGGTCGTCCTTTCCCTTTTTCTTTTCCCTTTGTTTTCTTCCTCCCCTTCCAAATTTATCATGCCTAAAAATGTTTGAAAATACTTGCTAACAGGATTTTAAACTTTTGACCTATGAGCTTTTATGTTCCAAATCAGGTTTAGTTCTTTAGGGATACTTTAAGCATAAATAAGTTTTTTTTCTGCTGAAAATATTTTACTAAAAAAATATCTAAAAATATCTAAAGCAATAGAAAAAAAACATTTGAAGAAAAAAAGAAGATGGCACCTTTTTATTTCTTGCTGATAATGAGAACATTGAGTCTCAGAAGCAATGCAGACATGTTGTATTCCCACCCTTTACCTTGTACCAATGTGTGCATATTTGGTTCAAATGAAGTTTCCTGAGCTTCAGCATTTATGGCATCACTGCAACTGCCTTTTTTTAAGAAACAGTTTTATTTTGGAGGGCTTTTCTGAAGTGAAATAGTACATGAGTTCTCTTCTCCAAGGAGCAAAAGTAAAATAGACCAAAATCTGCACTTCATGATTTGGTTCAGATATCATCAGAATTGTATCTGTTGAAATCTATTATAGTAGCTACATTTCATGAGGTCAGCTGCAGTTTTACTCATCTGTGCAATGTACACCTGTTCTAAAACTAATTAAGTACATGAACAGGTTTGTGGCTTTTTGGCTGAATTTATGTAGGGGGAAAGAACTCAACCCACACACACACATACACAAATTCAGTAACTGTAGTAATGATCCAAAGTAAACAAAAATCCCTCTAGATGTAAAGGTAATCTCTTCAGCACTCCTTTTGACAGCACACAAGTTGCTGTTCCAAGTTGTTATCACAAGTGTGAAAGTATTTTCTGCTTAGGGGGAAAGCTTTCTGGGCAGATAGAAATCAGATGTCAGCAACATGCTGAATACATGGACATAAGGTAATCTGTTACTCTTGTGTTAGTTTGAAAACAGAAAGTAACAGTTCAGAAGTTTATGTACTTTTATGAAGTCAGTGTGAATAAAAAGTAGGTTAGCAGGCTTATTTTTTCTTGTTCTTTAAACAGCTGGTTTTGTCTCAGTGCCTTTCAGACTTTCAAGCAATTTCCACATCTTCCTCCACTGCCAAGGATTCCTCTTTGTCCAGACTCTGATGAAGGATCCAAAGACCTTCAGAATCCATAATTGTGGCTTATGTGCAAAATCCAAAGGGGTTTGTTCTGTCATCAACCCTCAAAGAATCTGATCCAAAATGTGCTTCCTTACAGTTATCACTTGTACCTGCTCTATGGAAACCCTGGTAACAATTCTACATCACATTGGAAGTAAATAGGCAAAATAAGGGCTTTGCCACTTTCAATGGCTTGTTGTTTATCTGGGGTTATCTTCCCAAAGAAGTACCAGGTCTTTCAATGAAAAGCCAGTACAGACCATTTTGTGATATACAATCTGTAACTCCTTAAAAAACTCTTTAGAAGACTTAGGCTGCATTGACAAGTTGTCTGCTGTTGTTCCACTATTAGGTAGTGTATTGCTACTTCCAGTGAGTTCCAAGTCTCATCATTGTTTGTACTGCAGACAATATGATACTGATTTTCTTATGCTTCCTGCTTGTTATGAACTCCAGTTCATTCATGAGCTTGTTTCTACAGCAATTACTTCAGAGTGGATTGTTTACATACGAAAGAAATGAAAAATATAATAATATTTGTGATCTTAGCTCTCTTTAGTCTTTGGAAGGAGTGTTTCGTGTTACTCCTAATTTTAGAAATTAAAGGAAGGATTCTTTTGATTTCTCTGTTTAGGTAAATGGCAGAAGCTTCCACAATGCCCAAGGTAAGACAACACTGCTGTAGTCCCTCTGTTATTTTGGAGCCATTAAAACCATGTAAAATGTGTAGCTGGGGTAATAACACAGTTAATGCCTAAGCAGCCACAGTTCTCATCACCTACAATGTAGGTTTTTTTTAAAAAAGAAGGCTCAGAGCAAAGTGGTGCAGAACTTCATTTTCTCTTGTCCTGAATGGAATACATTAAAAAATACTCTTTTTTAAGCTTAATGACATAAATATTCTAGGTATGTTATCCAAGGCTGTTTCCTGAACTTTCTTTCAGATGCTTACTTTCAGATGATATTGGCCAGTGCCTAATAATATTTTCTCCCATGGCCAAGGCACTCAACCTAATCTGATACAGACAGCTTTTTTTGAGAAAAAAAAAACAACCAACGACAAAAAAAAACAAACCTTACAAGTGAACTGCTTATCAGAGCTTTTGTGGATCTTGCATTACTTAGTAGTAATTCTTTTGACACCATACACTTAAATATTCACTGCACTAATAATTTCTCTGCTTACCCTGGAAGGTCTTCAAGAAAGAACAAAAATAACCAGCTTGTGGTTCTAGCACAGGCAGGAAGAATTTAATTTTACCTCTTCACATAAATACTCAACTATTTCTCATCCAATGTTGTGTAAATATATCCCAAGGTTAAAGACAAGGAGAGCTTGCTAAATGTATCAAGCTTGCTATTATAGTACAAGAATTTAACTTTATTTTCATGTACAGTTTCAGAATATATAGAGCACATAAAATGGTATATTATAAAGGCATATCAGGTAGACAGAATATCCTAAAATATGTTTGTCCTGTTAAAACTATTTGAAACCGTTTTGGCATTTGGTTTTTTGTGTGCACAACATTCCCATCTCTTCTGTTTTGTGGGGCATCATGCAAGTGCTGCTGGTTGTACACCCTAGTGTGTGAGCTTTTCACTTTTAAGTAAAGGGAGAGTCTTTTACTGTGAAATGAAGTTGTGTGATCATTTACCTCTTCCTTTTATATATTTCCTCTCTATATCGCATGAGCATTATCAATGCAAGAAACTGAAGAAGCATCTCTTCAAGTCAGAGGCACAACAGCTTAACTTACAATTTTACAGGACTATATTCTAAAATAGTTTTAATCCATAGCTGCCTAAGAATCTTCCTTATTATTTCCTGCTTGAATGAAACTAGCAAAATGTCTAGCTAATTGTCTACTCTCAACCTTCAACTGCTTAAGACAAATTCTGCTTGCTAGCAAAATTCAGGCTTTGAATCCAAAATGTATTCAGCAAACTGCAGAAACACTTTTTTAAAAAGTAGGGTAATCATTCTTGAAATTCAGAGCATTCCCACTAAAAAAAACCATGACAAAATACTAGCATCACTAGAGTAGTAAGAACGCATTTTGCTCCAACTGATTGTGGATTTTACTATTATTATTACTTTTAATGTGTTGTCCTGGTAACAGCTCTAATTTCTTTAGAGTCTTGTTGGGCTTTCTTTGCTCACAAAAGTAGTACATGCATAAGCATTTTAGAATGTTCAAGGAATGGACATGGAACTGTATCACTGATGACTCAGTTTGGAGACAGGTCCTATACAGTTATGCCCCTGAAAAAATGAGTCAGACCATCAGCTGATGCATAATGCAGTAACTATTGCCTTTAGTAGAGCTACACTACTTTTTAATAAATTTGTTCTACATCCATTATAAAACCTCATTCAGAACCTATTTACTTCTCTGTTGCTAGTGTACTGGGCCATCTGTAGTGAACAGACTGAAATAACTGAAATGAACACATGGTTAGTGCTTTTGCAAAGTCCAATCTGTATTTAAGCATCAAA
This sequence comes from Calypte anna, assembly GCF_003957555.1. Lineage (NCBI taxonomy): Eukaryota > Metazoa > Chordata > Aves > Apodiformes > Trochilidae > Calypte > Calypte anna. The sequence continues at coordinate 8,265,141 of NC_044260.1, forward strand.
GCTGTGACTAACCAGGAAAAGCCACTTCATTCACCCTCCACACTGATAACCCAACTCCAAAAACTGGCATCAGTCAAAGCCATTATTAAACTGCTGAGCTGTTAAGCCTGGTATTACAGTACAGATTTATCTCACGAAATTATTGAAAAATAAAAATCACCAAGTCATTTTATCTTGAAAAAATATCCTGGAATTCATAAGCGTAGTAATTGCACTCTGATTTATTTAGTTAGGAGTGTTTAGTTTAAGAACAATCCACAAAGGAAATCAGAATGGGTCTTTTTAAAGGCCAATTTCCTAATGGACAGACTCAAGGAATACTTTTTAAAATTTTATCTATTAGCCAGGAAATCACTATATAATAAAAAGTCCTATGTAATAAACATGTTGAGTTTGGCTGCACAACCCTAAATTTGGCATTACTTGAACTCTTAATTTTCTCAGAAATGTGCAGATGTCAGCAAGGTAATGTTTTTTTTCCCTTTTATTCCTGCAGGGAAGTGCTGCAGTTTCTTACTGCTCAGGCTACACCAATCCCAAGTTGTGCAGTGAATTTGCAGGTAAATTTTCCCACCAAAGGCTCTGTATGCTTAAATGTGAAAGACAATCAAAAGAATCGTTTGCTGGAGTACAAAAAGGAGTTGTTTACTTTTGCAAAGCAAGTGGTTTTAATAAAAACTTGATGACACTTACTGCACATTATAAATAGCAGAACACTGGTCCTCTGCCAGAACAGACACACCAAGTGCAGCTTTGGGCTTTTATAATAGTTCGCTTTTTCACTGTGAGCTAAGCCTCATTTTTTACTCCTCCTATATTTATCCCATCCCAAAGGGATACATCTGCTCCAGGAATACAATTAGCACATTGCTTACAAATCAGTTTGCATAGTTCAGTAACAAACTTTTAATGTCTAGTAAAGGGGAAACCACTCATGATGATGAAATATGTAAAAGAAACAACTTGGCTCTGTCCTGTTCAGCCCCCTGACCGGTAGGCGACTGCATTCCATTAAACCTGCCATTTTTTCTATCTGTTTTGTATCAAGAACACAGTACATTTTTAGAGAAACAACACCTTTACTACAAAACCACGTAAATGATTATATACAAAATGGTTACTGGAATTTGGTTTTGTACTGTAGCGACAGAAATAACTAGCTGCTGACATTTATTTACGCTTCCTTAATACTAGGTACATAGCACCACTGATCAGAGTAAAGGCAAATGCAATCCAGGCTAAGACAAAGGAATAGCCATATTGGCCTTCAGAAACTTCAAAGCTATATTCCATGCTCTTGTGTAGTTCTTCATGTCTATCTGTATAAATGGAAGCTGCAATCATAACACACAGACCTGGAGAAGGAAGAAAATAATAAACTTTAGTATCTTAAAATATTATCAATATGCATAATAGCTAATTACCACTGTCTGTCTTCTGTCAGCTGCTTCCACTAATGCAGTTTTTGCAGCGAATCATTTTCCATTCTCATACTAAACCGGGACCATTTCAGGAACCAGTTTCTTCAGCATTGCTTAAATCTGAAGTGCTATGGTGTATTTATGAAATTTGCAGTGAAAACAAAATTATTCTGTCATCTGGATAACCTTAAAACTAACAAAAAATTAAGGCTGTACCTGCCTGTAGTAATTATAGATTTATTTAATTTGTACAAGCAGTTCAGAATCTCATATTCTTTCCCTTCAAAGTTTAAATTACTTTATTCTGGGCAGAGATGTTATCCATACATTAACTGCCTAAATAGTACAGAATGGAGCAGTTCATTGTTCAAACAAATATGAAGGATAAACTGACCTCAAAAGCCCCAGATTTCTCATGCAGCTCATTCTTTTTGAAACCCTCTCCCCCTTCCCTTTCCTACTTCCATGTAAACATTAATGTCAGAAGTGTTGAAAAACCACTCACACGACAGGAGCTGGATGATAGAGGTTAACACAAATCTTTCTCCTTGCTTTAGACGGAAGAGTTGAAGAATGAAAACCAGAAATGCCACACAACAGAAAATAGTAGATAGGATCATGGCAGCCTGAACAGCCTGAATTGATTGATATTCTGCAAAAATAAAAGTGTCCTTGATTAAAAATACAGTTTCTTCTGCAATGTGTAGAGGGGCAGAGCTTTGTTCTATAAGCAGAGTTCAGCAGATTGCTGTATGTACCTGCTTTGTGTAACTTTCCTGTGATACCCTGCTAAGCTAAGCTACAGCACCTCCCCTCCAGCATAGCAACACTGCAGGTAGTAGGTCTGTGAGCAGCAGGCATTACTTGAGCTACTCATAATCTAGCTGGATACCTAATTTCAATGAAGACATAATAATACAGACATCAAATGCAAATTCTTTCAATTCCTGTTAGCTTAGATCTGCCTGTGCATAATGGATCATCTCACTGCAGCATAGATATACTCTAAACCAACTGGATGACTGGAAAGGAAAGTAGCTTTATGGATATATGACTCTCCAAAGCAACTACCTCTTCAATATACATAAAGTTGGGTTGGGTTTGGTTGTTCAATATACATAATATACTTAATATTGTTTAATATACATAAAGTTGGGTTTGGGTTTGGGTTTTTTTTTGTGAGGTGAGATGTTAGGCTGTGCTAAGTTCTCTTTCTTAAAACTTCAGCTTGTTTTCTGACTTTCTTGCACTTTTTTTCCCATCCCTGTACACAGCCACTAGTCTTAGATTCTTCTTCAGAAGTTAAAAGTTCAGTTCTGAGGCAAATTCTATCACTTCATCCACGCTTTCAGATCACTTCACTAGTTTTATCTGCTCTATTTTTTTAAGAATGCTTTAGCACTTGCTTTGTGTGTTCACTCTCTTGCATTGGGCTTTCAAGTGCAGCTGACAGTTCCCTCTTTTCCTCTTAAAAAAAGCTGTTGGAACAGTTTGCTTTTCCAAAATGGAAAGCCAGTGTTAAAAGTATTTTAGAAGAACTGAGTAGTTACAGCATGCAGATTTTTGAAAAAATACAACATTGCCCCTGTGAATTTCACAATGATTTTACCAGATCTCTTGCTAAAGGAACTCAGATACATGCATGGAGAGATACCTCTGAACTGATCAGTGATAGCTATGCAGACGCTATTATTTGTGAAACACATTCTCCAGACGTCTGTAGAAAAATTTTCTCCTACCCACCAGGCCTGAAAAATAAAAGCAAAGAGTTAATATAGGAGAAAACAAACAAATTCCACAGCTGTCCAAGTGTCTCTTGGTAATTAACCAATTTCTAACAAAATTTGAGCTCTATTTGCATTTTGGGATAAAGAGTATAGTATTATTCACATGTAATTTTCATTTTCATAGATGGCAATTGTGAACACCCTTGAGCACAAGGGATTTTCCACTGTTCAGGAAGAAATTTTGGATAGTCAGTGATTGCTTAGTCCTTAAGATACCTACACACAATCTGCTTTGTTCATCTAGACCCTGCTGGGGCAGCACAACTCTTTAAAGGCACAGCTTTTTTAATTCAGGGGAAACAGCAGGGTATACATCAATGAAACAGAAAGCCCTTATGAGTTTGTGAGTTCCTGACACTGAACTGAACTCATTCCAAGTTAATGTGCTGTGCTGTCAATGTGCACATGCACACTGTGGCATTTGAGTGGAAGTGGCTAGCAAAAATTTAAGATCCTCCTGTGGTATTTCTGGTTTGATTTTTTAATATTTAATACAAAATTCTACTGAATAGATTTTGAATAGCAACTGAATAGATTTTTATGACAACGGGGGAAATGCTGCAAGCACTCCACACAAGTGGAATTTCCTCAGGAAACCCATTCCCATTCTGACAGCTACCCAGGCCTTTGTTTTGACTAGAGTTGAAAAAATATGATTTTTAAATATGACTCCTGGTAGCATCTGCTGCTTAAATAGACATACAAGAAACCTCACAGCTTATTGTGCAGCTTTGCAAACAAAACTGAAAAAATCTATAATATATCATGATAGTAGGCATATATGTAGTAGTAACACTTTTTTAAGAAAAAGCATGACTTTTTCAAGGTACTGTTCATTTAGATTTTGCAGTCCAAGTTCAATATATTATTTTTCAGCTCTGAGCACTACATAATTCTTTCAGTTATTTTCATTACTACAAAAGGTCTTTGAAGATGATAAAATCTAACAGGTGGTTACACAGATTAAGCTTGCTTAAAAGTAGCCTGTGAGACAAAGCAGAGTGCATCGAGCCTTATTTGTATAATAATTTTATTTGGATGGAGCAGGTCTGAACTAAGAATCCATGGTCTAACTTTCTAAATATTCAAAGGAGTAGGGTAAGACAGCATGCTTTACTGTTCAATTCATTACCTACTTCAATGGAATAAATCAGCTGGCTGACAGACAGATAAAATCTGAGTTTGTACAATTTTGCAATAAAAAGTTGTGGGTAACAGATTGTTCCACTTGGAGCACAGTCTTGGAAAAAACTGTGGGATTCAACCCAGCTTCACTTGAGTACAGTAGTATATTTTCAGCAGACAGTTTTTTCTAATCCTAAAAGCCTGTGCACACACTGAACCTATTAGAGAAAGACAGAAAGACAGACTCCAAGGCACAGTTAAGAGTACCAATCAGGATAGTGGGCAGTTTTAGAAAGGAATATTTAATTAAGAGCTAGATGTAAATAATGGAAAGTAAATTCTTTCTGGTCAAAAAAAAGAAAGGGGAATTTTTCAAAAGAGTGCAACATAATTTATTCTAAACCTTTTTGCTGAAACTGCTTTACTGAATGGAAACAGATACATTCATGGGTCTCTTTCATAATTTAATTTGGCATCTTAGACAACTCCCTCTGAGGCAAAGCATATCTTGACTGAAATGATCCCCACACACTAATCATGAGCTATTTACTACATGCGCTTGATACGAAAGGACACTATCCCCTCCCCTTTCACTCATATAGCTGAACCAAACCACATTCCTCTACCCTGCAAGCTTGCAAATGTATTTCCTGGCCAAGTATCTCATAGGGGAGATTAGCTGCATGTGGTCTTATAACACTTGTATGGCATGTTACTTGTACAGTCTTAGTCATGTACACCAGCAATCTGTCAAGGCAGTTCTTGTCACAAAAAGGTATAAGCAGACCAGTGTCCCAAACAAAGTTACATGCTTTCAACAAGCAACTCGAAGACAAGAATTTTTATGAAGCAAAGAAACACTTGTGTGTTTGAGAGGAAAAGATAAGCAATGACACTTACATTGTCAATAGTCGAGATGAACAGCAGTGCTGCTGAGGTTATGTGAAACACGATAATGAAAGCCAGAAGAATCAACATCCTTGATCTGTGGATGCTTCAGTCTGAGATAAATCTGTTTTAAAAAAGAGCATACATGAACAGTCTTGAAAAGCTTTCAACTAATCAACATGTCATCACGTTATTTCACTGTGGCCTTGAGCAGTCAAGGTCAGTGTGAGTGTATGTCAGAGCGCGGTGTTAGTCAGGAATATTGTGTGCAGTTTGAGTCCGTGGAACACGCTCTTTCACCAGATAAAAGATTTCACTTAATCAGACCTCACATCAGCATAACTGCTTTCTGTTTGCTACACGTGACATGTAACTAGCATCACTGGCACTACAATGAATCACAATTTGAAATGAAGCCAAGAGGTGCATTTTGCAACCTGCCAGTCTCATGGTTGCAGTGAGTAAACACACAGACAATGTTACTTTCTGTGGGCTCTTCCAGCCAGGATATAAAACACACCTTCATTTTGACTTACAGAGAAGTACTTTTCAGATTACAGCCTCATTTGCATGTGAGGCTAGAATTTCCACTAGCTAAAGTAAGGTCTTGTTACAATCAGGCTTTCAAAGTAGAAAGAAACGCATATTTCAAAAGGATGTTTGTAGAACAAAATTAAGTGCATCAAGAACTACCTTCTAGATTTGGTAACAACCATGTTGTACCTTAGGTCTCACACAGGTTGTCCTTTGTTCATATAGTTACAAGTTTTATTGATTGATGTATGACTTAAGGCGAACATTTTCTGCAGTATAGTGGTCTTACTGGTAGGGTTGAATAAACCCGTTAGTAATCCAGTTAGTTATGCTCAGTCATTAAATACTCTCTTAGTCTACCTATGAACTTCATACTTTAGGTAATCCATTTATTACCATGTTATATCTCAAATGAAAAAAAAAAAATCATATGTACAAAGGAATCACAAACTTTATTTGCCGGAATCCCGAGGAAATATGTAGGTACATAGAAAATAGGTTAGGAAAACTACTGTTATTAATACATAGAAATGTACAATTGCTGAGTAAATTTATTATCTTTTTCTTCTTTTTGTAAAAAAATGCTTGCCAATTAATATATGCTATATTCTATAGGGAATCTGCAGTCTTGTGGATATTCCCATTGCATTTAATATGCACCATGCTGAGGCACTGTCTGCATGTTATCGGTTGTTGGTACATTAACCCATGTTTCCCCACTTTGCTTTGGACTTCTCTTATGTCAAATCACCCCATTCATGTAACACAGCAAATATCCAGAAGAATAGGCAGTTAAGGGCTTTTTTTAAGAGTTCCTTGATTTTTTTCATGTCTAACCCTCTCTCCCCTACTGCCATTTTCTAGAACCACGAACCACATAGAGAATTTACCAAATAAAAGGACTATGTTGACAGCATTTTTAAAAAAGTTCCACTGCCATTTTCATCAGGCCAAAACACAACTGTTCTGCAAAACTTAAACAAAATGGTACCAGATGGCATATGAACATAGTGAATAGAAACTAGAAATTCCAGACTAATCCTCTATGTGTACACCACAGCAGAGCATTTCACTACAATGCAGCGTTAAAACTACCACAAAGCCAAACAGTATTAAAGTGCCTTTGAGAAAATTAACATTGATCGGATAACTTTATATCTAACTGGATATAAATTCCACATCTAACTGGAATGACTCCATGGGAAAGCATTAAGTCAAATCCTAAAATAAGGAAAGAAGCTACTCAGGATTTTATTCCTTCCTATTCCCCACTGTTAAAACTTTGTCTTCTCAGCCACAACAAAGAAGTGCTGATCTCCTCCAAAGAGCCAATACTGCTGTATGACTCAAGATTCTCTGCATCTACTTCTGCTTCTAGAAATGTAATTGACGGCTCTCTACTGAGCCTTTCTTGAATGAAAGGAAGGACGAAGGAAAGGAAGATATTTTGTGGTTTTGTATAATGCCACATCAAAATATTTTCATTGTAAAATGTACCAGCATTCACACAGCATTCTCTTGTCTTGTGGTTAGGTTTTTTTCTGACTTTCATTTGTTGCACAGATGGTATCTAAGGAGTCATCGGCCATATAAGGAAAGAGAATCAAATTGTACTCTGTATTATTTTAAGAATAACAGTACAATTTCATCTTATTAGACAAACCATCATAAAGTAAGAGAGACAAAAAAATGTAAGTTAATTAAAACCAATCTTGCAAAATCAAGACTTGTCAGCACAGAAAAATCCACTTAATCTTCAATCAAATGAATGTTTTTGGTTTACTGCTTTAAGCCATAAACAGACTTTCAAACAGGATGGATAAACATGTATGGGTGATGAGGAGAAGACATTTTATGTTTTACCCAAATAAAGCCAAGATTGAATGAGAGCTTTTTGATTTGTATTTACAAAAAAATAAGGGACAGTAAGAACAGTTTGATATGTCTGTTCTGAAGAACCTTCATAATGGCCATTTTTGATACTTCCTCCTGACTTGCTGGCAATGGCTCATTTCATCAGCTGCTACAACTTCTGTGCACCCAGTGCTTCAGCCATACACAGACAGAGGAACTGTGACAGAAAGGAAGGAGACAGACTAATTCCAAGTAATTACTACCAGGAAAAGACAGTAACTATTACCCTATCTGTCATGCCTTAGCAAGGGTCCCAGAAGTGCATCTGTGGGCTTGCCTAGCAACTTTCTCTTCCTGTGAAGACCAAGGAGTGTCTCTGGTTCATCACAACCTGTGCAAGGAGTAACGAGGGGAGGGAGGTCTTCCAGCTAGGCTTGATGTGATCTGTGCACTGGAAGAAAGAGCAGCTCCCTTCTTCTAAGATGCTGCCAGCAACAATGCAGAAGCTCCTACATTCATCTCAAGGCAGAAATTCAGAGCTTAATCTTTCAGGGGGGACCAGTCCTCGTAATGCTGGAATTTGAAGATTATTTTGGAGACTCAAGATCCTTCCAATATCTCAGCAAGCTCTGCTTTCCATGATCCTCTGAGGACAGCCTGCCTGGGTATCTGTCATCAGGCAGTTCATTTCCTCTCTCCAGGAGCATGGGCAGGACACAGTTATTTCTTCTCACAGAGAGTTTCTATTTGCAATAATGTTCAAAATTCTTACTTTATTTTTTTTACTTTTTATTTCTTATTTTATTTATTACTAACCAAACATTTTGGTAACATCCTATTCTGCATAATAGCTGTAGTCCCCTTTTTTTTTTCCAACATTAACTGTTTCTCAGGGACTCCCTTCAGGCTCACAATTAGTCCTGATTCTTTTAGCAGCAGCTGAAATCCCTGCTGAAGCTTGCCACATCAACAGCATGCCACCTGGCACTGCCTTTGCCTCACTCTTTCAAAATGGAGGGTACCTGCAAGAACAAGCAAGCTAGCACTACTGCTTAACCTAACTATTCTGAACTAATTCTGCTTAATAGAACAACCAGCAATTAAAATCCTATGGCACCTCACATTTCATTTATGCATGAAAAACTATTGCTTTTAAGGCATTGTTAATAAGAACAGAAAATATGTTTTAAAATCACCTACATTTACGACTGTAGCACTTTGTATTATTGCACTGTACAGCAATCTGCAAACAACTATGCTAAGAAGATGCACAGAAATTACCAGATTCTTCAAGTAGAACTTTGGCATCAATTTGTGATGTGATAGGGAATTCCATGGTATTCTTTTTGCTCTTTTGCATTTTTATTATCACTACGAATAAATGCAGCTAAGAAAAGTCTTCTTGCTCTTGCTGAACCATTGTTCAGTTCTTTTGTTTCAGTCTCCTGATGACAGGTAAGCATATTTGTGTCGATCAAAATAAGCTGCTTGGGGATAGTCACATTTTACTTTCTATCATTTGAAGGAACATACACTATGTAAGTGCACTGCCTTTAGGCAAGGACAAAGACTGAGATGATGCAAGATACTGTTCATCACTCCCCAGAGTTGTTTGAATTCTTTTAATATTTTTTACACACACACAAAAAGCTTTTTTGAACACATTATAGTCTTTCAATAGACACAATGGAGCCACTCTTCTCAGAAGTACATGATGAAAAAGACCAGAGGCAACAATCACAAGTTACAACAAGGAATATTCCAATTGTGAAAAATTTATTAATTATATTCAATGAGCATGATTAAGCATTGGAACAGGGCCCAAGAGGCTATGGGATCTCCATTCTTGGACATCTTCATACCTCGGCTGAAGAAAGGGCCAGAGCATCCTCAACTAATTCCCTGCTTGGAGCAGGAATCTGAACTGAAGACCTCCAGAGGACCCTCCTAGCTCTGCTCTCTTGTCAACCTGTAGCTATTTCAGGAACCTTCCTGCACTAATCTCCAGCAAAGCCCTGGCATAAAATTTGACTTAGCTCATCACATGTGACGTTGAAAACAGATTTTAGAGCTACAGAAAGAATTACACTGGATGTCAACCCTAATTCTTCAATTGCAAGCCTCACCATTAATTCCACTGTACAAAGTCAGTTGTAAGGCAGAATGTGTAGGTACAGCTGAGTTGAAGTACATACAGTCACTGAATCCAGGACCTACAGAACACATCCAGATTTCCTGTGGTAATAGGAAAAGGTTTTCCACAGCTGCTGTTAAGTTGCAGGACACTTACACAAAACACACTGAAAACAGAAAGCCAGGTATAATAACAACAAAGAGTCTTACAATTAGTGCAGAAGAACTATTTCTGATTAATACTCCAGTGCTGTCTTACTTTGCACAGGGAGGATAAATGCAGCAGTCATACTTATCTTTAATACTTTCAGTAATGCAGACTATTGGAAGCAGGAATTTACACTTTGGTTATGAGACCGTGATGTACTTTACAAGAAGTGGCTGAGAAGAGCCTCTGTGATAACCTTCTAGACATGCAGAAGCAAGATTAGAAAGCATGACAACCAAAGAACTGCACAGTTAAAAGAAGTATCCAGTCCAGGGTTCCCAACATTTCTGTACTGCAGTCAGCAAACACGTTATACAACTGGATTGCCTCCCTCAAATTACACACACCCACCCTCAAAGAAGCCTCAGTTTATCTTTAAGATAAAGTTTATCTTTAATGTCCAGCAGTACAAAGAAAACATGTCTATTTGATTTTTTTCTGCTGTTTAGTGCTACAAACAGGCAAAAAGGAAAACTCTGTCTTTGACAGTTGTTAGCAGAAGGTTTATCTCTACTTTCCAGGCCAGATGTCATCTCCACAGCCCATGATTTTCTTCCCATGCAGCTCAGTTCTGCTGCCAGGCTATTTCTCATGTTTGTGCATACTTGATTATTGCAACCAGAGAAACACGTACACAGTACAGTATGTTTATCCTCTGCTCATTTGCATTCAGAAGGATAAAGCTTATCCTACAACATTGTCTGCTGCCCTCACTTCCCAAGATCAAAGTCCTTTTTTTCTATTATCTTCGTCTCAGTCCATGTATGAAGAAAATCTCAACAAGGACAAGGTGTATACTGCTAGAAACACAGTAAAAACACTGCAAACAGTTCCTGCTCTGTACAGACCCAGGTTGAAGGTGTGCAGACTGCTCCTCACCCACATTTGGTCTGCTGGAGAGACACACCCAAAAGAAGGCGTAGAGGATCCTGCTCAACAAGTTACCTTAACTGCAGCTTTCTGCACTGAGATTTTTATTGCAACTAGAACAGCAGGTCTTTGGGGTGTCCATAAGGATTTGATTCAGCTGAACTTTCTTAAGGTCACTGGTATAAAACTGAATAAAAGCAAGCTGTCTTAACTATCAATTCTTCTACTCCTCAGTCTATAATTAAGTCTGCATATGTCAAGATAGAATAAAAAAGCTTGTATACTGGTGGCATGAGAAGTCTGTCATCTTGTGATGCATCATAAGATGTTTGGATTTACATAATAATCACTTCATTTTGCTCAGCACACTTGTGCCACATCTCATGGTGCCTCATGACAGAGAACCCAGGAGTTGGCTTATGTTTTGCCTGTACCGTTGTCTCTAAAATTACATAAAATTCCAGAAAACAAAGTGATACTGCTAACTTCTTCTTTTTTCTTTTTTTCTTTTTTTCTTTTTTTTTTTTTTTATCTAACTGTGCATGAAGGGTTCCTTTTTCTTGTGTGATTCTCAGAACTGGAACAAAAAATGAAGTAAATTCAGGCAGCAGCTTCTTCCAAACTAGCAAAAGCCTTGAGGATTTCATGTCATAACTAAATCTCAAACAACATAAAGGAGAAGAACATCAGGAAATTTAACACCAAGGGAATAATTACACCAGTTGAAACAACTTGCTCCTATTTCATTATTCCTTCTGCCTGAGTTAATTTAGCAGTTGGGAACACCAACATTACAAGATATAATTTACTGAGTGATATTCCTTAAAATGAGGCAGAAAATACCCTAACTCTTACACTGCCTTTCTACACTTTTCCCTTTTAGTGTTCTCCGAGCTATGGCTCTGACCCTATTCACAGTCTTTGGTGTCTATGCATTAATCCATCATTAGAATAATATCCATTGGATTACTTGTCTGTCATTTTTTGTTGCTGCAGGGTTAACCTGGCCACATGCCCAAGCTGCAAGGCTGTCCTGATATATGTGCCCAGCTCTGTACTCAGTGTCTCTGTGCACACACCCCACGTCACTAGCTGTGACACATTTGGATCACTCTATTGGGAAAGGGGAAGACTGGAAAGGATAAGCACACCCTTGCACCTTTCTTCCTTTCTTATTTTTTCTTGTATCATCAATGCATACTGGAAAATAAAGTACAATTAAAGCAATCTAGTTCTATTTTAGATTATGACATGGGAGCCTTACTTTAAGAAACCAGCACTTAAATAGGACAGGAGGGATAACCTTTAAGCTGACATTGCACAGAGACTTATAAACTGCATGCAAAGTTTTTTCTTCCTAAAAAATGTATTTACAGTCCTCTGGTGCATGAAGTGAGATGCTAGTGTTTAAGCTTACATATGTACTACACAGAAATCGAATTTTCCCTTTTATTAAAGTCTTATTTTCAAGTGTAATGCAGCAATTAAAAACATAGGCCTATCAACAGACATGGAAGTCACTGTATTTGTGCTCACACGTTCTCTGTTTTCAGGAAACTGACCATATTGTGGAACTGGACCCCAGATGACCTATTCTTCATGTTCAGGTATAGATTCAAATTCTGACCTGTTTTCATGCTCAGGTATTACAGAGCTAACAGTCAATACAGAAACAATATGTTCTCTTTCAACCAGTGATTTCTTTAGCCAGCTTGAACACCCTTGAGAAGTACTGGTTGATTCTGACCAGACCCCTACAATATTGAACAGGAACCCAGAAGTGAACTGCAAAATAGACATAACAGTATACACAGCAAACAGCCTCTTACACATTTTTTTCCTGGTATGAAGCTAAGCATGAAAAAAACTGTATACTCTTCAACAAGTAATATTTCAAGCCCTTGCTTGACAGCAGGCTTGGAATCAAGATGATTAAGTGTCCCTTCACCCCCCTTCAGCACAGACACAATCAGCTCTTTTTGCTTACAAGCAACCAGTTAATTGAGTTCCCACTCAAGCACGTAGCTTTGTGCTACCCATTTCATGTGGTAGGAAGAGAGTTTCTCACTTACACTTCCAGTTGCTTTTCAAAGTCCTTCATCACAAAGCAAGGAAATCAGAAGGAAATGAAACAATGGTGCCTGCATACAAGCACTGTGTGAAGGCAAAAAAGAAATCAATACAGCAAAAATTAATTAACGGTATTTACTAGAGCCTTATTTGAATTACATTGATGCCTTTATAACACAGCTGCAGGAAATGACAGTATGATCATTCTGCCAGACCTAGATCTGTTGGTGCCCTTGCAGAAGGCTCTGCTAAGCCTCAGCAACCTCCAGCATGATTAAAGCAGTTTGCTTGATGTATTTTGGTAGTGAAATACAGGGACTTGGAGACAAACTGGCAAGATATGGTGTGACCTAGTTTTTATCCAGCTTCTTTCAGAAACTCTTGCCCTGCAACCAAAGCTCTGAGGTCTGCTTTTTATGTGCACCAAGATTAATATCAATGTGCATCTACAGCTTAATGAAGCTTTTTGTTTCTATGACAGTTGGGTGTTAGTCCATTCTGCTGGCACTGCCTGAACAATAGTAAACTTAAAATGAATCAGCTCATGTTCTTGGTCCACCTATTGCATGTGTCAGGGGATACTGAAGCATCCTTTCACCAACACTAATCTTAGCTCCTCCTCAGGTATTCTACCTAGTTACAAGAAGTAGAACAGACTGTGCTTATAGGTAGGCCTGACAGATCTTCCCTGGACTTCCTCCATTCCTTTTCACCCTGTCCTCCTCATTAGATCTATATTATTAAGCCAGAACTCCAAGGTCTGGGAAATTATAGCCCTGCTACCCCATACCTTTCCAAAAAAAAAACCTGAGAAAAAAAATTCAGCAAAAATGCAAAATGCCAGTTTTGAGGACTCAGACCTAAAGAAGCTGATGTTTCTAATTTCTTAGAAATGCTTTTAATAAAGTCTTGACCTAGGGATGTCAGCATTGCTGCTACTTCTGTAACACTGTTTGTGTCATTTATTTTAAAAGCCAGATTGGACTGGGTTTAGACTTGCCCAGCCACTCCTTTCACTAAGGCTCAGCTGTCTGCACTGCAGAGGGAGCTCACCCTGCCATGAAGCCTTTGTGGCACACTGAGCAAAAGAAAACAGGCAGGACCTATGGCAAAACACAACCACAATGCCCTGTTGCAGGGTGGGGAAGTGGCACTTACAGGGAAATTGGGCCTTGTGACATCTTCTTACCTGAAAATCCTAAAGAACAGCCTCAAGCTTAAAAGATTCAAGATAGGTGTATTCAAATACTCCAGCAAAACCTGGAAGAGAAGTGTAACAGCCACTATATGCTGAGAAAGACAGTTTACCAGGTACAGAAGCCAGTTACCTATACCAACAGACCCTTTACTACAGGCATATTTGAATAATCATCTTTAAGCTTTCGTCCTTTTAAAACTGCTCCTTGTCCTAGTTTGGGCCACAATAGAGTGAATTTTCTGTCTTGTAATTTTGCTTTCAGCTGTCTTTGGTAAGTAGCTGAAAGACAATGTTTGTCTTTAGAAGTAAACTTTTAGATATCCTTGTTTTCCAGTAAAGCATCTTCCTGGTAAGAGCACTTTTATGGTAGGTAAAATTCATCACACATTTAACCTGTTCTGCCTCTGCTTTTAAATCCCAACACAACCCAGAGTGGTGGAAGGTAGGCTACCTCATTACTAAGTAAGCACTGAAAGAGTTACAGTTCCCCTCTAATTTCCTCCACAGTCACTGTGCCCTCCACTGTGTCTGCCCTTCCCCCTTGAGTTCATACTGAGTCACATGCTTTTGGAAAAATAACAAAACCTGGTCTTTACCCAAAGATACCCCATGGAAGCAATCTGTTTAAGAGAGTAGTTCTCAGATGGCACATATTACTTGAGAAGATTCAGCACTAATTTGAAAGAAGGAACTGCTTGTATACTGTGGCTTCGGTTTTCTTACAAAACATGAATGTACTCTCTCAGCTTTCACAGATGCATCTGCAAAACATGATACACGATGTTTGTAACTCAAAGTATGTATTTGTAGAGCTTAATTGTACAATTATAAACTTAAAAAAAAAAAAAAAGGAAAAAGTACACATAATTTCAGGCGTTCAATGCATCCTTTTCGTTCACCCTGTTTGCTCTAAGTTGTGTGCCAGATACCACTTCAGTGTAACAAAGCTGTGGTATACATTAAAACTTTCTTAACAATCAAGCTGGTCTAAAGGTACTAAAAGCTTGTTTTCCTAAGCAAAACAAGACAAGAACTTCTCGTTCTGACTTGCTCATTTCCCAAAGATGAAGACAGACTAGGGATATACTAGCTTGCAGGTCAAGACAAACACATTGAAGCAAGAACTACTTAACCTAAAGATTAAAATAAATGGCTATAGATCAGGTGTGAGCACATTTAGGATGGAAATTATAACCCTTAGAGCTGTACAGTTCTGGAACAACCTTACAACATCACCATAGCAGGGTAAGAAAATACAGTTCTGCCTCCACAAAAAAACAGAGGTTATGTGATCTGGTGATCATGCTAGAAGGGGAGCCGACCCACTTCACCTCAGAGGTACCTCCAGTTCTGCACTCCTGTGAAGGTTATCCCAACAATTTTTTTTGAGGTCTGCATGTTTTGCAACATGCCTTTGAATGATACCCATGTCCTTGGCACTCTGCTGAATTCTCTTGTCTTTCAAAGGCTTCAGGTAATGCTGGAATCAAAGCCGACTATTGATCTGGACAGTGGAGTAACACCAGTGCCACTGACTGACAACACACAACCAGCTTTAAGGAAGAATTTGTGTCTGAGGTACTAAAACCAGAAAGAGCGAGCAAGACCTGTCCTGTCTCCCTTGCCTGAAGGCAACCTCAAACACTCCCAACACTAAGGAGCAGTGGTCAGGAACACCAGAGCTCTCTGCAGCCCACTGACACAGCCCTGACTCTGACCAGGGAAATCAGACACCCGCTTCAGAGAGCTGGTGCAGTGGCACAGGGTGTACCAATGAGCTATTCAAGCTATGAGAAGCCTCCTGGAAACCTGATTCTGAAGCAAATAACTGCAATGAGGTGTGGCCTGGCCTCACCCCTGCTCAGTCACTGCGTGGCCACGTTTTGGTGTCGAGGTTGTTCCCGTTCGGTATCTTGTCAGGGCAGGGTGGGACAGACCAATTATAATACTGGACCTTTTCATCAGTTTGAGAGATTAAATGTGTCCTCAGTTTGCTTCAATGAAAAGAAAAAAACAAACCACACACCTGCAACATTAACTTTAGACATTAATGTAGTTCTAAGAGTAAATCTCAGCCCCTGTGCTCTACTGACTACAGACTGCTGCTTATTCAGAGATTATGCCAGATATGACAGAACAGCTCGAGTGATTTATGTTGTTCCAACAAACAAACTAACCAACAAAGGCAGAAAAGGTCTGTCTTTCCAGATTGAATCAATGTGTTTAATTCAGTAGAAACGAAAGCTGAAACTGTTTTAACTTTGGCAGATCCCAAAGCAATCAAATGCATTACATTCATTGTAAAATTTTCAAACTGCTTGCTTTGATTTGGCTTTGACTTGCACTGTATTGAGAAATTTTGATTGTTTCAGAGTTTACACATCATCTATCAAGAGTGTGAAAACACATCTCTAATGACAGTACAACAGTTGGCAAGAATACAAAAAAAGCAAATTTTTCCACAACTACTATTTTGTTACATAGCAATACTGTAAGAAGGATCCAGTCTGTATGATTGGATTTAATACTCAGCCTACCATCAGAATGTCATTTTTACACTCTGATTTGTAATTGGGGCAGTTAAAATACGATTTAAAAGTTGCCATGTGAACTTTATCGTATCAGGTAGAAGGATTTCTAACGTTTGTTTCGTTGGACAGCTGAGTGTCCTGTTTGCACTGCTCTGCACTCTGCTGCTGTATGGAAACCAAGACCAGTCACCTCCTGTCACTACCTGTGACACCTTGGCTCTGCCACAAGGCTCCACTTAACCAGGCTGGCTGTCCATACAGTGCTCAGGTCACTGCAGAGCTACATTTCTTCATAGTGGCCACAGTGCCAGGTAAAGACCCCATCAAGCATGTTGGTAGTTGATAAAATAGGTAGTCTCAGCCTGCTCTCTTCAGCTTTACATTAGACTCTTCTTGCGGTCTCTATATGGTGATTTGCTTTTGCATCTTAATTAGGGGGCTTGTTTTGTTTCTTCTGTGGATTGAGATCCATAAGCCTGGAAGACCATCAGCATATACAACTCAACATGGATATCTGGGGGCTTCAGAAGGTCACTCTCTGCCTGGAAGGTGGACATAATTTTGATGCATTTCAGGACAATTAATACCACACCTGATGGAGCATTCATACTGCCCACCTAGTCTGACTGCAGCCTGTGCAATTCCAAGCACAGAGTAATGTTGAAGAATCACTGAGGCAAACTATAAATATATATCCTATAGCCATCTCTCTAAGGGTTGTTTGAGTCAGTTCACTTTCTGCCTCACCTACAGACTCCTGTGAACATCTCTCTACACAGCCAGAGGGTTGTATTTTAAGGTCACACCCAAATTATGAGGCTTCACTTGGCATGCACATACCATCATTAAACCTGCCCATGAAACTTCATAGGCAAAATAAAAAAGCATAATTACATTTTCCCTGTTCAGTGAAGAAAAAATAATTCCTTTGATGGATGAATTCAGACCATCAGGCTTTCTTTTGAATCCCACCCAGCAAGATCTATTTTCTAAAAATTAAGAAGCTTCTCTTCCTGATGAAGTTATGAGCATCACGTGACATATTAGGAAATATTTTATAAAATCATCTTCTCCCTAAAACAGTAAAGCTTTCAACAAAAATAGAAAAGACTGAGACCTCACCACAAAGATCACTCATTTGCTTTGAGCATTCAAAAAACAAACCCTAACAAACACTGAACAGCTCCATGAATGGCATTCCTTAGTGCTCTGCTTGTTTCCCCTGCTTTCCCTCTGAGACCAATGTGATTTCAATAAAAGCTGTGCATTCCTTTCTACTTTCACATTTGGCTGTGCTGAAGTACTGCATGGATTTTGTATAAAGTGTTTAGCACACTTCAGAGCAAATCTCTTTCTTATTAGTTCCTGTACAACACAGTGCCTCGTTCTGATGGGTCTTTTTCCAACAGGAATGGGTCAGTAGGACCTGGAAAGTGCATCTTCTCCCAGCTGGCAATATACAAGATCTCGTCCCCAGAGACCATCTTATCTCTTTAATTAAACACATTCTTGTACTGATTTATGTGGTGGTGTCATGTCTTACATGATGCTCAAGATACAAATAGAATGGGAATGTAAGAAGACAACCAAATGCACAAACTACTGGGGTGAAAGGGAAGAGTTTCCTTGTGCTGTCATCCACCTTGTTTTTAAATGGACAGGGAAAGCACATTACAAAAGAAGGAGACTACAACTAATATACTTAGCAAAAGTGAAGAAAGATCTTGCTCCTTTAAATATCCATATGGTATTCTAACATTCTAAAAATTCTTCTAATCATTGTAGGAATGTTAAACCTCAGATGGGAAATGACCTTGAGACAAGACAGTAAAAGAAAAGGGATGCAAATGGAAGTAAGAGGAAGACAGAAGACAACATGAAGCGAGAGATGCTAATAAACTAATGAGTGAAGAGTTCATTAACTCAAAGTGGGGGTAAAATGAAGGCAGATATGGTAATTTCTTTTAAACAATGTTGGCCAGAAACAACAACTATAGCATGTAAGAACTGAGACAGAACCCTTGTCAAAGGGAATCACGTTGCAATAGCCTTCAATCCTGATCTCCTCAGTCTGCTTAACAACTTCCTTTATTAACAAGGCTTTATATCATGTTAATACAAGAATTAAACACACTGTTTTTTCCTCACTGGCATAATCAACACTGTTTGGGTGCTTACGATAGAAGTCTTTCCAGAGACCACAAATAAAGAACACACCACTAGTAGTATCTTGTCTACTGATGGTATGTTGTTTTATTTTCAATTAGATTAAGAGATCATCTTCCTTTCCAGATGATCTTACTAACAAGAAACTGACTACCTCCTAAGACTTTTAGTGCTATCACTGTATTTCACCTTGAGTTAATGTTGATGTCTATCCGCAGGATAACTCCTGATCTCCTGGCTGGGCAGTTGACCTAGTAATACTGATAAAATCTGTACACATGTTTAATCAGCATGGAGGATGAATCTTCCCCCAGGTATCCCAGTGGTCTAAACTACAAATTTATTCTACAAGTTCACAAAGGGATGCAAGATTTTTTTCTTTCAGTGTCTGTGAAGCAAAGGTCAGGTTTTTATATCTTACACTGAATAAACTCACATTAGTTTCTCGTAAATGTTTCCATGCCTACTTTGATTCTACCTGCTGTGGTAAGTACCTATAGCCCAGCTACCTTTTTTTAAGGATATTAGCCAACCATAGATGTTTACTTCCAAAGTTTGTAAAGAAAACTCTAAGCATCTCTACTGTGTATTTCACAGCTATTCAGCGGGTTTCCTCATAGCCCTCCACCAAATCAGAAGATAGTTCTGAGGTGCTCAACTGCAATTATTACTGATAATTTACATATTATTCTGAGGTGCTGGGAAAATAACTTTCTGCAGCATATGAACAAAGTATTTCTGCCAAGAAATTAAGGGAGGGACAGAACCACAGGCTTCTTGGTAGCCACGTTCTCTGAGTAGGAGCAAGCCCTGGGTATGCCTCTTAAGGAACAGCAGGGCACAATTCTTCCTAGAGATGTCCAAACAAGGACCTGACCTCTAAAATTCAATACTCAGTATTGAAGTAACCCATCTTACCAAAAGCTGCCTCTCTGGTATTTGGCACATAACCTTCTGGGTATAAGCTGGACATCACATGTAGAAGACAAACACCATTAAGAAAGACAAAGTGGGTTACTAAAACCGTAGTTTGACTCAAGTGGAAAAACGTTTAACCTAAAATCTGTGCAGCGTGACATATAAGTGTATTTCCTTCCACTAGGGGGGGTAAGCTGCCAAAAACAATTCAGCGTTATTGCAGCACACGTAAACTCCACTTAACTAAAACTTAACTTTAAAAAAAAAAAAAAAAAAAGGAAAAAAAGAAGCTACCCTGTGGAGACAACGAGCTTTCTGCTGGTTTGGCCCTGCCTCTGACTCATTTGAGCGCCCAGCTCTCCCGCCCTGTCCCGCTCTCCCGATGCCGAGCGCAGTGCCCGGGGCGAGGGAGCGGGGCGGCGGCTGCTGCCCCGGAGCGAGCCCGCCAGCAGCGAGCCAGACCGTGCCGAAATGAAGTTTGTTTAGTAGTAAGTAAAACCCTGGATTTTTATTACACACAGGCCCCCCTCCCTTTTTCTGTTTTGCTTTTTGCACTTTGGGCCTCCCCTCGCTGGCAGAGCCCCCATCCCCCCCAAATCCTCCGCGGCGGCCCCGAGCCCGGCCCCCACCCCGCTCACTCCCGGCCCCCCGCCCGTCCCAAGCTACTCACAGCAGCGGGGCCGGACAGACTCCGCGGGCTGCGACCGTCTGGCGGCGGTGGCGGCAGCTGCCTCCCGCCCGCCCTCCTGCAGAAATGATGTCAGAAAAGAACGGGGTGTGGAAAGAAAATAATTTTCAAAAGTGCCCCTCCGCCGCCTGCGAAGGCAGAGGAGCGTGTGTGTGCGAGCGTGCGTGCGCGGAGAAGGAGGGAGGGATAGGGAGAGCACGGGAGAAACTTTTCCCCGCCCGTTTCCCCTCGGGGCGGGCGGGCATCCATGAGCGCCGCCGCCCGGCCCTACCCGGGGGCAATCGGTCCCTGCGCCTAGGGCTGGTCCCGTGAGCGCTGGGTTGCGGCGCCTGGGCAGGGAGGGCTGAGCCCCGTCCGTACGGGATGCTCTAGACGGGCTCCTGTCCCGCTCCCCGGTCGGCCCTCGGTCTCGGCTGAGGCGGGAGCGGGCCTCGCGCTGGCCCTGTCAGGAGTGACCGCTCCGTGCCCGGCGGCGAAGCGTATGAGGCGGCGGGGGCTCGTCCCGCTTCAGCACAGCCTTCCCAGAGAGCCGCCGAAGTGCCCCTCAGCCGTCTGGCAGCCTCCAGTCACCGAGGCGGCGGAGCGAGGGCTTTCCCGGGGAGAACAGGGGGAAGCCGTCTGTGGGGAAGGGAGCCTCGGTTCCCAGCATAGGGACCTTGTCACGGCACTGCAGGCTTGGAGAGGCCCGGCGGAAGGACGGCGGCTGCCTGTGCCGCGCGGGCAGGGGGTGGTTGAGGAAAAAGGCGCCATTTCGAGCCAGCGGTGCCGCCCGCCGCCCTCCTGCCGCCGGGTGACAGCGCCCGCCGCGGGCGACAGCGCGGCGGGGCTCGACGGGCTGCGGGGGAGCGATGGGTTCCTCCGCTCCCAGTGGGCCGGTGTGAAGGGCCCCGGGCACCGGCAGCGCCGCTGAGGGACGAGCCCGGGATCGCCTCGAGCAGAGCCATGTTCAGGCAGAACCTTCCCGGCGGGGAGCGTCGCGCCGGGAAGCGGCTCACGGGAGTCTTTTTCGTCGAGGAGAAAAACTTGCGTGTGGAAAGCTGAGGAAATATATGTTCATAAAAGCCATCTAGGGACAGCTCAGGTGAGCCCCAGGAGTAACTGATCGCGCCTCACTAATCTCTCTTCTGAAGAGATTCACTACTAGCAAAGGTCAGGAATAAGCTGTGTCCATTTTCTGCTTGGTTTCTACAAAATAAATGGCGAAAGAGATAAAATAATGACCATTGCCAACTCGTTGATACTGCTTACTCCCACCCACAAACAGAATGAAAACTATAATTCAGCTTTTTCATTGCCTTGCAGGTTTTAGTGCTGGTACAGCCTCTTTGCTTGCTCAGAGGGCCGAAAGGTCTCACCTGCTGTTCAGGGTTGGTGCTTATCCTGCGTAATGTTGTGAGGAAAGCTGGCTGTCCTGGGGTGAATGTCAGGCTGGTTTACATTTCCTTTTCTGTCCTACCTTCCGTTACAGTTCTGCAGAAGTTAGTGTTAATATTTGGTGTGAGTGTTACCTAAAAAATCAACTAGACCATGACTCTGGATTCAGACCATGCGTGAAAGTTTATGGACAGTGTTTCCTAATCCCAGAGGTTACCTGTTCTGTAGGAACTTTAGTGAATTCCTGCAACATTATCCCTATTCCTAAAATCTTAACGCAGATAGCAACTATTATGTTGAGCAAAATGTGTTGGTTACTACTCAAAAACTAGTAGCATGACCTTACTTCATTGCACCTTCATTTGCTCTGAAGTGAGCATTAGTGGCACATACAGCTGTTAGGAATCTCATGTTACTGAAAAGTGAAATTACAGACAGACTGTGAAAGAGTTGCTTTAGCAATTCCACAGTCTAAGCAATTCCACCAAACACTACAAGCAATTCAGCCACAGTAAATGGTTCTTGTTGGCATGATGATCCCTTTTAAAATGTCATTTTCACTCTGATACTAGATTTAGCTCTGCAACAAGTACCAAAAGTGAAAAAATTTGTGTTCATAGATCTTCAGAATCATACACAAGAATGTTTAGTGCTGTAAACAGCCCCCCACTGCTCACTAAAACTTCTGTATGTTCATATATTCCAGGTTTCTGGGTAAGAGGGACTGACAAAGACCTCTAGTGGCTGTTTCCTTTGTACCTCACCTATTTTCTGGCAATTGCCTTGTGACTGGACTGGAAAGTGGATCTCAGGGGAATTTCTCATAGCCTTGGGGCTGACAGCAGAAGCAAGAATCTTGGGATTATTAGTGGAGGAGTAAGCCCTGCCTGTCAGTTCCCAGGGACTTCAGTAAAGAAAGTAGTACCTTGAGGTGAACCAACTTAAGCATAAATGGCCTGACTTCAACTGGGCTGAAGCATTAGAGTTCAAGTAACTTAAAACATTCACCTGTACATAGCTAACTTTGCCAGTGGAATTGTATTATGGAACAGAAGCTTAATTTTTTAAACAAAAATACATTGCTTACACCTTAAGTGTCTAGAAAGAGGAAAACTGACTGTTCTTCATCATGTACCGCATTAAGGGCACGGCTTGCTAAGAAGTCTATAATACTGTTCTTCTAAGAAAACCTACTGCTGAAAATATTCTCCTTCCTTCTCAGTTTCTCTAAACCTCTCCTGACAGAGCTTAAGTCCATGCCCGCTTGTCTTACTGGGAGCTACTTGGGAGAAGAGCCTGACCCCCCCCCCGGCTCCAACCTCCTTTCAAGGAGTTGTAGAGAGTGATGAGGTCTCTCCTGAGCCTCCTCTTCTCCAGCCTGAACACCCTCAGCCTTTCCTCACAGGACTTGTGCTGGATCCCTTCACAGCCTCCTTGCTCTTCTCTGGACCTGCTCCAGCACCTCAATCTCCTTCCTGATCTGAGGGGCCCAGAACTGGACACAGGACTGAAGCTGTGGCCTCACCAGAGCTGAGCACAGGGGCAGAATCCCTTCCCTGAACCTGCTGGCCACACTGTTCCTGATCCAGGCCAGGATGCCATTGGCCTTCTTGGCCACCTGAGCACACTGCTGGCTCGTGTTCAGCTTTCTGTCAACCCAAACTCCCAGGTCCCTTTCTGCCTGGCTGCTCTCAGCCCCTCTGTGCCCAGCCTGTAACATTGCATGGGGTTGTTGTGCCAAAGTGCAAATAAACCTATGCATTGCTTACTATCCTGCCAGAACAACTGCAGTAGCAACTTAACCCTCTAACAAATAGCTTTACAAATCAAACACATAAAAAACTTCTAACCAGTCACTTTGCTAGAGGTATGAAGACAGGAGACAAAATCTTATTATTAAATAGGGGTAATAAGGATTTCACCACAGAAAGCTCACCATTGTTTAAAATCTGCTGGAGTGTGTGGTTAAAATGGCAGGAGTAGGATTTCATTGTACAAATAAAATAAAAAACAAGGTCAAAGTGCCCTGCAAGAAGACACTGTTTTGAAAAGCAGCACTTGTACTGCTTAGAGGAACAATGTTTTGCCTCTTTGGTTACTGACCTCGTCATCCAGAAAATCACAAATCAGTGAGTTAGAAAACATGCCTTTTTGCTCCCCTCACTCTCAGCATGTTGGAGTATTTCAAATGTAAGAAAATAATAAATCACATTTTCATCTGATCTCTGAAGTAAAATGAGCTATTTAGCATTTTTATTTTTTATTAGGGTCCAAACACACAAGAAGACTTACTCACTGGCAGCATAAAGTGAGTGCCAAAGAGCTCCACCAGTGAGGAGACTATTGTAATGTATCTGTTCTGAAAAACACACGTTTAAAGAAACAGCTCTAGAGTCTGACCCATCTATAAGATGGTTCTGTTGCCCTCCATATGGTGTAAACCAGATTTCCTGCTACTTTCTCACTAAAATAGCAAGCCTGCTGTGCAGATACACTTATCTTCAAATAAATTTGTGCTCATGTACAAAAGTACAAATCCAAATACAAACACATAAAAAATCAAATACAGGAACTGGGTCATCTGAGATTAGCATATTTTCTGGGGACTGACACACACTACAAAGGCTTTTATTGGGTACACCATTTGGAAATTCATCATCTTTGTTTATTATCATGTCTCCATATGTAAGTGTTAGCTCCATCTAAGGCTGTCTGTTAGAAGAACACAATACTGTTATTCATACTGAAATCTTAAGTAAGTTTAAATATTTTAACGATCACTTAGCTGAATCTCACAGGAAATGTAGTACAGAAAAGGGAGAAAACTCAGCCTTTACAGATTTTAATTCTTGCTGAAGTCAGTGGAATATATATTTAACTCCTCATGGGAGCATTGGGGTGCTGCATGAGACACACACATGGCAATAAACCAGATTCTGCCTGCAGATACACATTTTTTAATCTCATTGACTGAAGTGGATGTTGCCACATGCAGGATTTGGACCTATGCATTTTTCAAGTGGAAATAATATTCATAGTGATTCCAAGTACTAATACCAAATGGGCACAGCATGAGCCCTGACATTAGTAAGAGCTAAGAATTTAGTGAATTACAGGCAATTTTAATAAAATCCATAAATTTAAAGTATTAATGAGTCTTAAAAATGTTACATTTTAACTCCCACTACATAAACAGTGCATAAGGGTATCAGGAAACATCAGTGTGTTGTAACTCTTGCAACATTATTAGGAGTCTCAAGGCATTTAGTGTTTTCTCAAATACAGTCATAGACATATGAGAGAGCCCTTTACCCTTGCATTAAAAAGAAAGGAAGAAAATATATTTCATCTAAAAGAAGCCCAAAATTTATTTTTTGAAACCTGTTTTTTTAAGCCAATCAGAAAATGTATTTTGACCAAATATACTTATAACATTAGTTCCCTATTTAGTCAGGTTTTAGACACAGATAAATGAACAATTTTATACACATCAGGAAGCTGAAATTCTAAGAATGACAGATATTCATACAATGTGTTAATATGTGCAAAGATCACTCTAGGAATAAATATCTATGAGCCTTCAGGGCCCATGTTCTGGATATCTTTACATGAAGAGAAGAATATGCAATACAAAATTTATCAGTCTGGACATATGATAATTTACACTTTTATATAACCTACAGTTTATCTGATGAGGAAACCACAGGCTTCAATACTGTAAGAGCAACCAGATTATCTTTCTCCCAGTTTTGTGTAAATTCATCATTTAAAGCTCTGTGTTTCCTTATGTAGGTAATAATATGCATATGGAAATTGTTAGCATGATGTTAGCATGAGCACGCTAGAAAAAAGTTACATATCGACTGTTTGGTTTGGTCTGTTTTTAAATGAAGCAGTATGTGCATCAGGGTGAGACACTATTTCAGTTTTAGTAAAGTTTACAGGTTTTAATTACTTGTATTTTGTCCCTATGACAGTATGGTCAGCAATACATAGAATTTAGTGCCCTAATCTAAGAGGGTTTTGAGAGCAGAGGAAAATTATTTTTTGAAGCACAATCAATCAAGAGGAAGCCAAGAATATAGGTGAGATAATACTGGACTTGACCTTGATGTCAAGGGATAAATACCTAATATAAGCTTTATAGTAGCATAAAAAATTAAATTAATCCAAACTGTCTGTCAGCTTTACAGTATGTTCTAGGGATATATTTACAAAACCAGAAGATTCTAATTGCTTGCAGTGCATTTCCATGGTAACCTTGGTCCAGCAACACATCGTTCAAGATCTTTTAATTATTTAGCTGGTGTACCTACTATATTCATAGATTTGTCCCCTTTCCATGCTGGAGAGGTGCAAGTGAAGAAACACACATGAGATGGCACAGAGCAGGACTTCTAGGCACAACTGCATAATGCCTTGTCTGCTGTTGTGCCTGCCAACTGCTGTCAGAATGCATTGTTGAGCAGTAGCTGGAAGAAATTAGACAATACAAGCAATGAATAATAAAACAAGACTTGGAATAGTATATTTTTTTTCCATAGTAGTTTCCACTTTTTGCTCACTGGAGAAGAGAACACACAGAGTATTTTAGCCATCTCACATTATTCTTCTCTTCCTTTATTCCACTCAGCAATGCTGGTCTGCATTAACAGTCTGAAAGGAAAACTACTGCTAGAAAATCAGGCTATATTGGCACTCAGTCTGGTCATTAATAGTGGAATAAATATAAAATTTTAAAGTATCTATGTATCATATGGTAAAATGCCTGATTTTAGCAATGCTATTAATATTCTACTATTCCAGTTACTACTATGACAATTCATGTAACTTTTAAAAGGGCTAAAGTATCTTCCCATTCCAAAGCTGAAAAGCTTAAATCACTTTCAAAACTCTGGCTATTTTGTAATCCTTATTTTAGAACTGTGGATATTGCTATTAATAGAATCACCTCACCCATTTCTGAGTCCAGTGAAGCAATAAACATCAGTGATGTTTCGTGACAGTGAGTCAGCTATATTCTTCTGAAAGGTGTTACTTTTTCCAGCTCTGAATTTGTCAAATATTTTAAAGTGAATATTCAGTATTCCTAATGTTTCTGAAGTACATTAACTATGTAATTCACTGGTTTATTTACTTTTATTCTGTACTGCCTTACTAGCTGAAGAGACTAATTCTTCCTGTGTCTTGAAGTGTGTTACCTATCTCTACATTCTTTTTAAGAGCTTTTAAGAGGTTACAAAATCTGTAGTCAAATGAGTGTGTGGAATCTTTCAGTTTCAGCGTTTTTCAGTTTCAGTTTTTTTTTCAGGGTTTTTTTCTTCTCTCCAGAACTAGAAACTAGAGAGTCTATTAGTTCAAATTTTAGTTTTTGAATTTTTAGGTTTAAATTGGATATTGAGTAGCTGGGATTTGGTATCTGAGCAGGTGAGATCTGACAGGTGATATGTGTCCTATCAGGGTACCCAGCTGCAGACTATAAAGCTGTCTGGGCAGAAGTGAGTCGCTGGCTGAGGGATTGGTGGGTGCTGGGAAGAAAAGGATCTGAGATGCCTGAGATGATAAGAGGAATTTTAGTAGAATAAGGAAATGTTGGTGGTTTGTTGTTTTGGGTTTGTTTTTTTTCCTTTTCCTCTGCTTGTCTATATGGTGAATGCTGGGAAGGCAGGGATGTGACAGTGATGTTCTCTTAGATACAAAGTGTGACGCTGGTTCTTTTTTAAGGAGTAGATATTTCCTTTCCTCTGATTGGGAAAAATATTATCCCAAATAAGTGATGAAAGAGACACATTCAGAAGCTTTTTCATCCAGGAAGTGGGTCATCTCTGCTTTAAAGGTAGCATGGCTATTTGTTGTTTTAATTATCAAGTAATTCACCTAAGTCAAGTTTGAATTTTTTGATCTGTCATCTGTCACCAATTTTGTGATCATGTCTTCTGGGTTTTTGTGTGTCAGTTCCTCCCAGTGTGCCTCTGGTTGCTGTTGCTTACATCTGGTTTGGGGCATTTGTGTCTAATGCTGCAGTATCAGCTCTGTTTGGGAGGTTGCTTTCTCAGAGAGGTACCTCTAGTCACAATCTCAAACACATCAGCTCCTTTCCCTCTACACCCACTTGTCCTGTTCTGTTAGGCATGTGACCAGCTTCTATTCAAGGTCTGTTGATGTGGTTCAGGAGGAAGCTAATGTTTCCCATTCAATAAAGAAGCTCTGCTGATTATTTATTTTAAATGTTCTGTTTAGAATTAAGTGTACCTGGTAGCTTGCCTTCATTATGAACAGTTTTGACCTGACCTAGTAAGAGCAGCATTCTATGTAAGCCACAAAAGGGCTCAGATATAAAAGATTCTAGAGCAGCATTAAGTTTCTTCATATATTTTCTTTCCTTACATGTTCTATCTCTGTTTTGAAATGGGCTGTTTCCCTTACGTGAGAAGAGCAGAATTCATTCTAGTCAATGTGTTAGGAAGATAGTACTGAAGTTCAGTAAGATCTGGAGTCTTTGAGAACCTTGAGCCCTTGGTACTGAAGACCTCTGAAGTAGTTAATTCTTCCACTGAGAGCCTCTTTTATAGTCTCTTACATTTTAGTTAAAAATATTTTTGTATTTTTTCTCATTAGGAACAAAGTGCTGATCACAGCTGCTCAAAAAGCCCAGATGAATGCCTTGAGACTGTGTGGACAACCTAACCATCTCCCTGCCTTGCTTGCTCAACCAGATGCTGAGCTGGCCCTGAGAGCAGCCTGGAGGTAAACAAAAGGTTAAAAGGAACCTGCAGCAGCCCTGGGGTAGTTCTAAAAAAGCAAGAGACAGTCAGTCCTCTGAGGCACACAACACTAATCATTTTCTCCAGTGAGGTCTTATATAAACAAGGAGCTCCTACTTGCTAGGTCTGCAATCAACATTTTAAAAATCAGCTTCATCTTTGGAGTTAGCTGCACTTGCTGCTTGCTTCAGCCACTAAGTTAATCAAGACATGAATCTCTCTAGAGGAGCTCTCTTTTTTTTTTTTTTTTCTCTCTCTCTATGTTAGCAAGGTGGACTTGCAGACAATTACTTACAACTGAGAATAAAATTACTTCTGTTACACCAGTAAAAGAGATGCACAAAACTTACAAGAAAGGATGAAAATGTTTTAAAGAAAACATTTTTTACTATAAATAAAAGTCCAGCTCTGAGTGATGGCTGTTGTGGAGTTCTGAATCCAGATTTATATGCATTTTAAATTCCATAAACTGCTCACCACCTTCTGTACAAGATGATTCACTTTTTCCAACCACTTCCATGCCACACGTATGGAATCTCTTGTACAATGTCAGCCAGTGCTGCACTATGTTTCATCCCCTTGTGTATATAAACCATGAGGAGTCTTTCAGTCACTCCTGTATAATCCCTGCTGCTGCAGTGTTCCTCTCAGGAGAGAGAAGGTATGGCTTTCTGATACTTTATTTTGTTATCCCTATATGGAACCTAATAATATAATAAACTTTATTGTAATAGCTACTAGAAGCACACAGATTACTTGATGTGTGTTAATAGTTTGACTTCAGAGTGCTTACCTTTTACCCTAAAATTGTGTCACTTCTGAGACTGTAAATTCTAGCTTGTTTATTTGTTGGCTTTTTTGTTCCTTTTTTGTTTGTTTGTTTTAGTTGTAACAAGATTGTCTTTGAGCTTTTAATCCCCTTCAAGTCTTGATATCAAGTGACATTTGTAGAAGATAAAAGATCCTTCCCATGCTGTAAGGCTTTCTCATCTGCCTTAACCTTTCAGTGTTTGGCAAATGGGATTAAAGCTTTTACTTGCATCAAAACAAAAGTTTAAAGTAAACTGCCAATAAACCTGTTGGCAGCTGTTCCAAAACATTCATGATAGTTTATAGATTGCTATGGCTGATGGGCAGTGCTTGCTGAATTCCTCAGGAGGGTGGAATTGGAACCAGACCTAGTAGGTGTGTTGTGAGGAACAAGGGAGCTGTTTGGTTGTGCATCTTCTCATTTCTCCTGACATCCATCCCAGAAATACAGCAAGCTCTCTCTCCTTTTTTTTGTCTAAGTGATAGCAACATCAGCTTTCTGAATTAGTCAATTCTTCAAATTTTCTTACTATTTGTTGCAATCTCCTTCCTTTGGCTTATGTTTGTGGCAAATTAAGCACTCTAAAAAGGGGATTCACAAGTATATGCCATAAATCTATGCACAGAATAATGGAACAACTCTTAAATTTAATTGCCACTCTGGAAAACATTGAAGAATGATTGAATTCATTGAATATACAGGGCTGGAGAGTCATTCCCTCGCCCTCCTCCTTCACAGGCACCTAAAACCAGCCTGACAGGTGAGAAACAGGCTTTCTGGTGTGGTTTTTTGTCTGCTTTGATAGTGCCTGCAGCTCTGCCAGGTGCAAGGTGTGGCTGTATGGGAGCTGAGCTGCCTTGTGCCAGGTTGTTTGTCTTTGCTGTGAAACCTGCATTTACCAACTTGTGGTAGGGAACTTGGAGCTGAGGACATTGTGCTCAAAGGAGACCACCGGTGGAGAAAGCAGCCTCATCTGCTACAGTGGAAGTGTATCAGTTAATACTGAATAATTAAACCTCTAATGAAAAAGTAGGAATTTGTCCCTTGGAAATATTACCTTTATCTTTTCCAAATTGTTTTGTCAGTATTATAGGCTTCATTAGAATCTGAGGGAACAACCCCCTATACCCTTCAAACAGCAGAATTGTTAACTTTGTCAGCTTCCTATATTCTCACTGTTTTCTGCAGATTATGAGTAAGTAGTTGTATGTTGCTTGTTTTTTTCTTTTTAAGAATAAGCACACAGTGATAGTCTGACTTGAAGGCCTCATTTCACAGGCCCATGACCTGTGAAAGTACAGCCAGCTGGAAAACAATTCCCCTGTATTAAACCCAATGCTAAAATACTGCAGTAGCTTTGTTACTGAATGAGCTATTTGCATGTGTCAGTAGATACTAGAATGCAAACTTTTATTTCATAAACAAATTCAGTTTGGATGTAAACAGATTTCTATGTTTTGTTGTGTTAATTGACTCCAGAACAGCAACATCTTAATTTGTTTTGGTTTTTTGTCATCTTTGAGGTAATTGTGGCCCACTTTACCCCAGCCCCCAAGTCTCTTTTCTTCTCTCATGGATAGGTTGGATTACATGAGACTCAAAGTTTTCATTTAAAGAAAGATGAAAAAGAGCAATCTCGTCTGGCTTTTCAGAAACATGAGGAAACCAGCCTTATAAGTTCATCCAGTACGTAGAGACATATAAAACACTTGTTTAAATGAAGAACTGCAGGACCCTGTTTCTTTTGAAATATTGCAGAATGCAGTATAGCTATTCAGATCTTGAACTTGCACTGGAATAGTAATGAGCTCTTCTGGGGAATTTTCCTAATGGCTTTACCTAAAATGACTGCTTTACATAAAATACATAAGGAAAAATACTGACTTGTCAAAATAATTTTGTGGGAACAACTAATTTTCCTGGGGCTTTTGACAGAAAAGCCTGCTTCTTGGTTGTGAGAGTTCTACCGTGTGTCCCTCTCTCTAGTGTATTTAAGTCTCTGCTCACAGTTCTGCTGGCAGCCTTGCCTAGTAATGGTTAACATACTTTTATTCTCTCCTGCTAAAGTTTTTCACTTCTCATCTGTGTTAAACTTCCTTCAGGATGGAGGTGGGACTGACTATATGTTTTCTGCATAGGCAGCATCTCTGGTTTGAATTCCTGCACTGCCATTCCTGACATGTGCCAGGGATCTGCCATGGGAAGTGTTTGCAAGTCATAAGGTGGTTGAACAGAGACAGGCAGAGGGCAAAGGTCCTGCTGTGAACTTATCAGGTTTTATCCTTATCCCTGAGCAATCCTGTCTTAGACTGTTTACCATTCTAGGCTGCATCAGCATATATCTGTTAGTTTTTTCTCCCTTTCTCCATATAAAAAACCCCAAAACACCTGTGACACCTGTTCCATCTGCATAGAAAGCAGAGTGCTCAAATCATGACATCACGTGATGTAAAACTGTTTCTCTCTGAAATGGGCATAATTCCCCCCCCACCACATTCTGTAAGGATGCAATGAGTTTAATTTTGTGCTTTGGGACTCCAGCAAGGGATCAGAGACCTGGCTACATAAACTCTTCCTTTTAGTGCTAGTTTTCAACTTCATAAAGGTAATAGTACTGTTTTTCTCTTAACTGAAGTCATGGGTGAGAATATGTTCAAGAATTTAGGACTGTCTGATGCTTTCTGGTGCAATCTGTTGGAATAGTTTAACTTCCTGTCAGCAGGACCTGCCAGTGAGCTGTTTTAGACATTTCAGCATTTCTATTTTGCAGTTTTCATAAGATGCTGGGTTTTGGTTTCTTTTTTGTTTGTTTGTTTGGGGTTTTTGGGTGGTTTTTTTGTTACACACACACTCGGGTAAATGAAAGTCACACACGGAAATGAAACCAAAGCTAGAGAGTATTAAAAGTTGACTGGAGCAGGAATGTCTGCTTTCAGTTTGTTGCTTCCTGTTCTGATCATGAAATTTGAATCCAGCTTGGTTTCATTATAACAGTTATCCCACAAGTCAGTGTTTTGTGTAGGTATGTCTGCTAGTGCTTCTTTGAAGAAGGGATCACTATAAATTGTCTTCTAGGGCCTTTTACTACAGAGATGGCATTTGGGTTGCCAAGATCTTAGTTCCTGTTCTGTTTGGTTTTTTTTTCCCCTGTTTTAAATCAAGCAAAGAATGAAAAAGTGCTAGATAGTTCCCTTTAAAATTCAGACTAATTTTTTTCTTTTTCTAGAGAAAAAATGGTGAATATATCAGTCAAAGAAAAGAACCATCTTCTCCTATACTGAGAGTGACTTTTTGATTACTTATTTTTCCGGTATAATAAAACCTATATTTATTTTATATTAAAAGCCTCAACTTATTTGCTTAGCAAGATTCTTCTTCTGATCTGTAAAATGTTTGTAACCAGAGAAGACTTGCAAGGAGATTCCAAGGAAATTTTGATACTTATCACAGAAGAATGAGGATCTAACCAAATGTTGTTTGGTTGTCACTGTCCCCACAAAGTCATAGGAATTTTTCTTTAAGCATCACTTTAAAAAAAAATTAAAATGTTACTTTGAGTTCTTGATGCTCAGCAAGGTTGCAGTATAACTTCATAAATAGGGTTAAACTAAGCATGTGGTTTTCTCTAAGTGTATAAGATGCTTCACTTGCTAATTCTTCAGTTTCAGTATGATTTTTACATTTCTGAAACTTAGAATGGAAGGTGAATTTGCCATGACAAATTCTACTTTCAAAAACTTTGAAGAGTGAGCATTTTCAACCATTCAGGTGTAGAAGCAGAAGTAATGCTCTTGCCAGAGGTGTCACAAAAATAAAATTATGTAGAGAAAGACTCTTCTACTTTTACCTGTATATATTTTTGTTGTTCTAGCCATTTTTTTAAATTTGCTGTAATTGCATATGTGTGTCTTGGCTGTTATTTTGCAGTAACAGATTTCGTAATTTCCAGAAACTCAATGTTTCTTTAAATAAGATTTGGTGCTATTTCTTTCCAGTCTTATAAAGCAGAAAAGAATGTGAATGTGCTTTCATCAGTCCAGTGTGAAGACACTCAGCTGTTATCTAAAAGGCATGATAATGGCACCACTTTTTTTCTCTTCTTTTGAGGGAACTGCTTTTTCATTTTTCTTTGGCTGAAACTAATTTTCGGTGTTGAAAATTGACTATGGTGGAAAGTTCTGACGTGGCTTTAACTTAATCACGAATGTCAAGACTTGATGTCTTTTGGAAAGAAAACCTTGCCAGCTTCACTGGTGATAGTTTAGTTTCACTGTCTTTCTTTTTACCCAAGAAGATCTGGGAAAGATGAAATACTAAAGGGTAACGTTTGAGTTCTGGATCTGTAAGTTTCTCTGTTGGGCAGAGAATCTCATCTGATTTTTCCAAGACCAAAAGGTTGGTGAAATTCCTGCTTCTGTTTAACTATTGTAAAGAGGAAAAGTGAAAGTTGAGTTTATTTTGTTATTTAGTGCAGTGAGTGGCCTGAAGGCTGTGTGAACCCCCCTTACTCACCCCCACCCCCTGAGGTTGCAGTGCCTAGAGGCTTTCAGTTGCTTCCACTGCTACTGGGAATTGGATTTAAAAGACAAGTGAAATTACAGGCATATAATTTTATGCATTGCATGGCAGGATAGTTAGGGCTATGAATTAAAATGAAGGACACTTGGATCCCTGCAACTATCCATTTTACCAGCTGTTTTGTCCTATTTGTTGGTAACTATTAAATTTCCCCCTTAGTGGTAACTAACCAAAAGGGTTATATGAGTTTAAATACAAACTGAAGAGCACCACTAATGCAGAAACAGCCTTTGAGTAACATTAAAAGATGAAATCTAAATTCATTATTTAGGAAGTTTCATGAATGGCAGCTATTTGTGAATCTCTAACCCAGTTGGCTTCTGAAGTCCTGTCATCCTGCCATGTGTAGCCTGTGGCAATGTTCAGGTCAAATTGTCCATCTTGCCAAAGTCGGTGACTGGGCTCCCGTCTGTGGTGCAGGGGCAGTGTCTGGGTTTGGTTGGGTGTCTGGCGGGGGAAGGACCGGCTTGTACAGCAGGTATGCAGCTCCTGGAGGAGGAAACAGAATTATCATCAAGACTCGTACTGGCTGACTTCTAGACAATAATTGCAGAGCAAAAATTGTCTATAATTACAGGAGAGCAAAGGGAGTGCTGCTTTCTGCTTGCCAAAGCTTGCTCAGACACTTACCTCAAACTTAATAGACTTTTTCAAGAATTTCTCTTCATGTGAACCTTCAGTAAAGAACCAGAAGCCGTGTGTAGCAGTGCCACCTAGTGTAGTCTGCTGGCCCTCGGCTGCCGGGGTTAACACGGCTCCTGTTGTATCTTGAGCCAACAATGGTTCAGGAAAATAAAAATTACCTCTGTATGAAGTGTTTTAAGGGTGGTTCTCTTGAAAGAAATTTCTGTCAGAATATCCTCTTGCTTCGAACAAGCTGTTAACTGATGGCTCGTTTCACTCTTTGCAGAATTAATGACAAAATATTTGTAAGTAACCCACACAGGAAAAGTTATTTCCTTTCTTATGTTTAGCTGTTAAAAGGAAACAGGCAGATAGGATGGAGTACTGATTGGATAATACTCTTGCTCAAGGAATATCAGCTTGATATTGCAGATAGTCATTAAGGATTGATTAAGTTATTCATAAAACAGTGTTGTCTGCCAAACTACATAAATTCATTTGGGAAGTGGAGGACTAGAAATGAGGATTAGATTACAGTTTTCAACCAGTAAATGGTTTATCCTGTGTGAGAATTCTAAAAAGAAATGTGTTTAAACTCACGATGACTCTTAACAAATTGTAACTTACAACTCCCAGCATAACAGCTGCTCTTGCTGTTAGGTTTGGCTCCTAACTGCTGAAGAATAGGCCCCACAAGTCTGACCCTTGTTATTCTGACAAATCTGTGAAGCAAATTTTTTTTTTCTCTATATAACTCTAAAGATTGACTAATGAAATCTAGATAAATGTATCTGGATTTCCACCAGTTTTAAGGAAACACATTTAGTTTAGTGTGTCTCTAACCAAGAGGAAGTTCCCCACTGCATCTGGAGCTGTTGGGAATTGCATGTTTTTGATAGATTCCCAAAGGAAATGCTGTCAGCCAGAGTTAGAAATGTCAGGAGGACAGAAAGCAAGAGGCACAACAGCATGATTTATACTTGCATGGGATTTGTGGTGCTTTGCCTTCTGATTTAGCTGCTGAAACCCTTTTTCAGTTAAGAGTTGTTTACCTGGTGCTGTCTAATTCAATACACAGACACTTGTGACTCTACATGTGGAACATGGAAAATCCTGGTTTTGAGTTCAGGTGTACAGATATCCCCTCTTGATCTGATGTTGTGGGCATGAGAAAAGGAGAATTTATATATATTTGCTGCCTATCTACAGTAGAAATGGGCATAAACAAAAGGAGTCAGTGCCAGTACCTAGCATGCCCCTCTTCCTCTGACCACATTTATTTTTTTTAACTCTGGCTGATGCTTTGCTAAGAAATGGTTATAATAAGACCTCATGCTGACTTCAGAGGGAGCTACTGCAGTCCATGAGCTTGCCTTCTGTTGCCCCAGCTGGACTGTGACCTGAGCAATTTGACTCTCATTTTTTTGAGTGAGCCTAGCTGTGAAATTGAAACTATCACTGTGAGTAGACTTGGCTGTGTATTGGTTGAGCATCAGTATTGCCTAGATATAAAAAAAGTAGAATGAGATGAAGCTGGAAAATTACTCCCTCTGACTTGGCATTACTTACTTCCTA
The DNA here is from genome assembly GCF_003957555.1 of Calypte anna. NCBI lineage: Eukaryota > Metazoa > Chordata > Aves > Apodiformes > Trochilidae > Calypte > Calypte anna. Next base: position 8,301,258 of record NC_044260.1, read on the forward strand.
TGATAGTCAGATTTAAACCATCTAACCTGGCTGTGCTTTTTTTTTTCTTTTTTTTTTTTTTTTTTTTCTGGCATTAACATACTCTTACTCACAGCATCTTACTTTGAGATGCTGTTGTGAATTCCAATTGGGTGTAATTTAACATTTAGATTTTTAGCTAAACTTAACAACCCTAGAGGCTTTAGAGTTTGAAGGCTTTTTTTATTATTATTAAAGACTTATTATGCAGTCAAGCAGTATTTTCCCAGGCTGTCTGCTGCTGATGCAAAGTGGCACACACAGATTGCACATAGCACAGAGTAATGACCTGCTGAAGAAACTGCACAGCTTAGTGGCAGAGAGTGAGGAGCACCTTGATGATTAGTCATCCATTTAATGGGAACTATTTGAAATTTTGTCTGCTAGTCCAAGGAACAACTTAAAAGGAACAACACTGACCTACTCCACCTCCCACACAGAGGAGTCCAGTTATGATACTGATAGAGTAGATGAGGTGAAAGCATTTTGACTGCTCTATCATGGATGGGTGACAGAACTACATTTGTCTTTTATTGAGGTAGAAAAGCACAGTTGTGTTGATTATTCTGAGTACAGAACTTAACACAGTTCAGATTTATGATCAAGGATTTGTATTCTATGCAAAATGATCTAAAATTAAATCTGCTGCTTGGTAAAGAAATTATCCCAGTTCCCTCTACAGCACTGAAGCCAAGTACCAGTGTTACTGTGAGGGGGGAAAAAGCAAGGGAGAAATCTAAGTAACAGAAATTCATGTGCAGGATATGCCACATAATGATTATGCCAATGAGAAATATCTGTGAATAAAGCAAAGCTCGATGTAGAGGCTTAAGCATTAAGAAATGCTGATGCACAATCCCTCTGAGAATTTGTTACCTTACATCCTAGCAAATAGATACACACAATCCAGTCACTGAAGAGCACAGCAGGGATGGAAAGTAACTCCCACTGCTTACTCTGGTATTTTAACCATAAGAGCAGCCTCCTGTCAGTAGAAATCTTTATGAAAAAAGTGCACCTTTGGTAATGTGCATAAGATGTTAAGTAAAAGGAGAAAAGAATGGAAAAATAATGGGAAAAGTACATAATCCCACACAAGTATTTGACTTGTTTCAGATGTCTTGACAGAGTACTTATGCTACTAGAGGTGGGTGACCATGGTTGAATCTACTGAGACCATCCATGGTCTCATTGTGGCATTCATGGTCTGAAGTTGTGGCAGGTATCCTTAGAGCTTCACTTGCTCACTTATTTGCCTCTTATCTTGCAGGAACTAGGGAGCATTTTTTTATTACTGTATTAATATTCTTGGGCAGGGAAAAAAGAGGATTTGGATTCCAGCTTTCTGCCACAGCACAGGAGAGCCATGAAATGAGTTTCATTAGCAGGAAAGCTGAGCAAGTGCAGTGACAGAGGTATGCACAGGCAGTGAAGTTGGATGTTTTCATGTGTGTTTATCTTATATCATTAGAAACATTGGCAAGATACATTGTGTGGGAGAATCCTCTTTATGTGTATAACATGTCAGAAGTCTTCCTGTGGATGAAGTTTTCTGCATTTTAAAAAGCAAACAAGCCTATATAGAAATGTATCCTATAAATGACATTTACCTTCATCACAAATAGGATCCATATGTTTGTTAATGATGTAAATTAATCCAGTTAAGGTGACTAATCTAGTAGAGTGCTTTCCCAAGGCAGTCAATGCCATCATTTGCCTTTTTGAGTAACCTGTGGAAAAGCAGCAGGAAGATCTTCTGATAAATCCAAATGATAAATCCAAAATGGACTATAATAGAAAATAAGTTAAAGGGTTTTTATTCTTTTGCCTTGCCGTACTTCTGGACTACACGATGAAGTAAGGTGGGGAATTTTCACAAGTATTCTGTTCTAAATTCTTTAGTAAAGTTCCTCGAACACAATTCCCTTCAAGCTCTGCAGTCTGAAATGCACGTAGTTCATGGCTTTAAGAACACCTATGTAATGCAATAATAAAATGCTTCTTTCTTCATGTCTACTTAAGGAAGTAATAGCAAAGTAACTCTGAGGTTTTGAACTTGGATTTTTGTTTCTGTTTATTCTTGTAAATTGTCTATCCAGTGAATAGTTTAAGTTCATTATGCTGATGTATGGGATGTGTTAAGAAATTCTTGATGATGTTTTTGAAACTGGGGTTTGAGTATTTAAATTTCATCATCATCATCATCACTTTCCAAGAGAGAGAGCAGTGACAGTTATACAGAAAATTACTGTAGCCTGTTGTTCAACCTGAATGCATTCAAGTTCTGACAACACTGATACTCCTGGATGTCAATTAAATTTTTTATTTATGGCAATGCTGTTATCTGTGCTGGTTACTCTAGTGTTCTCAGCCTGGCCCAGTGAAGATCATTGACAGATTTTAAGTTACCATGAAACCAATGACTCATATTTAAGTTATCTGGGAGTTGGAGGGTTATAGAGATAAGTTAGCAGTAACTTGTCTCCATTGCACATCAGCCTTGAAAAATGCAACTACATTTTGACTGGGGGAATGGATTTTATTATTTTCCAGGCAGAAGCAGGAGAGCTTTTTTACTTTTCCTACATCTTAAAAGAATCAAATTTATAGCTAGTGGAAAGAATCAGACAGTTGGTGTTACAGTAAGTCTGTTTCTGCAGCTCGTTATTAAGAGCTACTTGAGATTTGCATGTGCTGGGAAAGACAATGTGGGAACTGCAGTACAACTGCATTTTTACTGTCTTAGTTGCAATTTTGCATCTTTACAATTCTGTGTTGTGGGGCTGGGTACTAAAGCCTCAAGCTAAAAAGTTATGTCCCACTCTGTGTGGGTGTGGAAGAACCTTGACTGCCAAGAAAAGCGTCTAGGACTTAGTAATAGAGTGGTTTACAGGGGATCACTGGTAGAACAGAGAGGTGCCAATTAGATTCATATATTCAAGATTGTTTTGCAATCAAGTAATTGCCTGAGCCTTCTGATTAAGGCTGGAAGATTTTGGCTGGGCTTCATAAAAATCAGAAGCTGTCCTTATTGCCTTCCAAACTCTTAGGAAGACTTTGCTTAAAGACACATGTGATTGGAAGTGTGCCAAGGAACAAAACCAAAGACCATCTGAAATGAAAACAGGGAGCCTACTGTACCTGTACTGGTCCTGTCCAGCAGACTGGTTACCAGACATACCCACTACTGGAGAGTTTGGCAAGTCCTGCCAGCTTTATAGCCTAATGGAAGAAGTTTGTATTTTAACAAGTTTTTCATCTTAGACATCCCTTGTTTTCCTGCATAAGTAAGAAGAGGGAAGCTTATAATACTCCCTATGGGAAATGTCACCACGAGTGCCACAACTGGCACCAAAGTATTAAAATGTTTCATTTCTTTAGGAAATTTAAATATACATAATGTTATTTTCTTCAGCAGAAAGAAGCTGTGATGGAACCAGTAATTCAAAATAAATCCAGTTGATCATTGTAATTACCAGATTGTATATTGTCTCTGCAAATGCACAGTCCAAGGCTGGTGATAACATCTTAGAATATATTGCTTCTGTGTTCTCCCCATGCTCTTTTTCTGTAAAAAGTGGAATTCTAATTTTTGAAAAGCTGCTTCTATATCTTATTTTTAGTTCTGAAAACTCAGTTAAATTGAAAATGTATTTTTAACACAACACTTAAATTTGGGAGCTGAAAGGAGTGGATTGTTTTGCTTTCATCAGCATAATAGATTACTTTCAGTTCTGTATTTCTTGTCTTTCAGATTTTATAGTTCAAGTAGAATTTTATTATTCAATTAATGGGATCAAGGCAACACACTTGGTACACAGTAACTTCTTCCAGATGATACATGCTTTAATGAGCAAGTTGGTGTTGAGTCATTCTGCCAGATTGCTTTCCCACTGTCTCTCTGCTTCTGTTGTTGAGCAAGAGAGAAATAATGCAGTGGTTTCAGTGGTTTGGATACCAAAATATTCAGAGAGTAGCAGATGGAGGATGTGGATGTGCAAGAGTATCCATGTAGGAGCTGAGAGAAAAAGCTCCAAAAGCAGCTGAACTAGTAATTGATAACACAAACTGTTAAATCACTATTGGCTTGTTACCTAAATGGGACTCTGAACTGCAATTTTAAAAAATGTAATGCTTAAATAGAGATGTATCAATCTTTGGTTGCATTGTCAAAATAAATGAGACATTTATAACCTATATGTTGTAAAGAAAAACTCAGCTAGTTGCCAGTGTAAACAAATTGCAGTGCAGCAAGATAAAAGTCCTGAATTCGCACTCCTTTTCATTAAGATAAATTAAATGCCAGCAAAAACCTCAGAAAAGAATCTGCATAGGCTCATTCTAGGTCTCCAGGGCAAATGAGGTTACTGGTGTATATGAAGTGTAGTAATTTTCACTGAGCAGAAGAATACGTTCTGATCTTTACCAGAATGGTGATCCATCCCTTACTCTGTGATCTCTCTCTACAGATTTAAGCAGTTCCTTGCATTGGTCCTGGTCTACCTCCACTAAGAAACTGATGAGTCTTTTTCCTGTTGGACTAGATGACCTTTAGAAGTCCCTTACAATCCAAATTATTCTAATTATTCTAACTTTTTAATGTTGCACTTGTGTGGACATGTTCATAATAGGAGAAGAAATCACATGTAGCATCCTGTAGTATCACTGAATATGTTGTAAAATTGTAAGCTGTAGCATTTTGTGTGTATTACTGCTGGTGTTGCAAATCATGGGTCCTGCTCTTTTAAAAAATTTAACCCATTGGATTGAAAAGGAGCACATGGATCAGGTCAGCCCTGAACAATGAAGAAGACAGTTCAAAAGAGTATAAAGGTGTTTTCAGGCCACTGGACTGCAAAATTGCTTTCCAAAGCCATATAACAAATCCTGTATCAATAAAGAGGACCTCAAATCCACAGACAGCATGAGAAATTAAATTTATCACAAGTTTTTTTAGCCTTTGTAATAGTTAGGAACTTTGCTAAATAAAAATGTAGACTCTTCCCAAGAAAGGACATTTCCTGTGCTGGATAGAGTGTCCATGTGTGTATCTCGAATCCCAGCCTTAAATTCCAGATGGGATTCCAGGATTTTGTTGTTAATGCTGTGATTTACTTTTTTATTATTTTGGTTTTTTAATCACTAAAGAAGTAAAATTTTGCCTGTGACCTGATGTATGTTGGGGGCCTGTTTCTGTTTTTACTGCTCTGTTTTCAGTTGCAAAAGAGAGAATTTCAGTCTCTAATACTTCTCTCATAGCACCTCAGTTTGAGTTCTGGAAACTGCATTATTCCTGCCAGGTCATGCAGCTGTGAGATCAGGGCAATTTGTGACAATGCTTCTGTTGTTTGAAGTGTATGAGGTTTTCAGACTTTTAGGAATGTTAGTCTTGCTGTTGCTTTTATTTGTTTAACCTTTTCCTAAGCCAAAAAACAACTTACATTTGCTTGTATCTTGAAAACTAGTTAAGAGTAGAGGATATTTACACAGAAAAGTGCCTGGACTGGATATAGATTTTTTAACAAACTGGCAGAGTCAAGCACTAGAATTCATGAAACTGACTCAAATCTGAGCTTAGGCACAGACTCAAACCCTACCAACATCAAGCCTGATGTACAGGGAGCAGCAGTCAGCAATTTAGGGGATTCAAAGGGAAAAGTTAAGATTGCAGAAGCTTCAGGTGATAGGATTTGTCAATCAAAGCAGGCAGCCAGTCACCGTAGCTTGTCAGTGTAGACTACCAAAAAGGCTTTATTTGGTTATCTAATGTGTATATGTATAATTATGCCACTGACAGTGTGATCTAGAGGCTAATTTTGGTTTAAGGTTGTTACAGTGGAAAAATAAAAGATCTAAGACATTTTGCTTGACAGACTATGGTTAAGTGATGTGCTGTTAGGTTTTGCATAGGAGTGTGTGGGTAATATGCTGATGGAGATTGCTTTGCCTGAAACCTTGTATACACTGTCTCATCATGCTGATTGCCTGTGTGCAGGAATTTTAAGGGTATGTCATGTCTCTCAGCTAACTGTTGCATACCTAGCAAGTGTCAGCATGCAAGCAACTTTCATCAAAGGGACTATATTTAAGTTTACTTACAATGGGTGGGCAAACAGGAAGGAGAAAACTCATGCTTACAAAAGGGTAACTTCAGGTATGGCAAGATCTGTGAAGATTCAGGTCTGAAAGACACAAGCAAACCTCAAATAGTACAAGAGGATGGATTAGTGCCATTAGTTCCATACCAGTGTGTAAGAACTGGTTTTTAAGTACAATCTAGGGACCGTGTATAGTACTGCTTTGTTAAACTGGACACCTTGTTTTAGTGCCGTTTGTGTTAGCAAAAGCAATATATAAGTTATTATATTATCTGGGCCCCTCAGTTTAGGAAGGATATTGTGGTCCTGGAGCAGGTCCAAAGGAGGGCAACCAGGCTGGTGAAGGGACTCAAGCACAGATCCTATGAGGAGAGGCTGAGGGAGCTGGGGGTGTTCAGGCTGGAGAAGAGGAGGCTCGGGGGAGACCTCATCGCTCTCTACAACTCCCTGAAAGGAGGTTGGAGCCAGGTGGGGGTTGATCTCTTTTGCCAGGCAACTCTCAGCAAGACAAGAGGGCAGGGTCTTAAGTTGTACCAGGGGAGGTTTAGGTTGGAGATTAGAAAGAATTTCTTTACCAAGAGGGTGATCAGACATTGGAATGGGCTGCCCACTGAAGTAGTGGATTCTCTGTCCCTGAAGCTATTTAAAAAGAGACTGGATGTGGCACTCAGTGCCATGGTCTAGTAACTGCAGCAGTAGTGGATCAAGAGTTGGACATGATGATCTTTGAGGTCCCTTCCAACCCAGCCAATTCTATGATTCTATGATTTAGGGGATAGCTTTGTACTTTTTAGTAATGGGCCATCCCTTCCTAATGAAATATACTGCACGCTGTACAGCTGAACTACACAAGTGTTGAAGATGTGAAGTCTTAAAGACAGTTATGATAGCCTGTTAAATCCAGTTTGATAGTGCCAAAAAGAAAAAATTACCTGCACAAAAATATTGATTGTTCCTCCCCTTGTCCTCTGAGTCTTGGCTTGCAAGACAGCCAGGAAGGCATTCCCAAGGGCTCTCCTCAAAGTCTGAGTCATTTGCAAACCTGTTTTAACTTAAGTAGCAGATTGAAAATAACTTTTGAGACTATGCATCTGCCAAAAAGTGTAATGCAGTGGTTCATATAATGGTTTGGTTTTGTTGTTTTCTTTAATTCTTTTTATATAAAAAAAGATCTTGCATGTACATCTTACATGTTTGAGGAAGGAGTGAGAATGCACCACTGCAGCCGCTTTATATAGGAAATGTCACTGGAGTACTTGTATTCATCACTTGCACAAAGCCAAGTACAAAGAAAACTACAAACTGAAAAATGGGGTTTTATTATATACAGGACAGTAATTAGACATTTTATCCTGGTTTAGGGTTAGCTTTTCACTCGGAGGGGTAAGAGTCATTGGGTCCCTAAATGACTGGATGCTTGAATTCTAATAAACAGCCAAGCCACATTCCAACTTTCCAATGATCATTTATTTGAAAATTAATCTTTTCCTAGCAAAGAGCCATCCTAAATGCTTCCCACTTAAACTGCTATGTAAATATTTGCATTTCTTTGCAGGTACAAATTTACCTAATGCTGTTTTGAGAAATGTAATTGTGGCATTTACATAAATGTGTATGGAAGGCAGTGCAGTTCATAGTTTCTGCTTCTCACTGTGTCTTACATGCCTTAAATTTATGTGCCAGGGAAGGGATGTGTACTTTGTAATTCCAGTTAAGGAGGATATATTGTCTGGTTTTATGCATCTTACAACATGGAGGCAGGATTTATAGGCTGCTCTTCATTTCTGTTTGGATTATTTATTGTTACCCAGTCCTTTGTGTAGAGTGCAATGAACTGATCTATTATTTTATTGTGCCCATATTATAATCTCATCAACAAAATTAAATAGAATGAAAATATTTTTTTCAAAAAAGCAAAAAACTAAAATAGAAAATACTCATCTGAGAGACTGAACTAGTTACATTACATATATTGGGAAAGAATTGTACTTTCCTGGCATTGCTATGTGAATAAGGTTATAGAGGATGGCATAAATTGATGTTATTTAAGTTACCCAAAGAAAATTATTCCTTTTAGATGTAATGTCTGAAGCTTTACTGAAAACTTGAAATATCTAGGCCATAGGTTTAGAAGGTATTTTCAGAATCTGTTGATCTAGGGAGTGTGATCTGTGTTGATAGCTTTTCCAGTGGTACAAGAGGGGGTCAAGTTGTACATGTTGAATTTCAACAGTTAAAATTCTTGACTACCTCTGAACTTCCCCCTATTTCTTATTGATAGCAACAGAAGAAAACTTGCTTTTAATGAAGTATCTTTAAAGCTCTGACTCAGAAATCTGGCTGCTGTCTTTCCCCCTACACATGCTCCCAAAAGACTTAGTGGATAAATAAGCAACTCTCTACCTCCTACAGTACCTGCCTTTACTCCTGGCAATTCTAGAAAAGAAAAAAATAGTATGCATTGACTGCTTTCTGTAGCTTGATTTTCCTCAAGACTACAGAGTGATCCCAGTTGGCACTTGTTCACTGAGTGCCTAGATTCACAGATGGAATCCACCTGCCAGTGTTGTCCAGAAAATGGTCATATTTTAGTGAACATTCAAAATTATTTCAGATACATAATAATTTCCTCAGTATTTGGTACAAACCTCTCCTTTACATTTGAATGTAGCAACATTTTAAAGGGAACTGCACTTTGCTGTTCATTATTTGGATTGTGAGTAACAAGTGTGTAGGAGCTGAGGAGTGTGCATCGAGTGAGAGCCCAGCAAATACACATAAAGACTTTGGTCCAAGTTCTGCTCCTTTTCTCTAGATTGAGCAATGCCTCAGCCACTTACATATCTCAAAGACCTGGAAAGCATGGTGTAAAGTAAAAAATAAGGCAGTGAAATCGGGTTGAGATGACAGGTGTAGTTTATCTGGCATAACCAAATAATGAGCAAAAAGCCCCAGTAACTCCACGAGCTCTGTGTGTTCCTGTCTCCTTGCTGTGCTGTTGTTGGGAGGATGGCACTGAGTCAATGCAGCTGCAAGTTTTATTAACCTGGGTTTCACACAGTGTTGCCATGGAAGGGGCTTTTGTGAGCATGGTAGAGGTTATGCTGTACCCTTACGTTTTCAAAATGACAACAATATAAAGGGAATGTACAATTAGTCCCTGGAATGTGTATGCTGTCCACTTTCCTTCTTAAGCCTGTGCACACAGATAAAATGCTTTTCTAAACTATCAATGGATTTGTTTGCCAGATGCTTTCCAGATGAGTACAGTGAGGGTGGTGAAAGGAGGACTTTTGGCTCAACACAACTCCTTTGATTCCTTTCATATTTCTTTCAAAACAAGCTTTTGTTTGTTTTTTAAGGAACAGGAAAAAAAAATCTTGGCAAGTTAGAAGGGGGAAGATTATTTTGTGTAGTATTGTACTGAAACGCTGGGCATCTTTAGTCCTAGAGGGATGGAGAAAATTCAAGGCCTTTTTTATTTTTAAAATGTGTTGCCTTTGGTAATGTTGAGAAATGTTTTATATGCGAGATGTCTGGAAATAATAAAATTGGCCTTTTAATTACTTGCATAATTTTTTCTTCTGTGTCCAGTATGTAAGAGGCCACTTGTTCAGTGCAATCTGGGAAGTGAAAAATGGAAACAAGCTTCTACTTTGTTTTCTGTTTATACCCTGACATTTCTAAACAAGAGAAGAATAGAGAACACTTGTAGAAGCAACTGTTTTCTCCTAGTTTTAGAAGAAATAACAAATGAGAGTTTTGACTATGATGATTTTGATTTGATAATGATATGATTTATGATAAATATTCAGAACAATTAGAAATGTTTAGTGTCAGACATTGTAAACCACTTTACCTAATATGAATGCCAGATTATGTTTCATTATGAAGAAAAAATGTTACACTTTCTGTGTGTGACAAACTACTTCAGCATTTGGACTACTGATGAATTACAACACATCAATCATAAAGATTGAAGGGTCCAATGAGAAGCAGCCAACTAAAGAAACAATTGACTGTTCATTACTCACTACAGAAAGTGGAGAAAACTTAAAGAAACCAACCAAACCAAAAGCCTATATCTTATTACTGTATAAGCTGGCTCTCAGGCTTAGTGCTGAAGACTTTTAACAATAATAGAGTAGGATTTCCATCACAAAAATGTGCACCTATCACTATAGTAGCAGAGTCTATTGCATCCAGAACTGATATTCAGCAGTCAGGAAGAGAGACTTCTGTAAGCAGTGGCTAGTTGGTTGGTAACTAACATCAACACAGCTTGTTTGGGATGTTACCTTGTTGTTGTCATCTTATTGATGAGCTATCAGTCTGCTCACAAGGAAAGAATATATGTTCTTTTTACAAACAGTACTTTGCATGATTGGCTGAGCATATTATGCAGATCTTCAGCTTCAACACACCTATGGAAGTGCCTTTAAATGAGCATTCTGCTGGAACTGCAAAATTCTAACTTCACAGCCTGATTGTTTTGCTGTGAGGAAGCAGGCACAAAATAATTAAAATGCTAGGTCCCCTTAAACAGACTTTGACATAAGTCTTTCAAAAGGACAGACTTCTTCTAAGACCATGATCTACTTTTGTGGTATAGAAGCAGGAAAGTGGGGGAACAGGGTCGACACAATAAAACACAGACAGTTTTGCAGTGAGAATGCTTAGCATAGCTATATACCACAGACTGAACTGGAATACCTTGTTGTCAGTGCCTAAGTGCAGGATTTTTTTTGTTTCAATTTGCTGCAAATTTTATTTGGTGGGTTATACTTTTTCATTATAAATTATTTTGGAGGGTCTTTTTGTGGTTACTTACAAAGCTGAGAGTGTTGTAAAGTAGTTTTCCCAAACACACCCAAAGTTATAAAGGTAGCTAATCACTCTTTGCAACTTGCCCCCTTCATGGGAGTTGTGTGTCTCTGCGGACATTGAGGAAGCTCCACTGTGCAGGCAGCACTTGTGACATCGGCATCTAACAGCTTTTTCCCTGACTCTGTTTGAGATGTATTTTCCTGCCTGGAATGGAGGCACGGTGGTGCCCTTCCTTTTGTGTATCCAATAGCAGCAGGGAGGGACCTGGCAAGGGTTGTGTTCTCCCATAGACCAGAGGTAAAGTGGGGACACTGAGTCTGAGCCAATAGAAAGGAGTAACAGTGGGAAGAGAAGCTTTTGTGTGTAGTAGTAGCTCCCAGGGAGGGGGCAGGGTAAGGTGCATGGGTAGCGGCAGAGACCAGAGCTTGCTAGAGACAGGTTAGAACAAGTAACTGCAATTTCAGCAGCCAGTTCAGACAAACCAGCCTGAACCAGCAAAAGCACATCCCCAGTTCTGCAATGGCTGCATGTGCAACTGAGCTTTCTCCATAGCTCCTCACTGTTCTGGTACAGCTCTCTGAAACTCTAGCATGATAGTGGGCACAGAGATTTCCATGCTTTCTCCCCACACTCTGCAGAGAAAGGAGCTTCTTGTTCCTTCTTTCAAAGGGTCAGAGGTAGGACATAGTCATCACTAGTCCCATTCTCATTTGAAAAACCATTCCATGAGAATTGGGAGTTTGTTTCAAGAACATTCCTGGTTCTAGCACATTAGAAGTAAGTAACATTTGTGATGATACTGCCAAGCAGTATTGGTTGTGGTTCCTGAAGTAATTAACCAATATAGCTGGTTTCCTGAATAACAACAGTTGTCCCTTCAAGTACTGTTATGGTTCACTCAAATACATGTACTCTGCAAGGGGAAGATGAAGAGATGTTTCTTGTGGTGTCCCTGCAGTTCTGATGCATTATTCAGAAGTTCATGAGCACATCTCCAGACAATGGTAATACCACTGTTCTTGCTTAGAGAAATCAGTACTGAAGCTCTTCCAGATGAGATTTTTCAGATGTCACTTCACCAGACACTTCTTGTACCTTCACATAATCCTGCAGCAGTGATTACAGTAGACTTGGCAGAGCTGAACTGTAAAAACTTACTGATAACCAACAGGGGAAGCATCAGCCATTGCTGATCCCTGAAGTACTCTGCATAGTGCTGTATGGAGCTATGCAGTGTTAATGATTACGGGCTACTGAAAACTAGGGACATGTAGCTCTGCTTAGCAATATATATAGATTACTTGCAAGACAGCCAAGCTCCAAAAGCAGCAAAAAGCACATAACAAGAAAATGATTGGAGGAGCGAGTGGCCACGGGACAGCAAAAGGATCCAGCAGTACCACAACTGATGGAGGTAATGCAGTAGCCATAGCAGCCTCGAGCTCAGTGTGTAAAATCTTTGCTTAACATTTAATCAGCTCAGCCCATCACAGTATCTGCAGTGCAGAAGTGTCACAAGCTGGGCTGGATCAGAGCTCCCTCAGGACAGAGCAGCAGCTCAGTCCTTCCCGGAGAGGCTGAGGAGTGTCAGGGTGTTTAGGTCCCTGTGCTTCTCTGCAGTGTACACAAATGAGCACAACTGAAGCAAATAAAAGCCCAGAGTCCATTTTCATGTTTACCTTGCTTTCCTGTATGGCATGTTTGGAAATGCTCACTGGTTCCACACAGCCAGTGCTGCGTAGGAACATGAGGGGTCACGTACACATTTCTGGCACTGTGTCAAGCTCGATGAGAGCCAGAGCTGAGACAGTTATAGGTGGAGCTGTCTGAGATAGCTGCAAGTACAAGTTTCACAGACTTCTCTCAGAACATTGCCTGCAGGGCACAGATGTGATATGAGGGGACGAATACACTCCTGTCTTTGTTGCATGTTTGTAATAACATGACTAGTTTTGTTTCTGAAGCTGAGCTTTTAAAACAATGTATGTAGCTTTTCCTCCTACATTGCTATAACTGCATTATAGCCTTTCAAGAAGATGTTTAGTCTGAGCCCTACAGTGTCAGATGCTCATTCAATAAACACTTTCCCTTCTTGTGTGTGAATGCAAAGGACCAAGCAAGAATGTGTAGGCCACAAGTTGTAGGAGCTGTTGCAGGGTGCCTGTGACCTGGGTAATCAGCAGCACAGGGGATGACTCCTGTGACACTAATTGTGAAGCCTGGTTGAGCGTGTGGGTCTGCACTGCTCAGTGCTCACCGTGTCACTGCAGCTCCCCGCTCCTGTGCCTTCTCTGCTTGGGTGTAAAGTAATTGTGATGGATTTTTAGACTGGAGAGTAGGGACACAGAGTGCTCATTGTCCCACTACCTTCCTGACCTCACTTTTCTCGTTGCCCTCTGACCTGAAGATTATTTTCATTGTTGGTTTTTGGTTTTCCCTTTCTTTTTTTAAAGCCTGTTTTTCTTGTGCTGAATTTTCTTATGAATATTTGTTTTAGAACGTGAAATTTCCCAGCAGAAGAGAACCACTGCCTTGTTTGGGTTTTTTTCTTCAATTTTTTCCTCTTTAAAAATTCAGTTCGATATTGCAGGCTTCAGTGCTGGTAAACCAGTAAATACCTTTAGGAAAAAAGAAAAAAAAACCCAAACTAAAATAAAGCCAAGCAAAACTGATCAGGAGACTCATTTGTATGGAATCAGTCTGCTGTGTGTTAAATGCACCAGATCAGTGTGGGTATAAGCTTGAATTTCTTTGCATTGGCATCCAGTGAAGGACTACCTTGGTGTTTATAAATCCTGAGAGAAAATCCAAACAAAAGTTCAAACTGCTGTGTTGTCTCCTGTACTTATTTGTCTAATATCGATACAGGATTGTTATCTGTGTTTTTTAAAAATAAAAATGTAAGAGATCAAAGGACATCATAGGAAAGACTGGATAAATATTTATGGATTCCAGTTGAAAAATAACTAGAGCCATTAAGTCCAAGTAATTAGGAAAGTCTTTCCTTCACCAAACAATACTTATACCAGTCTGAACCGTATCATATTCTCCTGACAAAGCTTTACTACAAAGTTTGGTTTATAGCATGGTTTTTAGCAGGCCTGAGGGCAGAGGATAGATCTGAAGTGGAAATGCAAGTAATAAGGAGCTAACAGTTATTTTATGGTTGAGGAGACCCCACATGTTCTTACATGATGTGGAATCGTAATTCAGTGATCCTGAAATTTCTATTAATGTTTAAAACTCCAAAGCAATTTGCATTGGAATTGAATTTGCTATTTTATATTCTCTGGAAACTGAAATTCTTTATTGCACAGTATAACATTAGTCATTTGTTATTTATTAATTTTTTCACTGTTGGAATTAGTTGTGCCTTTACTGTAAGAATTTAATCCCTTGGTTTAAAAAGGAATCCTGTAGTCTTCTTGAGCTGAGTTATCAAGCACTGGGACAGACTACTCAGAGAGGGGCTGTAAAGTCTCTGTAGGACAGAACCTTGACGGGCCATGACACTGAGCAATGTGCTCTGGTTGACTCTGCTTTGAGCAAGGGAATAGCTGGACTAGATGAACTCCAGAGATCCCTTCCAGCATCAGCTGTGGTGTGATTCTGTAAAATCAGTGTTGCTGAACCAGCTGCAGAGTGAAGGTTTGACTGCAACTTCGTATCTTCATATTAAATATTTCTTACTACATTAGTGCTACCCGTGTGTGGTGTAAGTAGAGAACTGGATGTTTCTTGAGTTCTGGAAAAAATGGAAATGCCAAAATGCACCACTAAGTGTGTGTGTATGTGTGTGTGTAAGCAGGTGTCAAGATGTGCCTCCCATGCTATATTCCTCTTCATAAAATTAAAATACAATATTAGTTTGAGAAAGTGCAATTGCGCAACTATATTATCAAACTATAAAGATATTTAAATAGAAATTCCCAAATGTAGCACTTCTTTGTCTCCATAGTTACTGTTCCTTGTCTCCTGTTATTCACACCTTAATATCCTGCACTGAAAACAGATGCCACATCTTACTCGTTGAGTAGCTACACTGAAAACTCATATGAGCAGCATCATGTCTATTAACTGGGGACACCATCAGTAAATTCTGTGTGAGGTGGCATTCATTCTGCACATGGCAAATTCTACTTTCTTGCTGTGATTTTAGATAAATAAAAATAAAAGGAATAAACTACTAGTAGATTTGGGTAAAATGAGCTACCTACATCATAGTCAGTAAGCTTGTGGTACTGATCTGGAATTATTGTTAGTGAAGAGACTTGGATCCATTGTTTTCTTCCTGTTTGGAGGTTGAGTCCATAGACTTTTATGAGATATAGTTTAGATAATGTTAGGAAATAGCTTGTCTGGAACTAAAATTATCTCATTGTTTGAAACAGGCAGAGGCAGGTTTTGGTCTTTTCTGCCTTACTCTATTGCTATAAAACTGATTTTATCTTTCATGGATTATGGAACTGTGTGTTAAGGTTCAGGTTTTATACATGGAAATACAATGGATCTGGCTTCCTGATGTCTGTGGCTGCATGCAAGTACAATAATTAATGATCTGTGTCATAAGAGATCTATGTAAAAAGCTGAAAAATGTTCTGTTGGTGTGGGTTTATTGTAGAAGATTCTCAAGTTTATCTCAGTGACTATCTTCATGATTGTTAAAAGTGTGTTTCCTTTGACGTATTCTGTCACAACTGGGATTAACTGCATTCTGGAGGTGGAGTGAAGAATTCATTTATGCAGTAAATCAGTGGCAGAACAAGACTACAGTCTAGATTTTCTGCATTATTTATCTACCTTGACTTCTATGAAGCAAATGCTGTCTTATCTGCAGCCTTTTCAGATTCTGATAGATTTATAGCCCAAGTCCATGCAATTTTTTTTGAGAGCCTAAAGAAAGCTGTTTATTTCTAAAAAGATGAAGTACACTGCTAGCAAATTGAAATGTGCAGTATTCATGAGTGTCACTAATAAAAGACAAGCATTTTCTTTGCATGTTCTTTATTTTCTCACCAGGACTACATACTATTATTCTTGGTAAGTTACAGTTCAAGCTGATTTTTGTACAGCATTGTTATTTTTGCAATATTTAGTAAAAAATATTCCTCCTGATGGTAGCTGAATCAGAGTGAATTACTGTTCTTAGGCAAAGTGATGCTCTCAGAGAAGTGCTAACTTTCCTAGGTTTGGACAGTCACTCAGTAGGAATTCACACTGTTCAAACAAGTTCAGTGTTGTTTTCATTGACAATGTACCAAGTGAGAACTCCACCCAAAAGCAGAGCTGAGGTCTTGAAGAGAACATTGCTGAACAAAGGCACAGTCAGGAAGGAGCTGGAATTTGTGATGTTCAGAACTATTGTTCAGTCCCACCAGCCCCATCCTGAAGCCCCCATATTATCAAACTCGGGGCTTTTATTCAGGCTTTTTACTGATGTTGATTGTTTTCAGACGATAATATTTTAATTTTTTTTTTCCTGTCAAGAACTGTTAAAAGAATTCATCTCTTAGAAGTGCCTCCCTTTTCTGCTATATATTTTTTAATTGAGTTCTTGGCGTGAGAAGGGTAGAAACTATTTCTAGCTATTAGAGTACTTGTGTGAACTGGGAACGCCTCCAACCTCTGGAAACAAATCTGAAGGGTTCAAGAAGATCTGAATTTCCAAATAATTTTTACTTCTTTGCTTGATCAGCTGTCAGTATTTTATAAATAGGGTGGGACTATTGTCAATATTGAACAACCCAACACAAATATTATTCTTCATACACTGTAAAAATAGTACATTAAATGCAAATCAAATGCTTTAATCTATGGTTTTGTAGTAACAGAAGTGATAAAATCTCCCTTGCCTCCATACAAAGGCATAGAGAGGGAGGAAAATGTTACCAGTGGTAAGAGTCTTCCCTGCTGGGGAGTAAACCAGTGAGGTTTCTCACTCCTCCCATCTAAGGTCATGTGCCAGGCAGGAAGGCTGTGATAGAATTTTGTTGTGAAGTGTTTGAATAAGAAGCAGCAAGGCATGGAAGGTATGACTGTGACTTCAAACCAACTTACCTGTGAATTCTTCAGTAACTCCTCCTGTCTGCAGGGGCATATCACCAGGATTCCTCAAATGCTTTGCACTCATATGTTGCAATGCAAATACAAATTAGTTCGGGAACTTCCCTTATATTCAGAGAAATTCCTCCTCAAAAGCCAACATTTGGCATCAGAGAGCAGCCTGTGCTCTCCACAGTCACATGCAACATGACTATGGCATTATCCTCACATAGAAAATCAAGATAGAGAGTAGTCAGTGTGAGTATCAGAAATGGGACTGGATGTCACTTCCCAATCCTGTGGCCTAATTTTTTTTTCCAATTATTTTAAATCTTTAGAAATATATGGCTATGCAAATGGTTTGACACAATAGGCAGGAGCTATTCCTTTTTTAATTTGAGGAAACTGAGTGTAAAATAGTGCAGTCACAGCCATGCTCAGTGAAAGCTGCTGGTGAACTCCCCAGGAAGGGCCAGCCCTGCTCAGCCCAGCACTGGTACTTTTGTTGGTGTGATTAAGCCACCACCCACACAAAACAAAGGATATGGAACAGTGCCAGTTTATTCAGGAGGCTTTCAAACCTAGCAGTGTTTTAGAATTGGCTTTGGTCCTGTGTAAACTGTTTTGTGAGTTCCTAGAAGTGCCCTGTAGAGAGGACCCTGAGGTAGCAGGAAGCAGCTCAGCAGTAACCTAGTTTGCTGGTTACTCTGTAAATAAATGAACGTAAGTAAATTCAGGAAAGAACACAAATAACAGTAAAACATCATTGCTCTGTTTTGTCCAAAACAGACTGCTTTACCTTTACTTAAAACTAGTTCTTCCTCAAATCCTTTAGTAAGATTACTCCACTGTTTCTGAGTTTCAATTGTCATCCAGAAAAGTCAGATCTGAACGCTCATTCCGTCCTCTCCACCACACACTGAGAACCAGAAAGCTGAGCAGTCTTGATTTACAGACTGAGGGCCAATTTCTGAGCACTTGAAGCACATCATGTTCCTGCACACTGGTTCTGTTCCCACTTTGTCTTAACTTTCTCATTAGTCACAGCAGAGCAATGCTTCTATCTTTGCTTACAAACTCCTTTGAGATCTAATGATAGTACATATTTTAAATACTTACGACCTTTCAGAGAGGCAAAAATCACATCAGTCACAAATAGCTTACAAAAATAGATTAATTTTCTTCAGACTTAATTGTATGAAAAATCAAATTTAAAAGAAAAAGAAGGTAGAGATGGGAAGATTACTTCTCAATGAACAGTCTACATGTGTTCCTCGGGTGTTTGCACTGAAATTGCCCTTCAGCTTCTGTAAATCAAGTTTGTTCAAATTCCTCTAATTCCAAACACCACATCAAGTGTTGCTAGACAGGGGGAGAGTGTAAGGATAGGGTAAGCATTTAAGTGGACTCTTCCAGACAAGGTCTGAAATGCAGATGGCACTGTTAAGTCCTGTATTGTACTCATTCTGTTGAGCAGTGTGGCATTTCAGTCTAACATTTTCTCTATCTAGTATCTCGCATGTCTTGCAGAAGTTGGTTATTTTACTGTGGTCTGATTCTGTTTCAGTAAGTCTAATTATTCTATTTGAATTACCAGCAGCTACAGCTGAGAATAAAGGGTTGCTCAAAGGAAACAGGCATGATATTAATTTTCATTAGTTTATTCCTATAGGACTCTTTTTTTTTTTTTTTTTTTTTTGAAGAAACAGACAAATAATTACTTTCTTCAGGAAATATTTGCAACCTTTGCAAATAATTATGCATTAGAATATCAAAGGTGTATTTAGGTGTAGCCAATGAGCCGTGGGGTGCTGGGGAAGACTCTGCGCATGTCCATGCACTTCCTGTCAATGAAGAAGGAGTTTGTCTTCACAGAGATGTCGTGTTCCAGCTTTGATTTGTTGAGGACCAGCATATGCAGAGTATCATGGGCTTCTTGCAGACGTTGCTTTAGGCTCTGTAAAGTGTCATCTATAGTGTAAACTTCAGTCACAAGCCTGAAAAAAACAGAAGGGGAAACAAGTTGTTTACATGACATGAGCAGTACCTCAGCACATTGGTCTTGACACTCTACAGGTCACACTTTCAGGAAGGATTGGAAAAGATGTCTTGGACTGAATCAATATGTAACCTACTTGGGCAAATATCCTCCACAGTGCCTACAAGAACTGATGATTTCTTGCTTGTGTTGAGCTTCAACAGTAGATTAAGCCATTCTGCATTGATATAAATCTCAATAATTATTATTCACTAGTAGCTTCCTTTTTTTTTTTTTTTTTTTTTTTTTGTGCAGCCTCTCTAGGGCTAGCATGGCTGTGTTGAGCACTTGCATATGGTCCTGTAGAATATGTTTGGGATGGATGTTACTGGCCAGTGTTGGTGTGTTCATGACAGCTTAAACTTGTGAAGCAGGATGTGCTAAACCATCTAGATTTGCCATAGAAGCACGTTGATCAAACAAGAACAGCTTGCCAGAATAACAACTGAATGTGGAGCTCTGAAATCAAGATATATCATGAGCTGGTTTTAGCCCTACTTCTAGTGGCTTATCAATGAAGATGTGGCAGAGGTACTGAGTCTGCGAACTCTCTTAATACTGTCAACTTTGTCTTATGTTTTATTTATTGCTCTGTGGACTATAGGCTATAAGATTATTTTTTCCAGAACCTACTTTAACTTGTTTTGGGATAGTCCCAGTTGTTTCAGCAGAGAAAAACTAGACTCAATTTGTTTTCAGTCAAATGCTTTCAACTACAAAGTTGGCAGCACATACAGAGAACAAGTGCCAACATCATCACTTCCTTTTAAATAAACAGCAAACTCAGATAACATTTACATGTTACAATTAAGTGGTTTGGTTGATACTTTCTTTCTCTATTACAGTTAAGCTATTTGGCTGAATTCTTCCTTGCATTGAACTACACAAGAATAATACACTTGGCCTATTATTTGAAATCAAAGAATCATTGAAGTGAATTAGCAAATGGTTTTACTTTATCAGGATGGTCTAAGACAGCACATTTTATGTGAGATGGGAGCTCAGCAAAAAACTGTGATAGAAAGAAGTGTCAAAGTTCCAAATAGCCTGTCAGAATTCATAATCATTGGAGGAAGGAGAACAGGATATGCTAATTCTCTGTTAGTAAAACTACATCTAGTGAACAATGTACAATATTTTGGTTAAAACATTGGAAATCATATGAGACTGACAGAAAACTTGTGTGTATGTTAAGCCTAAAAGACTTCTGAATAGCTGTGCAACAGCTTGTGAAGCTCCTGCATAATCTAGAAGCTAGTAGGAGTTTGATTCATAACCAACGTGTACATTTTCAGTATGTTGTATTTATACATCTTTTCACTCTAAAATTAGAAAATATTCAGACATTTGATGTTCCAGTGAGATCAAATGAAGCCTCTAAACTTTTTTAGACAGGACCCTTTGGAACATTAACAGCATCAGTGGCAGTTAAGAGGAGATACTGTGTCAGCACATTTTTGGTTCATGCTGCAGATATTTTTGTGGAAGAGATTTCCAGGGAGGAAGAAGAGAGAGAAGATTCAGTAAGTATAAGACATGAATCATGTGTTAAATATTTAAGACCGTTTCATTTTTTTTTTTAAAACAAAATTCTGATACTACCTTATTTGCATACCCAATTGATGAGGGGGGTGGGGTGTAACTGAGTGGCAAATACTCTGCTACCCTAGTAAAAGTAACTGAAAAGTGAATGAATGCTACAGCCAGAGCAGAGGTTTGGTTTTTGATTCTCACAGCTGTACTCCTGCACCTAGAATAGGCATGGCTTATGAGATACAAAAAGCCACCTGAGTAAAACTATCCAAATGGATGTAAAAGAATTCAGATCCAAAGTCATATTTTGTGACAAGTGAGAAGGTTAAGAAATCTAATATATGGATACACCAAAGGAAATGTCAAAATCCTATTAAGGAGATATGCAGCTGAAAAAAGATATATTGCATTGTACAACTTATGACTTAATGAGTTAGAAAAAGTGTAAAGATGCCAGTAAAATAAACTGCAATTTATAGTCCTGTCCTTAGAAGCATTTTGAGTTCATAAAATACTGTTTAGGGAAAATAATACAAATACCCAGTATAAAGCATGATATACTTCATTAATCTTGTACATTAAGCTGTTATATACACAGTGGGAATTTGCTAGAGATGAGAATGAAAAGGGAATGGTTTTCTACTTTTCATAAAAACATGAAAAATTCTCTCACTAGACTGGGAAATTCAGCTATGGGAGGAACCCTGGTGCAGTATTTCTTGAAGACTCCAAAGAATATTTTGAAGACAGTATTTTAAAGAAGATATACTTGATAGGATTCTTTTGTAACACTGATGTGTTCTTACTGGATTGGAGGGAAGATAAATGGAATTGAAAGTAAGAAGGCCCTTTTAAATGCATTAGGGAAGGCAGAGTAGTATCTGAGACACCTTGTATATCCAGAAAGACACATTCTTTGTAAGACACTGTACACACTGTACAAAGGGTGACAGCACAGGGATCATCAAGTTGATGCCTGTGTGAGTTGGGAAGCCCCCACAACTATACAATCAAACTGTACACAAAGGGAGATAGCTTGTAGAGGATACAGGAGCCACAAAACAGATGAAAAGTAATTGAAGCTAATTAGAGCTGCTGCATCATTCTTATTTGCAAATAACTGTTGAAGGAGCTTGGACATAAGTTTGTTGCATCAAAAGACAGAATTTTGTCTGGCATAACATATTTCTAAAATTAGCTATTTCCAAAAGTGAAATCTTGTTTCTTTCAGAATAGAATTAGAATCAATCCCTGAGTCCCAATTTGTACAAGAGGCTGAATGCCAAAAGGTATCAGCCACCAACAAGAAACTGAGCTTTTATGTGTCCTGGGAGAGGGACCCTAAAGGCAACCACACACTTTGAACATGAGAGATTTTAGCCCATTATTGCAATACAGCTACTTGGATTTTACTTCTTTCTCCCAGAATTTATATGGCAATGTATTGCCTGCAGCTCTTCTCAAACTGATTCATGTTGTCATTAAGTTTCCTGTTCTTAAGTGGCTGGTGAAAGCTGGGACAGAATAACCTGCCCATTACTTACTGAAACTGAGGAGCATCACGGCAAAGTTCTATATTGGGTCGTTTAGTTCTTCCCTCCAAGCGGGTCTGAGCCACTTTCAGGGGATACTCCTTTGCCTTTATGGATCTCTCCAGTAAGGCAATTGTATCTTCTGTCTGGAAGATTTCCTGAAGTGTCTGAAAAAAAGCAGAATGTTGTGGTGTCAGGGCTTGTTGGGCTTTTTTTGGTTTTTTTGCTGTTTTTTTTTTTAAGCCTTACATGCTTCAAAAATCAGAACTCACCCCTGGTTTTAAACACTTCCATTGGCACTACTTCCATTCTAGCATGTCAATTTTCTTAATTTAAGAGAGACTTCAGTCAATTGGATGGATTTTTATAAAGTTGGCTTGATCTTGCAATTTCTTTAAAAGGACATATGGTAATCAAATCTCATATAAGAAGCTAGGAGAAGGCTGTATGCTAGTTCATCACATGAAAGCATTTAGTGAAGTTTTTTTCTGGAAAACACATGAACAGCTTCCACTAAGAGATGCATCTTCTCTTTCTTATTATAAACAAATTATATATTTGCCCATATGAAGGCAAATTAAAATCTAAATTCATTACAAGTAGAAGAGAAACACTACCCTTGTGATGGGGAAAATTCCATATGTGTTTTTGCCATTTCCATAGAGGCACTGTATCTAGCTCTACAGGGACTTATTTCCATTTCGCCTCATTATCTAATTTTCTTTCTAAGTAAAAAAATCTGCTCCTTGATCTATGAACATTTTGCAAGGGCAAAATTCAAACAAACTGTGATTTTCATTTAAGCCTTTATTCTTATTTCCTTTTGCCTGATAAAAATTCAAAAGCTATAAAATATGTCCCCTCTGAAATTGTTTCACTCTCCAAATATTTTAGGGGCATTTGCTGCAAGAACATCTGAACACAAGTCATTTTCAGACTGAAACTAAATTCTTGAAGTTTTTAAAACTCCACTGGGGACTCTAGAGGGAAGAGTAACTTCCCTTAAAGGCTTCCCTTTCTGTAAAGGGTGAAGATATAGAGTGAAACATCACCAAAAAGGAGGGGCCCATGAATTTAGTATAATACAGCTTGTAGTTGCTGTGCATGTTATTACAGAATCATGTTATCCCTAAGACTCCTGTAAACACTTCTTACATGTTTAAATCTGTATGAAAAAAAAAGAGAGAATTAGAAGGGAACAGTTTTGCTTCATCTTAAAAAAGAAAGAAGGGAGAAAATGTTTATATTATTACAACATGTCCCAGCTAATTGATTATTATATTGCTTTCATCTATCAGGGTTCATTACAGCTGATGTGGTGATCGTGTTTAAGATGTTCCTGTAGACATCTTTAAAATGTAAGAGAACCAATTGAACCAATGTAGTTTCTCAGCCAATCTACTAGAATCAATGCAACTTGAATTTCAACAGCCATTAAAAATGGCATCATGTGATTTAAATTATGCTGCTATTTAGATCTTCCCTACACACTAAGTTGTACCAGGTTTGCTAATGATGTGTGTGGTTTGAAAACTGCTGAAAGAGTATCTATAGACAAAACCCTAAGAATTAAGGATACCAGGAAACTGCATCTCAGTCCAGATCTTTACAGTGTCAACAACCCTCAGAGCAGTGTGAAACATTTCTTGGCTAGGACTGTCCAAACCAGTTGAACCCTTTCAGCAATGCAATTTTCCAGTAGATGAATCATCTTAGACCCTGAAGCAGCAGCATATGAATATAACTGTACTGATTTGGAGCCAGGCCTCCACACTGTACTGAACCCTTTTGGGTCAAGGCTGGTTCTCACACAGCATCTTCACCCAAAAAGAAGCTTTTATTGCTTATAGACTGCAGGGGGGAAAATTCAGTTTGTTATGAAGGGAACACAGTACGGAAGAAAGTAAAGTTAATGGTGGAAAATTTCTCCCTATAATTTTATTCTGTAGTGGTTCCATTTTAATTAGATAATAATTAAAAGCTAGCTGTTTTATAGGTAAATAGTTATTCAAGTAATCCAGTGTGCATTAGTGGTTATTTGTTTAGCAGAGGAACTACTTATGATAAGACTGCAGTGTTAAATCCATTGTGGTACATCTTTTTTATAATTTTACTCATTTCACATAGTTATTTCTATAGATTAAAACCGAGAGAGAGAGACTTAATTAAATTTATTCATTACACAGCAAGCATACATCCTTCCTTTTCCCTGAAAACACCAGGGGTTTGGGTCTTCTGCTTCTTAGAAGCAGAATCTCAGTAGTTTGTGCTGTTTTTAAGACTTTGTATTTATAAGAGTTCCTCTGTACATGACAAAGGTGAGGTCCAGCTCCCAGGTAGGCTGCTGGGGATTATGTGCCTGTCAGTCCTACCCCTTGCTCCCACCGTTCACCTCCAGTGCCAACCCAAACCCTCAGCCTGTGGGGACAGACCAGGGCTGCAAGGCAAAGAATACACAGTGCTTTCAGAGGTTCCCTGATGAATTATTTTTTTTTTTAAGATGCAGAAGGAAAAAGCTGATTCTAGTACAGCACTGAGCAGATTGCTCATGTGTAAACTGTCCTGTTTATTGGGAAGCCTATTCTCATTAGCCTCAGCCAGCAGACTGAGTAGAAGAATGCATTTCTGAATCCCCAGTTTTCATGCATAGCCATAGTGCAAGTAAAACCATCAGACCACAAACCCATCTACTTCAGATTTAACATTTCAAGTGTATGAATGCCAGTAATCAAAATCTGAGGTTTGTTTCCATTCCTTTACAGCACTTTTGGTGCTGTTGTATCAGATTATGCCTGGCTGGGCTCACTGGCCACTGTAAACACGGCAAACACCTTCGTGACACAGCAGCAGGAAACTGCACTGTCTTTTCTTTTTAGAATACTGTCATGTATGCACATCCCCCATAAAGAAAGGCATATAACTGACACAGGACAATAGCAGTCCTTTATCTAGAAGTGACTCAAAGCATTTACACAATATTAATGTTTGGAAAGGGCAAGCTCTGAAGTCTAAATAGAAAATGCTTCTCTTTGTTGAGAATCCAGTAGATTGTTAGTCATGAAAAGAGAGCTTTCATCTATAAGTCACTGGAAACTCAGTTTTATGTCTAATCCTTATAGCACTCTGTGGGCACAGTGTGCAGGAACTACACTCTGGTGCCTCACAACTTCCCCAGGTGCTCTGGTGTACTGTTCATAAAAGCAGGAGTAGTCTGAAAGCACATTAAGCACACCCAAGGTAACTGAGTAGCTACACCCTCATTCAAGCATTAAAGAAAAATATTGTTTAGATGTGCTTGCGGTCTCAAAACTCAAACATAAAAGTATGCATCCATCTTTGAGCTCTGCTTAGCTGTGTGTAAGTGGATGTGGTTTAGTTTCATAGTGTGTTCTCAAAGTATTACATTTTTTTTTGTTTTGAACACTGTCATTTAAGACATCCAAAGCAAAATTGCCTGAGGAGAACCACCTCCAACGCATCACAGCAGCTTTGTACAAACACTTTTCAATTACTTATTCTGGCCAGACATTGGATAAAATTATTTAGATAATCTGCTATACATGAAGGGATTGGTGGGGAGGATCACCAGATAGTGTTGCACCAGCCCACGTCATTTCTGGATGACCTCCAAAGGGGGGAAGTAAAAACAACAAATGCTGAGCAGCATGTTCCTCAGAGAGTGTGGTGAGGCACTGGCTTGGGCAGCTGCCTGCCCGGAAACTTTCCCTTCCAGGGCATGAGTAAAGTTTTGTGCTGCAGCATTCCTGAGCTCTTGTACAAAACTGCACGCCTGCTGTTCTCTCACTTCAATAAGGCCGTGATTTTTATATGCTGGATACAGTTAGATAAAGAGCTGCTGAAATCACACATTTCCTCACATAATCATGGTAGTCTTAAGTGCAACATAAGCATTTCTCAAATGCTACAGTCTGACAGCTATCCTGGTTTCTTTATTGTTTCTGAGGGTTGCTCAGTTTTTAACATCTGTATAAAACAGCAAGGTAATATGGTGGGAGGAGCATTCCTCTACCTCCTCCTTTTCGATTTTCTTTATATTTAATATTTTGCCTCCCAGTTTTTAAATCTGTTTCCATATTTCACCCAAATAATTTTAAAGTTACAGCTGTTGAGATTACTGTGCTTAATTGAATAAATAGTGCAATTGTGACTGATTTAATAATTAATTTTAGGTTATATGACCTCATTATTTCAAAGTAAAACTACAAAATCTTGCAGTCTTTAGATTACAAGTATTACCCAGATCTCAAGTTTTATTTGGACCTGATGGTTTTTACTGTCACGGAGTAGAGAAATTCTTCTTAGGGATGACCATGTCCCTTGCTCTTGTTGTTTTCAGGATTTGTTTGTTTCTTTTGCAGCTTAATTACAGGTTGATGTTCTAGGACTTACAAAGCTTTGTTTTGTTTTTAACCAGATGGTGCTGGGGAGTAGTCCAGAATCTCTTGAGAAGAAAAGCACTTTTAGAGGAAAAAACCTCACATTCCTCAACATAATGTATGACACCAGCAGGTAATGCATTCAGATAGTAATATTTTACTATTATTCAGATACTCTAACTGGAGAGTTGGAATTATTCTGAGCAGTAGCTTCTGTGTGTTTGAGTCCCATATTTATATGGGATGACTGAGTTTGATAGTGAAGGGAAGTAGTGGTTTAATTTGTGCCAGAGAAAATATCTTCAAAGCACTCATTGTATTGCACAATTCATCAAGCATATCAGGAGTGGCAAGACCAGTCCAGATTTGGGAGTATTGTAAACTTATATTTACAAAGTTTCATAACGATGGGAACAGGGCTATGTGTGCTGAAGGATACCTATAAAATCCCCAACATTTTCTTTATAAAAGTTGTAAAATGACATTTTTGCAGAGCAAATGAAAGTATCAAAATGTAAATACTTTTAAAACAAAGACTGTTTTAAGTATACATCTGGGAGTTTAATTTGTGTCCTTTCGCAGACTGGTCTGTTCAGCATATAACCAAACAGAAGATCCAGGGACCCTGAGCCTTTCATTTGGTCAGTATAACAATTTACAATCCTAAAAATACTCCTTCCACTGAATTCCAAAATGTAGGTTTTACTAATTTACTCTTTGTAAATAATCTAATCAATTTCATATTTATATGCAGTTTCTATTTAACTTTCCCACTGGTCCTAAAAACGGACAAGATGTTTATTTTAAAACAGCTTTATAAAAATTAAAGGGGGAGAAAAACATAGGATCATTTAACTTGGCCTGGATTTTATAAAATATTTTCAAAATAGCAAAGGAAGCCATAACTATACACAAGAAAATGTTTAACTCTTTAGATATATCCTTGTTACACTTTTAACTATTAAAGAACAAGAATAAGCCTCAGAGTTCTGTTGTGTTCTTCCATTTTACACTGTATCATGCTTTCAAGAGTGCATTGCCGTTTAGGAGAACAAAATAAAATGCTATGCTATTAATATGTTTTTGCTAGATTTGTCCAAAATAACACAAAACCAGGCAGCTTGGGCCTTTTTGCATGCTCTGTTTTGTCTCAGGCTACCTTATCTGAAGGAAGGTTATCCATGTATTTAACAAAGAAGATGTCTCTTGAAAGAAAAATGGTGCCAAAGAGAAACAGCTATGACTCGTGCAACTGCTATATATAATTTCTCAGGAATGAGATTCTTTCTAGTCATTAATAGAATGCCAATCTAATCACAGTCAGCTAGATTTGTTCTGACTTTGGATTCAGTGCAATGCATTTGTCTCATGATCCTTGCAGGCTGAGAACCCTTCTTTTCTAGAATAGCTACTATATATGGCCATCTCTGCTGCAAAACAGCTCTTTCTGAAAACAAGGAGCAGTTTTATAAATACATAGGAGTCAGATTTATAAATATATGAGCACTGCTGCCTTGAACTAAATGCTGTTTGCTCTGTCAGCTCTACATGAACTGCCTGAGTGCAGATGGATTGCAGGGTTGAGATCAGCAATAGCAGCAACCAGTGCAGCTTCTCACACCAATGTTGTGGCAGGTAAGCAGTTCTCTTATATCACTGTCTGCAAAGCCTCATGTCCATTCATGACAGGCTGCCTTCCACTTAGCAGCTGTGTGTCCCTCAGAATGAGAAGATATTTCTGTTATTTTTCACATAAAGACATTTGGATTCATGGATTTGTATCCTGATGACTGTCTGAGTGGTAACTCTAACCTTTTCCATATCATGTTCCCCTTAAGCTAATCCATGAAGTGGAGCATTGCTGCATGGCATGCTGAGGAGCCAGGCTTCTCCTATATAGTTTCTCTACTTGCCCACAGTGTGTACTCTGTCATCTACACAAGTCTTTGTGATTTCATGAGATTAAGCAACAATTTTAGGAGAGAGAAATCTCATTTTGTCTTCAGGTGATTACCTCAGCTTTCATCTGTAATTTCTCTTGGCTTGTAGGCAAAAGTCTATTCCCAGCTTAAATAACTATTTCCTTCTTCAAACAGGTTTTTCCAGGCAAGTTTTAGCTGCCTACACCAACCAACACTCACCTTCCCAACCACTTCTGAGTCACTCTTCATTACTCATCTCAAAACTTCAGTCTCAAACAGGTTTCAGTATTAAATAAAATTAACTGTATAACCACCATCAATGGACATGAAAAACCCTAAATAACTGAGATTTTAAATCATAAAATGAGAAAGGGAAAAAAAACCTGATGAACAAAAATATATTTTAAAAGTTATGTGAGGGTAATTTGGGGTCTGAGATGAAAGCCTTTGTGTGGGGCAAGTGCCACAGGGAAAGTACTCCCTCTGCTACGTGCATACTCCTTTCTGCAGCTCACAACATTTCTGCACCTCTCCTACACACTTCTTGCATGGGCACCTCCCATCATATTTAGTATTCATGTTCCTGTTCAGAGGAACTGGCTGTGATCTTTTCAACAGTCACAGGAGGGCTCCTTTCAGAACATCTCAGATAAGACGTTTGAAAACTATTTCTGAGGCTGGTAGGCAGTTTCTGGTTTTATTGCCACTGAGGTTTTTCTGTCTTTCATTCTATGACAGTTACAAAATTAAGTAGGTTCATCCCTTGAAGTAGAAGAAATTTGTGTAACTATAACATATTTCATTCTTTAGCCACCATATAAACTACTCAATAGCTGCTGAGACATGAGAAGTTTTTTCTTAAAATTTTAAATACATTTAAAATTTATGAAAATCATGTGGAGACTCTGACATGGTAACTTGTTTAAGAGATGGAGAAACTTACTAAAACAAATTATCTTAGTTCTACAGAAGAAAATCAAGAAAAAGTGGTCAGGGAATAATTTTACATAGAAGCTCTACAGTGAACTGGAAAGGAACACATTTTTAAACATACTTTAAAACAGGTTTTTAAAGACAGTATCTCCATTTTGGTTTTGATAGTTTCCTGTCCAAAATTATACAGAATCAATTTAATCCTTTTTTTACTATGCAAATAAATTCACAGAACTCTGGTAGACTTGGGCTTGTCAGCCTTACCAGCCAGCTTGCCCAAAAGAAGTGGCAGGCAGGAAAAGACATAGAGCAGCCAATGAAACACTTTATAGTGTGAACCTAGGTTGAATTCTATGACAGAAACTCAGTGAGTTACATCAGGAAAGTTTTCAGTCTATTATTCAATTGCATTTCAGTAGCTTAATGTAAATGGTGCAGGAAAATGTTAGAAACTGGGGTACAAGTCCACCAGCAGTACTAGAAGCAGAAAAAACAGCTTATAAAAATTGTTTGACTGCTGTGCACTTCTTATTCTGAGATTTGTACAGTTTGTAAGCTGAAATGGACACATCATGTCATTGATGGAGAAGGTCTTGGGAACACTCCTGGTACAATGCTTGATAGAAAGAAAAAAAGGGTACTTTAACACATAAATACACCATGTGTCTCTTGGTATATAGAACAGACTTGTCCAGACATCAAGGAAGACAATATCCTAGAATAAAACTAAACATAATAATAATGCATCACTGGTTTTCTTTACATGTTGTTTATACAAGAAATACAAAATTGGTGGCACTTAAGAGGATGAGGAAGTGGTGGAAGGATTGATGTAGATTGTTCATACAGAGCCTTTGATAGCGTAACTGTTATCAACTGCTGTTGAACTAGAATATCAACCCAACAACCTTCTCCTGAACAGCAGTCCTGTGAAGAGCTGTTCACAGGAAAAGTAAACAAACAAACAAAAAAACAACCAACTTGGAACTTAAATGTCAAATGTAGACTAATGACATTCTGTCTATAAATACTTGAAAATTTTGGTTAATTTAGGGCTCCGCCCTTGCTGATGCTAATGAAAGTGCAAAAACTTAGGCTTCCCCTTCCTCTAAAACAGATAAATATGCTGCTATTGGTGGCCCTTTTTACTTGCACACCTTCCAAAGTGTGCAAGTACTGGATAAAAGTTAAAAAAAAAGCGCTAATTAATTTACTATTTCTCCATCAGGAAATGTAATACAGAAAAAATATCATCTAAGATATCTTTCCCCACTTTAAATATGTAAGTTGCAAATTAACATAATCAGTGTGTGATTATGGACAGAGGTTGCAGGGTTCCTTGTAAAACCTTCTCATCTTGTTGGGTCTGCCTGTCTTTAAGTAAGCTCTTCTCAGGCCATATGTGAATCACATGCAGATGAGGGAAGGTAATACAGGTATATCTTCTGAGGAGGTGCTTATTCAGGAAGGAGATAAACTCTAGAAAAGACTTCTATGCCTTTGGGGTACAAACAAGATAATAATATGCAGCTGCCAAGTCTCAGTGAATCTTACCTTGGCCAGTTGAGCTTGGAGTTTGTTCCTCACATCAGCTACTTCAGCAAGACGTTTATTAAAGGCCAAGTTGGTGCTGATGATCTGATTCCACATCTCCTCAGATGTCCTCTCCAGTGCAACCTCTGTATCGTCCCGGAGCTTGACAGAGTTGGCCCTTGCATGCTGAGAGCACCTGATGTTGTCGTCACTAAATTTAGCCCATGTTGCAGGGACTGAGACACTAGTAAGAAAATTAAAATAAGAGAGAAATAGTGAAAATAAAACCTTGGGTGAGCTATTTTCTTTCAGTGGGAGTTACATTGAATTACCGTAACTGTAACATACAGTTACACATATACAGAATCACATACATCAGGTGATTCTATGGGTTTCATACCTACTTCTTTCTTTTCTCCTCTATAAACCAAAGATTTGGTAACAATGAGCAAAGACTTTTGGAGAGATGTTGCTTTGGCAGTGTTTCTATGGCTTGCTTTAATACTGTAGCTGCTAACTGAAGGTCTTACTGACCCTGGCTTCAACTCCAAAGTAAGTAAGTTTATTTTTTTCTGTCTAAAAAATGATCTTTTCTAGCATATTTTTTGTTTATTGATGCTTAAAAGTAGTTTTCCAGGATCAGGTATGAAAAACTACTTTTAAGCATCAATAAATACTGTCCAGGCAACAGATCTCATTTCTCTGTGTGAAGTTTCAGCGTGCTTATGGCTTTGATGGATTATTACATTATTCAGCATGATGTATCTTGCACATCATTGAATTAGATTCAAATACCATCTATTTTTGTGGACCTAAACACTTATCCTGATGAAAATGAGTTACCAACCACTGGAGAGCATGACAGCCCAATCTACTTTAGGGAAAATGAACAAGAAAACAAAGGAAAAGTATTGTTGCACAGCTCTGGTCTGCTTTCAGAGCAGCCCTACCTCATGAAATATGTATGATTTAAATAATAAAGCATGTGACTCAGACCTCCTAGTAGCCTTCATCATCATAAGCATGAATGATAGCAGGAAAATGCAGGGATAGGTCACTGGTTTTTTGAGTTTCAAAATTAACTCTAGATTTTAATTGAACACTGAGAGTAAATATTAAGGAATGCAAAAAGGAAAAGTTAGTTTTATCAGTGTTTGTTTTCTCAGTGGCTTTTTTTTTTCCAGTTCTTCAGCATATTCCTCTCTCTCTCTAAAGTACCAATCAGCTAAATGTTTTGGAATTCCTTAGTGCTACACATTTGTTTACACAGTTTCCCTGAAATGTTCCAGGTAATCAACCAGATACCACAGTAAATGCATAATAGATCAATACACTAAACCTGAGCTGACAGTGCTTACAGCTACTGATCCAGAAAATCACTGTGTACTTTCTATATGGTATTTGGCTTTGGGTTTTCTTCCCTCTGTGGTCTGATTAATTATATCCATTTTCTGATCAGAAAATTAAATTCCCAGGTAGGTTTCCATCTTGACTATCTCAAATACTTAGTACTTAATCTATTCTTTAATGTTGTTTTTTCAGACTGCAATTTATCCATCTGACTGTTGAGGCAAAAGACACCTGCTCTGCTCCTGAGTGATGCAGGTATGTCTCAGTCTGCCAAATGGCTTCAGGAAAATCTCAATGAAAAATGGTCTCTGGATAACAGTTGGTGAGAAAGGAAAAATGCTCTAAAATTTACCCACATGAACCTGCTTTTTACTAGAGCTGACAAAAATAATTTTATTCATTGCTAATCCTAAAAGTAGGTGGTATTACTAGAGTCAGCAGAATGCCTGCCAAGTTTACTTTGGATATGCCTCACATTTCAGTAGTGAACGAGGTGATATTTAACAAAATGCAGAATGTGAGTAAACAAATAATACTGATTTTTTTTTCCTCCAAGACAGAGCTGTTATCATTTGAAATTGTGAAGTACATTCACTGTTTTAATACTGCTGTGCCAAAGAGCTATAGAAAAACTAACAAGTCATTAGCACAAAAACAATGCCCTCTATTGCAAAGTAGTTTTCTTTTGCTGTTGCTTTTGAATTTGATGCAGGTCTTGGTGAGGCCACTGGTAATAAACAGGTTTAGAACTGTATACAATTAGAACAGTTTAGTTCCATCTGTAATGCTAGAGGAGCTGTGCTAAATCTTTTTGATTATCCTGTTTAATACATCTCTCTGCATAGCTTGGTAAACTAATTTCCAAATAACTCCAGCTATTTTTCCAGAAAATGTAATTTAGTTCTTGGTGTCCACTTGCATGCTGTTTACCACACCTCAGCTGAATTTTGAATTGATTTGATGTGGTTTTGAAAACTGAAGGCCACAGAAGAGTTGAAATCAAAACCAGAGGGAGACATCTGCCCAAAGGAGTTTGAGGGTAAGGCATCAGCTGTAACACAACTATAAACTCTTCTCCTCACTGAAAAACACAGCTCAGTGCACACCAGTGCTGGAGGTGCAGCAGACTGCCAGTTCTGCCTGGCCTCCAGCAGTGGTAGCTTTTAGGAGTCGGGGAATAACTGAGGATAACAGGTTTTCACACCAGGGAAAAAAGAGCTACACAGTGAGAGAGCCACTTCTTTCTGTAGCACTTCTTAAAAGTGAGGCTAAAACTTTTCAGGAGCACAGAAAGAGAAGGCTGCTATAGCTACTCATACTCACGTCGCATCTGCTTTTTCAATTCCATGGTAAAATCTGATGCTGTCTGATGAATTTTTCAGGTTAAAGCACTTCTCATCAATAAAATGGGCTGAGTTTTTGTCTGAAAGATCCTGCTCCAGGGCATGCTGGGCATCTCTGTTGATGCTGTGAAGGGAAATAACCTTTAATGCTATTGTGCTCAATGGCTATTTGCTTTCATTAGCTTCCTACAGTGCTTCATTTTATAGCTTGCTGGCATTTACAGGTGCTCTGAAACACTCGGTGCTGTAATTTAACTAGAGGGAGCTGCTGTGCCATTCATCTCTCCTAGCCTCTAGGGAGTATTCCCCAAAGAATTGTCTTAAACTCAGTGCATTTAATAATGTTTGTCATTTTGATGACAGACACTGAAAAGGGTGAAAAACAATAGGAAGGAAAGGCTCAGAGCAAAAGGGAGAAGGTTTTCAGTGATAACCTTTGTGCTAGCACAGCTGTGAGAAAGAGAAGCACAGATGAGAGTTGTTTCCCAACTCTCCTGATATGGGGAACAGATTCACTTAGCACACTTCAAATTGTAAGTCACTAGAAAATCTGTTTAAATATTTCTGCTCTTCTTGATCACAAGGAGGAGGAAATGTTGGTCTGTCTCTGGGTATTTTTGGAGCAATTTAATATCTTTTTGTTCTTCCAAAAGGGGGGAAAGGCCCAGCAGACCTTGGGCTAGAATTAGAATAACACAGATATAGGAAAAATCAAGTCTCACTTTTCAGTGCATCAGGAAGACAGCAGACATCTTGACAAGTTTTGCAAATATTGCTATTTCTGCAATGTGCTTGTCAATTGGCATTACTATTGGTCTGCCTGATGTGGTAACAGAACCGGATCAAAGCTAACCAGAAAGGCCAGTCTGAAGAGCTTGGCACAATTCATGTCACCAAATATGAACTTAGCTTTTATCTGATTGTGTACCACATTTATTACAATGGTGGGATGAATTGTGAAAATGCATCTAACCTGACTCATATGAGTCTTAAGTGCCATTAATAATAGCAGTCCTTTATAAAATCTACTTACTTTTTCTCCTATAATGTAATTATCAATAACTGCACAATTATATCTTCCATGTGTTTGAGTACTTGAATATTTTCTATTGAGAATCATGTCCTGTCATATGAACATGACTTATAAAATTTGTCAGTTCTGTGTACTTAACAGAACACTGTATTGCATAAGTTTTACATACTTAATTCTACATACAGTGAGAGACTTAAATATAATTTGCATTTACTAGGATATTTGTGCACTCTCAAAGAAAGAAAATATTTTCCAAAGCCTCCCATAACAAAAACATATATAAATCTATGTAAAATAATTTATTTTGATTCCATAACTCATCTCTTACCTTATTTTGTGCTTAGATTCATGTTTTCTTTGTCTATACCAAATTTCCTTTGAATGTAGTTTAGTAATTAAAAAACCTACAACTATGAACTTCACTCCAGTGTTCTATCTAGCAGCACTGGGACAACTAAGCTGTAATTTTGGTGTTCCTAAATTTAGTGAAGGATTTCAGATTAAACATGACTTTAAAAATTAAGTAACAGTCATCTTCAAATAGAAGTACTGTTCTTCTGCAGTTTAACATACAAATTCTTCATTGGTAAGAATTAGAAGTGAAGGGCCATGAGATCTTACAGGCTCTGCTTTTTCTTTTGCTTTGTTCAGTTGGCTATTAGATACTAACAAACTCTGAATTCACCTTTCCTATCTTTAAAACAGGATTAATATGCAAAGCCTTACCCCAACTGTTGAGTGATTTTCTCTGCAAGTTTAGACAATATATCTTGACAGTCCTTCAGTACATCAACCTCCTACAGTGGAAAATATACAGTCAGTGCTTTCATCAAATTTCATTTGTTTTAGTGAATTTACCCTTTTTATTCTGCATTATATATGTTGTAACAATTTCCCCAGAAAATAATCTTGGGAAACGTTTCTACCTTGCTATACAGGATCAGAGAAAACAGAACTGGGCAAGACCCTACAAAGGTGCTAGGCTATTTCTTTTACTCCAGGAATTATGAACAAAACATTAACCCAATATATGTAGTTTCACCTAATTTGTTTTTCTTCCCTCTCCACCCCCTCAGTCTTCCAAAAGAATGAAAGAAATAAATTATTGCAATGCTTTTACCTTGATAAATATTTAGTTGGATTTTAGTTGAAACATAAACTACTGTGTTCTTACCTTTATGAGATTCTTTTCCACATCATCATGAACTAAATCTATACCCTTCCTGTTCTCACGGTGGTACAAGCACTCTAGGGCTATCTGCAAACAAACCAAAGAACATTTGTAAAAGGCTAAGTATTGCATTATGGGGTGAAACCTTGAACCTTGCTGAAGGGGCCACTGAGCTGACATGTCAAGTCATGACCATCTATTTGGGGTGGAAATGAAGAGGTGTTTTCATTGCATCCAAGTGATCCACTGTGGTGGCCCATTCCTACTTACCTGTTAACACATCCTTTTAAGGATTAGCTGCCCCCACAGCTGCTGGCTGACTACCTGCTTATTAATCTGCAGCAAGGCCTACATCTCAGCATGGCCAAGCTTTTCCATAAAATGTGTGCAACAAGACCTGTGTTGCTCTACACTCATCCGTAGCAAACTCTTTTAATCTCATCTCTCCTCACCCTCCCTTGCCCAGTGCCAACATTGGAAGTTTCAAGAGAATGACTGCTTAAATAAAGTCACTGAGTAGGGAATTCAGTTAACCTGCCCCAGTTGGTTGGCTTTACTCTTAATGTCTCATCCACTCAATTATACTAATAAATGAAATAACATTAGCTGGGACAAAGCCTTTCAGCATAAAACATTCCCTGAATAGAAAGCATCCTCAGCTTGCCACTCTGAATCATTACAGATACAGAAAACTAAAAAAGTCATTGCTGAATACTGAATTTTGGTTTTCTATTTGTATTTTCCTAGAAACATGGCAGGTCTAGCTTCTGTCAGCAGTATTCCAAATGTTTACCAGATAACTTTGAGTCTAGCTTTGCACAGTTTTGAGTTTTTGCTGGCATCATTCATTGACTCTTACAGTAGTCTGGCTTTTTCTGTTGCAATTAATTTGCCTTTTAGATTATGGAGAACTTCAAAATGTAACACAGGTTACATTTTGAGCTAAATGTGTTATACAGAAGGATTGGTGAAAATATTATTTTCACTAAGCAATAGCAGAAAATTCAGAGCTAGGTAAGACTATTGCAGCTTACAGGGCCTAAATTTGCTCTCCTATAGTGTACCAGGCTGACTGGCCAGTGCCTGAGGGAGCCTCAGTCTCCTGGAGCCTCAAGGAGAAAGGAAAGAAAAGAGGGCATAGAAATGTCTTGATAGATTCCTGTGTTGTGGGAATGTGTCATGTTTTATCAAGATCTGTCTTGATAACAATAAAAGTCCTACTAGTACTCAACAGAGATAGAGACATATGCAGTACAGTCATGAACTAACTAGCTACATCAAACCTACCCTCAGTGGTTCTTGCAGTTCTTCTATAGCACACTCAAGCCGCCTCTTTGCTGTTTCCAAGGCTTGGGTCTCTTTCAGCAGACACTCAAGCTCATAGGTGAGCTCAGATCTCCAGAAATCAATGTTGCACATCCTCTCTTTTAGGTTTCTTTTACTGTCTTCTTGCATCTGGTGAGTCAGTTGATCCTTATCTTGCATCAGTCTCATCGAATCAGCGTTCATTCTCCCAGCACAGTACCTGGAGGTCTCAGAGCCTTTTAGCTGAACCATGTTTGCATGGTGCCAGTCACGCGTGCTGTAGCGGGCGTGCAGGGCAGAACGCAGCTCAGGCAGCACCGTGAGTGGCCGCCCGCTGCAGCTCAGTTGTTTCTCAGGGCTGGAAGGGACAGAAACCACTTTGCGAAGCAGACTGGGCTTCCAGGAGCAGAGGTGACGGTAGCCTGGTAGGTAATAGGACTGATAGGTGTCGTGGGTGGTGGTGCTGGGGACTATATCTGGGAACAGGCAGTTCTTCTTTCTGCCACAGTAACTGGATACCTGCGTGGTCCCCAGGAACTCCATCCTGCGCCAGGATCAGGCAGACACCTGCGGGCTGAGCAGCAGCCACAGCTGCTCTGAGCAGCTCCAGGGCCTCTGCCACCCTTCTTGGAGCTGTGCAGCCGTGTGACACAGTGGAGATGTCACAGAGCTCTAGGGCTGTTCCATCCTGCCAGCAGGCTGGAACCCACCCAGGTTCCAGAGTTCCGGGGGGGCTCCATTGGTACCTCCTGTCCCTGGGCATGTTTTTCCCTTGAAGAAGTGCTTTCCTCTGCAGAGCGGTGCCATGCCTGTTGGCACCTGGAGACTTCACAGTGTGACACTATTTGGTTACACAGCAGATGGATTTGCCAAAGGCTGACTGATGGGTCCATAGGTTTACTCTCAGTGAGCTTAGCTTGAGTGAAATGAAATAAAAGTTTTACTTCGGAGTAGTTCATATATACATATATATATATCAGTAAGTGGCTGCAGGGAAGTGCAGCAGTGGAAACAAGCCTTCTTAACCCAGACACAGTCTCTGGAACTCATCTCTTACAATTGTCTAGTGATCTCTGCAAATGGTTTGGTCCAAATGGATAAAAAAACCACAAAAAACGTATAATTCTCTTGGGCTTTGCTTTTCCCTTCAAATGCATTCATCTTTGATAAAAAATATAAAATATGAGAGAAACCTTCCTCTGATAATTATTTTCTTCAAGTTTAAAATGTCGAGTAGCTTCTCAGATAACTTTTATATTTTTTCCTTCAGCCTTCTGGCCTGTCTGACCAAAAAAATGTTTACAAAATCCAGTTCTGCAAAATTGCATTGTGAGCCATCTTCTGTGCCAAGAACTTTTGAAAATAAATAATTATTTGTAATTAGTCACTGTATTTCACTATCTTAAGAGTCCTTAAATCAGCACAGATTTCTTCTAAGTTGGATGCAAGACAATTGCAATAATTTCTTCTTCTCCATATATACAGCTATCTCAAACAGACTATTAATCTTTTTTTCAATCTGAGGAAATGAAATGGAAGTGTCTAAATATGCATTACACTACAGCATATCTTGTTTCAAAAAACTAGTGTGACATTACATCCCAGCTAAAAAAAAGTAGAGACGATTTCAAATAAGTTGTCATTGTAAGTTATATTTATCTTCTCATGAAGGTTAAATTATATACAAATAGAAGTGCTAACTGTAGGGAGGTGAGGTATAGGAGTGCAGCTGCACACAGTGGACAGGCACCAGATTGGGGTGTATAAACAGGACAATATTGATACTGCAGATGCTCACAAACAAACAAAACAAAACAAAAAACCACCACCTTTCCTCTTGCAGTAATTGGTGGCACTAACTCTCAGCAGCTGCCCAGGAGGCTAAAAGTTATTCCTGAGCATGAGAGATTGCAAGATTGCTGGCAGAGTTCATTGCTGAGTTTGGCCTGACGCAAACACTACAAAGACTGGGTTTTTTTCCCAGATACCCCTGCACAAAGAGCCCTTGCTGGCTCAGAGGAAGAAGGCTTTTTGTGGGGAGTATTCTATATAACCACGGGAACAGGAAATGATCTGTTGGCCCTAACAGAAAAATATTTGAACACTTTGAAATGTGGCAAGTCCTGCTGACATCAGTGAATCTAATCCATATGTTTGAAAGGAAGCACAGGCCTAATGTGCTGTACTGAGCTCCGGTCTAAAACAGATCCAAATTTTTCATAGGAAAGGTACAGTATAAATTTCTTGGAAACATCTTACCTGGCCAGTTCCTCCCACCCCAAACATTCAGATTTCCTTAAACATTTGGTTCCAGTTCTATGTAACATTTTTTTTTCATTAGTTTCCCATAGAAGATGGGAGCAATAAGAAGTTGT
Organism: Calypte anna; assembly: GCF_003957555.1. NCBI lineage: Eukaryota > Metazoa > Chordata > Aves > Apodiformes > Trochilidae > Calypte > Calypte anna. The sequence goes on from NC_044260.1 coordinate 8,340,708, forward strand.
GCAAGTATCAAAGGGGTAAAGAGCATTTACCTGAGGTAAATATACTTGAAATGGAAAACGGGCAATAGCCTATTTATTAATAACAAAAAAGCAGAGGCCCGGGTGAACCAGGGGCTGCTCCAGGTCACGCAGGTGTCTCGGTTGACACCCAGAGGTTTGTAACGCCGTGTTTGCCGCTGATCCTCTGGACCCTTCCCCCGGGATGTGCTCACGGCTGACGGGAGCGCTGCTCGTCCAGCCCGAGCCCGGGGCCGCAGCGGGTCCGGTTCGCTTCCTCCCGCCCCGCTCTGCTGCGCGGTGCCCCCTGGCGGCCGCGGGCATGTTGGGCGCATGCGCCTGACTGCCTGTCCCGGCTCCGCCTCTTCGGCGCCGGGGCCATGGCTGAGGCGGCGGTCGGGACGCGGCCCGAGGGTGAGGGGCGCAGCGGTGTGGGGTGTTCGGGACGCGGCCGGCGCTCCTGCTGCAGGTCTCGTTCTTGTCTGTTGCAGAGTGCCCAGGGACCAGCAGTGCCCAAGCGGGCAGGGCCGCCGCCTGCCAGGGATGTCCCAACCAGAGCCTCTGCGCTGGCGGCGCCGCCGGACCGGACCCGGGTAAGGAAGGCCCTGAGGGGGGCGGTGGCTTTTTCGGGGGAAGGGCCGGGCTGGGGTCCCGGGGCTCGGGGCCTGGCTGCGGCTGACTCGTCCCGTGTGTCCCCGCAGCGGAGGCAGCGGAGCTGCGGGAGCGGCTGCGTTCGGTGAAGCACACGGTGCTGGTGCTGTCGGGGAAGGGCGGCGTGGGGAAGAGCACCTTCAGCGCCATCCTGGCCCACGGGCTGGCGGCGGATGAGGCCAAGCAGGTGGGATGCGTGGGTGAAGCCGGGAGGGTCCCGGGGCTATCACCGGGGTGGGGGTGTCCCCGGCCCCATGGTGCACCCGGTGTAACCCAGCGGGGTAGAACTCCTCGCACCGCTTTCCCCTTCCTATTTGGCCTTTGGATTTTTTTCCTGTGTAACGTTAGTTTTCTCGTTGTGTGATTTAGGCTTGGGAAGCAGCCCTCTGCACGCTTGTTTTCAGCGGGGTGGCTTGGTCCGTTTGTTTTCCAGGTTGCTCTGCTGGACATAGACATATGTGGGCCATCAATCCCCAAAATGATGGGTCTAGAAGGGGAACAGGTAAGTGAAGGTTCAAACCTATTTAAGGGATTTCTGCTTAATTGTTCAGTAGCATCTCAGGGTTTTGTAGACTTTAACTTCTGAAAGGACTGTTTATTGAGAAATGTGTGTGGCAATGAAATATAGAAAGTGAGATGGGAAAGTTCAGCACAGCTTAGTTTGTAAAGGAGTTGTATGCTTACAGGATGCCCAGTTCTGCAAACCAGCTTTTGGTGCATATCAGCTCTAGAGTTGTGATTATCTAAAGCTTAAGTAACATTAACACCATTCCCTTTATCAGCCCTGCAATATTTTGTATATAAGTATATGAAAACATTGGTACATTTCTTGCAAAAGTGTTGAACTGTTATTATTCACTCCAATAGAGCAGTATTATACCTATAGGTGGGGTATCTGTTTACCCAGGTTTGACTTAGGTTCACATTTTATGTAATGTCTGTGTTTATTTCTAATGTAGCTTTATGGGTCATTTTGATTTTCAGGTTCATCAGAGTGGATCTGGATGGTCTCCAGTGGTAAGTTGCTGTTAACTTTCAGAAAATGTGTTTGTTTTGTTTGGGTTGGGCATTGTCTTCTAAAGTGAAAAGTGAGGGAGGAGCAGAAGTTTCTTCTGTTAATTCTTTTTCTAATGACACAAATATTTAGATTTTACATAATGATGTATATGTCCAGAGAGAATCTGGATATATAGACTACATATATATATCACTGTTAAATTTCTTTTAACATAATCATAATAATATTAATTACATGTCTGGAGTAGTTTTGTTACTGACTTCTGTACTGTATCATGGGTAATAAGTATAAGTTACTTCATTTTGTTATTTTTGGTTATTATGCAATTGTGCAGTATGTCACCTTTTTAATGACAGATACTTTATATCTTATGAAGCCGAAAAAGGCCAAACAAAACTGTTTAGAGACAGAGTTTGAGTCTTTAAACAGCAAAGGTATTTATTTTCGGATCCGGGGAACCCCCCAGCTTGCGCCGGACAAAGAGTTCCAAGGGTTAAGGGAAAAGGGGTTAGGGTATTTATACAGTAAAAGGGGAGGTTACAACAATACTACATTCTTAGTTCTTGCTGACTTCATTAGGTTGTTACAAAGCAATACTGTTACAAGACCCCAGCCATAATTTCTTCTTATCCGTTGGTGATGATATCTTTATAGTCTTCTTGTGCGGATGTTCACATCCTTTAGTGTCCAGCTGGCCTTGGCAGTACCTTGCTTTTAGAACAAGACTTGTTTTAAGAAAAGAGTTACAGAAGAAAAGACTTACACTTTAATTATTTGCTAGCTAGAAATTAATCCCGCTAGGACCTTGTATTGGTTACATTGTTCTAGTAGAAAAATGACATGTCTCAGCTGCTGTGTATGGGAAAGTGAAATGTCTCAGCTGCTTTGTATGGGAAAGTGAAATGTCTTGGATGCTTTGTTAGCTTCTTTCCCTGAATTATTAGTAGTTATGAACACAAATTCATTAGCATATATTACAAGTCTTAATTTTCATTAAGTAATTCACATAAACAGTTTGGCCTGATCCACTCCTGATCCACTCTCTTCTTCACTTACAATCAAGAAAATACCTTATTAATCTTCTTAAAATGCAGGGAAGGTTTTGCAGGAGTTTTGGTTGTCTGAAGTTCAGTGTATCTGACATTAAGAAAATAGCTCGATGTTGAGAAGGAAAGCTGCTTCTATCTTTGTTCTCTCTCCACTGATTCCATAAACATTGTAAAGCTTACTACTGCTAGATTCTTTTCTAGTCTGTAAATACAGCTGGTGAGTATTGCACAAAAATTTAGTTTTCAGTGGCCTTTAATAAAAGCATGAGGTTCTCTGCCTCTGTTTTCTTAATATCTCCCCTCATTCTTAACCAACTGCTTCTATAAAATTTGGGTTTGGAGCTTTTTGCTCTTTCTCTACTCCTCTGTATGTTCTACCGAGTTTCTTTATTTCTCTTTTAGTATGTTGAAGAAAACTTGGGTGTAATGTCTGTGGGATTTTTGCTTAGTAGTCCTGATGATGCTGTCATCTGGAGGGGACCAAAAAAAAATGGTAGGTATCATGAGCTTGTTTAATTAATAACATAAATATAGTATTATAAGCTACTAGGAAAAGTGAGTGATTAGTCACATACTTTCTTTATTTGAACATCGTAGTTTTGTGAAGTTAGAAGGTTAGTAGTGGGGTTTTATTTAAAGCTTGGCAAAATGAGCATTTCAGTACTCAAGTTGACAAGTCAGAAGATTCTGCATAACTAGACTATAAAATTTAAAGTAGGCCCTAAAGCGTTAAATAAAGGGGAGACTTTGTTCTATCTTTTTTATTCTTTCTTTTAGGGTTAATCAAACAATTTCTCCGTGATGTTGACTGGGGTGAAATTGATTACCTGATTGTAGATACACCTCCAGGGACATCAGATGAACACTTATCTATTGTGCAGTATCTCAGTGCAGCACACATAGATGGTGCTGTTATAATCACTACCCCACAGGTATGAGAACTTAATTTCCACTGATAGAAACCTCATGACAGTTAAAGCCAATTCTTGGTTTAGATTGTCTTGGCTTTATAGTCTCAAAAATTGTTGGTACAGAGTCTCAAGGAGTTCACTTTCTTGTTTTCAGCCTGCATCTGGCTGGTGAGTTAGGAGGGTTCCTCAGTGCAGCAGAGGATCTGCATTGTCACTAAACCTCTGAGTGGTTCACAATCAAAACCTGTCATCTGTATGGTGAAGGGAAGGGCAGTATGTGGCAGTATTTCACTCTCTTCTTCATGATTTGAATTCACATTATGGTGGGTTTGTCATTTACTTGCAGTGGCTTAATGCTCAGAAGTCTGGAAGGAATTTAGTTTTTAAGTGATGAGATGTGCATTGCGTGACACCACGTGAAGTAGCCTGTTGCCTCCAGTAGGCAACTTTGTGATGTGCATCTTTCAATGAAATAAAATCAGACCCTGGGGAGCTGAAACTCAAAATACATCAAATTCAAATGTAGGTTTTAAAGCCTGGTTTGGAAAAGACCAGGAGATTAAACTAGCAAAAGACACCTGGTATTTCCACAGTATCTGAAAGAATGAAATGTAAAGGAAGTGAAATGCTGAGGGCAATATCAGATAAATGGCAAGGGAAGGACAAGGGAACAGGAGAACTTAGTGAGGTCAGGCATATATGCAAAACATCTGAGGGAATGATAAGCTACTTGAAAGTTAATTTGAAAAGAGGTAAAAAGCATAGGCATGGTGGTTCTTGTCCTTGCCTGCTCTGTTGAGAATGCCAGCAGTCTTCCTGTGAACTGGAAACCTGGAAAACTTACATTTAAAGAAATAGAGATTAATATAGGAGATAAGACTTAAATATGGCTGAATCTTTACTAGAGTCAAGTCAGGTTTCAAAACAGAGCTGCATTCACTAGGTTAGAACTGATGTACCTGTTCTTTTGCTACTCATAGAATTGTTGCTAGAGCACATAACACAGGTTTATGTTCTTTAAAATACAAAGAGAGGAGTAATAATTTGTTATGAAATTGCTGTAAAATTACTCTTCAGGATGTAATTTAATGGGTTCAACATCAAAACATTACAGTCAAAATAGCAGTGTTTCCTAATATTTGTAGGAAATATCACTGCAGGATGTTCGGAAGGAGATCAACTTCTGCCACAAAGTGAAACTGCCAATCATAGGTGTTGTGGAAAATATGAGTGGCTTTATATGTCCAAAGTGTAAGGTAAGGCTATCTGTATCTCATGGTGGGGTTTGTTCTTGGCATTGTTTGCATATAGAATATTGCTAAAAAAAATGTCATCTTCTCAGAACTGCAGTATTTTAACTCTTAATTTTAATGTCATCCCAGAATGAATCTCAGATCTTTCCCCCTACTACTGGAGGTGCAGAGAAGATGTGCCAGAATTTAAATGTTTCCCTTTTGGGTAAAGTGCCTCTAGATCCGCAAATAGGTAAAGTTACTCTATTGCACTACATTTAAAACAAGTTTTTCTCCCCTGTACAAATGGTATTACTGAAAAACCCTGACTTGGACACTGATAAATTAGAATTAAACATTTTGTCTCTTAGGTAAATGTCAACTTTTTTTTTTTTTTTTTTTTGAGTTAAAAGTTAGCAAAACTGTGACGTGGCATGGTGTGAAAAGCAGAAAGTGCTCAGATAATTGCCTTAGTCTGAAATTTAGTCTTAATTAAGGTTGGATTATGCATCCTTTTAGCTGTATAATAATTTTCAATGTACACCACATCTTTCTCTTTGGTGTAATCACCTTTAAGTGCAGACTGAATAAAATTGTAACCACTAGGAAGAATAATATCTTGTACACATTAAGCAATAAAACCAGTGCTTTAACTTCACTGTTACTGGCACCACCTTAATTCTGTTGGTGGATAGTGAGAAACCTTGGTTCTGTGCCCACTGACTATTACCAATTCATACTTGATTTAATGATATCAAGTAACAGGTTAGCACTTCCAAAATAATGACTGAAGATTTCTGCTAATTAGTATTTGTTTGTAAACCTGTAAGCTATATACTATATACTGATGTAAAGAACTTCTTAAAAGAAATGGGCACAAATGGCTCTTTGGAAGGGTTTAACTGGTAGCAAGATGAAGGGTAAAATGAAGTTCATCTTTTTCCATGGCTTCATTTTCACATTTTCCCTTTCCTTGAAGGCAAAAACTGTGACAAAGGCCAGTCTTTCCTGTCTGAAGCACCTGAGTCTCCAGCTACATCATCTTACAGGAATATCATTCAAAGTAAGTCTGAAAACCACACAGATCCTCTGAGTTCTGAGCACTTAGGCAATATATAAAGGTGCTAAACAGAATCATGTTACTCTGATAGAATAAAAAGAGTGAATGTGCACAGCAGCTATGAGAGGTGCAAATACTGTGTTCACTTGTTGTGGACATCAGTTATAACAGACATTTTTTGAGTTACAGCTTAATTCTACCTGACAACTGGTTTCAATGCTTGGCTTCAGTCATTACTTCTGAGAACGTATGTGTGTACATGCTGCCACAAACAGGTTCTAAGATTCTGGAGCAGCCTGTTGAGGGCCACTCATCACAGCTGGCTGATAATTGCCTCCACTTCTGATTGTAATTGCACTCAAAAATACCCTACAAAGACTTACCTGAAAAGGCAGTGATGTGCAGCTTAAAAATATTCTTCAAGCCATTTTCACTGACATAAAGGCCTAACTCATGAGATTTCCACCAAAAGGGGACAGAGTGATGCAGCAACAGGCAACTCTTGATGTGCAAATGAAATATGATTTAAATTACTTTTTCCCTGTTTTTGCAGGAATTCAGGAATACTGTGATCAACGCCATTTTCAAGAAGACAATACTATCTATGAGTGGAATAAAAATTAAGTACATGTTTAGTTACAGAAAAGTAATTTATGCCTTGATTTAATAGAAGGAATGTATTCTTTTTTTATACTGCAAATAAATTCTTAATATAAATGTTCTTGCCTTAGTTTTCCATAGTTCAAGTTTCTTATAGTTCAGTGGTTTCAGAGCTTGCCAGAAAGCTACAGAGTCTTCATCCATGTTACACAGGCACAGTCTGTGTCTGGTGTTAGGAGTACTGGTGATCTGAATATGCAATTGGTGTTTGCAGACGTGTACACAAGATCTTATTTAGAAAGTTGCATATAAAATAGGCTTGGCTGATAAGAGGGTGTTGTGTCTTATGCATCTGGTTGCAGAGGTTGTAGGCTTTGTGCACTAGGGTGAACTGTAATGCCCACTCATACTAAATAACATCAGAAAAGAGAGTGAAATTCAGTCTGCTGTTGTGACTGTAATTCCTCTTTTATTGTGGAATCAAAGCTCTGAGAAATCAGTATTGTACACAAGAGGGAAAGGCAGTTTGATTTTGTTTATTGCAGCTCTAAAGTTATGCAATTGAGCATCGTCTTTTGATTACATTTTAATTCTTGTTTAAGACAATCCAACAGTTTTGGAGTAGTTGACATTTTTTTCTTCAGCAAGTGTGCTCTATTATTGTGCCTAGAGAAACTGGTTTTTGATGAAAATTAAGTAACAAAGGCCCTTTAGATTCTGAAAGGTTTAATACTCAAACACGACACAAAATCTTTATTTCATGCAGGCATAATTATAGAACAGCTTTTACTTAAATATCTTCACATGGACAGCAGCTTTCCCAACTGAGTAGTTTCACTGCTCATCCTTTTAGTGCTTCCTCATTTGATTATCTAGTGCCTGTCTTCCCATGTTCTTCAATGGGATCTTCTGAAATCCTCCTTGTCTGTCCTGTAGAATGAACACCAGAAGCATGGGTGTTAGCATGGCCCAGTATGCAGGAATGTCACAGAAGACTGGAAGAGCCTGGGGGTTGAAGATGACTCTGCTGTGCCAAGGCAGAGGCACTGTGGTGCCTCAGAAGGAATCCCTCTGAGTATTTAATTCAGAGGACATTCTTCATGGGGCTTGGGAGCAGCTGGGTTGAGAAACTCCAGCAGGCTTTCAAGCACAAAGTGAAGTGACAGGGGGACAGAGACCCCACCCAGTGAGTTCCACAGGAGGCTTATTGGGGCATCTGCACAGCCCTGCCAGGAGTTATTTTAGGAACTAAGAGCTGGGGAGAACCCAAGCTAGGAGTGAGAGGCAGATCACTACGTGATACATTGTGGGCTTGTCAGGATCAACTCAGTACTTACTCTTGGGAATATCTGTGACAAAAAGCCTTGAAGTTAGTCTGCTGATGCTTTTTTGTCCCCCTAATTTGCAGTGGATGTAGCCATATAAATTAGCAGTCTGAAGGGAGATCCCAGCTATCACAAGAGCCTGTGGACAAAGGAAATTTTGCTATATGTAGACTGTGTGTGTAGAATATATACACATGTGTGTATACATGTTTACATACTATTTCAATATAAATATGTACTTGCAAGAGGGTGATACTCCAATAAGAAATGACCTTCAAGGAGATCCAATCATGTCAACTTAAACACAATAGTTCCTTTCTACAAATTTTCTTTCTTTTTATCAAAACAGATGGATGTTAGATTTGGGGGGGTTGTTTGGTTTTTTTGTTTTGTTTTGGGTTTTTTTTTTTTGTCATTCTCTGTTTTGAAAGACTTCATGACTTCCCTAAAAGCACTTCTTCAAAAACCAACCCATTCAACTGATTCTATAGTTTCACATTTTTAAAGCCTGATTTGTATCTAAAAAGTTTCTCATGCACATACATAGCAAGGCTGCTGGCTTGTTTAGCTGATTAATGCCTCAACGTATACAAGTAAGATCCTGGAACAGAAAGATTTACAAAGAGCATCAACAGATATTGTATCAATATCTATCATTAACAGGCAGTCAAAAAAATTAAATCATTAGATGGTCCCACAGGTTTAGCAGCAGGCAGTACCCATCTGATATAACAAAAAATGTTCTTAGCCTCAGAAACAGTTTCCTAGAATCTATGGTATTTTCATTTGTGTACCTTGTGTTTTGGAAGCACTTGAGCAACCTGCTTCCAGTGCTAGGTAGGTTCATTTTCCAACCAGCTTTTAGTTTAGCAAACAACCTTTGCTGTTCAGAAGCAGAGGTAAATAACATTCAGGTCCCAAGAAGATGTAAAAACCAGCATCACTGGTTCATATTTTGTCCTCTCCTATTAGTTTCCTTGAACTGAAATAGGTTGGGGAAATGGAAGTTGCTACAGTTAAAAAGAAGTCTGTAGTTTTGCCAGCCTCTTCCAGGTTCTCAAGTTAGGTGAAAGAGTTGACATCTAATAACCTAGGAGAAGTGAAGCTAAAAATTACTGATCTGTTCAGGGTGCAGGGCTTGACTGCAGAGAATTCTGATGTGTTGAATTTGTTAGTGGACTTTCTGTATTGTTGGAAGATTTGATTCAAAGATTGTTACAAAACTAAGAGGCCTGGGTTGTCCCTTTACTGACACTGTCAGCCATAGCTCAGTCAGTACCCCTGAGACTTACCAGCCATTTCAGTTTCAAGGAGAACAAGGTGCTAAAGAAAAACACTGTCCAAATGACTGGACAGATAATGAGGCCAAGCCAGAAGATTCGAGCTTCAGCTTCAGTTGAGGCAGCTATTGTAGGCACCTAGATGGAAAATTATTGAAAATGCTAGTCACAAAGATAAAACAATAAACAACAAATCAGCAGAGGAGGGAACTGAACAAAATTACTTATTTACCCTGATTTCCTTGTTACATGCATAGAAGACTGAATAAGAAAAGTAGTTTTCTGTCTGGTACCCTACTGCACCTGCCAGCATTTTCTTTTTAAAATGTTCTTATATCTGTTCACATTTAAATGAGATAATTATCCCTTTTGTCAATGATAGCTCCCACTAAAACTACAGATTGATCCTATTTAAAAGTCAAAGTTCTGTTACCCTGACAGTTTGCAATTAAACTGCAGAAATATGTTAATTTTGAATTTAGATTCTAGCTTTACTCAGGCCATAGAGAAGTATGAAACAGAAGACAGTGCTATTAGCAGAACTTTAGTATGAGTACCTCACTCTGTAGTCTAGATCAATGGTAGGGGAAGAAAGTTCAGTATTGGAAAAGCCATGGTGCTCTATTTCTGTTCTTCAGGAAGAGCAAAAGACCTATAAACAGGCTGCAAAAAGTTGCAGATCTCTTCACATCAGCACAGCTCATGTCTCTGTCTTCACTGCACCTATAAGACCTAGTTAACTTGAGGAGCAAGTTTACAGAAGGCTGCTGTCATCCCAAAGATAGGAGAGGGCAACTGTGGTGGTTGGAATTTAAGTGCATTTCTTTTCTTCCAGAAAAACTCTGCAGAACCCAGGATTTCAAAGATGAACTTCAGCAGTATGCCAAGAATTAGCTGGTTATTTTTGGTGAGTGACTTGGAATATTTGTAAGTAAATTTACCCATAGAGCTCTTAAAAAGGTGCTAGAGGACTGGGGTGGTAGGGAATGCCTGAGTCTGGATAGTAAGAAAATTGCATGTATTCCAGGACCTTGCTATGACAAAGTGTTTCTTATGGATAAGCCATGACAAAAACACAGTCCAGTCTAATTACATGTTCCTTTTCAAGGTACTGTGATTTTCATATTAATGAAGCTACCAGCTTGACAGAATTTTTGGAAGGCTTTAACCTATGCAGATGAGTCAGCTTTGTACTTCTAGGCTAGAATTAACAAACTGTAGTAAATGAACAAGGATTGATGATTTTATGGATGCCCTAAGAAAGCTCTTGCTTACTGCTTTGACTTGATGGAACCAAGACTCTATGAAGGTCTTCCAGTTTCTTTGCTTTCCTGTACTCTCAGTTTCACTCAGCTGTCAGAAGTTCTGTAACATTTGTTACCCTCTGCCAGTTGTGCTCCCCCTTGGCAGCACCCTGGCTGGCAGTGGCTGCTAGAGGGCAGGGATCTGGGTTCTGTCCCCCATGTAAGCATGAATAAAATAATCATTTTAAAATGCTGAATTTTAACTACTCAGCATTGCTTTCAACATGGATCTTTCCTGAAAAGGATTTTGCTTAGGGATTAACTATGGGAAGATACTACAAGATGTTTTCACAAAAAAATAAAATAGAACTACCAGAAACATTTCATACCAATAGTACCATGCTATGAACAGTTATTCTGCTGGTGTGTGTGGTGACAATGTGATGACAACGTTGTAAAACCAGTTTTGTTCTGAATGCTTCCAGGATGTGACAATCTGGTGCAACTGCAACTGAGTAACTTACTGCTTCTGTAGAAGCCGGATATAAAAAGTGTTACAAACTTGTTCTATTTGTAACTATTTGATTTAGGATCAGCTTTACAAACCTCCCCATGCGTTCTGTTTGTCTTATGCCTACTTTTATTAATATACTTACTCTTTTTGCTTCAAACACCCAGTGGCTTTTTCCATCTTCATCAATCTGGTTCCACCAACGTAAACCAACCAAGAGTCTTCCTGTCACATTCTAGTGACAGAGACAAGTATTTGAATTAATCACTTGCATAATTCACTTGTCAGACTAACATTAAAAAAAAAAAAAGCATGTGTGAAAATCATTAAATTATCAAATACTAAAGTTACCTCTAGAAGCTGTGCCAAACTGAACAGTCATTAAGATGGATGAATTACTTCAAATTTAGAAGCCTGATGTTTTAATTTCAATGTATTTAATGTTAATATATATTTAATTAATTTTAATATAATAATTAGCATAATAATGTTGATTTAGGTAAGGAATTATAGGCTGTATCTTTTCTAAGGCAGATAGTTCCAAAAGCCCCCAATACACAAATCTTTTCTGAGAGAAAAACTGAACAAAAGCACACTGAAAAAATGGAAGATTCATTACAAACAAGAAAGCTGCATGAGACCAAGCAAAGAGGTTAAGAAAATATTCTGCACCTGGATGAATACTGGAAGTTTTAAGTATGCTGGAGATGCATCATTGTTTCACTTCTACAAAACAGAAGTCTTGTTCCATGTGTGGAACCCCTGGGATTCTGGTCTGGCCTGACCTACCTGCCTGCACAAGGGCACCAGTGCCACAGCTGGGCTCCCAGGAGCTTCAGAGGGCTCCTGCATGCTGGGTCTGGGCACAGCATTGCAGCTTTGGCATCCACTACTGAAAGCTATGTTCTGGCTTTTTTTTTAAGGGGGAAATCACACAGAGAAATCTGCCTATGGCAAGCAATTTTCTCACCATATTAGTAGCTCCCATCAGCCATAGAGAACATGGTGATAACAGTAACAAAGATATGTAAATGTCTTAATTTAAATGGGCTAGACACTTAGTAACTCAGTAGATCATGTTTTTGTCACTTTTGTCAATACTTCCTTTTCTTGTTTTAATCAATGTCACACAAAAGACTTTCAAAGGTAATTAATTACTACTGAGGGTCATCTTACCTTAACTGACCAAAAGTCAAAAGATAGAAGGAGGAGAATAGTGACAAAACAGGCAACAAAGCTGTTGCTGAACCAGTCACAGAACAAGTAGGTAATAATGGCACTCACTCGGAAGAACAAGTGGAAAAAAGTGGCCAGTGGGTGCCTAGGAAAAAAACAAAATGAAATAAACAAAAACAGAGCATTTGAGAAGTTGAGGGACAAGAATGTTACAGTATTTGCTAACAATCTAGCATAGCAACTATTTCTAGCCTGTAGTGGTATTTTGGGTTTTAGCTACTTTTATTTCAGAGTTGATGTTTACCTTCATTATCAAAGCAAGAGTGTTTCCAATAGCTAATCTTCAATCTAAAGCTATAAAATGGGATGTGTTTGTGTCAAAACTTTCACAAAGATAGAAGAAATCTAGCATATTTCACTAGTTTCTTTGGTACTCTATAAAGGATTTTAGTGGTTGTATTCAACACTTACCTCCCATCATTTCATTAAGTAAATCAGTATTGCAAGGTACAAAAGAATTGAGACAGATCTTATGCCTTTCAGAACTGCTTAAAAAAAAAACAAACAAACAAACAAACAGGAACTTTGAAACTTAAAAATTAATACATCTGTTGTGTATAAGACAAAATGTTCCTTTTGACATGAACCACGAGAGGTTTTTGGAGATTCTTCAAAGCCACTGATGGAAGAGCAGCTCTGTTCTTGTGAGCTCTGTGACAGCTGCTCTGGTAGGCTGCTTAACCTGAGTTGGATCCGTGGGATGGGTTTTCCTAGGCAACAGCTACCAGGATAAGATACCGTATATTCCACATCTCATGGTAGAGAATCATGACAGTTTTATTGTGTGCAATGCAGTGCTGGTGCACTCGTTTTGGGTTTTTTTCGTTTTGTTTTTTTTTTTTTTTTTTTAATTTGGTTTGTTTGGGGAGGTTTTTGGTGGGTTTTTTTTTATTATTATTTATGCTGTTTTTTGTTTTGGTGGTTTCTTTTTGTTTGTTTGGTTGGTTTGGTTGTATTTTGTAGGCTCTATTGGCTTTGGGCGTGTAACACGCGTGTTCCCGGTGGCAGGAAGCGGCTGATCCAGCCGTGGGGCTGCAGGGCCGCTGCCTCCCCGGGTCGGGTCGGGTCGGGCCGCCGAAGCCGGCTGCCCCAAGCTGAGCATCTTCCGGACAGACGCTCCCCGACCGGCCCGTTCCCTGTAAAACGCGGGAATACGGGTTTAAATGAAGTTTCTCGTCACCGCAAACGCTGAGGCCCCTGCGGCCGGGCCCGCTCCGCTCCCCGCGCCGTTACCTTATCCTCGCTTTCCGCAGCGCCAGCTCCTCCTCGCTCCCGAAGTCGAGGGACACATCCTCGGTGTCGTCCACCAGCGCCTGCGGCAGGGAGCCCGTCAGCAGGGAGGGACCGAAGGAGCCGCGTTGCCGCCCCGCACCCCCCGCCGCCGCCCCTACCTGCTTCATCCTCCTCCCCCGCCGGCCCGGGCCCGCAGCCCGGTTGCCAAGCGCGGCCGTTGCCAGGGCCCGGGAGGTGTTTCAGGGAAAAGTGTCCGTGCTGCCTCCTGCCCGGCAAAGGGTCGGCCTCGGGAGGGCGAATAGCGGGCCAACTCCCTCCCTCACAGAGCCCGTGGGCGGCTGCGCCTCAGCCCAGCCGTGCGCAGGGTTCGGCAGCGCCTGGGGCCGGGCCAGCCCAGATAAACCGGTTCTAGTGCCGGTCCCGGCGGGAAGATCAGCTGTGAGGCTGCGGAGCCCTTACCTGCTGCCGCCTGCCCCGTCCCGTTGAGGCGGGATGCCGAGGCCTGAGGAGCGGCCGTGCCGCGGGCCTGAGGAGCCCTTTGTTCGGTGTTTTAAGATGTCCGCTCTGCTGATGGCGTTGCTCAGTCACCGAGCAGACCAGGCTGGGCAGGGCTGCTTGTGTCTTCTGCTGAAGATAAACCTCAGAAGGAGAAAAATGAGAGAAAGGTGAATGTACATGTACAAATGTGATACACACATGCGTGTCCTGCGTGAGGACTTCAGCTGCTGCCCTGTCAGTGCTGGGCCAAGCCTCATGTGCTGTCCCCTCACAGTGGGCCCAGCTTTTTGGGGGCAGTTCAGGATGACTGCAACACAGTGGTTATACCACTAGTGTAATGTATAAGTGAGCCCGTTAATTAAAGATTTCTGATTTTATTTAAATTGCAGGTGGATTATGCAGTATATTTAAGGAAGTAAGAAAGTGAAATGAGATAACTGATCCTGAGGATACAGGTAAGGGTTTCACAATAATATGGGGAAATACTCCAGCCACAGAGTCCTGAAGGTTGGAAAAGTCCTCTAAGATCATCAGGTCCACCGAGTTGAACCAATACTACCATGCCAACTAGACCATGTCCTGAAGAGCCATGTCTATATATTATTTTAACATCTCCAGGGATGGTGACTACCACTTCTCTGGGCAGCCTGTTCCAATGCCTGACCACTCAGTAAAAAATAATTTGCTAGAGAATGTCTGAAGAAGGGCAGTGAAGCTGCTGAAGGGTCTAGAGCTCAGGTCTTATGAGGAGGGCTGAGGCAACTGGGGCTGTTTAGTCTGGAGAAGAGGAGGCTGAGGGGAGACCTTAGTCTCTCTATAATTTCCTGAAAGGAGGATGTAGTGAGGTGGGGGTCAGTCTCTTCTCCCAGGTAACTAGTGATAGGACTCAGAGTAGAGGATCAAGGTGTATCTGATAAATCATACATTTGTAGATCTGACTAGCAACTAGCATTAAATAAGCCTGGAAAATAATAACTTCCTAGTCCTTTCTTAAACATCAAACTGAAGCAGAATGTATCTGTAGAGTAAGTACAGAAGTTACCAAAGTGAACTTTTCATAAACCTTAATTGGAGAGTAGCTTTGTGCAAGAGCTGTTACTGGAGCAAAAAAAATAATGTATCAGAAAAACTGGTTGAACTTGGTAGGATTTGTACTTGTAGAGTGGGAAAAATGTATTTTATGGCTAATATTTTGGTAGTCATATTTTGGCCTTGGTAATATTAAAACCACACTTTGTAGTGTGTCAGTAAGTACAGCAGACTTACACAAAAAAAGTGAATAGGCAGTCTGTAATCTGATGGGATGGCTCACAATAGTCTACAATATTACACATATTTAAGTAGGCTTTCTCTCCCAAAGAAGATATTAATGCTTTGAGAGCTATCATGAGATACAATTATTAAATTATTTGTAGATACTTGAAGCTTACCTCTGCTTCATTTCAACATGCACTTCTGCTTATGAGCAATGTATTAACAATAACTCAAATAGAACCAGCTTCTGACTCAGAAGCAGCTTCCACAGCTGCACTGACAGACATGTTAAGCAAAGGATAGAGGCCTCACATGTTCTTAAGTGCCAGATTATTCATTTCAGCTACTGCATCAGCACTTCTTTCACTTCTCAGCACAGTTCTGTCCGCAAGTCTGATGGTTTGAATTTAGTAATCCCATAATGTTGCTCTATTACCTGAGCTGTTGCATTTTGTGTTTTAAGTCGCCAGAAAATAACAGTGTGCTATGTTCCTTATCTGATAAAACAATACTTGCTTCTACAGGAGAGGTGACAATTAGCCTGTCACAACACTGTGCATCTGATTTACTACTCTGGTGCTAGTAAATGATTTCATTAGACATGGAATGGTATAACTGAAAAAGAACAGAAGCTCTGTTTTGTTTTTTAATGCTTGTTTCCACTGAGCCACTGTAGGGATTATCTATTTTCCCGATAGACTCTATTACATAATACCACAGAAGACTACCACTATGTTGTCCCCAAACAGCAAATGTTTACCAGTTGTCCAATAATCCAATCTGCACACATTCCAAGTATTTCTTTACTGCAGTTTTTCCAGAACAGGGTACTAGGTGGTAAATCCACAAAGCTGGCCCCCACTTGCAAAAAACTATGGCATATACATATCCAATTCAGCAGGCATCAAGATCCACCTGTAATTACACTTATTGGTGGGTAACTTACCACAGCCTCATCATGTCCTGTGGCACATCATGTACCACAGCTGACCTCATGTCCTGTGGCACAATATTTCCTCTGTTAATTCTCAAGGTTGCTGTTCAGGATATTAATTATTATTTAAGTATGCAAGCTAGATTCCTCTTATCTCAGTTCTTGTTATTCCTGTAACTTTTCAAGACTGTTAGAATACCAGCTTGTAGCATTTTCTAAAAATCTATGTTAAATTATATAGTGTGATTACTCCCGGTATTATATAGATTATCATTTTCTTTTAGTGCAAATTAAGAGCTAGAAAGAACCCTTAGTCACAGGAGGAATCATTGGTCAAACCAAAAATTTCATTTTGTGATTATTAGAAAAACATCATTTGCTTAAAAATACATACATCAAAGAAAACATGATTAGAAGTTTCTATGCTTTTCTAGGATTTCATAGAACAAACTCTTCTATTTTCAACATTGTTTCAGTGTTCTGATTTAACTGGAGAATATTTGAACACTGGAAAAATTAACAGCATTCTGATTTAAGTCCTCAATTACTGCTTCAACACCACAAAATATAAAGATAGTTACACCTAGTTTATGAATTGTGGTTTAGTTTTAAATTTTGTACCTTGACCATGCATGAAATATTAAGATTTCATTATATTACTGATTGAAACAAATATCATAGAATGGTCCAAAACTGTATTATTTGCTGCTGTGTGCTTGCCATTACTTCTCAGGCAGTCCTAATTATCCAGAACAAATAAATGCCTTTCTGTTGTAGAGCACAATCAATGCCATGGGCTTGGCATGAATAACTGAGAAATAACTTTTGCTTTCTGTTTAAACAATAAATAGAACCTCCTCTCAGATGTCTATTGTGGTTATTAATGTGCTTTACATGAAGTCAGCTGATTTCTCTTTTTCTTTGGATCGTTGCCTGGAATCATTCACTGGCATCTTGTAAAATGCACAAGGATATTTTGAGTGACTCAGAATTCTTACCTCATTCACATTAAATAACCTTATAGGGTTTGTTGGAGGTTCAATAAAATGTTTAAATTTAGAGGAGATAGGCCAAATCAGACAAAGTATTAAATAGGTTACTTTCTGATACCAGATTTTTAAGAAATTGTTTCCTGCTTTGGCTCAGAATTAATTTGTGTGGAATTTTTTGGCTGTACATGCCTGAATTGTTGTAATTGGCAGTTCTGTATCAACAGGGAAAGAGCCAGAGCATCTACTTGGCAGATCAGGGTAGTGTCTTTTTAGTTGGGTGATATTTAGCAAGACACTCTAAGTAGAAATCGGGTTCTGCCATTTGTAAGAAATGGGTATGAAAAAGATATGTTGGAACTGAAGAGGTTTGGGCCATAAATGGAGATTTAAGAAAGAAAGCCCAAACTGTATTGATCTTTCATTTAGTTTTGTCTGAAGAGATATAAATAGTGTTTAATATTTCAAGAAAGGGGTATAAATACCCATCATTGCACAGAAACTGGTTTTGATTTCAGAAAGTACAGTAGTACCTGCATTCCTTACAGTTAGGAAAAAAATCAATTAAATATTACATATTTTTATTAAATAGCTTATTCTCTGTATTTACTGTATGGGTTTAGGACTTATTTATCTCATGCTGTAGAAATCTTTAGTGCAATTACCTGGGAGATAAATGCTTTGCAATTACTAATAGTTTAATCAGTAATTTTTCCTATTTGGTCTGTAGTGTTCACTTAGAAACAAAACAAAGGTAGACCAAACAAAAGTCATCAGCCCTCTTCCAGCTTGAGGTACATTGCTTTCCAACCCTTGAATGCAGACTTCTTAATGTATTTATCTTTATACATCTCTTGATATGTTCAAGGTTTCATTCATTCTCCGCTGCAGTTCTTGGCACTTGCTACTTCTGCAAATCTTCTCTTATTTCTTAGTTTGAGAACTCCAGAAATAAGGAACTTCAGCTGTTTGGGCACTTTTTGCCAAAATAAAAGAGAAGTCATGTCTGTGGCTTATGACCCACTTTCACAATGGAGTCTGTGCTTGGGAAGAGACCACAATTCCCTCTGCTGCCTGGAAGGTGGCAAGCCTCAGCCTTCCAGCTTAGAAAAGGAGGAAACTTTGGGCTATACTGAAGGCCTCCACAGTTGTCCCATGAAAACTGCTCTGCTTAATTCCTCAGCTGATTGGTGAAGCGTTTGTTTCTCCTGAGAATGGACCTGAATTCATGAGGCACACGTCTATAAGATCTCCTAATAATCACCAATTAAAAGTATTGGCATAGACCTTGGAAAAAGGGCAAAGACACAAACCTGTTTGTTTCTCAGAGAATGCACTAACTGTTTGGTTTTTGTCCTTCACACAGAGCAGCTTCAGGGAAAGGATTTGAGTTCCCATTCCCCACAGCAGAGCAGCCCAGTACCAGGCTGTAGGCCTGCAGAAACATGGATCTTCTGAAGCTCCTGAAAAAAGAAGGTGGTGTGATTGTGTCTGACACCACACCCACTGTCTGCAGTTACAAGAGTAACAGTTCAGCTACTGAAATGAAATTCATAGTAAGTTCTGGATTTTTCAAACAACTAAGGGTTGTTACTGTGTCTGATGTGGGTTTTAGTATCTTTTGGTATGATGTGTGTTTTAGATGGCAGAAGTCAGAAATACTCTAGGGAAGCCCCTAAAATACATGGTTTCTTCAACTGTCAGTTTAGTATTTCTGCCTGGTTCTTGTCTCCATCATTATGAAACTTCTCACAGACTGTGGTTTTGCACACACCCTTTTCCTTGTTGGTCTGGGTTTGCATTTGTATTTTGTTTCCCATTCTTTATTTTATTTTGGTGTAAGGGGAATTATGGTTTTTTGGTCACGTGCTCCAGTGTACTGGACTAGTTATGTGAAGTTCAGTGGTGGAGACAGAAAGGATATGAATTTTTATTTTTTTTTTTTTAGTTTCTCTCAGCAATAGATTAATAACAAATCTTTCTGTTAACAAGGTGAATGCTGTTGTGTACCTTCTGTCCCAAAACTACTCCTAAGAGATCTGTGCATTGGTGATGCTCACAGACTTGTTGATAACCAAGGGGGAGAGCAGTCTGTAGGCCAGGCAGCAGTTGAATGTTGGTGCAGATCCTGGTGCTCATGGTGTGCTTGCAGAGCATGCAACTGAAAGTGAAAATGTTTCACACTTCTTTCTTGGCTTCCGGATAAAATACCCTGTGCTAGTAAAACTACTGTAATAAGAGAACAGCATGCTTGTAAATCAGCAGTTCTTTAGCAAAATCTTTCAGAACTAGCAGCATTTTGTTAATTTTCAGTTGTTGCAGGATTTTTTTCCACTGGAAAGTTTCAGCATGTGCCATATAGCACCATAACTCTAGTGCCAGTGTAAGTAATGTATCAGTGATATTCAGGTGAGGAAGAAAGTGGTGGAATCCATTACTTAAATATGAGCCTATCAATGCAAAGATAGTTTAGAAACTATTTGATAACTTGCCACTGAAAACACTCTCATTTTGTCTTCATGTGTCTGCCTAATTCTCCACAAGCAGCTTTCTGGTAGCTGTGTCCTCTTGGCATAACAATGAATATGGACTATACAAGCTAGACTGGCAAATTGATATTATATTGTTACTTATGTTACTAAGATAAAAGTACAAGGGTTATGGGCTTATAGACTCTAATATTCTAGAGAAACAGGAGAATTTCATTGAATGTTCATGACAGACTGGCAGCAAACTTGGGTATCCCAGCCTGATAAAAGCAGAAACTTAGGTCATTTCTGCAAGAATGCCTTTTGAAGTCAGTCTACCAGGATTTTGCAAAGCACTCATCTAAATAGATCTTTAGGTCTGTTGTTCAGCCTGCCTTGTTCTGTCATCCTTCTGCAAATGTGTATCCAAAATTCAGTGAGATTCTGAATGGCCAGAAATAGAGGCCCTACTCTTTCTTTGTATCTACTAGGCTGTAAATTCCCAGTATTGAGAGTTCCTAACCTCACATGAGAAAATTATATCTCTTGGGAAGCTGCCATTATGACCAGCAGCATTGTACTTTGGGCTTGGTGTCCCACCTTCACTGTTCATGCTGCACTACAGAGGCTCATCATAATATTTGGGAAGTAGCATGGTAGCAGATACTAGAAGTGTAGCTTTGGAATCATGCTGAAGGGCTTTACACATCAATAGAAACACAGTTTCCAGGGGGGAAGCAGGGAAACCATTTTATCAGAGTATTAAAAAACCCAAAAAAACCAACAACAAAAAAAAAGCTCTAGGAAAAACCAGCATCTCAGCAAACTAAAAGATAGAGCTTTTATGTTCAAAACCTCTTCCATAGCCTCACACCTTTGCTTTCTACAGGAAATCGTATTCATAATAGACAAAAGAATTTACATTAAGAGCTGTAAGCATTGGTAACCAGTCTCCATTACAAGAGTTAACCCAAGTTGATTCCTGCAGTTCTTCTTGATTTCAGTAGATACTCTATTATGAATTAACTGCAGTTTCTTGAAAATTCCTTTCATCTGAGCTGTTTGCTCTGTTTTTGAGCTCTGGTTTTACAGTCAGCTAGTGACTTTGGCCTCTCTGGATGTAAACTGGATGGAATATCAGTTATTTTTGCTTGGGATTCCTTCTGAATAGCCTGAATAGCTTTGAGTTACTGCTGGTTGAACAATTTTTCTTAGACTGGAAACTTTATTTAAAAATTCTCCCTACTTTCATATTGTAGTGACTCAAGCCTGTACAATATAGAGACATGAGCATTTCACTGCTTTACTTCACAGATGAATGTATGTATTCAACTGCACAACTTCCCTGCTTGCTCTAAGGAATCTCTTTAACTGATGCAAAGATAAGGGGAATGTTTCATAGCAGCTTTATCTCTTTTTAAGGATTGTCACAGTAGTCTTTCAAAGTGCAAAAGAAAAGAAATGTCTTAGCTACAGAAAGTGCTAAACAATAGCAACATAAGAAGCAATAAATAGTAAAAATGTACAGCCTGACTTAGTTCTCTATTTCACACACATTGTTTATGCTATGATATATATTAAAGAGGAAAGTTTGTTAAAAAGCAGAACTTGGGTTTTTGATTTCTCCGCATTGAGGGGAAGTATCATTTCCAAGTAAATATGATGAAACACAAAGTCTACTGCTAATTTTGAATTCCATATAATCTTTAAATTTTAACACCTGTGCAAAGGCAGTTCCACTTTTGAACTGCCTCAAATTTAGGCATAACAAAAGAAACAACATTGTATTTGGGCTGAAAATCCTACAATCTCCTATCTTGGTGAACTTTGCCTGGGCACATTTGCAGGTGAAAGTTGCTAAAGGTATGAAACACTTTCAGAAAATCTCCTTTTCTCATGCTTAAGTGTCAATCATGATGACTTATCACAAGGTATTTGCTCCCTTGCTTGTCTGCTTCTGGACGAAACTATCCACAAAAAGAAATCTACCATTCCTACATCATTATATTCCCTCAATCAAAGTCATGCCCTGCAGCACTGAGAAAAGCTTTGTGTGGTTCTTGCAGAACTTAGGTGCAGCAGATCAGTGAGTTGCAGAAAGTGGCTGAGGATAACAGTTTAAATTGTGTTTCTTCTTTTAATACACAGCTTTTCATGTGGCTTGAACTCCCTATTTCCTTTCAAGAAGGAGAATTCTTAGGAGATCTGCTGCCTAGAAGGGCCTTGAATGTGACTGATGATCCTGAGGAAGGTTTCTGAAAAAACCTTTGGCTAAATAATGGAGACAATACTTTTTTTTTTTTTTTTTTCTCTTTTTTTCAAAATCTGTTGAAGCCATCCAAGAGCACCCTGATTGCAAGAGAAGCTGAGATTGAGACTCTCTCTTCCTTAAACTGTGGTAAACTCATTCAGATTTGCTGTGACAGCAAGTAGTTCCTAGTTTTGGCACACATTCTGAAGGCAAACCCCTAGCTGCCCTCAGCATGTGTTGTGCCCCATAAGATGGTAAATAAATGCACAAGTACCTCTTGCTCAGTGCAGTTTTAATGCTGATAAAAGTAAGGGAAACAGAACTTTTTGATGTACCTGAGGAGCAATACTACTTTGAATGAGTTCTTACCCAAACAGTCACAATGCCTAAACACAAGCCATGGCAAAACACTGTACAGATCACTAAGAAGAAAGTTTAAAATGACTTAAGGAAATTAAATCAGTACTAGGAAGCACTGGATGGAATGTGTTTAATTTTAGGTATTAATTTTTATTTATTCTAGCCTCATAAAACACATTTTCATTACCAAAGATTGGAAGATAAGCATATTGCCTTTAAGAAAACATAAAGATGAGGAAATTTGTTTCATTTACAGCATTTTTTATATCTCAGCAAAACTGGCAGTTTACTTTGTATCTTTAACAAATTGTAGGTAGCAGATGATTAGTAGTAGCTGTAGTCATGCTTATGGCATGACTGCTGTCGTGCTCACAGGTGCTTATGTTAGACACATTAATGTTCTAGTAACTAATTATATTTTCCCTTTTGATGCTGGCTTTGTAGATTTATTCTGTGTTGTGCAGGCAGTCTCAAGACTGGTAGATAAGCTTTGCTCTCTTAACAAGAAAAAAATACTCTACTTGCAGATATACATTCTAATAATCTGATCAATATAATTTCCTACATTCCATGTACTTTTCTCTTACTCTGCTCCTACTGAAAACTTGGGTGTTATTTTTATTTTTAAAGGTATCCAGTCTAAAGTTAGCCATTCTTTATTGTACTCAGTGTTAGAAAATGTTCTAATGGCAAAGATAAAATACTACTGATTGCATTGCAAAGTCTTTGAAGTGCTCTAATTAGGCATTACCTAGTCTTGCTCTACAGCAGAAAATACTCAAAGGAGGCAATATTAAAAAAGAATAAATTTGAGCTGAATTGACAGCTCACATCTAGTAGGTTTGGAGCTGTACTTTAATGTTGTGTTTGGTGGTATGGGAGATTTGCTACTTATTTAAACTGGTGCATTGAAAACTCTTCTGTTTAAGTAACTTAATTCAAAGTGTCTGCTCCCTGAAATATAAGTGTGTTGCCTTTGAATAAGAAGATATGGAAGACACGCTGTGTTTTCCTAGTTATTTTTCATCCTAATAACTTCCAGAGGTAACAGAAACCAGAGCCAGATTTGGAATAATTTTTTATCCCAGATCTCTTACACTAGTTCTGATCCCTTCGACTTTCATGAAGGCAGAATCCATCCACAACCTAATATCTAATCTGATGTTGGATTCCCCAGGTTTTAAATTGATCTGTCTTGCAGAGGATGTGTCTTGTGCTCTTCTTATTTAGCAGAGACCTTGCTGGGCCCACACTCCACTTTGACCAGGAGACAAAGATCCACATAGAGGAGCCCTTCTTCACTGGGATAAATATTTTTTTAATTACTTTTTCAAGTGATGATACTGCTGATTGGAAGTTTATGTTTTATGAATGCTTGGAAAGATTGTACTGTCATGTCATTTCATCAAGAATTATTAATGGTTGAAAATGTTATTTAAAGGCTCAATTAAATGAGGAAATACCTCTTCTAGTGCAAGCCAAAGTCCCCCTTTTTTTTTTTCACTTCATCTTTTTGATACTGACTGAGTGGATTTTTAAAATTTTATTGAAACAGTTCAGATTTTGCTCAGATCTCCTACAAATATCTTCAGTTACAGGTGTCTGTAACAGTTACAGGTATCCTGCCCACAATAAGGAAGATTCTGTCAACTGCTACAGCCTCTGATGACCATGCATTGCTTAACCTCCTGCTGAAAGAAGATGTGATATCTAAGGAGTACCACCAAACCTTGCTCAATGAAAAAGACAGAGAAGACCTTGCAAGGAAGATATCCCTGACAATTGTGGAAAAATGGGACCTGTGCTTGAACACTTTGGCTCCCTCTGTCATTTAAACTTCTATGGCAGTGGCAGCATTCCTTAAAACATGACAGATAATGAGCCAACAGGAAGCAAGTAGATTTCTGGTAAATCAGCTTTTGTTTTTGCTTTGTTAAAGATTTACTTTTGCTTATTGCATTCTGAGATTACATTGTGGCATAGGTGCAGAGTACATCTGTGGAGTGCAGGTGGAGAAGAGAAGAGAGCTGAATGTAATGCAAGAACATCTAAAAAGAGATCTACCCATTCAGGTTAGCTACTGGGTAGCCATTCTCATAGCCAGGTCATAATAAAACTTGTTCTTTGGGACCTTTTGCAGAACTAGAAATGCAAAGTAGAATAAAGAGACCATGATAAGAAGAATCTGGTAAAGAAATCTACCTGGTAAAGGAGCTTATAACTTGTGGGGTTGTGCTACACATCAGAATAGGGCTAACAAGTAACCCTCTGAAAGTTTGGTAGACATTTCTCATGCAGTGACTGGATTATTGTCTCCTATCAAAATAGGCCATTAAAATGCAGAATCTGTATTTTGTGCAGCCTTTCATTATTTTCTGAATGCTGTTATACTGAGGTGCAGCTCTTCTAATGTGTTTAGAGAAATTCCAAGAACACAGCTTCTTGAAGAGGCCAGTGCTCTGCATCACAGGCTGGGACTTACAGTTCTGTAAATACTAGGAACAGATCAGCCATTCTCAGTGAGCCTGTTCCCATGGAACCTGGTGGATCTCCTCTGCAAAGGGAAAGGGTTACAGAGAGCAGCAGCTGATTTAGTTGTAGGGCCTTCTGCCTTGTGTGCAAGCCATTTGTTAACAAGCAGCTGATTTAAAAATTCCCTTACTCAAGCAGCAAGTCTTGGATGTTGTGTATTTCATCAAATCACACCTCCTTCCTTCCATAAGCCTTCAGGTTATAGTGCAACTCTAGTTATAAGCTGAAGTCAAGGGCATAATACTACAAAAAATATTTGCTCCCTTGAGAATATCTTCTCTTTCATAATCAATTTCCAATTTATTTAGGTCTGTGCACTATAAAAAGTAGAAACATAGGAAAATAGACTTGCAGAGCCACACAAAAACAGCTATAGGCATCATGATAAGAAGACTCATGAATGAAGTTGGTTTTCAAAAGGTTATTTGTTGTATGCCAGGTAGGCACTGGGTAGGCTGGCAGGGTAGGGGATGATTAGGTGAATAAACATTCTGTCAGATGCTGCTACAAGTGAGCCCTGAACACCAAGTGTAAGGTAGACAAGATTAATGAGCTCCTGTTTCACAGAACATCCTACTTGTCATTTGGGGCCAATGGTAAACACCACTTGCACAAGACACCAAACTGATTTTGTATTGGTAGAGTCTGAACATGTGAAAGAAATACTTTCAGTTTTGTTACACTAAATGGAGCTGCAAGGAAAGGCTGCTGCTTGCTGCATGCTGCTTGCTTTGTTCTTACTGATAGACTGTTTAACAGCACGAGTTTAGGATGGATTTGAAGTAGGAAAAAAAAGGAGAGGAAGAATTCTGGGGAGCACCAGAAATTGTTACTGCTGACTCTCATCGAAGTTTTGGTTTCCAACTGACTAAATCAATCTGTTCTGAACTAGCCATGAGTGCAAGCTCTTCCTAACAGTGAGAACTGATTCATGAAGGTAAAAGTGCTTATTTTACAGGCTTTGCTAGAAGGGAAGTTCTTCCTAATTTTCCTCTTTGGAATTCCCCCACGCCTCTAGTTTTTTTGCAATGACCTCTCTGGCTCATTTCCTCCTTTTTGCTATCACTTTCTATATGCTCTGAGTAGTGATAGAATCTCTTGTATTTGGTACTGAATTCAGAGTGAAAGAAGAGGAACTGTCCACTTTCTTAAGGTCAGTTTTATTTCAGTTCTTTAATACAGTGCTTTTGTCATGGCAAATTCATCTTAAATTTTGGAGATATTGTTAACTACAGTGTGTCAGTTCAGATGAACTTACGTTGCTTGAAATATTAGTAGGATGAAGTGTTAATGTGGATGAAATTTTAGAGAATGTCAAGCAATTTTGTTCTGTGGCTAGCCCTTTTACTTGCTCAAAAGTTTGCTGTAGTTTGTTTCAGACTTTTGTTAAGAAGGTATTTGCTCTCATATAGAAAATGAAATTGAAGAGCTGAGCTCATGCAGTTTGTCACAGACCTGGCAAGACAACCTAGAGCTTTACTTTCTCTTTCCAGGCAACTGAAATTCCATCTTAAAGAGTCTCTGAGTGCAAATGTACTGTTTCTGCTGAAGAAGCTTATAGGCAAGGTGCCTGCTGTGCTGCTTTGTTTCATCTTACTGCTGGGATGGTAGAGCTTGGCATATCTGTGATACATGAGGTGATACTGGATATAAAAAAGCAAATTCTGCTCTATAATCACAACCCTGACACCTGCAGGACATTGGGTTGTTAGTCTGCCTGTGAACTTGGCTATCTTCAACACAAGACTGGTAACATAGCTTTTGTCTGTTGTGTTGGTCACTATGCAGGTTTTATACTTTTTCTGTCTCCTTTAAATTCGATAAATTAATTCTCCTTTAAATTTGATAAAAGTAGTGTCTTTTGTTAACTTGGATAATACAACAGGAAAATTCAAATCAGGTTTCAGATATATAAGCCTTTCATAGATCTGAAACAGAAACTTAAACCCTTTAAAGCTAACCATAAATTGAGCACAATTACTTGATGTATACAGATAATCAGGCCACCTCTGAAGGAAAATCTGTTTGGTAAATATGGAGCAGAGGCATCGTTAGTGGTGGATTTGGGGAGAGGAAAAGGAAAAAGGTGACTGTAGCTTGGGAAGGGACTTCATCCCTTTTTGGTGCTGCTGGGCACCAAACAGTGCCAGAGTGTTGCCACAAAACAAGTCAGGAAACATCCCTGCCTTGTGGGATGTGTGTTGTGCAAAATCACGTAACTTTTGGGGAGTGCAGAATAAGAGACAAGACTTTAGGAGAAGTTTCTTTTAGAAAAAGGCTTTAAAATTGTGGCTGATGATACTGAGCTTTTAGGTCCAAGTACCAGTATTTCACTGGACTCCTTATTTAGTGTTTTATATAACCTGGGTTTTGTCAGCTTTCTTCACTCGAATTCATGTGTAGCACTTAATGGATCTGGGGTGTTGCAAGAAAACAACATTTCTCCAGCAATCTTTGTTTAAATTTTCGATCTCCAGTCTTCTCAACAGTTCTGCTCTCTTACTTTTCCCTAACCAAGATGTGGAGCTGTAATGTTATGTCATTCTCTGATTAAGAAATGTGTGATTTGCATGGCACTACTACTTGCTGCTGTGAATTACCCTCAGCTTTCTAAACTGGTACAAAAATTAAATTGCAGGGGAATTTCCTCTATTCCTGAAATATTTTCTCAATTTTTCTCACCCTCTGTACTCATGTGGGAGATTAGTCCCTGTCAATCAGATGTCAACAAAGTTTTTGGAAGGAACTCCCCTAATAGATCTCATAAGCATCTAATTTTTGGAGCAAACATTACATTATTGCCTGCATAATCCTTTTCCTTTCTCTTAGATGCCTTTTGATTTTACATAGTAGCAGACCCCACTGCCTGAAGTCTTTAGCATGTTGATTTTTTTAAAATATAGGATGTGGTTAAGTCAAATTATTCACACAAAATGATAGATCACCTCCCTTACATCTAGAAATCTAAAATATACTATCTAACTCCTAAGACTTGTATATGATTTAAGTGAACACCTACTCCTTCTTTAACTGGATTCTTTGTCCTGGTTTGACTATTATTTTTTACTACTTCAGTATTATTTTTCCAGCATTCACATGGTGTTACTTGTACTCTAAAAGAGCACTGACAAAAACACAGAGTCTTAGAAGTGAATCATACTGTTGTGCTGTATATGCAGAATATTGTGCTAAAACAAATGCATTCTGAGTAGAATTCTTGCACATAGGTACTGAATCATTACAGAGGTAATACAACAGCAACACAGGTCTACCAATCATAGTGATGCAGCTGGAGTGTATGGGTTGCTGGGAAAAGGAGTTATGTAAAATTTTAAAGGAAAAAACAAATCTGGCTTAACCAGTGTCCAAACAACAAAGGACTGAACTTTCTGAATGGCATGGAAATACATCTTGTCTTGTCCTCACCCAGCACACATGCCTTGTGCCTGTAGGCCTGCTGAGAAAGAACCCAGGCACCCCTGGGGACTTCAGTCCCTTGTCTTTCAGGTCCTTGCAGGGTCTGCCTTCCTGCTGCTGACACCTGGCTCTATCCTTCACAGCCCTTGCACATAAATTATTAAGAAATTTTTTAGTCCTCCATGAAAATGTGCCAGCCACCCGTTTGGTCAGCACTGTGTGGGACCTCAAAGGGAATGTATTATCAGTAAAATATGTTAAAATCATGGATAAAATAACAGACAGTGCTGATGACTTTAGGGCTCATTCATCTTTGGTATCAGACAGGGGGCTTGCTGGGATGCTGTAAGAAAAAAGGGGAAGCTTTGGGGAAAGAATTGTTGTTGTAAATAAGCTTGGTAATGTCTGGTTTTATTTTCAGTTACAACATGCAGCACAGTATTTGCTGTCCCTGAGCTGTAATTCTACTTGCTTCTGGCTCTTTTGGAGTAGAAATCTCATCTTTCAAAACCTCACTTTTTTCCTGCACCCTAGGACAGAATGCTTTCCGTGGTGGCACCAGGATTTCAATGCAGCAAAGTGCAGGTGCTGCCAAGAATTCATTGGTTCATCTACAGAAAGAAATAGCAGCATCCTAATTCCAGTGTGGTCAATACAAAGAGAGCTATATAGAGGTTTGTGTCAAAACCAAAGTAATAAAGGAAAAGAGTGTAAGCTGAGGGCCATTCAGACCAGTGAAACAAAAAAGACAAGTAATCAAGTTTTTCACTCTTCAGAGAGTGGCAATCTTCATTCTCCCCAGTATAGTTTGTTTCTCTCCCTCCCATGCTCCTGCTTAATAGAACATTTTATATTGTAATTTGCAGCTGTCTACCTGGACTGGATGTCAGCAGGACTTCCTCTTGATTATTTCCTCACTATTTGACCATCATAGCTGAGAACATAGTGTTATATTTACATATTTATCCAAAAGGAAATGCTATTAAAAGAAAGGTTTAAGTAACAAAAGCTCTTAGGACTATGACTTAATCAAAGTGTGGTATTTCCATAAAGATAAAATAGGCCTACTCAGTCTCTTTCCACAGGACTTGTCCTCTTTTTTATCTGCTATAATCAAGCAGCTTACTAATCACAGAACTTGGATAGATGCATTTTTCTGTCTTGCATTCTCTTTATAGCTTCTGCCCAAGTACTTGTCTGTTTCTAACCCCAAAATTGTATTGACTCAGAGGTAATGCTTTAACAGTGTTATTCACAAAGTCCAGCAACCTGGCATTCTGAAAGACCCAACTCTATTCAGGTTTTATTTTAATTCAGCTAAGGAAGAGGCAAAGCAAAATGTTGCAACAAACTGAAAATTTAATCTAGTGTGTTTATAACCTCAATTTTGGTTCTCATGCAGGTTTGTCAACTTCTGCTTTCCATTTTTAGCACAGCAGGCAATAATATCAATTTTTTGTAATCTTGGTAATGTAATGAGGCCACATAATATGAAAAAGGAGAACTGAGTGCAGGTTAGTCCTACTTGTGGGACCTTACTGTGTGCACCTGCTCTTTGGAGTCTTGGCTCTAGAATTCTGTGTCTTCTGCAGCAGTATACAGAGAGGTCCTTCTCCAAGCTGTTCAGAGGGACAGCCCCATAGAAGGGCAAGAGGAATGAAGATCACTTTATCACAATGCAGCATATGGGAGTGTGAGTAGGTCTGCTCTGACTTCTTTCATCAGAGCTGCAATATTATCTGTATTCATCTTTCTTTTTTTTTTTTTTTTTTTTTTTATGCTACAAGCAGACTTATGGTAGAGCAGGTTGCTCCACATTTGCACACCTCAGGAAAGCTGACATGTAGCCAGGGACATCAATGGCATTCTGCTAAAGGCAGATTTTTTGAGAGCTGCATTAGAGCTATCCTTCATTGTAAAATATGGTGCTTGATGCCAAGCTGAAACTTTTCATAGTTGTGGTGTGCAGACACCTGTTTTGATAAGTTATAGAAATGAACAAGAAATTTTACTTGTTCATTTTATGGTGGCATCTTGGTATTATGGTGGAGTAAACTACTTAGATCACCAGCTGAGGTGGCATTTATAACAGTGATCTCTTAATGCTACGGAGCCAGTATTTGCTTGTGAAATATTTTGATAAAGATAATGAATAAGCACCAAGTCATGTTATTCCACTAGCTGTGGAACATCCAGGAGGAATGTTTGAATCTTACCAGTTTCTGCTGCAGTAACTGGAAGTAAATAGAAGGGATTTAAAATTAGGGAGAGTAATAAATAGACTTTATCATGCAATTTAGATGCAGCAGTTTAAGCAGTTCTCATATAAACATGAGTGAATGGAGCAGGGAGCACCCTAGAGCAGTCAGATTTGTCTGGATAATGCAGGGCACTCTGCTTGAAAACCTTATATGAGCAATTCCCAGCTCATGAGTAGATACATGTCTGAGTCCTGAGGGGGAAAGGAAATGGATTTTAAAATAATTGTGATAGATTCCAAAATGTCATTGAGTTATGAGAAACGAATTCCCACTCTGTACACAATCTACCAAATGGCTTGGGAAAGACTTATATAAAATAAGTACTCTGCCTTCCACTGTTCCTTGTTGTGCTGAGGGGATGTCTCCTATTGCCATCTCCAGGGCTTAGAAACTGGGTATAGCATCCCCAGAAGCTGCTTCCCCTTAGGAGAAATTGTCCTCACTGTAAAGACTGTGATTCTTCTTCCATTCTTTTCACTGTGGTCTTCTCATTTCCCCAGTAGTGGCTGGATCTGTGCTGGTATCATTTATAGCTGTATAAAAATATAGGAGTTGTGACTTATTCATTACTTGTCACTTTTGGTCCAGGAGATCAGACTGCAATATCCCACTGCTCTCACTGGAGTGAAAGAAAAGGGGTATCTGGATCTATAAGTTTAAATAAATGAGGGTTATAGCTCAATAGAAGAACTTCATAAGCAATAACATTTCCATAGCCTTAAGATTTTTGTGTCTTGTCAACAGTAAGCCACAGTGCAGGACTTGAAGTTTTTGTTGACAAAAACTGGATTTGTCATAGCTAACTGCTCTAATTTGGTTTCAGACAGCAAGAGAAAAATCATGGACTCAGCATTTGTGCCTGAAAGTGGCTATCTTGATATGCTGCACAGTGATACTGACCCATTGCATCTCTATACTCTCTTTGATCCTAAATCATCTGGAAATGAAGAAGGTGACTTACCTGTAGGTTAGTAAAACACTAAAAAATGCTTACTTACTTTAGTCATCATGCTGTAAGTTATCATCAACTCCTTACAAGTAGTAGCCATATAATAGCAGTTTGTCATGATGCCTGGAATAAATTCAACAGACACTTGGTCTTATGATATATTAACTTTGTTTTGTACCTGTGTACAAAATACTGACTGCTTCCAGAAACTATCATGTTTTAAAAACTGTACATAATTACAGCTTCTTGCTCAGTGTGTCTAACAAAACACACTATAAATATCACTCAACAAAGTGTGAGGCTATAATGTCTTCAGTTTGGATGTCATTGCTGGAAGTAGTTTCTTTGCAAATGTTCTTATCATAAGCTCTCAAATGTAATTATCAACTCTTCTGTAGTTTCAAGCCAAAAGCTTTGGAAAGCAGAGTTTTAGATGAGATTGTGATTAAGCTAGTCTGCAAGCAAACTAGCAGATAATTTTTCCTATGATCCCAAGGCACCAACACAGTGGACTTTCATTACCAGATGCCATTTTAGAACTTTTGGGGACACAGAGCAGTGATTTTATAATTCTGTGATGGAGGAGAAAGCGGAACAGGCAAGGTGCAAAGGTGATAGTGTCTTGCACATAAGTTCCTATAGGTAATAGCCAGTTGCTCTGGCTCTCAAACTTTCTGCTTCTGTATTTGTGTGGAGGTTGTGGAATGTTCCTGCTCTCCCTGAGTTTTTTGGCAGAAAAGTATAGAACTGTGTCTGTGCAGCTGGTTGTCTTGTAGAGCAATAAGCAAGCTTATTTAAACAAATGCACTTGGCTGTGGGTTGAGAGTGGCAATAAAAGGAGAGGAACAGATGTATGCCAGATATGAGATCCTGTATCACTGTGCCCAGTAGCTATAAAATCTTACCAAATTGGAGGATACCACCTTGCATTCTTGTTGCTTTCGTAAGTGACTCATGTCAGAAGGTACATGGTCAGATCTGTGAAGGACTGAGCACCAGAGTCTATAATCATCTTTGTGATTAATTATTTCTCCAATTGAACTTTGGTCTCTCAACTTCAGACTGTTGATAACACCTGCAGGAGTGTTTCTTCACTCCTATGGCCTCACTTGCTGAGTGACTGAAAGTAGGATTAATTATGAATCAAGGACTGACTCTTGTATATCAGAGATGTGTCACTGCTTTGAATACTTCTGAGTCTTAGCAGTGTTTGAGGTGATTCAGATCAATTGAGCCTATTATTTGGAGCTGAACATTGCTACTGTGAAGATGGTACTATGGTCCCTGGAATACTGTTCCAGTTGGCCAGGCCAACTAGCTCCTTCAACAGGCAATTTTAGCGGAAGTTTAGGGGTTAGCAAGGACTCAGCATCAAAAAGGGAATTTTTATAATACTGCCATATCCTGAAGAATAAGAACATTTAATACTGTGGGCCTGGGCCCTGAGTGTAGGCCTTGCTGTCACAGAACAGATTCTGGAACTGTTTTATTTACTAGGAGAGAACAAGTCACAGAGTTCAGAATTGTTGATTTCTGTGTAACTGCAAATTACTGCGAGTTCAGTTCTGTTCCTACTTAACCAACATACAATGAAGTGCTGAAGTAACAAATCTGCCTTTTCTGTGTGTCCTGCTGTCTGTTTTTGTTTTTTTTTTTAATTATTTCTTGGTTAAGGTATTCATGGAGGCAATGTGTATTCCTTTTTAATTCTAGATCTTGAAGTTGATGTCAGCAACTATGAGCAGCTCAATAATATGGATTTCCCGTATACAATGGAAAATGGGGAAGATTTGTATCCTTGTTCCAACACGGTAGAGGATTATGCTAGAATAGGTATGACAGCAATTTTTGTTTTATAAATCATTGTTTTCCAATCACTTGCTATAGCTATATAGCTAAATTTTATTTTCAGTCTAAAGCAGTGGCTTTTACTTGAGTGGCCTGTCCCTCATGCATGGTACATCTAGCCAGGGTACCAAAGCCTCTGCATCGTGGGGAAACAGATGAACAGCAGCTTGTGGTTGTTTGGGGAAAATCTCTCTATTAATGGCTCCTTGTGCTTAATGCTTCCTCTCTCAACTTCTCCTTTCTTGTCTTCTTCATTTCCTGAACAACAATTGATAAGAAAATCTTAGTTTAACTCTTCAATTTCACACACACTACAGAATTATGTTAATAAGGGTAAGCTTACAAGAGTTTTAATGCAAAATTTACTATGTTATTATTCTGTTCCATTTTTTTTTCTTCTTGCTAGCTGAATTAGCAGAATATGTGCTGAAAGATCAGCAGGAGAAGCAGGTCGAAGACATTTTTGGTAAGAATTGTATGGCCAAGAATAATTTTCTACATGTCATGTTCTGGCTAACACCTGTAGTGTACCTCATCTCCACAATTTGAATACTAGTAATGTTTCTATACATCTGGTACTTCTTCTTTCCCCCTGGAATTCTCCTCCAGAATTTTCTTTCTTCAAGGATTTTCTGTATTTTTTGGCCTTTCTCAAAATGGCAATTTTTACTGCTTTTAAAGGAAACAAGATACAATATTAGTATTTGCCGTTAGGAGAATGATATGGATAGTTTGCAGTCCTTACAACACAAAATAAAATTTGTTTAGAACCCTTTATTCTGTCTCTTAAAGGATCTAACCCCTTTCACAGGCAAGATAAGTGGCTGCTTGTACTGAGCTTACAGTGTAATACAGCTGCGATATTTTATCCTTTGCTTATCAGTAGAGCAATAAGAAGCACCTATATTTTATCAGCCACTGAACTGATGATAGCAGGCTAATATTTTGCTGTTCAGAAACTAACACAAGGCACCAGAATCTGCATTCAGAACTCTGTGGGCTCTGTAAATCATATCAATCTGGCTATGTGTTGTGTTGCATCATTTGTTTTTTATCTTTTATTTGAAGCATATTTTGTCTCTGATGTCTGTTGGTGTGTTCTTGCTCTTACCTCTTTCTATAGTTTTTATAGGAGAGCAAAGGTTGATATTTGGCAATATTTCATGTTTTTAGCAGGGAACCTGATCTTGGATGAAATGGCCCCTGAAAACACTGAGAAATTTACTGACATAAAGATGCAGAAATGTCACAAACGACGTAAGTGAAAAACAGTGAGAATTTGAAAGGCTGTAGTGATGAATGCTGAATTTACATTACTATATTTGGTTTTAACACACCCTCGATGCATCTCATGTAGTTCTTCACTGATACAAGCAGATGTGCTTTCTCTGACTTTGCTCATCCTGTAGTCTGGAAGTGAAAACAGCTCCCCCAAGCACGTTCTTTACAAGTCACAGAATTTGTTTTCCTGTAATATAAAATTAAGCGTGTCCTATTTCTTCCCTTTAGCAATCATCTGTGGGACAGTGTTAACTTATTTTCAGTGTATCTATAGCTTAGCAAGTGTTAGCTGAAAAATTCCCCTTCAATAGCAAAAACAACAGCAAAGATATTTGATTGCTGGCACAAAAATTGACAGCCTAATTAATATTTCCCAACCAGATTAAAATAACATGAGATAACATGAGGCTTTTCACCTTCACATTTTAGACCTGTACAATTCTGAAATAGCTGAACTGAACATTCCCATGTACTTAAAAAAGTTAACTTAAGTTTCCATGTTGAAAACAGTTTTTGTCACTTCCTAACACCTTTTCTTCTTTCAGCCTTCTTAGGCTCTACAGAGAATTGCTCTGATGCTTCAGAACCCAAATACAAGAAAATAGGTAAGTTATTGGCTGAATAGGAAAATATTATTGAACATAGGTTGTCTCTTGTTTTAAATCACATCCTCAGTTATTGTAGCTCTGCCTTCTAGGGAAAGTTTCCTCTCCTAGATTTGATGATACAGCATCAACATGCATTTCCATGTTTCTTCTTCCAGCGGAGTGTAGAATCACCTTTTTATACACCTCAGGCCAACTCATGATGCAATGAATCTGTGCCCTCTTATCACTAGATATTAAACTGTGCATTGTAGGGCCAGCTACATCATTGTTTGGGAACAGCTGGATCCTTATATTTCAAAAGCACATGTTTCTGCTGGGATAGAAAAATTACTTAGCATCAGCAGAGGTACAGCTGAACTTTTCTAAATTGTTCTGAGAGAAGAAAGCAAAACAGTAGAGAATTAGGTAAGTGCCAAATGTTGTAATTTTTATCACATACACCTATCGTGTATGCAAGGCAGTGTGACTCAGGCCATAGTTTGGCATTTCCTGGGTTTGATCCTCTTTGTTCTAAGTGTGACACCTTCCAAAAATCCAGTGAGACATCCTACAGAATATAGTAACTGTGAGGAGACATTTTCTTGGCTCAGACCGTGCTATAAATGCTTTAAACCAAAATAAGAACGGGAGAAAGGGAAATTCCTAGGTGTTGCATGCTGTTAGACCATCTACAAGGCAGTGCCTGTGTCCAGAAGGAAAGCTGTAACTTGTAAACTGGTGCTAAAGTTCTTATCTAGCTGTATGTAGTTAATGGTTGTAGTTAAATGTTAATGTAGTTAAATGGTTGTCTCGGGCATAGCTAAGCCAGCAAAAGACTCTTCCAAAATCCACATGAGATCAATCACCTTTTGAAGTGGCATGTGCATTATCATATGCTGGCATGCTTCCCAAGCCTCCTAATGGGAACTCTGACAGCCCAAACGCCATGGGCTGTGTACATGGCAAGGTGGACAGCCAAAACCAGGGTGTAACCTGGAGAATATACAGAGTATCTCAGACCATGGGATTGCATTTTAGCAAAATTCAGGCCAGCAGCTGCTAAGGAACTGGCATAGACTGGATGAAAGTCATAGAGTACACACCAGCACTGGGACTGTGACCCAGTCTGGTTTTCCAGTGTTCATTTGGACTTCTGCGTGGGGGTTTGAGCAGAGTTAGCTGTGAAAAAATAAATTTGCATCTGGAGAGGTAATCAGAGTCCCTGTTGAGCTGGTACCTGCCAGTTGCAGTTACTCAGACACAGGTGAAATTCCTGGAAATTAGTACCCATTACAGGTAAATTACCTTCTATATGCTTAAATTCCTGTATAGATTTGGCACTTTTTAAAGCCTGTGTTTATGCCACAATAACAGTGAGAGTTTTCCATAAAGAAATTGCACACCAGTTCCTGAGTTCCTGATTTAAACAAAACACACAAAACCAAAATTACAACAGTAAAAATGCCTCACCCTATGGAATTTGCATTCCAGTCTACTGTATCATCACAGAGCTGACACTGCTTTGTAATGTTGTACCTATCCTCTTTCAGAATGTGCTCAGAATATTCATTTTCTCTACCTTACTTGATCCAATGAAGATGCTGAGGGAAGCAATATAGCATAAGGTGGTATAAGTCCTGAGTACAAAAAATCTAATTGACAGAAATATGAGCTGCATTACAAAATCAGGGATTTTATTAACCTGTCATAAATTGAGTGTCACAGTGTTATCTTGCAAAGGCAATACACACTCTTCCAAAGTGTAAGGCTATCTACAGTAAAGAGGATAATGGGTACTGAAGTTCTGACAGGTAAGCCAAGGATGAGGCTCTTTGAAAGGAATTGAATGAAATTAAATTTCAGATTTGCCAAACTGCTTGTGAGTAGCTGTACCAGTACCTGATCTGAGCTGACTGTATCAACACAACAATCCTTGGATAGGAACTTAAATGTGTATTTCACATGCTGGTATGCACATAAGCTGAAAAACACTTTAAACTCTGCTTTTATACCACAGAAAAAATGAAATATTAAAAAATCTTTTCTTGATAAACAACATAAACACGTCCCACCTTAAAGAGCTTGCATTCCAGATGACAGTGTCCACTAGAGTGGCACAAAACCCACACAGGTTTGTAGCTCCTGATGAAACATTAGGCTGCAGAAAGTGATGAAACAGACAACTTATTAAGGGAAGGGAAAGAGAAGCAGAATCAACTCTGAGAATTAGAGTGTGGCAAACCCAAGGAAATTAGCAAACTAGTTCAAAATAAGCAACTGTATCTTCCTTGATTTGTAAGAAACTTTCAACAAGCAGATGAAACCCTACAATGCATAGAGGTCTGCCTCCCCATTTGTCCTCTCCTTCAAATAAAAGAAGTGCTGCAGGCAAGTTGCATTTTTAAAACTCAGGTGTTTGTGATTGTACTTTGGGAAATGCTCTCAGCACAGACGAGTTAGCTGTACAAGCACTGTAGTGTCAAAGAAGAGAGTCAAGGTCCATTTACATCTAAACACATCTGAAAGTTTCTAGAAAGAAGACAGGCCAGGAAAGATGAAGAAAAGAGTGAACCGATGGGGAAAAAAAAAATTTACTACAGCATTTCATAAATACATCTAGATTTTGAGACCTGTGTAAACTTCAGAAAGCTATTGCATGTTGGTTTTAGTTTTAGAAAATAAAAACAACAGATCAGAATCAAGTAGTTTATGGTATCTATAAATACTGCTTCTTTGGCCCCTTAACTTCTAGCAATGAAATAACTTTCTCTTTTTGTTTTATTTTTTTGTTTTTTTTAGTGGAAGCCCCTGCAGTGTCTCCAGGGAATGGCAGTTTCTCACCTATGCCTCTCAGCCAGCCAGCCAGCTCTGCCTCACTAACATACCAGCATATGTCCTTTTCTATTCCTGCTACAAACACTTTGGAAAGAAGTTTTGTAATTCCTGGTGTGTACAGTACAGCTACAGGTGTGCACCTGTACACACACTGATTTATATGGGGGTAAAACTCTCCTAAAAATCTGATCATTGACCATCAACAATGGCAAAGAAAACAAGTATGCCAGTTGTTTCAATCAAGGACTTATAAGTGTGGCACTCACAAAAAGAATGAAAAATAGTAAAGGGAGATTAGAAATGCATTGCCCCTAATGAAATAGAGTAAGTCTTTTGTTTAAGTGTGTTAATACATAATAGAGCAGGGTTCTTTATACTAATGAAAATAATTGCTTAAGAGGAAGGCAATTTCATTATTAAACTTCAGATTAGTTCCAATTTCTTCTTCATCTAGAGGTTTGTAAAGGACTACAGGATAATGTTGTTTGCAGTAGTAAACCACAGTCTAGGTTGGAATTTTGTTTACAAAGAGTACTAATCCAGGTGTTGGGGTTTGTAGCCACCTTGCCTTAATGACATTGCATAGCCAAGCGTGTTCACGGTACACTGGAAAGTGCTAATGACAAAGACACAGTTCAGCACTTCTTTCTGTTAAATCTGTGCTGGAAATGAATCAAAAACCCGTGGATAAGTTAAAAGTCTTGCAGTATCTGATGCTAGCTGAAACAGCACAAAGTAGCAGAAAAAATTCTGTCATACCTACAGAAACTCAGAGCCATGGTTGATTAAATTGCAAGCACTGCATCATCAAAAAAATTTCCTGGTGTGGATTCAGGAGGATGCTTGCTAGCTGCTTGTACCAGCTGCAAGATGTGCAATTATGTGGGAAGTATATAGTGCAAAGGAAAGGGTAAAATTAATTCAGATACATCATATTTTCATGTTTTCTTTCTTCTGGATCTCTGATCCACACATTTACAGATTTAGCCTTAATCACTTCTCCCTATGTTAATAGAATTTCTCTTTAGACTGTCAAAAACCAGTGGTCACTGAAACCTGGGTAATCCCTTGTATCTAACATTCACAGTGCCTTCTAAGAGTTTTTGTTTGATGGATTCTGTAGATCTTATGTGATCCTATGAATTCTGGTTCATATACTGTTCACTGAAAAGGTTTTCCCACAAGCTGCCAGAACGGATAAGCAGCTTTTAGGAAGCTTTGTCTTTCTTTGAAGCTTTTAAAAACCTGGAGCCTTTAAAAACAGGGGAGTAATTATTCTGCATTTATTTAATGGTCTTCAGCACCCTGGATTCCAGAGTGTGTACCTGTCAGCATGAAAGGGAGCCAAGAGAATACAGGCTTTGCAGAGCTTCCTCAGCAGATACTTAACTTCATTCTTGGAAATGGAACATCTGATGTTATCATATATCCAGGTAAGCCCAGTAACTTTTGATCCACATAAATAGGCAGATAGTACTGGAGAATCAGTGTTGTCGACCAAGTACTAAGTTCCCTCATTTCAGTTTATGGTAGGTGTGATAAGCTGAAAACTATAATTTATTTCTTGCCAGTTGAATGTTGATGAAAATGTTGATATCCCCAAGTTTTCTAGTTAGTTTATGTGGTAAGTAGAAAATTAATTTTTACATACGCAGTTCTTTGGTTTGAGAGAGAGAGAGCATATTGCATCTACCCAAGACCAGTTCTTCCCTCCAAGCTTTACTCATATTGTCCTTCATGAGAAAAATAAAAATTAATGGTGTTTCCTTCTTTGTACTGGTCACTGGCTGCTTAGTGTAGTACAAAATACTGAGCAGATAAGGGGCTGTAGAGCTACCAGTTCAGGTATATATTAGTTGTGTTTGCTATGAAATCCAGTTCCTGGAAGGTTCCTTATTGTCTAATTAAAACAGTACAAAAGCCCCTGATGCTTGAAGCACCATCAGAAGTGGGAGCTGCACTGGTACTGCCATGGCCTGAGCACCTTAAATGCTCAGTGCTGGAGGCCAGACTGTGGTCAGCTTGTGGAAGCCCCAAACCCAAATAGAGTAAAGAAGCCTAAGACACAAAAAGGCTTATAAGGAAATGTGAGCCTTGGTCAGAGTATAACATCCCACCTGTGGTAGCAAACTTTTCCCACTTTTCTTCAAGCCCCCAGGGAGCTCCTAGAACAGGGAGTTTGATTTCAGTGGTTATTTGGTTTCTGATCTTTGGAGCCTGGTGATGATAGCTGCTTGCAACTTAGTACAAGTGTGTTGTTGCCCTCTGGTGGCTAACGCCACCCAGAATTTTAAGGTGGGAATGAATAGGAAAATTCTGCATGTGGCAAGTATTTGTAAACGATGTATACTGTTTATGTGAAGACACAATACTAATAATTTCAACTGATTTACATCAGCACAGTATGTGTGAGTATGTCACAAGCCTCAGGATTCCAAGAGCAGCAGAAAAGTAGCAGATAAGCTATCAAACCAGTGTTGTTTCCTTTTAAAAAAAATTATTAACACCTGGTTCATTTACCAATGCTACTTCACATCTAAATCTCATTACAGCCTTTCTTGGCTTTCCATTATGGTTTAATTAATAAAATAAATAGTATGCTAACACCCAACACTTGTCTGAAAATAGGCATGTCCCCTCTTTATTTATTATCTTAAGTTGTTTTTTCTTCTAGAAAGAAGAGAACTATCTCTATATCAAA
Source organism: Calypte anna (assembly GCF_003957555.1). NCBI lineage: Eukaryota > Metazoa > Chordata > Aves > Apodiformes > Trochilidae > Calypte > Calypte anna. Next base: position 8,381,220 of record NC_044260.1, read on the forward strand.
TGCACTTGCTTATTAGAAGTGTTTTCCTGCTAGGACCAAATCTGAGAACTCCAGCCCTTTTATCTGTTGCTGTCATGCAGAGTAGTAATTGGTTTCCAGATCACCAAAACTTCTAAGATTTTTATGTTTTTTAAACCACATTCTACATCAAGATGAACCAAATATTATGGCAATAAATACATTTGCAGAAATCTAGAGAGATTAACCTGTTCTGGTTTTTTTTTTCCACACCACTGCTGAGTGTGGTTACTATGAGACTATTGGTGAGGTTGGGTTTGTAACAGTCTCTGTCAATTTAAATTCTGTCCTGTGTCTGCAAAGTTTTTCCTACCAAAAGTTGTCAAAATTGATGCTGTGTCATTACCAGTCTGTAGAAAACTTTTCTCTAAAAAATTCCTGATTTCTTTGTGTGGCAGAATCTGATTATCTAACCAACTGCAAAAGTCTGAGTTACTTTGAAAACAAACAGACAAAAAGAAAGAAAATTGAAGAGTGACAGTAGTTTGTCAGGAAGAGTAATGGATGAGTTCTGTTACCAATAGTCACTTGTCTGTGACTTCATCCTTAATGCTTGGTTACAAGGGGTAGAATAACAAAAGGCAACTATTGCTTTTGATGACATAAGGAAGTCCCAAATGTGAACCTGAGTTTATGCAAAAACACTGACATTTTAAACTATTAGTGGCTGTCACCTTGTTATGCTGAGTCTTTGCTTCATACAACTGTTGTAACAGCTGTCATTTTTTGGTGTCAAACTGCCTGCAACAGATTGTGTCACCTGAATGTACTCATGTGAGGCTTTGTTCCTTTCCCGTGCAGATAAGCAAAAGATCTCTTTTCTTGGATGATAGGTAATATCTATAGCAATGAACTTTAAAATTTGCATTAGTCTTACTGGTAAAACTCATAAAGCTGAATCAATTACTATCTATGTGTCCTCCTTAGTATATTATTTTGTTTCTCCAGGTTTAGAACTGTTCAAAGAAGTCCAAGTTACCGTAATTCCATCTGAAGAACCTTTTGAAAGACCAAGTGAGTTCAGAACTCTTGAATTAAAGCTTTCAGTATTTTTTGGCAAATTTTTAAGTGTTTCTTTCCATAACAAAAAAACTATTTGTTAGGAATTGTCACTCAGCAATTGGTGAAGCTGTTGAATGGCTGAGCACAGTTCCCGTTTTTAAGATGTTAGACTTGTTTACCTTGAGATATCGAGCCGTAGTACCTTCTTAGAAGATTAGTATACTTACCTGATTTTATCAGATGTATAGATACCTCCAAAATTACTCAGGTTATAGGTCTGAAACCATCTCTTCTGCCTGCATTCTTAACTAAGTATCTGCAGTTGCATGTGGTAAATCCAGACCTACATGCTTGATGGGAACTGAAATATTTTTACCATATTACAGTGGTGCAATTATGAAGCAGTGTTATACTTTGTGGACTGGTTTCTTCAGGTCATGTGTGCTTTTTGTTTCTCTAGAGCCAGTGGAAGCTTTTTGTACATCACTTAAGGATTATTTCCGAGACGTGTGCAAATTTATGACCATGGAACGAGAAGTAACTCTTGATCACCTGTTTATTGATGGAACATTAGTTCAAAGTCAAACTGAAATCAAAACTGGGAAGAATAGCACAAAAGCTATGGAAAAGGAGCTGGTAACTTGCAGTATGCAAGGAAAGGAAAAGGCAGCTCTTAAAAGAAGCCAAGTATTTGAAATCCCAGGAAGTAAAGAGTTAGAGACTAAAGTGATTGTGGTGCTGGGAAAAGCAGGAATGGGCAAAAGCATTCTTATCCAGAAGATCTGCCAGGACTGGTCCAATGGAGAGTTTTCTCAATTTGAATTTGTTTTCTGGTTTGACTGCAAACAAATAAGCTTGCCTGAGAAGCGATACAGCCTGAAGGATCTACTTCTTGAGTTTTTTGTAAAACCTCAAGAGGGAAGCATGGAGATCTTTGAGTATATATTGCAAAACCCTGCTAAAGTCCTTCTGGTTTTTGATGGTTTTGAAGGGTTACATATTTATGAGAATTTTCCTCATTGCTCAGCCAGCCAGCCTGAAAAAGGCTTGTGCAGTTTAAAGGAGCTGCTTTCAGGACTCATCCAAAAAAAGATACTGAATGGTTGTACTTTATTACTTACAGCAAGACCAAAAGCCAAGGTGTACCAGTACCTGTCCAAGGTCGATAAGACTATTGAAATAGTAGGACTTTCCCCTCAACAGAGAGAATTGTACATAACCAAATATTTTGAAGGATTACCTTTCTGTGGTAATGCACTGAAATTAATCAAAGAGTGTGAGTACTTGTTCAGTTATTGCTATAGCCCTCTAATGTGTAGATTTGTTTGTTTCCTCTGTGAGACAGTACTTGAAATTGGAGACAAAAACCTTCCTTCAACTCTCACTGGAGCCTTCCTGAAATTCATCCAGCAGAAGATACCATTGCAAGCAGATGTTACAACCATGCAAAATCAAGAGAGTCTTGCTGCACTAGCCCACATAGCCTGGTGTCTTGGAGAAAAGCACCAAAGTGCTATGAAAAGTGACTTTCTTTCTTCTAAGAAAGTTAAAGAGTTTGGTCTCAAATATGGATTTTTCTCGCCATTTGCATTCCCCAGACATTCAGATAGTGGAGAAGAGGAATTTGGGACCACATTCTCTGATTTTGTCATTCAGAATTTCCTGGGTGCTCTTCACCTTATGCTAGCAGAAGAAATCAAAGATCAAAGTCTAACGAAGTACTTTAATTTTCCATCCAAGAAGAAAAAACCTTATAACTCGTTAGATTTGGTGCCTCGATTTTTGGCTGGTTTGTTGTTCCTCCAAGATGACCCCTACTTCTGCTCCCTTTCAAATAAGGATGTAAAACAATCAACCAAGAAACAAAAAACATTCTTGAAATATATTAAAAGGCTGCAGATTAATGAGCTCTTCCCAAAGAGTTTACTTGAGCTTTTACATTGTATTTATGAAACACAAAGCAATTATCTCTTGCAGCATGTGGCCTTAAGGCTCAAACCAGACCTGTCTTTTCTGGATGTAGTTCTTACACCACCTGATGTCTATGTACTGCACTCTATTTTAAAAAGGTCAAGAAAAGAGTTTTCCTTGGATTTGCGAAACAGCGGGATTGACAAGCAAGGAGTAAAAGACTTGGTTGGCCTAAAGAATGTGACATCGTTCAGGTTGGTCATTCTCTGTAGATAGTAGTCATTCGTAGGACTGCATGTAGATGACTTTCATGCAACAATAGCAGTTTTATCTGTTGATTTCATGTGGTTTGTCACTTCACAGAGCCTCCCTCAGTGACACAGTCAGGATCTGGAAATCTTTAGAAGAGACAAAAGACTACGAACTGCTGAGAGCATCAATAGAGAAATTTGTTCTTGATCCCTTTAAGGCAAGGACAATGAAGGACATCCATGACCTTTCAGACCTTGTAGAAATGCAGAAGATGAGCAACTGGTAGGCTCATTTATAATCAAAAGTCTTCATGATATACTAGCTATAGTAATGGGGGGGTTCACTGATAGTGATAGATAGGGATAGATAGGGATAGAAAATGGGGCTTCACTGACAGTGTTGGAGAATGGAGTCCTCTGCTTGTCCAAAGGAGAAGTAACTGAGGCAGTGCAAGCTCTTGTATCATCTCAGAGCATTCTCCTACATTGATGTGTTGTGGTTGTCATGGCAGGGAGGAGCAATGACAGCACTATGTGGAGTATTTATCAAAACTGCCAATAAAAAAGCCAGCTGTCATTTTTTTCTTCAGATTTCTTTTTAAGCTCCGAGAATGCTACCTTCCATTGTTTTTCTGCTATATAACTTGGGCTAATATCAGCCCCTCATAGCACCTGGACCATAATTGAAGCCTTGATTTGTGCTGGTCATAAATGATCTGAGTCAGCCCTTTAGCTCAGGAGGTATAAGTTTGTGTTACATGATCTGTGTTTCATCTCTTCTCATGATGTGACTAAGGCATTGGTTGCAATTAAAGGCATGCATAACTGGAGCATTTTACTTGGTTTGTTGTTGTTTTTTTTCAAATAAAAATGGTGACTTCCATTTTAACAGGGGCAGAGTATTTTGGTTAAAATATGCACAAAATAATTTTGACAGAAAATACTTTACTTTAAAGATTGCATTTTAAGTTTTATTGGAAGCAGAGCAAATGACTGCACTGTGAAAGCCAGTTATCAGATGGAAATTAAGCTAGTCAAGAATGGTTGGAGTAGAAGTTTTTCTGAATTTTCCTGGTTCCTCATTTGATTCAGTAGTGGTTTATGTTCTGTAAAAGTTTGTTAATAAATGATTGTTAAACCACTGGTTTGATTGCTAAAATATTTATCATACTCTGGTTCTGCTGTGATTTTAGTGTGCAAGAAGCACCTGGCTGCAGCAGCTATGAAATTCCTGCCATCAAAAACCTCAGAAAAATAGAATTTGCGTAAGTGAAACACCTCTCTGATACGTTTAAGACCAGGAAGATGCATGCATATTGGCTATGGTCATTAGACTAAGTTTATGGTTAAGCATTAAGTAAGCTCCATGTATTTTTATTTTGCTTTTCTCAACTGGATTTGTTTAGCTGTGGCCAAAACAAACAAAAAAATAATTACTGTCTCCTGCACTGATATGATGATACACATTGACACAGTTCTGTCAATTTTGTTTTATTTTACTGCACTAAAATGTTGATCCTAAGTTAGTCTGAATTGCCAACAGTTGGGAAGAAAAAAGGACTATTTTTCATCTTGTTTGTCAAGATTATTTATCAAGATTACAATACTTAAAATGGAAAACCTGCTGCTTCTGTGCAAGCAGCTCTGCTCTGCCTGCTCTCAGCCTTGGGGGGAATCCTCATCTGGAAGGCTGAAAGCAGAAATGGCTGCTTACAAGCAGTGTAAGCTAGCTTGCTTTTGGGGGTGCAGGGGAAGAACTTAAAAATTCATAACTTTTGCTGTTTTAGAACGTGTGAAAAAATTGCTCTATGTCTGTATTGGTTTTCTTCCAGATTAGGTCCTGTATGTGGCATTCAGGGATTCCAAAAACTTGTGGAAATTCTTGCAGCATTCCCATCACTTCAGCATTTAGAGTGAGTTATACAAAAGATTAACTTTACCAATGTTCCTCAGCACCCCTTGATGATGAGGGAGCTCATGTTCCCAAGGAGCATTTAATTTGCCAAGACTATTTGCTTTGATGAACAAACTGAACAAAAACATTCAGAGAATCTTTCAGCAGACTGAAAGCCTGGTGCTCTTTATCCTGCCTTGAGACACTCGGTAGTGATTTGTTCAATACTCCTTCAGTCACTTCCACTTCAACCACAGTTCCTAATGGGTCGATGGTTGTAGCAGAGATGGTTGTGGTACAGAGCCCCACTTGGTGCTCTCCCTTCCTGCCATGGCACTGATCAGTGCTGCCAGCTGATTACTTATTTCTCCCCTCAAGATCCATAATGTTCCTGAGCCCCAAGCTCACTTATGGTGAGGTTGTTGAAGGTCTCGCTGTTGTTTCTGCCTCAGGAAAGAACATGCTCCCTCCTGAGCCAGAAGCAGCATTAAATTTGGGATTTACCTTCAGTATTTGTGCTGCTGAAGTCAATGATCATTCCAAACTTGTGGCAGAATTTGTAAGAGATTGAACTCTGTGTGTTTGATTGATACAAAAGAGATAAAAAAGACATTCTCAGGTAGTGTCTGGTTGTGTCACACAGCCTCACCAGGAGCAGCATTAAAACCAGAGTTTTAAGAATGCCAGTTACTATTTTTTCCCTTGTATCTATGACAAACCAGGTGTCTCTGAATTTTAGGCTTCTTTATGCTAGGAACAATTGTAGCAACAAAAGACAATATTCTGCTGTCATCTCTGTGGAAAGATTAGTGAGTTTTGACAGTATCCTTGGCCTTACTAGCTCAGCCCATTAGCCAGTTTATCTTATCTGGCTTTTTCATGGTATTTTGGGAAAACAATAAAGCTCTAGAATTGGAATGAGTTCAGTGTATCCTGCCATTGTCTGGCAGATTAGAAGGTGATCCAGTATCTAAAATTGTATCTCTTTCCATCTGGATACCTGCATGAAGGAAAACTTAATTTCTAATGCTCCCTATCTGGAGAATGAGCTCCAGATAGGAGCAGAGATTAGGCAGAGATTTATAGCATCTGCAGGATTTTGCCAGTTCTGTATTTCTGTGTACACAGGAAATCTCATTTATGCATTGCTGGAACACAGCTATTTCATAACAATTTTTAATAACCTTCAGTGTGTGGTGGATGCAAGGCATTAAGTGCTACCATTTGCATATCAAAGGAAATGGGTCAAACTACTCAACTAGTAAAAAAATTCTTGTGCCATAAATTTGGGAAGCAGAAAGCTGCTTGTTAGAGAAGCTGTAATTTGTATGGTGCTTCTTCCTGGTGAGGCTGCTGCAGAGGAGCTTCTCAAGATACATGAAGTGGTCTCTGAGGAGAAAAACTTGAATACAAGTGAATCTAATTCTCTTTTTGTCATCACCCACCCAGCCTTGATGCTCTGAGTGAAAATGGCATAGGAGATGAAGGAGCAAAGAGTCTCTCTGAAGTCCTTCCAGCCCTGATATCACTGGAAACATTAAAGTAAGTGCAAGGTTAACAGCTTTTTTGAAAAGAAGGATTAAACCTAGAGCTTTAAGGGGCTGTGTTAACAATTATGGGCACAACTTAACCTGTGACATGGCAGACCAATGAGTCTATGGACACACTTAATCTGTACATTCATTAGAGAAATAGAGAAAAGAGAAATGGCAATTCATCATGTCTCTTCAAGGGCCATAGTTTGTCTTTTTCCCTTCATTTGTTCTAAACAGACTGCTCACATTATATAAAAAAGACATAAAAAAAAAAGCTAGAATAAATGTGCTTGACTAACAAATTGATCCTGCTTCCTGCAGCTTATCACAGAATAAGATAACAGATGTGGGTGCAGAGAAACTTGCTACAGCTCTTCCTTCCTTGTCTTCATTAAAGACACTAAGGTAAGTAGTTGTATCCTGTTCAGTTGGTTTATATAACATACCTTGCAACCTCTGTCAAATTACTGAACATGGAACAAATGTACACATGGTGCAGCAGCCAAACTTTTGACTTCATTCTTGCATGAAGTCATTAGAGATGAGAAAAAAAGAGGAGCATGTGACCCAATGTAGACATATAGAAGGATTGCTCAGGAATATAATGAGGACTGTACTGATTTTTAAATCCAATCCATAATACCCACTTATGAATAATACCCACCCTGTACAAACATGCACCCAGGGCCATTGCTTGCATTGAAATCTTTTGAATCTGTTCCCCAGACCTCTGAGCTTCATTTTCTTGTGTATTTTTAATTTGACCTAATGTAGAAATAAATGTTTTCATTATCCATTAAGAATCTAGACCTGTGGTTGCTGTAGCTGTGCTAGCTAAAGAAGGGACACGGCCACTTGTCTTAATGGATACAAAAATATGAAACAGCGTTTTAAACATTAACTGAAAGAATTAAGGAGAACTTGGAAGTTTGATCTACCAACCTTATCTGAAATTCTTCTATTTAATATATAATCTGTTTATATTATCCATTATTCAATTGTGACTATACTGGTTTGGGGTTTTTTGCAGCTTATACAATAATAGCATTTGTGATTTTGGAGCAGAAAATCTTGCGAAAGTTCTTCCTGCAATGGCATCTTTAAGAGTGCTCGAGTGAGTATGAATTCTTCCAAGATGGCCCAGGAAAGCTTACTTGCTTGGATACTGAAAATTCAAATCTTCCATGCTTGGCATAGAGGAGACAGGATTTGAGGAGGCAAATTTCACGGAAATTTCACAGGGAAAATGTGCTTGTGCAGAGTCCAGATAGTCAGTGGTTAGAAAGGATTAAAGAGCAGTTCATCATAAAACAGAAAAATTGGTTTTGAGATGGAAAGGGGTCATGGGGAGTTGGAGAAGGACTTCAGATACAGAGAATAAGGAATCCCTCAGAGGAACCAATTTAATGTTTTTATTCCACTTTGATCTTTTGAGTGTTTTATTAAAGTTTTTTTTTTAATCAAGGATCTATTTTGTGGGTTGTTTTTTTTTCCTTTTTTTTTTCCTTCCCCCATCTGCAGATAGCCTGTATTTTGAATGAAATGTTTTATTACACCACTACAATATGTGGCCTGGACTAACAAATTGGCTTTTTTTTATCTCAGTGTTCAGTATAACAAAATAACTGGTGCTGGAGCCCAGCAGCTGACTGACAGTCTACGAAAATGTCCCCATATCAAGACCTTGGTGTAAGTCTCTTGATGTGCTTGTTTGTTTTATCATCATTCTGTAAATTGGATTAGAATTCATGATAAAGCTGTGTTCTGTGTTCGTCAAATTTACAAGAGGCACAAAAAAACCCATCACAAAAATACAAAAGTAGTCACAGAAATATTAAAAATATCTCTGGTTTCAGCTGTATTAATTCCCAGTCATCCCATCAATGCCAAAAAACTTTTCCTGCTTTAAGAATAGTTTACATTGAGCCTACCTTCATCTTCTGCCCTCTCATAGTACCTGAACTACGCTGTGCTGCAGGACTTATATTTGAAGGATGGGCAACGAGCAAACATCATTAGAGGGTAAATAGACTGAAGGTGCCAGTACACATTCAGGGGAAGGAAGTTGGACAGGCAGCTAAAGAGCAGTTAAGGAGACAAGACTGTAAGTTGTCATATAACCAGAGTCATACAGGTTATGGGCAAGTAAAATGCTTTATTCTAAGCAAAAATGCATATTACTTTGTTGCATGGTTTTAAATACTTTTATAGAAAGGGAAAAGGCAACATCAAAACAAAATACAAAGATACCAAATATACAAAAAAACCCTGTCAAGTAAATTATGCTTCTTAAAATCTCTTTCTGTTTGAATTTGTCCCCACAGGATGTGGAATCCCACCATTCCCTATGGAGTTCTCGAACACCTTCAGCAGCTGGACTCTAGAATCAGTGTGTAGATTCAGATGATCCCATAAAGGTAATAAATCCTATATCCTTGAGGCAGAAAGATTTGTTTTTGTGGCAGCTGTTGAATCTGGTTTCACTGGCAGCAGGCACAGTAACAGGATCAGTGCATACATGGCTAAGGAAAGAGATGCTGCCCTAGAGTGGCACAGATCAGTGTCACATCAGGCCCCTTTGTCTCTCCCTGGCACCAGCACTAGCAAACTGCAGGAGCTGTGGCAATACCAATGGACCTCTAGAACTTGTAGGTACAGACCTGTAGGACTCCAGCCCAGTTCAGTGACAGAGCTGGCTTGCTTACCTTTTTTTTTTTCTGTTGCAGAAAACTAAATAGCTTTGTGTACTTCTCATGCTTAATAGATGAGTTGTGAACTCTCTAGAGATTGTTTTGTGTTGATTTTCCTTAAGTCATTTAATTTTTCTTAATACAAAATTTCTTAATACAAATCCTCCACAGCTGCTTGTTTCACTATGAAGCTGTGCTTATACTGTATTCAGAACAAGCCACTGGTTCTTGAATTCCTTGTTTAGCATGGTATAGCCACTGCAATCCACTTTTACTTCATTAATTCTGCCTGTACTATTTCAAGGATCCTTGAAATACTTACATCACTAACAATTTGTTAACAGTGCTGGTGATCACCAGCATTTCATTGCCTTGATGCTTCTGTACTTGAAGGAGCTGTAGCAGTCAAGGAAAGCTAGGGTTTGTATAAGATTTTTGTTTCCAGATTTCTGCCATACACTTCCTCTTGTTCTTAAAAAAAAACACAGGATACATCAGTGAAATGACCCCAGAAAAGAATGAGAAGTCAAATTATATTTTGGTGATTAAGCTGTCAGGTGTACAGCTAATATTCTGTTTTCATCATTTCATAGGTGACATACAGAAGAGCAGAAGGTGTTCTCTGTGGTTTCCTATCTTCTTACTGCTTTATGAATTGATGGATGGTTTTCATGATAGTGGCAAAATTTAAAAAGTCACATTCAAGCTTCTGGGTGATGCTTGAAGTAAGTGAATGAGAGTGTTCAAATTTTTTAAAGGTCACTTAAAATGCCATTCAAAGACCTAGTTGTGATTCTACTGAAGTGAGGAAGAGTTAAGCAACATCAAGTTTTGAAGATGAAAAGAGCATCTGGATATTGCCATCACCATTGAAGGTGACAAGGAATCACCAGGATATACGGGTAGTATAAAAATCCGTCATCAATTCATCAGAGAGTAGACTGAAATCTGCTGGCCCTGCAACATTTGAAGTAGTGACAGATCAAATCTAACTTTTTTTTGTGATTCCAGTGGTAACTGTGATCAAATTCAGTTTGATGATTTGGGGCTTCCAAAGCTCAATGTTATATAATTATATATGTTATATAATTCCCCTCTCTGCCTGGATGGCTTTGAAGCATTAGGGTCAGAAGCATTAATATCAGTCTTGTAAACCAGTCTGCTATCATAAGATTATCCATAAGAATCTAAAGTGGCTCTTTTCTTGAATGCTGATTAGCAGAGCTGTCTTAAGGGATAGAAAGATGTTTTCTATCACTCCCTTATTATAGAATCCTTCAAAAAGATCAGGAAAAAAAAAAGTCAAGAGGAAAAGATGATTAAAGCTGGAAAACTATTAAGAACTTTTCTGACATCACAGAAATCCAAATGCCCTCAGGTAGCTTCAGCTTACTGCATAAAAAAATCTTGAAGTTACAATCTTCAAAGGTTTCTACTGTGTCTCAAGTGAAAATTTTAATTTTTTTTATTTATTTATTCTTATATCTGGTTTGGGATTTAGTTTCTCACTGCAGGCTGCAGCATAGGTGTATAAGCATCTGTTTTATACTTGACAGTGAAATCACTAATGTGTGGGATTTATGTGGCTTTCCTTCACAGAGTTATGAATAACTAGGAAATGACAGACAAAAACTTATTTCAAAGCATTACTGTGTGTCCTTGCTGCTGGCCTCAATGATATGTGGGCCAAACACTGGTCCTGCTGACTGTGATTGCAAAACAATTGTTTGCATTTTTCTTCTTTTTTTTTTTTTTTTTTTTGTCTTCTGTTATTTAAGCTCTGCAGACATGGAGAGTACTTCAGTTCATATAGAGACAATTGTCAGGCCTAGCATTCTGGTTCCCTGCCCAGGTACAGTCTGGAGACAGAAAAACAAACTGGAATTGAAAAAGCAAGGAATATTCAAAATTCCATGAATTGGGAAGGCAGACCTCTGCCTCATAGTTAGCACAGGGTTAGCTCAACAATCTCCTTGAAATCTCCTCTGCTAAAAGAAGCACTGACAATACTGACCCAAAGAACAATACAAACAAGAATCACTCAACTAGTCTCTCAAATACTCTCTTACTTGGTTTTAAAAAGAGGAGCCAAATTTTAAAAGTTCAAACCCACAATCTTTATGTTTTTCCCAGCAAATTATACTTCTTTGCTGAAGTTTCAATGCCTGCAGAATCTTGACAACAGGGGTGGAGGGTGGACGTATTAAGGAAGAAAGGAAGAAAGGTTGGTCTGGTTTGCTGTTTCTGTTAGTCAAAGGAACGAGTTATAGTATATGAAGGAAATAGTACAAGAGAACAAGATGGAAAACTCTATGGAGAATATGACTGTAAGTAGGATGTGGTATTTTTCTTCACTATCTGCATGGTTCTTCTCTCTGGCCAAACTTTACTCAGAGTAGGAACAAAACCTCATCTGCACTCCCCTCTTTCAGATGCTTGAATGGGAGGTAATCCAAGACAAATTTTTTGTGATGTTCCTATAAGTCTGCAGATCTATAGTGTGCCCCTGTCTTGGCTTCCCCGAATTACACTTTGGATGACAAATGCCCTTCTAGGGATATATTCTGTAACTACACTTCAAAGTAACTGAATCTGAGAACATGCTAAATATTACACAGGCAGCTGAATGTCACACGTCTGGACTGATCAAATCATGTTGGGTATACTGCTGTTTTCTTTACTTGAGTTGGTGGGAGATGTATGTTTATAATGTACAGATTGTAAATGGTGATACAGTGTTTTGGTTCTCATACATCTTTTTAAAAGTCTTAATAAAAGTGAGTATTCCTTTTTTTACAGTAGCTTGTAGTAGCTGTTCAAAATATTTTTCATTTCTCTCTTGGAAATGCCACAAAACCACTCTTGGCTTCTGCACATGATGACATGCTCAGTGCTTTGTATTGGAGGTTAATGGAGAGCACACTGCATCAGGGAGACAGGTTGGTCCTGCTGGCACTTACCAGTTCAGTGGTCTGGAAATGGAGAAATAATTCTTTCTTAACAGGCAATAGAATCTTGCAATGCTAACTGACAGACTTAAGTCCAGAATTAGAAGATACAGAAGTGCTGACTGAAGCCAACCACTAGTAACAACGAAAAGTTCTTTTCATCCTTTCAGACAGTTAAAAGTTGCAGTTAAACATTCTAATATTAATCAAGGTTCAAAGTTTGGATATTCTTCTGGCACAAAGCTTACGCAAAATGCTTTTATCAAATGAGTGTCTTGTGTATAGAAGACTGAATTCACTGGCTATGCTAAAAAAGATGTTTTGAAAAGTGCTTAAATGGGGATTTAGTTCTTAGAACTTTGTGCCCTAAGTGCCCTTGTGCCTGAATTACAGGCCAGGCATCATATGGAACAATAGCACTTGCCAGTGTTTAAAGGCCTCAAACTTTGTCTGATTGGACCAATCTTGGAGAAAAGCCACTAAGTTCAGTCACAGTGCTTTACCTCTTGCAGGAGCAGCCAAAAATTACATTTGGAGCACAGAATTCTGAGGACTGGGAAGTAATTTCTACTGCACTAAGGGTTTACAAATGCCATTTCAGTATAACATACTAAGATTATCAGGCAAAAAATGTTTTTATACCAAGTTTCTTTGTCATTGTTTTATGGGGGGTCTATACCATCACCCTCTTGTTCCCTCCCACTGGCTGTCAAGAAACTTGGGACACCAAAAGCCTGAGCTAGGAGCAAATGGTAGAAATGCAGACTGCAGAGGACAGTCATTATGCAGGGACTTCACATAAGATGTTTTCAGTTCTGCTTTATCATAAAAGTTATTGGTCTATCTTAACTGCCCAGTTAAGAAAACTAGATTTTTCTAAAAAATACAATGAGAATAAGGCAAAACCAGTGCAATACCACACAGTGTGGAATTCCTGGTGCTTCAGTTCAGGTCTGGTTTTTTTAAATAGTTGTTAATGAGAAGTATTTCCTTCCTGCTGGGCACCTCAGCAATCTGGAACTACTTTCAGGTATCTGTAGGTAAACTGGAATTTCCTAGAAGGCTTATTTCAATTATATTCCATTCAAATTCAAAGAGAACAACTCCAACAGACAACTGCTTCACATTTTCATGGAAAAGTCAGTCTTTATTGTATTGCTTACACGTCTTTACATGGGAACATGAGCTTAAACAATCTGCAAAATATCCTCTGTTAGATAATGAATCCATCTGACTTATATAAAACTCACTCTCTGAACTATTTCAAAACTCATTATTTAAATAAAGTATCTTACTAGCACAGTTCTAACTGTAACACTGCCCTGAACAGAACCTGCTTGCATTATTTTCCCCTGAGAAAGCATTGTCTTTGAACTACTGGCTGGTAGAGTTTTCAATGTATGTTTGTAAAACTTAAGTAGCACGTCCATTCAGGTAACATAGTATTTATTCAAAAGTTTATCAAATCTGAGTAACATCTTGATTTTTTGTTATACCATAGCTTTTATTATTTGTTCATTCAGTCCATCCCAGAATTACCTATGGAAGACCAGAACAGTGCATGGGTCACTGCATTTAGTGCACACTCAAGAGACAGTGGTCATGGAGAAAAGTCACAACTGACAAGGTCTGATGACAATTTTTCTTATTGTCCCCTTGTCCTTCTTTTTGTCTCCATGTTTCTTTCCATGACTTGATCCATTAACCTGGTCATAAACCATTTCAGGTGTGTAATGAATCTGTTTAAAAGAAAACACATACAGAATAATCCTCTAGACCTAAAATTAACAGAGAAGTCACTGTGTATGTTAGATATAACACTGTGCACCTTCTTTAAAAAAAAAAAAATCAAATCAAAACCTTTTGTCACTAAGAATAATAATTATTTACTTTTCAAAGTCCTGAACAACTTTTCAGAGAAACCAATGTAACAGTTTCTGTTAATGTCAGACCACACTAGTCCTTAGTGTAGCTTTAATAGAGGCATGAAGAGATTGGTGTGAAGTAAGGGTTGCTCTTAATAGAGTACAACCAGCTGTGACATACAGCTGGAATAACCAATTTATGCTAGGTTTGATATCATTAGGCCTACCTATTAAAACTGAGTTTTGAACTTGTGACATTTTCTTTACTAGATATTGTTCATTAGACTGTTGTTACTTTTTGTGTAACTGTGTTAATTATGTATTGCCTGCCTTTGATGTAGGTGCTGATTTTGGTCACTTTTTCTTCTTTAGAGAAGCTTTGTTTAAAGCATTTTGAATCCACTGGTAAGTAGTTACAAAGTTAAATAACATGTTGGGGTAACTTCTTGGTCATGCTTACAAGAATGAATTACTGCTATAGTGCTTTATCCCAAATTATTTAATTTACTTCAACTGGATCAAAGTATCTGACAGCTAGTAATAGGTGTTTTTTGTTTTGGTTTGGTTTTTTATTGTGAACAGGGGTACACGAAAGGCTTGAGAAGCCTTCTTTGAGTGGAATCAGAGCTATGGATTATGGAGGTGCTGGGCACTAGTGACTGTACCCATTTAGTCTTGTGATTGTAAAGATGATTAATCAAATGTAATGTAGAATGGTGCAGATCTGAGAGGGGATGTTTGTGGATGAATCAGTGATGGAGAAGAGTTGAGGTACAGAAGATGAAGAGCAGGTCCCCTGGTGCCTGCAGCTCAGGAGATCTGCAGATACGTGCTGTGTGGAGCAAGTGTCTGAAGGGACAGCTGGTCCCTCCTTCCCCTCTGTAGGTTCTCCTGCACAGAGGCCTCCTGTGCAGCATGGGAAGGCAGGGGACTCTGCACATGCTAATCCAGTTGCATAATGGGAAGGAAGTGTATGGTACAAAGCTGTAACAGAGCTGTTAACAGATCTGCTTTAAGACTGGAGCTCTGTGAAAAGGCTCTCACTGGGCTGCAGGGCAAAACACAGCCTCCCTCATGTTCTGCACTTTTCTGTGCTTGGAGCAGAGGCTCAGCAGATTGTACGTTGGGTTGGCTGCTACCTGGGGTCCTGGGGCAGGAGGACTGGCACTGTTTCAGGTGTAGAAGGCATAACAGAGTCTGAATGAAGACTGAACTGCAATGGTCATGTGTTCTATGTGAGCATGGACAGCCTGAGGAATATGGTATCCCTCTCCACTGGAGCATACTGTCTCAGACACTAAGCCTGCTCTAATTGGTGTTATATTGATGAGATAGGGAGTAAAGCAATTTCCTTAGTTCAGGATTTAGGTGTTGGCATTCACCAGATGTGTTGAGTCACAAGTTTTTGAGTGCTGGATTCTGTTAATTGAAAACATTCATAATTCACCTTGATGAAAAAATACAGGTAATGCTTGTATTCTAAGATGAAAGAAATTGAGCTTTTGCTATTCAGTTTTGATTGTTGATTGCTTTTGCTCTTTTATTTCTGATGAGTAGAGTTCCTTGTGATGAGTCATATCTTACTTTAAGAAAGTGCAAGGAGAACAGTCTTATCACCTTACCCTCAAGGGTCTTCAAATATAATAACCTAGCACACTCACACTAAAACAATAAATGACATGAACAAGCTCAATTCTGCTCAGTTTATATAGAAGGATTTCTCCATTTGAATAGGGTAGGATGCTTCTTTGAGCTGCTTAGTTGTCTACCTCCAGTCTCTGCCACCAATTATACTCAGAAACCTGGACAGAATATTGCTCCTACTGAGTTTATTCAAGTGAGGGGTTTAGTTCAAGAGAGAACAGAGCTATTCTGTTTCACATGCTCTTTTTAACATCTAAATTAGCCTTTCCACATTTTGCAGAATGGCCTCTTGGGACTTCCCCCCTTTGTTTCCCTGTCATGCATGCCACTCACCTCCTGGGTGCAAGGCATTGCTTTCTAAATGTAAGGAGCACACTGCAAGGTTTCAGCTAAGGCTAATGATAGCTTTTTAGTTGTTCTCAGTCATCCCTGGTGAGTCACATGAACAACACTCTTCTTATATTTAATGCAAAGAGTATGACTATGTAGTTTTCACCTTTGATGGTAAAACTAAGACCTTCCTGCAGCATCTTGCGAATCCTCAGCACTTTGGGGTCTAAGTGGGTCAGGTGGGCAGCCTTCCTGGCCCTGTGGAGCACATGGGTTAATAGTTGTACAGAACTTGGGTCACTGCCAGGCTAGGCACCCGAGGAATCTAAATCTTGCTTATGAGTGCCTTACTTCTGTTCCCAAAGCAGGAAACACAGCTCCAAATTAGGGCCCTCTTCTGCTGCTTTGCTAGGGAGCTGGTGAGGAGAAATGGTACAGAACAGTGAATAAACCTGTAACCAGGATACTAACAGAAATTCTTTCATGCTGGCATGCCTGGTAGCTAAATAATTACATGATTTGTGGCCTGGTTGCTGCATATAAAAATATAATTAAGTATATAAATAGATGAACCATAGGAATAGTGAATATTTTGCTCAACAATAATTTACCTAATCTTAGGAATTGTGATTTGATTCTGAGTGGAAACCACCATCTAATGACAACTTCCAGATTAAAGAATTGAAACTGAAGCAGAGCTCCATTAGCTTTAGGTGGATATATAGACTGAGTGAAGACATCTACATTTTGATTCCTACATATGGAGTTAGAATATCAAGAGGTTTGCAGAGCTGTTTATCCTATTAATACAAGGGAAAAATCTTAAGGAGCCCGTTTATCTACATGGAACAGAGCTATGCTCAGAACCTATGCTCTATAAAACCATGTTTTCATGTAGTAGCAAAAATCCTCTGAGAAAACTTATGCCAACTGTTCTTAGGTCTTTCTGAAAACTAGATTTAACTCATCATGACAAATCCTAGCCAGTAAAAGAAGTTATTAAAAACAACTTCAAAACCCTGTACGGTTTGGGTAGTAGATGGTGTTGGGGTAGTAAGATTTAGGGCTTGGGGAAACGCATTTTGGGCAAGAAACTGGCCAGGACTTTCTGTACCCAAGATTTTGATCAAATTTTCTTTGGATTTTATTAATGTCTTTCCTGGAATACAGAGCATGTGTGTTACCTGCTCAGCTGAAAAAGGAGTGGAGCAGACAGGCATAAAAGTAGCCAACAGTTTTTGATGAGGAGTTTAATTCTGCTCCAGACCTACTCTAGCAGAAGTGATTCTAATCCAGCTGCTTTGGATGGACCATCAAATGTTGGCGTGGCCACTTTCATTTGCAGTAACTCCATGCAGTAGGATTTCTTCGTCAACAAAGGTCTGTGTCCCCCTCCATTTGTTATGTTCCTGTGTGCCTTTGACCAAGCTTTGCTCAGATGTGTTTGCACAATGTTACTCCAACACCAAGAATTTACATTTTGTCCTTCTAGATTACTGACCAAAACCAGCTACTATTGCTCTATATGAAATCTGAATAGAAAAAATCAGGAGATAGTTTTACCCTATGTGAAGGAAAGCACTACAGGAAAGGTTTGTTTTTAAATTGGAAGACTGATTGAAATAGCTTGCTAAATGGTGTTTGTCCAGTATGTTCACCATGGTTATGTTTGTAACCTTACAACAGAATTTCCTATTTCCATAATTTCAAACAGAAAGTAAAAAGGTACCCTGAGCTGTTTTTCAAATTTACAGACAACATTTTGCTAAAAATTCTACTGGCAGGTTTGTTAACACATTTTAATTTAAACTGTGAGTGTTTTCATTAACATACATTTGGCACAGAAAATCTTAGCTAGAAATAGTTTTCTATAAAATAAATATAGTTTTCTAAAAATAATTTTCTTCCTAATTGCATTTAAATGTTTTTAAATACTAAATCTTTACAGCATTGCCAGAGTTCTAATATCACTCAAAACTACAATAAAAATTGGTCAATCAACCCCTCATGCTACAATTAACAAGAGAGAAAAGGTGAGTGGGGTAGGTTTCTTATTATCCAAGACAGAGGTTTTAGAGAGCGTGTGATTAAGATGTATTTCTGGGTGGGATACCATCTCTTAATTTTAATAACTATTAGCCTGGATGTTCATCTAGATTCAGAGGGGCTTCCAAGACCAGACCTGCTGCAAACCTAACGCCTAGCAAAACAGCTGCAGAGGCTCAGGACTGTGGAAATTCGTCCTTACGAAAAGACATTCTCCTCGCAGTGCAGCGGAGGACACGGAGCGGGCTCCGCCAGCCCCTGGGCGCCCCGCGGAGGGCCCGGCCCGGTCCGCAGAACTCACCCATGCAAGACGCTGCGGCGGTGGCAGGGCCCGCTCCCTGTCACTGTCCCCAGCACCGCTGGCCGCTGTCCAGGACGAGCCCGAGGAAAAGACTGACTTTTCCGGAGAGCCCTCTGCGTGTCCGCGGCCCTGCCCGGAGGCAGCGGGTCCCGGCACCCCCTTTCGTCCCTGCACCGGGGAGTATTTGGAAGGGCAGATGGTGCGCAGGAGGAGGCGGGACGCAGCGAGGGCACGCCGGGGCCGAGACGTTCCCCGAGTTACGGCCATGTCGGGACAGCCGGCCTCTGCTCCGGACCGGGCGTCGTCACCCCGCAGTTGCTTCGGAGCGCCCCGGGCTGTCACTCCAAGTACCCGTCAAAGACATCCAGCTCGCTGTCCGTCTCGTAGAGCACAGAGCCAGGGTCGGAGAGCACCCCCAGATCCACCAGAGCCTGGTCCATATCCTCGGGCAGGAAGACGATGCCTACATTGAGAACGATGTACTCCATCAGGAAGGCATAGTACAGGATCAGCACGTTGACAAAGAACAAGCCCACGTAAAACATATAGGGCAGCACTAGCAGCGCATGGAAGGCCCAGGACTCCAGCGAATCCAGCCGTGCCGAGACCGCGGCGGGCATGCAGCCGTGCGGGGCTGCAGCTGGCTCCGGCGGCGGAGGCTGCGGGCGCCGCAGTGGGCACCGATCTGCCCGGCCGGCGCGGGGGGAGCGGGCGGCAGCGCGGAGCCGGGAGCGGGGCGCCCAGGACCGCACTCTGCAGTCCCGGCGGCAGGAAAGGGCAAAACCTCAGAAACAAACCCGGACCCGGACCCGGGGAGAGAAGAGCCCCGCAGGGGCGCAGCGGCGGCCGGCTGGGTCCCCTCCTTCCCCGGAGGAAGAGGCGGCCGGCAGCCGGGCGGCCAGGGCGGCTTCAGCGGCGCTGCCGCAGCCCCGCCGTTGGCAGGAGGCTCCTCAGGGGCATTTCCCGCCCGGCTGCTGCAGTCCCGCCGCGGTTCCGCGGCTCCGCTCCTCCTCCCGCCCGCAAACTTTGCGGAAGGAGCCCGCAGGCGCGTTGTCGCGGTCGGGGAGAGGTCCCTGCGGCCGTCAGCGAACCCGCCAACCCCGGCCTGTGCGGAGGGACCCCCCCGCGCCCTTGCCCGCCCCCTCGGCTCCCCGCCCCGCCGCCTGCCCTTGGCACATACCCCGGCTGTTCGCCGCCCCGGGTCCCCCAGCAGCACTGACCGACTTCGGCGTGTCCGGTTGACGCGAAGCGGCCGTGCCAGGTGTCGGAGCCTCCGCCGCATTCTCTGGCAGCGGGATTCCCGCTCCGCCTGCCCGGGGGCCGCTTGCCTCGGGCAGGAGGGGACAGGCGGCCTCCGGTGGTGCCGACCCTCGCCTCCCCGAGCATTTCAGCCGCCCGTAGGCAGGTTCTGTCTGTTCCTCGACCCTGGCAGCAGTTTTCTGTTCTGCTGCTGAGCAAGGTGCCCCTGGAACAGCCGGGGGGTGCAGAGGGAGGAGGCTCTGACTTGGGTAGAGGAAGAGAGACCCAGTTTTTAGCTATATAAAAATATAACCAAAGCATCATTTTAAACTTACGTGTAGGGGGTTCACACTGGCTGACATACTCTGCATTCTTTGTGTAGATTTAGTTTGTCCCCTTAAAACAGAAAAAAAAATTAACACTTGATCAAGACAGTCATTAATGGTTCTCTGTTTTGCTCTAATTTAGTTTTCAAGATGATTCAAAACTAAATGTGCAATCCTTACTGGAAAAACCCTAGTGGGAGGACTGACAGGGGCTGCATTTCCATTGCTGCATCTTGCAGCACCCTGTTACCAGGTCAGAACAGACGGAAGGTGAACAAGAAACGTCAGGGACTAAATTTTATTTCAAATCACGATCTATTTGGGAGGCATATGCACACGTGAAAAGGCATTTTTTTTTTCTTTAGGCTGAATTTAGTCCTTTATATTCTTTTAACTTAACAGTTTTCTCACGACCTGAGAGGACCTAACTCATGACTGCTAAAAGAGAGGGAAAGAATCAATTAAATTAAAAAATTAGCCAGGTCCTCAGCCTTCGAGACCCGCAGCTGCTCTCCTGCTCAGACATGGTGCTGACGAATGGTTGAGCACCTGCCGGACGGGGTCACCTGAGTTTGCGGCCCTCAGAGGAGGACGGCTTAGGGTTCGCGTTTCCACTTTCCTGTGGAAATTCTGACAGGAAAGAACAAAACCCCGGAGGTCGCGGGACAACAGGGCTCCCCAAAACGCGACCGTCTCGGCTCGGCCCGACAAAGGAGGGCGAAAGCCTGAAGGGATCGCACCCCCATCCCTGTTCCCGCCCCGGTGCCTGCTGGGACTTGTAGTCCGAGTGGAGCTGAAGGGGCCGGGCGCAGAACCGCCCTTCCCAGCATGCCCCGCCCGCGCGTGCGCTGTGGTGCTGGTGTGCACCGGCGGCTGCTGCTGTCGGGGCTGCTTCCCGGTTATCTCCCGCCCGGCCGCTGCTCACCTCCTGGCCGCCTGTTCCCGGTGGGCTATGAAGCCTTAGAGCCCCTGGACCGCAGCAGCCTTTCGCCGTCAGCATGTTCGGGCGCTCACGCAGCTGGGTGGGTGGTGGGCACGGGAAGGCCGCCCGCAGCATCCACTCCTTGGATCACCTCAAGTAAGCGCGGAGTTGGCCGCGGGCGCGAGAGGCAGCTGTGAGGGGAATGGGGGAGGGAGAGCTGTGTGGGGAGCGTGCGGCGGCTGTGAGGGGGCTCGGAGGGTACGAGCCGGTGCGGGGGGCAGTAGGAGGCCGGGCTCCGTCGGCGGAGCTGCTCGGGGCAGGATTTTTTCCCTCAGAGAGGGCTGCGGAGCGCAGTCGGGGGGGTCTCAGGGGAGGAAGGGCAAAGGAGGGGGGGGCCTCGTCAGGCGGCCCCCCAGCCCTCTCTCCCGCCTGGCGCGTGCGGTTTGGCGCAGCTCTCCGGCCGAAAGCTGCGGGAACGGGTCAGCAGCGCTGGAGGGGCACTCCGGGCTTCCTCACGGAGATCTGCCTCGTCCCAAAATGTCTCGGGGCAGACGCAGTTGCGTTCGGTGCTGCGTTCATGGCTGAGATAGGAGTTTGTTTGATTTTTAATAGTATCACAGACACATTCAGTGGGGTAGATAGTAAGAGGTGATAAATAAAATAAATTCTACGTTCCTCTTGAAGGGAGAACTTTTCTTGTTTTCGGGTAGTGGTTAAGACGGGGAAGCGAGGAGCCTGGTCCCAGCATGTAAACAACACAGACCTTGTGAGGGGTGTGTGCGGATCTCGGTAATTGGCGGTGATTCATGGTAGTCAGGACGGTGGTTTTGCAGGTCCAAGGGATATACCCTGTGAGAGGGCTCAGGAGCTGATGCACAGGTAAAGCCGTTGATCTTGTGTGTAACAGTAGTCTCCGGAGCCTGACATCCTTGGGTTACTGCTGACTGCAGAAGGTGAAATAGTTTTTCTCCAGCTCTGCCACTGGAGAATTGAAAGGATGGCAAGGGATAAAACTATTTTAAATTCTAGGTTCCATTTTAAAGTTTCTGCTCTTACAAGAAAAAAAATTACATCCACTGTTACAGATTTTCTTTCTGCTGAGCAAGAAAATGAGGTCATTAAGAGGGGGAGGCATTTTTCTCATTGGGAAGTAAGTGACTGGTAGTTTTCTACAATTAATCAGATCACAGGGAGGACATGAATGGGATCTGACAGTAATTAGTAGGATACACCTATAAAAGGTTTGGATCTTGCAGTGACTTTATCCAGGTGATTTATGGATTCTGATCCTTGTCTCTGGACTTGAAAACCATCCAAAACTAGCAAGATTAATTGTAATGCATTACTTTTTACCAAAGACAGGGAAAACAAATCTGTAAATAAAAAACTGGTGAGGTAGTAGCACTGTAGAAAGTAATTTTTAAATTATGGGTTGCTGTAGTAAGTCAGTGTGATCTGGCATTGCAGGAAGAAGGGGAGAAGTAATCCTCAGATGCAAATGTGGGGATGTTGTATTTAACATACAAGGAATAGTAATTGGGTGCTGCTAGTAGAGCAGGAATGCTGGTACATGATTAAATTTGAAGAAATTGAGTTTTGATTTAGAAAAAATAGGCTGGTGAAAGGGAGACTTTAGGATGTTGAACTCTTTCAGGCAAGAAAAATATCATCATATGCTCTTTCGGGGCCAAAGAGGGTAGAAGTGATCCCTGTTTGATTTGCAGCAAAAGGGAGTGAGGCTGTAAGTGGTGTGGCTTGTGTTTGACTTTTCTCCTGAAAATTGGAGTATACACTTCTATACTAAGTATTAGCTTTGCTTTGTTTGGTTTTTTGCATGTGATTTCTTTAATTATGAATTTTAAAATAGTAGTTAAAGGGCAGCCAAAACCTTAGACTGATTAGACTATGTATATTTTAAGTTTTAGTTGAGCTGGGATGTATAAATTGCAGCTACTAGCTAGATGTCAACAGAAAAGGTAACTACCTAGTGGTAAAGTGAAATTTCAGGCTTTTCTAAGGTAGCAGTTGAAGTGGGTAAAGCAACAGAAAGAAAAAGGGTCAAAAACCTTTATTTTGGAGTCATAAAAGGAAGTTAGTCTTGATAAGCTCATCCGATGTGCTGGCTACATTCTGATCTCGATTCCCCATGTGTTCCACGTTGATGAGTTGAGTAGCATGCAGCAGCCTTGCTGTTACAGGTTAGCTGAGCCTATGGAGGGTACATTATGCTGTGTTACAAGAGTGAAATTAGACCCCAGGCTCTCCTTATGGGAATATTGTAAATTTTTAACATTCATTATGTAAAGTTTAGCTTAAATTGTAAACAGTACACCTGTTTAGTAATGCTGAGAGTTACTGCTTTTTGTCAGTAAATGTTGGACCTGGAACTTCTTTTCCCACCAGCTTTCATACAGTTTGAGGCCTGCTTATGAAATTTTACTACTGAGTCTTTCTGCAAGCATGCAGAAGAATGGATTGGCTAAAAGGAAATGGTGAGGTTGTTGGCATCAACTGTTTCAGTACAGTCTCTTGGTCTGGTGAAAACAGTTACAGTGTAGTCCAGCTTTCTGATGCTTAGGCTGTGGGGTGCTATACACTGCCTGAGTGCTTCTGCCTATGTTTTTTTTTAATTTTATTTTTTCAGAGTACTTGATGGTTTTTGTGTGCTTCAGTTAATATTGGAGGGAATGTCAATGACTGAATAATTGGAGAATCCCTAAGTATTCTGGAAACAGGAACAGTGCTAGTGAATGCTTGTGAAAATAGTCTAAACCAACTTGTCATCTTTAAATGAAATTCTGCCTGAAACAAGGCCAGAATCCACTTCCTAGAGGTGGCATCCAGCAGTTTAAAACGACTTTTTTTCCCCCGTCCCTTTGTATATCCCCCGCTGTTACATGCTTCCAGTTCTATAAGCAAATGCATCAAGGCTGTTTTAGGCAACAGTCTGTTTGCTACATGAACGTGAAGCTAGTGCTTTTTCTCTTGAGCTGTGTGTTCTTCCCTTTCTCTTGTGGCCCAGCTTTACATGTAAGGTGGATGTTCTTGTGTAAGTCAGGGTTTCTTACAGTTCATTCCAGCTGCTGACCATGGTACTCACTGTACTCTGCTTTTGCAGCCTAGGAGCTGCAATTTATGGCTGCATAGTTCAGAATAATCTAGCCTGAGCACATTAATGAGCAGATCTCCTTGAGAGCATAACTGTTCCCTATCTCTCTATGAACTTTTACTTGGCACTGGAATGGATGAAGAGGACTTAGGTGATTTTCCTCAGTATTGAACTGGTGATATCTTAACTATTTTTTAAGAGTCAATTTGATATCTTTGCTGTTCCTGCTAAACTGAAAGGCTTTGGAACTTAGGCTTAGTATCTATTTCTAGATGAAATTTTTTTCTTAGTTTTCTAAGAGGTATTTTACATAATCCCTTTTATGTCCAAGTATGTTTTCTATTATTGCCTCTACAGTTGGTATTTCAATTGCGTACTGGTTGTGCAAAAAGCTTTACACCATTGGAGTTGGGTGCTGAGCATTTCTCACAGCTTTGTCACATGCATTGTCCATAAACACACATGGCTAAAGACTTTTTTTACAGCTGATTCATTTCCTGAAGTACTGTCCATGCTATACATCAAGTTTCCTCAATGAGAACAATATACAATTACCTGGTCACAGGCAGCATGAAGAACAAAGCAAGTTATGGTTAAGTAGGAGGGGTAACATTTGGGTTCTTGGCTTCCTAAACTCTTGTCTGTTTTAGTGTATTTTTATAAGTAGTAAGTAGGAAAGTAATTACCACACTTAATGAGATATGTTATGCATTTGAGCACAGTTCTTACCTGAAAAATGTTCAGAATTTTGTCTTGTCTGACAAAATCTCCCACTGATTTAGGTTGCATCAGGTGCTTTGGTATTTCCTGCATTGTAGGTGTTCGTTAGTTTTTTGTTTGTTTGAACCCAGTCTTCAGATAGAGACCGAGTTGACAAGAACCTCTTTGAGGTTTTAGCATTCTAAAACACAGACTTGAGCCCTTGTAATCAACATTTAAAAATAGGCTTGAAGAATTAATGTACATACATGGTTTTGCATGATACTTCATATTGTTGTGATATGTTGTTGCATGCCTAGTAAGAGAAACAAAGCATGTGCATGGTTTTTCCTTCATTTTCAAGTAATCAGATAAAGAAGTAGCTTGAAAGTGAAACCCAGGTTTTCTCTAAGTTCATCACTGTGTTAGCTAATCAAGGAACGTTGCAGCAATGATGATATTAATTAATATGGAGTTAATATATTCCTGACTATTAAGTTTTTTGTACTTTTGCATCTGTATTGCTCTATGTTCCGTGGACTCCCACGGTGAGATAATAGAATGTAATTCTTCCAGCTGCTTCACATTCCCAGAGTTCTGCTGTTGGAATAAACTTTATTCCCAAGTTTGCATAATATAATTTATTTAAGAGAAGTATATGTTCACAGCTGCAATAATTATATATGACTTAAAATAAAGAGGCTCAAAAATACGAAGTATAATATTAATTATTTTCTTTAACTTTCAGGAAAAATACTTGATATGCAGTGAAATGAACTGATTTATTTGCCTGATTTGTCTTCATCTGTTCATTGTTTCTTTAACTGATGCTTGCTCAGAACATGCAAGTTTTTGCTCCATTTTTTTATTCATTGCCATAATACATGCAGTGCTATAATGGGAAGGGTTTACAGGGCTTTTTAGGAGGCCCCATGGATTCTCATAGATGATCAGACTTAAATTCTTACATCTTTACTGTGAGTCATCACACTGTTACCAGAAGACTCTTGAGCTATAATCATCAGATTAGTTGAAGAGGATTTGCAGGTGCTCTTTGACTTGCTCTTACTGACTTCTGTTAGGGCATAGCACATGACCGGGAAGTTATGACTGTAGTTATGACATTTCTTAGAATGGTTTCAATCTGAGCAGTTTCTGTTCTGGATTTGGAAGATGAGTATTGATTAATGGGGGGAAAACAGCATGAAGAGGGAGAGAATTTTTTACTGAAGAAAAAGTGTATGAGACACGATTATTTTCCCCCTTCCTGTAATCTCTTCCCTATTTCCTCTTTTTTTTTCTCTGTTATCTGATAGATTAACATTTAATAGATGAGGGAAGTTGTCTTTGGTAGGATATCCTGTTTCAGAAAAAAGAGGAATGTATTTCTTTGACAAAGTAAAATTCTGAGACTTAGAAGCCTTTAAAATATTATTTAGCTTCCTGTCACCTGTGTAATATAGACATAAGATTTTATTAAAGCTTCACTGGACAGACTTGAACTCTTGCCTTTTGAGATAGTAAAGCTGGAATTTGCCATTTTCCCAATCAGTTATTTATGTGTTGGAAGGGCCAAAGAGCTGATGATTAAGCTTTGCCAAGATGAATGATTAGTCTTTGACAGACCTAATTATTAACAATGAAATTGATGCGAGTCTGTAAATAGTCTTTGCAGATTAGAGGAAGGGTCTAACTTTTATAGGTAGATTGGCATGTGACTCTTTCCTTGTCAGGTAGTGTATGCTTCTGTTTTGGTTTTTTGTTTTGTTTTGTTTTTTCTCATCACTCCTTTGACTTAACATACTTCCAAAGAAGTTTACTTGGGTGCTGTAAGAAGCACCATTTCTAGTCCTATATTAACATATGCATAAGCACTGATAAATCGCCTAGCTAGTTATGAATTTGTTCTATTTGTCACGTTCTGTTTAACAATTACTTTGCTCTCTTTGTCAATATTAACAGGAAATTTTAGAATTTAAGTTTTACAACGATTAGACATACTGTGTATGTGTCTGCATTAAGTTACAGTGACTAAGATAAGCATGGTGCATGTGAAAGTGGTAGGATAGCATATTACTTGTAATTATTTTTTCTTTTAGGTACATGTATCACATTTTGACTAAAAATACAACAGTAACAGATCACAACCGTAACCTGCTGGTAGAGACTATTCGTTCTATAACAGAGATCCTTATATGGGGGGATCAGAATGACAGCTCAGTGTTTGAGTAAGTACTTCTAAGAAATGTTAACTGTTTATTTATTTTCATTTGAAGAATGGCTAGAGTTGCCTGACCATCTAGTTCAAAAGGTTAACTCTTCCAGGGCTGTATTTCATGAGTGTAAGAAGAAAGCTGTGTCCCATAGTAGATGGGAAAGCAGGATTGTATTCTTGGGATACAAAGAAACAATTTTATTCTGTTAACAAGAAAGTGTCTCAAGTCTAGAGCCTCTTGCATATACTGCTTTGGTTGGCTCCCAGATTTTTTATATAAATACTAAATCTAACCCTATTTTAGGGCTCAGATTTACTCAGTACATTTATTAATATCATATGGTTTTGACTTGTTCACTTCATCTAAGGCAGTACATAGAGAACTTATTCTAGCCATGATATTTAGAGGTTTTGTTTAGATGTTGTTTTAATCCTCATAAAATAGCATGATAGAAAAACTTCAAATATTCACAGCTGCAAATCTGACTATTAATGACCACTGATTTTTTTATCTTTATAAAAAACACTTGTTTTTTATAAAGACTATGTGATTGAGAAGTAAATCTAAGTTGTTTGGGTTTTAGTTACTTGTGGTCAGGGTTTTTTTGTTTGTTTTTTTGGTTTTGTTTTTTATTTCAACATTATTTGATTATGATGTGGACTAAGAAAATGAACTGATTCTGATTATTCAGATCTATGCCATATCTCTGTCCCATTCCTTGCTGTGTTCTCTGCTTGGGAGAATTTGAGAAACAAGGTTTTTTGCAGTTAATGTAAAAACATTTTAATAGATATTTGTGATGTCCTGGTAGGAAAGTGTCTGTAGTGCTCTCTTTAAATTACGTGCATTTCTGGCTTTAAAGCTCTGCATGCATTCAATCTATTTGAATTTTACAATATACCATAAATTAAATGCTTGCTTCTAGTATGGAACAAAAATAACTAAAGCAGGTGAAAAATAAGGTATACAGTGTTGAAGACCAAAAGTGTGTTAGATTGAAAAGGGCAAGTGAGCAAAACATAACCCTCATTATGGACTCTCCACTTCAAAATTATGATTGCAAGATGGGGAAGCTGCCTGAAAAATTAAAGATACAAAAAATGAAATAAAGAGGCCCGATTTCTTGACATTTCTTGACCCTTTTCTGCATTGCTTGAATATTTAAGTGTCCTTGTTAGTATTTTAGGTTTTGGAAGATACTGTCTTGTGATACAGATAAAATGCTGCAAAATAATTCTTCATAACTGTAAAACATGCTAATTGTCAAATTTGCCAGGGATCATCCCTGATCCAAGTAAAGTTGTCTTCTGTTAAATACAAGAAGTGATTTAATGATGCCTCTTTTATTTCAGCTTTTTCTTGGAGAAGAATATGTTTGTTTTCTTCTTGAACATCTTGCGTCAGAAATCTGGTCGTTACGTCTGTGTACAGCTTCTGCAGACTCTGAACATCCTTTTTGAAAACATCAGTCATGAAACATCACTGTGTAAGGGCACACTTCTAAACTGTTTAGGATTAAGTGATATGATTGAATTACCTTTCATTTAATGAAATTTAGTCCTAGTGTTCCTTCACAGAAGAATGATGTGACGTCCTAGCAATCTTTTTCATTGAACATTGCTGAAAATGGTGTAATTTGACACCAAAATGCCTTTTAATGTAAATTTTCAGTGGCACAGAAGTAGTTGTTTGTATTACTGAAACACTTGTTTAGCATATTTCAAGGGGTTCTTTAAGCTGGCATATTAGTTGTGGTCTGAACTGTTCGCCTTGCTGGCTCAGATTATGTGGTGAACCTGTTGCACAATTTGTACTGGAACTGTTAAGACATAGTTAGGGCTGACATGCAGCCACTTATGTTTATTTCAAGGTTTTTAGAAACATAAAGAGCCAAGAGAATTTGCAGGTAATTCACAACTGTCATGAAGTGAAAGTCACATACAAGTCTTTGGGAGGAAAAGGAGAGTAGTTTTAAACATTGTTATCTGCAAAGCCGACATAAATTGAAGAAGCTAAAGTGTATTTTCAGTTGTCTTGTTCTCAGGAGAAAAGACCTTTGAAGGGAACAATTCCATTATATTACTGTCTGAAGCCATTGAGTTGTTTGGCTAAAAATTGGGATCATCAAGCATCAGGTAGTTTGTTGCTAGCTGGCACTTCAAGTACAGCTAGTTAACCTATGATTTTTTTCTTTCTGTTAACCTCTGTAATGTTCCTTATTTTCCAGACTATCTGCTTTCCAATAACTATGTAAATTCTATTATTGTCCACAAATTTGACTTTTCTGATGAGGAGATCATGGCATATTACATATCATTTTTGAAAACTCTTTCCTTGAAACTCAACAATCATACTGTACATTTCTTTTATAATGAGGTAAGTGAAGAAAGAGTTGCAGTAAAATGAAAAGAGGACTTGAATTAGAAATTGACAGCAATTTAGGACATGTTCTATTTAGTCCCTTCTATCAGCATGCCCTACATTTATTTTTTTATATGATAATATCAGTAATTGAGATTTCATTTGCAGACATCTCTGCAAAACCATGGTAAAGAAGGTCTTTGTCCTCATATAACTATAATAAAATCTTGAGCTTAATGTTATATGGGTCTGTTTCAGTAGTTCTGAAGTCTGCTTTTCCGATAATTCAACTTGTTTATGGCTTGTTTTCTGGTGCTCTTATAAATAGAATCGTTTCTGCTGCACCACTTGGTTCTAAGAGGCTTAATCAAAGTCTGAAAAGCCTGAGAAATCCAAGGCCAAAGTTGAATATTCCTTGCTCCACTCCACTCTTTGCCAGAAGAGGGCACTACAGCACTGAACATGTGTAGCATTGTCCTCTGACGCTTGAAGCAGAGCTACAAATTCAGCTGACTCTGCATCCTAAAATAATTTTGATTAAATAGAATGTAAAATATCAGAGTAATGTGGGGAAAACATTTTCGTAGAGAATTCCAACAATATTCAGTACATGCTTTGGTAATCCATAAATCCTTTCCTCTTGTTTCAGCACACGAATGACTTCGCTTTGTATACTGAAGCTATTAAATTCTTTAACCACCCAGAAAGCATGGTCAGGATTGCTGTTAGGACTATAACTTTAAATGTCTACAAAGGTATGCTTTTTATATACTAAAAAAGGCATGTGTACAAAATGCTTGTCATTGTAGTTCAGTTCTCAGTTATTTACATTTAAGGGTTTACTGTCTGGTTTATGAGATTGAAAATCTTAGCATGTTGACATGTTTCAGATGCACATTTTGTTTTTTATGAAATAGAAAGTCAAATCTACAGTATGTACTTGTAAACAGTATTGTTTCCTCACATATGAAGCTGTTTCAAAAACCACACAAACAGTATCAAGCATACACAACAAACTTTAGCTTCTCTTCCAACAGAAGTCAGAATGTGTCTCTGTTTAAAAAACAGCCAGCTAAACAAAAACAAACCCCAATCGAAGTTATTTGGGAATATCAAGTATTTTTTGCTTATGAACTTGAGCTTTAGTGTGTGAGACAGTAACCTTGTTGGCTACATCACTCCCTTTTGGATTTGAAGTGTTTTAGAATATGATTGTAGGGCTCCTAGGTGCAGCAATTGTTCCAGTCAAAAGGAGAGCTGGACCATTCCCAGAGGTGCCCTGGGAGGCTGTGGGCACAAGTTCCTGTACTTGACTTACTAGTACAGCATAAGAAAAAAACCAAAACTTCCCAGTGAGAATAATAAAGCACCACAGCAGGTTTTCCAGAGAAACCCATTTGGTTTGGGTCTATAAAATCTGTGATAGACTGAAAATACGTGATCTCTGCAGAAAAAACAGATGTGTACTCAGAATTACTGCTGAAATAAGTGTGCTGTGAAGTAGTATGTATTGTGTAATCTGTTCACAGAGGGCTTCTTATTTTTTATTCCATTTTAAATTGTTACATTTTAATTTACACAACTTTCTATCAACTGATTTGATGACAATCTTCATAGGAAAATAAGATCTGTTTTAATACCATGAACTATTTACTTTGTAAATAATTGGATAGGCAGCATAGCAGATAGGTTCTTACACTGTTGACCACAAAGGATGAAATGTCCTTTGAGTGTGTTGAGAAATTGACACTTGGTACTTGTTTTCTACTTCAAGGAGCTGTAAACCCAAATGTGAACTCACAAAAAGAAACCTTCGTATTCTATTTGCTATATATTTATGTTACTAAATATTTTTATGGCAAAAGAATGTTAGTCTAGGATTTTCATTGAATGCTGTGATATAAAGGTTAGAATTGAAAAAACACAGCTCATATGTTCAGGTTTCATAATTTTGACTACTATCTGCATATATTCTGATCTAACACCTGCCCTGTATCTTAGCTTAGATGCTTTGTGCTTTAGCTTCTGAAACCCCTTTAGTGGATGCCACTATCCCAGTTCCTAATCCTGTTAACTGTTGTCTGTTTTTCTTGCCCTTCCTTCACTGATGATTCCTGTGTTCCTTAATGCAGTGTCATGTAAGTCTAACTAGCTTGACTTTCAGCTTTACTGCTTCATTCTTATGCTTTTTTTTCTTTTACTTTTAATAAAGAATGCTAAAAACTTTTTCTGAAATCCACTAGTTTGTTTCTCTTCAGACCTACGTAAATACATCAATATTAGGCTCATTCAAGCCAATTAAGAATGGGTAAAATGCTTTTTTAGATGTCCATTTCATGCATAAGACCATGTAAGGTATATATTTGTATGAAAAGCTAGCATGTACTCAAAACTTCACAATACTTTTTAGTAATTCTTTAATGGGAAAAAAATTGGCAACTGATCTTTTTTTTCTTTTTAATTATTTCTCTTCAGTGGACAACCAACCTATGCTGCATTACATTAGAGATAAAACTGCTGTCCCTTATTTCTCCAACCTCGTGTGGTTTATTGGAAGCCACGTGATAGAACTGGATAACTGTGTGCAGACTGATGAAGAGTAAGCTTTTACAAATGCTGGGTATTGAACAGAAATGTGCTTCCCAGATGTTGATACTCTCCTTATTTTGTTTGTAATAGTCCAGTTAAGTTAGTTTCTGAACATATTCCTTTGTAGACTTTGTTCAGCCTTGTCATTCTTGGAACATTTTTTAGTATTTCTTCAAACTAGTGGTTAGTGCTGCATGCCCTATATGTGCTTATACCTTACAAATAAATTAGTGTTTGGCAACATGCTTTTTCTTTATCTTTGTTTTATTTCTGCCAAATTCAGTAGATACTCAGAAGAAATAAGAAGTTTTTTGTGCTTCTCAGTTTTACTAACTTTGTCTTGTTCCTTTTCTCTGTGTTATTTCAGTAGAGCAGGGATCATAGGAAAGATTCTAGGAAAAAATGTAAATGATGGACTTTATTTGACATGTGAACTGGCCTGAGATTCCTGTGTAATATTCCACAGTCAGCTATGGAAAGATTTTGATGATTCAGGTTGTTCTTAGTTTGCCTTCTCACCCTGTTAGAATGGGCAGCTGTTTCTTGCTTTCTTAAAGTGAAGATATAGGTGTTAGATACAATACAGATTTCTTCTTGTACTTTTGGAAACAAATCTTGCGATTTTTTGTGCTGGGTTTGTGAAAAAACTGGCAGTGGAAGTTGAAGTTCTGCAAGAACTTCTGAAGACTTAGGGAGAAACTTACACGTTCATCCTGAAGCACATATTTGCCTGAATATTCTTTGATAACTCCATTAGTTGACTTTACTGAAAATACCGTGTTTAGGCCAGTGATCAGTGGAAAAGATGAACATTTAAGTTTTTAAGTCTTTGACAACTAACTCTATCTTTGTTTCTTTTTGTTTTCTTTTCAGGCATAGGAATAGGGGTAAACTGAGTGACCTGGTAGCAGAACATCTTGATCATTTACATTACCTTAATGATATCCTTATCATAAATTGTGAATTTTTAAATGATGTGCTGACAGACCACCTCCTGAACAGGCTCTTTCTTCCCCTCTACGTATATTCATTAGTAAATCAAGATAAGGTAAGCTAATAAAATTGGGCTGTTCTTACTCTTGCATATAACTGATGAATATATTTGGGGAGGCTTTTTAAAGTATCACAAGCTTATTTTTAGAAACAATTTCATTAGTACTGGTATCAAAATTTAGCAATCCTGTGCTCAGAATATACTTAAAATACTTTTGTCCTGTGTCATTTACTGTATTTAGAGAAGTGTCTGTCAAGAATCTGTTTTGATTATGTGGGTAATATTTTGGTGTTTCTGAATAGCAAATTTTTGGAGTAGATTTTTAAAATTATGAACTAAGAACTACTTTTTGAAGGAACAGTAGCATAGTGAAAACCAGCATCCTTAGATAATTGTTTGATAAATATAAGTTACTGATGAGACTGTGAAAGAACTGTCTTAGTTCAACAGTGATTTTTTTAAGCATGTGAAGGATATGTTTATTTGCAGAATATTAATTTCAAATAGTTTACAAGAAGTGAATTTTTAATAGTATGGCTTTCTGAACCTTTTGTAACAGAATGTGGAGCAATGAAATGTTAAAAGGTTTGTTTAAAATAAAATATTAAACTGTGAAAACATTCTGTCTGTAGGGTGGAGAGCGTCCAAAAATAAGTCTCCAAGTTTCTCTCTATCTTCTTTCTCAAGTAAGTATTTTAAGTATTTTGTCTGATTTCAGAACATGTTTTGCAGTAGTGCTGTGATTTATAGTTTACTGTATTCTTGCCTATTTTGGCAAAACCATTAAAGACAATTTAGCAAACAAAGTTTTAGTTTAGTTTTCTTTATTTAAAAAAGCAAGATAATTTGTCTTTTTATGAACACACCAAGTAGCTTCTTACTTGAGTTGATACAATTCTTCTGAGGATAGCCCTCAAAGGGTATAACAAAGAGTAGCTCTTCGAGCATTTAGTGATTATTGTTTGTGTGACAAATTGTGCATATTGGAGCCACACAACATCCTGGGATGGACTTCAGATAGATGCTGCATTGTAGTTTGAATCTGCCTAAGCTGTGGAAGATTCCAAGTCTGAATTTTCCTCTACGAGAAATAGAGGGAGAACAATGATCTCATGGGAGTTTTAGAACCAAACAAGCAAACACCAGATAACACACCACCATCACAAAGTCTCTTAGAAGCAGTATGGCCCTTATTCTTGCATTATGAACCCACTTTGTTGTTAGACTGCATTTCTATTTCACTGCAATTTGGTAACTGGAAAAGCTGCTTCTGAGCCCGTTCAGCCCATTGTGTGACACTTACTCATGAGTCACTTCAAAGTATTTACACAACACAGAACTTACTGGAGTCCTGCCACTAGCTGGCGTACAAGAAGGTCAATGGATGCTTTGTAGCATAATCAGTATGTGGTGTTTCTCAAAACCCATTTTCTGGAGCAGTTTTATTCTGAGTTTCTTGCTAAACTACCAGCTTTCAAAGCTGGTAAGAGAATTTCTGTTTCACAGAAGACTGTGAAGAATTATTTAAACTAGGTGGCATAAGAAAGAGAGACAGGTCAAATACCTGTATGGTTTCATGTTGTGTAGTAGTTTTCATGAGCTATCAGTTATGGGTTGTGCTTAAGATACCAGTTTAACAAGGCCAAAGAAATATTTTCATTGACTGAAACTGTGAAATGTATGTGTTCTGCAATGCATGTCTGATATTTCTTTCCACCCTTCTTTTATTAGGTTTTTCTAATTATACATTATGCCCCTTTGGTGAACTCACTGGCTGAGGTTATACTTAATGGTGATCTCTCAGTCTTTTCTTCTGAAGTTGAGCAAGATGTACAGAATAACCCAGTAAGTAGCCAAATAATCTCTAACATTTTTTTTCTAGAGGCAAAGAAAATATTTGAAACACAAAATCATGTATCTGGAAAGTGATAAGCTAAGATGATTTTGTTTAGAAGAGCAGCACTAGGAGATTTCAGCTTCTTTTGTTGGATATGATAACAGAGAAATGTTCTGTGCCACTTGCCAGTATCGTGTTCTTGTCAAGGTTATGAAATTTTTGTGCATGCATATGTATTTCAAAGTAGTGCATTAAGAATATGTAGGACAGAAATTAGAATACTTAGCTGCTTCTGCAGGGGTCAGACACTGCAAAGCCTTCCTCCATTTTGATGGAACATTTTTGCAATCCAGTCTTCTGTGTTTAGTTTTTGTTACCAGCTCTCTGGTAGTGAAAGGGAAATGAATCATCACGACTTTCCTATGAAATTATTTCCTTACGCAAGTTGTGGTGTAAATTAGAGCCCTGGAAAAAAATACTTGGCCTTGTGGTAAATCATTTGGATATAGAAGGAAATAGTTTTTCATCTGAAAATGCCCAGTGTTTTATCAGTAAAACTGATCATCTCTGACAGTGTGCCATCCGTGTGCATAAGAACACAGAGCAGCCACAAATAGATGGGTGTGCTATCACTTTGTCATTGTGCTTGTACCTTCAGATGTAATCCTGTGTGGCTAGATGCTTATGTTAGTGTTTTTATATTTTTTCCCTTTTGTTGTGGGTTTCACAGTTTGTAAAATACTTGCTTGTTACTTTTTAAGGCCTGTTTGGGGATAGTAATAGATGTTGGGGTGTGATCTTACTTAGATTGAGAAACTTCTGACTGGAGTTCTGTCTAAAGGTTGAATGTGTACTCTAATGTCTTACTGGTCAGGGAAGAGTTACTGACTGAATGTTTAATTTCTAACAAGCAGTAGGTAAGTTCTTCATACATGTTCTTTCCCACAAGTGGCTATAACTGGGAGTTTTGAAGGGGAGGTACACTTTGATGATACCAGTCAGCTTTTCCTAGTTTCTTCCTACTGTGCAGCAGAAGTTGTGTGTGCTGATCTTAGCCAGTAGCTTTTTGAGTTGTGTTTTTTTTAGTTGTTTTGGAGGGGGTTGTTTGTATTTTTTTTAAAGAAAAAAATAAAGAGGAATGGTAGAGCTGACCAAATATAATCTTAAAGGTCTTTTCCTACCTTAATGATTCTACAGTTCTTTATTGTGTAGGCAAAGGTCTGACCTGTTGCTAACTGCCCACTGAACATTGTGTGTGTTACTTGTGCTTTGTTGCAGCTTTGTTAGTAGGAAATTTGTGGTGAGAGGGTGGGGTACCAGTTGTTGCAGAAGTTAGATTTTCTTTTCCTGTTACTTACTCTACAGAATTGCAAAATGTTATGTATGTTGGTGTCCTTGCACTGTTAGAACCCTTAGGGGTTTCTTGTAAACATCTGTTTGCCTATTCTATAATACAGTTTCAGCAGCTGAGTCTTACTGGCCTTAAAGATGTGTCCTCCTGGTGTATAAACTGGAAGTTTAAATTTCACTACTTCCTTTATGTTACAGTTTCCAACTGTAATAAGTTTGATAATAAACTTGTTTTGGAGATATCACTGTTACAGTGAGCCCCAGTTGTCTCTAAATCCCTGCTCTGTATGCAGCACTACTCTTGTAACTGAGATGTCTTGATACATTTAAACTGAAGTGTCACTGTCAGCTTCTAACTATCATGTAGTTTCTAAAACCCAAAGTAATAGATGTCTATATTCATCTTCCTAGTAAGATGAATTGAAGAAGAATGAGATGCACTGAGAATAGTAGATGCAGAGTCACGTATCCAGATAGGTTATTAAATAAAGAATATTTAACAAAAATAAAAGCTGAGAAGTCTTGGAGTTGCTCTGTATAAATGCAACATACCTAGTGTTATTTAGGGCAAAAAAGCAACGGTAGTTGTCACAAGAGGAACAAATGGTACTTGAAAATCAAATTTATAGAAACAAATCACCAGCAGGTCTAACTGCTGAGAGTTTATGAATTGGCAGTAACTACAGGGACTGGCTGAACCCTGTAGGGCAGTAATGATTGCTCAACCTCCACTGAACAGGTCTTACACTTCAAAGTATAGCAAATTAAAATACTTTTTCTTTCCATATTTTTTGCCTGTATTTCTGTTTTCAAGTGGCATCAGAAGAAATAATAACATCTCATTATATATATATATCTATATATCTATCCAACAGAATGCATTTAAACTTGTTAGTAGTCATTGCACCAGGGTTTATGTCATGTGAGGTCTGCCTTCCTACATAATTGGATATGGGCCAGTTCTACCTATTTCATGTTTCCTAGTTTCTTGTTTAACCTACTTTCTCCTTCCCATAAAACTTGTTACTGGAACTGCCTTATTTTACCAGCATGCATTGCAGAATATGAACCATAATTGAAACTACGATTTAAAGACATCTGAAAGGTATAAAACAGCAGTATCTCAAACTGCATGATCAACTTAGGTCATATACTCTGTAAACTAATTTAAAGTCTGGTTTCTAATGTTTTAAGTGTATACCCTTGTTATATTTAGCAGATAAAATATAAAGGTTGGCTTTTTCTCAGCATTGTTTCTTTAAATAGATCAGACTATGGCTCATGGTGCACATTGCTGTCTGCTGTTCTCTTCTGTTGTTTTGCTGATATGGCTGATAGCATATTAGAAATGTAAAGATCTTAAGTACATGCATTCCTCATATATAAAGCGTGTATATATATATATATATAAAAGATTCTAGGAAGCACTTGTAAGAAGTGAATGCAGGAAGGTGAAATACATTGTGTCTTGCACGCTACTTTTCTTTTTCTCCTAAAGGATATGATTTAATGTGTTCTTCCCTTTTCTTATGATTTCTGATCAGAAGCCATCAATAAACAATAATCTGTCTGTACCTCTGGCTGTTTAATACCCCTCCTATCTTGCACTTTGATCAGACTTAAAATATAAGAGGTTATTGGGGGACATATGTGGTAATCTTGTATTGTGGGGTTTTTTGGTATTGTTTCCTCTTCCTGTATAGTTTGTTTCTATGCCAAGTGTAATGTAAAGTCAGAAGATTCTGAGAAACATTTTTGCCTTTTGACATGTAGAAGGCTTCTTCCCAGATCTTTTCTCATACAATATTTTTTATGTATAGGTTTCCCTTGTTAAGTGCATTTCTGCAGAATTTTTCTCTGAGGTCACTGTATGCATCTTCAATGCTTATTGTACTTGAGTCACCCAAGGCAAGGCACAAAATCAGTTTTGTATTTACTAGTCTACTTTTCTCTTGCATGCCTGTAAATTTTTAAGACTTTAGCTAGCAACACCTAAACGTGATTGAAGAATTGAGGTCTGAAAGGTAACAGACTTTCTGTAGCTGTCTTGTTCAGCTTAAACCTGTGGTAGCAGGAAGCCCCCACACCATGTGTTTCACTTCTCGGTAATGAAGAGGTTTGACTGATGTTTTTAGCTGTGGTGAGGGGAGAGCATGTAATCTGGTAATCCATCTGGCAGGCCTAACAAGTGAGAAGGTTGCTTGAAGCATCACAGCTCAAACAATCTGCAGGTTTTGTCCTACAGTTTTGTAGGACACCAAGATTTGTTAGTCCTGCTATCTGCAGAAGTTCTTGTAATGTCTTGTGTCTTTCTCAAAGAATAGATTGTTGTTAGGATGGCACAGACTCTTGGAAATGCTTATCTCCTCTAGTAGAATTTTTTTTTCTTGCTTTGTAAATTAAGAATCAGGAAAATCAGATATTGACTGAATACTGTTTACCTTCTTGCCAAAACTAGCTTTTGGTTACTATTACTATGTTTCAGTAGAACATTGTAACAAATGGAGTGGTACTGGCTTTCTGGACTTGGTAAATCAGGCCAGAAAAAGATTGATGTCAATGCCATTTGCTCCTATGTGAAACAAGGACAAGGATGCCATGGAGGGGAGGTTAAGTCTTTAAAAAAAAAAAAAAAGCACATGGTGTAGAGCATTGGGTTTTGTCCTTGTTAGTGTCGTACCTTATATTAATTCCACACATTTTGTATTTTGCAAAAAGTGTCTTTCTTTTGTATGTACTAGCTGTCTCATCTGTTAAGATCAAAGAAAGCAAAAAAAAAAATTCATAAACTTCATTTTATTAAATAGCTCTCATCTTGTATTAAGATGGCATACTTTTAAATGATAGATCTGTAGTATATGCTACTTTAGAGATAATTGATCTATGGATGATTTGATATAACTTGAGGTCTCTTGTGTTTTGTAATGGATTCGAGATGTGTAATTGGTATAGTAACTTACATTCTAAAACCCCTCTTTTATTATCTATCAATTAGAGTAAAAAATGTCTTGCTATAACTCAGTGTAAACTCTTCACATTTACAGGCAAAGTCAAGTATCCGATGTTTCATAAAACCAACAGAAACACTTGAGAGGTCTCTTGAAATAAACAAACAGAAGGGGAAGAAGAGGGTGCAGAAAAGACCCAACTATAAAAATGTTGGTGAAGAAGATGAAGAGGATAGAGGATCTGAGGATAACCAAGATGACCTAGATAAAACGAAAGGTACTGAAGCAAGTTCAAAGGGCATCAGAACAAGCAGTGAAAATGAAGGTAAGTATAGCAGCAAAGAAGAATTATGCCTACAATTAAGATACATTTATTTAATGTATGGACTTAGTTGTGATCTGTTACGTGACTTGTTCTTGTGTTAAGAAATTATATTTGTTGCACTTTGGCTGTATTTTCATATCACATTAAATCATTCTGTCAGAATACCTTGTTCCACTCTATTTAAAAGTCATTAAATGGTTTTCATATTTTCCTTTATGTTTTGGCCCTGATCACAGCTACATGCTTTGTACCTAGGTCTGTGTGATTATGGTGACTTTATAAGTAGACTTCAAAACTCTGTTACTTTTCTACCTGTGGTAAGGTAAATGGTGTAGACACTTTTCCTGGTCAGGAGTACTTCATGCATGTTTCAATGATAAAACTCAAAAAGTGTGCTACAAGTGACAGCATGTGGCAGAAGAGGGTATTAAATAGTTCAAAATTAAAGAAAACATCTTTAACTTTCAGATTTTGTAGTGGTGTGTTTTCAGGATTTTTGGTGCAATGTTAACCTTAAGAATTGAGTTTGCAGGATAAGTAGTCAGAGCATTTGGAAAAATGTGGCAGAACCACATGCAAGCAATTGAAAACGAGATCTTTAAGCTTTGACAGCCCTCAGCAAACCTAGTTGCATTTTGATTTCAGTGCACAGTCTGTTTGAGGCCTTTCTTAAATAGTGTTTTGGTTTTGTTTGTTGTTTTTTTATTTTTAGAAATAGAGATGGTAATCATGGAGAGATGTAAACTGTCAGAATTACCTATCTCTACTGTGACAGAACAAAATACAACAGATGAAGAAAAGAGTGCAGCTGCCTCTGGGAGTGAAATAACAAACTGGAACAGGTATAAAGGAACTGTAATGTATTTTGCTGGATTCTTTCCTTACTTGCCCTCCCACTCACTCCCACATTTCTCTTAAGGGATTTTTCAAGTCTACCACTATTTAAAACTGGGGGGGAGGGAGTTCTTGTGGATCACAAGTGTGTGAGGCAACTGAAAAAATGGGACATAGCATCTCTACTGATCAGTTTTGGAAATGGTCCTGTTCCTTTCTAAAATTTGTGCTTTTTTTAATGCCCATTGGGGTGTTTTAAGTTGATAAATTATAGATTATGAATATGATAAAACCAGAATATAAATGTTTTCATTATAGAATTTTCTAGACCTCTCAATTAAGCCATAGCAATTTTTTTTTTATATTTATGGTCATATCTGCCAACGTGGTATATACCTGTACGGTCAAAACCCAAAGAAAATAGTTATGTGAAAACCCTACCAATCTATGGACCATTTCCAAGGTCCATTAGTGTGTCTTACATTTATTAGAAACTTCTCTTTGTCATGTGGTTTTGAAGCAGTTCCGGGAGCAGAAATTGCCCTGGCTTCAGAATTTGAACTTGGACATATTAAATACCCATAAGGCACTTTCTAAGCAAGGGTTTTGCATTCTTGTTATTAGAATGCTAAAGAGAAGAAATAGAATGTGCCATCTCTGACACAAAAGTAATTGCAAATGTGTGCCACGGGGAAAAGCACATCTTTAATAGGATTACAGATTTATTTTTAAACTCAGGAAATGCTGCCTGGTATTCCCAGAATTTCATTCTGTCTCCATTATGGCTTCCATGTAGCTTAGATTATATTCATTAATAAAAATAACATTTAATTTCACTGTAAAAGTGAAATTGAACCTTGACTTGAACTGGCTTTAAAATACATCATTTTAAATTACTGGTATATTGACTTAAATATGTGCCAAATGGCTTTTAGAAAGTAATTGGCAATGACTGCATTGAATAGTAAAGCAACTAGGATGCTCAGGTCTTGAAAAGTGCAAGATACTGCAGGTGAGCTGCCAACACATCTGGCAGATGTCTGCATCTCGGGACTTTCTTGATCTGCAGATTTAATCTTCCTCTTTTCTAGAAATAGCATTAAAGAATGTGCAGAGCTAAAAATATTTTTACAAGAAAGACCTTTGTGTAGGGCATTTCTGGCATTTCTTTGGTACACAATTTTTTTAAAATGTAGGTGGATAGGCTGCTGTAGCTTAATGTTTTGTATTAGTGTGTATACCAAGTGTAATATCTAAAAAAGGAGTTATAACTCAAGAAATGTGCTCAGGTGTGCATAGCTTCTTTCATACTTTGCTTGGAATCACTGAGCCATGTGGATCCTTATCCACATGTGGTAGTGGAAAATGCAATGATCTCTTATTCCATGCTTAAAGTGGGAGAATCTTCTGTAACTGGAATAATCATTACTTACTGCAATGATGGTGATTCCTAACGTGTTGCAGTCTTTAATCATGGGCACACTACACAAGAATAAATAATTAGAAGAATACTTGTATGGCATTTGATGTTTCTTCAGTCAAGTCATTAGTAAAAGGCTAGTAAAGGAAAAAAGTGCTTCCAGAGTTATTTGAAAATACTTGCAATGTACCCTTAAATATTAAAAGTGGGTTTAATAATTGTCCAGAAGTTGAGTAAATGCACAGTTTGCAGGTAAAAAGTCTGTAGCTGTAAAAGGTAAGTCAAATTTTCAGTTTCTTTCAGCCATTTTTCCTACTGTGAAGATAGCAGCTCCTTGAAGTTACTTGTGCACACACCTAAAACAAGCTGTACGATGCTTCTGGATGCATGCTAAATATGCTTACAAGCAGCCCAATAAATGTGTGAGCAGTCAGTTCTTGGGAAAGCATTATGTAACAAATCTGGTTAGAACATGAGAAGTAATGTCAGAATTAAATACAAGGCATGGCTGTAATCTGAATAATTTTTTGTTTAATGCCTGAAAAGATGTGTTACTGTAAATTTGCCTTTTCCATTAGCTACATGTAGACCAAACCAGTTACTAATTTTTCTGTAGATAGATTTTGGGTTTTTTTAATAATTTAAAAATTACTCCTTTCCACAGGCCTTTTCTTGATATTGTCTATAATGCACTGGACTGTGCTGAAGATGATTACTATGCCCTCTTTGTACTCTGTCTTCTTTATGCCATGTCACACAACAATGGTAAGCAATTTTTCCTTTTCCCAGATAAATGTACTGTATCTCAGAAATGTAGAACTTTGCATCCGTGGCAGGCAGACAACCAGTGAAAGATGCTGAACATGAATTATTTCACCTTTATTACAATTTAGCCACTCTGTTGAACACCTGCCTGGTCCTTCCTCATTCTTCCACAAAGTTTTCTTTGTCTCCTTAGTGCCTCTCGGATGCTTATTGACCATGTCTTCTTAGAGCTTAATCTGCCTATTGATACTCTCTAAAAAATGTTACTTGTAAGCAGCTTTCCCTTCCAGAAGGAAAATTGTAACTCTTCAGTAAGCTGTTAGGTTGTTGTGAACAGTAGTACTGTGATTGCCCTGGCTTCTTAAATGTATTCTTCCCTCCCACCCCTGTCTTCAGTCTCATCATGACAGAACATTCATATCACTGTCATTAATCTTCAAACAGACCTCTATTAGTTGTTCCAAATAGATGTGCTTAGTTGCAGAAAATTGGATATCACAAATGACCCCGTTATATGCAGTTAACTACAAGTTCAGGGTTGAAAGAAACTATAAACCACAATATAGAAATCTTCTGGTTTATGTGGTTATTTATTACCATCCTTAGAACAAAGATGGGGAGATCCTCAGAAGTCTGTAATTATGATTTTTTCTAAGAGGTCTTACAGGAACTGGTCTATTCTGAGAGGCAACTTTGTATTTTAGAGGAATAGGTTGAAGATACATGGATTTAGTTTTCTTAAACAAGTCAGTTAGATTCTGTGATTTGTGTTGGGGAGGGTACTAAATAAGAGGCTACTAGTTACAAAATAAAATTTCTGATAGCTTACTGCCAAAGTGGAATTCACAATCAGACTTCCATCTTTTCCCCCTTTGCTTTTATGTTCTTCAGATGCCTGGCTTGACTTTGATTTTATTTTGATGCAAACAAATAGTTTGAGATTTCAGGTGCAGCCGAGTGTTTTGGATGTCACCAGCCACTTTGGGATTTGAGTTTTCTTCACCCATTATGCTCCATTTAAGGCTGAGATTTTCAGTGATACATAAATGGTTTTAGTCTTTCTCTTGTTTGTCCTTTCCATGTAATAGAAATTCAAAACTAACTTGATGGGTCTTGTATTGCTTGTATTACACTCTTCTGAGAAAACTGCTATGGTCTAATAAATACTTACTTCAAGGGATACTTCTGTTTTCTAACTTACCTTTCTTCCTTTATTCTCCCCAAAAGGAATTGACCCACTCAAGCTGGAAAGAATTCAGCTTCCAGTTCAACATGCTGAAGAGAGAAATTCATATAATCATGTACTTGCAGAAGGGCTCATCAGGATAATGAATTGTGCTGCACAACCAGGTATCACTTTTCCAATAGTTTTCTTGCCAAGTTGAATTTTTGAAGACAGGGTGGGAAAAAGCTATCTCGCCTCTTGTCAATGAGTGGAAAGATTATGTTTAGCATGCTCCAATTGAACAGTAATTGATCTGTGAAAGACAATTACCAGGTTTTCCTTGGTTGTTGTGGAATCAGGAGTTCTGGATTTCTGCTGGATAGCTGTGTTTATACACAGAACTGCACAGGGTCCTGTTGTCTTAGTTCCTACTTTCTATGGGTTTTGAATAAACAGAAATTGAGGTATATAGTGATTTCACCTTAATATGCTGTTTAATCCTGAAAATATGATCTTTGACACCTTTGCTTATAGAAGTAATTTTAGTGGAGAAATAGTCTTGAAAAGTCCATGGTACCTTTTGCTTATAGTAATTCTTTATCTGAAAAGGTGATAGTAAATTTTCTCAAGGGATCTTTCACTCTGAATTCTCTAGATTCTCGTATCCAGGCTGTATCTGGATCTTATGGATTTCTTTTAAGGAAAAGCTATGCCTTATTAGTATGCTATATATGAAACTTCCTTTTATCTTGTAAATTTATCCATACGAACTGTCTGTTTTGTAATTTTAGTGTAATTCACCCTATGCTTCAGATTGATAAAGATCCCTTTTTCAGCTTCTTTTCTAAAAGGATTAATCTTTATAGCCTTCTTACTGCATTGTTCAGCTTTAAGTTTTCTTTTGCCTTAAATTACTCTACACTTCTTTTTATTTTTACAGCCATCAGCATTGTGAGCCAGCATCTCAGTACTCATTCTTGTCAGATAGGGTGTGTATGACTGGAGTAAATT
The DNA here is from genome assembly GCF_003957555.1 of Calypte anna. Taxonomy (NCBI): domain Eukaryota; kingdom Metazoa; phylum Chordata; class Aves; order Apodiformes; family Trochilidae; genus Calypte; species Calypte anna. Next base: position 8,425,765 of record NC_044260.1, read on the forward strand.
TAATGACAGTTGCAGAGAAGAGTAGAAACACTTAAGAATGTTGGATAATACTTAACCTGCTTTTTTATTATTTCATATATTGAAATTTCTTTTCAAAGATGGGAAAATCCGGTTGGCAACTTTAGAACTTGGCTGCCTGTTGCTGAAGCAGCTTGTGTTTTCTAAAAATGGCAGTATTATAAAAGATGTTCACCTTGCTTGCCTTGTGGTAAGTATTTGCATTGAAATTACCAGTCACAGAATTACTGGTTTTTGAATATTCTAATACAGTTGAGTAAGTTTGTTTCATTTCTAATTGCAATAAGCATAAATGTGAAATTTGAGCCTCTAAAACATATTTCCACTGTTGGCTCTGTACCGTGAGGGTAGCAGATCAATCCTTGATGTTTGGTTCTCAGCTTTGCTGTTACTTTGCTGTTTAAATGAAGCTTCTGAAACAGGATATGTTTAATTTTCTCTCTGCAATCTGTATGTTACCCATCTTGACAAGGTCACATAAGCATTATTTTCGTAAGTGCAAGACCTGTCTTCTGTCAAATTCTGAAGGCTATGAGTATAGGAATATCAATAGACAGTCCCTTCTGCATGAGTTTTTGCATGTTTTTTTTTTTAAATGCAACTCTTGAGTAAATGGTGTATTTACTCCTTGAAACATAATTATTTCATCTTTTCTAGGGTGCAAGGGAAGAAAGTGTTCATCTTGTTCGTCGTTTCTATAAGGTATATATGCAAAATGCTAAAAGAAAAAATCTTCTACATAATGTGAATTTAGAAGCAAATCTACAGTCCAGGTTCTACTTAGTGCCCAAAGCAGTGATTTTTTAATATATATATATTTATTTATTTATTAAGATAGGAACTCCGTATTTGTGATAGAGAAGGTAATGTATTGTTGCAGGAATTCTCTCCTTTCCTGCCCTTTCCATCACAATGACAGATGTCACAAAAAGGCTGTTAGAGGTCTCACAGGGTTGGTACTAGATGCCAAGTGAGCAGTTATGCTTTTATTGCAGCTGCTACTCTCAGAACATTTCTAGGATTTTATCATTGTCAATAACTATGTGTTTCTTTTTGTCATTGCTTTGTGTTTTATCTGAAGTGATGATCTAAAATTTTACTTAATCATTTTTTCTTATTGGAGAAATAATACATATCGGCAGCTTTTTTTTTTTCCTTATAAATAATAAAATTCTTAGCCCTTAAATCCAGAACAGATTGTGTCTAAAATCTCTTCCTATTTTTTGTTAAAATTCTCTTGAAGAATGCTTTCTCCACGTGTCTTAAAAAATAAAGTAACTTCTGATGGGCTGACCTTGGCTGGCTGCCAGATATCCACCCAGCCCAACTCTCACTGCCCCTCTTCAACAGGATGGAAGAAGATATGATGAAAAAATCTTGTGGTCAGGATAAAGATAGGGAGATGACTTAATGATTGCTATCACAGGCAAAACAGACCCAATGTGGTGAAAAGTAATTTATTGCCAATAAAATAATTTTATGTAGAAGCAAAGACAGATTAAACCAACACCTTCCCCTTACCCCCTCCTCCCTTTTCCCAGGCTCATCTTTGCTCCTTCTTTCCTGAGTCTTCTGCCTTTTCCCCCTCCTGAGTTGTGCAAGGGGATTCAGAAAGGGGGGGCTGTGGTCAGTCCATAGCAGTTCATCACTTCCTCCTCATGCTTTTCCCCTGTCCTCCACAGGCTGCAGCCCTTCAGGAAAACACCCTGAGGTGTTTCCCTCCTTCCACAGCCTGCAGCTCTGTCAGGGCACATTCACCTGCTCCACTGCTGCAGTGTGGGTCCTCTCCATGGGCTGCAGAGGATCTCTCTCCCTGTCTTAAGCCTGTTTTCCCACAGGAGCCATGAGTGTTGAGTTGTTGAAAGGCTCAGCTGTGTCCTGCTGTTGGGTGGGGCTGAAACCATCTGGATCCGGTTGTATCCGGAATGGGCAATCCCAGCCTCTCCTCACACAGGACCCTGCGGCCTCCTGTCAACTCCTGGACAGGAGCGCCCAGTATATAATTAAAAAAAAGCAAACATAGAAATGGCTCCAAAGTCATAAGATTCATGATGTGTCTGTATCCCTTTTTTTGAAAGGGAGAAGAAATTTTTCTGGATATGTTTGAAGATGAATACCGGAGCATGACAGTAAGTGGCACCCTTTCCTCCCTGCCAGGCCCTCAAACCCAAATAAAGCATGGGAGTAAGAACAAATCCTTACTGATAACTACTGAGTATGCCAGTATCTTTTATTCCCAGAGTAGAATACCAAAGTTTCGATATTTTTTAAATTTTTTTTGTTTGTCTGAGGGGTTGTCTACATTTCCATACATCATTCCTGTGAAATTTCACATCTCCCTACTTAATGCCCATTGCTTTCTGAAAGTGAGTTTACAAAAATTACTTTATCCTAGGAAATGAGACATTGGATTAATTGTTTTTTCTAGTTATCAATGTGAAAATCTTCCTAAATATTTCTGAAGCTCAGCAATGTTTCTATTTTGAGTGGTGCTGCTTTACTTATGGGTGGATAACAGTTCTAGGGAGCAAATATCAGGGCCTTTGTCTCTAAGAGGTCCTGCACCGCGGTACCGCCTGTGAAACTTTTAACATATTACTAAGCTTAGTCTCAGGCACTTCATATTTAACCTGTAAGCATGTTTTAAAACCAGTTATCTGTTTCTATTCTCATGTTAAAATTTGGATAGAAATACTTTGGGAAGTCAGTTGTGTGACTTTTTTTCCCTCAGTAGTATGGGGATCTAATGAGCATACACTAGTTGTCTTTTTGAAAAAACATGATCCACATTTGGTGTGTTTCAGTAAGTCTTTTAGTATAGGAAGCATCTTGTACATATGTCACATCCTAAATAATAGAAGAACTTAGTGAAGCACTTAATTTTTAGTGGTTGAGTATTGCTATACTTTTAGTTTAAGAAACAGAACCAATATAAGCATTAGTTTTATGTCAGAAGTTCAGTATATGTTTAGGTTTTTCTGTTGTATCTCTGAATTTTTTAATCTACCACAAGACAGACCTACAGCATGGAACTTGACTTTTTTTTTCCCTTAAATCATATTGATTTGCCTAACTAGCAAATGACTTGCTAGGTGGGCTAATTTATGTGATAATAAATTTAGCAATTAGGTGGGCTAATTTATTTGCTAAGTGTATTAGGGAATGATGAGGAAATATAAAATTGAGACTGCATGTAAGGAGCTTAAAATAAGATAGTATAAAAAATTCTTAGAACTCTTTCTAACAATTACTTCCTCTCAAAATATGTAACCATTAGTTGTATTTGAATGTGACAGTGCAAATGCTTATTGCTCTACATGGTAATCAATGTTAAAATATTTTTATAGATTAAACCCATGAATGTAGAGTACTTGATGATGGATGCCTCAATCTTGTTGCCTCCAACGGGGACACCACTCACTGGTATTGATTTTGTGAAAAGATTGCCTTGTGGAGATGTGGAAAGAACACGAAGAGTGAGTAAGGCTATTTTTCTTAAATTAGTTCATGGCAGAATGATGTCAGAGGCTTTGAAGACTTCTAGAAATTCAAACCTTTTCCTTGAAAGCTGCTTGATTGGAAGCTTTATCCATAAATGATTGTTCTTGTGCTGGCCTTTAAATTTTTTTATTCCATAGAGACATCAACATTAAAAAAAAGACATGTTGATGGCACTTATTAGTGTATTGTCAGCTTTCTTTTGTGATCTAGTATCTCAGTCTGTCTTCCATTATATTCCTATAGTAAGAATCTCTGCTGAAAGGCTGGCTGGCTTCACATAGCTTGTTTCCAGACATAGCAAAAAATATTCTACTTGGGAGTGTTCATCTTGCTAAAGTAATAAATGATAGAGATCTTGAGAGTGAGGAGAAAACCAGACAAATAGCTATTTTCATGACTGACACAGTCAGAAGAGGTGGTAAAATCATCATTGTCAGTATTCCTGGTATATTCAGTTCTTGGCCTTTATCTGGCAGTGTCCTATAAGCCTTGCAGTGTCAGTAAGTCTTAAAGATGTATTACTGCACAACATTGTTTTTTGCAAAGTGCTTTTCTTCTGGTGGCTTTGCATTTGTGTAAGTGTATACGTAAGTACATTCAAGTACTCTTGAAGAAAAAACACATTTCCAGGAAACTTCTGGACACTTTTGATTTCATTATAAACCGCACCACTTTTGTTATCATAGCAAGTCAAGTTTGATAAAGTACAGTGAATTATCTTGAAAAGTGTTGTTCTTAGAAAGCAAGAATGGTTCCTAGAATTCTCTCTGGAGCATTTAATAGAATGATGCTTCAAAATGGACATTAATGGAAAGTGACTGCTCTATAGCTTTTCATGTGCTAAGTAAGGAATAGCTTCATTTCTATTGGTAGAAATGGAAAAATCAATACAAATATTCCTGTAAATTCTTTGGGATTGAAAGGTCTTTCTCATCAGCAGGAACTCCAGCTAGGTAACCTCTCTTATGCTGAATTGACCTAAAAATATGCTGAACTTCAGCTCTATCTTGTGACAATAGAACTTGAGTTTTATTGCAATAGCAAGTGAAGTAGTTGCGTACTTTGGTTATATCACGGGTTCTTAGCTGATACAGATCAGATCTTTTCAGGATCTCACTGTTATTTTCTGTCCCTTTAAGTGGCAATTATTTTCATCTTAACTTTAGGAGGAACTCTTCAGAACTCCCTTTCTTATATTACCAAGTGCACATCTCCAAAATCAAGACAGCTAAAACCTCTAACTTAAAACATTGAAGTGACCAGAAGTTGTTAGGTTGCTTTCTGAAATCACCTACTGCTGGTTGATCAGGCCTTCTGCCCAGAATCAGATGCAATATTGAATTGTTCAGAATCCAGTTGCTGCTTGTTGCGTTTATCTCTTCCTTAAAATTTCTGTAGTCCTAAAGCTGGTACTGCTTACCAGTCACCTAGACTAATGCCAGCTCACTCGTGCTTATCTAGGAAGTAATAAACAGCATGGGTCTTGGGCTCTGCATCTTGGAGTCCATAGCAATCAAAGACAGAGAGGTTGTGAACTAGCTGTGAGAGTGCTCTTTCACAGGAATGAAATAAGATACTGGTAGACTTCCCTGCACATTGCTATTTGCAGATGGTATAGGAATCATCATGCAAAGTGTATCACTTCATAATGCTTAGTTCTTTAATGTAGACAACAATTTGTATCTGTTTCTACTTTACCAAGAAAACAGAAGTCGGTTGAAAAACATTCTAGGCCACTGAACTGTTATGCTGCTTTGCTGAATCATAGAATCACCTGGATTGGAAGGGACCTCTGAGATCATCAAGTCCAGCCCTTGATCCACTACTGTTCCCAGACCATGCCACTGAGTGCTACATCCAGTCTCTTTTTAAATAGCTTCAGGGACAGAGAATCCACTACTTCAGTGGGCAGCCCATTCCAGTGTCTGATCACCCTCTCTGTAAATAAATTATTTCTAATATCCAACCTAAACCTCCCCTGGCACAACTTGAGACCATGCCCTCTTGTCTTGCTGAGAGTTGCCTGGAAAAGAGACCAACCCCCACCTGGCTACACCCTCCTTTCAAGTAGTTATAGAGAGTGATGAGGTCTCCCCAGAGCCTCCTCTTCTCCAGGCTGAACAGCCCCAGTTCCCTTAGCCTCACCTTACAGGACTTGTGCTGGCTCAGACACCCTACACCAGAGGCCTGAAGAGCTACGTCCCTCTTGCTGTCCCTCTTCAGGGGTTCCATCTGTGTGCATACACCCCGCATCTTAACAGCACCAGGTTTTGCTTTTCTGGAGACCATTGCTCCTTCAAAAGAGCTGGGAGGTGGCTGTGCGCCTCCTGCTTGCCCCTCCTGCACGAACTGCCTTGCTAACTGCAGTGCCTCGTTCCTGTTTGCCTGCTCCTGTTATTTTTGCTTAAAAAGTAGTCATTTCCTGTCAGTGACAATCTATGTAAACGTGCCAGTGGGGTAAGGGATAAAAGCTCTGCTCCTTATACTTCATTGAAAGTAAATAGCATGCTTTGACTTCTTCTGTATGCTTTTTTAACTAGCTTATGAATCGTATTATTTCTTACTTTAAAATGGCTTACTGCATGACAAAAAATTGGGGGTAAAAGTGAGATTAGTAAGATTCTGTTAAAATATAGTGCTGACTTTAACAAATTTTTTTTTTTTTTTTTTTTTATTTCTCAAGGCAATCAGAGTTTTCTTTATGCTTCGTTCACTATCACTGCACTTGCAAGATGAGCTGGAAACTCAGTTACCGCTTACAAGGGAGGAAAATCTGATAAAGACAGATGATGTTCTTGACTTGAGTAAGTAATTCCTCAGTTTCCCAAATAGTGTATGGCAAAGAAAAATTGCTGTCTTTTTCTTTTCAAGTTTCTTTTCAAAATCCCAATTAGTTATCCTCCTTGTGTAATTGACTACCAAGGATGATTGAATTGTCTTCTACTGGATTTGGAGCACTACTTGTTTAGATGTTTAAATAAGTAAATTTAATTTTTTACTGTTTCTTATGTTGTACAAAACAGTCAAAAACCAGAATCATTAATGCCAGTAGCAGTTTAATGTTTTTCCTTCTTTCCCTCAGATAACAGTGATCTGATTGCTTGTACTGTCATTACAAAGGATGGGGGTCAAGTCCAAAGATTCCTGGCTGTGGATATTTACCAGATGAGCCTGGTTGAGCCAGATGTTGCCAGACTTGGATGGGGAGTAGTTAAGTTTGCAGGCCTTTTGCAGGTACTAGAAGTTTTAATCTGGGTAGATACTTTTGAGCACCTGAAAGTCTGTGTTTATGTTGGATAAATAATATTAATATTAGCTTAAATATTTAAGCTCTGTGCCATGCTTTCTTCTTTTTTTCTGGTACTAGTCTTTTTTTCTTGTTCCTGTCTTTTAAACTATTTCTTTCTCTATGAAGAAGTTTACATAGTTAACTACAGGTACACTTGAAAATGATGTGTCTTCCCCAGTATGGATCAGACTGTGTTCATTTGAACACTGAAATTGTATACAACTAGGACTGAGTTCCAAGCACTTTACTTAAGTGGCACAGTAATGAGTTTTCCTGGAGTTCTGATCTTCCTGCACAGGCAGGGAAGGTTGCAGGTTGTAATTTCAGAATCATCTATCTTTATCTAGTTGAGTTCAAAACTGCAGGTAGTTTCTCTCATTAATACATCTTTCTTATCTCTGCAAACACTCTTTGCATTTCCTGACGTTTTGCTATGCTCAAATAACTTAATTGAATTTTGAACTGACTTAATCTATTTAAGTAGTAATTTCTGAAGAACCAAATCTAAGGTTGTACAACTTGCATAGTCTTTTTTAGCATGAAACTGTTTATAGGAGCTTTAGTAGAGTGTTCATGGGATTTTCTTTTAATACTGATATTTAATCTGTAGTTTAAAAATGCAACTTGTTCGTTCACTATTTGCCTTTTGTTTCTTTTCAGGATATGCAGGTGACAGGAGTAGAGGATGACAGTAGAGCTCTGAATATAACAATTCATAAGCCTGCCTCAAGCCCTCATTCTAAGCCCTTCCCTATCCTTCAAGCTACATTTATTTTTTCTGATCACATTCGCTGCATTATTGCAAAACAACGTCTCGCAAAAGGCCGTATCCAAGCTCGGCGTACAAAAATGCAGAGAATAGCAGGTGAATGGTCATTTTGAAATGATTCTGAGAAACAGGACTTGTATATCATAGCAATTCAGTCTTTAAAATAAGGATGTGTCACAGAAAACTGTAAACCAGTGCCTGGTTTCCAAGCAGTATTTTTAATTGGCATAAAATATGTGGTTTGTATCTAAAGACAGACATATTAAAGAAAGCATGGAAAATAAGCAATTCTGTCTTGTTACCACTGTCTGCCAGGCATTTCACAAAACTCAGCATTTCTCTTCAAGTGTTTTTTAGTGATGTAAACTTCAAATGCCCAACTTAGAACATACATGTTCTAATACCTTAAGGCTAAATTGATCACAGTTGAGAAGAACAAAGTCATAACTGCTATTAAAATTATTGTGCTAGCCAGAGACATACTCTGACTACAGATAGTTTAAGGTTATTTGAGTGTATTATGTTCTGTAGGAAGGTAACTGAAGAGTTTTATGCTTTTGAGTTAATAAAATAAATCTGTCAAATTGTTATGACTTGCTTCGTGTTAACACTAGTTAGTGGTTAATTTTTATAATAAAATTTTTATAGTAAAATATTTTTATAGCAAAATTTTAGGCTGAATGGTAATGAAAAGGGTTTTTTTTCCAGTTCAAAGTAAATTGTGTCTTCTAAGTGGCTTCCTGTATTGGTCAGTTGTAACTAATGAGTGACTTGATTTGTACAGGGAAAAACAGAAGATTAGGTTTTTAGTGTGAATGTGGTGTGGACAGCAATGAGAAAAGTTTTCCTGAAATGTTGTCTGTCAGTTTCCCCACCCTCCCACCCAATTGTAACCATATTAAGAAATATATACAGGCAAATTATGTGAAACAATCTCATATAGTTCTTAAGATCCTGAGCAAACTATCAATTTTATTTTCACCTATTTTTCCTTTTATGTATTTTAAGTAACAAAAACTATCAATTGTGATTAAACATAGCTCTCCTGGATCTTCCTGTTCAGCCCTCAACTGAAGTTATGGGTTTTGGACACAGCTCTGTAGCTACAGCCCAGCACCTTCCATTCAGATTTTATGAGCAGTCCCGACGTGGTAGCAGCGATCCTACAGTGCAACGCTCTGTGTTTGCATCTGTTGACAAAGTTCCAGGTAAGATTAACATTCTCTATCAAGCAATTTCTTCTCTGTGATTGGTATCTTCAAAAGCTGACTTGTAGCTTTTATAAGCAATAAAAAGCTTATTGTGATACTTTTCTGAACATACTCCAGATGAGTTTTACAGAAAAACTTACACACCCAGGTATTACTTGATTTTCTAGGAGTATTCCAGGTGTGCTGTGAGCAATGCATCCATGACAGTTTCTGCAAATTCACTGGAAGTGTCTTAATACTTAACCTTCCTTTACAAATTGAGATAGTTCAAATCATCTTTAACATACTCAGTACTTTCCCAACACATCTGTCAGTTGTGTAATTTTCCTTTTTTAATTTGGTTACCATAATTTTCTTGCCAGTTTGTAAACATAGCTAGGACACTCTTCACTGCTTCATTTACCTTGGAGCTGGCAAGACAGAAAAGGACCACAGCTACTCCTAAAGAACATTGGCTTGTGTGAAAGGAATGACTGTAAACCAATGAGCTCTTTGCTGTTCTTTCTCCCTGTTGTCTGTTTCACAAATTGACCTCTCTGCAGAGATTTGTTTTCCAGATAGTGAATCTTTTTCCTTTTGGATTGAGTGATTTTAAATGTCTTAACAATTGCTGGAGAACACAATTTTTAAATAAAGCCCGAAAATTTATTTTTCACATATAATAGAACATGACTACTTAAGAAAAAAACCAACACACCTTTGTTAAAGTAACATGCTTCTGAAGCACTTAGTAGTATTTTTTTTCTTTTGTTTTATATTCCAGCTTCTCTTCTCAAATACAAACTATATTCTTACAAGACTGATGTGTTCTAACTCTTCCAAAGATAGTCTTGTGTTTCTGTTTATGTTGAGACTAAATGTTGGCCAAGTTTATACCTTCAGCATTTACAATCTGTGACTATCTGAAATTTAGGGTTAAATCTAATTTGAAATTGTCACAAGTGAATAATGTCAATCAGACACCTTCCCATAAGACAGTGTAAAATCCAAAGTTTTACAAATACAAGCTAGTTATGTCAAATAAGTTTTCAATATAGTATCCATTTTGTATAAATTTACCATATAACCCTTCTCACGCATTAAGGAAAGATTTACTGATTGTTTATGTCTAAGTGTTCAGCATGTGTTTGAAGTGCTGCTGGACTGGAGACACTTTTGTAGGCACTTGCTTCAGTAGTACATGACTGAATGGCAACATGACACATTCTGTTAAGAATAAATTCAAGTTGTCTTAGGGCTCAGAACATGCTTCTGCGTGACATATTTTGCACAAGATGCATGGAATACATATTGTTGACTTTCTGATTCAGTGTTGTCTTATGCAGTGAATGCATGATGTAGATTTTGTGTACTCATGGCTTCTCATTTTGACTAAATCAGTGAAATTAAATATTACAGAGTTCTACTCTCTCAGATTATTCACTTCTGAGAATATGGGTTTGAGAAACCAGGGACTTGAATTCCTTGCTTATGCTTTCTTCTCAAATTGCATACTTCCAATGGGTTTGCCTGTGCTGCAGATCCTTGGTATTTTCTGAAACTGTGTCTTGAAAGAAAATGAGTGTATGTGTCATTGGAAGTGCAGAGAGAAGGAACTAAAATGATTTTATTTTAAGACACGAGAGGTTGAAGCAGGGGATTGCAGAGGAAGGAGAAAGGAGTGAGTGTGGAGTTAGGAAAGATGCTACAGTGTAAAGAATTGGAGAAAATCTTAAACTGAAATCCAGAAGATTTATTTTAAAAGTGCAGTCAGAACTGTATAGACTTTTCCAGTCATTAGACTGAATAAAGTTCAACTTGTGAAATTAAATCCAGTGCCAGGTTTGATTAAAATTTTCTGAAGTTATCACTGCAATAAAAAAAGTGGTGCAGGCCTTCTGTCCAAGAGGTTTACTTGGTCACTTTTGACAACCTTTTTCCTTTTCACATGAAGGTCTGTGACACATTAATTTATTGAATATGTAGAAAACTGAAGAGTTCTGACATGTTTAGACTGGTTTTGCAAGCTCTAAGGTTTAAAATGTTTTGAATCCCTTAATGTCAACTTTTTGTTTGCTGATCAGCATTTGTAGCATATTTTTAGTAAGACATTCAGATTTTTAGGCTTCCAAGATGAAGGTGGGAGAGGGTGCATCCTCTGTCTCGCTACATGAACTAGCCTTGTTCATGCAGGTTAATTCTTTCAAGCTAATTGTTAACTTCATTGTCCTTTTTTGCAGGCTTTGCTGTAGCACAGTGTATAAATCAGCACAATCCATCACCACTTTCATCTCCATCACCTTCCAGTGGCAGTGGGAGTACAGGGCGCTGTGATTCAGTGACTGCAAGCTCAACATCCACTCCTGCTGCACAGAGCCCATCAGGTATTAAATCACTTTTTTCAGTCTAGGCTCTAAGGGATGCAGGATAGTTTATTTTAAAATTAAGTTACTGTGTTGGATTAAAAACAATAGGGCTTTGTTTTTAGATCACTTGATCATTGAACTAAACCAGTTAAAGTAAATTGTGGTGCAAATTTTAATGTTCTCTTCAGCTTTCTGGAACTTGTCATCTTTTAGGGATGGTTTTAAGTAGTGGTGAGCTAATGTCCTGCTTGTCTGACTTGTCCTAGCACATACTATTTAAAATGTTGTTGGTTTGTATGTCTGGGTTTTTTTTAAACAGAAGTGTTACTTTCCATAAATTCTGTAAACTGCTATCCTCTCACTGTACTGAATAAGTTGATCTCCCCTTAAAGTGTCTTTTTTAAACTGGGAGGTGTTGGCTTCTGTATGTTTATGTGATACTCATGTTAGAAACAATGGGCCAAATATGAAATATTTTAGAAGTTATTTAGGATGATAATATTGAAAAGTTTTTGAAGTACCACAGTTCTGTCTGGAAACTACCACATTTGAGGTTGTTTCATTAGTGCAGAAGAAGCTGCCAGAAAAATAGACTAACTAACTTTCAGCAGTGCAGCTACTATGTGTCTGGTTTGGTCAGTGTATCTAGTGCGTATGCTTATGCTGCAACTTCTTATTGTATTAGAATGCCTTTATTCCTCCTTTTTTTGGTGTACTATTTGTAGATAATCTTGTAATGGTGTTCATTCTGAGTGCAGATTGTGTGTGAGCCAAAGCCTCAAGCTGGACATTATACAAGGACTAAATCCTGAAGGGTGCTCACTGAAATGTTTTCATGCTACAACTGACCTACTCTGATTCATTTTGGTTATAAAACAATAGAGGTACCTTGATTCTCAAAACCTTTTCAGACAGCCCCCTCATTTTAACAGTTGCTTCCGATGCTGATTGCTCCTTGAAATGGTGGTTCTGGTTCCTGCTTCTAAGACGTGCCATTTTGCCTTTATTTGGAAGCCTCATGTAAAGCTAATTTTTTCAGCAGTCTTACAGAAAATTATGCAATCTTTTAGGCATTTAGTGTTTTTTAAATTTCAGTATCAGGAGAGCAATGTGCATTACATGTCCACAGTGACTGTCCCTGCAAGAAATATTGCTGGAAATGTCAAGAAAAGTCTGCTTATGATGCTTATGGATGCTGTGTAAAGCATTCTAGCATGCAGGCTCTATATTAAAAAGCATCTATTACTGTGAGAGACTAACATATGGGCAAAATATTTTTGCAAAATAGGGAATTCCAGAATAAAATTGAGAATATTTTTCTACATGCAATTTATTAAAAACTTTGGAAGGACTTAATTTCATTGTTTTGGTAAATGGTTGCTGTAATCCATTCTCTTGATGGCCTAGATAATGTGGTTACACAGAAAAGTGGTATCATATGCCAAAATTCTCAGTATGAGAGACTAATTCTAAAATGCAACATAACAGAGAGAACATCATACTGAGAGAAAACATACTGCAGGAAAGCATTTGTTTGACAACATTTTTCTCCTTAGCAGTTGAAAAAGGCTCATCTATGATGATATGTGTTGTATTTCAATCCTCTGTGATCAGGAAGTTAAATGCATTACAAGACTTCTACAATAGGGGTGAAGAGAAAACTTTTGTAAAGGAAATGAAAATAAAAAATCTAAATTATTTTTATTGCTGTAAGCAACATGCTTACAGATAGTCCACAGAACTATCAAGCAAGACCATGCTGCATGTTTCAAACTGAGGTCTTTCAAATGCATATAATCTGACTTCTATGAAAAATTTAGTAGATCCAGAGACATAATTCCTCATTTAGCATAAAAAAAATAGTATATTGGCATTTGTATAGTATGAAAGTCTGTTTATTTTTCCTGCCATTTAAAAAGCCTGGTGGTAGGAGGCTACTCATTGGTTTAAAAAAAATAAATTAAAAAATGTAGATGCAGTAATGTAGATGCTTTAGCTGCATCCTGCCACTAGGAGCATAGTTACCTTCAGCAAAGTCAATGAAAAGGAACATGAGAAATCTGCATGATCTACTTCAGTCCTAAGTCAGCAGCTTTCATTAGCATGCTGCAGGGATGACTCTTAAGTTCAGGCCCTGGATTTTTTTCTGGTAACTTAGAGCGTGATGACAAAGAGGAAGACAGTGACTGTATGTGCATGAATCCGGTGCAACAGGGTAGATAACAGTTGATACTGATGTGCATGCATCTGATCTGCATGTAGCTTCCAGATTTTGATGAGGATCATACTTCCTCTGACCTTTAGGACCAAGCACCCCTGCCATGTATGTCATTGAAGGACCAATTGTTAGCTCAGACATAAGTTATAATAAAAATACAAAATGTATTTGGTGCATAATTGCATCATATCTTACAGTATTGTTTCCTTGTGAAAGAATCTTGCTAATGCACAGAACCTGTTCCTTAATTCAGACTAAAGCAGTAAGTGTGCATAATTCTTCTAAGCTGCTCTGTTGGTCTGTACCAGACTACTACAGTAATTGCAGTCAGTAGTGAACTAGTAATATTTTAAATAGTTAAGCTGAGGGGCTGACAGTGTCTCGGGGGCCCTAGTATAGACTGGAAAGGATTCTGAAATCCCTAAAGATGGGTTTTGGGTAGCTGGGGGCCAGGGAAGAGTTTTCTTCAAACCAGGGAGCTTTGTTGACACTTTTTACTTATCTTCAGTGTCAGATCAATGCTAAAGTCTGTTCCTGGGAGCAGTGTTTCTGCACTAACTTACTCGCCTAACTCACTGCAAGTTTGTAATGAATGGTTTCATGAATATTTGCTGTTTATAGTATCTACTTGTAGCAGAGCTGTAGTGGAAACTGTTGTCAGGAGCATGACAGTTAATTGCTTGGTATGTGCATAAAGATGTTCTACAGACTCCTGAATGAACAGAAGTACACTGTTGAAGTAAGGGATTGTGTCTTGAGTGCTCTCTGTTATACTATTATATCAGGTCTTACCACTCAGCTGAGTTATATATATATGTACATATATATATATATTGCTGGCATTCACCCATGTCAGTGTTGAACAATGTGATTTTTTCCCTTAACCTGTTGAGGAAAATTGAAACCAAACTGCCTTATTCTGCTGTGAAGCAGAAGAGAAGGCTTGTATGATGTGAAGTGGCTCAATGTCACTTCAAGTCACTTCAATGAGGAACTGACAAGTAGCTGACAGAGTAACAGTTACCAATATCTGCTTTAAACTCCAAGGCAGCACTTGGTGCTGCCACCACCTGTCCCATTTGAATCTCCCTTCTCATTTCTCATTCCATTTCAAACACACTCACACGAGCACATGTACATCCCTCCCTCCTGCCCTGCTGCTCCCTTGTTCTGGCAGCTGCTCAGATCACAAAGAACATGCTAGGTTGCTCAGGAACTTCAGTCAAGTAGGCTAGACAAGATAAAGGGGAGATGTGTATGTAGACTTCAAGGAACCTACAACTACCTTCCTTACATCTTAACCATGACATCTGATTCTACTGTAAACTTGTAATTATAGGGTCCTAAGGTACTGCCTACTGGCAGATGTAAAAAAAATTAAAATTAACATGCCTGTTTGAAGTTTTGGTATGTGTAAGATAATATTCTTGCAAGGTGGATTTTAATCATCAAGCCTCAGCTTAGAAAACAATCCCTTCTTGGCTACTAGAAGGGATTTTTTTAGAGTGCTTGTTAGAACCATGCACTTTTTTAGAGTGCTTGTTTTTATATATGCCAAGGATTAAGAAGCTCTCTTACTGTAAGCGAGCAGTCTTCTAGAATTATGTATATATAATGTCATCTATGCCAAATTTTATCACTCTTTAAGTTGTCTTAAGCATTAAAATGCAACTGGCCTCAGTAGTTAGGAAAATGTTTATATCTGAACAGTGGATATCGAGGACTTCAAAAGGCATTATTTTCTGTGCCACTTATGATGTATTTCACACTTGTGGGCAGCTATTGATGGTAAAAGGTCTAAAACAAGTACAAAGGGCTGTCCTATGTTGCAGAGAATTGGATTCCAGTCTGTAAAATAAATTTTCTATATTTCAGGGAAAGGATAATTAATCAAGCATGGAGAGCCTGTGAGAGCAGTGTCTGCCATCTTACTGAAACCATCTCTGTCTCTTCCCTCTATAATCAGTAATGTAAATGTGGTTTGAACTGTTCTATGATGCTATAATTTTTCCACCTAGGTGAGGAAGTACTTTTGTTTCTAGAAAGTGTCTTTTCTAGAAACTCTCTGTGCACCAAACATCATCATCTGAACTGCTGCAATCTTTTAAAATTCTCCATTTGGCTTTATTATAAATCAAATCTAATACTTCAGTTTCATATCATAGACCAGGACTGAATGGTCTGAAGTACTGTTACCTGCATGGCAGTGCACCCCTTATAAAATATGGCCAGTGGATAAAATAATCTGGTCACCAGAACTTGTGATAAATATCTTCTCAAGATCTCTTAAACACGTGAGTAGATTGTAATGCTAATAAATGTCTGCTGGTCTCTCCTCAGTGTAAAGGCTGTTGGCATTGCCAGACATAGCCCAAACTCTATTATGAACATTTTCAGATAAATAAGCAAAAAATGAAATTGGTTAAACTCACTCATTCCTAAAGAAGGAATACTTCCAGGTACAGAAGTATTTCCCAAACTTACAAGACTCTTGGCGTGGTGTCAAATTATATTCAAGATACCAGCAGTTATGGATGTGTCCTTGCCACTTATTCTTGTTCCTGCTCTAACATTTATCCTTTGTCTTCATTCCAGTTTCCCTCCCTGGTTTCATTGTTAAAGCCTTTGTATGATATATCGCTGTGTTTTCCTCTAGTAAGGTCTGGCAGGAAAGGACGTCGGCGGGTGTTTAGTCTGTCGGAGGCTGACAGTCACGGTGGACACTGGGTTTAGGTCTTCAAGCAGCAGCTGCAACAGAAACTCACGCAATATCAATTCAGGCAGGTTCCTCCATAAGCTTTCAAAAGCCTATAAGAGTTAATAGAACATATTTGGTTTCCATGCTGACAGCAATGATGGTGAGGTAGGAAAACTGAAGAAAGCATCATAAATATTTGTTTATACTGGGTTTTTTTTTGTGAATTGTAAAGCAATAATTAGCTGTTTCTGAAAGCCTTGTCTTCAGTTTCTCCCCTCTTTCTTGGCTATCAAGCTTCCAGCTTCAACGCAGCTATGTCTTCATTTGCACAGGGGCAGCCATGGCTGTAGTGGAATTTAGTAAACCCAGGCTCCTGAATGAACAGTAATGCAGGTTCTTGACTAGCAACAAGCAAGATATCTGTTTATAACTCAAGTAAAATTGACAAGCATTTAGCATAAGACTGTCCTTGGACTGTGCACAAGTTTAATGTTCTAGTGATCATCAGACTCGGGCAGATGGCTTTATGGACCATTTAATTGCCTGAAGATGTGAGGAGGGAAGCAGATTCAAAGAAAGATGGAAATATTCTTCAGGGTACCTCCTTATCTATATAACCTGATTTAACTGTATCTATTTTTTTTTTTTTACTAACATAGCATGAAGATATTTTATTCTGTTGATATTATACATGTTAATATTATACAAACACTTTCATTCACCTTTATAGATTTAGTTTGTGTCATTTCACTTAATGTCCTGTTATATTTTTGTTACCCTTTCACAGAATGTTGCTGTACAGCTTAGGACACTTCTTTATAGGTGATAGTCATTCTTTCCTTTCCTGTTTTTGTCTGTTATTTCACTAATAATTATCCTTATCATAAAGAAGTTGAGTGGTTTGCTGTGGATTTTTTTGCCGTGATGATAATCCTGGTAGCATTCTGCAAGTGCTGAAAAACCTCAAAGACTGCTGTAGCCATTGCAAGCAGAGAGCTAATAATACCCAGAAAGTTACAAAGTAGCACCATTTTCAAATCTTGTTTGTTACTTAAATTTTGAGATATGTGAGGGTTGTTTATTGGAACTAAATATTAACATCACAACAGTTTTAAGAAACTGACTTAATTCTCCCAGGTTTTTTTTGCAGATCTGGCTTATATTTTTGCCAGAACATCCTTGCTTAAATACAGTTGAATTAGGGAGACGTAAATGTAAGTATTGTTTCCCACAGTAGATGATAACTTTTTTATATTTAAGAGAAGAGCATATCTGAGTGACTGGTGATTTTATTCAGGTAAAAAGAGCATAAAGAATTTTCATTCTATCCAAAAGCTAAAGTGGAACCAAATTGGGTTTTTAGGAATGCACTTAGTATTTTTATGTGCAATATTGATAGAAGTTCCAGGTAATGGGTAGAGAACTAATCTCTAACCATGGTGGGTGCTTTGAAACTCTTTTGAGTCAATAGCTTGGTGTCTATCTGGGTTTCAGAGATTATTCTTGTAATAATCTCTTCTTGATTTTTTTTCAACTAGGTACTTTTTGCCTATTGTTTATTCCAGTTTTGGAGACTTTAAGAATTCAGATCATACCTAAATGTATATTTATCTACTTGATACTTCTCTGAATTGAATATGACTTCAAAATACTTTGAAATTTTGAGCCTCAGAGACTTTCTCATTAGTAGGTGTTGTCCAGAAAGTCATATATTCAATTAACTGGGAGGCATTATGTATGGAAACATTTTACATCAAGAAGGTGATACAGTTTTACATTGTAATGCCTCTTATATACCAAATAATAATTCCAGGAGGCTGGATCTCTGTATTCCATTTTTTATCTAGTTTCCTTCATCTGTAGTCTAGGATTGTTTTCCTCTGTCCTGTAACCGAAAGATATGGGAGATGATTATGTTTAAAAATGTATCTACAACAAATTTAGAGTTGCCATTTCAAGCTAAGAATGCACCACAAGTACTCCATGTATTTAAGAGCTTGGTCACAAAGATGTAGGAACTGCTCTCACAGCCATAGTTTCCACCTGTGACTGAACAGTAAAGTTTTTAGTTAAGTATTAGTCCAGAACAGGTTTATCAGTTGCAAAATATTAGTGAGAGTTTGTGGCCTTTTCTAGGTAATGTTAAGCATTCTCCCTCCCCCACCCATTTGTTTACTCTTAGTTGCCATCTCTAGGGGCTACTTGCAGTTTGCAGCTACCTGGTCATTTGGGCAGAAATGCCAGGCTGGGCTACAGAAACCTGGCACTGCTACCCTTACATACAGTAATAGAATAACAGAAGGGAAGCTCTGACAGTGGCTAATGAAATATTGAAAGTGGAGGAGAGAGACTTAATTCTACCAATAATAAATAAAAGCAGGAGAGAAGTATAGAAGAGCTCTAATTTTGTACTCTAGTGCAGCTAAAATACCAGACAGAGGGTGTTCTGCTTGCATTTTTTTTATGTTAATCTTTTTTCTTAATGTTTTTTTCAGACTTTTGGATAGAAAAGTTGGATTTGTTGACCCCAGATATTTTTTTTTCTTTGTGTGTATGTAGATTTTTTCAATACTTTCCTTTTCTTTGTGGCATTGAGAAGGGAGTTATCTTAGCATTAATTTAGATCTTACGTGGAAGGGTTTGAGCAGAATGCAGCATAACAAAAGAATACATATGTCTGTCCTGATTTCAGTAAATGAAAGTATTGATAAAATGTATTAATATTCTGTTGGAAGAGAGAGAGGAATGATGTAAGAAGTGAGCTGTAGAATCAGAAGTGAAAGAGCAGAACTGCAATAGAAATATGCTGTATATGACATTCCTGAGCAGAATACCATTGATATTACTTTATTTACCAGAGTGTCATTTCCTCCGTTATCATTGGCTATATTCTCAATAAAGCATCTTGACAGCTAAAAAGAAGAATCTGCTGAGTTACTTTGACTATGTCCTTTTTTAAAAAAAAAATAACCAGTGATGTCTCTTTTATTTAAAGGAGGCTTTTTAACTATTTATATATTGTGGTTTTATTAAAGTGAGAAACTTTAATAAAACCAAATTTACTAAAATTAAAACAAAATTAATTAAATTTAAAGCAATTTAATAAAATTGATTGATTTTCTGGAATGAGAATACACCATTGTTTGGGGTTTTCTTACCAGAAGGGTGAAAAAAAAATCTTTTATCTCACTGTTATCTTTGTGATAACCATTTTGTTCTCGGCACTTTTTTTTCCCTTATGTTCATGCTTTCTGTTCTTTTGCAAAACCAATTTTAATCATATTGAAACTGGAATATTTTAAGGTCACTGTGAATTAAAAATAGAAGCTAATTCATAGCTTATGTATTCACTACATTGCCTTGTAGGCTTTTCTGCGGATGCCTGTACATTTGAACACATGCTGTTTCTTACACAAGCTCTAAAAATGGTCTGTCTTGAAGCTGGATACCTGTTACTCTCATCACATATTTTAGTCTAGTCTGAAAACAAAAAAAGCTCTAATTATTTGGGGCATACCAGTACATATAAGTGTGTATTGCCTCATCCTCTCCATGCACTATCCATCTCAGCCATTCACTTTATAGTTAGGTAGGATTTTAAAGGGGGAAAACTCCCAACTCCAAGTTGTATGCTGCATGTTTAGGATCACAAAAAAATCCCATATAAAGGAAGCCTATATAAAAACAGGCCTTTTTTGCAGCACCTTTCCATTACAGTAAACACATTTTCTCCTTTCTGTTCTTCCACAGTTCTGCTTTCTGTGGTTGAGGTGTCACTTAAATGTGATTCTGGAGAATGAATTGAGAGAATGACTACCAAATTTTTGTAAGAAACAAGCCACATCTTGAGAAAATTAGTTATTCAGGGGTTCCTTTTTATTATTACTATTATTATTTCTAAAGTCCTTCCTGGTATGGGTTGGCTATTCATTTTATTCCATACTAAATACTTGATAGACTTACTTATTTCCTCTCTCTAGCAATATTTCTGATATTTCTGCATTTCAAGCACTGAACATGTAAAATTTCCTGGTTCCTAATCTGAACAGATTTCTGCTACTTTTTTTTCCTAATTATTAAATTATTCTTAAATACTCATAAATAATAATATGCTGATAGGCTTAATGTACATATGCATTTATATATTGATTGTTTCTTCATGTTTTCTTTTATTAGATGATTCTTCAGCTCCAGAGCAGCCTCAGATGGCCATTTCTGGTCAGATGATGTTGACTGATGAAGCTCTTTCAACTGTGTCAAAGTCCTGCAAGAGTGCTATAAAAAACAGTGACATAGAAACACTAAACCTGTCTCCTAGCCTGATTCCTGCCCAGCAGCCCACAATATCATTAATAACAAATGACAATACGGATACACTAAGTGTAGAGTCACTTACCCTGGTGCCACCAGTTGACCCACACAGCATTCGAACATTCAGCTGCATTCCTCAGTCCTCTTTGCAATCTGAAATTGAAGTTTGCAAGGTAAAAGAGGAAGAGCAAGAATGTCCTGACTAAAGCCAATCTGCAGACTGTGATAAGCAGGTAAAGCAAATGCAACCAAATTCTTAGTTGCTTTTCCATTGGGAGTACTGAAGCTTGAGAGGCCATCTGGTCTGCAAGAACAACTCACTGCTGAGAGAGACCATGGGCAGCTTTTATAGTACATCAAATGCTCAGCATATTTAAACTGGAGAGGAAAAAACAAACAAAAAACCCCAACTTCTTAATTAAACTGGTTGTTTCCTACCAATTTCTGTTATGCAAGAACAAGGTATTTCAGAGCACCTATTTTCTTTCTATTACAGGGTTCTAGCTGCAGGAACTAAGTTAGCTATAAAAAGGTCTACAGTTTTATGGCAAAGTGAAGAAATTTTTGGATTCCTGGCTTCAAGATATTCTATCATTACTTCTCTGAAACTGGAAGCATACCACTGACCAGAAACAGATACATATTGCAGGGCACAGATAGTGAGACATGGTGTGTATTTCAGTTTGGTTGTGTTTTGTTTTGTGTTTTTAAATCCTTATCTCATTCATCTTGTGGAGGGTCTGCACGATTCCAACAAGCTTGACCACTTTCAGTGTTGTCTTCTTTGGTCTCCAGACTTCAGTACTGTGTTTTCAATACTGTGATTCAAAGCAAGATATACATCAACAATTTTTTAAAAGCTAAAAGCCTGAAGTTTAATGACAAATGCTTATACAAATTAACATAAGGGATTTTTGAGACTACTTTAGTCTTTGCTTAACCAGCTATGGAGGAATGTGAAGTATTTTAAGAGACTGCTATAGCCTGTTTGTTTGCTTCTGACAGTCAAATTGCTACACCTCTGAGAAATTATGAGTTGCTATCTTTTCTACTAAAGGACAATTTCTAGAAGCAGATAGAAGCAGTTTTACTCTAAAATTTTTCATCTTCATGTAGGAAGAAGGTCACCACTTGAACTCATAATTCCTTTGCGAGTCAAACTCAAAAGGAAAGGTACTATGTAGGGTTTTTTCCTATCTGGGATAGTATCACAGCTAAAAAACATTGCTACATAGAAGTAATCCTGAGTTTATGCTTCCCTTGCTTTTCTTCCTAGATCCTGATACCAAGTTGACAGAAAGTAATGGAAAAGTTTCAATTAAAATTTGGAATGTTCTTTACTGATTTGATATGTAATTTAACTGGAATAGAATATAAGATTTTTCATCAATTTCTATGTCTGCTAATTAATAGTAAAGTGAGCAGATTGTCATTATCCATCTGCTCGCAACACTGACTGCTCTCTGGCTCTCAAAGATTGATGACTAATATTTACTTGGTATTGTGATTTCAGTCATTGATGCAATCTGTTTCCTCACTCTGTCTCCACTAACATTGATTTCACATCAAGCAGGTGAATCAAAAAGTTTTAACCTACTTTAATCTCTTACTGTACCCCTTCCTGACTCTCAGATGGAATACTTAAAGTGGTCTAAAATGTTATATATGACATTGATTTATCCCCAAGTATAACTTTGCTCACTTTCTATGTTTTTCTTCATGCAGTAATTCAGTCTTTGTAAAGTGTGCATAGAAGATGTCTCTATCAAACGCCAGCAATATTTTTCTTTCCTTTCCCTTATTAGCATTCTTGTGTGCAGTTTTGTTGATTTATAGTTTTCTTTGACTTCTACTTTGTCTCAAATTGATCTAACCAATATTCTGACCAATTGTTGATTTAGAGTTTTCTGTGACTTCTACTTTGTCTCAAATTGATCTAACCAATATTCTGACCATTCCAGAGTGGTCCAAACCCTAAATGAATTCTGAGAGGTCTTTTTTTTTTTTTTTTTTTTTTTTGTCATATATATGAACGATTCTAGACAGCAGTAACAATTTGGGCATAATGATTACATAACTTTTCATTAGCTGAACTGGTTGCAATCTAGACTTCCTAGAAGTTTGTTGCAGCATTACAATGTAGCCCCAGTAATATTCTGAAGATCACTATAAAAATAATGCCTTCCTTAGTTTGAAAACACTATTTTAGTTGTTAGACTTAACACTTGACCTAGATTACACAAAATGCCACTGTTCAGGCTGAATTTCCTTAAATGAAACTCATTTTAGATGGGACAACCTTGATCTTTATGTATCTAATTACAAATTCAGTTCTAGCAAGATGAGGACCATGCACAAGGAGTCATTTTACAAGCTATGCAGAATCGGACCCTTGAAAATGGGTGAAATGGCACAAAGAGAAGAAAAACTGACATTCTTTTCATTGCCTTTGAGTGGCTTTTAAATCTCTTGGTGAGTTGTCTACTGAGAGCTTCCCAGGAAATGGATGAGATAGAGACTGTTATTAGGAAAGCCAAAGACTATGTCTGCTCTGGAGTCTGGCAGAGCCATGCTGGTCAAAGGGTGGTAAGGTGGGGTATCTTTTAGCAGTTCAGTTAAAAGATCTGCACAAAGATGGAATTGCACCAGCTCTACCAACATCTTGTTATAAATATTGCAACTGATGCAGACCAGCCTATAGCTCTGAGTGGTTATGCCACAGAAGCTTTTTGACTTCTATGCTTCTAATAGTAAGGCAAACAATTTGACTGTGATTCTTAATGCATTAGGAGACTTCAGAATGTAAAAACTCTGGAAGTGCTGAAATAATCTGTCATCATCAGTCTTTTATCTCTGAGAGTATGGTGTTACTCATCTACAGTTCCTTGAAAAGTATCATTTCTATCTCCTCCTTATCAGAAAAACTCAAGGGCTGTTTTCTTACCCCCCTTTCACTGTAAAAAGGAAACTCAACCAAGAAAGCATTAGCAAATCAGACACAAATGCAATTTTTCTCTAAACAAAAGTTGATTTGAGTCAGTGTAACATCACTCTTTTTAACCAAATACCAAGGTGGTATTGAGAGCAGCAGTTAAACAATTGACACTTCAAAAACCTCACTATTTCAGTGTCATACTGCAGAGGGAGGTAGAATCACTCTAAAATAAACCTAGCAGTATTCCAGAGCAAAATGCCAAACATTTTTGTGAGATCCTGAGTTCTCAGTGTTTGTTGTTGGAAGCTGTGCCTGTCTTCAGATATATTATGTTAACATAAAACTGTTCTATTACTTCCTTCCTTTTGGGAAGAGAAACCAAAGAAGCCAAGGCATATGAAATGTTAATTTGTTATTTTATGGTCTAGGTGTTTAGTTTTATCAAATTTTACCAAGGTACTACTTGTTTAGCAGAACTATGTGTTGATTTATTGTTAGGTCTCACTGCTCGTCCTCTTTGCTTTTCTGTGTGCAGCAATGAACAAGATGCGAGCTTTTAATTTCTCAAGAGGGTAATGGCAGAATGCACTTGGCAGTTTGGTAAAGAAGGGGAGGGAGGAAACCTAAGGGCCCAATTCTAATGGCTGCTTCAGCATAGGAGTAATTAAAATTAAATTGGTTTTCAGACATTATTTGATATGGAAAGAAACTAAAGGTTTCACTTCCAGCATTTAGTTTTATAAGTGATGTGGATTAAACCAAATTCATAAGAAATACAGTCACAAATATTAATACCAAAAGCTATATATTTTATGTTTGAAGCCATGAATTATATACAATATTATTTGCATCCTTCACTGCTAATTGATGATAAACTAAAATTCTGACTTCTCTTCTTTAAATTAAGATGACCTTAAAAAAACAAAGATGTAAAATTGCACCTGTTAAAGAAGCACCTCTACAACACAGTTTGAATTTTCCTTGAAGTCACTTGGTGAGGAAAAATTAGGATACCCTCCAGAATTCATTTCTTCTTTTGCAGAGTTATTGCTAAAGGACAGGTATGTGACAGCTAAAAATTCTTCTTCCGTACCTAGAATTTAAGACTCAAATCTATGTCAGTATTCAGACCTGAAGTCAGTGTCCAGTGATTCACATGAACCCTTCATACATAGACAGAATACAAAGGCAAATACTGCTCCTTTGCAGATATTAAGTATTCTTGTGTGTAGAATTTTAAAACTGATGGCTAAAACAGTTTGTTTATAGAAAAAACAGCAGTCTTTAGGATTAAAGTTACTGTGATTTCTAATCTTTTTTTTCCTAATTAAGCAGTGAAACATAATATTTCCACACTTACTACAAGAGGCCTGGGATGGTTGTTTTATGATCTAAGAATTCAGTAATTGCTCTACAACTGGGTGTCATTTAATTAGTAATAAACCAAATTTAAAACTGTAGTCTTGAAGACATAGGTAAGCTATCAGATGAGGAGCTCAAACTTTAAGTATGAAGCCACTTCATAGAAGTAAACATGTTAATCACATGGTGCTGTCAGTGCTATAATATAATAAGTCACTCTTTTTGCTGCACAAGTTATAGGCACATAACTACAGAATGGCCTAATTAATAGTTTCACTACCCTGCATGTAGCACTCTTCAAAAGAAACCACCATGCTAACCATTTTGATGTTGTCTTCACTAACCAGCTTCACTTCACTTAACCAGTTAAGTGGAGAGTTGCTTTTACAAGAACATTGCACATGCAGCTATTAACTAGGAAACTAAATGTTTTAGTCCTATAGCTGAATCAAAGATTTAGGAAAAGACATTATATGGGGACATCAAGGAGATCATATGGGGGCATCAGGGAGATCTAGGCATTTTGCTCCAAAGATGATGAGTCTCCTGTGTGTTTTCAGGTAAGCTAAAGTTAGGCATCTAAATGTATGTTGAAAATCAGCTTCCTAACTGTTACTGTCATTCTTCTTGAAAGTTTTTTAGTATGTCACTGTTTAAGCCTCAGTGGCTTACCCTAGGATAGCACTACGCTGGGCACTGCACTTGTTATCTAGATGGCTTTGGAGTGGCTCCCTTGTGCTTGCCTGCTCTGTCACTCTGACCTTTTCCAACTTTTGCAGCATGAAATAGAAACAAATAGAATGACTCTTACGCTCTCCAAATATTAACTCTTACTATCTCCTATTGGCTTCTGAAAAGCAGATGGTGATCCAAGCAGGGCTTGCTAGGGTGGGATGTTTTTAGGGGGGTGGTAGGGTGGAGGTGTTTGGGGTTTTTCCTGCCACTTAGGATTTTTTGAGTGGCATCAGAGACATGGGAGATGCAGTTCAGGAGTGACTCAAACAGAACGTTCTTTCATATGGAAATGTATTTTTATATTACATTTGTACAGAATTTTCCCTATTTTGATCTCCCAAAATTTTTAGATTTGTGCACTGCTCAGATTGGATTTCTTTTGCAAAGTGTTAAAAAATATGTATTTTATGTTTGTTAATGTATTATAAATGTAAAACTAAATTTTGCTTGTTTAATAAATGTGCACTGTGGTGGTATCTCATTTACTGTTTTGCTGGTTGGAATTAATTAGTCCTTAACATGAAAAGGAAAAACTTGAGTCATTGTGGTGATCTTTGTAGCATAAATAAATGTGTGGAGTGTGTTTACTTAAAAAAAAAAAAAAAAAAAAAAGACAACTCAAAAGGAATTAAGAAGCAGGTAATGACTAGGAATGCTTATTGATGGCAAAAGTTAAGTAAAGATCAGACCTAATATATAGATCATAAACTTAAGATACATGAGAACTTTTTTCATCTTGTTCTCTGTTACTTTTGGTTATCATACTGAAATGAACTCAAGACATAGAACTGCAGTCTGATAATTTAAGTATTATGAGGAGAAGGTCAGAGATTTCTTGGTTTTCAGTGCTGAGGTTTTGGGTTTGGTTGTATTTGAGGACTAACTGTAGCAGAGATATTTACAATTAACATGAAGGTAATTTTGAAAAGGATTGAATAAAGATTCAAGCGTATGAATTTTTAGGCTATTAGAAGTTCTTAGGAGCTTGCTTCTGCCCAGCAATAGCACTGTTACCACTCCAGGAGACCTGCTGGAAGCATTCTCTACTCTAGCGAATAACATTAGTCATATCCACTTGTGAATAGATGTGTTGATACTTTTGTTGCAGGATTTCTACTTCATTTTGAGTTGTTTTGTACTTTTGATTGTTTTGAGTGCATAGAGAGGAAATTTATTTTTCTAGAAGAATGACTGTACCTTGGATTTAAACACTGCATAAAGCATTTAGTGATAGTGAAGGACTGTCCTCCTAAGAAATATATATCAAACTTACATCTGCAATGTACTTCATTTGGGGGGGGGGAAGTCCTGAGCATGCATTTACATTTACATAGCAAAAAGCCTAAATGCAAAGTGAATTGAATTCTGAAATGTGTTTCTACAGGCAATAAGTATTAATTATTTTATGTAAGTTCTGACAGACATTTAAAGTAAATGCGACAGTATCTTATGTTAATTTAAAGAAAAATGTTTTAAGTGTCTGGGAAGGGAGTGAAATTAGAAAATATTGGTGTATGCTTCTGAAATCCAGATTATTATTTTACTGTTGAGTGTCTATCTGTTGGCATTAGTTATGGGTCATGGCTATTGAAAATCTGGACAAGAATGAACACTAGACCTTTCTTTGTAAATGGAACTTGGCAATAAAAACAGTGTTGCTAAGAAAACTTCCCTTTCATATTCTGTTGCTGAATTTGATGCCCAAGGCCATCAATTGCAGTGAAATGCAAAGTTTGCAGGAGTTTGCTTTTATTAAGAATGGTGTGCAACTGTGAGTGTCAGGCAATTTAGTCTTGAAGGCATATAGAGCCAAGGTATTCCTGTATTGTATATGCAGGAAAGACACAGCATGAGACAGTGCAAGAAAGAAGCCTGTAGAGGTGATGGGAAGTAGATGAGACCACGGGTTAAGAGTGTCAGGGCAACGTTTTAAAATGTTTGGGAACCATTTTAGAAGTGCCAGTTGTCTGTGATTTCTTCCCCAAGTATATCCTTGTACCCTCTGTATCTCTCTGATACATGTTGCCAGTTCAGTATATAAATTAAATCCAACCAAGTTATTAGTTGGAATCTTGTTAATTAGCCTCCAGGAATTAATTACAGTCAGTATGTTCTTTTTGAAATGTTATTTCTCAAACTAGGCAATGCTCCAGAAGCTTTCTCAGGGAGAAATTCAGTCACATTATACTGTGAAATAAACAAACTCTAGGTATCATAGTTGGAAGACAACATTAGGATTTACTAAAACATGCAAATAAAAAATCATGTTGTATTGGGGAAAATTGCCTTAAATCTGCTTTTGGGCAGTACTACTGCTTTAACGATAACAATTTATAATTTGTGGCCAGGAAGTTCCCTTCTGTTTTAAACTGTTTGGTGGTTTCTGTATCCCTCTGATGCCTCAGAACTTTTGCAGCCTTTTTTTCTTGTCGCTTTTTTTCCTATTTCTGTACTAGATCTTTTTAGACTTTGACATCAAGTGAGTGTCAACATCTTGACCCAGGTTACTAGTGGTCAGAGATGGAATGAAAGCACAGCCTGAAGCCCTTTTCTCATTCTGACTGGGATGAAAAGGAACTTGCTGTAGTTAGTGCAGTAATATTTCAAATATATTAACTTCAGCCTATTAGTGTAAGTCTTGGAAGTATCACATTGTTCTTGTGGCAAAATACCAAACTGGGAGCTACAGAGAAGTTGATTACACAGTTATACTAACTTTGCTCTTCATTTTATAGCTGTGGTTTGAAATTGCATGTTGATTAGTCAAGGAGGCAGTATCACCACCACAGTGATAGTCAGAGCTTGCTCTTTCCCTCAACAGCTAGAGCTACCAGAAATATAAAAAGGAGTTTCTGAAGGAGAAGAAAGGGAGAACCACCATAATGTCTTAGAGAAAAGAGTTTCAGGTCAGATGAGGGACAAAGGACCTACAAAGGACAAAAGTAGTCACTCTTCCCAAGAGAACCTAGTTGCAATGCTAATATGTGTGTGTATACATTTGTGTCCTGAATAACACTGGAAACACTCCGTCCAGCCTCTTGACAATGGGGGGAAATTGTTTGCATCTCTCCCTTCCAAAGAAAAGTAGTAAAGAAGCCAGTAGACTGCTTCTTTTAAATGTTTTTTAGGCTTTAGAAAAATTAAGAAGGGAACCCTCTTACTTAGGCTGGTAAAGTTGAGAAGACCAGATTTCTGATCCTCTTGAAACTTAAAACCTTTCTTGCATACATGGTAATAGGAACTTTTTGTTATGATTTTAAAACATGCAGTTCAGGAAGAGCTGCTTTTTCAATTTCTTTGTTTACCAAAACACTTCATTCTCTGGATTAATTTTGAGGAGAATTCCAGGCCTTTCACAGCTTGTTTAAACTAGAGAAAGTACTGAAAAAGGAGAAAACATGACAAGGAGCTAGTAAAAAAATATTCATCTGCAGTAAGCGGTAAGAGGTTTTTTTTAATACTTGAAAATGGCTTTGTAAAAATTTCCTACCAATTATGGGCCCTTGGAAATGGGCTGGGTTTGCTTGCTTCTACCTCTTTTTTGTAGAGGCTATAAGGAAAATGAGAAATTGTGAACAGTAGAATGAACTCTACCTTTTTCAATTCATTATTCCTGTTTCATGAACATGTCCCAACAAGTAAAATGAGAATTGTTAGGTGGGAGGGACAGTAACCTGAGAAATGAGCACGACTCACTCAGTGCTCACAGAATAAGGATGGAAAGAGCAAATTTCTGAAGGTCACCCTGTGTGGTTATTCTGTCCCTGCCTCCTGGTATCTCTGCCCCCCTGGTATCTCTGGCCATCTCCTTTCTTCTCTGTCCTAAAGATGGCAGAGTGGAGATACTTTATTTAAGGCCTAAGAGGTTCTTGCAGTGCTCTATGCCAACTGATTCATTGCTGCTAGTGATAAATGTTAAGAGCCATTAGAATGTTTTGGATTTCAAGGATTTACAGCAAAAATCCTGGCTACTTAGTGTATAATTTTGGTAAGACAGACAAGTCCAATTCAAAATTCAAAGTTAGCATTTTGGGGTCTTATTTTCTGCCTAACCAGTTTAAAAGGTTTGTAGATTAATTTCTAGTGGATGAGAGTTTCTTATATTAAAAATGAAAGTTAAATTTCAGTTTTCTTAAAATAATACAGTGATTTCCAGGATCTTTAAAAAGACAAACATATCATGTTGCTTATATGCTTGTAAATTTTAAATGTTTATGAATCGCCACACATCTGAAAACAGAGTTGTTTTCTCCATTATGCTTAGGCACACTTTTTTTTTCAAGGTAGGTCATAACTTGACCTCAAAATAAAGTCCCTTTGTTTTATTTGTTGTTCCATTTTGGCTTCTCTCTGTTGTGAAATTTGAAACCCTTTAACTTTCATGTAACTGGGTCTTGTTTCAGGTATAAAATTTTTACAGCTTTTAGAGATAAGAATTCTAGGTCATACAAAGAAGAAAAGCAATACCTAATTTGACAGGGCAGCCCAAGAGAAGTAAATGTCAGTATATAAAATTTTATGTGTAATATTGTGCAGTAGATCTGCTATTTAACTGATACAATAAATGTAAATAAATGTAAATGCAAGCATATCAGATTTCACTGTCCACAGCCAATCTTGCGTTTAAGTCATACTTTTTTTCAATACCACAAGCATATTATCTTGTTGCTGATGTGAGAAGGGTGTAATTCCAAAGTTCTTGGGAATTTGAGGTGAGCAGCTTTGCTTTTCTGCTTCTCCATCATGCAGTTCACTTGAATTTGCTTATCACAGTTGATCAGCTTCGAAGCTTTCCTGTGAAAGTGTTGTTTGCAACCACTGTCTGCTAGATAACTTGTAATTCTTACACAGCTGCCAAAATGCTTTGGAGGGAAGTAGTCTTTCTTGGCTTGGTTAACTTTTGGTTAAAATAGGTTTTGCAAGCTTCTTTGTGAGCTTCTGAACAGATCTTTATATTAGAAATTTATATTAGAAATTTGCTTGGTATGTGTGTTATCCTGCCAGCAAAGGCTTCACCTTTGCTTTAGCTTAATATTGGTCAGGTAATCAGCCTGTCTGCTCTTGGTGCTCATGTGAAGCTCAGTTCATGCTTGTGAAGTGCTTTGACATTGATACTAAGCATTGATCTTTTTAACTCCTTGTCATAAAGGAATATTGTAAAAATTATTCCAGTCCTATTGCTTGCACTGGTAATGTAGTTCCTGGCAAATACCTGTAACTTTGAAACTTGCCACAAAAAAACTTTTTATTTTCTCCTTTGCACCAAGATAAGAGTCACCTGAACTACTTACAAATGTTAAGAGAAAAAGTCTTTCTCCTAGCTGCTAGGATTGATTTTAGTTTTGGTATTTATTTGCAAAGGTTCTCTATTGTCCAGTCTGATTAATTCATGGTAGGAATTCTGATATTTGAAAAGAATCCTGGGTTTCTTTGTTGTTTTTTTGTCTGTTTGTTTGTTTTAATCTATATTTCTATTATCTTCTCTCTCCTACCTGCTTCATATTAATGATAATAAGGAAGTTTCTCAGGAAGTAGCTGCGAGCAACTGGAATGGCAATCAAAAGTCTGTGTACAGGAAGAAATAAATATTTCCTTGTGAAGCATCTTTAGGTATTCAAAAAATTAATTGTTGTGGGGGCTTAGGGTTTTGTTTTGTTTTGTTTTTTTGTTTTGTTTGGTTTTTTGTTTGTTTGTTTGTTTGTTTTTGGGTTTTTTTGTATTTTTGTTTGTTTCAGTGTAAGAAAGAAAAACAGAAAACAAAAAACCAATTCACACTACCTGAAGCCAGAAAGGTGGGACATATTTCCAAAAAGCTCTGAGCTGGGCCTTTGTAAAGATGGACTTGTGTGCATGTGTGGGGATTTGGATCTGTAGAGATGAGACTGTTCTGCCTGGACTGATACCCTGGAGTCTGTTTTGTTACCTTTTTTCTCTTGCATCTCTTCTAGGATGTGGTTATTTCTCCAGTGCTGCAGTGTGGCCACAGGGGCAATTATTGTTTGTGTGAAACTGGAGAGAAATAGGTGATTAAGTCTGCTTCAGATGTAATTAAGTTTGAAATGTTCCAGTGGTCACATTAGAAGCACTAATTTTAAGCTCTCTCATTGGTTTAGGCCCTAGCTATTTGTTACATAAAAAGGTAAAGGGTTTTTAGTGCTTTAAATTATTTTGTGGGGGAAGATGAAAAAAAAAGTGTTCTTCTAAGCATCAAGAGAGTAACACCCACTGCAGACTCCTCATCCTGACAAAATTAGTTAAGAAACCCCAAACCATTTTTTAAATGGAAAATTTATCTAATTCTCCTTTTTGATCCATCAGTGAAAAAAAACCACACCAGCAGATTCATCCTATGAGTGACTGTTTCACTATTTGTGTTCCAGAGATGGAATTTTCATGTCTTTAGTTATGCAGAAGCGTAACTTTAAAGTATGCTCAGGAGTCTGTCATTTCAATACATTCTTCCTTGTAGAAAATGGTTTAAGAAGCCATGTACTCCTGCCTTCTCCTTAGAAATTTCCATGCCCTTTTATATGTTAATGCAACTGTCTTTGGTTTGCATGTGTTGTAACCATTTTGGTTCAATGAGATGGATTTGAAAGTACAAAAATTTAAAATATGCCAGATTAGGGGAAAAAGAGAAATTTTTAGCTCATGTGGAATTGCTGGTAAGAGTATTTTTGTCATGCCTGGTCCATCAGTGGGAAAAATGAAATGCCAGACATGGATGGAACTGTGTCCAGAACTAAAATACCAGAACTTCTGTTTTTTGGAGTATCTGGAAGGGGAGAAGTCTGCTTTATGCATTCCCTGTCAGTGACTACCTTTGGACACAGTGCTTATCTCACGGAAGTTTGCTGCTCCCCACCACAAAATAGATGGGGGCTGTTTCAGCTAAGTACAGAATGCGTACAGAAGTGTTTAAAAGTGACCCACTGTACTGAACAGTTACTGTGAAGGAATAGCCTTCTATATGCTGGTTCACTCCAAGCAAGAACAGATGCAATTTGTCCGTGTCCTTTCTTTTCTTGAGGAACCTGGGAATGTTTGTGGAAACATTCCTCATCAGAGTGCAGGAAGCCTGAGGGTAAAGACGTTATTGCTGAGAAACAGAAACAGTTACTCCCTCAGTGACAGGCACAGCATCTGAACCAGAATAAAAAATGAAACTACCATTGTGTCACTCCAGATCTGGATTTCAACCAAGTTGTTGATAAACAGAATTTTTAACTTTTATCTGAGTTTGAAATCAGAGCTGCTGCACAGGTATACTAACATTTCTTCAGTATCTTCCCCTTTTTCCCAGCACAAGCTTTTTGAAAGATGAAATAACAAAGCAGAATAAGCACTGAAGGCAAGTCAGAAAAAGAGCTCTTAAAGCTTGTCAGAATACAGCCCTTTCATGTAGTGTAAAGAGGCAACCAGGTGCCACTCATTGCCAGGGAGTGTAGCAAAAGTGTAGCAAAAGAGATGAAGCAAAATACTAAGAGAAAAAGGACAACATCTTATTCAGAGACATCAGCCAGAATACACAGATTAGTGTTGAAAGCATCCTCCTATGTGTTCAATGTGGCCAGAAAAGGGAGAAACAGGTATTTATGCCAAACACACATTGGTTTTTGAGCCCAAGTCACTCAGATTGGTATCTTGTCTTCTAGTCACTGAAGATAGGTTATGGCATTCCTGAGGGAATAATGTGCCTTGGATATTCAATTTTCAGCATGAAACGGGAAGCCTTAGTAGCACTGGGAATTTTTAAATATATAAAATTCATTTCTAGGAGTAAATACATTCAGTTTCTCACCCAGGAAGTGTTTGTTTATGCTGTTTGCTCAGGCAGGCACCCTCTGAGGGTGCGTTTTAAGCTGACACATGTAACCAATTGCATGCCATCTCTGACAGCACGTGTTCTTTATTAGCCCATTAAGGATGAGCTTTCAGCCAGTGAAAATGTCAGATATTTGGCAAAGCATTAGCATGTGTTGTGTCAGAAAAATAGAATCTTGAGGTCTCAGAAGCCACTTAGGTTGACTGTTACTAGGTGATAATGCCATAAAGAGAACAAAATGGAAAGGAGGCTGTATGCAGTGTTTGTGAAGTGGGAGTCTCCTTCATATGTTTTGGCTGATGATCTACGACCTTTCTGGCCAGCCATTAGCTGTCTACCCCTCTCAGTTTTCTGATATCAAGACATGGCCACTTTCTCTCAATTATGTTTTTGTTTTCCACTCTCTTGGCCTACATTTCACAAAGTTCCATGTCTCACAGCCTGTTTAGTAAGAACTAAGTTCCAAGCTTTTGACATTCTCTGGCTAGATGTCATTTT
This sequence comes from Calypte anna, assembly GCF_003957555.1. NCBI lineage: Eukaryota > Metazoa > Chordata > Aves > Apodiformes > Trochilidae > Calypte > Calypte anna. The sequence continues at coordinate 8,459,480 of NC_044260.1, forward strand.
CCCATAGCAGAAATATTTCTCTCCTCATGTAACTGTCCATGTGGTGCTGAGAGCTGGCCTGAACAGCTCAGATGAAAAGCTGTTAAGCACTCAACTTGGCTGGTCTGAAGATTGGGTGCTCCAGTGATTATGTGCATTACGGCAATTCTACCCCTGGTGAGCCAAGTGGGTTGTCAGTGTTTGGTTTATTTAATACTTTTTATACAATGGTATGAAGAACTGAGGAAAGGACTTTGTTTACTAGCAAAGAGTATCATTATCTTTCTGTGAATAAAGAATCAAATGGCACCAGCATGGGTTCACTTCAGCTTCAGCTGGTCTGCCATGGGTCCTAACCCTAACCCTTTCTCCCTGACATCCTCTGTACAGCACTGTCTCTCTTCTTTGCATTTGTAGTTTTGCTTCTGTGACTGTCTTGAAGGAGCAAAACTGCCTGAATTCTAACTGGAAGAAAAAAAAAACCCAAAATATTTTATTTTTTCTTACTTTGCCAGAGCTTCTCATTATAGAGCTACATAAACTTTACAGCTGGCACAAGAGAAACAGGGAGGGACGAACAGGCAGAGGATCACAGCATCTTGTCTGAGATTCTCTGTAACTCCTGGGAAATCTTACAAAAAACTCTCAGCGTGTGCCAGGCATCTGTGCTCTCTGAGCTACAGTCTTAATTACTGCTGTTGTTGCTTTCTGCTGCCTTCTGATCTCTGTAATGAAACCTGTCATTCACTTTGTGACCACTGCATCAGTAACCAGTTTAAAGCAAGCCTTCAGATCCATCATTTAGTCCTTGTCAGGACTTGGTGTGTTCAGTAGTCTGGGATGTAGCTTTCTTATGTTTTTATCTGTCATAGTAATAATTACATGCAAAGGGACAGTGTTTCTTCCATTCTTAGTCTGAAGTAGTGAAACACACCAGATTTCTTCTAACTGCCTAGAGAGGGGGGGAAGGAGAAAAGCAGAATGCCTTATTTTTGAGTCACTGTATCCAGTGTCAGCCAGCAGATTTATACTCTTCTGCTTTTTGTTTTGGTTCAGTTTGTTCTTTGGAGCATGGTGGACAGTCTAGAGGGGGAAGATACTGGCTTGGCAGATGCAGAGTCTGAGGCCCAGTGGCTCCATTCCAAGTATCAAAGTTAACATTTCTCAAAATGCTCACTTCTGCACTAAATAACAGGCCTGACTGGGCTGTGCAGTTACATTTAGGCTTTTCCCTCTGAAGTCTGGACAGTGTTTCCATCTGTGTGTTGTCCACAGAATCCAGTCCCAGTGCATTTGAAATGCACTGAGGCACAAAGAACCCTCAGGCTATGCTGCCACAGCAGCAGCAAATACATCAGGGTGAGCACTGGAGGAGATGCCTGGCAGGTGATAGAAATATTTGCAAAACTTGATCTGATCTCAGCCTTGGAAACTTGTTTCTCCAAACTTTTTTCCCCTTCTCCATCAGCATCGAGCAAGGCTGCTTCTATACAGAAGCTTTTCTACAAAGCTTAGAGGAGAATTAGTTTTTCACTGAGGCTTTTCTTACCTACTGATTGATTTAAGATGTTTCTTCATGGCACCACTGAACTGTTTTATAGAAGTTTTGGGGGTGGGAAGCCACGTCAGTTCTTTTGCAGATACTTTGTCCATGTTTGGTTGTTGTAAACTGGTATGGCCGTGTTTTAGTAGCTGCCTCCATTTCTGTTCATCAGTTCTTGAGATGCTGCAGTCCAGTAGAGTTATTTCTTGGTTTTACTTCATTTCCCTTCTGCAGTTTAAATATAACTTTTCATCTTGAGTTTTGAAACAGCAGTAGTCTTAGATCTTTCTATTTAGTTTAAATAAATTAAAACCTGCTTTAATTAAATAAAAAGATATAACACTTCTAATTCCAATATGCACATTTTACTCCCTTATTTTTTAAACTAAGACATTTAGAGTAATCTAATGCTGTGATATTGTGTAAGTGGCTCAGAATCTGAGCTAACTATTTTAGCATTTTATTGCCCAATAGGAAATTTCTGAGCAAGCCTCACTTTGTCCCGGGCCCATTTCCTCATCTTTCTTTTTGTTCTTATAGGTATAGTCTGATTCATTCTCCTCAAGAGATTGGATAGAAATAATAATATCTTCATAGCTCTGATAGAAGCAGGTGGAAAAAATGGGGCAGAAGCAGAGACAGCTTCATTAGGAGAAAGCAGTAGGTAAGCTTTGGGATAAATAGTGAAGAAAAAAATGATCAGGAAGGTAAGGAGCAAAGGCTTATTTGAAAAGGGACAACCTTGTTCTGGAAAATGGTCTCATGGGAGACCAAATGTTCCAGAGGAATAAAGCCACTGATGCCACTATAAACATTCTACCTCTGCTAACACTGGTAACATTAGCCTTAATTCAGAACTCTGTTATAATCCTATACTCTAAAATCAGATCCAAACCCAGCATGCTGTCTAGAGAGCTGTTCAGTTCCACATACAGTATTTAAAGTCCGTAGAAGTAAAGTCAAAAGTGATCTCTGGAGCTGAGAGCATCTTCAGAGCCCAACAATTGCTCAGCGGACTTGCACATTCGTGGTCAGAGTTTTGAATTTAGGAACTTGAATTATGCCATAATATCACTTCATAAATATTTCTTGCCCTATGTCCTGTTTTTGTGTTTTAAATGTCTTATGAGAATTGAAATCATATCTTTTGAAAAACATGAAATAAAGTTGTGTCTTTCTGATTTATCAGGTGTAAGCTAGGAAAGAGTAAATATTCATAATATATGACGAGATAAAAAATACTGCTACTACCCATCTTCATGCTTCAGTTCTCAATTTTAATGAGCTCTCTTTGGAACAAGATGAAATAAATACCTGTATGACATGTAGTTGTGACTGAAAGATAGAAAGCAAGTAGCTAGAGAGTTTAACCTTATGTGTAATGCACCATCAACAGTAAGCAGGAAAGATAATTGCAAATTTCCTTTTCATTCAGGTTCTTTCCTCTTCATAAATTCCTTGTTAGTCCCTAGTAAAGAGAGGAACTACAAAATGAAGCAATTGTTTTAAATTGTACAATGCTTCTGGCAGTGATGTACTGGTGTTTATGCAGGAATTATTTATCAGAAGTACAGATGAGGAGGGAAGGATACATGCTGTATTATTCGCTCACAGAAAAAAAAATCAATCCGTTCTCATAAATAATACACAAAATTCTCAGCAAGATATAAATTCAATACACTTAAGATGTCACCAGGGTTCTAGGCCTGACTGACCAAATTGCTGGCTGGGCAAGGGCTTTATTCAAGTTCAATTGCTGGCAAAATCTAAGTTGTATTTGCATCACAGCCTCTGGAGAGAGAACAGTTTCTCTCTCTGGATAGCTGAACAATCAGTAAGTCACTGCACTAAGACACAGGGAGAACAGAGGGTTGCTCCTACCTACTTTGGGAGGTCAAGCAAAACTGCTGGGTGGATGGACACTACTGACAGGCTTCCTGCCTTAAACTGAAAGAATGCGAGACTTGTACATATGGATGTACAAGAGCCAAGCTGGCAGCCAAAACACAAAGAACAGTTCTAGGATTTTGTTAGTGCAGTGAGCTCCAAATGCTGAGAGGAGAAATTTCTTAGTACTTTGTGCATCTGCTTGAGTCTAGGCCTGCATCTCCCTTGACTCTGCTTCAGCAGCAGCACTGCAGTCAAAGGAAACAGATCAGTAGGACAGAGTTTTATGCTGTTTGCCTATAGCTATAGGATGTCTTTCATGTGATTGTAGCTGCCTCTATGCTCAAAGGTAATGCAGAAACACAAGCAGGAAACTTGTGTGCCTTATGTGGAGCCCACAAAATATAAATGAGTATTTAATGCTTGAAATCATCTCGGGTCAGCTTTCTGCCAGTAAGTGTGCCTCAGAATTGAAGTTGTGCAATAATCTGTTCTGACAGCTAGGCATTTGAAAAACACTAACTACTTTTCCCACATCTTCTGCTGTTGTTTTTTAGTTGCATTCATGCTATTTTCTAAAACATCCTGATCTGGTTAGTATTACTTAATCACATTTTAGGATCATAACAATAGGGGTTTGAAGCTTCATGAATTCAGAAACTCCTAGTTAGACTGAAATCACTCTAACTTTGTGAAAAGAGCCTTTTTCTACCTTAAAATGTTAAAAAAGGAAGATGTTAAATGATTCTGTGATTCTAAGGAATATATCCAGCAGATTTTGTGAACATAAACAATACACATTTTTTCATTATTTGAAATCAAATCATTGTTTGTTTCTTCCTCCTTTCTGGTTAATATCACCAAGATTCCATAGGAAGCATTTGCCAAAGAGGGACCTTCTGTTTCTGGTATTTGTTCTCATTCTGTGGAATGGGCAGATAACCGTTTGCTCAACGGAAGCATGTGGAAACACTGAAATAGTATCTGATTTATCTGAAGGTGCTTTTCTAAATTGCTGTTAGGTAATAGAATGTGACTGTAAAGGCTCTGTCACAAAATCCCCAGCCCTTGATAAGCAAATATGGCAAGGTCAGAGTATGGTTGGAGTTCTAGGCGGTGTTTTCCTGGGATGATAAGGAAATAGATTTCTTTGTTAAAGCTGGGTTTTGTAATGGTGCATGACATTGCAAGGACGATGCCAAGACATTCAATTACATTTTAGAAACAGAAGCCCTGGTCGTTGAATGGGAATTGTAAACTAGGAACTTGGTAATAAAAGGAAAGAACATAAATAAACTACAGTTTCTATAACTTCCCAGTAAGGCAGTAAAACAAAGTTCGTAACAGAGAAATTTTCTGTTATGTAAAACAATGCATAGATAGAAGCATTGCTTTCAATATCACTGCAATCTCTATATGTCTTATAATGTGCCAGGTTTATGTAGTATACTAAGAGCTGAATAACTGTGATTCAGGCAAGCACAGAGTAGAAAGTTATCAGTACTATTTGACTTTCCATAACATCTTTTCTTCAGTAGATTCACTGAAAAAACGTTAACCTACTTCTCATTATCTCCTGAGTAGAAACTGCAGGATATAAACTACTAAGCAAAGTCATGGGCAGCTTGTTGCAGACCATATTTTGTTGTAAACTCAATAGTCTATATGCGAATCATTCATCAGGAAGGAGCATTTCAGTGTGGCAGCAGAGGTATAGATACTTCTGTTGAAATCTGCAGAAAATTTGCAATCTAGCTCTAATTTGAGCTAGCCGAACACTCTTACAGTATCTGAGGGAAGTCCTGTGAAATCAACAGGAGTTACTTCCTACTGGTTTAGAGGGTGCTGTGGTACCTTGTTGAAGAAATTGGTTCTAATGGTGTAGTTTATGCTAAGCTAAGGTTCATGTAGTTTGAAATTATCTGTGCTGACCATAGTGCTTCACCACACAGCTGAATGCTATGGAGTCTGTGCTGATGTTTGGGTTCAACACACTGCACAATACATTAGTGCAGGCTCATGAGGCTGCTTCTCTACCACACAGTAGATTGACTATCCTCTGGCTTCTGTCTCTTATACCATGGCTAGTCTACTAACTTGCCCCAAAACCAGTCAGTCCATGACCATCCTTCTGGATTTAGACATTTATTAAGTCACTGATAAAAAAACTATTGAGACTGCGCAGACAATTGCAAAAAAACTTTGTTAATAAAGTGCTGATCATGCAGCACTTTAATCAGAAAGTGTTCCAAGGAGACAAGTAGAAGTTGCATCCTTAGCTAGATACTGCCTCATGCTTTCCTGCCGCCACACAGCATGCAGAATTCCCAAGGACCTGTATTTATTGCAGGCGGTTTACTAGTGTTTCTCCTTAGAATTAGCAGTGTTATGTTATATTTATCCTGGTATGTTATAGAACAGGGTATGCTGCCAGGCATCTTGCCATGAATGCTGTAGAACAGAATAGAGAAGCAGAGTGGGTGTGGTACTTAGGATCCCAAGCTAAAATTCTGCACCAAGCAAGACCAGGAAAAGGCATGTGAATACTGGTGTGGTAATAAATAAAAAAATAAGCAAGCTATTGTTGGAAAAATAACTGTGTGGAACCACTCCCAGGATGCAGGATGCTTAGCAATATCAGATTGAAAGTCAGTGTCAGAAGATTCATGGTTACCAAAACAAGTTCAAAATTTCATGGACTAATAGTTGAAAGAACTATTAACTGTACCATACAAAAATATTTTGACTCTTTCGTTGCTGGATGCATTTTTTATATAGGAATTATCTGAGATATTAAAGCAGTTCATAGTGAATTTTTTTCTCACAGTATCTCTGTCTGTCTGATAAGAGAGAACTCCACCTACAGCAAGTCTGGACTTGTATAGCACTCTCAGTACTTTCCATTAGACCCACCTTTACTGACTTTCTCAAAGTAACTTTGTGTCAAGGAAGCATTTTTAATTCTTAACACCTTACTGATTTCTTTACAGTTCATCATATCACTGAAATGAGTTCTTATCCCCTGGGAAGAAGAAATTTCACTGCAATTCAGACATCTTCATAACACAGTAGTGTATAGCAGATTCCATGGTGCCATGTCCCACAAACCCAAGAGACTTGTGTCTTCTTTTTTGCTACATATTGCACAACTCACTATTTTATTTTTATGTTTTCTGAGTGCTTGCTGGATGCTGCCATCCACTAATCCCAGGCATGGCATTTATCTAAGATTTTCTGTTGTTCTTGGTCTTTAGCATGGTTTGATGCTGTGGTAAATAGAAAGGTGATTGTTATCGTTGGTAAAGTAAATATGTATTTAATGAGGGGGCTATAAGTGAATGGGGAGTCGGTTTCAGTTTCTATTACTCTGTGCTTTTGGATTCTGCTCTTGCAAGGAAAGAAGTGTTTAGATTCTGAATAGAATACAGAGTTCAAATTGCTATTCTTTTGTTTATGGACTTGTATGTGAAAATTAGCTTTTTAAGTTCATTGAGATATTGTTCTGCTCTGTGGTTCCAGCTAAGACAAATTTGTTCAAACTTAATGGAATTTGAATGAAAGAATTGTTTATGTAGAATATGCTCAAATGTTGCTGTTAGGTTTACAATTGCTGAGAAGCAGGATATGCGTAGGACTAGTGTTACTTACTGTTACCATAGATCTGGACTGGTTGAGGTTGGAAGGCAATCTGTTCCAATCCATCTGCTCAAGCATGGTCACTTAGTGCCCAAGACCTTGTCTGGACAGCTTTTCAGTATCTTCAAGGGTGGAGACTCCACAATCTCTCTGGGCAAACTGTGCCAGTGCTTAGTCACCCTTCTGGTAAAAAAACTCCCTGATGTTCAGAGGCAGCCTCCCATGTTTAGGTTTGTACCCCCTGCATGTGGTCCTGTCACTGGGCACCACTGAAAAGAGCCTGGCTCTGTTGTCTTTGCAGCCTCCCCTCAGCTTTACATATATTGATAAGATCCTCCTGAGCCTTCTCTTTTTCAGGCTGAACAGTCCCAGCCCTCTCAGCCCTTCCTCACAGGAGAGATGCTCCAGTTCTGAATCATTTTTGTGGCCCTTCACTGGGGTCCACATGTCCATTTGGACAGTATGTCCATGTCTTGTACTCAAAAGTCAGAAGCTGACAGTACTCCAGGTTTGGCCTCAGTAGTGCTGAACAGAGAGTAAGGGTTGTCTCCATGGACCTGCTTTCTCTAATGCAGCCTGGGATACCATTTGCCTTCTTTGCCAGCAGGGCACATTGCTGGCTCATGTTCAACTTAGTGTCCACCAGGACTCCCAGGTACTTTTCTGCAAAGATGCTTTCCAGCTGGCTGGCACCAGCATATATTAGTACATGGGGTTATTCCTCCCCAGGTTCAGGACTTTGCCCTTCTCTTTTTGTTAACTTCCTGAGGTTCCTGTCAGCAGAATTCTTCAGCCTGTTAAGGTTGCTCTGATTGGCAGCACAGCCCTCTGATGTTTCAGCCACTCTTGCCAGTTTGTCATCTGAATGCTTGCTGTGCATTCAGCCCCATTCTCCCCCATCATCCAGATCATTAATGAAGCTGTTCAGCAGGACTGGACCCAGTATTGATTCCCAGGATACACCACTAGTCTATGAGGATCTTATGGGAGACAGTGTTGAAAGCCTAGACCAAAGTCTAGGTAGGCAAAATCCATCTCCCCTCATCTACTAAGGCAGTCACTTTAACATAAAAGGTTATCAAGCTGGCCAAGCATGACTTCCCCTCGGTATATCTAGGAGGATTCTTACACACTGCAGTTCTTTAAACAAGCGTTAAGACTTGATAAGATATGCTGTGGTTTTACTGTTGGGAGAAGAGAAGAACAGAGATAATTTTGTGCCTGAGAATCTGTCTGTGTAGGAACCAGAAATTTTTGCCAGGCTGGATTTTTTGAAAAGGGATAGTTCAAGGGTCTGTGTAAGGCATGAACTATATGCACTAGTACAACAGATTATACTTTCAGTTTATGCTATGCCTTTTTGACCATTTTCTGTCCTGAATACAAGCTGGTCTCTGAAAACATGACTTTTGAAGCTCCTCATACTGGTGGCACTGGTGCCAAAATGGGGTTTTAATGGCTGTATCAAACAAAGACTCAAATCATTTAGAAACCTGTGGAAATCAGAGGGGCCATCACTGGCTTTTCTGCAGGAGGCAGCATTTTTGTCCTTCCAGTGCAGCAACAGGAGAGATATTTTGTGTCCTTAGCCTTTTTGCATTAGCAGCTACTGCTGCTCTTCAGTGCCTGCCACAGTGCCACCCACCTGCATGGCCACAGTGCACTGCTTCATCCTGGTGTCTTCAGTTTCCACTTCTCCTTTCCCCACTGCTTGCTCATTGCATCTGAGAGCTTCTGCCTCAGTCAAATATTAGTAAGAAGCCATCATTTCTATTAAAAACATTGTTGGTTTTTAAGAAGTGCTTGAAGGGAACCATAGAAAATTCTGATCGCTTCTCAGAAATGAGACTGAATTGCAGAAATGTCTTCAGTGGAATTATTTACTGGTATGATGGTCAGTGCAGTCACTATGGCCATGCAGAGGTTGTAAGGACAGAGCATTGCATAAATGTGGGAACACTATGTTGTGTTGAGTTGCACCACACAAAACAAGCAGTTGCATTTTACAAGGCTTCTTGCTATGATTTAATTCACAGCAGCTCAAAAGTGTAACCTGAAACATTTATTTTATGAACTAAACTTTGTGTCAGTCTTGTTAATAGAAGCTGCAGAGCATGATGACAGGTTAAGCAAAGATACAGTATGGGTCCTGTGATTTTTGTGCTGCTTCTCACAAAATCTAGTTAAAGATGGAGGTCAGAGCAGAAGATTGCTTGCTTATGAAGGAACCAGCTGTGCACTGGACACTGGGCTGTGGACCCTCTCCTGTTGTGTGATGGGGGCCAGCACTGACTTGGGCTCCTCTCCCAGGAGATGGGATTTTTTGTGAAGAGATGTGTGTCAAGCCAATCCCTAGCCTGGCTGCTCTTATCTGGGAACTTCATCCAAGCAGAAATGCTGGAGCTGTATGATTTATGCCTGTTCTGAGCTGCTTGAATTTACTGGAGTTATTCAATTGCAAGTGCAGTAAACCTGACAGAACTAAACTTCAGGTTTCAGCGTGGGAGAATAGGGAGGTGTGGGAAGAAGGAAGAAGATAGGGAATGGGCTTTTTTCCTCTATATTATCAGGTAGACAGTGACCCTTTTCCCAGACACAGCAGATCAAGGACAGTTTGAAATAAGGAGGCATCTCTTCCTCTACACTTCACAAGTTAAAGTTCTCATTTTGATGGGCATACATTATGCATCACTTTTCCTCATCTTACAAACTGTTAGGCATTTGTGAATCTACCATACTAATAATGTACTCTTCCCACTAGTACAGAGCTTTGTCCCCTACTGGCACCTCACCTAAGCAAGGAAAGTGTTGACCTTGGCTGCCAGGCACACAACAGTCACAGTTCCTGCTGAAGTGGTGTCTGGGACAGGGCACAGATGATGATCCTGGTTTTCACGGTGCATTGGCTGCAGTTTGCAGGGAACAGATGATTTGTGGCAGAGAGACCAAAAACTCACTCCTCCTATTTCAGATTAAAAATCCAGCTCCATTTTATTTCTGAGTCCAATCCCAGCAAATGACGAACACTGTCCAAGATGCTGATTTTACCCACTGATCACAAATAACAGTGGGACAATGCACTAGTGGTCATCTGTGATAGTCCCAAAAGATTGGCCTCTTCCTTATTTTTAACAATTATATATGTGTTCTCCAGACCTTATCCAGAGTAATGCAAACGGCATCAGCCTAAATTCAGGTGGTCTGAGCATGAATTACTTAGTCTGAGAAAACAGATCTCTAAGTATGCTTTTCCAGTCAGTTAAATTAATTTTTCTTCCAGGGGAAAAGGGAGGCACATTTGTCCTGTCAGGTGAATGAAATAGATTTGATGGCCTGGTGATAGAGATCCCAGCAGTTTCAGGATTTTCACTTGGGTGGGAAGGGACTTGCAAAGTAGTCATGCTTGTGCAGGGCTTTATTAAGTCAAGAGCAGGGAGAAGAACTTGGTGTTTGTACTGGCATAAAAGTGATTCGGCATGAGCTCAGTTTTACTCAGCAGCTTTAGTTCTGGGGCCAGCCTGTAAGCTCAGGAGGAAAATATCTCATCAGCTGGTCCAAATGCTGTAGGGCGGTTTCTTTTTAAGAACTGCCATCAAGTTATAACATAGTTTATCTTTTAATGAAATAACATCCCTACCCTTAAATCGTAATTTGACGTAGGGACTCTGAACCTTTTAAAAATAACATTCATAAAACCATGTACATGTGTTGTATGACTGTGCTGGAGGTTGCGAAGGTGTTACCCTTCACTTCAGAGGAAGAGGCTGAGTAGGGTTTGAGTGTGCATGTGGTGTCACCAGGGAAGTCTGACACACAAGGGTGTTGATTTGCACTACATTTTTTGCATCCCAGTCACCTGAGCTAGAAGGGTTACAAAGCTCCACGAGCTGAGCTCATGCACAGCAGTTTCAAGAACAATCTGTGCAGCACTCTCTTTTTACTTACTTCCTTTTCCAATTAATTTTTTTATAATTGAAATTACAAGGGAACTGACATTGCAAACACTAAATCAGTGATAATAGTGAAAACAGGAATGTCAGGGATAGGGAACAGAGAGCAGGAACAAACAAGCTTAAAAAGAGCAGGAGGCTTACAACATCCTCTCAGTCTTGCTATAGCCTGCCTGTACACGTGAGCAGTGAAGGCAGCTTGTGACTCTGAGCAAACACCCACAGCAGTATGCTACAGGGCAACAATAAAATCCCTTTCAGCTAATTACTGAAATAGTGTCCATTGCTAACAGAGTGCCAGTAGTGGGAGGCCCATGAGTGACTTATGCCGTGTTTTGTTGATGGTGTTCCAGTGGACTTCAGGGATTTCCTTGCAGAGCACCAACAGCTGTGCTGGTTTATCAGTTGTGCTGCTCCTTGCTCGTTTGTGGCTTATTTCTAGGCGACCTCTTGGGGCCCAGTGTCGTCATCACTGATGCATGACTAAGACCTCAAGGTTTAAGAATAAGGAAACTGAGTTTTTCATTCCAGACTTCACTTTTAATTCCTATAGAAATAAAATATTCTTCCCTCCTGCCCAAAATACAAAGACTAACTGCTGAAGATCCCACAGGTAGTATGCCAAGCTGGGAGCTGATCTGATCATCTGAAGCTGCAGCAGAGAGCAGGCAGCTCTGTGTGTACCTGCTAATTAATGGCTTTCCAAGGAAAACAAGGGATCATCAATATCTAGAAAGGCCACCTAGGGAGCAGGATTCTGGTACATCTTTGCTGTGAGCTCAGAAATTTTCTCAGGAGAGTGGGCAGTGTCGGGAATAGCAGTAAATTCAAATTCCAGCAAGTCACATGTTCTAACGCAAAAACTGAAGTAAACCAAATGCCTCCTCTACCCATGTTTTCCTTTTTCATCTTGGTCCATTATTTTTCAGAGGCCAAGTTTTCTTCAGGCTACTTTTTCTTAGCTTTTTCCTTCAACTGAATTAATTCTTTGTTTTCTTGGAAATGGGCTTCGTCTTCCTACGCTGTATTTTTTTTTCATCCTTTCTCCTTTCCTTCTAAAAAAGTTCAGCTGAAAGAGCTGGCATCACCACACAGTGCCTGCTTCTGGGGTAGGGGGCACCACTGGGCACCAGCATGCAGGAGAGTAGAGGTGGCATTCCCCTCCATGGTTATTAGCTACTTTCAGCGTGGATGTAAGCTCTCTTTATAGTCAGTGGAGAGAAACAGGCATTTTTTGGACACTAATGCCCCAAAGGAAGTTAAATTATGCTAGATAAGGTTGAGGCAAAACACACCTAGACTCTTTAGTGTCCAGATTAATCAAGGCTGTGACTATGTTTAATCAATACCTCACTCTTTGAGTCTACTGCTGACCTAGTGGATGACTTGGGCAAATCACTTACCATTGTGTAAAGTGGAATAATGTCATGTTTTTACTGAAGTTTATAACTTGGTGAAGTTTTACTTTAGCTACAGCTGGTTTTGGCTTTGTGCAGTGCTGTTATCCTATGTTACTTTTGCTTTCATTTTTTAACCTTTGGACTCTTCTGCACTAGAAGTTGTGTCATTTTGGTAATTGGCAAGGGCTGGCCCAACATCTGCAGATGCAGGGATCACAGCTGGAGTTTAAGACCCCTCTCTTTACAGGCCACAGCTTCCTTTATCCAGAGAGCAGCAGGATATTGTGGGATAGCATTTCTAAGGTTGTCAGTTAGTTCTGCAGGAACTTTGACCCTTGGTAGCCCAAAGATTTATAGCTTTCAAAGTGTGCTGATGGAAAAGTCTCATGCTGTGATAAAACAAAATGCATGAGAAAGAACAGCTTTCCAATGCAAACCCCTTTGGTTATATCTTCTTTCACTTCCTTCCCATTACCTAAGCAGAAGCAAACATGGAACAGCAAGGACTGTAAAAGCAATCGTAGTGCAGAGAAGCTGCTTATAGTTTTATCCCAGCTGACTAGTTGTTCTTCCTACTGGTACATTCAACCTAAAGAGAAATTGATACAGAAGATATGTTTTCCATATCCTCAGATTTTTGGCGGTTGAACACACCAAAAATACAGATGAGAGAGGAGGACATAGTCTGAAAGCAGCAAGAACTGTCTACATTTCAGCTTGCAGAGTGGCTGAGTTTTCCTTGTATGATTTGGAGAGTGGGTATCAGGACAGGCTGAGTGTGCTTTCTTCAGTTACATGCCATGTGGGTTCAGTTTTAAAACTCTAATGCCTGCAAGTCCTGCTTGCAGAGTTTACTCTGCTACTACTCACAGATGCCTTTCCTCTATAGAATTCTTTAATTATGTGGAATATAAGTTAAATCCTACTTTCTGTGCTGCTAGCAAAGCTGCAGCTGGCTAATGGAGGCAGCCTTGAAGTAGTGTGTTCTGAATCACCAGCTGTTCTTCCCGGGATACATTCCTGGAAGAGAATACATCAACAATTTCCTCCAAGACAATTGACTAAAACACTAGCACTCATTGGTGTGTGATATCTTTAGCCTGATCTCTTAAGAGTGCTATAGCATCATACTTGGCCTTAAACCATTTTCCTAGAATGGTTTAATCTGAAAGTCAAGTACACAGAAAGGTCATTAGTAACATATAAGGAATCTTGCAGCTGCCCAGGATGTGGCAAAATAAACTCCAGAATCTTTAAAACGTCATTTACACAGTACCCAGTCCAAGCTTAGAGCTGTTCGAGTGCCTGTGTCCTTTTAAGTTCAGGCCAGAAAAATTCTGTTGTGTCATCCTTCTTCCAAGACTCTTCTTTACTTATACTAAAATGAATAAAATCCATTTTTAGAATTATAAAGTGAGAAAATGCTTATGCTAAAATAAGTGTAGAAGAATAGGAGTCATTGGAGGATTTGAAGATAGGACATCTTGTTGAGTGTTTTCAAATGAATATCAGATTCCTTCTCATCTCAGACCAAACTGTATCAAGTAAAAATACCAATGTAAACTAGGAATAATGGCTTTACAGTAGCTGTAACTAGCTTTGTTCCAGGAAGCCACTTTTTCCTTACCTCTGTACTTTAATTATTTTAAGCACCTCCTTTCTTATTCCCTTCTCACTCCTAGCATGACCATATCTGTTTAATATTCTCTTTTGATCCCCTCTAGCTTTTTGCTCTGAGGTTTGCTGCAGACAAGAACACTCTCCAAACTCAGATCTTTCCTTTTTCATATTGTCATTCAATCTCTTCAGATATTTCTTTTTTGCTTCTCTGGACCTATGTGCATTTCCCCTGCTCTTAAAATATTAAAGCAAGGTCCTTTTAGATAAAAGTTAGCTCAAAGTACTGTATATTAGTTTCATTGACTATGTTCTATAAAAAGCTGTTATAAATATAGCTCTTTCCAAAGGAAGTATAAGCAAGCTAAGAAATTTAGATATAAGTATAAATATCCACCTACAATAAACATACGCAGGAAGCTGTGAATAGAAGTATTTACTATGTGAGTAATTTCAGTTTGTCATTTACTAGAGCTAGATTTTATGGACGTTTTCTGCTGAATGTGATCTTGATATGCTCTGTGATTCTGTGAAGGTGTGTGAGTTTTTGTTGGTAGGAGTTAATGGCACAAACATAATGCAGCCTAGAGTGAAAATAGAAATTATGCTCAGCTTGTCTGTGGCATAGTTGCAGGGTTTCGTCTTCTCTCCAGCATGCTTCATGCTACTTTTTACAATAATTTTAACCACCAGATAAGGATTATTCCTCTTGGCCAAATTGTACACCTGCAAATTTTTACTTTTTTTGCTCCTTGGTTTTTTTTAGTTCTCTGCTTATAATCCCAGGTTTCCTTTATACAGCAGCAGAAGCCTCTGAGGGAATAGGAAAGTTACAACAGTTCCCTTTTAGAGATCTTTTAAAATTAACCAAAATAGCTTAATCACAAACTGTCTTATGTCAGTGTTAAAATTAAACCAATCCCTTCCAGGGAAGGATCAGGCCACCCAGCTGCACAACTTCAGTTTCATCAGGGAAACTTCTCTGAATCTTAAGTGGGTGAGGCTCTGGCTCCATTTACTGAGAAAAATTGTTAAAAATATGTCCAGACTTCTGCAATGCCAGCTCTTCCTTGAAAACCTGACATTTCTGGGGCAAGAGGGAGGGGGGCTTCCTGAGACTCCTCATGTACTTGGCATGATGACAAGTTTCTTAAAAAAGGAGTACTATAACACATTTACAAGCCTGTTAATAACAAAACAGAAACTGAAACTACTGATGCTAATGAGATCCTCGAGGTTATTCTGTTTAACTCAATGGCTATTTGACAGAAATTAAATCCACTTACTCATAAGATCTTTGTTCAGTCAAAGCTTCTAGGTTATAGTAATTTTTCAAAAAGAAAACACCAACTTTCTAAGTTTTCCTGAACATGTCACTAATATGCCACTCAAATCTCTTGATGAAAACCCAGCATTGATCTAAAACAGTGTTACAAGTAAACAGTGAAATGCAAGGAAAAGGCAGCTACTTTACTGGAAACTCTTAATCCAAAGGCTATTTCTGCTGCATAGGCTCCAAGCAGCTGCACAATATGACGTGATTATCTGAAAGGCTGTACCTTGGAGTAAAAGGAACACTATTGATTTTCATTTTGAAGAGTTACTGAAACCTAGGAGGAAAGGGAGTGAGGGATTTTTGAATTCCAGGTAAAGTAAAAGAGAGATAATGACAACTGCAACAAAGGTAAGCAGATGGGAAGCCTAAATGTCTGGCTGCCTTTAAAACTGCATAATTCTGCACCAGCAAACTTCGGGGAAACAGTCAGGTTTGTTTTCCTGGAAGAGATAATAATGTAGAAACCTCTTCTTGTGGCTTTCTTTAATCACATGGAGGGATGGTGTTAAAAGCCAAAGGCACACAGAGAGACACTCCCTTTGAACTACAAAAGCACAATACATCCTAGGCTCAGTTCACTAAACAGGTGATTTACTGAAAGTTACAGTCATCTCTCATGTTGTGGTGACATCCTGTAATGACTCTTCTAGCAGCCATTCTTGTTACAGTGTTGTTAGGACAACTCAAGCACAGTTAGGCTGTCACTGGAACTGACATTAACATGCATGTACAATGTTGCAAGTTTCTTTTCCAGCATTTGTGAGTCTATTTGACAACAGATGTGAAAATCCACTTAAAATATATTAATTGGTTGAGTTTCTCCAGAACTGTACCTGGGAACATTTTACTTAAGCACAGTAGTATTGTATTTGATTTCAGATTTAGAGTTCACCTGTTTCTTCTAGTACAGATGGAGATGTGATTTTTTGCAAACATATGGGCACAAATAACTCCCTGTTTTGTATCCCTTTGGTGTTTTCTAGAAGGACTGAGTTGCTCTGGAACACCTTGAGAAAGCACAGTTATACCAAATTCTGGTACAAGCAGAAACAGAGACCCACCCATGATCCTATCAGGAACCTTTGTGTTACAGAAGTGCATTGCTGCTCAACAGAAGGGTACAAAAAGTTAATTTGCCTTGCCCAGTCCTTCAAGGGCTGTGGAGTTGCATTTAGATGAGGTGACTGTAGTGTGACAAAGCAGTTGCTTTGCTAAGTTAGAGCTAACAGGAGGGATGGTTATAATCCCTTTTGTTCCCCCTTTGGCTGTCATTAAATCTATATATTGGAAAAAACAGATATATTTGGCACCCAGCCTCAGCTCACACCTCCCTGCTTAGGTCTTTTTAAAATTATATGGCAAAGCAGTTCCCCAGGTGATCATACCTAAGCCTGAAGTTCCTTGAGCATTAGCAAAGATTTACATGAACTGAGGAATCAAAGGGTTACAATTAGGTAAGAGCCTTCTGCACAGTAGAGGAACAGAAGAAGGAAAGCCCCTCAATAACACTATTCAAATTGAAACAATTCTATTCCCAGGCTAATAATCTTTCCAAGAGAATTAGTAATCATATGTGAAAATCCTAAACTGATATGACTATGGTTTTTAGCTGTGTCTTTTGGGATTTTCGAATGAAACACAGACAAGAGCAAAATCCTCAAATGAAATCTCAGTGTTAACTCATATCACATTCTAAAGAGCAGAACAGAGCCTCTAAGAATCCTAGCACTGGCAAGCTGCTGAAGTATAATAGCAACCTAATTCAAGTTTATTGTTGATGAGGTGTCAAATAGAAGACATATATCCTGATCTGCACTTTGATTCTCCTAGCTTAGGTCACACACTTTCTGCCTGCATGAAAACCCAACAGCTGGCAAGGAAGCATTTCTGACTTTCTTGAACTCCAACACCTGAGCTTCCTCTCAACTACTTATATCCTGTTTCTGTTACTGTCAGAGCTATTCAGGCTCTTTACAGTTTGATCTGATGAGCAAAGGCCAGGTGGTGTTTTTTGATGGATCATTAAACAGTGAGCAACCCTTTCTACTGAAAGCAAGGCTCATGACAAATCCTAGAAGTGAGCATACCTGTTTTGCCAGGCTGATACATGCATGGCTTAGTCCCGCTTTTGTTTCCTCTACAAGCAATAGCAAAACTCCCCCAGGCTCAGTAGAGATTCATGGAAGTATTTGGTTTTTGAAACATTCTCTTTTTCATAATTTTGCTCTTGGGAAGTGGTTGTCTTAAGTTTATGGATGGTCTTGCCTTTTCACAGCATTCCATTATCAGACATGAGAATCCTAAGGTAGCTGTTTTATTTGCTAAAAACCTGTTTATTTATTTTTTCCCTAATAGTCAAGTTATCCAGAGCACATGTTCCAAACAGATTCAGCATTGGGAGATGACTTAGTTTTAAGTCCTTGTTACCTCTTTCAGAAGGTAAGGTCCTGCACTACATTGGCTTCTGTGGAGGGGGGGAAAGCTCCTTGGTGTTTGGAGGCTGTACAAACAGTAATTAATGCATCTCTGGGCTGAGAAGAGGAAAGCAGAGATCTACAACCTGCTGCTCCCAGTACGCCCTGCACCTGAGAAATCCTGTGATTCAGTCATTGCTCCAGATGTATTTCTGGGTTTTTGTATAATTGTTAAAACTTTATTCCTTTTCCTATGCACACTTAATTGTTCAGATGCTTAATTCCTTTCCCTGGACTTGTTCCTGGGTTATCAGCTCCACTTCCTAAAGTGGCTGAAGAAAACAACACAGACTGGAGTACTCTAAAGGAGTACAAATCTTTGCAAGTCTGAGCTCCAACATATAAGTATATATTGTAATTTAAGCTTATAGTAAAATTAACAAAGCTGTACCAGATTTGGAAAGTTTACTCTCAATATTGAACCATACAGAGAAGAAAACTTGAACTGATTCATAAGGCAGAAACTGAGTTCACTGAAAAGCTCATTGTTCCCTTCTTCCCCCATCAATAAAATTAGTAAGTATTGTTTCATGATTCTCTTTTCACTTTCTCGGCATTTAATTTCCTGAAGGATCATGTCTGACCAGCAAATTTAGAGGACTGACTGTGAGATGTGCTCTTTAACTGGAGTGGTTGTGTTGTAATTTTACAGTAAAATGTGGGGGGGTTGTACACCCTGTATGGAACAGGCCACTGGCTATTCTGTTTAGATTTGTGAGCATTATTAAGTCTCTTTAAAATGGCGTTAGCAGCAAGCAGCATTTCCACATGCAACTTAGCAAACTAACTACTAAACTGTAGTTAACAAGAGGAGATTATATTTATTCAACTTTTTCATGGCAGGTCAATCATTTTGTTAGCACAGGCAACAACATATTTGTGTTGTGCAACTCTTCCTAGGAACTGAACTGCACTGGAGGACAGAAAATCATGGGAAGTAGGATGGACTTGAATTAAAAGGAAAGATTTATTTGAATGCCTGTCCTGTTGACCTGGAGTGACATACTTTACAATCTGTGCTTCTCATTACACAACTAAGCAGAAGGAAAACCTGGAAGAGATTAAAGTAAAAGTGAGTAGATTGCAGTTATTTTGAATTTTTCCCTTAATCTGTTTTGATGTGGTGACAAGTGGTCTCCACAGGTCAAAACTCTGGATTCTGAAGAAACTTTGCAAGCTACTATTTTATAGAACTTCCTGAGCTGTGCTTGGCCAAAGCTGTCCTACTCTAAATACATAAATGACAACCTAATCTGTTGGACAGTATTTAAAATTCAGCTACTTCTGTGTTTTATAACTAGTGAGGCCAAGGTACTTTCATAATCTGCCCACAACATAAGAATTTATGACGCGGACTAAGGGAACTTCATAAATTGTTTCCACATGGTTATTTAAAAAGACATTGTCTTGCAAAGGTGTTTAATAGGGGTTTCTTCCCCCTCCTTTTTTAAGCTTGATTAAAAGACAATTAAGCTTGAAGAAAAGACAAATCATTAATTTCAGCTCAGTCACCAGAGGCTTTTAAAACTGACCTGCTCTAAGTTTAAACTTAAAAACTTTGTCACCACAGTAACATAATTTGTATGGCAATTAAGTGGTTTCACCAAATACCTGATGAGGGTTTAGGCCTTCCCCATTGTCAGTGGAAACCAAGCAGTTTCAGAGTTATTCTGGATTACGCAATATATCTGAATCTCGGAGTAAAAAGCTCTAGTTTAGCCACATAGTTGTTTTGCAGCTGGGACTCCTTTTTTATTATAGAGGTTACAGCTGGCAAGAGAACTTGTGAGAACCACCTGTATGTCCTTGCAGCTGTTTTTCTCGCTGTGCAATTCTTTCAAAATTCAGCTCATATTTTCTCTGGCTCTCTTGGGTGCCCTATTTCCTTCCAAAATTTCACAGCCTTCCAGGATGCTCTCTTCTGACATGCAACAGTCTTCCCAGGTTTCACACAATTTTTCTTTATAGAGAAAATGTTTTCTCTCAAGGTTAGTTTTAAGTGCAGTTCTGTTGACTTCACTAGAGATTGAATTAAGCCCTGTAAGTAACCCTGAAGACCACTGACCATTAATTAAACCTGGTATTTGCTTCAAGCTGGCCCTGCAGTGGGTTTTTTGGTCCATCAATGGCCAGCTTTCAAGCTTATGGCATTACAGGTGCAATTATAAATTCACTCAGTCTTTTTATTCCAGCTTGGAATTGCCTGTGGGTTGTATTGAGCGTTTATTTGTAATTGCCCTTGAGCTTCAGTTGGGCTTCTGTACAACATTAACAGGTAATGGTGTGTATACAGTGTAACTACACAGACTGTATGCAGCCTCAGCTTTTCCTTTCACCTCAATCAGTAGTTCAGGGCTGGCTGATGAACTGTGGTATTTCAAATTGTAAAGAGTCAGAAGATAATCTTCTTCCCCAGTAGAAATGTCACTACCAAAACCTTTCTATCTAGGATTCTAGTCCCAAAATATGTTTTGGACTGATTTTGGACTGCTGCATTTTGAAATCACTGTCTTCTTAAAACTGTATTGAAATCACAGAGAAAGTCAGATATGTAAGAGAGCAAGGAGAAAATTATATGGATGGCGGAGGACATCCCTGGACTGTGCAGTCCTCACTTTGCACTCGGTATATGGATACAGACTTACCTCTATTCTTCACTTGTGTTGTTTAATGCAAATTTGGAAGTCCTCTCAGGCATCCTGGGTGCCATTCTGGATCTGGTGTTGTGGTTTAACCCCAGCCATCAAGTAAGCACCACCGAGCTACTAGCTATAGTAGCTGTACTAGCTATTGTGAAGAAAATTATGTCCAACAAAACCAGCACACAATGAAATAGCTCACTGGAAACATGAACATGTTTTGTTCCACTGTATAACTACAGACTGTTGAATTCAGAATCATGTAAATAATGATGCTGTTAATAACTCTTTCCTGTAATTAAAATAGAACTGCAAAGGAGTTGGTTACATTGGGAAGAAAGAGGCATTTAATGAGTATTTCTATAATACTGATAAGTGGCATTAGGTTGCTGTGTGATGAGCCCCTGATTAAAAACATATTAATCATGTAAAGAAAGTTCCCCTTTTTTGACCACTCAGAAAGAACTTTACTCCCACAGCTATGTCTGGAGGGATTATGCACATCTACAAGAACAGCCCAATGGTCAGTGGATCTTACTCAGTTTTCATAGATACTTTTCTTCACTTAGCAAAGAACAAAAAAATAGCAAAATTCAATGTTAGTGAACACAAACCTTTGTGGTCCCAAGCAGAATCAGGACAGGCAGTAGGGATTTACAGAAGGAAACAAAATTTAAGAGTGATGAAAGGATTTATAATTCTTCTACGAATCTGGGAGGTACAAAAAACAATGCCTCTAATTGAAATTAAAATTACAACAAAAAGGTGATCCAACTTTGTCATGCTAATATTATTAAGAGGACCAGAATGAAGGAAGCTGAGCAAATGTAGCTTGTGGCACTGTTAGTTATTTGCTTTATTCTGTTTGGCTGCTATTCCATCCTCACAGTATTTGCCCCTATCATAGTTGAAAATTACAGGCTGTATGATCTTTCCTATGCACAAGCATCATCTTTATCATTCTTATCTTCAAAACCACATCCAAAGCATGCCACTGAAGTCAAGACAGAGGAAATACTTCTGGCATGTGGTTGACTCACCCATATGTCAGTCAGTTTATCTTTTGACTCTTTGGCTTTTGCTGCTTTGTCATACTTGGGTGGTAAGTACATATTAGAAGTTGAGCCTCTCTGCTCTCTCTGCGAGCCTGTGTTTCTGTCATTCCACAGTGACACAAAGAGCAAATCAGACCCCAAGTGTAGCAAATTTAGCTGCTAGGTTGGGAAATAATTGTGGAGGAAAAAGTTGGACACAGTGACAGGATCTGAGTACTATGCAGAAGTATAACCACAGGTGAGTCAGTGGCTATGAAAAGTCTTGAACTGCACTTCTTTGCAGTTGGGAAAAACGTCCTGGAAATATGCAGTTGTTATTTTACACTTTGCACAGAAAGCAAGGAATTAAGTTGCTGTTTCGCAGCCTTTGTCTCAAAGCTGAAATTAATGTATACATGTATTGCTCATGCAGCTGTCAGCACCATGAATGGAGGGGTGGAAAGAGAGCTGGAGACTGAATGATAGCCCAGCACAACAGAAGTGGCTAACACTGGATCTGAAGAAGGCTTAGGAGGTGGATACACTGTTCAATAGAGGATTAAGTACAGGCAGAGTGAAGAGTATTGATGGCTAGATACGGTCAGTGTGTTGCCCTATGGGACACTTTTTTTCTAGACACTTGAAAATAGCGTCAGTGCTGACTGCAGCTGAAGCCTCACTTCTTGTAAATTACTTCAATCATAACAGATTTAGTGTGACCACAGCTTCACAGTGAGTAAGGTTATGCTTGTCATTCAGGAGGCTCCTACTGAGCATTCAGTAACGTGGTTAAATTAACCAGGTTCTCTGAACACCCACAGTTCTACTAAACATTTGCTAAGGAATGGAGCAGCATGGTATGAAGATTAACCTATCTTGAAAGCAAGTGGTGTTTGCAGTCTTTAAAAAGCAAGGGATCTTCAGTCTTGCTGGCTGTACAGTCACAGGAGCATTGCATTGGAGCAGGGCTGGAGTGGTGTCTCAGGAGGACTCTGTGCCACAATTCCCACCCTGCTGCTCTCTGTGGGACAGAGGCCCCCAGTCCTTGCAGCTGACACAGCCATGCTGTAAATGGTATTATTTTAAAGTTGTCACTTCTTTACTAGCTATAAATATTGCAGCCTCTTCAAAAAACGTGGCTTCGGTCTCCTGAGCATGGTTTAAATTCTCCCATAGTCCTTTACCAGACTGACTGTTTACTTCACTTTCCGGTCACCGCCGGGAGTGAAAAGACCAGAGAAAAGAGCTGTGCAAAACAGGGAGGTGGGTGTAGGAGCAGAGACTGAAGAATTAGGGACAAGAATCATTAGTTTAGAGCCTGTAGGATTGGAAAATACTCTGGTGTAGAGCTGAGAAAAAGAGGACTGACAAAGGGATAACTATCTCTGCAGACAGCAAACCAGTTTGGCAGCCTTCACACTACAAACTTTTTTTTTCCTCCAGTTAAACTCCTTAAAGCTCTTCCCATTCAGGCATTCTCTGCTCTGCTAACTGCTGCATAACACAGCATTCCCTGCTTCCCCAACTGCATCAGGAAAACACATCATTTGGCAACTAATTCCAGCTTTAGCATCAAGCAGAAATGCTGTCTGCTGATCTTGGCTAGGCATGGTTGACAAGGGAATGGGATAGGCAGGACTGATCCAAACAAAGTTTTTTAGGGAAGCAGCACCATGAAGAGTCACAGGATACTGCCTGTTATGTTCTTTCTTTTTCCCTTTTTTTGTGATGTTTGATGCACTGTGAGTGATCCTTAGTCATGTTTGAGAAGGGAACTTATTTATTCCAAAGAAACATCAGCTATGTAAGAGATGTAAAGTAAATTGTATTAAAATTGTTTTCAGTAAGAAACATTATATAACTCATACTCAGCCACTAAAAAGTGGCTTTAGCTTTGAAAGGAATGTGAATTGCAATAGAGGGGAAGACCTTTTATCTTCCCAACACTAAAGATGACTTCATTTACTGCTTACAGTTACTGTAAGCATCTTAAATCTGTGTTGATAGAGTACATTTCTGTGGAAGACTGACTTCTTTGAAGTTATTTTTTGAAGTTAGCTTTTCATGGATATCAGGTAATGCTTGGAGGAGAGGAGAATCACTATTGTAATGCAGGTGACATTTTGCTAAATGAGGCATCTTGTGTCATTCACAGTTACAGCTCTATGGGTGCTGACTTTTATTTTATGAGCAGGCAGAAACCAAGTAGGTGCCTTCTCCAGTTTCCTACAAATGGTGTTACAGCCTTATGTATTTTAGCTTTCTCTGAATGTAGTTTATCCACTTGGGATTACAGCTGCAAATCTTTAGGCTTATGCTCTCTGGATCCTGTCCTAGAGCTAAGTCATAGATTCCTTGAAAATACCATGTCAATGCACTGTAGATCACCAGGAATCTGAGACCAGAAATGCCTTTTTCAAGTTGAAAGGCATCTGCACCTTTGCCATTTTGTGTTACGCCAATTTAAAGAATATTAAGCTATCTTTCCCACAATGCACCATGATAAGGTATTCACAGCCTCTTGAAAAGTGTGAATGGCATTTCTGGACAATTTTCTTTGGGGCAGGAATCCTGAGTCTGCTGGACTAGAACTAGACCAGGCCGACTCAGTAGGGTAAAATGCAGTACCACATTGAGACCTGTTGACACCTAGACATCTATTAGCAGTAAAAGTTTGTCAGCCAGGTAGGTACCAGAGCCTTTAAAACTAAAAACAGAAATGCTGGGTTTTCTTAAAAACTCGCACAAAAAAGTTTATTTTGTTAATATAATTAAAAATATTATAAATTAATATAATGTTCTGCTTAGCAGAAAAATTATTCCAGGGTTTTAAAAACCCCAGATTTGTGCAAACAGTTTTTGGTAAACATAAGTAGTCAAGTGTTCAAGTTCTATCCCAAAATACAGCAAATTGCTACAAAAAATAAGTTTGCTCACTGTCAAACATGTTTAAAACCCAGGAAGCTGGATTTCCTTACTCATCTCTCACATGTCCCTATTACAGTTAATGCTGTACTTATATCTGAAATGGAAGGGATTTCAGATAGTCCTTTAAAACAGGATTGGAGGGGATCTGGTTTTAAGTTCTCTCTTCCAAAAGTCTTCACGATATTTTCCGGCAGAGCTCCTGCAAGGGCTGTACACGGACTTTGCGCAGGGGGGTAACCAGTACCTTCCTGGGGGAGCTTAGGTAATGTTCCAGCAGCTTAAAAAGGCAGTCAAATGTCTCTTTGCTGCCATCCAGGCTGAAGCGCCCAGTCTGAAAGATAATCCGGATGCTGGTGGGCCCAGTTGCAGTCTTTAACACTGATGGCAAAGAAGCAATTCTTTTGCGTGCTGTCCCTGATGAGGAAAGTGCCCTCAGGCTCAGACTTCAGCTTCTCATGGGCAGCACTGACAGTCAGAGGTCCCCAGTAGAAGCCACCAGGCCATCCAGCAGGGCTGCTTGCTCGAGTGATGCTAACGAAAATCCGCTTGCGAGCGAAAGGTCCGGAAATGCGTGTTGCTCTGCACCTGCACGGGACTGGGCCGGCCCGGGCCGTGGTACTGCTGAGCTTGTGAACGATGCCGTGCTGGAGGGTCAAGCAGACATCTCGGATTTGCTGCAAACTGCATTATCTGCTGACACCTTGCTGTGCGCTACCATCCTACAGCCTAGACCAGCGGATGTGTCTTCCATAGCTTCAGCGGCTACGGCAGGGCAGCTTTTCCAGCAGCTATTCTGAAATGCCAGAGAGAGAGAGACATGTGAATCTCAGAGAGAAGCAGCTGCAGTCTCTGAATGACCAAGTCTCCATTCACATTCCTTCCACCCATTATAAAGTAATAAAATATTCATTTGCCAATCTACACTGGGCAAACAGCTGCCTGCTTTCTGACAAGATTAGTCCATCTATCACTATGGCAAAGTCAAGAAGCTCCAAAAATATTTAGCAAGGATCAAACAGTTACAGAGGATAGGATTTTCCCCTGCCATGAGCCTACAGAAGCATATCAGAACCTAAGTGAGTCAACTTTCTCAATGAGAGGGTCCGTCATTTATCTTCTGTGCGTTCAACCCAGGTTCTCAAGTTTTTAGAAAACAAAGCAACAAGGTTTTACAACTGAGTTACCAGTATCTCATCACCTCCCTCTTTACTTCCCCAATCCCATCTGAGATGTCAGAACTTCAAAAAAAAGTCATTTGGTACCCTGTATGAAAAAACAAAGTGGTTCTAGGAAAGGTTAGGCTCTGCAGAGCTGGGCACCTCTCCAGATAACCAGGGAAAACTGTGAGGTGAACAGATGCCATCGTGTGACTGAAGTGTAACTTGGAAGGGCAAGCTTGTAATATTGCCAATTTATGGCAATTAAAACTAAAACTACTTTCCTCTCTTCTCCAGTTAAACCTGAGGCTCAGCCACGAAAGGGCAATTTCCCCATTCCCCCCAACTTTCCCCTGGGACAGCAATGCTACAACCTCACTAGCTTACACAAATCAACCTCTATGAACCCTTTAAAGCATTACTCCTGAGTCTCTCTCTCTTTTTTGTATTACATGCACTTTAAGTGGCCCAATCTAAATTGCTTCCTATTGATATATCTTTCAGCATGAGGGACTAAATTCATCCTTTGCGTTACTTCAAAGGAATTAGCTGTGCTACACCAGGAATGAGTTTGGCCTGAAATGTCCACCTCTGGACAGTGTGGTTCGATATATCTCTGCTGGCTGCCTTGACCTTACTGGCAAGCATAGATTTTAGGATTTATCCCTAGGTCAGATATAGATCTACAGCAGCAGCTTGTTCAGAAACCTTGAGTATTCTCAGAAATTAATCCCTCAGCCATCTTAAGGTTCTGGGTAACACGCTAATGAAGATTTCAAGAAAGTATGCAGCTGGATTTCTGTCTGTGCTAATTTAACAGCTTGACATTTCGTTTCATTCAGATCATATTACCTCCTGAAACAACAAAGAGGGGTTGTAAAATCTTTAGGCTGGGCAAGTAACTTAACGGACTGAAATTATCATTGGTCTTTTCTTACACGGCAGAAGGAGACTTCTGTCACTTTTTCCAATTACTGGTCCAGGATTATTGCTTCCGTATTTAAAATTAATAAAATTAAATTTCAGGACACGGTGAGAAATAACCAGCCCGAGATAAAAAAAATTTTAAATTGCAACGTTTCCTAGCAGAATCTATCCATCGCCAAGAGTTAGCAGTGCCTTTTCCGAAGGGCACAGAGCACACACAGGCACTCCAAGCCTGTAGAGCCTGGAACCCCAGAACCTGGAAGGCATCCGGGGGCAAGGGTGCCCCCGACTTCCCAGGGCGGACTTTCATCAGGGGCCCGGCTGGGTCCCGGCTCCGTCTCCCGCCTGGACGCCCCGCTCTGCCCCGGCGCTGCGCCGGTTCCTACTGGAAAGCGAGGCTGCGGGGGTCCTTTGAGAGGAGCAGTGCTGTGCACAGCTCGCTGCGTGTTCTCTTTACTGCTGTCCCCACTGTTTTATTACCAGGCACTGAAGCTCCGTCTTGAGCACGGGCATGGAACCAAAAAGGGTGGGGGAAAAATAAAAAAAATTACCCAAACCAAGAAATAAAACAAACCCAACAGGAAAAGAAAAAAAAAAAGGTTAAAAAGGGCAAAACCCCCCAAAACCACCACGCTCCTGCACAACTGGCAGGGCTCCCGTGCCATGCCTCCAAACCTGACCTCTTCTAGCGTGTCGCGGTTCGCGAGGACCCCGCTATCAGACCCTCTCTTACCTTGCCCCCGGTGGGCCGCGGAGCGGGGCGCGCCGGGGGGCTACTGCTGGCCCCGACGGCTACTCCTGGCCCTGGAGGCTACTCCTGGCCCGGGGGGCCGGGGGAGCATCCCCCGCGCGGGGGCCCTGCCTGGCGCCGCAGTGAGCCGGGGCTCCTGCGGGGCGGGCAGGCGGGCGGCACTTCCAGCACTCTGGGCCCGCTCATTCCCTCTGCTTTCCTATTTAAGCGGCGGCCGCTCTCTCAACCGGGCACTCCTCCCATGCTTCTCGGAAAACACGTGGTCTCCACTTCACTTCACTTTTCCAGCGTAGCGCAGGAAGTCTTAGGATGCTGTTCCGCTCACCCAGAGGTAGATTTTTGAAACCTCAAGTACCGATTCCGCTGTTCTTGGGAGCTCCCTTATGCAGGCCCCAACTAAAATGTGCTTTCTTCCAAAAGCGGGTGTTTTCTTATAGTAGTAACCATCATTCCATTTCAAAGGCCAAAAAGTCTTTATTCTGATTATTCCTTGTCTTTTTGGAAACCAAGAGCCCTAATATTTACCTTGAGCAGTATTTCACCCTGTCCAAAAACACAGAAACTTTGTGAACAGTTGCACTGATTCTTGACTCTGGAATCAATACATTAAGGTACTGCTTCCAGCACACATGTGGTTTGGGCATGCAGTATGACATACAGGTTTTGCAGCTAGATTTGCTGCTTTACATCAGGAACAGAGAGAAGATGTTTTTTCCTTGCAGTCAATATGATGTTTTTGTGACAATGAAAAATCGTTTTTGTAAAACCAATTAAGAGGACAGGGGATGCAAGGACTTGTGAGTTGTCCTTTGGGATGAAGTTGAGGAATGTATTCCTGCTTTGAGACTGATACGTCTTTTCAAATCCAGTCTGGCACAGAGACTGAATAACCTAATGGCAATACAAGTGTCTATGGTGATGTGCAGCCAGTGTACATATAGGTGAACCTGGAAACTTCCTGATGATGCTTTAGCCACCAGAATTTGTTTCTTATGCTCTGTCATATGAGAGCATAGTTGTCATTAATTTGGCAGAAACAGAGCTAATCTTTAATTTTAGACCCAGCACAAAAATTCACTTTGTGCTGAGAATCCTTTCAAACAGTTTTGAGCAACTGACCTCTGCTAAGGCTGGGGGAGGGAAGCTCAGCTGCTTTTCTTGTGTAAAACAAAAGCATGGTCAAACTGAAACTTACTTCAGAATGTGAACATGCAATAGTGAGAAATGTTTTGCCACTATTTGCCTTGTGTAGTGAGTAATGCTTCATGCTGTGAAGTAGATTCCCATGCTCTTATATAATCCCCTGTGCATGTTTAGACAGGTTACTACAACCAACCAGGCCTTGCCTTAAAATCTTGAAGTCTAACAAGACAATTCAAAGTCCCATTCCTCCACACCTACCTCCAACAGAAAAGACCGAGGTGCTTGACTTTGTCACAACAAGTTAAAGCAGAGCCAAAAGTATAGCTCAGATCCTCCTAACTTATCACCGACGCCAGAGGACACCATCTGAGCTGTTTGCTACTGATTTGCCATCACTGTGGCTTTAAGGAGTGAGTGTTTCTCACATGAGGTGGAAGTTGGATGCAGTTTGCTGTAGGCATGCCACGAAAAGCTGTTCCACTCTTCTGTAATTTTTATTATTGTAAGATCACATGGGAAGAAAGATCCTCCAGGTGCACGTGCAGTCTGTCTGCCAAATATGAGTAACACAGCTGACAAAGTCAGCTGTCCAAAAACATCGTCATTTAGCATGAATGTGGTAATAATGTGCAGCTGCAAAGCTTCAGAGCTTGGCAGAGCTTTGCATGGGTAGGTGAGCTCCAGTGCTGAAGAACATGTGGAGTGAGCCCTGCCAGCTTGGACACCAAAAGTTCAGGTACATCAGACTGCTGCTCAAAGAGTTTGATTATCTTCTCTATGTGAATCACAGTGAGAGTGGTCCAGGGTACTCCAGAAGGTACCTTTTAAAAGGCTTGCCCAGGAGAAGCAGGTATCTGTTGTAATATGTTGAAGGATCTTGTGGAGTGAATGAAGATTTTTTGATAAAAAGAGCTGGGGTTTTAGACTTGAGGGGTCCCACAGGTTGAACTTTCTTGCCATACCTTCTATTTTAATTTTGCCCACTCATGTTCCTTTTTGCAAGTCCCCTCCCCATCCTTTTGTTTCCTTTTTTACCTTTTCTCCTTCTCCTTAAATTTCCTGTAATCTGTCTTGGCAAAAGCTCTATATACGCAGGACTGGATGAAATTAAGTTGCTCTTCCCAGCAGAGGGCAGCGCAGGAAATTTGGAGCCGGTGTGTAACTGTTGGCAGAGCACTCCTAAGAAAGGAGTTCCCTAGAAACGAGTCAAGTTGAAAACACTGCTGCCAGTTCGTATTATCCTGATATGTGCTCTGTAACTTATCTTAAAGAGCACTTATTGGAAGGTGAATTAGACTTACATTCTGTTTGGTAAGTAAAGCCTTCCTTGTGAAACACCTTTTAAGTTTTTTTTCTCCTCTTTGCAAAGTACCATTTTACATCGAGAAACAAATTATGCTCCCTTTCTGCCCTACTCATGGTGTTAAACAGAGAAAGACAAAGTCTGGGGAAAAAGAAAATGATTGGGAGATGTTATCTCGTGTCCCCTTCTCCCTTGTTTCTTGGGGCAGGAAAATAAACACTTTTATTTAAAGTGTAGTATCAGTAAATTTCCAAAAGGCTAAGGGTAAAGAACAAACTCAGCTTTTGTTTAAAATAACTTACCCCTATTTTGTAAACATTGACTTGGAAAAGGAGTCTCTAGGTATTTGAGCAGCAGGACCATGGCTTACTGGCCAAGAAGAAGGCAAAGCTGGAGGGGAATTTCAGAAAGCACTGTGAAAATGGATTGCCGGGAGGCAGCAAGGGAAAAAACATAGTTCTGAAGATGGTTTTGAAGGTAGGAGAGTACTGTATCTGTTAGGTATACATGAGACATTTGCCTGTTTGTTAATTTGGTTTTCAAAAATTTGTTTTTCAAAAACCACACTCTTAACTAGCAGCAGTTAATGCAGGCAGAGCCTCTTTTATTTGTGCTCCAGGCCTCTCCTCATCCTGTTGAAACCACCAAGACAGGAGGAGGCTGTGATACCACCTGTGGTATTCCCCAGTTTAAATTCCCTATGGGACACTCCACACCCTGCTGAATCCATTCCCCCTCCGTACAGGGTCAGTCCTCTGGAAAGAAAAAATTAAATTATAAAATCTTGAAATGCTTAGAAAATCAGCAGGCACTCCTCATTTCAGCTTTGTTCTAATTTTTGAGAATAGAAGGAGATACTGATTTGGTTATGAAGCTGATTACTTGGCAGACTTATGTGTCTGAGGAATATCATGTTGTTAGAATTTGGAATAATAAATGAGTGATCAGTGTGGGAATGAATTTGGCAGTGTTAAATCATCCCAGTTGTGTTATTGTTATGAAGCCACTTGTCAATGGGCAAATAAAAATATTTGTCTAAGTTTAATAAAATTACTATTTCTCTTGTAAGAGTAGTTTAAGTAAAATAGGTCAATATTTTACTGTTTTAAGGCTAGAGCCTTTCTTGTACTGATATTGTAAATGGCAAGCTCTTACATGAAAATGCTCATTATCTAAACTGAACAAATCAGCAACTATCTGTAGAAAAAACGGAACTGAGAGTACCAAGAGATTCAGTGATTTGCTGAAGTCACAGGGCGAGACGTCTGCAGAAGGGCTTGGAATGGAACGTAATGCAGTTCTTCAGAACCCATACTAGAAACTTAACCACAATACCATCCTTCCTGTTTTAGTGGGTTCTGTTTTCTTCTCCAGAATCTGAATTTTCATTTAAACGAAACCCCTGAAATCAGAATTCTTTGATTTTGCAAGTAAATTAGATACCACATGGTTTCTGAGTCTGCTTTCAGATGCCCTGAAACCAGCAGCACTGAAAGAAGTGTGAACCTCCATCACCCACTTTAGGTAGGTATTAAGGTCAGGGTTTGACATATTTAAATGGGACATGCCCAAAAGATGTAACTGTTGTGACTAAGCATCGCCTTATACAGCTTCATTTCCATTCTATCCATACTATCATTTTCTAAGTTAAGAGAGAATAAAGTGGGCCTAATGAAGACCCTCATCCTCTTATCCTTTTAGTCATTTACTTCAGGAAAAATGGCTTTAAAAATTAACACTTTACACTGATATAAATTACAAAGAACAAAATACATTTTAAGATGTCACCAGTTTGATTTTAAGCCTCGATAACCATCACACCAATACCTAGAAAAGGGCCAGACAGTCCATCCAGACTTTATTTCTGTCTCAACTGGAATTTATGGTGTTATGCAACTAATGTACAAGTCAGATCCCATCCAGCTAGGATGAGTGATAGAAATCTGTAGTTTTGTCTTCTAAGAAGGATTGCTGTGAGTATTATTTGTGAAGGAGTGCACATGGCTACTGACTCAGATGAAAATCTGTTTTTTTAAAGTAAAGCAAATTAAGCTTAACAGAGGCAGAGTAAGAGTTGACTCCCTCCCATAAGTTCCTTTGAATAGTCCAAATTGAAATATATCTTTATAAAAGATATTAAGTAATAAATTAACTATCAGAGTTATCAGGGTGGGGCAATGCTGAAGGATCCATGTACTGGAGGGTTCCAGGTGTAAGGGCTGGAAAAAGCAGCTTGCCTGGTTCAAGCACTAATAAAAAAACATCCTCACTTCATGCTTGCTCATAGGCCATGCTAAAAATAGCTCACCACTTGTAAGTCTGCAATGTATAGCAATGTGGTATTCCAGCAGCAAGTTGCATAGCATTCTACTCTTTTCCTCCTCTGTTTCTGTAAAATAATAAAAAACATAATCCAAGGTACACACACACACACACACACACACATTTACTGTCAGTGACTGCGTTTACCATCAAAATTGGTACTGTTTTCCTGAAACTGGTTTCTGATCCCCCTGGTTTTTTTGGTGGTTTTTTTTGTTTGTTTGGGTGTGTTTGTTTTGGTTTGGGTTTTTTTATGTTAATTTCAAGGAAACTTAACATCCATGAAACTCTAAAATATCAACTGTGCAGATAAATTGTGATATCAAAGGTGTAATGGTTGTGACCTTACTCCAGTCCCCTAAATTCCAGTGCATTCCCACTTTTCACTAAGCATTTTCTGGTTTTGTGCCAATATGTGGCAGTGATGGTGTTAGAAGGGCAGGAGGAATGTTATTTGAGAGAGTGAGGGAAACACTAGACTTGAGACTGAGGAGGTAAGCCCATTGGTTTTTATGGTGTTGCACTCATTGAATTGTTTCAGATCATATATTAATCCTCTTCAAGTGATAGACCCACTGCATAAAATACCAAGAATGGCACAATCTGGAAATCTTTGGCAAACAGATCATCTCTCATGATTCATTCAGCATCCTTTCTCTGCTCTACATACGATGATCTCTCAAATATATGTTTGAAAGGCAGGGCTAAAGCTGAACGTGGCTTTAGAAAATGAGCCAAGTTTTGTGCAGCATAAAAAAGAAAAAAGTGATCCTTACTCTCCAGAGCTGCCCGTGTAGATTGCCAAAGCAATTGCTGCAGGATGGAACTGGTGTTTTTACTGGCTATTTAGGAACAGCTTTAAGAGAATTCCCTCTATTAATTTCACTCATACCTTGAGACACTGAGAGTATTACTGGCAGCTTCCCAGAAATCCTGTGGCAGATTCTAATTTGCTTGATATTGTAATTTGAATACTGGTGTATGCAGAGATAAATGGGTCCAACTGAAGTATTTTCTTGTTTTGATGGTACTTCCTTTATCTCCTGGCAGTCCTGTTTTTCAGGGCAGGGGAAATATGGCATGAATGCTTGCATGGGAAGAAGCAGATTTGAATGGGTTTGTGTCATGGTGTTGGACTCTGCTGGGTTTGCTGTGCCAAGGAGCAGTGCATGAATGGAGACAAGTCCCCATCACTGGCCATTCAGCAGCCCTTCCCTTTTGAAAATGGGATTTTTGTGCAGTCATGAGGCTGTGCAGAGACTTCATCACTGTTCCAGCGAATCATGACCCCACTTCCTCTTCTCCTAATTAGCAGTTTGCACTTGGGTACAGCATATACCACAGCTTTCCTCTGGTCTTGCACATTGGTGCATACAATGACTTTATGTGGTTTACAAAGCAAAGAAATGAAAATAGTGCAATATCAGATGCATATGAAACCTGAAATCTGCCCACTCACATTTTTGCACTGAGTGACACAAGGGTGCTGATGAAATGCGTGATCTTAAGTCTTCTCTAAAACTAGGACAGAATTTGCAGGAAAAGACAAGGAAGGTCTTTGTAAAATTTAAGGTCTGGAAATTGCAAACAATTACATTTTTTTTACCATAGTTTTCTCTAGATAATTCTGTACTTTACAAAGAAGAAAAGTATCAAATAAACTTTGCTAGCATTCCAGAATGGATTCTGGATACTAAGTTATTGCTGGTTTAATAGTGTATTAACATAACATTAACAATTATGCCAGAAAGATAACGTGCTGTAAGTGGGAGAGCAGGAGCAGGATTCTGATTCCAGGTGCTGAATGTAGAAATCACTGAGTTGAGGCAGGATAGACTGGTAGAACTGTGGTTCCCCATCTTTTCTGGATCCTTGAACTCCTGCCTTGTGTAAGACTAATGATGAGGCACCAGAATTGTGCACATTTTGAAGATAAGTGCTTTTGTGCTTCTGTAGCTGCCCGTGCTTGTAAGGTATGCAGTTTGCACACAATGTTTTCATACAGTTCATGAGCATTGTCATGACTCAAAATCAGAGTGGATGGAGAAAATATGTCTGTACTGGAGGTAGAAGGGGCAGTATTTCTTCCATCTGAAGTGAATATATAGAAACCTAATGAAAAAACGATGCTAAACTTATGTGGCTTTTTGGAAAGTGTCTCTGTGCAAGTGCATCCACAACATCTAAAGTGATAAAAATCATGTACTGAGCTGAGTCGAATGGCATAGCTGAAGTGGAGCTGTAAATAAAGTGGTAGGTGGTTTCCTGCTAAAACTCCCCTGCATGTCCAAGAAGTAAATGTGAGTCAGCCATTGCAGTAACTGGGAACTCAGTGCAGGCACCATTTTCTAGTTGGGTATTTTTACTTCTCTTTTTGCAAGAGCAGCTCCATTCATCCCCAGAGGAATCAAGTTGATAGTATGACCCATTATTTTTTGTTGTCTTAAGGTAATGATCTTGCAGTAGACCAAGAAGACTGTTTAGCATTCTTGTTAAGCTGTGATTATCAATGACCCATGCCTGCAAAACAGACTGGCTGCTTGGATCTTTGTTAGACCTTCACATGAAATTTCTAGGGGCTTGCATATTTACATTGCTTTCATTTCATGTGCAAGAAGATTAGGGAATGACTGTGTTTGCTTTTTGTTTTTTTTATTTTAAAAAGTATGTGTGGAAATATGCCGAATGGAAGGGAGATAAGAATGTATTTGCTTGTAATAAATTTTCTATTGTACCCGTTCCTTCAAAGAATTAGTATCTTTGGAATGATGAACTGAGCTGGAAGAATCTATGCCCTTGTTAAAATAACATCAGTAGCAATGTCTAGTAGCTTTTAGGTCAGCAGCATCTAGAGTCTCACTTGCCCTGGAACAGTTTTTGTTTGAAGATGTCAGATGTCAACTTATCTGCTCATAGTTTTGGGTACATCATTGTCATTGAGATGGTACTTTTGACCTGCACAGGTAGCTGCCTCTCCAAGTTCTGTACCCACACAGTTTTAAACTTGGCATTGGCAATTGAGAAAGCAGATTTCAGAGATTTGCAGGCTCTGTGAGTTGAAATAGAATGGGTTGTTCTGTTCTTTGTCCCTTCTTTATCCCATGAAATATTTATTCAGTTGCTTCTTTCTGTCCTTTTTCATTTCTAGCCTGTCTCCTCTCTTCCAGTTCACAGTTCTATCTTTTTTTAATTATTTATTGTGCTCCCTCTGTCCTAGTTCCAGCTAACTCTTTACTGGTTTCTTCTATAATGCTGCTGGAAGCTTGTCATCATCTGACCTTTCTCTTTGTGAACAAATCCCAATGTCTCAGGTTTAAAATTTACTCCACTCTTTGCTTTTTCTGGTTTCCAGCCTGATGCTTTGTAATCACTTCCTGTAATTTCTGTTTAATACCTCTTTAAGTTTCAAGATGCTGTCTTTCGCTTTCTTTCTCTTTCTGATACTAAGTATCCTTCATGTAGGCTTTTTTTCTGAGAATTAAGACTGCCTTCTCCTCCAGAGTTTTCAGTTTAGCATCTGAAGGCTATATCAGTGGTTCCTTGTTAGTGAACTTCCTTTCTCAGTAGTTCAGCCTCCTTGTATTTTGATTCAGGTCATTAACATCACAGTAGGTTCTTTTTTTCTTGCAAATTCCCATAACTGCCCACCTTTCTTTTCTCTTCCTCAGTTCTCTGGTACTTTACAGAGCAGTGCTTTGAGGTGCATTGTTTTATGAAGGCATCTAGTTGCTTTCCTCCAGACAAGTCCTCTTTTGTTGGTCTTCCAGCTGTGCATGGTGGAGGACTTGGTATGTTCTGGATTCCTCCCATCAGAGGGAGTCAGGGTTTTCACTAAGTGCACCAGAGAAGGGGATATCCAAGAAGCTGGTGACAGGAAGGAGCTTGCGTGATTGCAGAGGCCAAAGGGTGGCTTGCAACAGGGGACCAGACACTGGGGAGTGGGCCAGAAGGCAGGGGCAGCAATGGGAGTGCCTGAGGGTTATGAGATAATAAACTCTGGGGTGATTCCCAGGCAGGCAGAAGGGAAAGTCCAGGAAGTACAATTGTTGGGTCAGGAGGGGATGCTGGGGTTTGGAAGGCTGGAGTATTTTTATTTTGTGAGAAGAAAAGCAAGCTCTATAGAGGAAGAGAAAAAAATGGATTTTGAGAAGGGGTAAAGATGTGGAGGAGAGTGGGTCCAAAGATTTAGGGAGCTGAGAGAAATGGTTTGAAGTGTTGCAGACATAGTATGGATGAGGAGGACTCAAAGGCAGGGGACAATGGGGACCGCTCTCTAGCTGAGCTGGTGCCATTAACTGGGATCCTGGTTTGAGAATGAGAACACACAGTGACCTGCCTTCCTCCCAATGGACCTGCTGGAGCTCTCACAGTCCATCATTTCTTCTTTTTGAAAATATGGTTGTATATAGTATGTCAGTACATAGTACATCCACTTCTAAACAGAAGGTTTAACAGACATTATATGATAATTTTATTCACCAGATGACCAGAATTATCATCCTTCCCACATGCTTCTGTTGAAGTATTTTAGTACTGGACTATGTGGGCGGCACCTCTTGTAGTCCACAAACACAAAGCAGCCTGCTGTGATGATGCCTCTGAGAAGAGCTCACCAGAAATGACCAGCAAGGCTACTGAGCAGGCAGGAGTCCAGGCTGCTGCAGACTGTTCCACCCATCATCATCCCTGAAAAGTGACTGCTTGCTGTGCATGTACAGGACAGCCTGTGCCCACACAGAGAGATGTTGCACCCTTACTGATCATGGTGAGTCATTTAGTCCCTCTGCTATATCTGGCATGAATTTCATTTTAAGGCTACTCTAGTGTATTGCTATTCGTTTCACCACAAGCTGGAGATACAGAGGTGAAAATAATTACATTTACAAGAACCTGTCATTAAAATTGGCAGCTGGTTCTCAACAGAAACAAAAGAATTCCATTTTGAACAGCACTGAAGAGTTCTATTCAAGTAGTCACCCATGGAAGTAAAAATCTATTAATCAGAAGTAATAAAGTGAATATAATTCCCGAGGTATTCAAATGCACCTGCCTACACTTCTCTTCTATGTGGGTAGAAATCAAGCAAGAAAACAGTACTGGGAGGGACAAATGCAATTGATCATGAAAAGAAGGATTTACCAGGGGACTAGCCAATCTGTTTAAATTTCAAGATAGATTTGTGTTATGCTTTTTTCTTGATGTAACTGTGTGCAACTTGACATGAAGCATTACCTTTACATGTGTTACTGTATAGCACAACCTTGGATTACACCTATATTTTTGGTCTCACCCATATTGTGAGATTGCCAGTGGCTCTTGTAGCCGTCCAGATTTATGTCTACTGTTTAAAACTTCAAAGTGTCCTCAAATAATTAGATAACTCCTAGACCACTCAGATGATATGATATGGTATGTTGTGTCTTCAAATGAACAGCTTTGTGGTGGCTTGGAAAACTTTCCACCAGGAGATTACCTCAATGTCTTCCCTTTTTTTTTCTTGTACATACATTGAAATAATTACAGGGAAAGGCTTAACAGGAACTTAGACTCATTTTTTCAAAGGAATTATGAGCAATAACATCTTTATTTGTACACTGGCACCCTGTCAGGCGTAAATGCAGGGCCTTTTTTCTGCTGAAATGAGAAGCCACACTGAGAAGTAAGGAAATAAAGATAGCTAGAACATCACTCTACTTTTAATTGTGTTTGTTTATATTTGAACCTCATGTTTGTAGGAAGTTCTGGTTTTATCAATAATACTACGCAAGTTCCTATAAAAGTCAGTTTAATTGTAGAATTACACAAGCTCCAAAGAAAATCACATTTTGTTTAGAAAACTTACTGCTAAGCCCCTCTGCTGGATGGAAAAATCATGTTTTCATCCCCTGCATGCTGAAGGCATCCAGTAAAAGCATTCCAGCTTATTGTTCAAGTAATTACAAAGCTCAGTGTTCATTAAGATCATTACTGTCTTTCTCTAAGTGGGGTAATCAGAGACAGCTTGGGAACTGAGGGAACATGCCTTTCTCCTGAGACATTTGCCTAAGCTTAGATAAACCTCAATGTTTTCAAAGTCCTTCGATCTAGGTGGCTCCATCTCACCTTCACAGCAATCTTTGTGCTTTTATAGTCAGAGCTAACCTGCTTCCACAGAGGGCCAGGCTGCGGCTAGCCAAGATTGTAGCACTTGGTAAAAGCTGGGAACAGGAGGCACAAAACTCCTTCCTACCTGAGGGCAATGGAGGAACCTGGCTGATCCCAGGTTACAACTTTCCACTTTCCAAAGGCCTTTCATGCAGAACCTGTTCATTTTTGCTTTCTCAAATGCACAGTCTGCCCATTTATAGTGAGCTGGCAAAAGAAAAAATAAAGACTAGAGATATTGAACTGAGGTGCAGTATTTTCAGACATTTAACAGATAATATAAAAGTGTGAATGAAAGCCAGCAAAGTGAAAGCCATGATGATAGAAACTTGTTCTTCAGTCTGTGCCTGCACAGGAGGTGGCTACCAAGAAATATAAAGCATTGCCCTGAAAGCATCTGTCTGTAACTTTACTGATGAAACAAGAAAGCAGAAGTATGCCCTTTTCTACTTAGGTACTAGGAATGTAACGGGGCTTGTGCAAGTTCACAGAACATAAAGTGTAGTTTGAGATAACTGCAAAACGTGCAAACTGCTTTGAACTCAAGAACAGAAATGTAAACTTTCCCCACAGTTTAGGAGTAAAGAACTTCATGGAACTGCTTTTTTATGAATTTACAAGTACTCTTTACAAATGTTTGCAAAACTCCACAGCTGTGTGACAAAGATTGCAGAAGTACTTGTGGAGAGAGGGCTATTGTTTTACAGCTGGGAAATGCAGGCTTTAGGAGGAAATGCATTTAGTTAACAGATCAGAGGATGAATGAAAAAGCTCTTTATTACTTTCAGTTCTGTTTCATTTGTCTGGAATTATCTTTTTTCCCCAGATGATCATCAGATGATCATGTGTCCAGCCAGAATCCAAGGTCGTAAAATGACATTTTTAAGAAACAGAAGAGAAAGTATCCACAAGAAAAAGGAACATTCACTAAATAGTGTCAGCTTTGAGTAAATGTGCCACTATTTAAATGAAGACTCCTGAGACTCTGAACCTCAAAGATTTTCTTGATAAGGACTGTTCCTCCCAGCCTTTATTTTGCAAGTCAATTATGACCATTACTCTGGCTGTTAACAAAGCAGACTCAAAGTATATAGCATGTCTCAGAAGGCACTGTGTGCTTTTCAGAACAGGGCCCAAGTCAGAAGAAACACCAAGCAGTGCAGGTTTTGTAGGTAGCATATACTGTAATTTAACTAGGGCAGCCAAAATATTTTATGAACTCTATCTATGTTACATATGCTGGATCTAACCTGTATAGCTGAATGCTTCACTTTACTGAGCAAAGCAGAGGAACCAGGGAGGTGATTTGTGTAGTGAAATGAGGCAACCAGGTGCCACTAATTGCCAGGGAGTGAGCATGAGCTTGTATCAAGCCCACCTGTGCCTAATTAGGGTGGGCCCCCACTGCACATGAGCCCTTTTATTTGGCCCCCTGGTCCCTGCTCATGCGCAGTGGGGGCCCACCCTAATTAGGGGCTCATTGCCTCACTCCCTGGCAATTAGTGGCACCTGGTTGCCTCATTTCACTACAGATTTGGGCCAGCCTAGTTGCATTTGACAAATGTCTGCCCACAGCTTTTAATTCCTTCATCAATATGATTAACCAACTTGGTTGGAGGGAAAAAAGGGGCCTAAAGAATATTTTATCATTGCCCAGATGTTCACTCAAGTATTTGATTTGGCAGAAATGAGTGTAAAAGGGATTGCATCAAATGACAGCAATGAACGCAATACTGACTGTGCTTCAGCCTCCTTAGCTCTGCTGGTGAGTACTGGAGACTTTTGTGGTCTGGAGTGACCAAAACACCACTGGAACTTCCCAGCAAAAAAAGAACCAGCATTACCAGAATGCAAACAAATCAATGGCTCTCTGCCAAACCATAGGTTCAACTATTCAGTTCTCCTTCTGCCTTAAAATCATGAAAACAATGAAATGAAGTAACTAGCCCACATCTGTTAGGATTGTTTGCTAGTAATCACACAAGAAATAACATATACGTCAGACTAGAGAGATCTGTACATAGAAAAAGAAACTATTTTGTGACTTTCACTGTGCACATTTCTTGTAAATGAAGCTGTAACTGGCAACTGAGCCCAAGTACTCTGACACACCTCTCCCTTGGCAAATCCAAAGTCATGTGCCATCTTTTCTGTTCTAAAAGTGTCTATTGCCCTGATATTCATATCTATTCAAATTGTACCAGAGCTACAGGTCTCAAATTCAATCCAGAGTAATTTACAGCCTGTTGGCCACCAACTCATTGCTCTGTGCTGAGCTTACTCTGCCTACCCTTCAATCAGAGAATAATCACTGTGGGATCATCTCCAGAAACAATCTGCTGAGGCATAGGGTATTTTTCCTGCAGCTGCAGACTTTGCATTTACTGAAAGATAAATTTCTTGTTTAGGCAAACAATTCAGTTTCTTGGAGCAGAATTGCCAGCACTATCTGCTCTTCTTCTCCTAAAATGTTTTTTCCCAAGGAAAATCTTTTAAAACAGGCCTTTTGGTCTCATCGTTAGAGATTTCCGTTCTTGCAGGGATTCTTGCCTTTGTCTTTAGATTTAATAGCTCAATAAGCATCAGACCCTCTTATTATACAGTAACAAAGAGGAATCAATACTTGTATCAATATTTAGCACAATTTTATTTTTTATGTGAAGCTAAAATATTGATGCTGTCAAGTGACTGCAGCTTAGGGGCATAAATTACAAATATTCTTCTCTTGTGAGCCTCATTCAATTTTGCATTCCATATACAGTAACCATCTGTCTTGATATCCTGTAAGCCATAATTATTTTATGCCAGATTATATGATTCTGTATTGTGCTTAGATGTCAGTGTTTTTATTGTTATTACCAATACCATCTTTTATTCTTACAGTAATGGTAACAGAAAAGTTAACTACTTCCTTAAACTATAAAATAGTCTCATTTACAGGAAGTCTCTAAACAGAAAAGATCTCTGGAAAAAAAGATATGATGAAATAAATATTTCATAACATGCTTGGTGGGAAGCAAAAAAGGTCTTTTGATGTATTTTGCTACTTAAAACAAAACTGGATATTTCAAATGAAGTAAGTAGCTATTTTAATGGAGAACAAATCAGTTTTAAAGAAGGATAATTCCAGGGGAGTCAGTTCTCTGTGACTTTCTACACGGTTTGCACTTTTGTGGGTAACAGAACTTGTGAAATCAAGGAATCCATTTCCTTGGTTTTCCTGATTCTTTTTCTTTGTTCCATCCTCAAGTTTTTCCATTAACTTACTTCTTGGCTTATTTTCTGAGTGTAATGTCAAAAGAAACATCATTTCAAGGATTTCAGATTGCAGCAAAGAGAATTATAGTCTGTCTGTAATATAAACAGACAGCAAATAAATTACTGGAACTAAAGTCTCCCAGATTAAGCCTGCCTTACTTTCAGTGTACTATGCTCCAGGTTTCCATATGATTATATACCAAAAAGTATTTTAAAGCCATCCTTGAGAAAATAATTGTTTTCTTTTTTTTTTCTCACGAAAACAGAGGAGCTTTATTAACTAACCAATAAGTGAGCATTTCTTGTGAAGTGAAAAAAATACTAAGGAAAATTATCTGGGATGACTCCAACAGGCCTGGAAGGAGGCGTGGGCGAGTCTTACTCTGAGCTAACCCTGCGGTGAGGGCAGGAACCAGCTGGGGGGGCTTTGCTAATGAAGGGGAGACACGGGTAACGCAGCTGTGGGCGGGTGGCTTGTTGGAGCATGTGAACCACCTGCGAGTAACTTCTCTTGCTTGCAATCTGCCTCAGAACCAGCACACCTGTGCTAAATGCTTTGGGTTTTTTCGTTGTTGTTTTTCACGCAGAAAACTCTGCAGTGGATGGGCTGGTTGTGTGAGATGGCGGCCCCGGCTCTGGGAAACTTCTGCCCCCTGCGCTCCCCAGGTGAACGGTTCACGGTAGGAGCTGGCGGCTTGCTGCGACCGCCGCTCCCCCGCCAGAGCGTATCAAAAGCCCCGCCACCAGACCGCGCCTCCGTGCCTTCATTTTCAAAGTAATGCAGCCGCCTCCGGCCACTGCCTTGCCCCGGCGCCGCCGCTCTCCCACGCCGGGCTGCGGGGCCTCTCCCCCGCTGCCACTCCCCTCAGGTGGCTGCGCGCGCGGCCGCCATTACGGCGCCGCCAACGGCTGCGAGGCGGGCCGGCCCCGCGTGCCGCTTCCCGCCCTTCCCCTCAGGGAGCGCTTCCCGCGGGCAGCGCCTGCAGCCACCCGGGTCCGGCGGTTCCACAGCATGGCCCGGGAAGCGGCGGGGCCGCCGGTGAAAGTCCTGGCCGCTCAGCTGCGGGGAGCGGTGCGGGACGCCGGCGGGACGTGGCAGCTGGGCCGGGCGGAGTCGGGCAGGGACCCCCTGCGGCTGCGGGCCGTGTGGATGCAGGGTACCGTGCTGGAGGTGGAGCAAGGAGGCCCCTGCGGTGGCTCGGCCCGGCTGCAGGACGGCAGCGGCTGCTTCACCGTGCTGGGGGTGGAGCAGGTACCCAAAGGGCGGCCCTGTTTCAGCGCAGGTACCGGCTGGGTGGGGGGGCGGGGCGGGGCGGGCAGTGAGTGTCCCCAGGGGTTGGGGGCTGCCCCAGGGTCTTGCGAGGTGCGTCACCTCCCCCTATTTATTTTAAGTAATTCAGAGAGGTTCCTCCTGGTGTCCGCCAGGCCTGCGGGCCTCCTGCCTTCCCACACATGGGGTGCTGAGAATGGTTCTTGTCTGGGGGTCACGCTGAGCTTGCACAGCGGCAGAGGACACGCGGTTACGGACACCCCCATCCCTCAGGCAAGGGGCATCCTGGCAAATCTGTGGAGTCTTGGAGCAGTGTGTGCAGCAGCAGGGAAGTGTGTTTGTATGAAAACTTAGGCTGCCTTCCCGTGGGAGTTCCAGTGACGACAGGGCCTTTTTTTGGTTCTCCATAGTTAGAGGAAGTGTTTGATCTAAGTGGGGTGCTGCAGAGGAGAGCTGTGAATCTAGGAACAAGGAGGATTTTTTTTTTTTTTTTTTTTTTTCCCATTTGTCAGTATTGTAAATTCAGCTGGAGAAGTCTGGACTGCAGCATCACAATAATGTGGTATAGAACAGTCATGTTGCTTAATTTTTTGTCTTGTGTGTTTGTCCTCTCCATTTGCACAGCAGAAGCAGGAATTGTGTGCAGGTTTTGACTCTTATTATATGTGAAAATCTAGCACAATCTCCTGTAAAAATGGCAGTAGGGATAATTAAGCCTTTTAAATGAAATTTAGTTTTAAGCAATCGTCGTTCCTCGAGTTTTCTTGCAAGTTTTGGCAGTTTTAATTCAAACTGTTAAACTTCTTGGTTTTAAATATTTTGCTTTCTCAAATAAAGATAAAATGAAAACACAGAGGTTGATTAAGTTCAATACTTACTTGTCTTTTTTTAGGGAAATATGTAATGGTGATGGGTGTGGTGCGATCCTGCAGTCCTGAGCCTATTCTTCGAGCAATAAAGATGACGGATCTTTCTGAAAACCCCGTGCATAAGAGTATGTGGAGCCTTGAAGTGGAGGATTTGCACAGAGTCATCCCCTAGATAACTTTTTTTTCTGCCTAAAATAACTGGATACATACTTGTTTACTTAAATAACTGTAAGCTGAGTCTTGTATTTAAATAGCTCTCTGGTTTCTGTGTTTCTGAAATGCTGAAAGTGGTACAGCAATAAGTCGTGTTCTGGTGAAGTGAAATTAACTGAGAAGGTGACACACAGGATTCCTTGGAACAGGATTGCCAGGTTCAAGGTGCAAAGATTTTACTCCCATGTGAAATCAGTTTACTGTGCCTAAGTGCTGTTGGTGGGTTCAGTGCCACACAGGTTTAAGGGTTGGGCTGAAGTGCCTCATCTCTTGGTTTTCAATGGGAGGGAGAGAGGCTCACTCTTGCTGCAGGGTGGGACAGCTCTGTGAAGAATTTGGCACTCTAGGGCTCTACCAGGTAGTGGGAATTCTCCCTGTTCAATATCTGAATTCATGTCTCAAGTTCTGCAGTAAAATGTGGGTTTGCCAGGATGTTTGTTGCTGTTGTACATCAGAGCATGTAACTGAGAAGTTTCAGGGTTATGGGTGAGTCTGGCCCTTTCTTGTATAGGGGAAGGTCAAAGCTGGGCTCCCACTGTAATCATGTTTAGTATTTGGACCTTGAAGAGGGTGCACTGTGTTAGCTCTCTCCTAAGTGGAACAAACCTAGATTTATCTTGGTTTGAGCTATCTGGCGAGCTCAGTGGCAAAAACATGAGGTCCTTTGTATTTCACTTTCTCAGCTTGTGATAGAAACTCAAAAACCTCAACTTTGCTATTAAGTTTTGGAGCATTAAGGTTCTGCATGGTATGCAGAACTGAACTTTGTAGATCTGGCATTCCTGTATTGGACCTATATAAAGGACATGTTTAAGGTGAATTGTAGGCACTAATAATACTTTTGGAAGAATGACTTGGCTTAACCTCATGGTGCTCCTGCAAGGACAGATGGCTCTTGGTGGGTGTTTTCAAACTGCTCTGATCAGCATCAGTTACAGGGTCATGTGGCCTGGTCTCCAGCAACCCAGAAGGTAAAATCAAGAGTATTGTGTGATGTGCAGATCCTTGAGCTATTTGATGGATTTTATGCATTTCCCATAGGACAATGTAGTCCATATACTGCATTATGTTCTGAAGAAGAAACGTCTCAGAGGGCTTCAGTC
The DNA here is from genome assembly GCF_003957555.1 of Calypte anna. Taxonomy (NCBI): domain Eukaryota; kingdom Metazoa; phylum Chordata; class Aves; order Apodiformes; family Trochilidae; genus Calypte; species Calypte anna. The sequence goes on from NC_044260.1 coordinate 8,504,363, forward strand.
AAGGTGTGCTAAACTGTGCAGTATTATCAGTAAGTTGCATACTACAGTTTTAGTCCTAATAAAGCTGATGTAGTGCAGAGAAAAATGCCCATTTTTTAAAAACTGTAGGCTCCATCTGGGAAGTGTCAAATCCTGCCAAATGGGATCCTTCCTATGGGATCACATCCATAAGAAATCACAGACATATTTTAGTTGGCTCTAGGGATGGTTTTGTGCTGAGTCATCACCTCAAAAGTGTTTCAGCAAGCTTTGATACTGCCACTGGAGACTTCTGGAATGTACTCTCTCCCACATAAACTTCCCTCACTCTACTAGTTAATGACTTGTTTGCTAATATGAGGCATCTTACCAGGTAGCTTACATCTTGCATCCTTTGGCAGGGAGGCAGTGCATGATTCTACGTTTTTGAATTCCCAAGAAACGAGACATTACCATGCAGTGAAAAAGGCATACTTAAAATAATTTGGATGGATGGTTTCCTTGGTTCATTAAAGAATTTATAAAGGTCATTTGACCTATGGCTTCATTCCTGAAGGCCAAACAAGGCAGTGAAAAAGGAACTGTGGTTGGTTTGTTTAGGTTCCCCCCCCCCCCCCCCCCACCTGCTCCCCCGTATAATTTTACTGGTAATTCTGTCCTGCATCAGTGATGCTTTATCTGTAAAAGTCAATATTTTTTTTAGTGGTCCGGATGTGATGGTTATTGTTGATGAGGTCATTTGAGTATCTGGGGCCAACTCTTCCCACCCCAGAGCAGGAGGGGTTAAGGTTTCTTTTAGCTGGCTCCACCTGCTGCTGAGCGACACCGGTAGGAGCAATCCCTGCCTATGCTGATCCAGCTGCTACTGGATGCTGTGGGCTTCCAGTCTGGTTTGGGGGACCTGAGTTTCTGCCTGTCTGAGACATAAAACGTGCATTTGCACAACCTGGTTACATCTTAGAGACATCTGCCAGTGTGCTGAGCATGGTGCTTCTAGTTTAAAATGTTTATTGGTGTTTAAATGGCTTCTTTAGCACCTGCAAGATGTTACAAGCAGTTTCTAAGAGACCTAAAACCTGCATTCATCTTGGTGTTGCCATGTACAGATAGCATATAGTTAAACTTTCTCCTTTCTATATTTCTGTGTCCAAAGCTGTTCTGCAAGTACCTGGAAAGCAAAGCAGCAATTCTAAATTTTTTACTTTACTTGCTGACATTTTGCTTTGTTCTTGCAACTGTTAACCTCAGTATTTTTTGAAAAGTGTTTGGTTTGTTAGTGGGGTGAACATTATATGTTTTTTTAAATCAATATCTGGTATAAATATTCTTTAACTTTCATAAATACTGTATACTATTTTGGCTTCATTCAGGAATTTTTCCTGACTAGTGTGAATCATGTCTTACTTAGAATTTGTGTCATACAAAATTCTACCACAGACTAGTGTCATACACATGGTAGCTGAGGCCAGCTGCTCTTGTCTCTGTAAACAATAGGAGCCATTTAAATCCAGCCAGTTCCAACCCTGTAGATCAGTACAACTTTATTCTCATGAATAATCAGTAGAAAAGTTCTCCAGCATAAAAATAAGGGAGTCAAATGTTTATTATCTCATAGTTCAGAATGCCATTATTTCAGTGTTTGAGTATTATTCAAAAGATTACCTTTTACTAAGGAATAATTCCTAGTACTGTGGGGAGACACGCAAGGCATTTTTAAAATTACTCTCTATATTGTATTTAAATCAATTAATTAGACAGATGAGACCATTTCAAACAGAATCTGTAACAGGTTAAGACTACTTTATGGATAGGATAGGTATCAGTCACCTCTTCCCAACACATGAACTGATTTCTGAGAAGGAGGTTCTGAAAGCACAAAGGGAGAATGTGAAACTGGCCAACACTCACTAATCATGAACACATTAATACAGGGAAAAAAATCAGCCACCATAAAATGAGAACATTACTTAATTCAGTTCTTCAACCATCTTATTTCTGTGTTAGCCCTCCTGTTTGTCAGGCCACTTCTCTGGAAAAAGCTCACTTTCTCCATAATTCACTGTAGAGCTGAGTTTCATTTCTGGAGAAAAAAAGGTCAGCATTACTGCACGGGTTGAAAGCCCACATGCCACTTCCACAAAGTAGCCCGTTTGTATTAATCTGAGCTGGAAAGGATGTTTTGTCATCTTCTAAATGTAGTCATGTTTTCATTCAAGGCTTGTGAAGAGGCAATTTTGCCACTGAATAGGATAATTTTTTTTCAAAGTAACTAATACTCCTTTGTCTGATTTCATCTGGTTGATAGCAGTTTCTTTTTGCTGTACTGAAATCATTCTTCTTGCCCTCGGATGTTTTTGTGTGAAAAGCTTTTGTTTTATACTAGATATGCTTAATTCACAGTCCTAACAACTAATTAATTCATACTTATAGTGCTCTCCCTACTATTGCTTCAGCTTGTCTACCTAAAATCGCTGTTGTATTTTGGGTGTTGAGAGGGTTCTTCCATCTTCAGGGCTGGTATCTGCCCTTCAGAACTGTCTTAAGCTGAAACGAAGAGAGAAAATCCAGATAAGTTGTTAGTAAGTACCTGAAGGATGGAAAGGAATAAATGACATGTAATATAAGCTGTTAGTGTGCTGAACTACAAGAAAATTATGGAGGGAAAAATAGCATCACTTCTATGACATTATCAAAAAGCTGTTAGGAGAAAGTATTCTAACATTTTAGATAATGTTATCTCAGATGCACTAAACTGAAAAAGATACAAGCTTCTTTACACGTGTGTCAATAAAATCACACTTAGGAGGCAAAGAACAGCATTATTACTAAAGATCATAGGATCTGGCTAGTTTAGCTGTCCAGTTGAAGATCCTTGACAGGACTGATTTCTAGAAAGTAGTGTGGAGGCAGCTGAAAGGATTGAAATGTTCTCATGCCCTTAGATAGCCATCAGTTACCATGCATGGCTACCATGGCCATTGCAGACGCTCTCACAATATCCAACCCAATTCTCCTTTACTTGCAGCTGGGTCTGTTACACATCCTTCCTTTTAGTGTGTTTGGTGTTTAGTCTTAACTTGTCTTTCCTCAGCCCTTCACTATTTTTTCCCCTTGGAGACCTCTGGACATCTCTCAGCTGGTTCTCAACTAAAACTTGATGTCCAAAACTGGATGCATAAATTAAGATGCATAGAGAAAAATTATTTCTTATCTTAAAGATGTTTATTCCTGTGTACTTCCCTAGTATACTTTGCTTGTTTTATAGCATGCTTTAATAGCATGTTATTGTTAACTGATCTTGTCATCCACTGCAATTCCAATCCCTTTCCTCAGAAATGGGATAATGTACACAAGTAGCACCAGCTGACTTCAATCTTTTGGCTACTGCTCCATTCTAAAACTGTTTTCAACAGAATATTCAGGCTCAGATTTAGCAAAATTTGCCTGTGTTGTATTCATATGTTGAAGACAAATATTTGAGCTAAAACTACTTATAGTGTACAGGATACTGTACAGGATATAGTGTACAGGATACTACCCAGAAATTTCATGGTCATCTACTGCTTACACACTGGGTGAGCAGAATACATGAGGCAGACAATGACATGGCATTATTGCTGCATGTTGGAGTGTGTGCCTCTGATACACTGACACGTGTATTGAGTGTACTTTCTCTAGGTTTATGTTTTATGGCTAACCCAGTTGTCTACCAATACTTGGTAGCTATATCTTGAAAGTTATTCCTTTCCTTAGTGGGTAAAAATTCAGCAAACAGTTACACATTTTTTTTAAACGTACCACAAATATTTGTAGTCAGGAAATTGTGCGTTTGATGTGGAAGTGAGTTCATAAATGCCAATGAATAACATTTCATTGCATATAGAAAAAACCCTGTTTTCTCATTACTAAGTTTTATGCTTCATTCTTTGCTAAAGCTTAAGTGTCAACCCAAGTGTGGCATTTCAAGCATGATTGGCTCTTCGGCATGATTCCATCCTTTAAATGTTTTCATTGCAGTTGTGTAAAAATGGAATTACATCTTAAGTTACTATTAGGGCAAATGCATCAGTAATTAGTGTGACAGTAATTTGTATGTGTGTTTCCTTTAATGTCCTCATTCAATGAAAAGATCCAGGCATATAGCAAATTTCAGAGACCAAGTGGGTATGGTGTGCTGGGTGAAAAGCAGAAAGGGTCAGGGACGAGGAGCAAGAGGAATAATTCCAGGAGTAGGATAATTCTTGCTTGTGAGTGTTAGATTCATTAGTATTGTTTTCTTACATGCTCTTGAATAACAGACATGCAAGTACTGGAGCAGTGCAGTCAGCATGTTCAGGATGAAAAGAAATGAAACTTACCACTGAGCAGGCATTTCCACAGGGACAAAATTTCGGTTGCACAGATGAACAAAAGCTGCTGCTAAACTGCAGGCAGCCCTCAGCTCCTGTGGTTCACAGGTATCCTGTGTGCACATGTTGTAGAAAGGTTCAGGGTCCACCTGTAACACAGCAGGGGGTTGTTCAGAGGAGCAGGGGGCAGGGTGCAAGCATACTTCTCTTCTGGAGACTGCAGTCTGGCAGTATCTGCAGATAAACTGAACTTGAAGTTTGTTTTGTCTCCCTCCCCTCTGCCCTGTAAATGGTGAGGGCCATTTACAAACCTTTATTTTCTTCCTAATATTGAGGGGTTTATTTGTATTTTCAGATTCTAGATCTTTATGCTCAAGAGTGGTATGAAGTCATGCCACTGTTTTGTGGATGTCAAGGACTTTAATAGTTATGGTGATAGATTAGCTTCTTTTCTGTCTGGATTTTTGTTCTGATTACTTGCAGTTATCTGCAATTGGACTTTATCCTTGCAACAATCAAGTGTACTCCTTTGAAGTATGACAGCTGGGTAGATAGTCCTTTGGTGGCTGAAGTTACACTTACAACTTTGAAGCAGTTCCGAAGAAGTGAATGTGGTTCTTCAAAAAACACTTTACAGACTTTTTGCTTAGCTGTAAGTGGACAGGGCTTCATTTTCTTCTGCACGAGACTGCACTTGCTCACCTGGGAAAACAATTACTCAATTTGGTTGTTTTTTAATAGACCAGTGTAGTTTGAATTCTGAAGATTTCCCAGGTGAGATGGTTTGAAGGAAGATAAGGGGAGCTCAGTACACTGCTTGATCAACATCTACTGTTCATGAGTACTGAGAAGTATTTGCACTCTTCATAAATATGTATCTTTCATAAGTGTTACATATTACAGGCAGAGTTTAATTTTTATATTGATTTTGTTATTCACTGAAAGATTTTAGTTTGTGGCTGCTGACATAAGTAGTTGGCTAGTTGTCTTTTTTTTTTTTTTTTTCTGAATGGGAAATTTTATAGGCTATATCCAGCAGTGCAAAGATGCTGTGGCCAACAAATAAAACATAGCAACCAATAGTGTAGCACAGCCAGTATGGCTTCAGCCACTTAAAGGAGGACATACGTGACTTCCCAGCTTGCTTTTATGACAGGAAGTTTCTTGCATATTGCTTTTATTTGCTTATTATTTTTAGTTGAACTTCTTTGGATAGTTTTGTATTAGATGGTTGTATTTTTATGAATATATTAGAAGTTAATTATTTGTAGCAATCAGGAAAATTATGCCTGCAGTCACATTGTGATCCTGCCCTATTGTTAACAAATATAGGCTGCAAACTCAGAAGATGTATCTCTCCAACAGCAAAGAAAAGCAGAGGATACTTGAAGTAATCCTCCGTTTTAAAGTAAGGTACAGAAGTAACTGTAAGAATGGCAATATTTCTATGCCCAATATATGCTGGTGTTTCAGTATGGAGCTTTAGCTCAGCTAAGGCACAGAAGTCTCACACATTGCTCTTTGTGCTCCAGCACTGCTGGTGATCTGCACAGAAAGCAGCTCCTTACCTGCCAGCTCTGTGTGAACTCTTGAACACTGTCAGTGAGGGAATGGTTAGGAAGTATCCATTCGTTTCCAGCTTCATTATCATTGGTACCAAGAAGTCCAGCTGAAACACCTGGAATGAAATGGAAATGAAGTAAAATAGTGATTGTCACAAGGAGACACAGGAAAATTTTAGAATATGTCTCTGGGCTCTGATTGCTCTCTACAGCAGAGCTCAGCTGTTGTGTAGGGGAGGGAAAGTTTGCCCAAGCATCCACTGTGGATTTTTCTCAGACTGGATTGCTATCTTGCTAGCTCTTTCTTTGCTTCTCCTGGCCAGATAAGGGTCTTGTATCCATTCTCTGCTAATCTCCAGGGTCCAAGTTTCAGAATAGTGTGGGGAATGTATTCCAATCTTAAAAGACTCCTGGAATCTTTTAAGCCTCCCCTGTTCAAGCTCTTGCAGGTCTGATAAGACAAGCCTGCAACAGAGCAGTGATTCTCAGGTAGGGTTTGGGGTTAGGCTGACTGTGTGTGCAGTGAAATACTACACATGCAGAAATATGCAACAAAAATGAAAAAAAGCCCCAGCCAAAACCCAAGGAATGCTTTTTGTTGAAAACCAGGAGATGGAGAACTGCTATGATTTTTAGATCAAACCATACATTTTTCAATAGACCCAGAACACTGACTTACCAAGGAGTGGGATGTTTCTGCCCTCACATTTCTGCTTCTTCTCTCTCTACTTTACTGCACTGAAACAGTAGCAACCTAGGTAAGCACTTGGGTTCTTACTGGAATGATACATACCCTGCTTTATTTGGCAGTAACTTAGAATACCCAGGGCCTTTTCCAGGGTCTGTATAGATGAATAAGGGAAAAACACGAAAGACAACCCACATGCTGGTGCTACAGGTCCTGATAATTGGGATATAAGAGAAAAAAATCACTAACAGCTGACAGATGCTCTATAATTAGCTCTCACCATGGTGCCATCCAGCTAGAGTGATCATGCAGAGATCATACTGAAAGTCACAAGAGATGGAAACTCCTTTATGATTAGACACTTCTATTTTGTTGGCTCCTCTTCTTGAATTAGTGGTATGCTTTTCAAGGGATTGATCCAGCACTTGACAGTTCTCTCCCGTAACAGACAAGTTATGCATCCTGTATATCTGCTTTAAAATGAAAATGCAGTTTCAAATATGTCACAATGAAAATTCAATTATAAGAAAGCTCATTCTGGGTTTGCAGGTGGGATGGGGTCTTTGCTTAGCCCAGCATTAGGAAATAAGAACAGGATTGTGCTAAAACTTATGAAAGAGCAGAAGAGCCCAAAGGCTGCCAGGGACACTGAGGCTATAGGCCCAGTTTGCTCCAGACCTCTCCAGCTGCCTTGCTGTTGGAGCATTTAAAAGAAAAGCTGAAAATTCCATCAAGCCTTGCTTATTTTATTACCCAGAGAGCAAGGAGGCAGTCCTTGAGTTAAAACTGATTTTGTTTTGGGAAGTTATTTCCTGATTTGTACGTGGTTACTTTCTAGTACTTGAATCTGGCAGCTGTTCTGATCTATGTTTTGAGCATAAATATTTTGAAGACGTTTTCTTTGTTGGCTGATGGAAGATAATTTTGGTGTGAAAAGGAAGAATGTTTGACTTTCCTCTCCTACCTTTAGGCTTGGATAGATACTGATCACAGTCTGGTTCATTTCAACATAGAGTGATCTTGAGTTACCAGTGTCCTCATTTAGTATTACAGTGAAAGTGTTGTGAAGAAAATCCTTGGCAAGAAGTACACTGCACTTTGATGCCAAATCATAAATTTTTCCATCAAAGGTCATTAGATGCTTGGTTCCAATTAACATTGCATGATCTAGGGAACAGTATTTTAGAAGAAACACCAGTGAGTTTTCCACAGAGCTGTGTTAGAGTAAGAGCTGTGCTACTGCTTGCATACTGCATCACAAGCAGCTTCTGGCTGGCATACTCTAAATTAATTTCTCAAGCTATTATTACATTTTAATTAGTAGCAAATTGTTCTGCAACAGAAATTTTTCCAGAAAGGAAACAGTCTAAGAATTTAAATAGATCCTCATGAGTGTCCTAAAACATTAAGAAATATGAATAGGATTTAGAGTATTTGGTTGTTGTTACACAGTTACTGTTTTACAAGAAAATTGTAAGGAAAATTATTAGTGACCATCTCTATGTAAAATACTCTTCCACATATTATTTGTAAAATTTAGAACTAAGTGGAAATAGACCCAGCTACAAAACAAAGCAGCACCAGAAGGCCTTACATTCAAAGGGACTCTCCATCATCTTCCGTTTGAATCTGTAATACTCTGCAACTATGTTGATTTTGTAGAGATCTTGGAGAGGCCTCATTAACTTTTCTTCAATGAGATAATTAGTAATATTAACCAGATCCAGGGAGCTGTCTGCTTTAGGAAGCACTGGCAGTTTTACTACCACTGAACAGTTCCTGTAGAAAATAAACAGAACACCATGTGCCTTATCTGCTAAGCTGATGAAATGCAGTTGCTTTTTTATTAGAAATGTGGAAGTGAAATATTCATAAGAACTGCAGTCTTGTTACAGTGGCCAAGACCCGCACTACACCATGCCATGTAAGGCAAATTGTCACAGTTCTGCCTGCCACTGAGTGCATTCAGTTGAAATTCAGTCTGTCCTGGTAGCCAACAAAAATGAACATCTTGGTGTCACGCCCTGTGCCCAAAGCAGAGAAGGGCTGGGTGGGTATCTGCAGCCCTCAGTGCACAAATGGCCTCTAGCCCTTGAGAATGCTACCTGGCAGCAGGAATCTTCCAGAAAGCATCAGTTACCTGGGTGAAAAGCTGTAAAGGTTGAGTAAGGGCTTCCGGGTCTTGCTCACAGCTCTAGAAAACACGGCCTCTGCCCACCTGAGCATCTGCTGTGCAGTCTGTTGGAGTGGAGAAAAGGAGATTACAAACATGACTTCAGTTTGGCCTCAGGGCAGGGTCAGTACTTGATAATGAGGTTTAAAGCAGTGAAATAGCACTTCAGTCTCTTCCATTTTCCACTTGCCTGACAGCATCTTGTCATTTAGAGGTTAATATCCAGAGGATACTAACTAGGACAGTAGTCACTACAGCAACAGGTAATGGTCAGAAATATATCCTTCCTAAATGAACATTACTTACCAGTATTTCACTTAGTTAAAGTGGTTCAGTAGTTTGCAAAGGATTGGTATCTTCATTAATATAAATTGGTGACACGATATACACTCTTCTTTTCACCTAAAAACGCCCAAACCTATTTGTGCACTACTTGTTGCTATCAAAATCTTCCCTCTCCATGGAAGAAAAGCAGAAGCCACATAAATTACCAATTACTGCTGCTGTGATTTCAACAAAAACAAAACAGCCTCTTCTTTAGTGGGAAATGTGCTGCTTTCAGGTCAGATCTTCCAAGAACAGTAGATTAGCTGTGCACAAGCTTGTTATGTGGAAAGATAACTGCACATAAACAGATCTATTTTTCTGTATCTGTAGTTCAAAACAGACAAATTTGTAGGCCTTATTTTTCAAACCATTAAAAATAGAGAATTAAGCTATACCAACCATATCCAAACCTGCTTTCACAGCCTTTAATGCCACCTGGATTGGTTCCATTAGCCACACATCTTTTAAAATGCTGGGCAAAAAAGCCTGGATTTTCTTCATGTATTCTTCTGTCTGCTCTTGCCAAACTTCATCAAGTGGCTTCAAGGTTACCTCATAGTAGGCGTCCTTCAGAGTTGCCAGTGGCTCTGGAGCAAACAGCATGAGAAATAAACATCAGGTATTGTGCTACAAACTGTGAGTGTCCGAGTCTACGTGTGACTGTGTGTGCAAGCGTGTGTGTCTTTGTGTGCATGCCACTATGTGCATCTGTGTGTGTTCACATGCATGCCTCTGCGTGTGTGTATATGCATGTGTGCACATCTCTGTGTCTGTATGTGTACACATGGAATGTCCTATACATGCACGTGCACACAGTGTCCTAAACACACCCACACACATTTCTGACACAAACACACTGTGTCTTAAACACACACACACATGAAGTGTACTATACACACATGCACACTCACACAGTGTCCTAAACACACACCCAGTGTCTTGACACGTGCACACAGTGTTCTATACATGCACATGCACACAATGTTCTGAACACAGTGTCCTAAACGTAGCCACGCACACTCACACACACAGTGCACACAGTGTCTGACACACACAGAGTGCCCTATGCACACAGTGTCCTACACATACGCACACATGGAGTGTCCTAACATGTGTGCATGTACACACACAGCATGTTGTAAACACACACACAGGCATGGAGTGTCTTAAACACACAAATGGAGTTTCTCAAACACAAGCACACACACAGTGTCCAGTTCACGCAGGCACACAGGAGGGGTGTCACATACATGCACACAGAGTGTTTGACACACATGGAGTGTCCTGTACATGCACACACGTGTCCTAAACACACATAGGTGGAATCTCCTACACATGAACGCACTCAGTGTCCAAAACACACACACACACACAGAGTTCCCTAAACACACGTGCACACAGAGCATTCTGCATGCAGATACAGACACAGACACACAGAGATACATATAAGATGACACATACATGCACATATGCAGATAGACACAGGCACATGCTCAGACTGATGCATGTACAGATGCACATACACACAGAGACTCATGCCTCGTGCACAAATACAGACACACACATATACATGTGCCCTGTATATACACACGCACACCTATGCAGACACCCACATATGCATGCACACATACACACCCATGTGCATACATACATAGGCACATGCACATCTACATACAGACATGTTCACACACGTACAGTCACAGTTACACACACGTAGACACACACACACACATACACACGCACATACACAGATGCAGTGCCTGACTGTGTGTCTGTACGTGTGCATGTGCCTATGTATGCCCATGGATGTGTGCCCTGTATGTCTGTGTCTTTTTTTTGTGTGTGCTTGTGCCTTTACATGTGTGTCTGTACAAGTGTACCTGTAAGTGTGTGCATCTTGATGTGTTTCCCTATAGCTTCCAGCACAAAGTGACACAAGGACACAGAGAGCAGGCAAAGGCAGCTTTGTTTTCATGGCACTTAGGTGTTTAGCTATAACCCTGATCCACTCCTATGCCTTGTATTACAAACAGATCACTGCTTTGCAAAATCAGAGCAACACTTTGCAATATGCCAATTGCCAGAAGTGTTCAGCTCAATCTGTACCTGACCAAGAAATAACAGGACAGTTTGGTCACAACTAAGTTCTAGCAGGGTCTAATAGCAGGGAGAAAAACAGGTCAAATAAAATCTGCTTAGTACAAACTTTCAAAACTAAAGGATGTCCTTTGGCAGGAAATGCTTGCCAGAGAATTGTTAGGAGAAATGCTTCAGCTTAGGAATTAGGGCTCTGTTCTTATCCGATTGAAACCTGTCTCCTGTGTCCAAGAGAATCGCTCTTCAATTATTTCATTAGCAAGATGATCACACTGAGGTTACTGAGACCTTATTGCATCAAGATTCCTCCTCTGTAAGCTAAAAGCTGAGGTCAACAACTTTAGACCAAAATAGAAACATTTGTGGTATTCAGCATCTTTTTATAGTCAGTTTGTTTTGCCCTGCACAGACATTGTCCTATGCTCCTTGCTTTGCATGGTGTTGCTTACTTTGCAATTCATTCTGCATTTGCTGGACAATGGCTTCAATTTTCTCCAGGAAAATTGGGAGCTTGCTTCTCAGTATTTGTCTGATTCCACTTTGCTTCCACACCTGGGCCACAGCCCTGCCCACCCTGTGGAGGAATCCTGATACCTTTTGCAAGGCTATGGAAGGCCAGCCAGCTGCTTCAGACAGAAACTCAACTTGCTGCACCTATATTGATTCCCAAAGAAAGAAGAAATATCAAAATAAATAGTGATCACAAGCAAGGCTTTGACTCCATTCCAAGGCCACTCTGACATCCTCAGTGCTGGTGCAGAGACACAGGACCCTTACCATGAAACATGCTTTTCAGCTGTGTACAAATTGTAGGTTAGCACAGGATGAACCATTTAAATGTTTAAGCAAAACAAAACAACTGCACACAAGATAAGGATTTTTAATTAATAATCCATGAACATTTCACAGGCTATGTGCACATACTTACTGATCTCCTGAATCTCCACATATATCCATCAAACTTCTTCATCTTCTCCATCAGTCTGGTTTTCAGAAGGCTCCAAACTTCATTAAGCTTGTACTGTGGAAAGATTAAGAAAACCTTTGAATTTATGATACAGAATTTCTTGTGCTGGGTCCAAATCACTCAAAGTTTGTTCTTGTTGAAATGCCAGCAAAGCTCCACAGTGGCCTCCAATTTTGCACAGAAAAATTACTTCTGCATTAGTCAGTTGGTAGAGAGGGGAACAGAGGAGTAAGGATTGAAGATTAAAAAGCCTCCAAGCAGAGAGTGAAAAACCCAGTTTAGACGTAAAAGCACATTCAGTAATTACAATTTTAGTGTTGTAACCAACATGCTGAGCAGCCCAGGCACATCACTGCTGCTTTTGCTTTAGGAGGGGGTCCTATATACTTCATGTTTTTCAATCCTCACCATGGCATCTTACCACAACAAAGTGATAGATGATGTTACTACAAGTTTTCAAATGGCATAATTCTCCTGTTTGTCCAGTTACTCACCAAAGCTTACACCTGCAGCTTACCTGGAAAATGCTTCATCAAACTGACAAGGTTAAATTATATTCTCAAAAAATCACAATACAATTAAGTGACACTGAAGGATCTCACCTCAGCTTTAAGAACTGGATCCCCACATCCATGAGAGAGAAAACTCAAACTTCCATTAGCAGCTGTTAGAGTCATCTGTCCCACGTGTTCTCTCCTTTCACCATTAGTAGTGAGATAGGTATTAACAGCAGCCATCTGTTGCCCATCAGTACAAGCACTGACTTCCATTCCTTCCTCCAAATCCCCTTAGACAATGAAAAGAGAGAGCTTCATTTCCAGGAAACACCACTGACAGACATTGTTTCAAAGCCAGCCTTTTAATTAGGTGATCAATCAACATCCGAGTGTGGTAGGTGTTTGTGGGGAAAAAACAAACCAAAACCAAGAGGAGATAAACAGGAGAAAATTAGATTAGTGTCAGTGTTTGATTTTCTCTTCTATGTGGCTTGTGAATGATTTACAAATACAGATTTGCTCCTCCAAAGAAAGTGCTGAATTAGTATAAATCTAAAGAATCCTCTCAGTCACAGTGCTTTACAAACATTTTTCCACTTAAGTCTTCCACTATCCCTTGTTGCTGACATTTCAAAACTGCTTAGATCCTAAGAGAAAGATTATCAGAAACTCATTCACCCACAGAAGTTGTTTGTGCCCAAGCAGAAATGCTTGGCAAAGTGTGCACAGAATGTGCACAGAATGTGGGTCAAGAGGGGAGTTTAATAACTTCTACAAATTCTGACTCCAGAAATTCAAAAAGCAATGGTTTTAGTCTCAAATATATCAATAGCACCTAAAATTACATCATCTACATGTTGGCTGTGAAGGTACCTACCTTTCAAATACCCCACGTAGTACTGAGAACATTCCTTTCCTTTAGAAACAGCAACTTTTAATTTCTCTTTCTGATCAATAATCCCCTCCACCAGGATTTGGCTCTGAACAGACGAGGAAGTAGTAGTTCCTGTCAGGCCTAACCAAATATCTTCAAAGGCTCTTAACTGCAGTCATAAAGGAAAAATATTTATTCAAAGCCTCCACACAGAATTAATGACTTTTCAGAGTTCATGCTCAAATATCAGTGCTTCCCACAAAAAGGCAAGTGGTGAGGGAAATGTTTTACAAGGCCTCTTCCTGTGCTGTGCACAAGCATTGGAAGAGAGGCACAAGCATTAGGATGATTGGCTCAGGATGACTGAACAGCAGAACAATTATGTACAAAATTTTCATGGTAGCAATGAAAGAAACATACTCTAACAGTCAGTTCCCTACGAGGCTGCTAATTTGTGCCATTTATCCCAAAATAAAGACTAGGGAAACCTAGCAGATCAGCTGATACTTATTGCATTTCCCTTCCTCTGAACAGAGAGGGAAAAACACTTTCATCTTTTTCTTAGCCTGTTACTGATTGAATCATCATTTTGTTCTTTTATTCTTTCTAACAAAGAGTTTGGAGGCTGCTGACCACATTATTTTTCTGCCCCAATCTGTAGCCACCATCAGCTTCTCTACCTTATTAATTTAATGAAAAATCTATAGCAAGTGTAAAACAGAGGGGGAGAGAAAAAGGAAGAGATTTGTCTCAGGATGAGCATTGTATAGAGGCTGTTCCATGCCTTTCTTGAGGCCAGTTCTTTTTTTCTGGCAAATGATGCTTTGTATGAGTCTCACATTTTGTTTTTCTCTTATTTTAATTCCCCTTTGATTTTTTTCTATGGGGCAAAAAACCCCCCATGCCTCAACAGCCAATCATGCTGAGGGTGAGCTGTCATAGCACACAGCCTCTTAAAACTTCTGTAGACTCCAGCTGATACACATGCACTACATATTTGTCATCAAGCTCTACAGATAACTGATGGTGTTGCCTTCTCCTTTGTCTCTGGATCATACTGCACATACATTGCAGAACTGCTCCTTTAAAAACAGAGCGAAAGAAATCAGGAATAATTTATGTTGCCTGCACTTGCATGCTGGTTTATAAGTCATGGGCTGCACCTGAGCAGTTTGGAAGACAGATGGCAGTAGGGCTTTATAAACCAAAATCCAGTGCCACTAAAATAAAGTCAAGACTCACTTTGACTCCTAAAGAATAGTTCTTCGTATCAGCTGTACTCTGATTTTTTAAGAAAACCCCAATCAACCCCTCATCTCTCCCATGATCAGCAAGGTGAATTCTGCCCTCTGACTGCAAAATGATGTCATCTTTGTTGAGCTGGTGTAGTCCAGAGAAACCAATTACCTAAGTATGAACAAAAGAAGTGTTAAAACTTAATTCTTCTAAAGAAATGGGTTCTGTAGAGTCATAAGAGGTTGTACAATGTTTGCATTCTTATCAAATTACACCATGAAGTGATGAATAAAACTTGTGTTTTCAGATACCACTGCATCCTCCTCACAGCACTGTCTTACTTCAATATATCTTCAGTTTCCGTGGTATAACACATGTTCAGTGATTACAGCCTAAGCCAAGAAGGGCAGCTGGAATAGAACTTAAATTTACTAGAAAAACACCTTTTTGGGGAGTTGTTATGCTTCTCAACCTACTCTAGCCAGGCCATTTTGATTCATGACTTTGAAGAAAAGGATCCCAAAGTATGCAAAGGCAGCTGATTTTGTATAGTATCATACAACAACACACATTTTGCATTATAAACAGGCACTAACACATCTTGGTCTTGGAAAAAATTTTCTTTGGCATCACAATTTGGCTGCTGTTTGCTAACTGGGCGTGACCTGCTCTGCAGTAGATTAGGAAATACACTGAGATGCTTTTCAGCCACTGGGAACTAGAAAGAGACATTTATTGAAAATTTGAAGTTGTGTGTTTGTTGTTAATATCTATAGGCAACCCTGGGGTCCAACTTGCACCTAAGGAAGACCGTGGATGGGGTTTGGATTTGTAATATAAAAATAAATGACAACTATAAGGTTACCCTAAGGTTCAGAAATCCAACAAAACCAGCAGCTGTAACAAACAGCAAACTTTTACCTACAGGGGAAGAGAAGAACTTTTATTCCTCTCTAGTTTCCTGTTCAATCACTTATGAGCCTGTCTTGATAATGTCCAGAAACATGAAATTAAAAGACCTTTGAGAAAGAAACAGGAAAGAAAGAACATGAAGGAGGTGGGAATGTTTACAACCATAACCAGACCTATAGAATATACTTCTGTGGCAAACCCAACCTTTCTGCCTCAGCCCATCAAAAGACAATGTTTGTTTATGGTTCATTAAGTTACACAAGTATGGCAACTCTCATGAAAAGTTGCAGCTGAGTAAAACTGAGTTTCCAAAACAGTAATTATATCTAAAATGAAGTAAGTGTATTATGTTTATGTGAGACTTACATTAGGAAGGTCACAGAACTCAAAGCTCATAAAATAGTCAAGGAAAGATGAATAGTTTGTTTCCATTTTACCCAGAATCTTCTGTTTGGTGCATGAGGCCAGGAAAATATTTTCAAGGACAGCTTCTAACTGAAATTTATCAGGATACAAGAATTGATTTCTCTGCAATTAACCAAGAAAACAAAGTTAAAATATGACATGAGAACCTTAGGCACTCCTCTGTGCCCAGTCACCCCAACCTGTCCCTGTGCTTGCTATTTTATTCTAGAAGCTTCACAGTTTTAATGTAACATTTCTTCTTGACAATGTTTTGATTTATCAGTAGTTCCTGGTCCCTATCCCACAGAATTAACTCAAGTTTTGCAAATTTAGGGCGTGAGGCCTCTAATTTCAAAGAACAAATTTTTCTTAATTATGCTACATTATGCTTCCTATGCAGAGAAATATGCTAAAAGTCAAATGAAATAATGGCATTCCACAGAAAGTGGTACTCTGTAGAGGCCTTCTTAAAATCCACTCAAAATTACATACAAAGCCTAAATAAATTCCTGTCCATTAAGAAGAGCTGCTGTTAGAAAGCTGTTAATAGACACAACTATCTTCTCTTACCTCGTAAGTTAAGTTGTGTTTGAATCTTTTGTCATCCCAGTTCAGATCTAGATATTCATTAAACAACACTGATCTTTGCTCTAGAGATCCACATGCATGCAGGTGCTCCAAGTTTAACACTCTCTGAAGCTGGAAGAGATAAAAACCAAGACATACCTGTTAGCAAATTCCTTCAAAGATGTGTTTGGTACTAGAGGATTATGCTTGCTGGGCAAAAATGGACCTTGAGAGGAGCCCTGAATGGGCTCCATTCATAAGTGACTCTTTGTGTCTCCACCAAGAAATCTAAGGCACTGATGATTCTGTCCTGAGGGAAAACTGTATCCTAAATACAAACAGAATTCTTCAGAGGTTTTATTTTTCTTTCTCTGAGACATGAAAAAGCTGACTTGAAGTACAAAGTTTTCATATGACAAGTACAGAAAAAATGAATCCAGTGAGACCCAAAGCCAGAAATTTAGTTGCACTCATCCTTTCCTACACAAAAAGACTCTTACCTGACCTGAAGAGAGGGTCATGCAGCCACCCCAGGAAGTGATGTTCATCTTTGATTTATCCTCTATTGTCAGTCGGATGTCGGCAGGCTGCCCATCATTCCCCGTGAGCTGCAGCTGAAACCAGAGGAGGGTTTGTCTAGAGAAGCAAGACTAGAACTAGAAAAGCATCTGCAGGGTAATCGAGCAGAACGATCCCCACCCAGTGGAGAAGAAAAGAAACACAATTAAAACCGCTAAAGGAAAATACTGAAACTCCATTGAGCTCCAGGTGGCCTGGAAGCTCAGTGCCTTACACAATCACACAGGGAAACTGCACTTTAACAACCGAGGCAAGAGGAGTCTTTCTGCCACCTTTCCCCGCCCTGCATTGGGTCTATTGTGCATAAATAACGACACTACAAGACTGACTGCACTATGCTGGTTCCATAATGTTTTGAGATGAAAAGTACACTGACAGTAAATACAGTATCACTGCTCTGTACTTTGCAGCCCTTTCCCACGATCTCACCTGCTGGTTGTACTTTCTGCCTCTTCTTTCTGACAGAGAATGGACCTCCAGTTGCTTCAGAGTGAAATTAAAGGGATGGGCAATGGTGACTCTGTAGTTCACACGGTGCCTTCCAAACTTCAGAGAAGATGACACTGATACCTGATCCATATCAAAAGATGTAAAATGAACTAGTGAAGTGAAACACCTCTCACATAATGACCTCAGTCCTACACCCAGTAATATTTCTCTGTATGAATTATGTGCATAATAATGTCCTTTTAAAAGTAGTGAGGCAAATTAATGTTCAAAAGAAGACTTTCTTGAATTTTCTTTATGGAACAATCTCTGTACTTTACTAAAATCAAGAATCATGCTTAAGTTTGATGAGGCTTACATTTAGTCTAATCCTTAGGCACTGTAGACTCCACTGCTGCAGAGTGCTTAGAAACAGCTCAGAAAGTTGAAGCACAAGATAAAACATTTGTAGAACCAAGAAATAAATTCTGTCATGTTGCTGTATTTCAGACACACATAAAAATGGCAGTTACTTGCAAGTCAGAAAGCTCTCCTATTTTAACCACACTTGGAAATCAGCTTAACCAAGGTTCTCTGAGTTATCTTTTTTACTATTTATATTTTTAAAAAATAATGCTGACCTACTTTAAGAAAATAAAACCTGGTTTATCTGTTACAGCAACTTTGTGTCAAAGTTGTCTTTGTCATTAGTAGAGAGAAGAACAAAAGAATAAAATGCAAAAGAGCTTCCACAGAATCAGTAATGCTTAAAATGCAAAGCACAAGTATGTGTCACATTTATATGTAGGTAAACACAGCAAATGCCCATGCGATAGGTTCTACAGCCTTTTCAACCTCACACTAATGCTTACACTTCCTCTTGTGTCTCAATTTCTTTCCCACTCTGCTTAGAACATGACATTTGTGCTGTTCTTTCCATCTACTCCCCAGAGCTGTCCTAGAGCCTTTGAGAGTCCTGGGAATGGCCTTTATCCAGTATTCAAGCCAGATGATTTCATTGGCTTTGGCTCTGCAGCAGCCTATTACTGAAAACAAACAAAATATAGTATGGCCTGAAAATGCTCACAACAAGAGTATCAGCTGCTCATCCTTCATAACCATAGCCTTTTATGCTTCCAAGAAGGATAGTTTGCCTCCCACTTCAGTTCCACTGACCACTTGATAGTCTTGTAATTCTGACATTTATTTGCTCTAGACTGCTGTACCTGGTTCTTCTCATTCCAACTGACAGTAAGATCATCCCGGTGACTGCGTGCCAAATGCTTCACATACAAGTTGACCTTGGCATGCCATGGGAAAGGGATGGAGAGAGGATGAATAAGTTCCACTGCAAGAAAAGGAAAACAAAAAAGCTTTCCCCAGTACAAATCATGACTGTTCATTTTCTGATAAAGACATTGGACAGATTCTCCCACAGGCAATGAACCTTTGAATTCGTTGATGCTTTTTCACTCTGGTGAAAATTTTCCTTGGCACTACTGGATTTATTTAGCCTTTACATTTCATATTCACAACTCAGAACTACATTTCTGAACTGGACACTTCTAATCTAAAGCAAGTAAGATCTTAGAAGGCCTGGACTGAAACCATTTGAATATGCATTTTGAAATTTATGTGGTTTAGTTTATTTTATATTCTGCTATCAACACTGGCAAAAGACAAGAGAAACCTACCCCGAATGTCATGACCTCCAGGCAGCTTTGGGAAACGTCCAGCATAAGTTCCTGTTACCTTCATCTCTTTGCCATCCCACAGAGCAATGTGCCTCAGCATATGTGTTCTGTTGCCTTTTTGGTAAACTGTCATAAACACAAGCTGCCTTGGATAAACTTTTAACTAAAAATGAAAAAGAGGAAACATATTAAAACCCAAAAGTTAAAAGTTAGAAAAAGTGAAAGTTAAAAGCCTTAGTGTGTAATTTTGATACTGTCATGTTCTCTAGAACCTCATTTTAATGTGTTTATAAAAGCTATAGTACATTGAAACCTTAAAGCCCACTGCTTTTGTACCTATTAATTTCTGCTTGACTTCATTTCTACACTAATTCTTCTTCTCAAATAGTAGAACATACATAAACAACTGAATATCCCATTTACAAGTTTTTATTATATAATTTTGTTTTTTCTCTCTCTTATCTCACTGAATAATTCTTACAACATCTATTACACTGTAAGCCCAGCAGACAGCACAGACATTAGTATCTATTTGTGACATGTTTTCTTCCTTATTTAGAAAAATAAATGTGTGGTACCTGCATTATAAAAATTGGCAATTGGATAGTCTGTAAAATACTATTTTTCTTATTTCTGATATATTCTATATACATGCTCCCTCTATTAAAACAAACAAATAAAAAATCAAACTGCAGTTTATACCACTGGATGCTCAGTCAATCTAGAGTTAAATGAAGAAATCAAGGGCAAAACACCTCATAGCAGTTGGAGCTGTATTTGACCTTCACTGTTGGGCAGCCAGCATCCCAAATGCCCTACTCTAGATCTTGCACTTTTGCCATCTGAATGACGATACCAACCTGGGACATTGTCTGTATTATTTCAATGACATTACTGTAGCTGGTTCCAGTGAAAGTTAGTTTAGCTGTAACATTGAAATCCCTTTTTTCCATCCTGAGGTAGAGTTTGCCTTTTGCTTCACTCATATCATAATTTACCTTTTCAATTCCCCATTAAATTATTAAAAAAAAAAAAAAAAAAAAAAAAAAAAAAAAGAGAGAGAGAAAGATAAATTAATTTGAATATTTGGCTTGCATTTTTCACACAGAATATATAATCCTGGTTCCCAGAGCCTAGGAGGAATCTAATTTTCCCTTACATTCTCACTATAGAAGGCACAGCTACAAAATAGCATAAACTGAATAATGTGCATAAGAAATTAGTTTCCATGTGAGCAGGAGTGACTGTGCTGTATTTGACTGACATATAATCCCACTCATCTTTCCTGCTTATCCTCTATTGTGTATTTTTGCACAACAAACAACCCATGTCCAGAACTGCTTTGTGCCCTGTCTCTAAGTAGCCAGAATAACTTAAAACGTTCCTGAGAAAAGTTGCAATTAATGTTGATGAACAGCAGCAGGGTCAGATGGAATAAATCCTTTCCAGTAGGTTGGGATTGTTAGCCCTTTGAAAACATCTTGGACAACAACAAAAATGCCAGAGATCCTGCCCCTACTGCCAACTACAAAAAGGCACTAGAAATAATGCAGCTTGGCTCCTAAAGCACTAGAACATTAGACAGTTCTAATTTGCAGTGATGTGTGAGACAGAAAGCTCAGGTAGTTACCTTACAAGACAGTTCTGTTGCACCAGGGAAGTACTGTAGAAAGAAGGGATGAGTCTGGAGTGCTTTTATATTCAACTCGTCACTAGAGGGAAAAAAATGCACATTTGTTAAAAAATATTTCAGGAAGTCCATTCTCAGTGACAGCACAAATTCATCTGAGTAATCTCTGAGGCTGCCACAGCTTTTAAAATAACAAATGGCAGCACACAGTTTTTCATGCATTAATACAAAGGTAAAGGAGCCCAGACAGCAGTTCCATCTCTGACTTCAGTGAAAAAAATCTGCGTACACATCCTAGAGACAAAATGTGGCCCACTGGATCAGAAATTACTTTGGCTGGTAATTTACCAACCACAGTAAAAGCATCAGCATTTTAAAAATGAGAGAGACATTTTAGACTGAAGTTCTTTTGCTGGAAACTTAAACATCTGAAATACTCCAAAGCTGAAAACATTACACCTCTTTAAACACCCTCAAAACCCTCAAAAGCTTATTTACCTGTTACACCAAATATTTCTGTTTAGACACTGATTATCAGATACTTTTGAAGTATTATACTAATTATTCATTTCTTTAAAATATGAAAATGTTTAGAAGACAGAAAAAAAGAAATTAGCACAGCAGATACAGCCATACTGATATCAACATAGAAAACTTAGTCTCCATAACTTTAAGAGGTTCAAAGGGATCAATATTACCTAAATAAGATTTAAACATCTATGTCAAGTTAAAGTTTATTTTTAAGCACTTGTCTGGCTCAAACCTAGTTTTCATTATTTCACTGTCTGCTACTTCCACACTGTGGGGGCAGGCAAAAAGAATCATGCACCAAACTGTGAGGAGGGGAATCTTTCTGCAGCCCTTCACAAATTTCCTGATGTACACAAACTGATTGGTGTGACTATGAACTTTACCAGATTTGTTATCCATTTCATCAGTGCTTTGGTGACTTAAATCAGTAAGTTTTTCCATGAAATCAAAGTGGCCTAATGAAATTTTTACAGCACTCAGAATAACCCCTTTACCCTCGCTGGTCTTTTTTCCTACTGATAACAAAGGAGAAGTTTGAGTTTTTTTCATAGGTCAGCCTCAGAGCTCCTTCAGTTTCATTTTCAGTCACAATTTCTTGAATTGTCATCTGTAGGGAGAAAAAAAAACCAAAACAAAACAACAAATCACGTCATAGCTTCTGCTCAGCATTTCATCTAAACTGAGCACAATCTCTTGACTTGACTAGAAACCATTATTTTCACTGAAGTTTATCTTCCAGACAGCTATTCTAGATGCTAAACTAAAAACACTGAGGAATGTCTTAATTTTTTTCTGTAGGTCTCCACAGCTATTCACTTAAGCGGCTGACAAATATTAGTCTTACTTTCAATGCACCCTTATTTACGTCTTGAGCCACTGGTTCTTGTTTATGCCTTCTCCAGTCTTCTTTTTCATTTACTGCAAAGAAACCACCTTTCCTTTTTATTTTTTTTTTTTTTTTAAATGAAACAGACAGCTTCACAAATCTTTTATTCCAGGGTAGTTTTTTCTTCCCACAGCTGCTGGCTTCTCTACAGCTTTACCTTGAAGCTGCTAAAGAACCCCTCTGGGGAAGATAAGATCCAGCTCCCAGACTTCATCAACACATGTGTACCAAGGTATGTGGGAACAGTAATTGCTGATGACTTGGATGTACTGTTCCGAGTACTGCCCTCCCAAAAGGGCAGGAGAGATTTCAACCAATACTACTTCTTCCCATAGCCTTTGTTGATCCTATCAGGTAGTTTGGAAGAAAAATCTATTTCTGTTTTTTCAACACAAACATTTTAGGTATCTGTGCTACAAATGGTTTAACCAAGCCAAGGAATTCTCTAGGTATGAAGGTCAGCTGTTTTCTACCAAATATCAGCTAGGAAGTGACAGTAAATGAATGTCTTCCTGAAATGCTTAATCCCAAAATCAAGAATTTCAGGTACCTGCTGAGTTCCCTTGGAAACAGACCCTTAGATGTGTACTTATGTTAAACAAGGATTCAGATAAACTTAGTGACTAATTCACCTCTGAACTGCACTTGTAAAAACCCAGAACAATTTCAGTTAGGCTACTGGAGGTGCTCTGGATTCATGCTAATGTAACCCAGGTGACAGCTCCAATCAAATCAGAACAGAAGATCTATGGCTGATTACCTTAAGAAAGAAGGGGATTCCCAGATGATGGAGAAGTGAGATTGAATGTTTCACTTCTGCCATGAAATCAAATATACCACAGAGCTGAAAGCTGGTGTCAACATCCATAGTCACAGCTACATCTTTGTCATCATATTGGATTTCACAGACAGTCTTGACTTTGTTTTCTAAATAGCAAGAACAAAATAGTACCATTTTCAGGGGCTCATTTTCTAGGAATTTCAGTACTGCCTGCATAAAACCAATCTGTCCAGCTTTCAGGTTAGGATTTTCATCATGATAAAGTAATCCATTCAGGATGACAAGAGCTGGAGGAGTGCAGTTCTTTGGATGTCCTTAAACATTCAAAGACTTGAGTTAACAGGGACTGTGTACACATTCAAGTGTTAAGTGACAAGCTAGATCCCAACAGCAATGTGTTTTTTGCAGCTAGACCTGACTAGTTTATACAGCCACCTATAGCACTCAGCAGGTATTAGCCACTCCTAGATAAGAGCTCTGAGCTGGTTTGATCTCTAGTGACTCCCTCAGTTCTAGCGACCTCAGACCAACACTGCTCAGTGACACATCTTAAAGACCTTTCCCCCACTTTCCTACCAGCTTTTCATATTTGGAAGGAAAAAAAATAATCACACATGTACGTGCAATCCTACAGTCATCACTCTGGCAGCTGTCCTGAGAGCCACCTGTGGTCCTGGTGCATTTTTCAAAATGGGTGAAAAGAGATGGTGCCACTAACATTAGCAACGAGTCAAAGCCTGCTACCCTCAGTAATTCCTATTTGGTGCTTGCACAGTTGTGGTTTTTTCCAACACAAAAATACTCCCATATGGGCATAGAAGATACTTGACCACAATTTAAATAAAGCAGTTGAGGAATATGCAGATAGGATCTACATCAGGGCAAGTTTTGAATAGGCTCATTTATTCAGGATGGGTCTGTTTCCCCTCTGCAAGTCAAACAACAAAAGCCATTTATAACTATTTTCAACCCCCACTTTAAACTACAACGGACTTCACACTTTGTCCTCTGTAACAAGGTTCTTTGTGTGATATTGTGAAAGATAATTTCTTATTTTACACAGCTAAGTATCTTGGGGATCACTGTTTTTATCAGGTGTTCTACCACACAAGATTTTTCCTGGAAATAAAAAAAGGAATAATAAGTAAATTTTTAAAAATTAAGGTAATATAGCAAACCACAGGTGTAGTGTAAGAATGACAACTTCACTTATACACAGGAAAAAACTCCTTTCTAGGTACTGCCAGCAAGTCTTAGTCAGTTTGTAGCTATTGAAGGAATAGTTGAAACATCCTCAAAGAGGTACTGTGTAACAAGAAAGCTGCAAGGAATGACAGGTACTTACCCGACTTCCGCAAACTGAGAATCAAGCTGATTGCCTTAGGGTAGCCAAATGCCTGCAGTGCCTCACTCCCGTGTAAACTTTGGCAAAAGATATCCACTTGCTGACCAACATAATAGGAGTTTATTATGTATGTGATTGATGTTTCTCCAGCTGTAATGTGCATGTATCTTTCTTGAGTAGTGTTTCTCCTTTGAAAAACCACATCTATCTAAACAACAATATTTAGAGTTGAGTTCTTGAAGCATTTAAATACTATTTAATTTTAAAACACAAGACCAATGCAAGCAGAAGAAAGTTCTCTCTTCTACAGTTATGTCAAAAATCTATCCATTAACAAAAAAACCAACTTAGCCTTTCATTAATCACCTATGACTTCCAGCACGAATTCCATTCAATTGAATTAATTTCAAACCACGGCAGCCTCAGTGATTTATGCCAAATTCTTATTAAGTTTTCTTTTGTCCCAAAAATATGCTCCCCCTTTACACAAAGGATGCACTTTCCATGCATACTGTTATCTACCAGATAGTAGGTACTCTAGATTAACTTCCCCAAAAATAGCACTTGAAGTATTTAGTTCCCATTAAAGAACATAACAGCAATATTCCAATTCCCAAGGCAATGCTGAAACTCTTCTCCTATAGAGTTACAATGTGAACAATACACTCTGTACTGACACTGATCAGAATGGAATTATCTGGTCCAGAAAAGAAATTTCCTATTTCAGTAGTTCAGTTTTTAGCCATCCACAATTTTTAAATATCAGAAAATCTCAGCTTCCAGCATGTACCCCACAAAATGGTAGTTTTCATTCAAGCCATGGGCTTTTACATTATAATAAAGAACAATAATTTTAATGAAGAAGAAAACCACCAAAAACTACCTGTAAAGATGATGGCACTCTCACTTGCAGTAGCCATGGCCAAGTATGATGGAAATTCCCAGTTATGTTGGTACTTGTTTCAAAATCCTGGATTTGTCCTTCAAGAACTGTTAGGTGAGTACCATACTGCACTTTTGTACTAAAGCTCTTGGTCAGTTTCAGGTTCAAGATACTCTGTGTGCATCAAAGGAAAACTGTGAAAAGGCAGCTCTGTAAAGTTAAAGGTCATGTCTTAACCCTATTTAAGCAGTTACATGATTAATAAAGAATGTGTTCTGTATGTGCTATAGGCTTGTGTATCTCAGATTAAAAAATATCAGTTTATCAGTCTGGGAGGAAAATACCATCTAGAATGTAAACTGTGAAATCATATCAGAACTCACCTCTGTTTAGTCCAAGCTGGGCACAAAATGCACTGCCCCCCTTGTGCAGGGCATACTGCAAGCTCAGCTGTGGCTTGGGCTGTTCACACTTTGGGACCCAAGCTCCAACCTCTTATCCCTATGGAAAGCTCTAGTGCATCAAGCTGTTATCCCTACCCCTCGAGAGCAAACTGAGCTTCATGACTCCTCCCAGAGGAACAAAGGGAGCATCTGGTTCCCCTCCATCCCCAAACTTGAGGGAAAAAAGAACCAAACAAATATAAGCAACAACAACAAAAGAAGTGACTGATTTACCTGTCCATGACAGAGTGACACTTCATTTTATCACTATCACACTTCTCTGCCTCATCTTTTCCCAACTCTTTCTAAGACAGTCCTCGTATGCATGTGTACAGACTTCAGATGTACCAAATCATTTATTTTCCACAAAAAAATAACATTTCACACATGCTGCAATGCACTTTCATGGTGAATAGTCAACCATACTTCAAATCAGACATTGAAAGCAAAAGGTAAGGAAGACCCAACTTGAGTAGAGTATAGGTAAAGAAGAGCACAGGGTCTAGAGATAATTATAAATAAATAAAAAAAAGCTGAGGTGGTGTGACAAGATAGACACCTTAATTCAGAATGATAATTAACTGAATTTCATATATAGAAAATAATACTGATTGTATTTGGAGATATTCAGCACAATTTTTCCCATTTATATCTGTGACATTGGTTAGATTGTTTATGGTTGTAGTTTACTCCACTTGGGCTACATTTTGTAGCAAAAAGCTTGTTCTCCTGTACAAATCTTGACTTTCAGGTGGAGCAGTATTATGAAAACGCTTTAAAATCTGTGTTATCTCATCTAAGAAGGCATAACAGAATAGATTACAAAAGTGCCAAAGTTAATGAGTAAATTATGAGTAAATTAATGAGTAAAATTCTACCCTCCTTAACAGAGAGAAAAAAAAAATCACTAAACCTCAAATGTACAGTCACATCTACACCCTCTGCTCTTTGCCATCTGACTTCTACAGCTAATGCTTCCATCAGGCTGTGTCCCTGTCATTGTCTGATAACTTACCTGCAACTCAATCCTGTCTTCTATTTGCAAGGTCTTCAGTGTCTCTATGTTATGAGTAAGATTGTAGTTAAAAGACACAACATCTAACTTCTGGACAAAGCTCAGTTCTTCTGTAATCTGTTCAGTCCAAATAAAATATGATAAAATTTAACTGTGGTACATCTCTGATATTAAGACTGTTCTGATTATTTGTAATTATTGTACTATTTCACATCAGAGGAAAATTATTAAAAAATTGGCAAAATTACGTGAAGACTGATTTTTTTAGTAAGTTACATCTCTGTGCATTAATAGGGAACATGCTGCATCAAGTGAAGATAGCTGGTGAGAAAGATTTGATCCAGTTTGCAAATGGGAGTCATGGATCACTGCTGCTGTTAAATTTGTTGCTAGAAGGGACTGCACAGGAGTGGCTAAAAACTACTGTCTTCGTATAACTAAGGTCTATAAAACTAAACCAGTCCCTGCAGAGTATTCCTAGAAGTGCCTCATGCACAGCTATTTGAAATGGAAAAACATTATTTACCAAATCAATTAACTCACTTTAACATCTATTTCACATCTTAGTAACAGGGAGAAGACACTTACTTGCTTGCTGCTCACACATAAGTGAGTAAGTCTTTTATAGAAGGTGCTGGTTTTTTCTGATACCACATCAACAGACATCCTCATGGGAATGCCAATGTCAGCAGCACCTTTTATGTTATGGGTTAGCACTGCATCCAACTCTTGTCTTTCCTGTTAATATTACACAGCATATAGCACAGCATGTATAGAACCCAAAGCTTTCTATAATACTCAGCTCAAAACACAAATTTAGCAATGTCTGTCCTGCACTTAGGATGAATTAAAACGAATTATACAGAACTTAGGTTCAGTTACACTGGGAAAATGAGAAAAAAAATCATGTTTATCAGAGAAGATTAAAAAAAAATTCATATTTCAGCTAAGAGACAAAGTTGTAAACACTTCTCTCTGGTTCCAAAGAACTCCCACTAGTTAGCTTTTTCTCTACAGCACAGAAATACTCAGAAATTACCAGTTACAGCAAGACAGTTAATGACCAGATGGAAGGTGATAATTCTCTCTGTGTGTACTTTACTGTCCTGCATTGAGGACAAGAGAAGCCAGACTTCAATTTTCAATAAGGAAGAGATTCATGCCCTTTCCTGTGATGTTCTCTTTTTGAAGAAACAAACAGCAGTGTAATAATTAATCATCACCTTTTATTTTGCAGTGTAAATCACAGTGACCAATCTAGAAATCACAATCTTTTTTCTTCTTGTGCATTGCTGTATAATTTCATGCAAATTAAAAGTGTTATATTGGAGCACCTGTACATCTGGAGTGAGATCAGAATTTGTGTCTGCATGAGTTATCTTATTTGCCACATAAGATAAGGAACAAATAGTACAATTTAAAAATTAGTAAATATATACACCCTAAGAGCATAATAGGAAAGGATTCAAGAGTTGCCACAGTCCATATCATCTTATCTTATGAATGGTTTACTGCATATTGCAGCTGCCAGATTTTCTAAGAATTTATTTTTATTCTGACATTTAATACTGAAGCTTGGCTGTTCTTTCCCAACAAAATGGTTTAGAGTATGTCAGTCAGTACTTTGTACCTGCAGTCTGGCACTCTGAATGATACTTACATCAGCAACTTTTAGTATAAGGAGTCCTTGTAATTTATTTTCATCAAGAGTGATCAATGTCTGTGAATCTAGGTTCATTTTATCCACCAAAATATAGCCTGAACTGTCAATTTGTACTGGTACTCCAAGATCCTGTACAAGAAAAAAAAAAAAAAAAAAAAGTAAGTTCACCACCTTTACCCACAGATACACAATATACCTGAAATATTTATTTTTAATAAGTAGCTCTCCTAGCACTTAGCTGTAAATCTAATATATCAGGCAGCACATCCACAGGATTTTTCAAAAATCTTTACAGCTTTTTACTACATTTTATACATTTTGTCTTTCTTATTTTGAAGATGACCAACATATTTCTGATAATTGAGCCAGCAAAAATAGAACACTGGACAATGTGGCAGCTCTCCCTACCTAAGTGAAAAGTCAATTTATTTTCTGTACTTGGCATTGCTACAGCGGCCTAAAGCCTCCATAAATCAAATAAAACCAGGCAGTATACAGAGGGTTATTATGGCAGCTGTTTTGGGAAGAGTGCTGGTGAACCTCATCCTGCCATAGTTGCTGTTCAGACTCTATGCATTAAGATTCCCACAAAATGCACAAGTTAAAGCGCATTAAGGAAACAGGAGGCATGACTGGGTGCTGCTCTATAAATGGTAAGGTTCAGCTCACGGCCAGCATTTGCAAGAATTACCACAGAGAAAAGGCTCACCAGGGCAGTACAAACCTGTTTGTTCAAAATGTTGCTATTTGTTTTTCAAGTAAATTCTCTAAAATATTTCTCAACTGAAGTCTTGCAGGAAATCATAACTGCTATTTACTGCTGGCTTTTTCACTCTGTGTGTTCACCACAATGGTTCTCATACATTACATTTTGCTTTGATAGCAATTTTGATTTTCTGTAAAGCTGAGTGAAAATTTTCTGACTTCAACATTAGCTGCTTACTTTATATATTTTTAAACAATTTCATAGTTTGGTTGTCAAAATGCTGAGAAACAGTAATTATTGATAAAGACAAAGATAACTGGATAGCAGAAGATTAAACCCCTGCAGATTTCACAGTTGTGCTTTCAAAGAAATACAAAGCTAGCAAAAGCAATCCCATTAACTGTAATCAGTAGGTACTGATTAACAGAAAAAATGCTTTATATCATACAAACATATGGAATGGCTGGCTCCAAAAGCAAGATGTAACATTTAGAAAGTTACTGTTTTCCTTATTTTTCTGTTACCACTGAAATTAGCAGATTATTTTCTTCTGAATTTAGTAGGTGCAAAGATCCAAATTTAGATCTATAAATTCAACAGTAAAGCAAAAAACACTGGAATTCAAATACCTGAATTGTTTGACAATTATTTTCTATAAACATTTTCCATTGAAGCTTCTTCTCAGGGTCAAAGTCCCCATTCATTTGAAGCTCACAAGCACCTGATTTCATTCCTATTACAATATGATATTTTAACTGGTTTTGTGCTGTGATGGACAGTTTATTCTCCTCTGGGATTTCTTTCAGTTGAGGGAGGTCATGCCTGAATTGAATTTCCAATGTAATCTTTGGCTTGCACTCTGCTCTCACTTCAAGGTGGGCAGTCTTGCCTTCTATTTCAAGGACACAGAGATATTCTGCTTGGCATTTGTCTTTCTGAATAGATCCTGTGAGTCGTGACTGAGATGGAATGCTGAGATTCTAGCAAGATACAAAAGAAGAAAAAGAATTAAAATAATCCTTTGGATTATTTATACACATTAAGAAAGTCACCACTGAATTCTTTTTCTTCTTCCTTTATGATTTTATGCTAAAATATAATAGATAAAACCTACAATCTCTGCTCTTCCCTTTTTTTACCTCCCAACAGCAAGATAGCAATTTTGCCTGAATAAGATCTGAGGTAAGATTTTAGGACTGTCCTGCAGAATTTACAACTTTTTATCCATATGAAATTTTACATTTACAAAAACATCTACAAAATGCCTATTTCTTCAGAGTGGCAATGTTTATTGAAAATTGAAAAATTCTATTTTTAACATTTTAAGTGGTTTTCATTCCCTCTTCACTGTGGATGACATACACTTTGCTGTTATTTTTGGTTTTTTATTGCTACTTTGTAGGTGAAGAAGTTAAAATTGAGATGCTAAAAGCAAAACTTGAATGCCTATGTGCATCTGGAAATAACTCATATTTTTTTAATAGTTATTCTTTCTAATGTAGTCAGTGAAGCCAGATGGAAAAAAAAAGGAAATTTCACAACTTCTACTTCGGCAAAAAAGACAGACCAGAGAATATCTTTTTTGTCTAACAATTCAAAGTAAAAACTGCTATTCAGCCTTAGAGGGCAGTCTTGGTCTGCAAAGTCTACAAGCAAGAAAGACTGAACTGATCTCAGCTTGCAGAGAACACCTATGAACAGGACACATTAGATGCTTTCTTTGCCTAATGCTGTAAGACACAAAGATGTGTCTTTAGAATGACTTTCCAACACTCAAGTATTGTTATTTTAACTAAAAGCCTATATGGCCTGCATTTGGTCTCTCAAATCTCTCTTTAAAATTCTCCAAGAGCTACCTGCAGAAGCTGACACTCTGTTTCTGTTTCCAGTGTCCATTCAGCTTTATTCTGAACACAGAGATCCCCTCTAGCTTTAAGTTTGCATTTGCCAGCTTGCAGCAACAAAATGCCCTTGGTGGTAGAGTCTGTGGCTGCAGAGAACAGAACAGAGTTTTCAAAAGGCAGACCAAGCTCACTCAGCCAGTGAACTGAATGCCTGAACATCCCTTGGAGTATATATTCCTGTTCACAGGAAGTGTCTATCTGCACATCAACTGTTCTGCCATCACACTGGAGGTTGATCAACAAACCAACGTTGCAGATGTTCTGTTGAAATGAGCCCCCGAAGTCTACAGCACGAGGCAATCCCGACCTCTGCAACAGACAAGATTGTAATGTTTAAAGCACACAGGGTAAAGCAACTGTCTTACTAGTTTGTTTCCAGTGAATGAAAAAGCATTTCTTCTTTCTGAGCCAATATACTTTTGGGAAGGACCCTATGAGACAGCTTGTTTAACAGAGAAATTCTTAAGCTAAAAAAAAAAAAGAAAAAGAAACATAAAATAAATGGTATGGGAATAAAAATCCTACAACATTTTCATGAGTACTATAGAAGAAAAAGTTCATAACCCAAGAGAAAAACTCCAGACTTTCAAACAGAAAGGACATGTTTTTCATCAGATTCTAGGACAAAGTTTATTTTATTTAAAAGGCTGTTATTAAGCCACAATTTTACGGCACCAGCAGTAATATCCACCATTTAATTCTCATCTTCAAATACACTGTGCTCTGCAAGTGTTCTGACTCATTCCTCTGCCAGAACAACTTCAATGACCAAAACTGTCTTTTCCATAAATAATGATGTTAGGAGACAGCTCTCTGTGACTTCTAATGGTCTGAAATACACAGTCTGTTATGCCACACAGAAAACAACCTGGACTTACCTCTAGACTGATGCACTTGTTTCTAAAAGTAAGTAGCCATTCTGTGTCATTGTTGGCCTGCTTCACTTCTCCATCAGCTTTTAAACTGCAAGGCCCAAGGACAATACCAAGCATGCCCTTATACTTGTCACTTCTCATGGCTGACACCTTCACTTGGTTCTCTGTGGCAAAACCCAGAGACTGAAGTGAAGGTAAAGAATGCTGGAAGTCAATTTCCAAATGAGGGTGGATGTCAGTGGTAGCATGGAGTTGCAGCCAGGCAAACATGTCATGAACAGACACATGTGTAAAGAAGGTGATGGTAAAGTTGCTGGTTAACATTGATCCATTAAGTAAAATTCTTGCTGGAGTCTGAAAAATTACAGGAAAATCTCTTGTCAAATTTGTTTTCCTGTCAGGCCATCTACTGTTTCTAAAAACTCATGTCACTAAAAGAAAACTATTTCCCTACTGCCCTGACACATTTTTGTGTTCATCACATATATTTATAAATGTGGAAACAAATGAAGACGTGGCCTAAAATCTTTATTTTAGAGTTCCATGGTAAAAATAACAGGAAAAAAACCACCTCCAAAACTCAAAAAAACCCGAACTAGTAATATTAGAAATAAGAATCTGCTTTTACTAGAATAAATTCTATTTTTTTTTTCTAATTTTTAATAGAATAAATTCTGGTTTTACTAGTAGAGCTCTAGCAATGTGAGCACATGTTTTATATCTCTCAGCAGGAGTGACCAGTGTTGTGCAGATTGTATCCATGTTAAATGAGGGAAGAATTGAAATGCATGTCACAGAGTAAGAAGCACAAAACCATTAAATTACGAGCTCATGCCTCCTATGGTTCCTTTTCCTGTTCTGCTCAACAACAGAACAAAACCATTTGTACTGAGTTCAGTTCTAACTGGCAGAAGATGCAGTTTGGAGACTTCAGCTAGAAACACTAATGTGACACTTGCCTTCACACAGTGCACACCTCCTAGGGTATCAATGTTCTGCTAGGTGCAAGCTCTTGCACTGAGGTCTGAAGCAGCCCAACTTGATTGTTTGCTGTATGATATGGGAACACTGCCTTTAAAACTGCCCCTGTTTGGCCCATAAACATCCCTTACCTCTACTTTATATGCTGCAGTGGGTGCATAACTTGACACTAAAGATGTAAAGTTTGACAATTCTGATTCTAAACAAACAATCCGCTGCTTGATGATTAAACTGAGTGCAACCCTCCTCATGAACTTGTACAATTTTTGAAAGAGAGGTAGTTTGATCTGTTTGAATCTGAGAATATTAAGCAAGTGAAAATATCAGAAAGTGTGTGCAAAACTTCCAGCCTACTTCAAATCCATTACTACATCTGACACCTTCCAGTACTTGGATTCCCTTAGTGGTAGTTAAGACAGTGTGTTGTTGACAGCAGAGTTTATAAACTAAGGCAGTACCTCAAAATGATGAAATGCAATTGCTCCACTGCAAAGGCCAGAGAGTTGTTTATTAGCAGATTCTCCACTGCAAGCAACCTGTTGGCATTATCAACAAAGCACCTTCAGAGCATGAAGAAAAGCAGAGGACTAAAATACAAAGAAGTGAGGTAAGCGACTGCTTTCAGAAGAAAAAGCATTTACATACTTAAATATAGCTTCAAGATTAAATGTTAGAGATTAGTTTAAAAAAAGATAAACAGTTCAGTGAATCTGAGGCTAAATCATGTCTCTAATCTTGCATTCTCCTGCCAAAATATTACTAGCCTACACACAGAAGAATATCTTCAAATAGTAGGAAATATTTACTTGCTAGACAGAACTGTTTTTCTCTCTCCCTTTAACTTGCTAGATTGCTCTCAAGAAGTAAATCTGAACAGCTGAAAATGCACAGCAGAAAACTACATCAAATACAACATATATCAGGATTCCTGCTAACCTCTAGTACATATGGAACAATTTCTGTAAGTCCTGTCACATCATGGTGAAGAGAAAGAGAAATTTCCATAGTCCTGCCAGTGGTTTTCTTCTCCATTTCAATTTTGAGCTGTTCCATCTCCACTGTAGTTGTAATCCCAGCAGCAATCTTTTTGGTGAAATTCTATGTGCATAAGAAAATAAATCATGAAAGGAAACAAACAACAACATCTCAGTAACAAGTAGCAAAAGCAGAGTCTGTTTTACCATGTAAGCATCAACGCGTGTGTCAGGGCAGCAGCACTGATAAAATAAAAGGGCAAACTCATCAAAGTGGCTTCATTTCAAATACAGATTTTCCTGTTATGCTAGATATTCTCAATGCTGTGTACTAATAATTCATTCTGTCTCCAAAACATGTTGAGAGACTTCAGTAGCCTGGAAGATTTGAGTCCTAAGGCTCATAGATGAATAAAGCAGTGAAGGGAATAGCAAGCAGGACAAGGGAAATTGTAGAGTTCTTCCTCAACACACTTGTGTGTCTCACTGTACCACTGCCAATGTTAGTGACTTGAGCCTTCCAGCATATGATAGAACAAGCAGAATATGTGAACCCTTCTTTCATGGAAAGATAATTTGAAATGAAAAAGAGCTATATGTTGATCTATAGCAGAAATGTAGAAGAGTTGCCACGCAACAGTCTACCAGGAAACACGATCTGTTACTCTCCTATGGGTAGAGGTTTCTGAATGGAAAGTCTGAACACTTTTAGCAGACATCTAAGGGATGATATCAGAACTAGTTAAATCCAGTACTAGATGCCATGCAGAACCTAGGCTCACTCACACTTATCTGATGGTTGTATCTGATGGTCTGCCTGTCCACTTTATAGGGGAAAAATAAAATTGGACAAGATAGGAACAGGAGTTCCTATGTGGCAAACCACTTCACTTAAATGAGAATGGAATGTAGCATCACAGTTGGTCTAGATTCAGCTCCAAGACTTTAGCTGATAGTTACACAGTATGACAAAGCCATAAAACACCTTTCTTTCACATAGTAATGTAGTACATATCAAAAACACAGATGCTACTGGAACAAAATGCACAAGAATAATCTACCACTATTACAAATGGTTCTGCCAGAAGTTAAAAAAATCACTCTTCTTACCTCATAGTAGCCAGCAGTTTCCACAATAAAAGGGATCCCATGTTTCTTCATCGCTGAGATGTTGTGCTTTAAACTCAGAGATAGTTGGGATTTAGGAGTCTCCATGGACAGTCTGTGAATCCCAAACACAGCAGTAATCCCTTCACTGCCACTCTGAAGGCCTACAGTAATGGTGTGATTTCTTGTGCAATGGTCACAGACGGCAGTAACAATGCCATCCAAGGGCAATCCTATTGATAGGAAGGAAAAAAATTGACACTATGCTTCTGGGCTGTCATTGTAAAATACAGAAAATATGTATTGCAGATTAAGGGGAGCCTTCTGTAGTTTTTTATAAGAAAAGACAGACTTTTAAAAAGTGCGATCATCCAGTTAGGTGCACTAATTATTAATAATATTTATAGAAAGGACATTACTATCACATGAAAATCATATTACAAAAGGACTGTAAAATTAAAACAGCATACACTTTGGAAGTAAATATTTTTCTTCTCTTATTAAAGGATATCTATCAACAGGTACTGTGTTCAACTACAGTAGTCAGCTGTTAGAAAGTTTCAAAACAGACTTTTTCACTCCAAAAGGACCAAGGCAAGTTACTAATTCAAAATTATTGATAGCTTCAGTTAATGAAAACCCTTAGTTTTGCTTAGGAAATAACTCTTGGCATATTTCAGCCTTCAGTGTGATTTATTTAATGACTTCCAATGTTTCAGTTCTGGCCCAAATCAAAACAGGCATAAAAGTATGCTTAAAGAAGCTGACCAGCTGACCAGTACCCAGGAATACTGAGGTACAAGACAGAAGTAGTTTACTCTTAAGAAGGTCAAAGAGTTTTAAAATAGTTTTGCATCTATTTTACTGTATTTTAAAAAAAATATTAAAAAGACTGTTGCTAAGACTGGATAACATTATGTCCTGATGTGAGGAACGACTCATCTATTTGCACTGGTTTTCACTCCCTTAGATGAATACACCTTGACACCTTGTTACAAAGTCCAAGTTTTCTCCATACCTGCATTTTTTAAAAAGCTGATATTATGTGTGAAAGTTCCCCTGATGCTACTGTGCCCATGACTCAGGACACTGGAAAAATCTACAAAAATGGCTTTCTCATCCACCTGGAAGCTAGCTAGCCCCCTTTTCATCTCTTTACTCATCTTCAGGTGACCTTTCAGTTTTGCCTCCATTGGGATTGCCTGACTGCCATTCTGAAACACAGTAAAAGTGATATTGTGTATGGTGGTGTTCCCAAACACATTTCTGCTCCTGAGATGGAGTCCATACAGTGTTTTGTTGATCATCACATTGATGTTACCTGTAATAGGCAGAAATGATTACTGTGGAAAGAGTCCTTTGGCACAGAAATAACCAGAATTTGATAAGCAACATAAAAATTAACCATTTATTCAACACAGGAAGGAAGTAAAAGAATTTCCATTTATTATAATAGATAATCTAGCCTAATCCAGAAAGCAAATCTTTTCATTGTTGAGAAAGTTTCTCTACTAGCAGCAGTGTCTGTCCTTGAAACAAATTATATAATAGTATTTTGATAGCTGTTTCTTTTGATGCCATGGATTACACAGCACAGCCTCCTAAAGGAAGGTCACAAAAGCTACTTGAGTAACTCCAGGCTAAACAATCCCTCTGGAGCTCTGCAGCAACTACTCTGCCCACGGAGCCATTCAAGAAACTAAGGGCCTCATTTAAGTTCCCCTTGCCTTTTAGAAGAGCTGCATAGGAAAGTTACCACCCACTATTTCCTTCAATTGATCAAAGTATGAACATTATCAAACTGTGTTAGTCCACTAAAAAGTAATTTCAGCCCAATGACCAATGATTCATTCTGCATGCTGAACACTGTCTTCTGCATTATATGCAGCTCAGTAAGGAATACAATAAAAAGAAAATGTTTCCTTGGACAAAGTACAAAAGTACAAAGTACAAAAGTACCATCATGAATGCTGTTTTTGCACTTCAATAATCCATTCAGAGAAAGAAGATGAGGTATGGCCTTTAACCCCACAAATGTATGTTGGACTCTTCCAATTATAGACAAAATAAAACCAGCTTTCTGCTCACTGGCTCCCATGAAATCCACATGAAGCCTATTTTCATTAAGCTTCATCTCAGATGACATCAAAAATCTAAAAAGACAGATAAAAATTAGCAGCAAGATCTTATTATACTTAAGTCATGACTGTCAAGTATTTCAACAACAGCATAATGCATGAAATGGTATTTGCTCAGTGGCTTCTGATGCAGCTATATGAAAATTGCTTCCTCTGAATACATGTCATAAAACATTCTTCAATGCTCTTTTAACCATTCTTTTAGCCAAGATTTTGATTACTCTACCTTGATGGAAGTATTTTGCCCATGAGCTGGAACTGTACTGATTGTGGGTTTGTTAAGATTGTCTGATGAAGGGAAGTCCTCAGTTCCACAAATCTGCCATTCTTCCTTTTTTCATTGCTCTTATCAACCTCTAGCAACAGCACGTCCCTTCCATTGGAATGAAGGTGAAGAGAGACATTGAAATTGTTCTCACCATAACTCTTTAGGGCTGCTTGGGCCTACATGTAGAGAAAAAGCAGAACAAAACCTTAAAGATCTCAGATCATAATACAGAATACTGAAAATTCAGTTTGAGAAATAAGACTGCAGATAACAAGCTGGGCATCTACAGATGACACCTGATTTTGCATATAAGCCTCTCAATGTGCTAGAGCTTTCAAGAAACAATAATGAGCTACATTGAATCTAAGCATAATTTAACTTGGCTTTGAGAGTTTTTCTAATATTGGCCAAATCAGAAATTGCATATTCCAACTGCATGTAGCCACCTAGCCAGAACAAATTCTAACCAATAAAAGTTCACTGTTTCCCTAACAATTTACACATCTCCACTACACTCACTGAATTCTGTATTAACTGACCATGTCTGCATTATGCACATACATTTGTGTTCCTTTGCTTGCAAGTAGTTGCAAAGCAATTCATAGCACAAGTTTAACAGTTCTCAGGTCAACATGTATTCCTCTAATGCATGCAGCAAGCAAGAGGCTGAACACAGGTTTAAGTCTATAGAATACAAAAGCCACTACTGCAAACTGCAAGACTGTAATAAGCAGGGAACTGACCTGGGAAGACATGTTCTTGTTGATAATTGCTTTTACACTCACACCATAGTCAAAGTGTTCCAGTTTAGTCTGCCAGGAAAAAAGCTCCCCTCTTAGGCCCATTGCCTGTGGAATCTGAAGCTATTTGACAAAATGAAATGTAAATATAAACACTTAATTCTCATCAATTGCCTCGTGATTTAATGTCTGAATTTTTCGCATGAAGTGAAGGGTGCATATAAGAAAATGTGTGTATAAAATTCTACCAATTTTGCTTAACGACACTGAAAAATAAATGAAACACTGTAAAAAAAGTATGAAAACAAAAGCTCACTGTGTTTCTTACAAGATATTATTGATACAGTTTCTGATTTGATCTGCTGTGATACCAAGGTTCTTTTTTAAAGGTAAGGACTTTCTTGAACTAGGAATTGTACAAGCATAAACAATAGAAATTCTAAAGACAATGTAGTAACACAGCCACCAAGACATAAAGAAATAAAACACCCTAAATGAAAACCATCGTTACCTGCAATGAATGTGTCAAATCCATGTGTAAAAGATGTCTAAAATCTGCCTCACTGGATTCGTTCCGATATCTCCCTAGAAAGCTGAGAACATCTTCCTTATTGACCTTCAAGACAGTCTCAAGCTCATGCTTCACCTGTGTGTTAAGAATATGAATAAGTAAATTGCATCAGGAATTAACCCTGTATATGATATGAAAGATGAGAGAAGTCATTGCTACATATTATGAAATATGAAAGAGCTGTGAGCTGTTACATTGGGGCTCAGAATGAAATAAGCAAAGCAGGAAAAAAGTAAGTGCATTTGACAAGAAAGATGAACAGATCCACATAGATAAGGATGAGAACTCTGAATCCATTCCTTCCCAGTACTTGTTATTAGGATTTAGACTCCTGCATAATAATATTTTAAAATACGATATGATGTATCACTATATTACTACACAACATATTATACAAAATAGTGTATTAGGGAGGCACTAACCACATTACTGCCCTCTGAACTTTTTGGTTCCAACATTTACATGGTGATGAACTAAAGACTAAAGAAAGCTAGGTATATAAAGGCAATAAACTAAATGAACAGGTAATTAATCACTCCTAAATGAATTTATTGCAAAATTTACTCACATTTTCATGACTTTTGGCTAAAATGCATATGTCAACATCCTTGGGGAGCAATCTGTAGTTATAGGGATGCGTTAAGCCAGCACAAACCTAAAAAATGTTTGAGAGGAAATGCAGGGAACATAAGATATGTACAATAAATCACTCGTTTGCTGGCTTTTTCAGAATGCCAGATTAAAGGAAATTCTTGTATAACTCACATAGGGGTTTTCAGGTTGGTAACCAAGAGTAAAAGTTTGAACTGTTTCCTCCACTCCATTTATCAGAACTTTTGTTTCAAAGAAATAGTGCTGTCGATTCTTGTCAACAGTAAACATCTCCTGCAGAA
This sequence comes from Calypte anna, assembly GCF_003957555.1. NCBI lineage: Eukaryota > Metazoa > Chordata > Aves > Apodiformes > Trochilidae > Calypte > Calypte anna. The sequence continues at coordinate 8,544,029 of NC_044260.1, forward strand.
GGAAGCTCTGCAGAATGGGCAATCTAAAAGGATGCCTGGAACAAAACAAGTAATAACCAAAGTGTAAAAGATCTTAATAGAAAATTAAAAAAAGAAATTATGTAGAGTTCAACCTGAACTCCAAAACTGTCAGTTTGCCATCAGGGTGTCAGGTACAGAAGCAAAACACAAAGGACCAGGACCTCTAAGAAATTACTAGAGAATAATTCCAATCTTAATTGAAAGGTTGTACACATTTACATAAATTTCTGATAAAGACTTTCCATCCTGGATTCAGGAAGGCTTGGAACAGCATGGGAGAGGGTAGTGTTCTAAAATTCTGTTATACACAACCAGTACAGATAGTGCAGTGTTTTGGAAACAGGGGGGCCACAGGGGTGGCTCTCCTGTGAGAAGCTGCTGGAAGCTCCCCAGTTCCAAGATACCACTACACTAACACAAGACAGTTTTATATACCTGCATGGCCAAGACTTCATTTCAAACAGGGACAGTTTCCAAAAGCTTATTGCAGCTTTGAAAATCTCACTTATCAGCCACATTTTATGCTCTCTGTGGAAACAACACCTGCATGCCAAGAGCCCTATCCAATAGATGCTGGGCCACTAGACAGTTCTCCACTTCAGAGTAATGCTTTAGAGATGTCATTAAATATTTCTGCACATTTAGTTAGTTTGATGTCTTGGAAAAAAGCATTAACTTTTATAAGCAGACAATGGACTGTCTTTATACATGTTAGGATATCTGGCACATCTCTTTTTTCTTCATTTATGCATTTTTTCCACTACTGAAAAGGCATCTCACAAATTTTAGGTATCTCCAAGATGTATCATGCACTCCTGTGGAGCCTACTATGTCTTAGGAAAGCTGAGATGTCCTCAGAGATGATCTAGATGTCTCAACTCTAAGTATATATTTTTACCTAGGCCTTCAAGCTGTATTTTGATAACAGGTGAGAAAGAGACATTACGCAGACAGTCAGTATCTAGAAGCAGTGCAGTCATTCTCAGCAGGAAATGGAAATGTCCCAAAATCTTAACAAGACCGTTTGTTATGTGTTTTAAGAGTGTGACTTTTGGCTTTAGAATGTCTGTTTAATTCCTAAGGACTAGGACAATAAAAATACATCTGCATGGTGCAGATGCAGAGGATCAGATCTGGATTTTGGAACCTCTCACCACTGCAAAGTTTGGACATACACAAAAAGCCTGCTGTTTTCATGAGAGAAGGCTATAGGCCCAGTAGAGTTGCCAACAAACATATTGCCACAGCACATGTAGCCTGCTGCCTTTGATAGCTTTGTTCACCATCATTTCAATAAAGAGGGCAAACACTAAATGGATGCAAATGACCAGCCCAACAAGTCAGTATGCTTGAGTTCAGAGGTCTAGATGGGAGGAAGCAAATGCCTTGTAGATGTGGCACTTCAACACTGTAATGCCCAGAATGTTCTGCAAGAGCACGAAGATGCACATTCAATATAGGCCAAAACATTCTTCAGAGCCAGAAATAATGACTACTGAACCTGAAATGGAGAGTTCCACACTTTTGATAAAGCATCTTCTCCTTCTTCAGCTCTTCTATCTGACCTTCAAACTGCAGCACTGCAGGCAGACTTTTATAATCTCTCCATACAATCTTCACAGAAAAGTTTGTCTTCTTAGGCTACACTCAGATCATGAGACCAGAAGAGGAAAGGACAATAGTATCAGACTCACTGCATTCACATTCACGAGCAGCAGTATAGAAACCACAGTGTTCAAAGGCTGAAGCAAGGCCGTCATTTCACAGATCAGTCTCTTTATGCTTCAGTTTCAAACCTTGTCTCCATTTACATAGAATTAAAAGTGACGTTAATAGAAAACTGACTACAACACAAGACAAACACCCTATAATAATATAATAAACTTGAGTTTAATCTATTTGCAATATGAGCAATGTTTAGCTCTGGTACCAGTGAATTTGCATGCAACAACTGATAAGATTTTTCAAAGCATGAGATGCTATGACTAAAGAAGATTTATTTTAGAGACCTCTTGCAAGGAATTGACCACAGTTTTAGTTCAAACTATCTCTATGGAGGACAAACTGCTGAATGGCCTTCAACACCAGCAATGATATCTCTCAGTTACACAATGCTGAGTCAAAGAAATTGTATTTCTTTCTTACCACTTGCAGACTGTGATAGCTGGCTGTGAAGTTCAGTTCCTGTTTTTTACTCTTTATCTTAATGCAGAGAAATTTGTCTTGCTCATTATTCTCCAAATGAATTTCATTCTTCACAAGCTGATTCCACAGAGAGATCATTTCACTATAGCTATGCAGAACATTCCTCCCAAGACGATTAAATGTGGATGCCTGAAAAGCAAATACATTAGTCTAGCTGAGCTAGGACAGACAGCAGAAAATATGGAAATGAAAAGAATGCATTTTTTGAGATGATTTTAGAGAAAGTGTGCCAGTTTTTCTATTATAAAAATATTCTGAATTCCCACAAAGATATCAAAGCTTGTTTTATCCCCTTTAAGCAAGGGAGAAAGAAAAAGCTAAATAGTTGAAAAGAAAATAGTCAATTAATGTTTTTTTCTCATTCAAGAACATTTCTCATAATCCTTCACACTGTGTCTGAACCAGCTGTGATCTAACAAAGGAAAGCTGCAATTCAGGGTAAAGGAACACCTTAAAAAAAAACTTACAGATTTACAAAAGTACAGCAGATTGTAAAAGAAAGTCAGAAATACCATGCTCTCATCTCATTTATACAGAAGCAGGTTAGAAGCTAAGCTTCTCTAAGACAGGTCTACATTTTACATAGTGCAGAGGTTTGCTTCCTAATTTTGTAGAAATTCAGTGGGATAAACAGTAGCAAGAAAAACATCTCTGTGGCAACAATGTTCTGCAAGATCAGAATTCTCATATTCATGGAGCTCCAAATACACACGGGGAATTTTTACAAATGTTGCCATGTCAAAAAGGCAGCAAGTGCCATTAAACACATGACACTTTTACTGAGGAGGATACTCTCCAGGAAGAGGTGGTTTACAATTCTTCTCAGACAAAGGATGCCTTTAAATCTAACGCCTCAAATTCAGGTGAGCGTTGTAAATGCTGGACTCTTAATTTAGAAGCTTGGTTTCTGTTGCTCCATCATCAAAGCCATATACTAAAGGAGAAACCACATCACTAACCTGCAAGTATGTGGTAGCTGGTGTGAAAATGTGAACTTTTCCTTCCTTTTCATTGCCTTGATCTTTATAGAATAGTTCCATTACAAGATTCTTAATGGAGAGAGCTTTTCCAGCTGTCAGCTCCATAGTCCATAAATAAGCAGAATGCTGAGAATGATGTAGTTTGTGAGCTGCATACAGATAAAGCCATGGGGTGTCTATATTTAATCCACCTGAAAAGAACATACATTAAAGCTGGCAGAAAAGTGAGATTCAAAACTACTCAGATTGTAGCTCTGCAACAAAGCTTATAAGATGCTGGGGGGTTAGAATGAGGCTAAAATGCTACTCTCAACTGGTTCTTTCAGTTGCCAAAGTTTCTGGATGCCATAGAATGAAATGAATGTCCTTCACAGGCACAACATACTGCATAGTGTAATACATAGGTTTGCTAATAAACAGAAATTTCTGAAGTCCAGTACCTAGATGGCACCAAGAAAAGTTCCTATTGCATGATCTGGAACAAAATGTGACAAACGGTAGTGGCATTCAATCCACCTTAAGCACTAAATGTCAGAAAACCAATTTTTTGCACACCACTGGTAACCTTGCCTCTATTTCAGAAGGAACTAAAAAAATGTAAACTACAGCTTATTACTATAACTGTGTCCTCCTTGCTGTACTTTATGAAACAAAAAGTTTAAGATAAATTTGATTTTAAAAAAACCCAGCATACATATACAACAAAAATATTTACTTTATAGCTTAAACACACTCATTTTCTAATGTTCTTAAACTTGATCACTTTCTAGAATTAACAATATTTTTAAAAACAGTTCACTTCTTAGTAAGCTATCTTAGTTGAAAGCTAAGGACATTACTGGTCTACAATAGGAGCCCAGACAGCAGACAAAGTTATGCCTGTCTGCACAGCACAGGAGAGGTTACATTTGTAACACTAGATCTGGCCTTGGAACATCCATATCAAGGTGAGTGGTGAGAAAGCAGAAAGGCTTCAGTAGAGGGCTGCTATGTCAATAAAGAGCCTAGGCAGCAGACCTGTGACAAGAAGAGATGGGCTTTCTTAGTCTGGCAGAGGAGCAATCAAACAACTGCCTACAGCTAACTTCAAAGTAAGTGTCAAAGATGAGGAACACAAGTTCTTCAAAAGAAGCAGACAACACAAGGGAGAATGGCCACAAGTTGCACTTTGAGAGTGTAAGGAATTGCTAGAAGAGGCCAACTAGGATGTGAAAAGATGGAGATTTAAAAACAGCAAAACAAAGCCATATCAGATGTAATCAACTGTTAGGAAGAGTCCTGATCTCCTCAGGAGGCTAGTCTAGATAACTCCAAGGTCTGTCTCTTCAGTATTTCTGTGGTTCATATCTCACAAAATCCCAGCAGCAACTTTCAGTGCATGCTTTTCTAATCACAGACTGGAAATGGCTCATGATACTTCACCTTCCCACTTCTTCAGGCCATTTCTGGATGCATCTTTCCACTGCAGCCCAGCTGCAAATGGCACATGATCATTATACTGCACCTTAAAGTTGGTGCTGCTCTGCAAAGAAACCTGGGAGCTGTGCGAGTGCTGCAGCTGGGTTCTGTAATTCATCTGTTTTTCCAGGGCTTGCATGGTAAACTGGAAAATAAATGAAGCAAATTTAAATAGGAACAGGATATTCTCTTCAGGGCTGGCTAAGCTCACACACACACACCCCCAACAGAAGGTCACAGCTAATGCTTCTGCTCTGCACAACTGCTATACGTTTCACTGCTTTTAATGCGTGCTGACGAATTACAGATTGATTTCTTTAATATGCACTTGTTACAACTACTGGTGATTAAAAAAGGAATTTTTTTACTATTTTTAGACCATTTAATTTGTTGGGTTTTTTAAAAAAAGAGAGTAATTTTAAGTCACTCTATGCCAGGGTCACACACAAATTCTTTACTTAGAGGTACTCCCTATAGAAACAGAATAATGACAACTCAGAAAACTACTACATATTCTCTAAGACAGTAACAGAGACCTTCAACTTCTAAGTAGTAACACAGAAATGTACAGTAATAGTTTCTGTAGCTTCTGTAACAACTTTCTGCAAATAAAATAAAAGATAACAAGGTATGCCAATATAAATAATTATTTTCTTTCTTTTTGTAGCTCAAAGAATGTGCTTCAAATCAAAGTATAAACCTACTCCAAGGCTTTTTACTATATTGGAAAACTTTTGACTGATCCAGGGTAGAAAAGAATTTCTAACAAAAACCCAAAACAAAGTAAAACAAACAAACAACAACAAAAAACCCCCACAACAGGTCCGATGTTAGTTCAGCTACTGCATTCCATATAATCTTCCACCTACATGCTGTAACATTGAGTTCATATAACTTGCCCCCTCTGTCCAGGTTGTGTGAGCAAAGCAACCTTCATAAATCTTTGGTATTTCTATATGCACAAATGCTGCAAAAAAACTCACACCACATTGCACCCACACTTTTTTAGTATTTGAAAAATCCATCTATTGACTTTCTCTTCTTTATTTTAAATGTCAATGATATCTATGTGCCTGGAATAAGGCCTTATATAACTCAAACTTATTGGGTCGGGATATCTGACTCATTACTGCATAACACAATTAGAAAAAAAGTCTTAATGAACAAATTAATCCCAATTTTTTTCTTAGTTTGTCTGTTAAATATTTCAAGTTAAGGTCATACTCTTCAACAATCATGATTACCTCCATGAAATAACTGACTAGAGATGAACTGGAACTGTTCTTAAATACTTGGCTGATAAACAGTTTCTTCTTGTTGTTTATTTCATCCCAGTGTTTTCCATAATTCAGTTCGATCTGGGAAGAAATCCAAGATGCACTTGCTTCATGTGTCAGGTGAATCTACAGAAGAGAAAACCACCTTTTAGCCTTCTCTTTTAGTTACTGCCTTAACTGCCAGTAGGAATATTCCCAAGTTGCAAACAAGACTAAAGCAGAAAGGGTTGTAAATATTCCAATGAAAACTCATAGAAATAATAGAAAGTTAGGGGTTGGAAGGGGTCACCTATAACAGGTCACAGGAACACATCCAGGTAAGTTTTGAACGTCTCCAGAGAAGGAGACTCCACAAACTCCTTGGGAAGCCTGTTCCAGTACCCTGGCACAAGGGTACTCAGCACACAAGTACACAGGAGATTTGATCAGTATCTCTACCTTGTGATTATAGGTTGGAGTCTGCATACAGTGAAATTCATGCCCAATATCAAGTCTGTACATGCCATGTGCACTTCTCTCCACTCTAATCTTTTGCTGTGTACTGCATTCATGATGAAGATTTTGTGCTTCTCCTGTTCAAGACAAATCACAAAGTTACCTATTCAAATAAATCAGAAGTAAACTTTCAAAATGTTAATAGTGTAAATCTAGTGTGGCATCAAGTTATCTATTTTTCAAAAATACTGAAGTGAGATTTGCTTTTTTTTTACAGATATGTACTTGTTGATTTATCCTACTAATAATGACAACACACAGTTCATACACTGCAACGTGAGAACACTACCAAGTGTTTCCTAGAAACAGTTCCTCATAGTTTTTGAGTACGTATGCAACCATTTGTTTTGTCTAAACACCTGAGGAACACAAATTAATTAGGAACAATTTCCACTGAAAAAATTTAATAAAATGTTGGGCATGCTTGTTAAAATCAAGTTTGTGTTCTTTTAAATATTCAGATTCAAAGAGTAAAGTTTATCGTAGTGAAAAGCAAAACGTGTCCTAAATCTCACATCACACGTTAAAAATCAACTGATACCTTTCCAAAAGAGTGTCCTTATCGTGCAGACAAGTACCTAGCAGAAAAACAAGACAAATAGAATACTTCTAATGTCTCCCTTTTTTGCTGTACCTAGAAGTCCATATTTTAGCCTCAAACCATGAGACCATATGCCTTCATGTTGCTGGAGAAGACTGATGATGTGTACTCCAAGAACACCTGGAAGGTAAGTCTCCCCTTCCACTGAGTATTGTTTCATCTTATCATCAACCTTCTTCTCCAGAAATGCTACAAAAAGAGTAAAAGACATTAAGCAGTGGTAGAATATGAAGTTATTTTAGCTAGTGAAAAGAATACTACAGTGGGCAAAACAAAAATGCTTTCAGTCTCATCTCTTGTGTATTTGTGAGGGGGAAAAAATATTTCAAGATTTTTATAATCTTGTGACACATAGCTACATGTCTGTGTCCCCACACTGTTTTGTACTAACAAAAGCAAAAACCAGAAAATATTCTGAGCTCTTATTTTGTAATTTTTTAAGTCTTTCCTGTATCTTATTTCCTCTCCCCTCTTCAGCAGTAAGTAAAAACAGACTTTAAAATAATTTATTTTATAATCCCTATTATTCTGAAACACATTAGTACTAATTTATCAAGGTTAATAATGTTAAAAAGCATCTTTACTGATTTAAAAGGAGTTTTGGAAATACATGTCCAAACCCAGTGAACTTTGATATGTGAGGGCTCCAGAGCTTACATTTATGTGGCAAACAGTTACTGTTCTCTAACCTGAAATAAATGCAGCATCCTTCAATAAATTATTCAGGGATACTGAAAAAGCTATCTTCTTGCCAAGGTGTTTGGTCATGTTTCCTGACAGAACGACAGGACTGCTTTCTTTTATCAGCTTTACCTCCAGGTGTGTCAAGTATCTCTGCTCTCCACTCAGCATCTGCAAATCTGTCATTCCCTAGAAAAAACAAGAAATAAAAACAAAACCCAAAATCCAATCCACTCAACAGTACACATCAATTAAGTTTTGAGAAAGCAAAAGTATAATACTTGGGCATTTCAGAAACTATGTGAGAGAAGGAAGAGATTTCTTTCTATACCCCAACAACCCCCCTTTCCACTTTCCCAAACCATAAAACTTGCTATTACTAAATAATGGAGAGGATGCATTTTTTTTTTTCATTTACACAAAAAACACACTGGTGCAAGATGCTATTTTGTTCACCTCCTGCTGGCTTCAGTGGTGATCAAAATCTTTAAGCATGTTACAACAGTGAACCAAAAAATTATATGGTGCTTCTGAAAATGAGAACAAACTCACAGTAGGTAACTAGATTTATGTTGAACTACATGCAAATACCAGAACATGCAATGCTAATTATTGTTTTATCGAAACACCCAAAAAGCCTTTGCTGAAATATTACCTTAGGGAAAAAAAATAAATCTGTTAAATAACGTGCTCACTGTAGGAAAATGTGGAGCATTTGAAACCAACTGGCACTGGAGAACCATGTAAGACATGGCATCTTGCTATGGGAATATTACATAATGAAAAAGTTGTTCAAGTCTGTGAATATAAACAAAAATGTCAGTAGAGTTTCAATCATAAACTCCCACCTGCATTTTTGTTTGCTTTTTCATTTCAGATATCAAACATTGGCATTGTCTTGTTTAATCCCCAGTGTACTAAAAAAGAAAATTTTGTGATATAAAGAACAGAATCTTAAAGAGTCTTGAATCTGCAGAGTTCACAGAAGTGAAGAAATCAGCCTGGGCTTATTCAGAATCTTTACACATGGCCAGAACACAGTCTGAAAAACTGGTATTACATATACACAGAATGAGCCAAAATCCACAGGAGTCAATGTGACCTCCACTGACTTAACACTGGAAGCAACCCAAATGTTCTGAGTACATCTGAATGTGAAAAAGTTGCCTTAGATTACTTGCAGAAGCCATGATATAAAGGCTCTTTAACTACAGCAATTTAGCACTGAGTTTATCTCAAAAATATGTAATAAAGACAATTGGTAGATGGATTGATGAATCTGATGGATTGCTCAGAAGACTATTTTTCCGTGTGTGTGGTTTTCATTGGCTTTCATTTCTGTCCTTTCCTTCAAGTATTCATCCTAGTATGAAAGCTCATGAACTGCAAACATACCTTAATGTAATATACATCTTGGTCATCTACTATCACCTCCAGGTGTCCAATTCTTGAATTTTTAGAAAACTCAATTCTCCCTTGGGAAAAAAAAAGACTGTTTACATTTTCTGGACAAACACTGTTCAACAATAGTTCATAAAACTTCACCAAAATGAGTTTCCATTGTTGTGAACCATGTATTTACAGAGTAGAAACATAATGAATACTGGAGGAATATGAGAGTTTGCAAAAGCTCTGAAGCAGCCTCAGAATACACATCTCATTTTAGAAGGACATTCTGAGAATACTGATTGAGAGGAGGCAATGAAACTGTCCACAGAAAACTAGCTTAGTTCTGGAAGTGACTTACACACCTTCCTTTAGGCCTGTGCTAAGACTTCTAAGCTGTGTTGTGGAGACCTTTCTTTAGCTCAGAACACAGTGCACCCAAAGCTTCACACAGCCTAGGTAAATCTTCCATGAAATCCACTTAGTAATAACCAGGATTATATAAACAAATAAATTTGGAGAAAAAAATTAAGTGATATAGTAAAATAAATCAATACAAAACAAAAGATCACTTAACCAGCATGTCAAAAGAGTTGAAATATAATGCCTATATTATTACTCTATAGTTATTAGTTTATATTTCATCAATATATTTCTCTATTTTGCTTTCTGTTGTACACTGTTACTTTTTATTGTAATGGACAGCAATATTATAGTTAGTACTTCACTGAAATGGCAGGAAGCAATTTCATCCTGTAAGTAGCAGAATTCCATCCAGTTCAGCATATATAAAAGACTATAGAAGTTCACTGTGTTCTTCAGCCATTACTTCATACACACTGGTAACAGCTCATTCCTTTAAAATGAGTTTGCGAACCAGGTACTGAACCCCTGACTGTGCAAAATAGTCTTAACAGAGATGCAAAAATTACTGGGAATGGTCATTACCTAAAGCAGTAAACTGAATGGCTATTACACAATAATTTATGTTTACCATTAGGGTAATGACTGAAATATATATATATTTATCTGTTGATAATGAGATTTTCCTGAATGAGATTAACTGATGACCTGGTTCTTAGTTGAAAAACCTACCATGAATCTCAATTTTTTTCTTAGGCTGTATAAATTGGATTCTGAATTTCTTCTGTTGGACACTAAAATTTAAGTCAACACCAACATCCCTTTTAAAGTCTGACTTTGGAGTCCCAATGAAGAAATGAAGGACAGCTTCATTTGGGATCCATGAATTCTCCTGAAAGAAAGGATAATCACATTTGCAGTTGGCAGGGTAATTACAAAACTATCTCTCACACTCAGTTATACCACATGATCACAGGAATCTTCACTGCTAGAATAACTTTTCATCTATCTGCTTCAGAAGATTTTCAATAAGAAACTTCTATTTTTCTCAGGCTGTATTTTCCTGTCCAGCGCTTCTTTTAGGAAATACTGTCTGAACACCCTGAACTTCACAGCAGGCTGACCTCTTGAAATTATACTGAAAAATTTATGGAAAAGTAGGTTACATTTCTAGTTATAAATTTAAGCTCTGTAACTCAGGCCTAAGTGATCACAATTTGGCAGGGCTGCCTTAAGCTGTTTCACTCCGGTGTCAGAAGTGGGCTATGGCACACAGTACCACCCTGCAGTGTGTGCCTTACTTGACTATTATGGCTTTTCCTGCCTACAGATGTCAGATTCTCTGGCAGAGGAAAATGCATTCCTTCTGTTTTTATTGGAGAAAGTCACAAAAATAAAACCATGAAGGGAAAGTTACTCTGCTTACTGTTCTTATCTGACTGTCTTACAGACACTGAGCAGGTTCTGAATGCAGGCAGAACCCAGATTGTCTCCTGATAAAAAGTATTAGCTCAAGCCCAGCAATGTACTTGGGCTGTACTGCCCATGATAAACACCTATGTCACCATTTTAGAAAAAGCCATAAATTCTTACTGTCTGCTGAAAAAGCTGTAAAGCATTCCTTTCCCTGGCTTGTCCTCCCCAAAATATTAAGATAACTGACAGCCATCTGGAGTGTATTCACTGCAGCCTAATTCCTGCTTTTAAACAAAGTATTTAACGTAAATTAACGATTTGTGTTTTAAGGAGGTTTTGTCACAAAGAGGAAAAAAAGTCACTGAAGTAAGGCTATGTTGTTTAGTACTAGGCACCAGGTAAAAAATCCTGGTCTCTACTTCCAGCTCTATCAGACTTGCCTAACCAAATGACTTAACATTTCTGTGTGCCATTTCATATATTAAAATAATATGTACCTGCTAATGGGCATCTATAACTTGTTTTCAACCTATTTCCCAACTACAGTGGGAAGGAAAATAATAATAATGTAGACCTTGGCAGACAATTAAGTGAAATATACAGTACTGAGGTAGACCATTCATTAAACTGAAGCCAAAGTAAAGCATGTCATAATGGTACCTGAGCAATATAGTTATATGCAGCTTCCACAATGTACTGCTGCAGCCCCCTGTCTTGCTTAGTTAATGTGACAGCCACTCTCAGAGGTCCACTAAGTGGGAAAACCAAACCACTGGCTGGGTCAGGATATGACATTTCAGAACACAGCTGCCAGCCAATAATCTCAGACACTGGTGGAAGAAAACAGTTGAACATTCAGTTAGAACAACAAGTGAAGAAAACGTGCAGATGAACTTTTCACTGGATATTTCAGGATATCAAGCTTTCTAAGACAAACATGACAGCTAGACTCACCATCTTTCCTAGTGCAAGATTTGGCTTCTGTGTGGCCTTGGAAAACATCTGTATCTTCTGTCTCATCCACCATAGTGAAGTAGAGTTTTGAGCTACAACCAATAATTTCAGTCACTTACAACCAATTATTCTAAAGTTACAGAAATATTTAAAGAAAATTCACAGTTATATGCCATCTTCTTCCATGTGGGAAAACCAAGAAAGATTAAGTTCTGCTAAGGTCAGCCTACATTTCTACTAAATAGCACTGATTTTTATTCAATGTTTCCATGTTTAACCTGTCACTTAACCATAAAGAACCTACATAAAAACTCACCAAAAGGGTATGAGCACACTAGATTCCAAATTACCCCTGTGTTCGTTAAATGCCGTTCTGTACCTGGATTGTTAAATACCACCTGTGGAAGTAATGTTAAGCTTTTCCTCCACCACCTTAAAACCCTGAACTAGATTCTTTAGACACTAAAGTTCCAGAAACTGACATTCAGTAGGAAAAAAAAACAAACTTACATTTTTTTAATCACAAAGCTTTGATTTGAGCATTTCACTTCAGAGGAAGGATGTATGTTTTTATGGCTAAACAATGGAAAACACAGACAATAATTTCCCCTTCCTTTTCTTAGAAATGGCAGATTTGGACTGAGTCAGACTGAAACAGTTTGTCTTCTGATAAAAGATACTTCTGCTCTATTAGTGAGCCTGCCAGTTGATTTCTGAATCAAGAAAATCATCAATTACTATTTAGTAATATGTCCTTGCTCAGCCTTACCTGAAATCAATTATCTCCATAGATTCTTCTGGAGTGTTCAAGAAAACTTTGACCTCTTGCCCTTTTTTTACATGGATTCCTCCATCAAGACTAGTAGATGTCCTCACTCCTGTTAACCAGCTTAGGCCAGCTTGTCCTGGAGTCCCCACAGTTCCCATTTGGGCAGAAAGCTGGACAAAGGCACTGTTGAAAGATTCACATATATATGCTTCTTTAAAAAGCACTTGCTTCTTAAAGCACTTAATTTAAACTGTAGGCTGCTCATACTTTTCAATAAATACATAGTGTTTGATACTTATACAGTATATTCTAACATTAAAATCATTATGAAAATTTTGTTTCAGGAAATAACTGAAATAAATTATATGTAAACAGATATACACTTTCTAAAACACATTAAAGAATAGTTTTACTATATCTCTTAAGGGATTTGAACCCAGACTTCAGCATGAAATACTAGGAAGTATGACACAAACTTTCATATGAAGAATTGCTATTTGACATCATGAATATATGAAAATGACATATTTGCAGCAATTACCTTGGCTTGATATATCCATTTAGAAAGAAATCTGACTGTTGTTTGAAATCTGCATTCCCCTTGATTTTTATGTTGATTGCTGCTGAGGCATTGACTGCCAGTTGAAGAGGAAAGCCTGAAATTGCTGGAAACTGCAATTCTTCAGTGGCCAAACTCAGCCTTTTATTAAGCTGCACTTCTTGGCCCTGTGGTGGAAAAACACAAGCAAACAAAAGAGAAAATTTCATTTTGCATATTCAAATAAGCATTTAAATTTTTTTCCAGATAGAAATATCTTTTGCATCTATCTGCTTTGGAAGTACTTTTAACTGAGCTGATTTGGGAAATAAGATAGAAAGCAGCCCAAAGCATTCATCTGACCAAGTTAGACATAGGTTAGACTGGAGTTAGACATTAATCCTACTCCAGTTAAAGACAGAATTACTTTACATTTAAGCATGGGTGTATTTAAATGAGAAAAGCAAGAGATAAGAACCAATAGACACCTTGCCTACTGTACTGAATGCTGTTTAAACCAAATACATACTGGTGTCTTTTAGAGCTGAATATTTTGAACAGTAATATTTTGTATCTTTTATATATCTGTCAAAGAAGTTTCTCAAGGTATTTAATTACAAATAGAAAAAAATGTTCCTTTTACCTTCAAAAGTTTGACAGCCAACTCAGCCATATTTAAAGAATAACGTTTCATTTGTTTTCTTAAATCTTCACAATCCAAGAAGCTAAGTTCATTTCCAAAGATTTTCATGCTTAGCTCACATTTCAGCTCCTCCTTTCTCTCTTTTTTCTGAGTGAACTGACACATGATAAAGAGATTAATCGGAAATTATGTTTATATTCATTTTCTTTCAAACTCACAAAAACAGTTCCTCAGTGCAGACCTATGTTAGCATGAAACAGACATTAGGCTACCTTTTTATAAATGTTTCAAGACTACTACAACACCAGATCAGTAACTGTTCTTCCCAGCTAAAGGTCACCTCCACACCTCAAGCTGATCTGACTATGAACACAGGTAATGTCTAGTCCTAAAATGACTGGGGAAAAGATGTTCTGCAATACATACCCACAAAAGATGAAGTTTTGAAAAGTATAACCTCAATTAACAAAATGGCTGCCATGATTGCTAAATAAACTACTAGAATGTAAATATTTTACATTTTCCCTCCTTAGGAATCAATACAACAAGAATATAACATGTACATGAGCTTACATGGTAAGAAGAGACTCTAAGATAAGTCCCAAGAGGAGAGATGGTCTAAGACATACTAAATAAATAAAAGCCTCCGAGTTTTCCAGACAACATATCAACAACCAGATTCAACTCCCAAATCTTTGCTCTTACATCAATAGAACATAGCTCTCTCCAAACATGAGTAAATTCAAAAAGGGTTACCATAACATCTGACATCAAACTGGGAAGTCTGATTGCAAACAGCATGACTCAGAAACTTTACATCCAGCAGCTGTTTACAGTGTCACAGAGGTCAATAGATAAAAGAACAGTATAAATAGGATAAGAGTTCAAAATAATGAGAGGAAGCCCTAAGCAACAGGCAACATACTCCTCTGGCTGAGAGTCATTGTTTTGAGACAATAAAATAATATGAAAAACTAAAAATCTGGCTCTTTGTTGCTTTGTATTTTATGCAGCCTTTTACAAGTGAGTGGAACAAGTAATATATGCTTTATGCAAGGGAGTCACAGTAATACAGAGCAGTTGTCCAATGCAAGATAAGGCCCTAAGTTTAACTGGGGAATGTTATTAATTTTTCCATGATCTACAAAGTCATTTACCTTTTTTACTAACTCACTCATCTTACTGTACTTCCTACCAGGACAACTCTGGTTGGCTTTTCTCAACTTTGGATTGCCAGATTTGGTCACAAGATGATCAGTGGGGCTGTATCGCTTCGAAGTCAGCTTCCTCTGCTTGACTTTTCCTGTTGTTTTCACTGGGTTTTCTGACTTGTGGTTTCTTTCATTAGTGCTTGCAAAAACATGGTCACTGAAAGCAGTAGATTTCTGTCCAAAAATCTTCTTTATGAGAGCTTCACCATTTTCTAACCGTATACCAACCTAAAGGAAAACATATGCCATTGAAAAACCTGGCAACAAGATGCAAAAACCATGTCCAATTTTATAGGCAGAAAATTAAAAAATGTATTTATTTCAATGCAACCCTTAGGGTCTTGTACAAAGAAAGATTTGCCATACAAGCTCATGGTGGTCTACCAACTTTAGTATCCTACCTCAAGCAGCATCCAATGCTGGATATTTTATTATTAAATATTTCCAGTAAAAATTCTTTAGTTTGTTGATTACATGAATCTCAGTACAAAATAAAACCACTTTTTTATTCAGGTATTGGTTTGCTTACACTATGATGGGACAGTTTGAGCTACTGCCATTTTAGCATGTTACAGACAGTATTTTGGTTGGAAAATAAAAATGCATCCCTTTAGTACTCCTGAAATAAGATGAAGTTTGCAAGCTTGACTACATAGTATTAGTAACACATATAAACCCAGGGATATGACAGCGAAAAAAAGATTTTGCTCCTTCACAAGCTTAAACGTGAGATCTGTAAGCCACCTTAATTTCTTTTACATACACATTTTAACCTGCAATAAAGAATCCATAGGCCAAATATTGCTTTCTCTTGGAAGCACAGTAGAGGCACCATTAAAGACAATGAGGTTGCAGGCAGGCTATTTAAATATCCAAAGCACTGAATGCTCAAAGGGACTAAATCAACAACCTCAGTTCCATACATACAACTTTCTCTCTCATATTAAAAGAATGGTGTACCCAATCCAACCTATTTTCCATTGTAAGTCAACCAAAAGAATCTTGCTGTCCTACACTATCCTAAACAGAATTAGACCAATATCTCAGAAAGCACTGACTTTTATCTTTCATTTGAGTCAACAAGAGTTGAATTTAACTCACTTGGCTAGTGTATGGTACGATCAGAGTAAAAGTGGTTTTATTGTAAGTCCATTACAGAAAGGAGTCATCAGTCTGAGGAAACTTTGCTGTAACAGTGAAAAGCATACCCTGCCAAAAGAACTGGAAAATAGAAATATGTCCTTTTACTTCAATACACCAAATATCCCTTGAGTAAGGAGATAAAAGAAATAAATCCATAAACTAAACTTGCCTCCAGTATATTTATAGCATGCCCCATGAGATGAATGGTCAAGTTTGTCATAACTGATCGTGGTAGAAAAGATGCAGGAGTAAAGACCACTGATGCTTCCATATTTGCACCTGCAACAGCTGCAATAGCAAATACAAGGCATTTGTCATTTGGACATCAGGTGTTCTCATATACTTTGCAACTCTCATCATTCTTTGTGAAACTGCAACTCTGCTTAATCAAAAGATGAAGAATAAAATATTAATTCAATAGGTGAAACTATTTACCTTTTTAGCATAGCAGACTTCAATGGACATTAATGAAAGCCTATTAACTGACTAACAATAAAAAAGTATTTAAAATATATATATCGTAAACAATTGCACTGGAAGAGATGGGCAGAAAATTATGAAAAGGAAAGAACATGAACCAGAAGAAAAAAATACATCCCGATCCCATGGGATTAGAGAAGCCATGTGAAATTTTAATAATCCATATGCTGCAAAGCATTAATTACTGAAACTCAACATACTTGAGTGGAATGTGGCATCAGAATATGAGGAGTATTTCCACATCTCTCTGTCAAAATCTTTGCTAAGGATTTCATCAGGAATAGAATCTCGAAGGTGCTCCTTCAATGGATCATCTGTCTCTAGGAGCTGAGAGAGATGACTCCAAACAAATGATCCCACTCAAAAAAAGGAAAGAGTTAGAAAATTAGAGAATAATTAAAAACAGTTTTAAAAACTGATGTAGGGAACTTTTTTATTTGTTTATACCAAAAATAATTCTAAACCACTTCCCCTGTCATTTGAATCAGTCTGATACAGCTATATTTATCAAGATTAATTTATTTAAATACAGTCTTATCCTTTCCCACATGGCTTGTGAGGGGCTATTCACTCCCTAGTTTCATTTATGCCTCTCAGCAAAGCCAGGAAAACAAGAGCTTAAGGTGAACCTACATATTTACTGTTTACAAAGATTGACATGAAATTCAAATAAATGCTGGGAAAAGAAAACAACAACCTAGTATCTGCTCTACACCTCTAAAAGCACTTGTTACTCAAAAGTCTATTACATGAATTACTTAATTGTTACATCAGCCAAATACAAAGAAGGAAATTAACAGAATTCAGAGTGCAGCATTGTTTAAAAGACACAACATTTTGGAGGAACCTGTAGAGCTCCTTAATAAATGAAACAATTTATTTTTTACACAGGGAGCCACAGGGTGGAAAGTCACTGACACTACACCTTGACAGTATTTTGCCAGGTGATGTCATTTCTCTGTCTAAACCCTAAGCCAAGCAGAACAATTCCCCTCCAAACCAGAAGCCAGATCATCAGATGAACACAATGCTGAGGCTGAACTCAATCACTGCAGGATATACTGGTCTGGACATAACATCCTGACAACATGGTTACACAGTTTCAAGTTCGGAGCTGGCCAGGATCCAGGTACATCAGAGTACAGACAGAGCCTGCTTTCATCTGCCTGCAAACAACCTTAATAGATATCTCTTTCATATTTTCCCCTTCTTGGCAGATTTAAAAGCAAAGGATTAGTCTAGAGGAATTCTTTGATGAATTGTAGAAACATTTAGAAAAAAAGCTGTTTTCCACACAAATTATGGGATCAGCTTAAACATCTGTGTCCCTTGGTAATAAAGAACTGATATGATTCTGTACTTCTATAGAACCCACAGTTTCACTTCATACTAGCCTAAACAGCTTCTCCTTCAGATAAACTGCTTACATAAAATCACTATTTTTAAACATAGTACAGATGATCTTCTCCTTTCATCAATTCTCAATTAAGGCTTTCATGTCAGTAATCTGCCTCAGATCAGACAATAATTGATCAATTGATCACAGAAACAGGAAGCAAAAAATATTAATAATTAAAATGTTATCCTGACCTTTACCCGAAATGACTGTTACATCTTTGGCCAGCCAATATACATTGGAATAATATACAATTTCCAATGTACATTGGAAATAAACAGCCCTTTCAAAGTCCTTTTCATAACATTCCTATATATAATACACATAATATTCCCATATTTCTAATACTGAGATGCTTAGTGGATTTAATCAGTTGACCTGAAGCATTACATCTAGCACAGTGATGAGGCATCTCTCACTAAGCCTTGATGCTATCTACAGGAAGCCCTGAAGTTCCCAGGCATCTTAAATCATCTAAATGAAAACCAACAGGACTTTCTTTACAGTCTTCAGATCTGCTTATATTTCTGCCTAACGATATCTGTAAAATAGTGCAATCAATATTAAAACCAGATCAAAACTGAGGTAAAAGAACTGAAAAAGAGCAAAATACTAAAGAAAGACCATAATATCAAGTCCTTATACAAAAAATAAGTAAAGAAATTGTAAATGTGGAATTTAGGTGCATGAAAAACATAACAAAAGGTTTACTTTATATCTGCAGAATGCAATATTTTTTTGCCACTTTCCTCTTTCTCAGCTTTACAAAATGTAATCTGCAGTTATCCATTTGTATTTCTCATTAGAAATCACAGAGCATCAAAGAGGTTCCATGCAGCTCTCTCTCAAAAGCATTAAGCTAATGACAGGCTGTCCATAGAGAACCAATTCTATGAAGGGTCACTCCTGGCTATTACAAAAATAACAGTATCACAATGCCAATACAAATCTGGGCATTACACAAGCAGTCTTTTAATAGCAACATACAGAATATTAAGACTGAGTCAAAACTAAAATAGGTTGGTACCATTACAACTGTACAGTAAATATGACACTGAGGAATTGTGTAAGACTTCAATATTTGCTTGGCTAACCTTGACTGGATGTTTCTTTCATCAAAGTTTTTTGCACTTTTTTAAAGAACTCCTCATGTGGACATTTCATTGCTGTATAATAAGCAGCAATCCTGATTTCCACATCTTCACTGGTTGCTTGATACAGCTGAATTAATATAGTATTCTAAGAGAAAAAGATAAGCAAAAGAAAACCAAAAAAAGGAAGACAGCTATGTATTTAACACCCATAAACACCTCATGTATGCACTTTTAGGTACAGGTGGATTTTTCCTTTGAGAGACATAGCCATTGCTTTAAACCTGAAAAAGTCACTTAATGCTACATGTATACAAATGTATATATAAATCTCTATACTAACAAAAACTCAGATTTCCAGAACCAACTGTCATTATGACCTGAATCATATACTAATTTATACAGGACTGTCTGTAACACAGAGCCTCACGGACTAACACTACTGTATTTCACAAGTGTTGCAGCTAGTTTTTGTCAGAAGGCTATTAAGATCATTATTTCTGGTCCCAATTAAAAGGAAGGACTGTAATAAATTCTTCCTGTCCATTACTTCCCCAAGTATTGACAAATATGAGTTGTTTGATGAACTGCCAAGAATTAAGACATTGGTCACTGATACTAGTAACATTACTAGTATTTAATACCCCCAGTCTACCCATAGAGTATCAGTTGAGCAATTCATTTGCTAGACAGTGATGAGCATGACAGGATACAGACCTCATACTTTCAACACCAGCAGCACTGAGCTTTGTAACTGTGGAACAAGCAGATTATGCCAATCAATGCTGCTATTAATTTTTAAAAAGCTATAGAAAATATTTCTCCAAGAGCAAGCCCACATGGAATGTTCCATTCTGCTGGAGCAGGACTGCCAGCTTTACCGAGGCTTTGCCATTCTTTTTAGCATCAAGTTATGCAAGATAATCAAGTTTTGTGTTTTCTTCTATTAAATCACGAACAAAATGTTCTATGAGTGTTTTGTCAATAAGCTTCTCACATTAACACTTAACACTTAAGAGCATGATACAGTGGAACAGACTATAGAAAAAATTATAATGTGGGTTTTCAGCCATAGCCAGCACAGACTTAAGCCACCCAACTGCAGTAAATTTTTAAGAAGTCAAATTACAGCAATCACTGGATGTGTTACCTCAATCATAGTAAAGCATATTACAGAATTCAGCAGCAGCATGGTCCTACCAACCTCTCCCACAGCAGAGAAGCTCTGCTGGAAGACAGGTTTACACTTGTCACTTCATTGCTTGCAAGTCAAAAAGTCCAGAAAGCCAAACCTCTGGGACAGTGCCAGGAAGCCATCAGTCACCTGGTGGCAATAAATCACTCACCCTGACAGAACAGGGAATGCGCCTGAAGGCCTGGACAGCAGCGAGACGAATCTCAATTGGATTGCTTTTCAGGGAAGCACACAAACCCAAAGCAGGAGCAAGTGAAGCTCCTGCCAGTCCAGCATTTCCAATGGCTTTTAATACCAGTTGCATCTGTAAATACAAAGCAAGGTAGATGAAAAAGTTCTCCACTTGTTGTCACCTGTACATAAAAGTTTACTGAATTAACATTTTCTGTGCAAAATTCTCTGGTTAAATTACTGATAACTTGGGGGCTTTACTGCAGCCCCTATTGTACCAGCTCTAATGTGATATATTCTTGTACCAGGTATTCTCTTTACTAATATCTTAAATAACTTCAATCAGACTTTTTGAAAGACAAAAAAGATTAAAACCCCCATAATTTTAATGACAATAGGCAACTGGGTGTATGTACTGATTTTGGTCTAGACAGAGTTAATTTGCTTCACAGATGCCTGTATAGTGCTGTGGTTTGGGTCTGTGACACACATCACAGTTTAGCAATTGCGGAGCAGTGCTTGCACAGTCTCAAGGCTTTCTGTTTCTTACTCCACCTGCTCAGCAGGTAGGCTTCATGAGGGTAAGAGGGGACACTGCCAGAACTGCTGACCTTAATTTACCAAACATAATTTTGAGCAATAAAACTGTATGCATGGAGAGAGAGGGGTGGTCTCAAGGTATTCACTGCTCAGGCACTGCCTGGGCATCAAGTCTACGAGTGGCTTTTGCATCACTTTTGAGTGGTTATACTGGGTTTGTGGGGTTTTTTTCTCTCAGCTACTAAATAGGCTCATCTTGACCAATGAGTTTTCTCAGTTTTGTCCCACTGATTCTCTACCTCATTCCACTGTAAGGGCAGTGGTGTGGTCACGTGGTGCTTAACCCACCATAGGAGAGCCAAGAAATGAGACCTCTTCCCCACAAAGAAAGACTGCAATATGTACTGAACAGACTTTAGCTTTATTTGGTCAACTGCCAGCAAATGGACATGTAGTCATCACTATACACTGCTAGCTACAGGCCTCTAAATAGACTCTGTGCCTCTGACCATAACCCCCTGAGCTCTGCCTTTCAGTCAGTTCTCAGTCCACCACACTGTCCAACCATCTAACCCACATTTCCTTACCTTACTTATGAGGATGTTATGGGAGACAGAATCAAAAGCCTTGCTGAAGTCAAGGTAGACAACCTCCACAGCTCTACCCTCATGCACACCATCTTACAGTGCTAGCAGATTGGTTAAGCATGATTTCCCCTTGGTGAATGGTGAGTACTCCTACTGACACTGACTCAGAACTTACTACCCATCAATAACACAGCTAACATTAACTGTATGTGAATTTGAGTCACAAGAGGAATAGGAAACTTTCACCAATGGGCCATTTCACAGGGGAGTGATGGATGTTGTTTTATAACTCAAGTTATGAGCTTTGCTTCATCAAAAGATCCAGGACTTTTAACTATTTAAATCACCATGCTGATAGGTTACACTGGTTGGAATACAAATCTGCCCATCTTACCAAAGAATGTTACAAAGCTTTCTGGAAATCCATTGAATGCAATTTTCATCAGACAAGTTCTAGATCATAAAGAGAAGAGAAAAGTAAAGAATTATATCATGTGCTTCTACATTATCAATACCTGGCTGAGTCCTTCTGAATCTTGCACAGCACAGTTTCCTCCCAAAAATTTCCCAAGAGTCTTCACGACAACCTGCACAGCAGGTACAGCATCACAGGATTTGTAAGCTGAACAAAATCTATGTAAAAGAGCAGTTACTCCTAAGAAGCAGCTCTGGCTTGCTCCTGACTTCAGCAAAGGCTTTAAACAAAACACAAAAAGAACAGGGTATATCAGAAAAGTAATTCACATTATTACTGTAACATACAATAGAAAATAAATGTATCAAAATGCTTATATGCTAAAACTCAGTATCAACAATGCATATTTTCAAATAGCCCTTAAAAGATTTAAACAAAACAACACAACACTGTCTAAATGTAGTGGAAAATTCTTTCACCTTTTCATGTAAACATACAGGCTAAATTATTGCTGGGAATACCAGCCTGTGATATACCATGCAAGATTTTCCATAGCTGATCAACGGTTCATTAGCACACACACCAAGAAGGCATAACACTTTACTTAATTTTAAAAATATTTTTAATTGCTTAAGTTACAAGACTATCTACAATTTTACCACCTGGAACACTGCAGCTTCACCAAAAAAAAGAAAATAGCAAATCCAGCTTCACACACTAATAGTATGGCACATCATGCTGTACTAGCCTTGGAGAACAATAGATCTTTAAATGAAAAACAGGCTACAAAATGGGGCCACTATACTCTGCATACAATCAACATCAAAAGCTGCAATAGCACTGCATAGGCAAGGGGCTGAAATGTTTCCAGGTGCTAAATACAAAGCTTGTAACAGAATACACTGGCAAATACAGCTCTGTCCAAAGCAGGGGGTAGCTGAAACATCATCATTCTCCTCACACTGACCTGACTTTGACCCTCAAAACTAATAAACCCAAACTAGTCTCTGGAGTCTACAGGAAAGTTCAGACTTTTTTGGGGGGTTTTTTGTTTGGTTGGTTTTTGGTTTTTTGTTTGTTTGTTTGTGGTTTTTTTTCTTTTGTTTCAAGTCTCTGGCCTAAATACGCAGATGAAACTTCATTGACCAAACACTACTCCATCCTCTTCTGGAATCAAGATTAAAATCATTAATAGTTTAGCCACCAAATTACTTGGGCAGATCGGTATCTGTAAGTCTCTACAAAAAAGACTTACAGTTAAAAAAATAAAAATTAAAAAAAAAAATCCAGACAGATTGATGATAAATTAGAAAAGATAAAACAGTATGTGCTCACAGCAAGAGATCCAATCATGCCAGAGGTGGGTTTAGGGATGGATGAAAAT
This sequence comes from Calypte anna, assembly GCF_003957555.1. Taxonomy (NCBI): domain Eukaryota; kingdom Metazoa; phylum Chordata; class Aves; order Apodiformes; family Trochilidae; genus Calypte; species Calypte anna. Next base: position 8,567,429 of record NC_044260.1, read on the forward strand.
GACCAGAAGAAATATTCCACTTTGTCTTCATCAACTTCTCCAGAAACTATAATTTCTTTCATTAGGACAACACACGCCTCTGTAGCACAAGATGGGAGGGCATCTATTAGTGGCTGCCTATAACACAAGAAAACAAGTACAGCAAATCTACAAACACTTTGAGGTTGAGCATCTTTCAAAGGAATGCAATTACTAATTACAATTACCAGTTGTCTCTGCATGTAAATGAAGATCTTTGCCAAAGAGCTTTTAAGGCCTCCAGAGAAAGATGTCGAAGCTCAAATACAAGAGTCATGAAAAGATCTGCACTCTGTAAGACAGCACAACAAATGTTATATTACAGATTTGCAAAAGCAAGTTTTAGAGGACAGACACAAGTGACTTCAGGTTATACCAGCATTGCCATTGATTTACAATGTAAACTGAGAGTAAAATCCCTTCTCTTCCCTGTTCCCCAATCTTCCTTTCTTAGACGAAGAGGAGGGCTTTCATTAAGGATGTCAGTTCTTCAAGCAACAGTGCTCTGAGATGGCCATGCACACCACTTGCATACAAATTAATAAGCCAAATGCAGCACTGTGGTTAAAAGCCAGAGGACAAGGACAGAGGACCCATAATCTGGGTTCGTACAGCAAGATACTGACATATTACCAGAACTGTTGACACAACCTCAACACAGAATGAAAGAATGGTCAAGTTAACTTAAGACTAATAAAAAGTTTATGAGAAAGATCATTTAACTGAGGTTTGGGCAATGCTTCAAAGTTTTGCTAGAGTACCTCTGGTGCTGTGCAAAAATATCCCATCTTACTGGGGATAAGCCAACTGCCAAAACTTCAGTTGGAAGGGATAAACAACCATCATCTTGTCCAACTCCCTGAGCAATTCAGGGCTCACCAAAAGTTAAAGCATGTTATTAAGGGCATTGTCTACAGGACTCTTAAAAACTGACAGGCTTGGGGTATCATATGGTAGTAACAGAAGAGTTGTTCTTGGCTAAGCCAAACTGCTATAGCATACAGCAGGTATTTTACCTGTGGTGCATTAACACACACATGCTTTTTCAGTGTAAAAAAAAAAAATAAATTCTGACTCCTTCATTCAGAAGCTGCCCATCACTGTTGTAGAAGAAATGGAAATACCTACTTGAGGGTTACCTGATCTAAAAAAAAAAAAGAAAAAATCAAGTATTTTAATTTAGCTGAACAGTCAAAGATGAATAGTTGTTTAATAATTTATTTACACATCATTGGCTGCAAGAAATTAGGAGCAATTAAGAGCTGAGCCACTCTTCTGTTAAGTAGCTACTTGTTCTAGACTTTGCATTCAACAAAACCTACTCTCACCCCACACTTAATTTATATGGCAGTATCAATTTCCTATCAGCTGAAACAAGTATTTTTTAGAAACTTCCATCTAAAAATACTTCTGTATGTCTATTACATTACCAGCAATAACTTTTATTTTCTAAAATATGATGCTGGAAATCCAGTTAATCAAATATTAAATTGAACTAGATACATCATCTGGAAGACAAAAGCTTTTTTAGTATTATGAAGTACAAACCTTTCAACGTGTATTTGCAACATGCACAAACACTATGGGCAGCATGATCAGAGGAGCTTTGTGGCCTCTTGGATGTCACGACATTAACTGTGTGTGCAGCTACTGAGGAGCTCAGGTGGCTCAGCAGATGGAGGCCACAGAACAGTTCAAGATAAAGCTTCTAGACTGATATATTTCCAGGTGGTATCATTTTAGATTGTAGACTAAATCTTCTTCACACCTGCTGACTAGAGAAGCTCCCATCTAATAACTCGGTGCAAAATTTCACAGAGAAATGACTATTTTTGCTTCCTAATAATAAAGCTTCAGAATGCACTGTCTGGTCAGGTAGGCTGGTTTTATTTTTTAGATAGATTTGATTGAAATCAACATGTTACAGTATCATAATAACAAGCTACAGGTAAATTTGCCTCCCTTTACCACTCCTAAAAATTTCAAAAGATAAGGAGGCCTGACTTTTATTCTGCACAGAAGTTTGCTTTCTCCTTATATCTGTAGATTTATATATTGCAGCTCTACTTACTAAAAAATAAGTTCCTGAGAAAGAATAAAGATAGTATAGTTCAGACTAGAAGAAAAAACAGTAAAATGTTTCCCAATAAATGTGTTTCTATTGATGATATATAACAATATTTACCCACTCTTTGAAAGCTTGACACATTATTTTCTGTCAAGTTTAAGCCCATGTAATCATAAGAGAAGTTCCTGAATGTCTTTAGGTTTGCCTGCTAGTGTACATTGCCAATGAAAGTGTGAAGCCTTGTCTCCAGTAAATTTATTACATTTCTTCAGAATTACACAGCTGTCTCTTCTGCACACTCCTGGTTTTCAATTGCCTGGTTTCTTGTATAAACCATCTATCTGTGACAGAACAAATTATTTCATTGAATTGAAGGCCAAGCATGAAATCAGATGGAGGCAACACACTCTTCTCTACTGGTTGAGCGCTGTGGTTATTCTCTCCCCACCATGGCATGACTTATTTCCTTCTCATCCTCATCAGTTCATTCTTAATTGGTTTCTTACCTTGCTAACTTAGTTAACCTCATTCCAGACTCAATTTTAGGAAGTACGTAATTGTGTATGGCCATGGACCAGGCTTAAGTGACATAACAGGCTATCCAATTCACAGCAAAGAAGGAAGAATTATTCTAGTCATACAGAAAAAGGACAATCAAATTAAAAAAAAACACAATCCATGTATTATCCATGTAGTTATCCATGTAACTACAGTATCTTAATTCATTTTGATAATCAGAACATCTTCCTAACTCAGAACATACTCTATTATAATCCCTACAACCCCAAGTTTAAAACATGCAGAAAACTAACACCTCACAAGAGAGTAAATGGCAATCAGAATGCCTTGTGAGAAAATCAAATGGTGAGACCATGGCCCAAAGGTAAACTCTTTTGGGTCAAACTGGGATACAAAAGCTGGGCAGAGTGAATCTGACATACTCTTGCCCACACTGCTTAGCTCTGTGACAGGCTTTCTTCAAACCTCACTCAAGTGTGAGACCCTTCTCCCCATCCCTTTGACTATTCCCTGTCATTATGCAGCTTGTTCACTTAATGGTCGATTTGCTAATCTACATCCACATTGAAATTCAGTCTTGTCTTATAATAGCATTAAAAAATTAAACAACAACTTTACTTCCTTGCAAATGACACAGTCTCCACACCCATTTTCTCAACCTTAAACATTATTCCCTAGAGTTCAGGATTTTCCCTTCCATTTATTCTTGGTTTTGTGTCCTGAAAGAAATGCATAGTTTCACCTCATTCAGAGTCAAACAATAAGGGAACAAACAAGCTATACATGAGTAACAGCAGAGCTGTCTCCCAGGAAACACTGTGGGCATTCCCATAAAGTCTTTCCTGACCCAAAGGACATTTTATCTGTTGGAATGAGGAACAATAACAATCCCCTTTAAAATGTCTTGTCAGACAGAAGGAACATGCTGAAATAGTGAAAAATGGCTGACAACCAATCAAACCCTCAGCTGGGACAAGCATACGATGAATAATTCACATCTTTTTTTAGGCAGGGGCACAGAGAGCAGCCACTTGTGCTAACCTTAGCAACTTACAAAACAAATTTCCCACACATGAAGCCAGTGGACATCTTCAGAAACAGAACTGATATCCCACAGTTACTGGAAAAAATCATCTACCGTTCTTCCAAAGACACTGAACTATGCTGGTTCAAAAGAAATTAGGATTTAGAGAAAGTTTCTTAGTAATTCCTTTTTTCAACACATTCCAGGCAGTATTTAGATAGTTCAGTCTGTTCCTGTATGCCATTACGTCCTACTTTTACAATGATAGCCAGATAAAACTCAGCATTATAGTATTCAAAGGCCGCTTTTAGTTTACCTTATCAAGAACATTATGTTTATGCCTCTCCTAGCTCTCTATAACCCCAATCTCCATAGCTAAAAAAGATGGCAGAATTTGCTTGTAACCCAGAGAGAGAAACCTATCCCATATACCACCACCCAGAGAGGTCACCCACTGCTTGCAGCTCAGCCCTGGGCTGAGTGAGGTCTTTGTCAGGCTGTGATACCACATCAGACTCTGAACACCATTTAATAGGTTGGGAGTAACTGCTAGTGTTGCAATTTATCAAGGCCTGCTGAAGCTGCCCCTTTCAGTTGTCCAGCCCATGCCTTTGCCTTAAGTTTCATACCACATTACACCACATTACACAAACACCTACTTGTGCTCATTAATCACAGCTTAAAAAGAGAGAAAAGTTTATATACAGAGGAAATCAATTTATGAACAGGCACCACTGTCCTGCAGAGCTGTAATCTGTAAGTGCAGTCTTCTCCCATCCCCATAAAACCTCCTCTCCATTTCCTACTATCTGTGTGTCTCCAGCCCCAAAAGAGAGATAGGCAGAGTTTTTGTTGTGAGATGTGGGACTTAACCTAGACAAAGGAAGGTGAAGTGCCTTCTTCTATGCTAGATGTGAAGCTTTTTGTAAATGTCACTTGTACATAAATGCATTTCCAGGAGAAATCACAGCCCCAAAGCACCAGAAATAAAGTTACTCCAAAGTACAAGCAATCTCAAGACAACAATGTAGGGGCACAAGTAACATATCAGGAATGAGTTGACTAAACTCATTAATGGCAAATACACAGTGGCATTAAGCCTCAGTTAAGAGCTTTCCCCATAAGATCATTCTTGTTTTCTAGTAATATTCTGATCATGAATGACTTAAACAAGAAGTGTTCTTTTATTTTCAAATTTACAATTTTTTTTCACATTGTTCTATATAGAAACTTCACCACCAGCAAGAACCACTCCATCTGAAGCATAACAGGGATATAAGAACCACCTGTTTTAGATCATTGCCCTCAGTTCATCTTAGGTCAGCAATAATTAAGCACCATCACCTGATGGTGTGAGTCCCTGATGATCCTTCTCTATTATAAATAACAGGTGTTCTGGATAATGTCTGAATTTCACAGGAGGATTCCAAGACAGTGACAGTGACTTAACTGATCCAGCTGCTGCCAATATCAACAAATATGACAAGACCTGAGCAAGCTAGAGGAGATGGGCAGACCCTCATCTAGAATGACAATCATAGAAAATACTTAGGCCCATGTTCCACAAGACCAGAATGATCCATGATATCTTAGCAGCATTCACCAATTATGAAGTTTAGGTGAGAAGAGATTTCCTCTGGAACCAGCAGCATCCCCAGAAAACACGATGGTTATTAGCAGAATTCATAAGAAGCACAACCAGAACCTGCTAAGGAAGATTCAGAGGCAAAGGTTTCATGTGCAAACTGTTTTGACAGGATAATGAAGGAGAACAAGGACCACAGAACTCCAATAAGCATGGAAATAGCAGCACTGTAAGGGGCTGTATTCCACACACTAAAGCTGTAGAAAAGGTTTTTACAATTAAGTATCAGAAGCATTAGTGATAACTCAAACCAGACATTTTTGTTTGGTTTTTTTCCACCACAAAACAGAAATACAGATCATTTTCTTTCAGGTTAACTTAGAATGCTGTTCAAAATTACTTCTGCCCAGTAATCAAGGACCATATGACATTTTGACTCTTCAGATTATTGTTCATGTGGGAAAATTATATTTTAAAGCATTTTATCTATGATTCCACATTTAACAATCCCAAAGCAATGGAAGGCTTCAGTATTTCAAAACTGCTGCTCTCCTAGTCATTTCTTATCCGTGTAGGAGAGCTCTCAGACCAGAAGGGGCCTTACAAGGAAACAGAGTTTATGTATAAAAGCTTACCTCAAAACTTGCACTGTGTGCTAAGCAAAGCTTCCACAAAAGTTCAGTCACTGCTTCTCCTGTGACTTTTCTCTCAGTTTGCTCCCTTTCATAGAGCATGCTGGTGACATACAGATCCTCCATGTCTGCTGTAAAACATAAGTAAAAATCAGACATTTGGTGGTTGCTGATCATTTGCTATGGTTAGCCCTGAATGTTAGGAAGAAGTTTCTCGCAGTCCTTATTTCCACATTTAGGGGTCTCTGATCTCAGTAAAGATAAGGGATGAATATGAATGCCTGCAGACAGGTTGAATTTAAGAATATAACAGAATAGAGCATTAATAGACCTAGAGGCAGGTGTGACATGAAAAAAAGGAGTCAGAAGAACAAGACAAACACATTTTGAAAGTCCCACTTTCCAACAATTTGCCTCTTGCAATGTTTCTGCTACTTTACATTTATTGCCTTTTCTAGTTTTACCTAATCACTTGCTTGGTCCCAACACTTCAACCTCCCAAAAGCTCAAGAGAAAACCTAGGTGCTAAGAAAAACAAAAGGCTTGGCTCTTAACTGCTTTCTGAAGACTCTTATCACCTTATGTCAGTGTAACTATAATCAAATCACCTTGGAAATTTGGATTTTCCTTTTTTAAAAAACAATCTACTTAGAGGTAGACAATTTTTTTTTAAATGTTTCTCAACATTTAGAGCTTAAATTTAAAATCTTTCCTCAAGGCAAGTCTCCCATTGGCTTCAGCACTGCTCAGCTTGCAGGGGTGCTAGGTATGTAAAGTAGTAACAAAAGGGTTGGCCATTAAGGGAATTTGTTGCTTTTGGAGACCCACCCAGCTTCCAGTTATAGAAGGCCCCAGCTCCAAAAGAAGGGACAGCTCTCAGTGGCTCAGCCTGTAAAAACATCCACTTCCACACAGTTTAATGCATGAAAGGAAATACCAGGTGCTAAGTGTTCTCAGAGGCAAGATACTGTCCCAAGATTTTTCTAGGAAACAGATTTACTTTCTTTTAACAGAAATATAATTTTACCTTTTTTGTACAGTGTCTTTGTTTCCATTTGAACAAATTTCAGTGAAGAATGTGTCTGTGTCTTTGCCCCACTGCTCTTCTGAGAGAACAGTGTAACAAGGTTGGACTCAGCACATCTGGCCTCCACCAGGATTCCATCCTTAATGCTCTGAACACATTCCAATTTGGAGGACAGGATCTGCTGCTCAGACTAAGAAGAACAGATACTTGAGGTAAAGTCTTGATGACCTATATCAGCCTGCACAATCTTTTCTCTCCCAGTTTCATGGAGGATTCCAGTTCTGTGATACATGAAGTTTCTTGTCCAGGCCTTTGACAGCCCCCTGCCCGTGGAAGTTAATAGCTCTTGATTTTCAGCTGAATTTTTCCATCACTGAATGGCAACTGCTACTAACTTTTAGTGTCAAATTGTCTTGATTCATCTCACCTCACAAAGCATTAGTGCTAAGCAGCTGTTTTTGGTCAGCAGAGTTGAGAAAAGTAAAAGGCTGGTAAATTATTGTTAGCTCGTACCATACACGAAATTACTAATATTCACTTAATAAAAATGGCACAAGATGACAACATTGACTATTTGAACAGTATTAAGTGTGTCTTTTAGGAAAGCTTGTATCTTTCCAAAGTTTTATGACAATAACAGCTGCCTTTGCAAAATGTATTTTTCTTATCCACATACATATACACCACTATAACATATTTTAATGACAAGTTTAATCCAGGTGCCTAACAATCTCTTGCATTTCTACTATATGGTTCCTCAACTACAATGCAAAACTGCATAAAAAGCAAACTTCATGAATAACAGGGATTACAGGGACAATAATATTCACTGTTTCTTTACTAAGAATTCAAGTTTGGGCAGACACAGGTATTATTTAGCATAAATGACTAACAAAAGTTCAGAAACTTTTGACATTACGAAAAACATTCCCACTAGCAGAAGTACCTGATGTGAATTGCAAACCTAGCACTTAGTCTTTCCAAAGAAATTAAAAGCCCCTACAGAAGAATGAGTGTCATTCCCCAACACTTACCAACAGATGAGGAATAGCAACAGATGGCACAGAAAAAGAACCAGAATATCGATGAGAGCAGAGGTTTAAGTCCCTTGTCTTGACAAGAATAGGACCTTTTTGCTGATACCTGGTTGGGCATATTCCCAGAATATCCACCTAGTAACAAACATAGTGTTGAATCACACAGGCACATATACAAGGTACTGAGGTATCTCAGCTGTACTCATGCAAACATATGAAAAACAGTGGGGTACTCTGTACTATTATTTCAGTGTGACACAGCAGAACTTGAGCTTAAGTAATCAAAAAAAAAAAAAATCTGCAAAGAGCTCAGAAGCCTGATCTCAAAGCCTTCTGAAATTGAGGAAAAAAGTAATGAATAATCATTAATAACGAATACTTCATTTTCCCCAGAGAATAGGCAAAGCACAAGCCATGGTGTTACAGCTCCTCAGAGAGCTCTGCAATACACATATAACTCATATAACAAGACAGTGCATTCCAACTGTGGACAAGAATGCAAAATATAGATAACTTCATAACATTCACTACAAGAAGCAATCAGATGACCACCACTGGCTGCTAATCAGTCACCAAGTGCCAAAAACCTTTATTTAAAAAGGAAATTGACCTAATACGCACAAAGGATAACATCACTCTAGAGCATGACTCTACCTATGGTCTTACCTCTTCAATGACTGCAGTAGCAGTGGATGCTTGTGATGTCTGCAGGACACTGAGAATTCCTCGCTTTATGTTCAGAGCCCAGGTCTGTTCACTCCTCACAGGACAGAGCTGCAGAACTTTCCCATCATGGAAAGAAAAATGAAGAGGATGCCGTTCTAGTATTTCCCTGCAATAAAACAGTTCATAGTCTCTTGCTTCACATACTAGCTGCGAGTCACTTTATGACACTAGATTCAGGTTTTCTGAACAGAGCTGTTCTTCCACAATGGATGTCTTATTCTGTATCTCTATTCTTTACAGCAAGTCTCTATTCCTCATTAATTCACCCTGGCTTTAGTTCTTAAAAAGAAACAAACCAAAACTAAAACCAACAGAATAACCACAGAATTTTTTTACATAACTTCATATGTAACACTTCACTTGTAACACTTCATAAAACCAGCTCCTGGTAAACTCTTTTTAAGTAATTATACTTAAAAGCAATGATTCTTGTTCAATGTAAAGAGAGAAACTCCATTTTACAAATCAGGGTGCCTTTATCATTAGTAAGCATGCATCAGATGCAAAGGAACTGCATGTATTCTTTATCATTCTTCTTCAGCTGTGATACATACAAGAATAACTGCTTTCCAATCAACCTGTATCTTCCAGATCTGATAGGAGTACACACTTGGGCTCTATTCCAAAGGTGTTTTCAGTTCACTCCATGATTGCTTTTGCTACCCCAAGTTGAGGTTACAGTAATTTCTACTTTGCAAGAGCTCACTTTTTAACATTCATTTTCTCTTCTAATGGAACTATTTTAATTTTATATATTGCCTCTAAATAGAGAACAACAAGCCATCCAAAGGAAGAACTCTACAGTAGCCCAGTGGTCAATTCCCATTCAGGGAGATACACAGGTCCTTTGCACAGTAAACGTGGAACTAACTGTTCCTCCTATCAAATGGCTCACAAAAACAATGTAAGAGAAAAATTTTTAATGTACAAACACCTCAATATGTTCTTTCCAAAACAAGTGGCTGTGCACATGGGATAAGGCTTTCTGAATTCCTAGGCAACAGTGGAAATTCCATGCAAGTTCAGAGGACAAGCTAGCCCACTGTATATTCACAATAGGTTGAGGCAAATGCTAATAAGGTTCAGTGGTTTGAATAATTATTTTCAATGGCTAAGTTTCACTGAATGCTTTCTTTGTTACCTATTTTTGGCTCCTCTGCAAAGAACAAGACTCAACTGCTCTCAACTGTAGGAAAATCCTAGAAATAACTTCACACAAGATGATGTGCCTATACTCTGATTTGAACTCTGATACCCATACCCATTCTGATTAATATAAAAAGCAGTGCATTTACTCCAAACTTACTCTTTTTGACCCTTAGAACTGAGTCAATTATCTCAGTTCTCAGTGTTACTTAAAGGCTGAGAATCCAAGTGGCAGGACAAAGAGAAAGATTACAAGGCTGAGCTTAACAGAACTGCTTTTTTTTGAAAACACAAGAAGCATCAGCACTCTGGGAAAATACCAGACCTCCACAGTCTGGAGACCTTTCTGTGCAGGCACCTCCATCAGAGTCTATACCTCTGCAAGTCAGAGGGAAACACACTGACATATGTTATGAATGAGCTACTAATAACAAACACAGAAGGAAATTACATTGGACTAATAAATACTTAAATATCCTGGAAATAAAACCCTAAAGTTTTGCATCATCAAAGGATGAAAATTAAGTTAAAAAAAGCCTGTGGACCAAATGCTTTTCATTTTGCTGATGGTGCTCATATCTTGATCACTGTTTCTTGAAAAAAAAAAGAAAGACAAAAAAACAATGCAACTCAAACAGAGTATTAAATAGAATGAACCATGTGAAGTCAGGCTCCTGCTAAGTCATATAGTTTCAAAAAACAAAAACTAGACTGCATGAGAAGTTTTTCTACCTTAGACTGTCCATTTCTTTCAGAGGCTCTTCTCTGGATGCAAGACTTCTTTTTATTTGTACATCTTCCACCTAGGAGAAAGAATTATATAGCAACAATATCAATAGGAACTTGTGGAATTTGGCACATAGGTCTATCTGAATAGAATATCATGGACCATCAAAAAAGGCTGTGTTGCAAGCAACACAACTGCAATAGCCACATCTTCAGGTTGCATATGTGTGATGGTTCCCAGAAATTTCTTCTACAAAGAAATTGAATACCTTTTATGCAGCATTATTATTTATATCTCTTCCATTTTCAAGCCACAATCAATCATCTACTCCGGGCTAAAGTAGGGGTCTGGACAAAGGTAGGTCCTTTCTACTCCAGTTGAAAAGCATGACTACTCATCTCAGTTGAGTCTTGAGACTACACTTTGTCAACCTGTCAGTATCCAGTGACCATTTCGTAGCTTACTTTTACTGAATTCAGAGGAGACAATGCATACTTAAATTCATTATGGAATTGCTTAAAATATTTGCTATTTGGCTGGTTGTGGTAAGGAAGAACTGGTGCTAAGGGGCATCCAGACAAATCAGAAGAGAGTGAATCAATCCGAAGACAGTATCCAAATTCTCATTTTTCATGTAAAATCTCAGAACTTCTGGTCAGTTATCCATATGGCCATGTTAGGATAGGGATAACTAGCCTATTCTTCACTGGCCTCTGTATGTGTGTATATAGTATGCACATCAACCCCCTGCAGAACCCATGAATTATCCCCTCTGTTAGCCTGAAAGAAAATCAAAGCAGATGAGAGTTTATTTTCCATGCTCCCCCTGCTAAAGCACTGCAGTACTCAAACTGGCCTACCACAGCGTTCACCCCACGAAGCAAGGTCTGTAATTTGAAACTGGTCGGGTTGCTCTTTTCACCAAGAGATCTGCTGTCAAGATCAATGGAGTGTTACCAGATAGAATTTTACACTGTGCCAGGAATGGCCCAAATCTAGCACATCCTACAAGTTTCTGAAGTTCTCTCTAAAAAGCTTGCTATTTTTGAATTTTTTCTTCTGACATGACAGTTTTAAAAAATAAAGTTCATTTGAAAAGAACTAGTTTCATCTCCAGTTCTGCACTTAATGTGACAAATCAGTGAAATGGTCATGCCACTTAGGAAAGAAAACAATGATTTGTTTAGCCTGCCCCTTAAGACTGGTAGATACTTAATTTGACAGTGTGTTGTGTCAAAACTATTCTGCAACTCTAATAACAAAATTCATAACTGAACTGGATTTTAATAAAAAGAAAAGCAAATGTTTTAAATGTAGTGCTAATCCCAAAGAAAGATGCAGTTCCATATTAGCTCATCCCAATCATTCAAATGATTATGACAATACTTACTTTCAAAACCATGTGGCAGTTCCCCAGAGCCTCAATTATCACCGTGCCCTCTAAAGAGATGCCACTGCTTTTGTAAATACTTCCCTGCAGGAACGTGCTGGTGACTGCTGAATACCTGTAGCTGTATCTGGCTCTTTTGGCAAAGTATGCTGAACTGTGTTCTAGGAAACAAACAACAAAAAACTTTTTTAGTCTATTAGATTTCTCTCTACACCTATTTTTGATATTTTCTCATCTTTTGGCCACTGAAATAAGCTAAACAAGGGGATGGATAATCAGAATGTTCCCTTCCCACTTGGATTTAAATTGAAAGAAGGTTTTCTGAAAGTACCTGCATGATAGAGATAACTCTTGTATGACAGGTGAAAAGAATTCCCTGCTCTCCTATGCTCATAACCTCACAATTTACATCAAGGCAGGAATCTAATTTCCAAGACTAGAAAAGGAATGTGATGCATTTACTGTGTGATGCTCTTTCAGCACCTTTCAAAGAGCATCAAAGCAGGATATTTGCAACAGCAAGAAGAAAAAGATCTGCTGATGCATTCAGTGTTTTTCATGCCCATGCTGTAGTTACACATATGTCAACAAACTAAATTACATGTCTCTTAAATAAAGAACCTAGGTTTTGAAAGCCTGTCATAAAAGATCAAGGCTGAGGAAGAGAAAGCATGGGAAGATACAGAGTCATTGTATTTGTGTGAAGATATCATAAGGACCTGTCAATTGTCCATGGGCAGCACTATCTTCTAATTAGTATATCAGACACCTTCACTGTGCTAAATGGTCTCTATATTCCTCTAATGTGAGGAGATTCTCTTCTAGACCAGGTCTAGAGGTCTAGACTGGTCTAGACAGGTCTAACTGGTCTAGACTAGTTAACCCTGAAACAATGAGAAGATCAGAGTCATAATATGTTCAGTACCATACATTTAGGCAGCTGTGGCAAGAATCTAACAAACACAGTGACCCCAAAAGATAAGACAATGTGGTATAGTCTTAACTGAGACCACTGGAGTGCAGGAGAAAAATTCAAAGAAAATATTCTCTTCCCTCAGATAAAGAAGACAGCATCTAGGAAAAATTATGACTGTGTCTCCCATATCAGAGAACTGCTTTTCCTGCCTCACAGGGGCACTGACACAGTCAAGCGCTTTCAATGAAAAAGCCACACAGAGATTAAGTAATACTGAACAAAGGAAGGGGTTTGGAGCCACACTACCTGAGTAGGGAGCTAAGAGGTCAGGGCAAGATCTCCTTTGGAGCAGAACATCCACATGCTCCCCTTGCTGTTAGACTGAAAAGCAATTTTGCACATTCAAGTACCTGGTGCCGATGTAAATGAGTAGCATAACTTGAAAACTACACCTCAAACCATTCAACCAAACCTTGTGAGGTCAGTTCAATATCGTTGTCCCGTCTGCTCCTCCCTTACAGAAGTTTTGTGCCTGCTCACTGAAGGAGAAGGCTTTTTTCATGCTGGTTTCAGTATGAAAGAAGCTAACTGAGACATGACTAAGTTTTGTCCTGCAGTGGTTTATTAGTTTGCTTAGCTCTAATACTAGTGTTTTCTGAGTACCCAGAATGCGAAGTTTAGGCAGGTCTGCGCCTGGTAAAACTTAATGGAATTTCTCCGCTGCTTCCATGAATGCCAATCATTCAGACGTTAAGTATCACTCTTCTATGAGCTTCCCTACTGAAGAAAAGGAAGTTTTCCAAATCCCTCTTCCCTTATCACATTCAAGGCTTGAATACAGTTTTGGTTTACTCACCCACACACTCTGCAAAACAGGAAGCTCCATAACTTAAACTCCCCAAGGATCCTGCAACAACATGTAGGATAATAGAAAAGCACTGAAAATTTATGAGCAGCTCAGGACAGACCTGCTGCTTATTACAACGAAATAATTGAAACCAAAACGCCCTCAAAAAAACCCCAAAAAATCCATAAGACTTATGCCACCAGCTATGCAGGGGCAAGACTTCACTCTTGGTCCTCTCCACACATGTACCAAATAAGCATATACATAAGGGGATGGTATACCTTAGTGTAGTTATTGAAGTAGCTATGGAAATCCAACAGCATCATGGATTACAAACTAAATTTAAAAAGGGGTTCTTAATGCAAGCAACAAGTACACACTTTATACACCATACTTCTTCACATCCACAGACTTTTAACTTGATTTCAGTTATGGAAAATTTCTACTTAGCTAAAATTTTTATTGCACATGGCCATTCAAGGAATCAAAAGCATCATTTAAAGCAGAACACAAGCAAGCTTTACTACTGAAGAAAAACTTTTCCAGCCCCAGCATACGAAGGATCACTTAAACATCACAACTCAGGGGTGGAAGTTGGTTAAGGTATCTTTTAACACTGGGGAGCCTGTTCTCCAGCATGACTTTCATTCAGACTGGGAGCACAGCAAATTCAAGGGGATGCAGAACACACTAACTCCACAGAGATGAAATTGCTTCAGGCTCACATTGGCACAAACAGCAAACAGTCAGGGCTGCATGCACTTCACTTTTTTCAGCTGACACAAGTAAAAAAAGGACCACATCATTGACATTTCATGACCTATTCACATTATTCAGCATCTTTCATCTACCCAACACCAAAGTGAGTGCAATTTTAGAACATAATACTAGCATTTTATTTTCAGAGGATACAATTAATTGATTTGAACAATCTCACTCTTTCTTTTGTTTTCCCTAGTAACACTGAAGGAAAATAAACTATTGAACTGCCCACCTGTACAGGCAGGATGTCCTCTCACCTGCCTAGAATCACTCAGAAAAGTGAATTGCTGCACTACACTGAAAATCAAGACAAAGCTGCTACAAGAATTACAGCAAACCTACAACTCATAACAATCTACAGAATCTCAGAAGTTTCGATAGTGACAAAACAAACCTTAACAAATATTTTGCACCAATCTTAGCAGAGAAAGAAGTTTCTTCTACTTACTCCCTGAAGCTTCTGCCACAACAGCACAGAGTAAAATGATGGCGTGCAGCCCCATAGCCATCAAATCACCTTCTCAGCCCAGAAGTTAACAAAACCACATCAGTTCTCCTCTCAAAGAAACCTCTGAGCAAGGCAGTGAAAGAAAATTTCCTTCACAAAGCAGGAGCTCACTATTTCAACTCCCCTCTTGCAGCCAGAGGAGGGGCTCTGACAGGGTAGCCTGCAGAGGGGAGGGTACACGTGTGTATTAAGGGGGAGAGATAGATAGACATCCAATTTCTAACAGCCTTTCAGCCTTTTTAATTTTTTCCTTTTTCAAAGGAGATATGTTAACTTGTTAGAAATTCCACAAACCTGCAAGGAAAATAAGTATACAGCATCACAACACAGCAAATGCCCTGAACAATTCCATTCAGTAAGTTTAAAATAAATAAATAAAATTTAAAATTACCCAAGCTATCATTCCCTGATGATGAATCAATCAAAAAGTTCACAGGATGAAAGCAGACGCTAAAGATAAGGTGTTTCCAATCAGAGCATGCCAGTTCATGGGAGGCAGCTCATCCTTTCAACAAAGTGCCAAACATAAGACAGATGAAAATGAGCATAAATAATACACAAACTCACTAAACTACAGTCCTTCTGGTAGCAAACAGGTTTTTGCATCATACCAGACAGGTATTCAAGGGTTCACTGAACATGGCAAAAAAACCTTCCACTCTTGCCTGAGGGACTAACTCATTCTTCTTGAACCGGGGTCCTCATCACACACCTTCCCTGGCAGTCGACAGCCATGTAGACGGCCACTACACTAGTAGTGATGATCACTCATGCCACAGAAGCACTGTCAAAACTCAGTTACACTTGCAAGCCAAGACCTTCTCAAGGAAGCTGCAGAGGAGAGGCAAAGATTTGCTTCCTCCTGCTGCCACATCTTAACCTGCTATGACCCTCTCTGGTTTACTCTGAGCTCTTTTTGATTTCAAGCCAGATTTACAAGTACAAATCATATATAACAATTCCAGACACTCATACCACTCTCTCCCACTAAGCTTGTGTTGTTATTGTCTCTTGCCTGGACTTGCTTTCTCCACCTGGTAACATTCGCTCAGTTCAAAATGCTTACAAATTTTAATCAATGGAAAGCAATACCTTACAGGTGCTTTCAATGGATCAATTACCAAAGATAAGAGAGATCAGGTCAAGTCTGAAGAGCTAATTAGGTATCTCATTATGAAAGCTGAGTCCCTCTATCAAAATCCCATATCTTCCATATGCCAAAACCAGGGACACCTCAGGTCTGAAACTGCAAATTTCATACAGTAAGCTCAGATTTCCTATGACCAACTATGACTCTCAGTGCTAACTGAAGAAACCCTTCTTTTGTGTACACTGATTTTTCAGAATATTCTAATTTTGAAACTACTTCAGAGATTCCATTGTGGAACTCTTGTGACTTGCTGGGTTTGCCAGCCATTTTTACTCTCCTTGTCTTGCATTGATTATTATTTTTAATTTTAAGAAATAGCTCATCTGGGAATAGTTCATGCTCCTACATTATCCTTAAGCCATTCAGCTTTTGGTCTACTATCAGCAATATGGATAAAAGCAGGTAAGTTACTAGCTGGGCATAAATATAGAAACATGATAAATTTACTGGAAAATTGCTATGTTGTGACAATGCTTTACATGAATGACCATTATCACCCATTCTGTACCCTAGCCTGACTTTTAACTGTTTATATAGTAAGATTCTGCAACATATTTCAGGTGTTGCATAATAACTTAAAAGCAAAGAACTTACAATAAGAGAGTGTCTATATCAACACTGAAATTAAAGAGAATTTCTACCTCACCATGACTCTCCTAAGAATCCCATAGCCCAACAGCAACAAGTTACAAGCAGCATTTTTATGAAGAGCATTTGTAGCCCTGTACCCATGTTATTAAGGACATTTTTAATCCATTGGGAAGGCACATATAAGCTCCTTTTTAGATTAATTTGACTGTTTTAAATTTGTCACTTTTTTATGTTAACATCACATATGGCATCAAAGTCTGGAGTCAGCAGAGTACATAAATAGGTGCTTAATTTTAAGAGTATTTAAGAGTATTTTAAGATATCCCAAAAATTAAGCATCTGCTCAAATCCAAACTCTTTCTAAGAACAAGGCCATTTTATTGCTGGCACCAGAAGCTCTTTCAGAAACTTAAAGTTATACAACATATGACAAATTCATACTCAAACTCAGGCTATGATCCTGAGGTATGTCATATATGGAAGTGACTGCTGTAAAAGAGAAGCTTAAGGATTTGGGTTTTGGCTTAGAGAAAGAAAATAGAATTCTGCATTACCCAGTAACTGCATCTAATTTTCTGGTTTGTTCCAATTGCCTTATTC
This sequence comes from Calypte anna, assembly GCF_003957555.1. NCBI lineage: Eukaryota > Metazoa > Chordata > Aves > Apodiformes > Trochilidae > Calypte > Calypte anna. The sequence goes on from NC_044260.1 coordinate 8,584,702, forward strand.
AGCTTTTTCAGTTACAGCTGTAAATCACACTTTCCAAAATTATCAAATTCGCATTTTTATTTCAAGTTTTAGCTTCGCAGCTTCCCATTTCTTAGGGAAGAAATTATAATAATAAAAAAGAAGGAAAAAATCTTATTGTAAGTGTATAAGCACACTTAAGAATTTATAAATCTGAGCTTGCTTGAATCTTAACAATTTCACACACCAAAGAGCAAAGAAATTCACAAAAAAAACTCCAGTTTGTTTTTAAAATATTTCAAATAGCATTTTTCAGTATACCACAGACTTCGAGCCCCTTGTATTAAAACTTCAAATTTGGGAATTAAATATCTATTTTGCAGTAGACTCTTAAATTCAAGCTGCAGCCCAAACTGAGATAGAACAGAGCATAACATTAGCATCTTGTGTACTTGAGTAATTTCACTGGGTGGTTTGGGAAGTGCAAAAGTTCAGCTCAAGACTGAAAAACAAGCCAAACATCTTTTAAGCATTTTTTCCTACCTCCCCTGAAAAGATATTTTTCTAAATGAAAATACCACCCCCTAAACAGGCAAAGAACCTCCCAAAGAGAAATGGTGTTGTCCTACATTACCTTAAAACACTAATGAAAATCAGGCACATATGTTGCAAACGCACTAGTTTAAAGACACAGAGGAGACCTACGCCGGCAGTAAGTCTGAGAAAAGTATTAATCCATTTTAACGGGTGCTGTACTGAAGTTTGCAGAAATGAATTGAATTGAAAATACTCAACAAGGTAAGGACACCTGAAAACTCTACGCTACTATGACTAAGAAAATCTGAGCTTTAACAAATTTGTAATCTCTTCTGTAAAGACCTCAGAAGTTTTTTTGAAGTAATATTATTGTTACAAAAACTCACGTTTAACTCTAGCAGGCAAAACCAGGAGGAAAGCGCTCTTAGCTGCGGCTCCCAACTCGCACCTCAAAGCACGAACACCTGGTCGCCCCTCGCTTTCCCGTGATGGCGGAAGGGGCCACCGAGGCTCCTGCAGCTCCTGCACAACCCGCACAGCGCGGAGGAGGCACGAGGAGCGCCCGCTCCCACCCACACGTTCCGACACCTGTTTGATGTTTGGCTTGTTCTGGACCCTATAACGAGGCCTGTAAGGAATCAAGCTGCACCCTAACAGCGCTGGGGGAACCCTCACAGAGCGGAATACAGCTTCGGGAACATTACAAGCCTGGAACTAAAAAAACAAAAAAGACGCCTAAGCGAGTAGCACTGTGAGACACGTACATTTTTCAGGCCGTTTACAGGGAGGAAACACAAGCGATGGAGGGGCCGGCCGCCTCCTCAGGGCTGAGGTAGCGCGTGACGGCGGTCGCCGCACACCTCACCGCGTTCCCAAAGGACCGAACCTCTCCGCGCCTCTCTGCCAGCACCGGCCGCTGCCCCCGGTCGCAGCGGGGAAGGCGAGACACTCGCCAACAGCGGCAGCGAGATAAGCGCCGCGGTGAGAAGGAAGAGGGAAGGTGGAGCCGGGAGGAGAAGGAGGAACGCCTGAGACCTGACTGAGGAGACACGGCCACCCCCGCCCTTCCCGCCGCTCGCCGTCCTCGCGCGCAGCAGCGCCCCCTGCCGCCCCCCAGAAGTGTCGCGGGCGAGATGGCTGCAGCGCGAGAGCGGCAGGGAGCGGGAGAGGGCGAGGAACCCGGGCCCGGCCGCGGGGAGGCTCCGGCTTCTTCACCATCACCTGTAGAGTATCCCAAAGTGAAACATTCTTTAGCGTTTTTTTGTGAAGAACTAGAGCACCTTAGGAAGCTCGAGCCCCAGGTAACTTCGTACAGCTGGTTACCAAGACAAGATGGAGTGGGGCTGGATTTGCCTGCCTGCCTTCCTCCAAAAGCTCCTCAAGAGACCATGAAGGAAGAAAGGTCACGTCAACTACTTTGTGTTACCTCCATACACACATCTCCCAAAAAAAAAACCCAAAAAAACCCCAACGTGTGACTGTCTGCTGTCATATTCAAATGCTTTAGCTCCTAGAGCAGTGTCTGTCATGCACCCATCAGTGCAGCAATCCACTGTGGCTTACTCAAACTATTTACTTATTCATTTATTTATTCTTTTTACAGAAACTAAGATGCTGCATGAAGCTAAACATCAAACCACCAATGGACTTTCAAAAAGCATCCTACTCAATTCTTGGTTAATTCTAGACTGGCACACAACTACTTTCAGCATCTCCAAACCACACAGCCACCTGTTCAGACTCTAGGTTTTCAGGTTCTTGAAGAAACAAAAAAATAAGCTAACAGAAAAATCAATTAGAAGTGGTAAGAAGTACTTCCTTTGGAATCAGCAGGTTTCACCAGGCACCTTTTTATATCCTGGTTTGAAAAAGTTTTAAGACTTCATTTAAGAATTTATTTCTATACTGGCTTCCGATCCAGCACATCATACACCAGTGTATGTTTATACATTAAAAATCATCCGAAAGATAATGAATTTGTATCACATTGCAAGGTATTTTAAAGAAAACAGGAACACAAAGGTTAATTTGCTATCAAATATAACTCACTTGAACTATAAACACTTCACACCTTTGTCACAGTAGTCTTAATTTTTTATTTCTAGGATGACAGTGTATACTCCATTAGTCACATTTTGCTGCTCAGTTATGGAGAATAATCAACCAGAACACAAATCACAACTCATTTTTTCAAAAAAGAACTTGTGGTTACACTGCTTTCATAAACACTTCAATAAATCACAGCTTTTTTTGAAACCACTCTGCTCTTGCTTAACAAATCCCTTTTGTAATGCTATCGGTTGCTTCTTGCTTTTTTAAACATCTTTTATTTTGGATCCTCTTTGAATGACAAAATAATTTTTTTTTCCTCAAGACTCAACCAAATTAACTAGGTTTGAACACAGTGTAAGCCCTGTCAAAAATTCAAGTCTAATGGAAATAACACTGTGCAGGTGAAACAGAAAGCAATTTCCTCCTGGAAAACTAATGAAGGTGAGAAGTACAGGACAGCTTCACACAAACTTGTCATGTGAGGCTGAAGGATTTCAGATGGCCTATGCCCTCTCATTTGTGGAAATACCATGAGCATCTAAGTGTCACCATGCCAGTTCTGTATCTATTAACAATCGTTCCCAATACAACTTGCTTACTAACAAACTTACCAAAATGTTGCTTAACAAAAATAACAAAAATCAATACATTAGAACAAAATAGTTTGAAATATTAATCTTGTTTCCTGTATTTTCTGTATCTCAGAAAGAAAGGAAAAGAAAAAGAAGACAGTGGTCCAGACTTTTTAAGAAGCAAGGTATTCTTGCATGGTTGAGAGGGATTCTTTATAGCTGAACATAACATTCAGTATCTATTTTCTCCCTACCAGTCAGTGGTACGTAAAATGTAGCCACATACATACATGTCAGTGTTGCTGTATTGTGAGTCAGACTTTTACCCAAAGGAGTTTTAAACTGAAAAAAATATATATATCCATATATATATATATATGTATAAAATTAAAGGAACTGACTTGCAGGAAAATAAGATTTTCAAATGTGGCTTTGTATGTAAAACGTTGGTCTGCAAGTTAGATAGGGAATGCCACTTAATCAGACTTGGGCCAAGTGAGACTGAAAAATGTCACCCTATGATTTTACACTTCCTGACTTAATTTTAACATTGTAGCCATTCCTGTGTTTGGAAACATTCCAAGTGTTATAATTTTCTGATTACAAGCTTAAATAGGAGAGTATTTTAAATATAATCAGTTCAAAAAACAAACATTAACTTCAACAAACCCAGAGCACTGTCACACAAAGCAAGTTATATCCTGCATTTGTGTGTCTAAAATAAGTTCAACAAAGCAAGTTACTTGGTGCATTCTGTAGATAATTTCATCCACAAAAGTACAGACACAGGCTTTGTATTTAAGGAAATTTAAGAATAGAACAGGCAGCAGAAAGGTTTGCAGAATGCTTAATTAGATGAAATAGCTGCCAACATTATGAGCCCTATTCTCCATCCATGAGAGGAATATCCAAAGAAATGCAATAGACTGTTCCTACAAAATAAAAACTCCACATAATTTTTTCAGTCAGTATTATGCATTGTGGTGGCACCACCTCATATTTTCCAACCATCACTTTGTAGAGAAAAGAGGAGCTAAGGAAATAACACTTTGAAGACTTACTCAGTAGCACAGGATTATTCAGACCCGACTGATGTAGATACTGAAGGAACTAAAAATCCTCCCCCATTCAAGCTAACATCAAAGTTGGAATAACTGCACGATTCACTGCCTCCTCCTGTCTTGTTCTGATGATAAACTAACAAATACATTTCCTCTGAAATTCAGTGTGGGGACACAACTGCTTTACCATAATGCATGTGACTTGTGTGTTAGAATCATCAGAAAATCTGAGTGTCTGTGTTATTAGAACAGAAAATTCAACAGAGCATTCCCCAGGCCCTTAAAGAACATGAAAAGCATTACGGTAGGTGCAGGACCACACAAAAAAACCTCCACATAACCTAGTGCAGCAAAGTGGAAGACTACAAAACTACCAGCTTTTTATCTCCATCATTCTCTTACCAGTTAGTAGCTACCAATGTAAGTTCTTACAGTACAGAGACATGATCAGAAACCTCTACCAAATGCATAAGCAGTAGGAGTTTACAAAATCTAATTAACACAAGGCCTAGAAGTTGTATCTGTGATCCACAAAACTAGATTTCAAACAAGTGCTGAAAGACTTCTGAAAATTTAATTTACACCAAACACTTCTTTTACTTTTACTTTTACTTTTACACTTCTTGCACATTTGGCAAGAAGAATAAATGCAGTATTTTTTGTGTTTTATTTTTATATTTTGTGTTTTATTTTTATTTTTACAGATATTAATACAATCTTAGCATCATAGCCTTGTTTAAACACCTGTCTGCCTTTTCTAGACAAGTGTCATTCAAATGCATTATGATGTTACTTGAATCAAGTCTGCTCCTTATGACATGGTAAAATAATTCAACCTTCAAACCTCTTTCCCTTTTTTTTTTTTTGTGATCTTAAATAAGCATGCCCAGCTTAACTTTCTGAAAACAGAAAACAGAACTTCTCTTCCATTTAGAAAATCCAGAGTACAAGTCTAAATAATCATCAGAGAAACTCCTTAACAAAAATGTTACCTTTTTAATGAAGAAACGGTAATTAACAAACAGATCAACAACTAATAGTACAGGTCCTGTATCTATGTTTTGCAGGTAGAATTCAAGCCTTAAGATAAGATTGAGGTTTATGATCTATCAGTTGATTTATGTAAACGTAAAAGGAAGTTTTCCAATGCTATAGCCAGGGTTCTATTGGCATTTCCACTGTGGTGAAAAGAACACTTCACAGACTTAGGGATCATCAGTAAAAAACCCAACCAAACAAAAAATGCTGAAAAAATCCTGTATGAACATCTTTACTGCAGAGCAGAGATTGGACTAGACTTAAAACTGGCAAAAAAATTCAGGTACCATTGATACACAATAACCTGAGTTGTTCATTTGGTAAAGCAGCCTCCAGGAAGGAAGAAGTCTTTAAGTTTGGTTCTCTTTCAGTTAAGAAAGTTTTAAAGTGAATTTTAGTGCTCATTAAACAAATCTCTTCTTATGTCTAAGAGAGGTACCTGTCTCAGAGGCAAGCAGCTCCCTGCCAGTTTGTAAATGGTGCTGTTGTAAAAGCATCAACACCAAGCCTGAGACTGCACAGGTCTCCACAGAGGTTCTTCTCTTCTATGCTGAAATTGTAAGCAAGCACACCAGTGTGCAACATGACTGAAACAAGTTTAACTAAAGAATATCACCAACCTGTTTTGCATAAACAGAAAAAAAACATTAGTTGCTATCAACTGCTGCACTGAGTGGCCCATAAAAGGTTGCATACACTTTATACAGACCTAAGTCAGAATCACCTCAAGCAAATTTTTATTGAAGCACTCTAGCATTCAAGATTACTTTTGATCGGCTTCCAGTGACAGTATGCACAGAAACAACCAGAAGTCTCCATGAAGCTTCAGAAAGGGCTTTGTAGAGGTGCTACCAAGTTTCAGCAATGATCAGTGTTTAAACATTGCCTATAAACGTTTGTAAGAACCAACAAGAGCACCGCAGTTTGGGCAGGTGTGATCCACATCCTTCAGGGCATCAATGCAGAAAGGAATTAAGCAGCAGCCAGCTATACACCTGCAAACAAAAAAAACCCAAATCTGTTTTAGCACTTGTTACATACACAAGAAGGCAAAATGTAATTCCTGCAAAAATCATCAGTAAAACTGGTACTCAAGTGGTACTCAGAAGCTTTAAGAAGAACAGACACAGCTATGGAGTCCATTGCTCTCATGTTCTAGAGATGCATTAAGGTCCTCTAGGACTTAAATGCAGATGTAGGGTATGCAAATTATAAAGGGCTCAGACCTCAGGCAGAATGAGAAAGCAACAAAGCTGTAAATTTTGCTGTGCCTTAGAGCTATAATAGGTCACGAGGGAAAAAAATAAAAATAAAAATATGCAATTGACCTACCCCAGCAGGCAGAGGCCACCACATGACAGCCAAGTCAAAGCTCCTGAGTCATAGGAGAGACGTGTCACCATCATCTGGTTACAGGAAGGGCAGCACATCTGAACAGGGCGGTCATAAAATACTACTGGCTGCTGCACATACACTGTCTGAACTGTAACTGAGCAGAGAAATACATTGTTTACTCAACAATTAAGGAAAAAAGAACAGTTAACCAACTTCCTCTGAGCTAGAACCAGCTATTACTCTGAAATGCTTGAGGGTCAGAACAATAAAATGCACAATGACAAAGAGAAGTCACCATGGCATTTCATAATGCAGAAACACATTGTCTTAAGAGTAAGTCTGCATTAAAAAAATGCAGACAGCCAAATGATGCTATTGGTATCAGTGCACACTGAAGGATTCACCAGAATTGATTCACCTTGTTGCCTTCTAAAACACTTTTTGGAAGGTGAGGAACACCTGTGAACCCCCCCCAAATCTTTAAGCTGCACACCACATACTACATACCCACTCTACACCTCTTTACCATGAGGCACATTAGAGTTTTTCAGGCTTACCTGGGTTATTCACTGGTGCAGGCTGTCCCATGTATGGGGGAGGGTTCATTCCTTTCCCAGATAGCTTCTGGCCAGGTTCTGGGACAGGATAGGGGTGAGGATAACTCGCACTGATTCCTACTGTTTCCTCATAAGAAGGTGGTGCAGATGGGACAGGGACACCACTTGGAGCAGACATTGTATCTAAAACAAAAAAGAGAGAAAGATTATAAAAAATACATTTATTGAGAGCAAGTGACAATTAGGCTCTATTCAGACAGACAGTAAGAAGATAATTAGATTAAAATATATCTTTACCAGCATAAAATTTATTGACAGTTATTAGTTTCTGATAGTATTAAAAGTTAATCTTGTTTCTACTGCTGTTGCTTCCTTCACTTCCCCTTTTCACAGGGTAGTTTTCACACATTTTTTCACCACCATTATAAATTCACTTCCTTTATAAATTAAAAAAAGGTGAAAGAGGGGCATGGGGCATCTGTATTAGTATACTAAGCTATATGGCAGTTTCTACCAACTCTCCAAGAACAGTATTTCAGATCCTTCCTTGTTCTGCTGTAAAATCAAACAGTATGACAGGCTCGCTAACTAACATGAGCCTGGTTTGTTGTAAAGTTCAAATGTTTAGAAAAAGGTTATTCATATCTGCTGTGGTTTGAAATTTTTTTTGAAGGAAAGAGAAACCCTAAGTACATCCAACTCAAAGCTCAAATAGGTCCAAGGCTGCCAATTTTGCTGCTTACCAAAGCTGCAGTGAGTCTGGTAATGCAACCTTCCTCCATCAGTTCTTATTTCATTACAGACTATGAGAATGCCCAAAGTGGAATGAAATGATTGTGATTTCAGTGGACACTTCCTCTTTCTCTCTCCCTACCATCTTCCTCCTCTACTCTGCCCACCAAATTCCTTGCTGAACAATCTCTTATTACATAAATAATGATCAAGCATGTCCTTTTTTTCTTTTCCTCCTATGGACCAAACAGCTCTGAGAATCACTCTGTTGTTGTGGTTCAGTCCCTTTGTATACACACAAGTCTTCACTCAGTGCTATCTGGGAAGGTCAATTTGTATTTGGAATATTGATTCTACATGCTTACAATACTATAAAAACAAAAGGAAAAGGAAGGAAAAGAAAAATGAAAGGAAAGAAAAAAGGAAGACAAAAGAAAAAAGAGGAAAAAAAAACCAAAAGGAAAGAAAAACAAGGAAAACAAGGAAAACAAGGAAAACAAGGAAAACAAGGAAAACAAGGAAAACAAGGAAAACAAGGAAAACAAGGAAAACAAGGAAAACAAGGAAAACAAGGAAAACGGAAAAAGGAAAACGGAAAAAGGAAAAAGGAAAAAGGAAAAAGGAAAAAGGAAAAAGGAAAAAGGAAAAAGTATAGAAAATGGCGAAAGGGAGAGAAAGTGGAAAAGGGAGAGAAAGTGGAAAAGGGAGAGAAAGTGGAAAAGGGAGAGAAAGTGGAAAAGGGAGAGAAAGTGGAAAAAAGAAAAAGAATAGAAAAGGGCGAAAGGGAGAGAAAATGGAAAAGGGAGATAAAATTAAGTTTAAAAATAATTTTAAAAAGAAGTCTGACTTACTTGTATTGGCGTACATTTGTTACACAGCAGAAAGTTGCTGGCTACGGACGACTGTGGTATCAGATCTTTTAAGTCCAGGAAAACACCCACTGGAAAACACCAGCAGAATCTGTAGGCAACAAACACAAGGACAAAGAATAGATTTGTTAGAAGGAAACAGAAGCTACAGCTGGATGTTTTTTACTAGAAGCAAACTAAAGGTAGAGTAAACAAGCCAGATAATAATGCAGAATTTCCTCATCAGGACCGTAATCAGATGTAAATAATTCTGTAACAAAAACGTAAGTAGGAAACACACTTTGGACTAGAAAGCTGCAATAGAATACAAAGGGCCTTGGACACCTAAGTAAGTCCTAAGGGAGTGGCTGATTCAAATGGCCTCCAGAGATTCCTTGTCCTATGCAAATTACTCTATTAATAACCCAGAAAACAGAAGTTAGGTTACTGCACTAGTAAAGGATCAGAAAAGTCAAGTTCTTTTTTTATCTATACACTAAAGACTAAATACTAAGTTATGAAAAAATGGATACACAAGGCATCAGTCATGGTTGAAACAAAACAAATTAACAGCTTTGATGATGTCTTCACTGAGGACAATTCTCCAGAAAACTGCTTCAATTGCTAGGCTGTCTCTAACGCTGCCAGATTAGCTCAGGTCAGAGAAGCACTAATTCATCCTGAATACAGAGCCTGGCTGCAACAATGGGAATTGTATGGCTATTAAATACTCCTTCTACCCTAATTGCTGTTGTACGTGTAGTGGAATGCATATTCTGCATCATTATCTTCATATCAAAAAGGTAGCTGAGTTTTTTACTGGACCTGAAATTTTATTATTTTATTTCTTTACTTCACAAGACATATTGTAAATATATCTACTTGAGAACACAGGAATGCCAGACCATTTTAGGACAAGCTTGATTTTCTTGATTTTTGTAGATTCTCTAGAAACTCCAGTCTATCATAGTTCAAATAATTTTTAGCCTTAACTCATAACCAGCTTCCTTTAAGCAGCTGTATATCCTGATGTTTTATGTCATATACTTCTACTACTGAAACTTCTCAACCACCGCAGCCTTCTGCCTGGTAAATTTCTGCTGGCCTTAAAATGTCCATGTTGCCTCCTTACCACTCATATCTGTGTCTGTCCAGGTCAACACTGCTGCTCTCCAGAATCGCCTATCTTTTCCCTTCCAAGCTGTATCTAGAAATAATCAGCTAATACCACGCACCAGATGAGCATGTACAGAGCTCAGTTATGCAGCCAATCACCCTCAGACCTTCTGCAGCCATGTGGCCAATTCCACTGCTGAGTCAGTCTGCAGCCAGTACTTACTTTCCTTACTGCATATACCACCTACACATCCGTCCGCATACCAAAAAGAAAAAAAGTAATCCAAAATTGTTGTTGGTTCCTGCTCTTACAAGCTATTTATTCAACCTTTCCCCCCCACTTACCATCAAAAAATCTCTCCCTTAAACCTTCAGCTACAGGACAAGGCTCTGTGTACACACTTCCCCAGACTGCAAACCTCCAAGAAAACACATATTATTTCTAAGCAACATTAAAAAGGTTAATTTGTAATCTCAATGTTATCCAACCAAGCTAATTCCTCTACATATTTCCACGGTCATTCTTCAAAGTTTTAAAATAGGCCTCAGGCAGCACCTCTTGTAGCATCCCTTGATTTTACACTTCTTCTGACCACGTCTCTCAAGTCAAAGTGCTCATTAAACCTACACCTAGAGGAAAACTCACAGGTACAAAAGGCAACACACAAAGAACTTCAGGCTTCATATCCAGTTAGGGCTGAGTTACTCCATCAACATAAAGTATGGATCAGATCAAGTATACAAGCTTTCCATCAATGACACAAACCCTTTCCCAGAGTGCAAAAAAGTCTCTGGAATTTCCTTCCTTACACAACACAGCTTTCACCAGATTTCTATAAAGAACTTGTCACAAGTTTGTCTACTTCTGTTACACAGGACTTATCTGCTGCACTGGAGGCACAGTAATACATCAGTAAACACCACTAATGTTTATATATTTCAGTAGTCCCACTGTCTTTCCAGTAGACTTTGCAGAAATGTGGAAAGGCTTATTAGAAAGGGAATTATGTACTCAGTCTACTGTGGATTTTACAGTAGCCACGTAGCTAGGACAAACACAGGATCTGGTACAGAAAGACAGACGTGGCTTCAGGTGCTCTGTGTACACAGGAGCAGTAATTGTGGTAACCCATCACCTCCCTGAGAAAAGGCATTACACTTTCACACCATTCTTGTATACCATGGCTTTGGCAGACTGAAGAGGGAACAAGACAGCAGTCTAAGATGATTTAACTTGGTAAGTGATGATATTTGTAGTGCCAAATATTCCACAATTACATTACTAAAACCCACTTGACTTGTTTTCTTTAGAAAGTTTCCCCTTGTAACTCAACTAAAGAGCTGAGCTGATCAACAGCCCCCAATCACAGCTATTTCTGCTGATAGTATGTGACCAAAGTACATCCTCACCTTTGCTTTACTTAAGTTTTAAGAAATCTTTTCATAGATTTCAAAATGACCAAAACTTTCTGCATTAACACTTCTAGTCTTCATATTTAACATTCAATACTTATTTTCATGTTGCATTTCTCATTTTTACCACTGGTAAGTTTTGGACAGCTGGTTCAACTTAGAAATTACTGCTATGCTTTTTCTTTTCCCCCTTTTTGAAGGCAGATGCAAACAGGTTTCGGGTCTTTACAGCACCTGGCAGAAACTCCAGCATGGCAACCACCCCTCCTGTGCCTTCCATTTCTTATTTTAAAGTTCTGGTTTCAAATCTGAAGCACAGTTAACATTTACCAAGTACTACAATGAATGGTATAAAACTCAAACTGATTATCAGTCACTTTAAAGTCATCTACCAGAACAGAAATTCCCAATTAAGAACAAGATGACATCAATATTGCAGAACAATCTCTTCAAAATGCCGAGGATTGTGGAACTAATCACAGCTTTAGCTTTTCAGCTTGATTTTGCTAAAGTCCCTTCTGCTTGAAACATCACCCTTGAAGAGGTATTTGAACTACTACTCCATACAGCCAGTGCAAACATGTCTTGCAGTCCTGGGCACTACTTGAAGATTAGCCCAGGGACAAGAAAAAGGGAAGGTAATAAATAACACACCTCTGCTTAGTATATTTTTTTTAAAGGACAGAAGAGAATTGCTTAATAGCACAGCTATCCTAGCCCACCTCATCCAAAAAAATACATGTTGCCCTTTCCTTACTCTATCCTTTGCTAAGATTTTATATGGTTTAATTCCTTAAACCATTCCTCAGTCCTCTTCAGTAAAAATTCCAAATTGCTCTCCAATATTACAGGTAATTATAGGGACTCCATACACAGCAGAGTTCAAGACAGCTGCTGATCAGTAGCACCTGGAAAGAAACACAGGTTGAAGGCTAATTTTTTTTTTTTTTTTTTTAAACAATCAGGCAGGATATACAGGTTTATCAGAGCACTCGGTATTTTTGCAGTGCACAGCAGCAAGCCATAACATGGCATTTGCTTAGGCCACCATCTTGGTTACCTGAACTAACTTCCTAGTTTACCAGCCAGCTGAGAATTAATATTTTAAAGTTGTGTAAACTTCTCAGACACATGTGAGATAATAAACTTCAGTAATAATTATAAAAAACACTTTGATACACTATTATTTTAGTAAGACAAGCAATGCCGTTCACATCACACTGAATTTTACACAGCCAAGGCAGGAACAGGTTACAGGCGGTAAGTGTATTACTTTTACCAAGTAATCAACTATCTCATAATATTCTGAGAGTGGCTTCAGCACGGGTCCCGGCGAGGCCGGCAAACTCCCTCCCTGAGGCAGGGCTGAGTTATTTTGAAGTCAACTGCTGCTGCGCCGCTCCCAAGCACATTCCCTGAGGAAAAGGACACTTCCCGCCCGAACCCCGCTGCCGCCTGCCACAGTTGGGTTTCACTTCTCTCAGCTCGCAGTTTCGCCCCCGGCCTCAGACGCTCCCCCGCTCCCTCAGACGGGCGGGCAGGGGCCGCTGCCTTTTCCGGGCTGCCCCCTGACCCTCCCGCCCGGACCGTGCCCGTACCTCTCGGGGCACCGCTCCGCCAAGCCCCAGATTCCCTCAGCGTCCCGGGGGCTGCTGAGGGGACCGTGGGGCCGGGAGCGGCCCCGGGAAGGGTCGGCACTGGGTCCCTGGTAGCAGAGCAAAGCCCACTCCCCGCCCGTCGGCAGCAGCCAGGCTCCGGCGAGCCCAGCGTCCCTTACCGCTCCTGCCCGCGCTCCCTGCCCTCTGTTCGGGTGCTGCCACCGTTCCGTAGGGCTGGTCCCGTCCCCACCCTCCCTTTCCTCCTCCCCTTCCCCTGAGACCGCCAGCGGGCCCCCCCCGACGCTGCCTCTGGAGGGCGGTGCGCCAGCCCCAGCCCCGCTCGGGGCCCCGCTGGCCACCGGGAGCCTGGTGGCCCCGCTCACCCGGACCCACCAGCAGAGCCTCGGCTGCTGCCCTCCGAGCTGGGCCTCCCGGTGCCCACCCTGGCAGATGGGCCGGCGCCTCCGGGCACTGGCGGGAGGAAAAGGGACGGGAAACAAAGTCTGTGAGGTACAAACCGGCTGACGCTCTCCGCCGTGACTCCGCCACTCCTGTAGACACACGGCCAGTACCGGGCAGCTTCGCAGCTCTTGCCAAGAGGCTTACTCATGGGTTGACAAATTTAAACAAGGGATCTTCAGCTTTCCCGTAATCGGCGTACTCCACACTTGTACTCCGTAATCGTACTCCATACTTTGTAGTAAAGGAGGAAAAAACCTTCCCTAATTCTACAGCACCCCTTACGTTGCTAAGATTAGGCAACACCTCCTGCAAGAAAAAAAAAAACAACATTCTCAAAAAAACTTTAGAAGACACTGTGATTTTAACTGGTGCCTTTACCAGGCAACTGATTGGATTCAGTCTTCAGAGAATACTAAGTCACTTCTTCCTCCATCCAACCCAACAGCTCCAAGTTAAGACAAAATGATTTACTGGCCATAACCCTGAAAGGGATTCAACAACACCGTCTTCAACAGCAATAGGTTAGGTGAACCAGTAAGCAAGACCTAGCATTTAAGTACTTTAATCTACTTTACACTGAAGGGTGCCAGTAACCCCTAAGGGAACTCAGCAGGGATTGTGTAATAGGCCTTTTGGCTGAAAGCTTCTAAAATCTGTTAAAGTCCTGTTTTCTTGTTTAAATCTTTTCTTGGTCCCCTCATTAAGTAATGTGTATAAAGCTTCAATTGAAACCCACCCTAGAGCTGGGATTCAGGTGTCATAAAATAAAAAGGGCGCTTACTCTAAGTGACACTAAACCCAACAGTGAGCTCTGCAGTGAGTAATCTACTGAATCACCTTTCAGGTCAGGTCACTCAAGAGTTTTCATCAGCTACTGGAGTATGAGGGCTCTGGCAGTGTAGATATTCCCAGTCCCCCGATGTGTGTGTAGAGGGGTTTGATCTAGCAGTACTCAGCCCTTTCTACAAGTTAGCATTTGAACCCAAGAATAGAACTAGTCTCAGAGGTGAATAAATTTTCATCAAGAAATCACACAAACTATATTTGCTTATGGGCAGAATGGAGTAATTTTGGCTTTGTTGCCCTGACTAAACTAAAATTTGAATAATTGTTCTCTTTGCAACTAAACACTCTTCCAAAGCTGGCTACAAGCAGCTTAGAAGCCAGAGGAGAGAGAAGCTATGAGTGAACGTATCTCCTAGGGCAAAATAAGGCATGACCTTCAGCTGAAAGCCTTCTTACTGACTGCCATGCTCTCCTGTTTTTTTTCCTTATGTCAAGTCAGATGCTGGCTTTTATTGCTCCTTGGGAACCCCAATAACACTACTCCCTTTAGCCCTACTACTTTTTTCCACCAGAAGTACCAAATACAGTAGGTGCTCAGCACCTTATTACCAATGCCTGAGTGTATTTCCTCTTACTACCCTTCCTCCTTCCTACCTCTCCCACCATTCACCAGTTCCTTCCTTTCCAACCCTTTGTTAGAAGGTACCAGCTGAAGCAAGCACCAGCTTTAGCCAGCCCAGTTCCCACAGCAGCTGCCTGTGCACTGGGACCTAGAGAAGTTCTCTTCCTCAAGCAAACCAAGTGACTGGGTGGGGACCCAGGCAGCACCAACTCACTGCACATCTGAGGAAACATAGCCAGATCAATTGAAGATTTATTATCTCTCCCCCCCCATCCCCATAAGCTGTGTACATACTAGAATATTTTTGTCCTGAAAATTATAATTTGTTTTTTATAACAGCAAACCTATATGAAGAAAAAGCCACAAGGGAATTTCAGAAGCTTGAAGGAAGCTCCAATGCACTATGCTGTAACTATCACCTGTCCAGTGGCATGACCTGTGCCACAGCCACACCTGCTACATTTGGCTCTTACACTTTCCTCCACCCTACTGAGTCATCACCAGTGCTGCAAACAGCATCATGGAAATGTACACAGAATATTGTATTTTGTCACAACCCTAATTGCATGTACTGTATTGCTGAATGCCAGCAGATGTCAGCTTAGCCCAAAAAATGAAAGCATGCTTGACTTACTAGCTTTTGGTTTTATAACATGAAGTTTGCTCCAAAGAAGCTAAATTAATTTTAGAAGTCAATGTACATTTAAAAGCCCAGTAGCTGGTTTTCTTATACTGTAATATGCCCGTGATGCATAAAATACGTAAACCTTAAAACCTTAATGTCACCTTATTTTTCTCCTGCCTGGAAATCATAGGACTTGCAGACTTTTTTTTTTTTTTTTTTTTTTTTTTTTTTGTCATTTTGCATACACTGATTTTTTTGAGGCTAGAAAAAATTTCTATGAATTTTGGTCGTTTCAATAACAGATACTTAAGGAGAGTTGAGACCAAATGCAGTCATCAGTGTACATAGATTCACAGAGAAAGAAAGGCAGATACAGTAAATCAGTAAAAAATTTGAAAGAATGTTTCTTTGCCCCCCACACACATACTATTGCAGTACCTGATTCAAGTTGCAAAGCAAGTGGAACAAGAACTCCAATTTGAACAGTTAGTACAAACAAAATATAGCCAGTCATTTTGGTACTACAATTGCCAGTCAATTAGTCAATTGTAGTACAATTGCCAAGACCTACAATAACAGCTAAAATTTAAGCCACTAGTGGTTTTGCTTCTCACAATATAAGTATTTTTAAAAAGAAACAGGTAACCTTGGTGGAGTTAAAAAACCACCACCAACAACAACAAAAAAAATAATCCCCAACCCAAACAAACCACAATCTAGAAGAGTAACACAAATACTATGGAAGATTTACATGTAAAGTAATGCACAAAAGCAAAGCAGACCAAAAATCCAAAATTATCATTTCTACATGATTCACTGCTGCAAAAATCAATGGACTGAAAAAAACCTACTTCAAAGTCCCAAGGGCATGAACTTCCAGATGGGATCAATACTGATGAACAACAAATTATTTACACAAAAAGTTAACTAAACTGGAAAAGATTTATTACCTGAGCAAGTCAAAATTACCTCTTCCCTTCTCATATTTTTATCATCCTTTATCAGATAACTGTTCTGCTAGGTTGTTACTGCTAAGGAATTTGGATAAAAAATGTCTAGGAAGTAAAAAAGTTAAAGTTATTTCTACATATTTAACAAAACAATCAGTATATAGAATGCACAGTTTTTCCTTGTTTCTCCTTGATGATATGAATGATATGATGATATGATGATATTCTACTGATATGAAGATCAGTATTTAGTATGAGTATTGAATCTCTAATTATGAATGATACAATTTCTTCAAGTTTAGAAAATTGTCCCAAATCACATTAGGTCATAGGAGGAAGTATCAGATGGTTGAGAGCTTTTAATCAAAGAGAGAAAAATATAATAAAAATCTACATTTTGAAGACAAAGCTAGGAAAATGAAGATTAATGTTGTGTTTTTCCATTTCAATAGTTAAGAGATAGGCAAGTGGAACAAAGGAACTAAAGAAGTAAGAGAGCCTGTCTCTTCCAGACCTACTTGACTGACTTTCTGGAAAATACATTTAAGATAAGGCTAGATCATTACAAACCACATGTGTCCCCCACATTGTTTAACACATCCAACTGGTAAGCTAATAATCCCATCTGGTTTGAGAAATAGTGCATCAGTGGGGGGAAAAAAAAAACCAACAAAACACCCCACACACAAACCACAGACAAAAACAAAATATAAAACCTTTGCTTCTTTAAAATTGACCTGCATTTTAACCACTAATAAAATACACTTACTGTCAGTGCTACTGGTGTAAATCAATATTCTGTTCTACAGGTCCAAGGCACAAATGCAGCTGTTCTGCTGCCTCTTTAACTAACAGCAGCTAATTTTCAAGGGAGATTTTCTCTGACTAGCCAAGACACCATGTGACATGAGATTTGAGGTTCACACTTCAAGCCTCAAAGCTGAAACACTTTACTGTCCTTCTTGGTATTGCTTCCTGCTTAATTACCAACTCCCATAGTGTTATTTGATCATCATAGCAACTAGTAACAGGTACCAGCTTGCAAAACACTATTTCACTCTACAATCTCCCCTAGACAGCAATAGAGCAGCATGGTGTCAAAAGTGGTAAGAAAAGATTTATCTTTCCCAAAACACATCACATTTCATATAAAGAATTACAAGATGAATAACCATTCACTGTCAGTAATGGTTCTCTTAATATAAATACCAAAAAATAAATGGGTATGGTAGAAAAGCTTCACATTTAAAAATGGCAGATCCATCCTGATTAAGTCATACATTATTTTATGGATTCTCTAACAATGTCATCAAAAACTAGAGAGGAAAACTATGATTCTCCAACCATTTACCATACAAATTCATCTTCCCATTCCCTTGACAGAGTACAGGATGGATATGATTTTAAAAATAAAGCTACCTGATTATTTTTCCTATAAACAGAACTATAGCATGAGTTCAACTGCTGTAATGCCACTGCTGAACAAAGTGCTAAAATCACATCTTCTCACCCTTCATACAGAATAATGCCTGACTTACTGTGTGGCAAAGCTATGGTACAGTCTTTGCTGGCTCATGTTGTATCTGACCACTGAAACTATTAATCTAAACCTTACATTTAAGCCTTCTGTTGTTTTACTTAAGACAGCAGCTGGACTTATTTTAATGAACTGCTTTGATCCAACTCTGTGGATCTGCAGCAAACAAAGAATGATAGAATTATGCACAAGAGACTATTGTGACATAATAATCTTTCACACAGCTATCATCTGGAGTCCAGAATTATTACAGCCTACTTGGGAGAAAGGCAAGAAATAAAAAAATATAGAGAAATTAAGATTTTATTGCTAAAATTCATAGTTATCCAATGAGGCTTTCCTTCAGGCCTGAAATATTCACTTCTCAAAGCCTGTTCCCAGTATCATCCACCTACATCATCCACCTACATCATCCACCTACATCATCCACCTACATCATCCACCTGCAGTATGGTCAAAGCTGGATGCCAATAAATATTCAGTTTCTTGTGCTCCTTTCACTTCATGCTATAAACATTTGAATTTAGCAAATACTTACTGTAATTCTGGCTTAAAAACTAATGAGCAAAGAACTCATGGAATAGTTTTCCACATGTTCTTACAATTTCTTAAAGCTTTCAGAAGGGACTGGCTTACTTCCTTAACTCTGCTAGACAAATCAGAAGAAAAGACAGTGGAAACAAACTGTGGATGTTTTGAAGTATTACTACTGCAAGTGTAAGGGAGGCAGCCACACCTATCCCTACACCTACCTTGAAGTTCCTCAAACAGGAGGTGCCCATCAGTGTGAATGAGCTACCATCTTCCTTCTTTCTTAATGTTTAGTAATTTCCAACATAGCCTACAAGCCAGCAAAAATTCATCATCCAGGCATTATTTTGAGAATGGACATCTCTGGTTTATAAAAAGCTTTCTATACCACACAATTTACACAGAGAAGTGAATTAACTTGTATCAGCATTAAGTTATTGGCTGCAGTAGTATTTTAACTCCTGCTGGAAAATCTGCATAGTGCAGTTCACTTGCTATCAGATCATCAGTTTAATAAAATTGTTTCCATTTAAAGTTAATCACATTTGCAATTTGCTGCTGACAGAGCTTCTAATAGCTGTTAGGACTTCCAAGACACTGGGGGACTGCATATCCAGTTCTTGATCTGATCCTACTTTGTACTTCATCATACAATAGACCACTTAAATAATTATTTTTAAATCATTCTTTGACACTTCAGCTGGTGTTCTGCATCACACACAGGCTATAGGGAGATGGACACCCTTTGAATACTGATGCCAAGAACTCTATTTACTAACAAAAACACTAATGGAAAGTGAATTTCAAAGCAATTGCAGCATGCTGACAACTTGCATGTGATCATTTAAATCACTGAAGTACACCACTAGTGCCTAAACATAGAGATTGAAACTGAAAAATAGCTTGGAGCTATTTCAACACTGCAGAAATTTTAAATATATACAAATTTATATAAGTAAACAAATAAACATCAATCCTATGCAAAATGTCAATAAATGGGGAAGAGTTTTCTCAAATCTTTGTAACCCCACAAACCTGTGACATGAGTCTTCCTCTTACACAAAAATTGCATGATGAATAGAACAAACACATCTCTCTTCTGATAAGAGATAAGGATACATTGGAATTCAGAAGTACTTCTCACACCTTGTGCTTGAAAATGAATTATAGAAGCAGCCATGGTATGCTGCTAACAGTTTGCTCAAAAATACCAATCTACATAGGCCTTCTTTACTAAACCTGGTGATACTGCATGTATTTACAGAAAATCTATGTTCAGGATTTGGACATAAAATTAGCCTTGTGTCAACAATTAAACAATATTCTACCTTATTTTTCCAATTCAGTCTTTAACAGTGGGGCAGAAGGTTGTGCAGAAGGTTTTAGCAGTCTCAGTCACTGTCAAATCCACCTCTTGCTTTATTCATTGTTTCTCTTAATCAGATTCTATTAAAGCCTGTGCCTGTTTGACAGCTATGATGACACAAACTTTCCTTTTAATTTAAAATCTTGAAAAGTAGTCAGATATACATACAATACATCTGAAGAGCTTCATCCAGCTTTTACCATAGGATATGATTAGTTTGCCACAGACCAATGAAACTATCTTAAGTATTTTAACACAAATGAGAATAACCAACAGAGGTAGAAATTATAATAATTTTAACATTTTCACATGCACTTGCCTTCCAAATTCCTTTTTCAATTCTTTGGCTGTAGCCAAACCATACATGGCTCATGTAACTATATTGTGAAAATTTTAAAGCAAATGCATTTGTAAGGCAAGTTTAATTTATTTCATTGTTCATTTTTAGCCTTATGCAAAGTTAACAGTATTTCCAGTTGTTTGTCACTAATCTACCATAAGAAAAGCTTTGCTATATCAACGAGGTAATCTGACACTAATCTGTTTTGCTATTCTTTTTTTCATTACCTGGATCCAACATCCTACATTCTGCCCCCAGCTGCCCTACTGGTAGTCTCAATGTACGCTCCGAAGAGTCGGACTCTGTTAATGCAGATCTGTACTATTATTTTTATTAGAAAGGAAAAAATTGCAAACCACTGAAGAAGTGCAAAAATGAGGACATTTTTCTCTTGGAAGACAAATTATCCAAGAGTGATACAGAGAATAAGATTCCATTTTAAACTATAACAATACAAGCTACTTACTCCAGGAAAGCTTCACCGAAACAGTATCGTATCTGAAAAGACAGACAGCATTCACAGACAAGAAGAATCTCTCCTTTTCTTCTTGTCCCTGATAATCTGTTGTTATACAAGCTTTATGCAAATAAATACCTTTAGTTACTGTCTCCATTATTAGGTGATCTAAACACAGCAAAAATATGCAGAACAAGGAATCAAAAAATAATTAGTCTTCTGGTCAAAAAGATGTTATTACTGTCCTAGTCATTTAGTATGACTGTAGTGCACATGGGTCAATCTGGGTTTACAAGGGCCTCTACAATGTTACATGTAATTATCCCACAAGAATGTGTTCTTTTAAATTTTGTTAATGGAAAAATGTTGAAAAACTACAAAAAAGTGCTTTTGCTGCAAGTATAATATGGTGGACTTCACTTAATATTTTCCTTCCCCATCTGTAAAAAATAGGTCTCATAAATGAAGCTTCAATAGGCTGAGCAGCTCTTTGGAGATCCTTTAGAAACAAATTGGTAAGTTGTTTTAAATCATTAATTATCATTGGTCATACCATAAATAGAAAGGAACAGATGAAGACACTGGCTCTTAAGGCACTGACTGGAAAGCAAAGTGCAGGGCTGATGTTATTTTTTACAGGAAGGAAACTACACTGTGATAATACCAAAAATATATTTCAGACTTCCTCCTTGTTTTAAAGACTGGAGTTTTTTGTAGCATGATAAGAATAGATCAAATGTATTCATTCTACTGCCTATTCCCTTCTGGTGCTAAACTTCTGATTCCTGTAGAAAGAAAGGCCAGGCAAGTTCTGGACACCTTCTGAAGACTGAACACTTTCTTACTAGGTTTTATGGAGCAGAAAATGCTAATCTATTCTATGGCTGGGATATTTTAGGCAGTGGATGAAGAGAATAAAAATAGAATTATTATCATAGCCCTTGAAAGGCTAAAGTGACAATGACACAGCAGGCTTTAAAATGTTCTGCAGACAAATTAAGAAAATTGAATCTTTTACTCTTCCACACCTATATTTTAAGTGTTTTGGGTTTGCTGCATGTTTTGTTGTCTAATAAGCAATGCATTTCACAGGAAGGATAATGTTTTCACACTGACAGAGTCCAAATTCACATCAGTCCAGGGGCTTTTCCAGGATTCCCATAGAAAAGGCAGATTTTTCATGTTCCATGGACATGTCTGCAGCAGACTCCATGTTGTTCCTGCCCCCTCCTCCCTCCCACCCTTCTCTCTCCTTCATCAAGTTTAGAAGGCAGTGATGACTCTTCAGTCACAGCCTGATTAACAACGTTTCAGATCTGCTTTTTCCCCATACTAATGCAGATTGTATTTACAGTTGTGATCTGACCTCAATGATCGAGAGCTATACTTGGCAAATGATTTGTCAGCTCAAATACTTGAAACTAAGTATTTTAGATACTTAGCTTAGATATTTAGATATTATTATATAAGTATATTTTATTTAGATTATTCACATCTTACATGTGAATAATGTCTCCTATGATGCCTATTTCAGTTTCTAGATGCTTTTAACATACAGAAAGAACATCAGACACATGTTTATTGAAATTACTGATAAAGCAGTAGGAAAACACCTTTCACATTTCATGCTCCTGGTAGGTCAGTTCATGACAAGACAAAACCAGGTAACTTATAGTTTGTAATTTTAATCTGTAAATTTGAAAATAAACATGCTAGTATATTTTAATAGACCACTTTGCACATTTCTAATTTCTATGTAAATAAGCACAGTGGTTAATAAACACATCACAGTAACTCCAGAAAAAGGGAACACTGGTTGACAACCTGGTTTAAAGTAAACCCATGGATGGTCACATACAGATTGTGTTAGGGACAGATCAGAAAATCAGTTCTGCCTAAGTGTTAGGCAAGAGCTATGTCTCTGATAGAAAAGAACTGAGTTTTCTTGCCATTTGTCACACCTTTAAGAGAATCGAGTTAAAACACCTCATGGGTTCATCAAAAGTAATTTTACTGGCAGTTATTTCTGAAAGTGCCACATCTAGGTCACATGTTTTGGAATATTTTATAAGAGAATAATTTGATTGGATAAAGTGCAAAGCAGTACCCATCCAAATGAAATGACCTAGTTTCACTTTTATTTCAGGCCCCAAGGAAAGATTACAATGTTCTAGTAACAGTATGCTATGAGCAACTACTTATCTCCCCTACTAATACAACCCTGCATTTTTTTGTTGAATTGAATGCTTTCAAAGGTCATGACTCAGATCCCAGGAGCAAAATCTGTTGCCACTTCCTTTTAATTCCTGCGCAAATCTACTACTGCCTAAATCATCTCCCTTCCCTCTCACCAGTGTACGTAACTATTTGTCCTAACTGCATGCCATAGGGCTGCCCAGTCATTACTGCACTGTACTCAGAACAGGGCAATGCCTAACATCAGCTTTTTGTACTCAAATAAAGAACATGACTTTTTTTATCTCCTGTCCTATCTTCTTTACTGGTACCCACCACAGACTATGTCAGTTGAAGTATGTTCATAAAGACTCAACCTGATTAAGATCCATTCAAGACCAGTTGCCTTAGAAGTTCAGGACACATTATTCTTTGAGGGCTTCTGAAGTGAAGCCAGAATAATCCTTGGCATTATTCCACTGCCTTTGCTAAAGCCACAATATGAGTTACAATTTTGCTGAATTGAAAAGCATATTACTAACAAATGTTGAAGAAAACTGCCTTTAATTAATGCTGGCTCACAGGAATCTTACAAAGGTTTGGAATATGAGGAAATTTTGTATCTCTTATTTGCTTTGGTAAACACAGACACTGTCCAAGTATTTTCTTCATCAAATAAACATGAAAATTATCTGTCTTGCCACTTCTATCATTGCTTAACTGTTACACAGATGCCACCCTAAAGATAGAGGAATAAAGTTAGCTAGTGTTAAGCAGACCTTTTGAACTCCCAGAGTATTTGTGCTTAGCACTACTTTTTAAAATGGATTTAAATAGTATCTGATCTAGCTGATCCAGCCTCACATCTTCTTGATAATACTGTGCTTTTGTGGAATTTTGTGTCCAGAATCATTTAAGGTAACGCAGCACTAAACCTCTTATTACCATACTTTGGTGTAGAAAAAGTGTCCAGAGAAATTTTAAGTTCTTAGAAGACTCAGACCAGAAATAAATCAGATTCACCTGAAGACTTTCCTTTTTTTTTTTAATAACTTTTGCTGCTATTTTAATAAGGAAAGAAAAATACTTCAATATAAAAAGTTTACATAGAGGAATGAAAAAAGCATATAAGATTTTGGAAGGATATATTAAACAAAAGAGATACATAGAGCAGTTCTGTGGAAAGAAAAAGTATTTATTTGCTTTTCTGTATTAATGTTTCATTCTCTTCTACACCAGAGAGATTTGATTGTGACAAAGTGAATCCAGTTGGCTCAGCAAAAAGAAATAAGGCATTAATGAGTATCAGATTCAGAGGAAATCCTTTTGGCTTTAAAGAGAACATTAGAGTTGCTGGCAGTGCCACTTTTTTTGTTAGAAGTAGCTAATTTGGATACATGTTAAATCAATTTGATTAATGGCTATTATTCAGCAGAAAATTACCAAGGCACTCCCACCCTTGTGGTGAACTAGCTGGCATTGGCCACTAAGAAGAAAGGTCAGGCTTGAACTGATTTACCCCCTGAGGTAAAAAAAAGGGTAATGGAAAGGGAAATGTCAAACAAGTTTTCCTCAAAACTCCCTATATACCACCACTACTGATCAGACATTCAAGCCCAGATGTTGTCCTTATTCCCATCAGCAAGCACTGTTGCAGCCCTAGAGGAAACTGAATAATAATTTATGTATATAAATACAGGAATGAAACTGACTGATGAGGTCTAAAGGAATGTGTATATTTTCCCCCTCTAACAATTCAACTCTTCTCTGATCTGACTTGTGCACATTGATTTTTTTCTGTGCAATCAATTTCATTTTAAATTGCTTCTAGGAGTTATTTGGTTGCTATAGGAGCTCCACAGTTTCTCTGAGCTATAGGGATGTGCAGTTCATCTACTTACTCAGCTTCTCCTGTTAACCCCATGATGTTGAAATCACCTCAGTGAAAATGTATTCATTTCTCCTACTTGCTTTGCCTGCCTTGCTCAAACACTATAAAAACCTCCCATGCACAGTGTTTTTATTATATTCTGGACTTACCCTGGTTTATTTACTGAGTTTTCATTTACCTTTGTTTTTCCCTTAATACATTAGGGGTATAATTAAAACTGCTACTTCAGCCTCTTCATCTTACCAACTTCCTTCAACAACAGTTTTTAATTCTGGTAGTTTTTAATCTATTCATGCAAAAACTGATTCAAAGATTATTTTCTGGTTCTCCTACCTGCACTGGATCTTCATTCTTAAAACCTTTTCTAATCTACCTCACTTCATTTTCAACTCATAATCTCTATTTATATGCTCCTACCTCTTATCTGCTGATGGCTCATCAGTTGCTCAGCAATCTCCACTCTCCACCTCTGCAGCCTGCTGTTTTTCTTTCTTTTGTTCATTGTGGACAGGAAGGCTTCTGCAATGCAATATCATCAAATATTTACATAAAAGTTTACCATGTGTCTTTAGAAAGCAGCCAATAGATCTATGTAGTTACTGTTACATTAGGATCACTGCCTATCATGTTGACCTTTCCTGGTCATTCTCTACTGCCTTGAAGAAGCAGCTGGGGGTAGCCATGAGACTCTTTGTACAGTACAGAGGATTCATGCCTGAGCCTCTTGAAGCCATCAGAAAAACAGTAAATCACAAGCACTGGTACTATTAGTTGGTGAATATGTACCAGGTGGGTACAGGTATATTCTCCTTTTCCCCAAAACAAAGGCTTATTTATTTTCAGAAACACTTCCCTGATACACATTAACTGTTTTAAAAATAGTATCTCTTTTTAATCTAAACAAAATCTGCATTTTTAATTAAAAATTCAATATTCTTGCTCAGCATGTTTGCAGAGACAATTCAAATGGTTCCAATAATCCTGTATGTGATTAAGGCCCTAAGTATATAATATAGAAATAATTATGAAACAAAAGATTGTACTGTAAGAAGACCAGCTGTACTTGTCAAGTGCAAACAAAAGCATAAAATACATTCTAAGTCACTAAAAGCTTTTGCAGCCTCCATAGAGAGGCTTCATTGAGAGAAAAACTACTTTTTTCCCATTATTTTCCCCATTCATAAGATTTTTCTATAAACTAAGAAAATCAGTAAACTTCAGACTATCAGGGAAGATCATAATAAAAAAAAGCTGTGTGTGCCATTTTAGATACACTATTTAAAAGGACATAATAACCCTGCTAGTATCTCTTGGTACAGAAGAAATTAATACTCAAACCAGCTTCTCATTCTGCCTTTACAACTAAGTCTAGAGACAACTGATGGTGTTTGAACTCTTCAAACATACAAATTATGCACATAGGGGAATATCTGAGTACCAAAGAAGAAGCCAAATAAAGTAAATGCTTAGTAATAAATGTAAATTAATTGACAATATTAGTGTTTATATATATAAGGCTTGTTGGACCCTTTTATATGTTCATACAAAGGAGGCAGAGTAATAAGCCAAAATATTTACAGACAGAACATGAGCCATATTGAACTGCCAGTATTTCAATCTTGATTTATTTCCTGTACAAAGGAAAAGAAAGCACAATCCTCATTTCCCCCCTTGAGGCTGACAGCATACTAGTAACTTTAGAATCTTCTAAAATCAGCAATCAAGTGGTTAGTCTAGGACAAAACAAGGAAACATCTGTCAAAATAATAACTGCAATACACAGTCTTTGAACTGAATTAGCAAACTTCTGGAAAACTATTGAGTCCACTGCTTCTTGCTGTTCTGCATTCTTCCAAAGGTTCATAGTAAGTGAGATTAATCAAAATTTAAGGGTTTGCAGTGGACATACTAACTGGAAATAGGGTGCTTACTTGCACAGAGCCAGGTATACAGATCTGACATGCTAGTGAGGTAAAGCATTTCATGCAACTGAGGTAAAAAACTTCATGAGCAGCTGGATTTACTTGATTTTCTAAAGATTGTTCAGTACTCAGCTCCTCAAAGTCTCTTAACCCTTGACTGCCTCCAATGACCCCTGATGCCTTGGCTAACTGTACCTGAAAGACTCTGGGAAGAGATTTCATTGCAGTAAATTCAGCACACCAGCTGCTGCTTCTTAATGGAAGCAGTTCTATTATCTATCAAGCTATGAAATTCACATGCATGAACAGAAAAATGACTACCTGCCAGCTTCTGTAAAGAGAGAAGGCATCCACCTACCTATCCCTGCATACTTCTGCAGCTACTACCTTTTGAGAATGGCATTGCAGCCCAAAATGTGCATCCTTGTACTTTGGCTCTTATCAAACCAGTTGCACTTTGATTTCAAGGTTGTGCAGAAGTGGATTGTAAAGCTTCATAAGCCCAAATTATAATTACATTTAAATAGGCTATTTATTTTGAAGAAATGCCAAGACCCTGATCTTATACAGTTCTTACCTGCACTAGAACTGTGTGTTGCTCGTTTTCCTCCAGCAGAGTGCAAGTTTAAAAATATAAAAAGCAGAAACAAAAATGTTACAATATACAAAGCAAAATAAAAACTAAAAAATCCTGAATGCTTGCAGAACTAGAAAGTAAAGACAAACATAAACAGCAACGAAATTCAAAGACTGGTATTTTTTGGAGAGGAGGGAAATACAATTTATTAGTTTGTTTTCACCACAGTTGTTCAAACAGAATAGAAACACAAAGAAGCTGTGAAATACCTATGTTTCTAAAATGTGCCATGAGATTCAAAATTAATAGTGTCATATTGCTATCATGGGGAATTAACTTGTGTGCTGCTGTGCTTAACAGATGTGGTAGGCTGCTGACATCAAAAGAAGACAGACAGTAAAAACAGCACTGATGTGCTAGATGAAGAATTATTAATTTATGACTCTGCAGCTTTGAACTTCCTGACTCTCTTTGAACTGTCAGCTTTCAAAATACTTGCCAGGGTGCTGCTTTTATTCAGGCTATCTTCTCTGAACACTGAGTCTAGAAGTGCTTTGACTTCTCTTGGAAACGTGCCTCTGATGGGAGGTGTGGGGACAAAAGGGAACCAGAACTGCTCTAAAGGGTCTGTACCAGCCAGGATAATGCCAAAAGGCCACTGATGAGAGTTCTTTTCATCCTGACAAGCCCAGGAAGAAAAGCCAGTTCAGGAGCCTTAAATTAAAACTTCTCTGTCTATCCTTCCCTTCATTGAGTAACTGTTTTTTCACACTGGTACTCACTAGTCTGTAGTTGCCTCCAGACCCGGTCCAACCACCTTCTTTTCTCATTTTTAGTTACTTCAGTATATAAATTCTTTGAAGCAGGGACAATATTTACAGCATAATTTGTACAATGCTAAGCTTGCTGGAGTACCAATCTGGTAATGTAATTAGCACTACCTTTTTATACACATGACACCTAATACTTGAGATACCAAATTTAACTGTCTTTGAATCCCGAATTTTTTTTTCCACTTAAACAGCTCAAGTTTCTTGTTGAAACTGAAATTTCTAAAATATTTAACTTAAAGCACTAATATTATTTCTGTAAAAAACAATTGATTTAAGTGATGTAAAAAATCATGTAATCATGATGTAAAAAACAATTGATTGTGCAAATTTTGCATTTGCACAGTAGCTTACAAACCATTCATTTAGCACTTTTAAGTTTTATTATTTATCTAAGTTTGGATTAATACTCTGTTTGGCTACAGATATATATGTAATTAATTTCCCTAGCAGTAAGTCCCCTGAGTAGCTGTGTGGAATTTCAAAGTTAATATGGACAGTCAGGGATGTTCATATTGTCTAAGCATTATCTGTTTCATATGTTGAAAATAATCAGCTGAGGTTTTGGGGTTTTTAATAAACAGTTGGCACTTATTTTTTTTCCATCTGCAACTTACCTGTAAATTTCCATCAATAGTACAAAGCTATCAGAATTTACTCTTTCTACCAGAAAGGTTTTGGTCTAATATCTTCTTTGGGTGATTGCTATGAAAGAAATGCTTAAAATTTAACACAGGTTCACACGTCCAAAATTTACATGCAGTGGAAACATCTTACTAAGAGCATTGTATGTTTTGCATATGCAGTGTATTTGCTTTTCCCTCCACTTATGATGCATGCTGAAAAGCCTATTTACAGAGAGTCACATATCTTACACCAGACACTATCACAGACAAATGGGGATCTGCTTTCAGTATGACACTCCTCAGGAGAGACATTAGAAAAAGGGTATTTCAGAACATGACATTAATTTACATTTCAGTTTCCTTTTATAAAACCCCTCATTTTGGATTTTTAACCTTGTTTGTCTCTAAACTGCAGCCAAATCTATTAAGCTTGTCAGCACTACTTTCCTGAAGGAAGTAAAAGAAATAATCACTTCAGAAAGGAAAAAAAAGAGCTAGCAGTAGTGCTCTCTGATGAATTGTACCTATGGCTACACAGTTCTGCTGTATTTAATAAAATCATAATGAGAAACAGTGTCAACCTGCTTCACTCATTTGGTACTTTCTGACATCATTTTGCTGTCTCCTCCCCAGAGAACAGGGTATTAAAAGATGAATAAAGGCCCTTGATGAATATAAACATACGTGAATCTAGTATCTTGAAACAGAAATATTAATTACCAATACATTTCATGCTCACATGCAGAGGGTATTATAAATATCCTGGGTTTTAAAGCTATGAAAATTATATTCCCAAATTAACAATGAATTAATTTTATGTGCTCTAATAGTGAAGCATTATGGAAGAGTTATTTAATTGCCACATAGTAACAAATGACTCTTCATATATCAGAAAACCATGGCATCAGTCACATTCTTATTCCAAATACAGAAAATGTCCATATGCCTCATGACTTAAACTCTGCTTTTGGGCATCTCAATTTTTAGTCAAATATAGCAGTCATTGTTTTATTTGCTTAATTCAGTAAAATGGAAGTCTGGACAAACTAGCACACAGGATATGCACACAAAGTGATATTCATATGTATTTAAAACCCTTTCTATAATCACTGAGTTACAGTCCCATTTTCCAGAAAATTCAGTGACAAGATCCTGTAGCAGTTCTCTCATGTGTAGGCTTGGCAGCTATATAATTGAATAATTGTATTAGTCTTTCAGCTGAGCAAATTAAAATATTTAATGAACTTGTATTTTATAGTAAATTCTGTGTTTCTATTCAACTATTTAACATTGCTAGCAGATGACTAACTGTAGATAATAAATAGCATTGATAACCTTGAACAGGTCTATAGAAATGACATAGACAGCAGCTATCCATAATGCAGTAGAGCAATTTAAAACCATGTAATTGCCAAATGCACTCCGCATATGCATAGGTAATATATTTAACTATACTTTTATAAATGGATTTTTAAAGCAAATAGGTACAGGAAGCTGTAACTACCAGGAAAGTCATGCATAAAGAAGCTGAGGTTTTGTGTGTTCACATAGATTAACTAAAAATAGACTAGCTAAGGTAAGCAAATATGCAGCTGAGTGAAAAATACTGTACCAAATACACATCTTATTCAGATATTTCCATTCAGCATGAAAAAGCAACATGACATCCAGAAGACCAACCTGCATGCTAATATTACTAATGTCTACAGTAACATATCAGAAGACTTTGATTTCATCAATTTATTTTGGGAAACTTGTTGAGAGACACAAAGAAAAGCTGGTGACTTAGGATTATTACTATAAAGTTACTTAAGACCACGTATTTGCATGTAATGTAATCTCCTTGGACTTTGAGCAATAGGATGGAACATGGCTGAATGTGACATGAAATGCAGAAGCTGTTGCAATATGTACATATCAATATACAGTGAGCAGCAGTCCCTGTTCAAGATCAACAAGTGCCTTTTTTCTCTAAGGTTAAGGAGGAGTCATCACGGTTAGAAATGTAAAGCAGGAAAAGGTTGCCAAGTGAACATTGTAGCTCTAAGAAAATAACACATAATTTTCGTGTCAGTGCAACTGAACAATTCATTCTCTCCAAGTCAGGCAATCTGGAAGGTTGATCCATGTTCTCACTCACCACTCTGTTCCCTTTTCTTCCAGTTTATACCTGGTTTCAAAGGACAAAGAGGGACATGTCCTACTTAAACCTTTGAGGCTGTTAAATTGCATGATTCCATTGCACCTTTGACATATCCCTAAGGATACACCTTTAAGCAGAAACAAACTAATGCTCAGTAAGTTTGCACATTTAATTTTCCTGAGCACCCTCACCTAGACAAGCTGATTCTAATGGCAAGAGGGAATGCTTGGAAGCACTTGATACAGCCTGACAATACTGTCAGAAGAGGACTGGGGCTGGAACCTCTGCACTCCAAACCCCCATAAGCACAAGAGACAGGAGGATGCAGTTAACTGCAGAAGACAAGAGAGCTTGAGCATAAAGGACAGTAATAGAAAGTTAGATTCAGTAGGCCTAGTTGTGGGGGACATCCCTATCACTGCCTTGGCTGGCATCTTCCCATCACAGGACAAACACCTTCTTATTCTTAGCACATCTACACTATGGATATCCACAGGTGACACTCTGGATGTCAGATTTCCTTTACAAGGCTTTTTTGTATTAATGTAGGAGTTAGAAACAGGTCTCTCTATAATGATCTGTTTACATTTCTGCTCAGCACTGTAAAAAGGAAGTTGTGTCTAGGAGGCTTTCTAAGAGCCTTGAAATCAGCTGGAAGCCTGGTCTGAGTGCTGTATTGGGTCTGTGATAATCTGTAATGTCACCTTTTTGGAACTGGCTATTGGAGTCTGCTCTGCTACAAGCTAAAGGTAAAATCACTGGATTCCCTTATGTCTCTATGTAATGCACTGATGTCTTTTCCAAACAATTCTTGGTTTTGCTTGCTTTAAGTAAATCTAAATAGTGATTGAATGGCTCAAGAGCCATATAATACAGATTTTTTTTTTAACCCTCTGAACTCCCTGGTCTGTAGATCACACTCATATTCTCTAGTGTTATGACCCACTACCAACAATTCATTCCTGTCATCCATAGAAGTACAATGTATATGTCAGTTACAGCTGCTGATCTTATCTAGTAAATCACATTCCACTAGACATTTAAAAAATAACACATTAGTCATATACCAGAGGAAATACAGAAAGCATTTCAGGCCTTTCTGCATCATGAGAGGCTGGAGTATCAACTCCATCAAAACTATTAATTTAATTTTTTCCTCTATTTCTTCAATATTCATAGTCAACTAAAATGCATGTTTGAAATATACACATGAACACCAATGGGCTGGAGGCATTCTGCACTAATATATATATATATATTTGTAATCTGAATAAAACACTGAAAAGAAATTCAGGCTATTAATACAACATATCTGTAGATATGCAGTTTATCTGGCTACAGCAATATCAGCTTCGAAGAACATTTTCAGTTTTGGAATTCTTAAATATAGTTGAAGAAAAAAGTTCAAATATTTCCTACAAAAGTTGCCTTCCAGGGACTAACTGCTGGCTGGGGACCTCACCATAAGGAATACTGTGTCTTTTACAGAAAAAATGCAGTGCTGTTTTGAACTCTTGTGCATTCACCCAGGGGAATATGCAAGGCACTTTGTATTGTAAAAAAGATACCTTGTCAGTAATGCCTAATGACTGGTGGGTAATCCTGCAGTGAAGTCCCTTTATCTGACAGGACTGCACACATGGATGACTTGCAGCAAGATTACCCTAGCATGGTTGCTAAGCAGCAAATGTCATGCCTAGAAAACATTTGATGCTGACAGTTACTGTAAACTGTTTTGTGGAGAACAGCTTTACCAGTGCATTAATTCTACTGCAATAAAGGATTTTCTAAACTAGAGCTTTTCAAAACAAAAACATGATTAAAATCAATTTAATACTGAACTGTCAACATGCACAACTTAACCTGAATTTCTCAACAGAAAGATTTATAAAACCAGAATGCTCAAAGCTGAGTCAATGCGACAGCTAGGCCACTAAAGAAAAGGCTGTTCTGCTCCTTGCCCACAGATTATAGGCCTGGATCACAGACACTCATAACTCTGCCCTCCTGAACTTAGGAGGAGTTGACACTGCTCAAATAAGCATTTTAGCTCATGAAACAAGGAGGTAAAATTGTAATTGCAAAACAGACAAGCACAAATGGACACTTCTTGTTCACTGCTGACCATGCAGGTTTAACACCTTTAATTCCTTTGTGTTCAAGCCCCCTCTCCTCTAAAGATTTGCAAGTTTGTAAGTACAGTGCATCACCCCTCTCTCCTTGTACCTTGCTCATCATCTTCAGACAAAAAGCCAGCCCTCCTAGCATGTAACAATTATGTTTAAATATAGCAAAAGATAACGGATTTCTCCTTTTGCACATTTTGAAGTGTTGCAAGTAAACAGGAGATCAGTGCAGAAAAGAAACAGAAGACACTTCTGTGTCAGTATGATAAATATTGCCACTGCTCTTTCAAGGCAGAAGGCAAGGCATGCAAGCAGGAATACCTCTTGTCCCAAGCTAGGTTCTATGCCAAAAAGGGCTTCAGCCTTCAGAAACCTGAAGCTAAGCTTATGGTCAAATGTGTTTTAAACAATCTTTTTTTCCTGGCCTAGACTCACAGTCTGTCACTATGTCATACCACTTACAACACTAATGAGAATTACAGAATTCATCACAGCCATTACCACTGTCACTTGAGAGCTATGTTTCGAGGGTTTTCTTTTAAAACATGTGAGGTGGGTATTCCTAAAGGGGGAATTGATGCTGAAGTGAATTGATTCTACTGTTCAGATGCACAGTGAGTCTATTCTCACACCAACCTTCCAAATGCTTTTACAGTTCAAAAGTCATAGCAAAATTATTGTAACGTGCAGCATGGACACAGAAATTTATATACATAACTAAAAATGGATATTCAGAACTTCATAGGATAACCAGTGATGTAACTCTGTAATGGTTGCTGAACACTTTAAAATCAAACATGCAATTCTCTTATTCTCAGGCCTATCAATGGCCTTCCTTCTCTTGTCACTGGTTTGCAAACACACCACATTATCTGAATGTGATGAAAAATTAAAACATTCATATAAGTGGAACCAGTCCGATAATTTCATTACTTCCTTCGATATGGACAAATACATTGGGTCTCAGGGCTTATCCATTTGCTGTCTAATGCACTAAAGCTGCACTGTTACATTATTCTGTAGCTTTAGCTTTGTAGGCATGAAAAAAATACCCCAAGTTTGGATACAGCAAGGCAACATAAACAGTCAACTCTGTAATACGCCAGAGAGCAACCAATATGCTGCATGTCAAACAGCTGACAGGCAAAAAAAACCCCTCAGACTTCTAGCCAACAGCTGGAGCTGAGGAGATCTCAGCTTCACCCATGACAAAAACCAACAGATGTTTTCTCAAGCACGAGTCTATGGGAAACTTCACATCAGAAGAATGCAAGAAGAGCTTCTGGGGCATGTACAGCATGCCTTGGTAGAAGAAGCAAGTCTTGCTTTAGCATTACCACATGCATTTTATAAAAATTTTAAAAATTCAAATTTGACCTGGACAGAGTCTTCATTAACTTCCATTCCTCTCCATGTGCACAGATGGATTAATAATTTCTCATTCCTTTCTTTCAGGGGAAGTAAGAAAAGATAAAATTTTCCTCCCAAGTTGCTGGAGAGTTTCAGCTTGGTCCCCTTTTCTCTGTGACACGTGCTCTCCAGTGGGCCTGCCAGTAAAGGTGCAGGCTGTTACTTTCACTTCCTTGAACAGAGACAGTGGCATTTGTCCTCTTTAAAACCCCTCTCTAGAAATGCAGAACAGTTAAATTAGACATAAGGAAATGTTCTGTGTGGACTACTCTCTTCCCTGGATACACTTTTTAGGGTGCAAAGACAATTTCTGAACACTTTTTGCAGCAAGTAGTGCCACAAAACAACAGAAAATTGAACATGTATTATAGGTGCAATATATAGCTGTTGCATATGTGTTCTTTCCAAGTAGGAATGGACAAAGCAAGTTTTTATTTTACTAGTTACCAATTCAGAAGTAACACGAGGTATGCCCCTAATTACAGGAACAAATACTGGCAGTAACCATTCAAAATTTAAAGTTAATGGATATACAAAGAATATACTTAAAGGACATAGGGGGTAACTAACAGAGGAAACACGTTAGCTATCTGAAAGCTTTTGAAAGACAAGGAGTGTGTAATGTCAATCAACAAGGGACATTATTTCTCTCTAACAAAATAAAATAGAGGCAAATCTTAATTTTGTCACGAATTTCTCTGGTTCTGGTATAGTCCCCAAAGAGAAACCAAAGAATATCTGTAATAAGTAAATCTTAAAATCAACATTGCTGGTAACTATCAGGTCAGAGAAGTTCCAGCAGAGATAAGGATGACCTTGACTATGATCACAAATGCCCTCAAAATTCTTCTGCAGATAATTTCCAGGGAAGTCAATAAGCATATGATGAAGAACGTTTTGCTTGATTGCTTTAATTGAATCTGTCAGTATGCTTCACAAGCTCCTGGTGGATTTTTTTGATGCTGTGATGATCAGAGGCCACTAGAGCCTTCTCCCTGCTGTAAACC
Organism: Calypte anna; assembly: GCF_003957555.1. Taxonomy (NCBI): domain Eukaryota; kingdom Metazoa; phylum Chordata; class Aves; order Apodiformes; family Trochilidae; genus Calypte; species Calypte anna. Next base: position 8,619,902 of record NC_044260.1, read on the forward strand.
TTAGGTATTCATAGGTGAAGGTGGAAAAACAGAAGTTGTTAAGCAATTCTGATGGTTTAACAGCCCTGTACATTCTCCACCTAAGACTGGAAACTTTCCATCCTATAAGCCTGTGAAGGTCAAGCAGCCCATTTGTAAAGATAAACTGATGTGAATGAACTTGCTTTTTTCTCTGCAACTGACTAAGCAGGAGTTATAAAATCACTATTAAAAAGTTTCTCAAATGAAAAAGGGTTTTCAAATTATGCCAGTAGAGATTGCTGGTCTTCTCTAAAGACTGCTCTATTACTGGATGGCTTTTACCAGTCAGCTCTGTTATAATTGCTTTTGTGCTGTTTGTACAAAAGGGCATGAGCCTTCTCACTACACCCATGGTTACATAAGTAAAATAGGCACCTCTGTAAAGATTAAGATACCTAAATGGGATTTAGACATCTTATTAAAATATTGCCCCAAAGCTTACTTCTGTATCTGTTCACTTGACAGAGGGATAAGTTACTGCCACAGCCAATATTGCTTTGCCAGGCAATTCAGACAATTAGTTACTAATAGTGAAAGTAACCCAGTGTCAATGCCAATGTTCCACTTCCTTTCAAAACCAATTCTGAACTTTTAAAGATGTGTTTAGTAGTACTTGATCATCTCTTCTACAGTGGCTGATGCATAAAGACAATAGAAACTGATATTGTGATACATTCATGAGATCCAAAGCTTAAACAAAATGTTAATTTTACATTAAACAATAACTTTTCTAAAATGGCCCTTACTGGCCATGGTATCTCAGGTATTCCATGCCTGAGATACATATATATTCCATATATATTCCATATATTTGTGATTAAACCAAACTACAAGATGGTGTGCTTAGGCCAGTCTGTACTATGAGACAGCTTCTCTGCTAATGCTGCAAACTGGCTGGGTAGGATTCAGGAGCAGTCCTCTTCTCATCTTAGGAAAGCCTCCTGAGACACCAAAATGTGTGAGGTTTGTTTCAGCTTCCTGGCAAAGGATGACTTGTGTCTGGATGGCTTCAAGAGGAAGCAGGGGAGGTGAGGCATCTTTCTGTGTACTGGGCCATGTTTAGCTTATTGCTGAGTAAGAAGGGAAAGAGACATTGCACCTAGGACTGGACACTGTGTTAAAGCAAGGAAAAATTACTTTTACTACTTAGAAGACTGTGCATGATATAAACCAGCATCTATATTGTAAAACAGGTGTTTGTGTAAGACATAGTGACTTCTGACCTTGATCCTCTGTCAGTCTTTTACCTGAGAACTCCATTTGCCAGAAATCCCTTAAGAAGAACCTCAAACAAGCTGGGGACTGTTCTGTTGGCTACTAGATCACATCAGAGGACTTGCAGCTGTCATCTTTTCCCTCTCTGGAAACAGTATTGACCAACTTCAGCTGAAGAAACCCCATATCGAGTCATTTTCTAATGCATTTAAATAGTTACTGCATCACCAGGACCCTATTTCTAAATATAAAGGACACACCGTGACTGCGACCATCCTAGGGCACTGCGAGATGGATGACAGCGACAGACAGGGGCCTGTCTCACCGAACCCCCAGCAGGCAGGCCCGGCCTGGGCCGGCCGGTGGCTGTCAGTGCTCACCGAGCACCACGGCGGCTCCGGGACGGCCTCGGCGGGTCCGGCGTTCTTGTCGTATTGCTGCATGGAGAACTGCAGAGGCTGGGAGGAGCGCTGAGGCCGAAACAGACACCTCTGGCACCCTCGGTCCCTTCGCAGAGGTGTTTGCGGGGCTGCCCAGAGCGGGCGACGTCTTCCCCCCCTGCAGCTGCTCCCTCAGGCCCTCGCCTCACCGCCGGGCAGGGCTGAAGCGGGCAGGGCTGAAGCGGCCAGGGCAGCGGCGGCAACGTCCTGAGGGCAGCCTTTACCCTCAACTTCGCCATCCTCGAGGCCTGCTGAATGGCTCCCCATGACCGACCAAACACTCCCGGGCCGGAGCAGCCGTCTGCCGCCGCTATCACCGAACGGGAGAAGAGAGGAGGGCAGGGCCGAGCTGCCGCCTCCGCTCCGCCCATCAGCTGTTGCCCAGCCCGCCGGGCGCTGATTGGCCGCCGCCCGGGGCCGCCCGGCCCCCGATATAAGGAAGGAGCCCTGGGCCCCGCCGTGGCGTCGCGAAGGAGTGTGCGGGGACCGTAACGGACTGTGAGTGCCTGGAGCGGGCGGCACGGGGGGATCGGTCACGGCAGGAGGGTGGGGGAGGCTCAGGCTCGGCTGGGCGCCCTTCGGAGCTCGAGAGCGCGGGTGCGGGTCAGGCTGGCCATGCTGTGAGCCGGGGAGGTGGTCGGAGAGGCGGTAGCAGGTCGCATCTCGGGGAGGGTCCTGGGCAGGGGCTGGAGCCTCGGGAACAGCGGAGAGGCGGCCTAATTGTGCGTTTGTGTGCGTGTGTGTCCCAAGGCCCGGCCTGCCCCTTCCCGGGCGCCGCCGGGGTGGAGGCGGCCTCTGCCTTTGTGTCTGCCGCGGCCCGGCGGGGAGGGGTCTGGGGCCGAGCATCGGTGGGATCTGCCCCGGCCCTGCTATACTCCCGAGCGGGGCTTGTCACTCCGCAGGCCTCACACCGGTCTCTAGGGGTGGTTCTGGGCTGTCCTGGTGGAGCCGGCCCGGGTGATGGCTCTGCCCCGTCCTCCTGAGCGGCCCCCGCCACTCACTGGGGGCTCGGCCCCCTTCTCCCGGCGCAGCTGCAGCTGCTGTGCTGCAGTCACAAGGCGATGCCTCACGCCTTGTCAGCGGCAGCGCGGGCGGGCGCGGACCCTTCCCGGCTCCTCTCGGCCGGCGGGGCTCGTTCCTGCCTCTCGGCGCCGCAAGCTGGGAGCGAGAAGTTCGGTACGTGCTTCATTGTAGGTCCAGATTGGCCGTAGCGTTGACAGTCCTGGGAGTTAATGGGCGATGAGTTACTCAAAATGTATCTTGCTCCTTCCTGTGAGCAGCCGCAGTGTACCGTCCTCTCTGGCTCTTCCGGACGTAAAGGCAGGTGTAGGCATCTCTCAGTAGATGTTGCTTTTGAATAGACCTGAGGAACTCGGAGCAACTTCTAAAACTTTCTGGCCTTAATTAGCAAGTAGATGAAACAGTATTGGATCCTCTTTCCCTGACCTCCTGTGCCAGAAGCTAATGGTTAGATGTCATTGTGTAACTGGAAAGCCAAGAGCAAAACGGACTCGGTATGCAGAACATCTAGAGACCACTGTGATCCCTCTCCACAGGGGAGGAGTGAAGAAGACTTGCCAGACAAGATCCAAAACCAGTGAGACCTTCACTTTTCTAATCTGATTCTGAAACTGAGGAGAGGACTCCAAATCAGAGCTCTTGAGCTACTTGGTGCAGGTATGTGAATTTTTGAGTACTTGTAGTCTGAAGACTTGAGCCAAGTATAAAAACTGCTTAACTATCAGAAATGTATGGGTGCTATTTAGCTGCTGTTAGACAAAGCAAAGCCATTATAAAAACCCAAACCACACATTTGGAGAACTTCCTTGAATGTGTGAACAAAAAATGTTGGTTTGTTGTTAGTTTTTTTTTTTGCTTTTTTTTAAATCAACAAACTTAATGTTGCAGTCTCATCAATTTTTCTAATATTTTAAGATACTTAAGATTTTAAATATCTCAAGCAAAGTGATCTCCATTTGTTAAATCTGTCCTATTTTTCAAAGGGTTTGTGTGAATTTAAGCTATGACACAGTATATACACAGCATGTTACTTTTGATAAGGGGATGCCAGAAATTACCCTATCAGACCTTTGACTGGAGCTCCATGTGGATTTGATACTAACAAATACAAACCTGGTGTGCAACAGATGGTTTTCCAGCCATGCAGTTGCCTCTGAAGCAAATGCTGTCTTAATTCTAGAAACCTGCTGGTTCTGCCTGAGAGGCAGTACCAGCGTAAACCTATTCCACTTGCAATGCAGCTGAGGTGGTCTGCCTACTCTTAAAATTGTGTTGCTGTGACTGCTTCCTACTCTTCATCTTACTGTCTTCTGTAAAATACTAACTGTATGGTTTACTTTGTTGTAAAGCTTGAGAAGTCATTCCTGATTGAGTATAAGGTTCTACTACACCTCATGTGGAAATAATTGTTGTTCCAGCCAATGCTGTTAGGTATTGTTTTCATTCTAGTGTTTCTATCAGTTGCTTGAATGCTAAGTTTTCCATAACTAATTAGCCACAGAAAAGCTGCATACCTTAGATAGCTGATACAGTCTACTCCCTTTAAGTCTGGCAGAGGGCAGCATTTGCAATGCTGGTTTCCAGGATCAAGAGCTATTTGCTAGGTGATAACCTGACGTTAGAACTAAACAGTTATGTACTGCACCAAATGGCTGTAGAGAAACAGTGCTAGTAGGCTGTCATTGCTGCTAGCAATTGTGCCATCAGTGTAAGAGGGCTTAATGTGAGGGCTTTTAGTCACCACATGACAGCTGAAATGCAGTTGTTTTGCACTTGCAGCTGACTTTAGAACCACTAGGGACTGTGTCTCTTGTACCTGGAACTGTAGTACTGAGCCCTAACCTGATTCCTGCAGCAGTGCAGAGGTTAGATATATTCCTGGGTAGGACTGGCTCAGGTCTCTTCTGAGGTCTTCCATGAATTTCTGTCTCATTAAAGAGCTAGAGTATTAAGGAAAATAAAAATATAATTAATATCTTATGTCCCAGTTGAAGAGGAGAAACAAAGCATACCAACTTTGTAAACAGTAACTCTGGAATTTGAGGCAAAGCTCATGACTCCTTAAATGGTGCTGCGAATATGGAATTAGCAAAGACATTGCCTATACATCTCTTACTTTGCCAAAACTCAAAGAAAGGAAAAACAAGGGAAGTCTTGGAGCCATTTTCCTGCCTGCTGCCTGCTTCCATTTCATCTGCAGCCCTGACACACTACCTTGCCTTTGTGATTTGAAAGCCACTAAGAGGAACAGAAGCTTTAAGTAATGATCTTCCCTTTGTGTTTTGTTAGTCTCAAATATATCCATTTTTCATAAACAGGTCGAGCTATAAAGCAACATCTATTCTTTTTAACATGACAGTGAATAAACAGTTAACTACCATGTAGTCAGCCCTTCTAAACAGACCACTGCTGTGGACAGGCTTAGGGTAATTCATTAGTTTTGCAGTTATCTTACCAGTCCTGAAACTGTTAGCATCTAAGACGGATGTTTGTAAAATTTTAAAAAGGACCAGACTTCTGATTCTCAAATGCACTGTTTCTATAGGATTCCCTTAGGAAAACTAAAGACAGCAATTAAGCTTTTCATGGATTTGAGAACTCACCTTTGATTTTGCATCTGTATCAGTTTAAATCTTTATATTAAACTTGTAACTTCCATACAGTCTGTGTTTGTATCTTGTCTCATTTTCTGTTGTCCTATTAAAATTCTTACCTCTTTGAAAGCTGACCATGTGCAACATTGACAAGCATGTCAAGTTTAGCTTTCACTTGTGTTATCTTGTAGAAACCTGACCTGCATCTTCAAAGGCAGGTTCTTCAAGAAATAGCTTGAAATTAGTAAGAACTGTAGTAGTGCAAGAAGCTCAGAGCACTGAATTCAAGAGAGTCAAGTCCCATTTTGAAGGATACAAACCATAAATATAATACTGCTGAGTATGGTAACACTGCCCAACTTCATGAGTGTCTATTTTTATCCCTGCAGGAGTTTGAAGATGCAGCAAGCCTGATCCTGAGGACAGAATACTCTCCTTAAAGAAGTCAGACAATCTGAAAGAGTGGCCATGTCTATTATGGATCACAGCCCCACCACTGGAGTGGTGACTGTTATTGTTATTTTGATTGCTATTGCGGCTCTTGGTGCCTTGATACTGGGCTGCTGGTGTTACCTGCGTCTGCAGAGGATCAGCCAGTCTGAAGATGAGGAGAGCATTGTGGGTGAAGGAGAAACAAAAGAGCCATTCCTTCTGGTGCAGTACTCTGCTAAAGGACCCTGTGTAGAGAGGAAAACTAAGCTAACTCCGAATGGCACCGAAGTACACAGCTAACCTGGAACAACACCTGTGTATGAACTTCACTTGTGATGTGTGTAACCCACAGATGAATCTCAATACTGTGAAGACCCTGGTTACTACTCATCAGAAAACACTGGTGAGGATTAAGCTTTCTTTGCAACTGCATGCACTGAGAAGTTGCACTTTGCACCTAATTCCTCTTGGACAGGAACTGACTCACCTGGTGCAATGTCCATTGCCGGCAATGGACACAGGGATATACTGGTGTGAAGAGACTACTAGCATTATTTGTGACTTGAATGTTTAGCTGAGCCTATTTTGATGGATCTACTACTGTAATGTGAACTATTTCACAGCTTTGAACTGTAAATAGGCTGCCAAAAGCTTTTTGCTCTGTGTTCCCCAGCATATAGGAAAAACATGATGCAACTGTATGTAACATGCAAGTGTACTCCTGAATCACAAGATGGGATTCCAGACTTCCAAAACCAAATCTGCAATTAAAGCTTGTTTCTGCTGCTAACGTGAGTGGGCAGCCATAAAGTCAGACTCCTACTCTTTTAAGTTTCTTGGGAGTGATGCAATTATGTTCTTCATAAAGAAAGTACAAGCTTTCAATAACATGTTGAGGGAGGAAACACAGGAGCTAGAAGAAATGAAGCAATTTTCTTTAGTTGCAGTTAGGATAAGGTTTTGGCTGCTAGAACTGAGTTCTCTATGTAGCTACTGCAAGGAAACTGCCGTATTGATGGATTACAACCTGGGAATTAATGATGGATACTGAACCCTAAGGGATAGTCCAGAAAGTTTCCAGGAGTTTGAAATGGCAGTAGAGCAGGCTCTTTTCTTCTGTAGGTCTGCATGCTGAAACTGCAGAAGTGTTACTTATTAAAACTGGCTGAAGTGCAACTATTATGAATTTTTCCTACAACCCCTGTTTGTAGTACTTAGCAACTTAGTTTGTGTACTTAGCAATTAGGGTATATGTTAACAGCCTGCTGTAAAAAAGGCATTTTAGTCATCAGATAGTCAACTACAGAATTCAGTTAACGAGTCTTGTAGATAACTCTTGGTTTAACTGTGCTAGTACAAGTTTGTCTTTCCTACAAAATCAGATGTTGATATGGAGAAGGGAGATGACTGGTCAGTTTTTAAGTTTTCAGATAGCAATGGGAAAGTCCTTAAAAGGACATCCTTTCCACGTCCTGCTCTGTGCTACACTTCAGCTATAGGAACTGTAAAAGATGTGTTAAATGGGGAGCTCTGGGCCTTAAGGGGTTGGGATGGGGAGAGGGAGCAGGAAAGGAAAAAGAAACAGCACTGAGTCACCAAGAGAAGCTTACATATTCTAACTCTTAAGATAGGTACATATGCCTTGAGGCCATTGACCCATTTCATACAACTTAATACACAGCATCCTTTGCCTTCTGAAATTTTTAAGCACTTAAATTGCCTAGGAGGAAAAAAGCTACTGTAAATCTGCTTCCTGAGATAAATTACAAATAATGAAGTCCAAATTCTTCAGCTTTATAGGAAGCATTAGACTTGCTTCTTGTTCCTGTACACACACCATAACTAAGTAATATAGGCCTAGCATGCTAGCTTGAAAATTTTAACTACATGCAAGACAACAATGGCCTGGAGAAGAAGCCTTGTCCCTTTCTTCTACACAAAGATGTTAACCTGCAATTTTAGTGCTACATTTGCCTTTTCATTGGAGGCTATAATTTGAAGCTAAATTAATGGGAAAAGCTCTTGCTGTTTCCTCCTGAGTACAATATGAGGTTCAGCTGATAGAGGGCTGTTCTTAATCTGGGACATGCTTTTTTAAAGATACTAGCATAGGTAGACCCCTACACTTTAAATGCTGTATTCTAGACCACTTACAAATCAAGAAGGAAAAGAATAATTCAGTTAAGACTCTTTAGTTTTCAGCAGAAAACAGTTCACACATGGCTCTTACAGGTTTCAAGACAATCAGATAATTGGTATACAAAAGTGATACAAAGTGCTGAAGTTCTAGAACAGAATAGTTGTAGCAAGATGACTTTGTCCATTCAAGTTTACTGATTACACAGATGAAGTATCTCTATTTTAATGCAGCAAAAAGAATGCACTGTAAAGGGAAAACTTCAGAAATTATGGAAAAGTATAAATCAAAGGTCTAATTTCTCCTGTAACAGAGAGCCAGTGACAAATAACTGGTCCTTAGTCAGAGGTGCTTCAAACTGCTGCCCTTAAAAATCAGCATCTTTAATTTATATGGATAGGTGTTTGCAAGTTAGTGCAATAGTAAAGTGCAGGAAGTGTTTTCCATTCTCCTCTTCTCTTTAGATGTGGGTATTAATAAGTTGTTCAAGTATACAAAAATATTCTGTTTTGATTTTTTTTTTTAGAACATGTGGGGGAAGATGTCTTTAATTGCAATAAATTTCAATAAAATTTGCATAAATACCTACCCAATACTGTATCATTTGACTTTGTGTATGCAATCATTCTGTCCTGTTTCCACTACTGTGCTCTGTCTCTGTGGTATCAGTATTATCAGTCCTCTTTTCCTCTGATGTGGCAGTAGCTGCTGAAACCAATACATCATTATCTTCAGAAAGTGTTTGCTCTGACTGAAGGGATTCTTTAATTTCATCTTTGCTCTGTAGCTTTCCTTCCCTTGCTGCCACTAGGATTCTCAGTAAAGTATTCTCTTTAAGGAGGTTTTCTGATGCATCAGCTAATTCTTGAAGCTTTTCAGCCATTTCTAGTAATTCTTGATTCTTCTGGTCATATGTTGCCTGTAACTGCTCACTATGGAGCTGCAGAGTCTTGTGCTGCTTTTCCAGTGTGTGTTTTTGCTGCTGTAGTCTATGTTCCTCTCTCCTAGCTTCAGTAAGCTGTGCTTCAAGCTGCTCATGGGCCTGATGAAGGGCATTGATTTCTGATCTTAACTTCTGAATTTCTCTCTCTAAGTGGGAGATGTGTCCTTGCTGTAGAACTCTCTCTTTATGTAGGCATTCTTTGGTACAGGGCTCTGATGAAGACAGACTTGAGTGATGTAAAATAAATTTAAGGAGATTGGGAAGGTTAACTGAGAAGTCTTCAGGGAACTTCACACTTTGTTCCTTCCTAGAAAGACATAACAAGTTAATACTCAAATAGGTGAGAAATCATCTGCTGTTCAACTCCAACGTGATATCTTGATTTTTTTTTTTTTAATCAAGAACGGTTAATACAGCAGCTAAGAGAAACTCACTCGTATGATAAGGATGGAGCACAAAGTATTTTCTTTCAATGAACTCTTTAATTATTCCAGTCTAGGTGCTGTAAGCATATCTGCACTGGATTGGTATTTATCTGCTAGCAAAACTTCCTAGTGCATTTCAGGAATCAAGTTTTACTCCTAAAAAGCATCCAAATTATGGCTTACGAGCTTGAAATACATAGGGCAGCATCCCTGTTTAGCAGGTGTGATCTGTATGCAGTGAATGCACATCTTTGACAAGCTGAAGGAGAGCATTTAAGTGTTATTAATTCTACATACATTGTTAGAAATGAAGTCCAGATGTATAAAGCTACCTGATGGTAAATGTGTATTGTAGGCCTGTCTATGTTATGCTAGAAAAAAGTAGCTTAATATGCTCCAATATCAGGAGGGAACTGCAAGAAGCAGAAAAGGACAGTTTGCTTTTAAACAGTAAGCAGTAGTGTCAGTCAGAAGGAAGGGCCTTTTGCTGCTAAAAACCTTAATCCTTTTACTTGTTCTTCTTTATGTCACTAAGGTGAACAAGGAAGCAAACCCAACACGTGTTTTAGAAGTTTTGGGGTTTTTTCCTACCCTTAAGGTCATTTCATGGCTGTGAATACTAAGTCCAACATATGAAGAGGTAGGCCCATTGCTTTCTGCAACAAACCCACTCTTAACCTGACAAAAGAGTTCAAGGTGCTTGAAGACCAGTAAGTCTTCCTACTCAAGCAGATTCCTACTCAAGACTACTAAACACCAAAAGATACCTACAACCTCTAGCTGTGTCAAATGTTAAAATGATTGCCCTTTCTGGACACTTAGCACACTTCTATCACAAAACATGGGAGGCTAAATTGTCCTCTGAGAACTAGACAGGAACTAAGTCTTAACCTTCTCTTTCTGAACCAGTTACATCTTCAGCCTTTCACTCAGTGTGTTCCAGTATAACATGAGTTTGCTACTTTCCTGACTATTAAAACATCCTGAAGTGTAAGTAGTTCAACTGGGAAGCCAGCTAGTATTTTATCATTTAATATCATCTCTAGCCTTCCCTAGTAAGAAGCCCTTTGGTTGCCACATTCATGATATGTGGTGTACATTCAGATCTGGGGTAATTATACAATTCAGAGAATGGACATAGGATAAATCCAAACAACCATTATCCCAAAGCAAGAAAGTCAGATTCAAGGGCAATGCCTGATGCCTAAAGTTTACCACTGCTGCTCCTGTACAACACACACCATGGAAAACAACAGTGTCCCCACATGTGTGCCATTATATTTGAGTTGCTTACCCTGTGCCTCTGGGACAGGGGAGTTAGTCAGTTACCAGCCACAGTTGTCTCAAAAATACTTGCTGTGAAATCCAACCATTAGCATATGAGATGTGGACATATGCTAATTTTGTTTACTGGGGACTACTTACTGTATTTCAGATAGAAGTCAGATACCATATTTCATCAATAACTCAAGAACTTCAGCCACATCAGGCTAGTGTTCATAAAAATGAAGCTATTTCTGGACACATAAGCAACATGATTTTTCTTCCCCTGCAGACTTCTGGTGATCAACCAAGTTACTCTTGTAATTACCATCATTATCATTGTTCACCCATTCATGAATCAGTTCCCTTCCTCCAATTTGGCTTTCTTTCATTATCCCAGGAATTATTCTTAATCCTAGTTGTCTCCTTGAAACTACACTTCCCTGTCCTGCACTCTTATTTCTTGGCTTTCTTTGGGCTCTTGCTTGCTGTATATAGTTTCACTTCAACAGCACATACACCTTGTTTTACTGCTAATCTCCTCTGGATAGATTTCTCTGCAGGTGTTAAATTCCTATCGAAGCTTCATTTGTTTTCTGTTGTAAAGAAACAATGCAAGGCTTCTAGAATGCCAAAAATCTGCTTTGTTTCTCAGGTACAGCACTTGTTACTGAGTCAGAATTAAAACAAAAAAACTTCAGCAATATCCACAAATTTCAATGATGTAATTCTATAGTACCTGTAGAATCAGTTATCTGCTGGTTTTTTTAATAAAGTTACTGCTAACAAAAATTAGTATTAAGGACACTAATGACAAAATATGTGTGACATTTCAATTAAAAAATTAGAAAACTGAAAAAAAAGTACTTATGTCCAAGTGAAATAGTGAACTGTTGGTTTAAGGAAGTAAAAAGATATTTCAATGACCACAGTGTAAATTTACACAGGATGTTCTTACATGAATTAACTTTACTTTCAAGCATGACTTCTGATTGACACTACTACACCATGGGTAAACCATAGTTAAAAAAAACAAACAAAACAACAACTTTAAAAACTTTAAAAAACCACTCCAGTAGAATAGTTAAAAAAAAAACCCTTTTGCCCATCCTGTAGTCAGTCACTCATTAATTGTTTGAACAACACCAAAACATTAATTTTAAATGCAACCAAATAACAAGGAACATTAACTGAAGATTGGTAATACTGCTATTCATAAATAGACTTACAAACAGTTTAATGACCTTTGCAGAGAACATTCACTAGCTGCATACCATCAGCTATCCATGTCTGTTGGCGTTTTTTTGCTGGTTTTTGTTGGGGTTTTTTATTATTTGTTTTTAATTAGATTATGCTTGAAGTAAAATGCATATATAGAAATGAGTTACTGTTTGTTTTTTTCCCTCTACTAAGTCATGTAACCAGGTAATAACTTAGTAAAATTAAAATTAAAAACCCACAGAGAAAAGAATCACTATACCTCTGATGAGGAAAAAATAAAATAGTTGGGAGACGGTCTGTCATGAATTCCCATGGAAGATCATTTCGAGTGGTATCAATTCTGTTAAGAAAAGACACACTGATGAAGATACCAGGTAAATGAACAATCCTTTTTTCTAGTAAAACACCATTTTAGGGACTGAGAAGAAGGAAACACAAGTATCTGAAATTGTGTCTAAATGTGTTGTGTCAAAAATATGTTGTGCAGAAATATGAAAATATGTCAGCAGAAGTAATTACTCATATCCATTATGATTAATCTCAGTTTAAAAAGGATCTGTAGGATTTTTTTTTTCTAGAAAACTAGGTACAGTATTCCACTCAGCAAGTAAATTGCACAGTCACTTTTGTACACATCTTCATGACATACACACCCTTCCTTCTCCGGAACAGACTGCCTATCAGTTTCAGTGCTGTAAATGAATTTTTTTCTATTCATTGATTTGTTCCTCAAGTACAACTCTGTATTTTCTCATGTAGTTTTGTGACTGAATTGCTTTGCTTCTTCCGAAGAAAAGCACATTGTTCAAGGCACAATTTTATCTCAAGTTCTATGCAGAAAAGGACTCAATACTTCATGAATTAAACAAACAGCTGTTAAATTGCTTACTATGATTTCCTTTGTTTTTTTTTTTCCCTCTGTTTTTCATCTTCCCCCATTCCCAGTGGGGATAGAGGGGTCAAGTGAGCAAGTGGTTGTGTGCTGCTTAGCTGCCCACCAGGGTTAAGCCACAAGAAAATGTATTTTGCTCATCTCAGTTTCTCAAATGGAGTACTACAGGATACAAATTACCAGACAGAAGGGTAAAAATTAATTTCTGCTGATGTTCTATTGATTCACTTTCTAAAATTAGGCAGCTTCAAGATTAATTCCTCTGTTTAAAAGAGTAATTTTAATTAATATAAGTAACTACTTCAGTGCAATTGAAAACCACCAAATTTATACTGAGGAAAACAAAATTAGGCAGAGAAGTGAATCAGATGGCATTCACAGCTACTACTGGAAGACTGTAAAGAGAAAAAAAAGTAATTATTTTCTAAACTGATGAACCTGATGAACTTAAATTATTCTAGAGAGATAACATTAGAATCTTTTTTACCTTGCCACAGTGAAATTATCTGGAGGCAAAAGCCGAGCAAGTTGAATAAAGATGTGATTAAGAGAAGCACAGAATCCACACCACTGTGCATAATAGAGCAGCAAGACATTCTGGAAAATGAAAAGGAGAAGAGTTTGATTATCTGTTGCACTGAATCTACAGTAAAGGAGGACTAGTCTACAACATTTAAAACCTGGAACCCTTAAAATGTGAAAGTAGATCCTAATGTTATTCAACTATTACAAGCTATTTACTGTTACCCTCTGTCTCTTTTTAAAAAATTAAGAAGATCTGTATTTAAAACACACAGGAAAAAAACGACACATCCTCTACCCAAAAAAGCAACCCCCCAAAAATCCAACAAACCTTGAACTGTGGCAGAAACCTGTCAGCTTATCAGTTCCACTGACTTTTTGTTTCTTGTAACGCCAGATGTTCTTTTGAAGATACACTTAAATCACATTATTCCAAACAGACTTTTTAAAAAAGAAACCTTTCCATTTATTACACGATGTTACCAATAACTTGGGCACAATAATGTAAAAAATTAATGAGACCCCCACCCCTCAAAAGTCAGAAAAATGATTTGCAATAAACTTTTGATGATGTGTATGTACCTTTTCACTTAAAAACACAGTATCATGAAAGGTATTACTCGTCACTTCAGTTATTACATGCTGTTGATGAAAATGGATTGAAGGGTCATCAACAAGATGCCTTTTCAAGGGACTGTAGAGAATGCTGAAATTTTTTATGAAGTTCTCTGAAATTAAATTGATACATAAGGTTATTTCTTTTTTTTGGTCAGGTTTTACTTTGTCATTCAGAAGAATAAAAATATAATATTAAAAACACTAAAAAATAATTCCTTGATCAAACAGAAGTATCTTGTGCTGGCATTTCCAGTCCAAAACCCAGATGCAAGTTAACACTGGTATGTTTATACAAACATACAAAATAACAGATCAGGAAGTTTATCTCCGAAATGCAAACAGAGTACATTTAATTTTATATTTACTATTCAGCCTTTTTTTTTTTTCTTTTTAGATCTTAAGATTTGTAATATCTATGCATGATAAAGTAATAACTGAAAGGAGGGGCCAATTAGAAGCCATAAACCTGAATTTTTAGAAACCATCTGTAAAAACTGAAAACTTAATTGTTAATTGTATAAAAAACCAAACATGAATCACAGTGACTCCTTTACAAAATATGTGGAAGGAAAAATATTTCCAGAAGTTCAGGTATTAAAATACTGAGTGTTACTCAGCAGAGAAACCCTCACCGTGCTCAGGAAATCCCGTGACGTGAAAGAAGTATAAGACAGAAAGTACTGGGAGCAGAAAAGGGAAGGAAATGTGTTATCTCCTCACTCTGATCTTAATTTTTCCTTTTCTGACCATCCTTTTATGGTCACAGGGCTTTTTGTTTCCAGAGTGTTTTTCTGGATGGTTGGGATGGAGGCAGGGTACAGGACTGGATGGGATCTTTAATAAGAACATGGCTATTTGTTCTACATTGTACATACTTTTGTAGTTAGAGATTTATGGCACAAAAGGAAATGTAATTAATGCTAGAAGAATTACATTGACATACCTTCTTGAACAATTTACTTTAATACTGCATTCAGCAGAATCTACTTGCATATTTACTACTTACACTGCTAACACTAAAACCCCTGCATTTTCTGAAGGTGGAGAACAGGTAAATGCATGTGGTTAGGCATGTTATCCACGTCCATGTGAATCAATCAGAACTGCAATTGTTGGGTTGGCTGGGTTTTGGTATTTTTTTTCTCTCCTCAAATTCAGCTAATTTAAAACTATTTGTAAGTTGGTTTCCAATGACAAGATGAAGGGCTAGTCTCTACTGGTCAGAGGGTAGTTATCTGATGAAATTCTGGGATATTTTAATACACAGAATAGCTGAAAAGACACCAACACCATTAATATACAACATCTTTTGTAATATCAAATGTGTTGGATGCATAGATATTAATTAGTAAATTAGTTTAGATTTTACAAATTCCTTCAATGCATTGGGTAGTCAAGATCCACACATTTTAATGTTTACTTCCTTTAAAGTAAATTATTTTTGGCTTATGAAACATAGTTCTTTCATCACTTAGAATACACTTCTACTGCTTGGTTAACTACTAAATAAATTAGAACAGAATAAACTGTGATTCACAATGTTGAATATAGTCTCACTTTTCATTATGGCATTAAGTTTTCCATTCATGAGCTTACTTGCAAACTTAATCTCCTTATTTCAAACATTTGTACAGTGGATACCATACCCAGGGTAGATCTAACAAGTGACTGATTCTGATCCAGGACATAGTGCACTTCTTCTTTCAGGTCAACAATGGTAGCAAATTCCTTAAGATGAGTAGATCTTGTTGCTCCGAGTCTCTCTGCATATATCCAAAAAAGGTTTGAATCCAGTAGATAGAGATTCAAGGTTTTGTTGGTCCTGCAGCTCAGACCAGTAATATTAGTGCTACTAATATGAAGGTCAGGAATAAAACAATTCCTATCCTCAATGTGAGGAATAGAATGCTGGGTGTTATCTTTCTTCCCATGGGAAGAAAATGCTACTTTGGGGGTCTGAAAGATGGTCTTCTCAGAACTGATGAAACTTAAAAAACGCCTGTTCACTGTCCTGCAACATGCAGTGTAATAGCTAAATGGACTATAGAAACTTAGGAAATTGCTGCATTCTATGGTACTTGATATAACTTGAAAAAAGGTATGTTCCTGGAGGTAGAAAGAGTCCAAAGCTGCTTCTATCTCTAAAAAGTTACAGTGTGGCACATGGACTTTATTTGGTTTGACACCAAGTGTCTGGTTAATGCAAAGCTCACAGACATTGTGAGTTCTAGATATTGAATGCCACTGTGGAAGCACCACTGTGTTACAGCATGGGTACTTGGTTATTGAAAATGTTTCTGGCAATTTCATATGTGCATCTGGTACAAAGGAATCAAAAGCTGGTGAATCAGTGTCTCCTAAGTGTTGAGATTCTGGCTCAGCTGCCTGGCTTTTATTACAGTTGTGGTATTCCAAGGCCACTTTGGTAATCTACAAGGGAAAGGGAGAAGAAACAGAAAGAAAAAGAGGCAAGATTAACAAGATTTTACATAATAATTGAATGTACAGAAGAACAAAAAGCCACTTAAATTCTGTTACACTGATCTCAAGGTCCTCTTTGCATCATATTTATTATCACAGTGCAGTAACACTACGCATTAAGGTTAAATCCCACTACACAACTCATTAAACAGTATAGGTTCCTGAATTTCCCTTATTTTCTAGTACAAGGCGAAAATCCATGAAAGCATTCTCATATTAAGAGGGAACAGAGATTTTTTCAGGTATAGGTGGTACACGTATTTTTTTAACATTAACTAACAGTACTGAAGCAATGACAGGCTCTCCCAAGCATGGGCATATAGTTATAATCAATCCTGCCGGTGTACTTTGCAGACAGTAATGTGTGACTTACTAGAAGAAGGAAGAAAAAAAGGAAAAAAACAGAAAAAGTCTGCCCCCCAGAGCAAACATTCTTGTGCTGAATCACCATCTTATTTTTCACAATGAAGGGGAAACTAGCAGTGAAAAAAGCATGTGTATGGACCATAGAAGGAATTCTCTTTCAAGGAGGTACATAACAGAACATAAAAGAAAGGAAAGAGGAAGTCTCTCTTCATCCTCATCTATCACATTAAACAGAATCAAAATACAGAACATACACAGATTTCTTACACAAGAACACTTAGAAAGGAATCCTAATTATCAAAGGGATGTTGAAGTGTGACATCTGGAGGGGTGCTGTGTCACAGGACCACCAGTATTAACATGTGGTCTACAGCAAGAGTTTGTTACAATCTTTAGGAATTCCTTGTTAGATGTTTTCATCCTGAAAACACTCAATTAAATACCTAGAAGAAACTAGACCCCTCCTACTATAATCTAGCCCAAAGATTTTAACTACCTTCACAGCGAATTATGAGAACAAATTCTGAACAAAAAATTATCTGCAATAAGAAATCTCATTTCAGTGAACTACTATCAGAAAAAAAAGAATTGCTCTATGGGCTTTCAACATACAACTCGACAGCCTTGTTCTTTGCAACTGCCTTAACGCCAAGTGCTTTCATTGCCTCATGAAACCCACAGGATGCCTGCAATAAACATCTCTTTGATTAAACAAGTTGCATAATATCTCTCTATCAAAGTGAAGATATACAAGATCCAGCATAAGGGAGTTGTGATAATGGCTTGAAAAATGTATTTTTAAAAACAACTTAATAGTTGGAATGGTGAAATATGTCAGAACTAAGCTCAGAACCCTGACTAGAGTTCTCAAGTTCTAGTATTTTTGAAGTAAAAAAAATAAATTACTGCACTTACTTCATCTAAAAGAGGATGCATTTCTGCTAAGGGATTGTAAGGTATAAATATGAGGAGTGCTGGTCCTTTCTTCAGCTCATTGTTCAGAAGAAGGCTTTTTCCACCATGTGGTCTCAGCCAGCGGATCAGCACCTCTCTATTTTCTAGAGCCCACTTGCAAATGTTCTCAGCAGTATAGTTCATGATGTCATTTGGATAGAACTTGAAGGGAGAAAAAAGAAATATTATTTGTCCTCACTTGGTTTCGTAATGAATGCAGTTGTCAAATACAGGAAGCTTCATTACTGTAATGCCTAATATTCTCTATACATTTAGCAATTCATATACCCTTTCTTTCCCTTTGGGAAATATTTCCAAATGTTCATCAGATCACAGTAACACACATAATCTTTCAGGCAAAAAGTATTCTACTAGGTAAATGCCTCTTTTCTTTTACTACACCTTTATAGTCTTTTTTTTCTTACTTGTATAACTTTTTTAATAAGTGAAAAAATTCAGTCTTTTAAGTTGGTATCCTCACATATCTTGATAGCCCACATATTAGAAAATTTTTTCCTACCACTCATTCATCATAATAACTTATTTTAAAGTAGTCTTTTAAGACACCAACATAAAACTGCATTTAAATCTGGTATTTCTTATTACTGAATATGGAGAAAAGAAATGCATAACAAAAAGTGCTCGTTGCTTCTAGGGTCATTTTAATAAATTAAGGCAAGTTAATCATAAATCATTTGCACAAAAAAATAGCTTTACATGTTTACCAGTAATGTAAAAAAATTCCCATTGTCCCTTGTCTCAATTGAATAAAATACACATTACAATATTTCACAAAATTTCCACTCATTGTAGCAGTGTGGATAGATAAGGTCTTTAGGCCAAACAGCAAACCTGATAGCTACTACTTTTGGTCCTAGTCTTCTACAAAAACAAGGCACATAGATTTTGTAGAGAGATGGCAGGAGCAGTGGAAACTTGGATTTCAGTTTAAAGGTATTACATTATATTGGTTAGAAAAAATAATGCATATTAATTTAATTGAAAATTTATAATAACTTGGCCACTTTGTCCATATCCTCATTCAAGCGGCCTTCTATTTCTGACCCACTGAAAAGAGAGACCTTTTCCTATAGTCTTTGTGTAGTCATTTTTGAGGTGCTTGAGCTTTGGGGATTTGTTTGAATAGAGATGGTCAGCTTGGGTCTTAGCTATTGCTTACAACAGCTCCTGACTGGTAGAATGAAATGGGCATTATTGTACAAAAATACTGTTCTTAAAGATCCTGTATGCTAAAGCTCTGCGAAACACTTCTTCATG
This sequence comes from Calypte anna, assembly GCF_003957555.1. Lineage (NCBI taxonomy): Eukaryota > Metazoa > Chordata > Aves > Apodiformes > Trochilidae > Calypte > Calypte anna. The sequence continues at coordinate 8,638,724 of NC_044260.1, forward strand.
GTCTGCTACGACAGAAATTCAAGCTCCATGTACTTCCTCAGAGTCATTAAAACATAATTACAATACTCACCAGAGATGTGTTGACATGTCTGTGCAAATACACACTGCCTGAATGCACCAGTGAGACCTCCTCTGCAACACGTTTATCTGTGATCACTCCAAAGCGTATTGTTCCAAGGTAATCTGAAAGGGCCAATTTTCAGTTTTTAAACACAATCATACATTCAAATTCTCACCTAAAAGCCTTGGAAAAACACCCTCAGACCAAAACACAGAACATGGCTATGCAAAGACACAGAAATTTTAATGAATAGCAACTGCCAATATTGCTGATTAAGCAAGATACAAGAAAAGATGACAAGAGCAGGCAAACGTGCTCCACATCTTGCACTCAAGCTACAGAGAACTTGAACCTGAATTGTCCAATTCCTCAATTTGTTTATTAAATATAGAATGTGGTACAGATGCACCTTGCTATGTGTTAGGGCATCTCAAAAGCCAAGATGAGATACACTTACAAGGAAAAGGTAAGAAATTAACTGTTTACATGAGGTACGTTTACAGTAAGTATTTATTACAGTATTTCTATATTTATAATACATACAAACAAGGATAGAATGCTTCCCATCTTTACATTGCAAAAAACTATCCCAACATATCAATGGGGACATTACAGAAGAAAATACAGGAGAACAGGCTCTATTATACAGCAAGTCAGTGGCACAGTAAAAATCAGAATAATGATACCAATTTCTTTCATTTGCTGTCATGAAGAAATGGCTTGAAATGTGCCAATCTTAACTTTCTTGAAGTTCTACTCAGAATTTATGACACCCCCCCAAATGTATTAATCATATACAAAGTTTGCATACTTATATGCAAGAGTTTTTTTATTTTAGATCATTAATGGAAAACAACAGGAAGATAATGCTGGTCTGATCCAAAACACTGCACAAGACAAATACTCTTGGATTCAACTTGAGTAAGTGCTTGTCTGATTATAACTCTAGATGAGCTGCAGATACACATTTAGGTTTTTGATGGAACTGTATCTTAAAATACCCTTGATAGTGGCCTATCATATACTTTAGTCCATGATAGCTGATGATATAATAAACCTTTTATGTCAGGAATCTTCACATAGTAATAAAAGACAGCCTCATAATTAGATTGACATCCAGAAACACTCAAAAGGGAGTAATTCTCAAATTACTAAATATTGGAAAGAGCTACTGAAGCTCAAACACGACTCATTCACAGATGCCTTAACTTAAAAAAAAAATGAAGTTTTTACCTTTCTTCAGTGAATGTAATGCTGATGTGAAGAATGTTAAATAACCAGGTGGTTGAGGTGAAGCATTGAACTCAAAATATCCTAAAACTCCAGGCTGAAATAATAAGAATTAGAGTTAGATAAGCTATTTTCAAGTACAAATTTATGGGGCACAACAATTATTAGCCTACAGTAAAACACAGAAGATTTTAAAGTTACAACAGTGTTTTCAGAAAAAGTCACTTTATGCTGCAAGAAAAAATTTAATATTTAAAAATTGAATGGAAATAAGTTTTAAAGTTGTCATTCAAAAGCTATGTATGAGAGGGATCTTACAGCTGAAGAGGCATAAGCTTCAACCCACATATTTCCTATGTTAGCTACTGAAGCTCACTAAAACTAGTATTTGCTTTACAACTATTCTGTGTCAGTTCCAGCACAACCACAACTATGACTTCTTTTAGAACAGGAATATCAAATGTGATTTTTTCAGAGTATAAACAAGTTAAATTGTAATATTTCAATTGTTCACTATGTTGCACATGTTTAACAGCTACATATGAATTCATAAATTTCATGCCTGAATACTTTAATTGCTATGCCAATTTATCATCCTATCATTAAGCTATCAAGCATTGTAAACTCTTTCAGTAGATCCTGAAGGAGTCAATGAGAGACCAGCTGCAAAAAACTCCAATGAGAGCTCCCCACATCCTACCTGCATATCCAGAGACTTCTTCAAATAACCAAAGGGACAAGACTTAAATTTAAAAGGCTCCTCTCTAAATAGGCTGATTGATTTTATCAGGTATGAAGCCTGAATGGCTTCAAATTAAATGCAGGAAAAGCATCTGTGAGAAGCTGATTTCTCTTGTTCCAAAATTTCAATTAAATTTTGGTTTTAAATTTTGCAAAATATAATCCACTAAAAATTAGTATTAATTATGGTTTGTAATGCATCACTCAAATTGCCTCAACAAACCTTCAGGACAGAAAAAGTGCTGGAATTTGGTTATTCTCTGTTATTTGTTTCCCAATTCCAACATTAAATAAAGAAAGAGCATTTGACACAGAAAGCAAGAGCACTCTAGGGATTTGTGGAACAAAAGATTCTAGACTCACTGATCACCCATTTGTGTGGCAAATATATTCCTATACAAGTATTATCATTTGGTATTTTGGAGGCTGCTTTATTTTTTGTTTAATTATATATATACATTTTTATATTTCTTTTTAAAACACAAGCATATATATTTACCTGTTACAGACAGTAGTGACACTAATTCAGTTATTTATACCAGCCACATGAATTGCACTAATTCAGTCTGAATTAGTGATTTCTGGACGTTTACCACCAACACTGTTCATTCCAACTAAAATCCTGCTGCTTTTAGGCAGGAACTATATTTCATGAATGAATGCTAAAAGCATAATCTTGTTCATAAAGATTCCTTCAAGAAAATATTAATTAAAAAAAAGGGATACAAGCACTTAGTGAAATTTCTACAATTACAATTGTTAAGAAGAAAATAAATATAAATAAAATACAAGGAAAAAATACAGAAGTGTAATAGCACTCATACTTTTTTATGAGCAATAAACAGGTTAGTATCCAGTGTTCATCTTTTTCTTTCTAGATCTAGTCAGATCTACAAATACTTACGAAGTTATTTAAAAAGGTAATGTTCTGATACTGACTGCCAGTTCCATTGTACACTAATAGCAGCTTAAGTCTTCCAGATTGTGAAGAATAAGATGTTTCTGTGAGACATTTTGGAAAACACTGTAGTGGGAGAATATATAATAAAGCTATATGCCTAATGAGTAATCTGGTTAATTTATGTCCTTTTAATTATCACCCCAGAAGAGTTGGGGATTACAACTCCTGTTGTAATTACTGTGCTACAGGCTGCAATTATACATATGATCGAAGTGTCTAAAATTATATATTTCTTCTCAAGTACCATGCAAGCTTTCCTGTTTTGTCAGAGCAAAGAGATTCTCTTTCTAATAGCAACTATTCTGTTCATTTTAACAAAACTGAACACTTCCAAGTGCTAGCAACAAACAAAGAATCTTACTCAATACAACTGAGATTCAAACCTTACAGAAAATATCTCAATGTAAACAAGAAATTACTAGCTCTGAATACAGACATCCTAAGAGGAGTCTGATGGCAGCAACTCCCACTTCCTTTCATGCAAGAACCTCTAAAGCTGGTATAGCAACAGTTACCCACAATTTATGTGGGTATCTACCTACAAGATGTTACTGATGATCAGCTGCTTTCAGGCAATCATCTGTGTGGAGCTATGGATAACCACCTTCAGGTAGGCAGTTAGGGATCAACTGAACAGGATATGATTTGATGCTATATAGAGCGGGAAGATAAAATGGCATGTGACATAGGGGTAAAGACACCACATTAGGACTGTTGGCCTTGATACAGTAGTGCTTACTGGAGCTTTTCTTTGCAACAATTTTCAGCACCTGTCTCATATTGACTGTCTGTCAGGAGACAAACTTGAGAATGTCAATAGTGAAGAGTCATTAGTACTATCTCCTAATGTAACTCACATGAAAATACAAATTCATTAATTGCAGCATAGCCTACTTCTCTCTAGGCCTCTACACCAAAGGAACAGAAAGTGATGTGTGATGTCAATGAAATCAAATAACAGACTTGACAAAACTCCTGACAATTATAGAAAAACATCTTCATAGAATTAACAGAGATCTTCAGGTGAGTAATTTTTACTGGAGAACAGCCAGCATGGTCTTATTAATGAATCATGCCTCAAGCCTACCACAATGCTTCAAAGAAATAAGCAAGCATGTATATGACTGATCTACTCAGTATATCATAATCTAGTTCCCCAAAGGCCTACAAGAAGCTACCAAAAACAATGGAAGACATTAAAGTGATTAACTTTTTCAGTCAAAGCCAGCCAGCCAGGATGTGTACTGAATCTCAGATAGTTCGACATTTTCTACCAACACTTTCAAAAGGGAAGAGAAGGGTGAGGAACAAATTTGCAAAGGTTACTGGGAATCATCAAAACTACAGCTGATTCAGAGGAGTTGCAGAAAATATTAAATGACTAGCTGGTGAAAGAGCTCTGAAAGTGTGAAATATAGGGGATGGAGAGGAAAAAACCACACAGCTACTGATTAGCTTTTACAATTAAATAAACTTTCACTGCTCAGTTAATTAATTTCTCTTTCAATTTGTTTGTTTATTTTTATGTTTTAGCTATAGTTCATTAAGACAAGGGAGGTGATTTTTTTTTCAGAACCTCAAACTTGTGCAAGCAGACAATTCCCGCCTCATTTTATCTGTAAAGACAGGAAAGAAAATAGCAAGAGGAAAGGAATGTGTTATCTCTGGGGAGCAGAAAAACCAATATTACATACTATTACTGCTATACTGTAGAAATGCAAAGAAGAAACTGTTGCTTTATACTGGATTAAATTTACAAGTAAAATATGTCAACAACACGGTATTCAGAACTGAAAGCAAATTCTCACATCATCATTTAACAAAGGCACCACAGCACCCCTTCAAAAGAGAGCAAGCTAGTAAATTAGATGCACTTCTGGGTCAGTCACTGCACAGTTGGTTAATGCTCAGGAAGCATTTCTACACAGAGTAAAGAAGACAACTGACACAGTGTTAAGACACATGGCAGCTACTTCCCAGAGAGACCAACTCCTTCCTTACCTCTCCCAAAGCCAGAAAATTATGAGCTCCTTCGGCACATTTCATTTTCATAAGTGAATGAAGCTTTCTGTCTAACTACAGGCACTGCATGTTTTCTTCCTCTGTGCCACAGAAGGATGAGCCCATTTCTAGTAGCTGGGTTGGTCAGATAAGAAATGAGGCAATGCCAGCTTGGATTAAAACGAAACTGTTATATCTCTACAGTTAAGAAAACGAAAGTTTGATCGTGGGTACTTACAGGAACTATGTACTATGTTAGGAACTGCTGTACTGTACTGATGTACTGATGTAACTTGTATCTTCCTATACATTCCAAGATTTTAACTGCTTTCCAAAGGCGATTTTTTCCTTGCCCTCAAAAAATACTCATCCTTATCCAGTTCCAGTTTTGCATTACTATCATTCCACTACCACAAAAAACCCCCACAGAAAACACAGAATTTTAGCTTTTGAGTCGACAACCAGAATTTTTTTCACGAGGTTTGAGCGCCCTCTTGTGCTAGCTACGCAGCATCTCACGATAGTCACGATTTAGTTGCAGGATGGACAGAACACCGCGAAACACAAACCTGCTTAACACCACATTTAGCTGGATTCTGTTCATCATTATTTCTCAGAAATAAACACATTCTAATTAATATAAACCCACTAGATGTCAGTACCTCTTGGTTTGATTCAACTTTTAAAAAATGTTTTGGATACTTATCTCAGTACCTTTACACAACTTCCTGGTTGAGGCACTCTAACACGTTTAGTGAGTTTCAATTCAATTCAGACTGGATAAAGCTCCCGGTTTTCTATACTAGGTACTTTTTCCAGTCAAAGGTTGCCTACTGGAATCTGAATACAAGACTAAAGCACCAAAAGCTTCACTGATTAGATGGAAAAGGACAACTATGGATTATGAAGTCCTGGTTATCAGAAAACTGTCAGGCAACAACAAAATGACCTTGAAACAAGAGTGCAGCTTTCCTTTAAGTGTGAAAACATATCCTGAGCCACCTTGCAAATCAACCACTCATCTAATAAAGTACTGATCTACTGCATACTCCAGATTATACATAGAGTATATCCTTGGATTCTATCTGTTGTTCTGAAACAGATCAAGAAGGATGGGAAGTGAGCGACAGGCACCTGCTCTGTGACCTCCTGTTTCCTTAATATGTGAGACCTTCATACAAAAGTACAGAGAAACAAGGAACAGAATGGGCCCTGCCTAAGTGCAGACTGGGGATCAGCTACAAAGGTTCTTTTCAACCAAAATTTTCTAGTCAAAAGTAAATACCCCTCACATCAGTTTGCAGAACCCATTCCCTAGGAGCACAAAGGACTGAAAATTAGATACTGATGTGACAAGTTTTTCAGAAAATATTTTGAGCTTCAATTAATTAGCTTTACAATAAAGAAATCAAAAAACCTGATCCCAGCAGACAGTGGTCAGAATGCCCAATGACCTACCCTTTACTGTCTTATCTTCCTTCCCTCCTGCTAAAAAATAACATTTTTAACAAAGATCAAAAATCAAAGGAAGACACTAGGCAAGGCTCTCAAAACAGCAATTGATTTCTGCATTGTATGCACTTCCAGTATCTTACTGAAACTTTTTCACTTTTTAAACACAGGAGTCACCTCCTGAATTATATCTTCTATGAAAGTTCCTCAACTTTCATGGAAAACATAAGAAAATGTTCCTATCAAGAGCAGGCAAACGTATCAACATCAGACAAAGACACACAGCTTGCTATCCCTGACTCAGTCCCCACCTTAAACATTGGAAAATGAAACCCATTAATAGCTCCTGAGGGATAAACTGAAGCGTGAACATAAGCATAACACCTACCCATGGTAAGTACCACTTAACAGCACAGGTCCTGCTCCATCCTGCAGTACAAGCAGCCATTAGAACATGCACTGAGTCAGAGAGGAATTCAGTTTCATTTTGAAACAGTGAGAAGCCCTTGGCATGTTCTGGCCACTACTACTGCATCAATTTGTTGGTTAAGTTTTCCATTCTGCTCCAATAGTTCATGGTTTAGTAAGATGATTGTACTTCTCTTATTGTGCACTACAGAAATTAACAATTCCAAAGCATTATAAATGGTTCTTTTGTAAGAGCATTTTGTTTATTTTGAAGTTACTAATCCACTAGTATTGCTATCAATCTTGGTGCCTCTGAACACAAACAGACCAAAAATTAATAAAACACAACGCACCGGTAGATTAAAATAATGAAGTTATAGTATACAAACTGATTAGAGACATTATTTCAACCAATTTAACATTTGCTTTTAGTTAACAGACTTATCTTATTAGAAAGGTTTAATATTCCTTGAAAAAATAAAGCAATTATTAGATATATCAAATGCCTTCCCAACTTAGTTTGCAAGATTTTTGCAAAAATATTTCTCCTTTCTTGTGCATATGTAACTTTTTGTTGAGGTAACAATTTTTTTGTCTGTACGTACTAAATTACTGTAAACTAAGAGAATCACTACATCATAAGAGTCAGTAAACAACATTATGAATTTGCCATTTAATATTTTTATGATTTTAATAAATTTACAGGGCATTGATTTCAGGGTCCTGGAAATAAACTAGTACTTTGGAGCAGATCAAATTTAATTGTGAAACAAGTCAAACTCTTTCTGAACCACAGTGGTAAAGCTAGAGAAGAGAGATAAGTACCTCATAATTTGAGAGGAAATCTAGTAATTTTGATCGAGACGAGATGTAGAGTAGTGGTGTCATCACCCGGCGAACAAACTTTTCAATATAAACAGCACTCATAGGGCCTTTGTATTCAATTGGTCCAAAACTAGTACCAAAAAAAATAATAAAACATTAAGACTTAAATTAACAGTAGAGGGAGTCCCTCCTTGGGGTGGCAGAGATAGGAGTAACATAGAAAGCATGCTCAAGTCTCTAGGGAGTTGCTCTCTGTGTTAATTAACAGTGGATTCTGTAAGTGAGAGGAGTTGTGTTACCACACTTGAAGTGCAATGCAGAAAGTACCTATGGGTAGGTCCAGCATGTTGGTGGGGGCACAGGGATGGAGACCACCTTTCAATCCCATTAAATAAACTGGCAAAATGCAGGTATGAATTACATGACCATATATAAATTTCTGCTTTTTCTGAAGTAAATATATGTGACTTAAAAATGCAGATCTAAAAAATGTCACTATTTTCACTTGACTTTTTATAACCTTTAGAAAGTTCAAACAGTACGAATCTGAAAAGATGCATTTTTTTTACTAACACTTTTACAAGTAGCACTCAGGAAAGCTGGGACAAATTCAGCCACCCTGCTGAAGAATAGACTCAGTGAGCCTACAGTTTCTCCCCCAGCCATCTGAAGAAACAGCTCACATCACAGTCAGTACTCTACAATTTCCAGAGCTTCTCCTTCAGCCTCCTGAAATCCTGAATATGCTTTATTATCACTAGGGTTGGACAAAGCATCACAGTCCAAAATTATATCAAACACAAAAAGCATGAGGAATTAGTCCATTTGCAGTGAAGAATTAATGTGATGCATTTTTAATAAAGCTTATACACAGACACTCTGAAAAATATCAAACTCACACTGAGATACCTATATTCAGATGCTCTGAAATGGTCTTCTAGAGCCCACTATGTTATTCCACATCCCAGGCTGGTTTCTTATGAACCTTTTTTAACAGCAACATACACTGCTTCAATGTGTCACATGCCCAGCACACAACATCTGAGGTTTAGTATCTCAGGCGCGAGGGATACATTCCCCTTTGGGGTATCAAAACCCATCAATCTTGTTGCAGCTCTGTTTAAGGTTACTGATAATACCCAAGTGTACCCATTTATGTATTGTAATTTCAGGATCAAGTAAGTTTAAGTCAATGTATATCCAAGTGGGGTTTTTTTATGAGGGTTTCAGTTATGGCAGTGCCATCTTGTGTCTTTTCCAAGTTCAGCTGACAAAGATCAGGACTGTTCCTCCTCAATACATAAATCCCCCCAAAAACCAAAATAAGCCTCTGTAATGGAAGAGAGTTGCAGTTCAAGACTAGAGTACACAAGTAAAATGGAAGCATCTGGCTCTTTTGTACCTAGCATCAGAAAATGTTTTCTTACCTTCTGTTCCACACAAAGGAAGAAAAAAAAAAAAAGACCATACATACAAATACTAAAAAATAAGTGAGATTGTATAAAATTTTACACAATGATACCTCAACATCAAGAGCATAAAAAAGTGAGTAACCAGTTCAAATTTAGAACTTTCAGTACATAGTGCCATTTAAGTATGTACTTAAATTTCACTAACTTTAATAGTCCTTAAGTACATACTTCACTGCTGTCACAAATAGGGACCACTTGATATAATCCATCTACAGAGCAAGCAGACAGATGAAAATAATATATAGACCTGAATTCTTCGCTCTTCATTAGGCAGAGAACTTCCAGGAGACACATATGGAAAAGAAAAATTCCTTAAGGATGACAGACTGCGCAGCACACCATGTAACTGACTTTTACAGCCTTTGCAGACACCTAAGTAGCATAGAGGATGAGCTTCACAAAGAATGTCCTCCTCTAAAACTATTTATATAACAATAAATACAGCATTTCCAAAATTTTATACCATATCTCAATTTTGTAAAACAGTAATAAAGAATGCATTAAATCTTACCTTCTATGGTATAAGTGTATCACAGGAAAATAAAAGAAATGTTTCTGCTTCCTGCATTTCCCCTGGTTCCACCAGCAATTTACAGCCACAAACAGCACCTGCAAAGCAGGTAAAAATTCACATGTAACAAAGTTCATTAGTGTGACCTTCTTTACCTAACATGCATTTTTTCCAATCCATTCCTCCTGTCTTTTCAATTCAGTATGCCATAGCTGCTCCTCTTCATTCTATCACACAAGACTTTTTTTTTAATTATTATTAGGTTTTTTGTCATTTTGCTACAGCAATCCCTTCTGCCACTTTTCCTTCTAGTTTTTAAGCTTCTACTCTAAATCCTTTAAATTTATGAATTTCATCATAACCCACATTAATTACTTTTCCTGTAAAGTGGAACTCAGAAGGCAGAGATTTAGAACAGCTACAGCTGTGAAATGTTCAGAGGTAGCCAACTGCTAGAAAGCAGTGCTATGGCTGCAATCATACACCAGTGTCTCCAAGGATCCTCAAACTGGAAGCAAACTCCCTGTATTTTCTGTCTGAAGGAAGGTGAAAATACCAGAAAACCCTTTACAAGAAGAAACTTGGATAGCTCCTCACTAAGCAGAAATAACAGAGAGATGAGTAGGAATCACAGGCTTTCTCAACTCATTCTAACACCCTGTATGTTAAATTAAGACAGTTGCCTGATTTACCCTAAAATTTTAGCCCACAAAATCCTACTGGTTCCCATGGGATGCCATAAATTGACAGAAAGTACCATCAGCTTGGATATTAAAAAGCTATTGGGTAATTTTTGATATTTGAATCTTCTCTGAAGTTACCTGGTCTGACAATTTGCTGGCCACGTGTTCTATTTCTTCTCTTGCTGCAACTGACTGGCCACACCATGGTGCATAGAAAAAATAAAGCACAATTTCTGAATCCTGACGAAGGTGATCTGCATAGTCTAATTGTCCCCGAAAGAGATCAATCACTGGAGATCTTGTGGAGAAAAAATTCACAGGAAGCTTCGCTGGCATTGTTACATCTTTTGCTCGGCTGCAGGAACAAAATTAAGAGTGGTTATTGAGTAATTACAGAAGTGTGCCCAAAGCCCTAATTTTTAATCTTAGCAAAGGTCATGCAGTGACAAAACTTCAGAAATTGATGCAAATGACTACAACTTACATTATCTGAGTTAGTTTAATGAAATACCATAAAAATCTAAAGATGACCCTTAACAAGCTTTAGAGAGTCACACTGTGATACCATGCATTATATTTATGGGTATGTTAGCTCACACTCTTATTGCTGGTTGCTATAGAGCACAGAATTACCAGGAAGAGTGATTTCTTTGGATTTCTTCCCTGGCCTCATCCTCTTTTAACACTTGTACTTTAGGTAACAGCACCCTGATAAGAAAAGAGACACTGGTCATAAAGTTTTGTGATGTTTATATAAACAGACTATTATCCTGCTTTATGCTTTGCTTAAAAGCATACTATACTTCTTTTCTATTGTATTAGGGAAAAATATGTAAAAATGCATTACTTTATTTTACTGTTTTAGAGCAAACTGCCAGATGTTCAGGGTACATTTCCTCTTCAATGTAAGAATATCAACAAATGGACAGACTCAATTTAAAGAGATTTTGACAGATTAAGTTTCTTTAAAAAATTAGTTTGACCAGTAATACCAAGAACATAACCAACATTTTCTACCAAATAAACAATTAAACAATCCAGAGCTCAGCATTTCAGAAGTTCAGAAGTTGTAATGGCATCAACTGCAAGCGAATTATATCTTTTTTATGTTGTCTTAACTGCAGTATTTTCCACTAGTTATATTTACACAAGAGCAAGTCAGATTAAAAACTGGGCCATACCACTCCAATGCTCAATATTGCCACAATTCCTTACATGACTGGAAGTTTTAAGACTGTGCAAAAGTATTTTTACCTGATATTTGCTCCTTCTCAAATAACTATTTTAGTACTTGTGATAAACGTATTGAGCTATGAACAATGTGCAACTCTAACATTAATCAGCCTCTTAGCAACACTGCCACATTCTCCAGCTTTACAATCATCCTGGTTTATAAGTACCACCTTTCCTTTTACAATACTGACCAAAAAAACCACAGTTCTTCAGTCATTTCCAGGTTACTGAGCATACACTTAAGGCTCAACATTTAAGAATCACTGCCAGCGTATTTTGTAAGTTACTGAAATTGTTATTGGTACATTAAGAGACAATATTTCCTTCAAAATCTAGAATTTGAAAAATATTAACTTGCCCTTCATGTTTAGAATCCATTAATTCCACTACTCAACAATTACATTTTCACACAAATGACCAAAAATCTAGTTCCTTCTATGAAATTCTACCTTTGTGCCTTCCCTTCTCCCCAGGTCTATAATACAGCACCTCCTTCCCCAGCCCTTAAGTTCTTTTATCACTTCAGAAATAACATCTCTGACTCCCTCCCATTCCTGCATGCCACACTTAGCCCCACTGCCGAATTCTTGCCATGATTTCTCACTGCCAGCTGGAGAGGGGACAAACCTGATGTGCTGCTGCTGCAGTAACTCACATGTCAGCATGCACACTCTGATTAGCTGCTGAACACAAAACAAGGCAGGGAAGTGTTGATCTCACATTAACACATAACTTTTTCAGAGACACTAACTAGTATTTCTACTTTTTAACTAGTTTAATGGAAGTGGAGAACATGTGTATGTTTAAAATCTCTGCTTCTCTTACTGAATTAAACAAAGTGGACAACTGGTTCAAGAGTTACGGTGAGCAGGCAGATGGGTACAGAACACAACAGCATAAGCCATAAAAATAAAATGGGCTCCAGATTGCAAGAAAGTGTAAAACAAATTAATAGAAGTCCCATGACATTAATGAGTCAGGAACTACATGACTATCTTCAAACATGAAAAAGCACCAGTTATTAAAAAACAGCACAAAATAAATCATCTGCTACAAGCTCCTTAAGCTGATCTGCTCAGTAGTGTCTCTCTCTGCAATACCAAATACGTAACAGTACTTCTACATGACACACAGGTTTCCAAAGAGAACAGCATTCTGAACCCCTAAAAACCATGCAAGTATAAACTGAGGATTACATAATAAATTGTACAAACACAATAATCTGTGTAATGTAAATATAACATTGTTTATTATAACACTGTGCAATTTACCTGATGCACAGAGCCTATAAAAGCTTAAAATCACTTCATCAGAACAACCTGGTAATAAAGGAAAGTACATGCAAGTGCCTACAGGATCAGCCCCTTTGATTGCAAGATCCTTAGAGTGGGGTTGTCCCAGAACACATTTGCATAGTGCCAGCAATAATTCTGGTTTCAAACCACAGGCTTTTCATAAAAAAACATATTCCATGTTAGGTCAGGCTTCAGTTGGCTAATACTTGAGCCACTATGAACCTGCAATATGTTAGAGCCCACTAACATATTGCCTTGCAGTAAAGGAATATTTCATTTACATATTTTTTACCCATTGGTCTCAAAAGCTATGTGTTGTGAGCACAGTGGTAATAACTGCTCTGGTGCTGAAACTTTGCCTGCAATCCACACTGGTTAAGTGGTGAGAAACTATGTACTCTAGTCACACTTTAAAAAGTAGTTAGCCATCATCCAAACTGCACATGGAATTTTTACACTTGAATTTTCTGTTTCTCACAGCAACAGAACAAGGAACACTTTTCTGATATTACTTTGTCTGTATAACTATAATCTAAAAAGCCAAACCCCTTTAATCAAACTTCCCTATACAGAGTACAAAGTGGCAAGAAGCACACTGCAAGCACATTCCATCTGTGAGCTTTCAAACACAACCAAAGGAACATGCAGCTTTAAAGTAAAGGAGAGCAGAAAGAAAAAGGAAGCATGATTGCAAGTATATTAAAAAATAAAAATTGTAGTTTTTTTGTAATGGACAATAAAACAGGGAAGTGATAGTTCAGATATTATTTACCATATATTCTGTAATTTGGCAAGAGCTTTACATTTTGCAATCTACACTATCTGGCCACTGTGAGATAGGGATTGCTGGAACAGAGGCACTGCTGCTCCCAGAACAACTCACTCCTAGTCTGAAAATCCACCTGGATTCATATAATATGTCCTCTGTGAAGTGGTGAGAAAAGATTACCTCAGTATTTTTCAGAAGTGTTATCTGTCAAGGGCTTCTTGGAATAAAATCTGTCATATTCCACAGAACAGGGACATAATCAGATCCTTGTAGCCTCCTCCCATTCCCAAAATAAAATACCAAATACTGTACATGTCCTTAAATTAATACAGCATGACTTGAAGCACAGAACAGTCACCTTGACCTAAAACACACTCAAAACATCCAGATCCCAGTTTATGCTCCAGAAACACGCTGCCCACCTGCAGCACATGTACGTGGCTACCACCCCACCACTCGACTCTCCCAGCACTTCCCGCTACATCCTCCGATTCCACAGGACACCAGGCCCTCAGCAAACAGAGCCAGAGACTTTTGCAACGGAGGAAGTTCCAGCTCCCAAGAGAAGCACCACCAGCCTGGGGTGGAAATCACAAAGCATCTTTCTGTAGAAGCAGGCGTGGGTGATCGGGGGTGTCGACCCGAGCCAGAAGAGCCCCGTTTCCCCCTGCTTTGTACCCCCACGCCGATGCAGCCAGCTGAGCACCCTGAGAAAGGGCTTTCGGCCCTGTGCCCTCAGTCCTTCTCTGTCAACTTCAGGTACGAGTTATTCTCCGAAAATGAGGAAAGCCACCTTTCTCGACAAAGCGCCTGACTCTCGATGAACGTCTATGTGCCCTAAAAATGCTGTCGCTTCTCCACAATAATGCGGGGAACGGGGCCTCCCCCCTGCCCGGCGTGGGTCACAGGGCCCGGTGTGGCCCCACCGCTGAGCTCGCCAAAGGCCTCCCCCGCCACACCAGCAGGGTCGTCACTGCCATGGGCATGGGCTGTCACTGGGCCCAGGAGGAAGCCGTCTGTCACCTCCTCCGGGAGCGGGCGCTCCTGACACGACCCGGCCCCGCGGGGTGCCACAGGGAGCCCGAGCACAGAGCGGGGCTCCAGAGGGCACAAGAGGTCCCCTGAGCCCCGGCACACCCACAGCTCCAGGGCCGAATGTCCACAGGCGGCCCTGCTCCAGGCCTCCGGGAACCGCACCGCTTCCACGAACCGCAGCGGCCCTCGCCCGGTCTCCGCGTGCCCCACGTCAACCCGGCTCCCTCCAACCCCCCGCCATTACCTGCAGGTGACTTTGAGGGCGACGAGGAAGGCGCAGCCCAGCACGATGGCCGCCCCACACAGCAGCTCGGGCCGCCGGGCCATCTGGGCGGCGCGAGGCCGCAGCCGAGGGGCAGCCGCGGGGCTGGAGCCACCGCATAACGACATCACCCCGGGCTGGGCCGGGCGGGGAGGGCTCCGGGCCACCGGCCGCTCCCGCTCGCACACGTCTCCCCACCGCCCGCCTGTCAGCCGCGCCGGGGCGAGAGGGGCGGCCCCTCCGCCGACAAACCCTCCGCCGCCACGTCGCACCGCCCCGAGCAGGCGCAGAGTCGGTGGGGCCTGGCGGGGAGCAGAGGGGACCCCTCGGGAAGGGGAAAAGGGAGAGGAGGTGGGCAGCTCTCTGTCGCTCAGGACAAACGTGATTATAACTGCTTCGTTTGCCTCCCGCGATGTGCGCAGAAGATGGTGAGAATTTCCTTCGCCCAGATCAGCAATTCCCCAGTGACTTCCCCGTTCCTGCGAGGACCGACCCACCTCCGGCAGCTGCTGCCCCCCCGCCTCCCCACAACACTGAAATTAAAGATTTCACACGTCCTTACTGAACACGGATTTCATGTTTAGTTTTGTCTAGAATTACTTCCAATAATTTACAGAGCACTTACATTAAACAAAGCATAAAATTGAGAAAACAATTCAGAAAGGCACACGATACAATCAGGTTTTGTCACAAATAACAGTCTCCATGGTACTCTACCTCAAGCTCAGTTTATTACAAACAATATTAAAATCAGCGTTGCAGCAGGTGGTATTTCAAGCACCAAGCTAATTTTGTACATCATGTACATATGCTGTACAGCACATCCAATGTACTTCAGCCTGAGCTGGAGGGAACAGTTACTTTATAAATTCCCCAAGCAACAGCTGAAGCTTAAGGTGGTGTTTTTTAAGATTGTGCTTTTATTTTGTGAATTGAAAGGGACACAACGTCCCAGACTTGTCATGTGTATGGGTATCACTGAACTTTGGTTCAACACTTTTTACATACACCATAAATGCCCAATTACTACATTCAAACTACTGAAAGTCATCCCTAAAGCTCTTCTAATTATATACGGTCAGTCAATAACAGAGAAAAGTACTCTCAAGAGGAGGGAGAAGGTAGTTATGGGGAAAAAAAATGAAACCTAGCTTGAGCTATTTGTAATGAATGACTCAAAGAAGCTTCACTAAAAAAAAGGAAAAGAAAAATTTAAATTAACCCAAAGCAAGCTGAAAACATGATCTTGCAGGGAAGCCAGAATATAAGCTTCAGCAATTAATTGTAAAGCCAAAAGGCTCATCAGTCAGGAGTCATCTCCGCCTGGGAATGGCTTTCCATTTCCTGTGGTTTGCAGGAAATGAAGTTTGAAGTACCATCTACCTTACAGATAAGGTGGTGGTTCATGCCCAAGTCAAAAGCTCCAAAATGCTAGTATACTTCATGAGTTAAGTTGGCCATTTTTGTTATTTCAGTGATGCAATGAGCTAATGACAATACAGAATTCTGCAAACAAGTAGCTGGAGACAAATACCAACCTACTAAATTTTTAGCTACACGTGCTCAAGCTTTTGCTAATATGCAAATCAGTTTGTTTTACAAAATCTCAGTCCTGAGAGGCTACATGCAGAAAACAGCTGTGTGTAAAGGTCTCTTTATTACAGGCAACATTAGTCCATACAATAATACACAATACTGACATACAAGTGTAATCTTTCAAAATCATCATTTAAACAGCAAAGACCAAGAAACATAATTTTAACTACTTCATTTTCAAAAATTAATACATTTTTTCCTCCCAAGATCCTTTTTCAGTAATTTATATTGAAACATACAAATAGAGAAAAAAATACCCATTCAACATATATTGTAGTTAAATGGTTATTTTGTTTAAAATCTTTAATAAGAAAATCCTTTTTAGCAACCTACATATAGATAAGTAGCAAACTTTGTTTTAAACAAATCCTCTCCATTAAAAGATCTGAAGAATTTTCATTCATCATTTTCTTCTTGGCCCATAACACTCTGTTATGTAATACCTTGATACCTTAAAGTTTTTCAACTGAAGGACTGATACTAGGGGGGCCTCCTAGACATTATAACCTCTCTTTCCTCCCTTCTATTTCCTAACTTTCTGTCCAACAGAAGGTGAGTAAGCACATAATACTTCAGATTTTTTTAATCACCACTCTGTTCCATAAGAGCATAGACAGGTCTGCTCAACCCCCCTAAATCTACTACTTTTTGCTGTTCAGGAGGAACAATATATGCCAATAAAAGCAGAAAACCTGCAGCTTTTCTGTCACATGCTTTTTATTACTGTCAAATTTTCTGGTTTATGCTTCCAGCTGATAACATGTATGTATCATCTCTGTATTAGTTTAAATCTTTAAACAAAAAACTATATTTTCCAAAGTCATTATCACTGGGAGCAATCAAGTGGTCTTTTCTTGCTTTGTTGAGCTTCATTCTTAAAACTTGTCTTCGCTCTTCCCACTCATGGAGTTCAGCATTTCCATGGGCAAATTTACAGTTGTTTCCTTCAGTGCAAGTACCAGCCATATATCTGTTAAGACAGATTTCAAATGGTGTTTTCATGGAACTATCATGATCATTATTGTATCTAGAGATATTCTTTCTGGTCATGTTTTTCAAATACACTAAAACACTAAAGAAAAAAAAATTGGAAGCCTATTTACATTTTGTATAAGAGCCTACAAACTTTATCATTTAACTATATTTTACTTTTCCAGCTGTCAAGTACTTGTAAAGGACAAAAGATCTCTCTTTTTTTTCTATTTTTCATGCTTGAAACTTTTACTTTCCCCAAGTCAAATTATCAGTTGAATTAATACTTTATCATATAACTCACTTGGCTGAAGAACAAGTATTGTTAAAAAATCCAACTAATTAATTACCCTAACTAAATCTAGGGTTTGAGTAATCAGTATGACTTAAGAATCTAATTTATCCTATTATTTTTGTATTGTTATAAGCATGCCAGTTTATATGCACTTTATACTGCATATCTGAGGTCTGTTAAGTGTTTGAAATGAATGTTTAAGATGTTAAAAATTTAGCAAAGGATGCATGTAAGCTTCCATGCACAGACTGCAAACAAAAATAACTTGCTTTATATGCTCTGCAATTTCACAAGATCCCTAAGGCATTCATAATCTTTAACTTGAAATGCAGTAGCAAAGGTACCAGTGAATTATGCAGATGACAAAGTTTTTAGCCTTCCAAGAAGTTTCCAACAGTAGAGAGAATTTTCAATAGATAAAACAAAAAAGCTACTCCAGCCAAGTAAAGAGGCTGCATTTAAGAATAAAACAGAGCAACAACCATACACAACCAATGCCCAGGAAAACAAACAGGTCCTCAAATTCTCTTCCACATTTCATGAATTAATTCCAGTACCAAATACTTGTTTTTTAGAAACCTCTTTTGATGCTACCAATATTTCTACTTGCCTTAAACTTCCAATATCACTGTCCAGGTACTGTTGTGTTCCACAGGTAATTAGTACACAGATGCCTCAGTAAATTTGTAATAACACAAACAATATTTGTCACAGTTGCAATAAACTTTCAACCTTTTATTAACATCACACAAGCAATTCTATTCAGTTCCTCAGTTAGGCACCTTGTCACTCCCTGAGTTCTAACATGTTAAAACACTGTTAATTACTCAGTTCCTTATTATAAGATATTTGCAACGCAAGAAATTCTAGATACATTTTATGTCAAAACTAATAATCACCCTAATTGTTTACACTATGAGCTGTCATTTTTGACAACTTAAAGACCACCTACCTTTCACAAATGCTAAAATATCCCGTTGGAAAGCGATACTGCCAGCAGTTCTGATCATCCTCAGTGTGGAAAACCTTCTCTTTATGCTTTTCAGACGAAATGTGACCCTGCCATTGCTTTTCACTGTTACAGTTCTTCCCACACATCCAACAGTGAAAATCCACCTGTTTTAAAAGGAATTTGAAAAGAAAACACTGAGAATTCAATACTTAAAGCACAGAATTGCTCCTAATACATTTTGAACATTTTCTTTATGTTGGCCTGTAAATTTTTATTTACCTAATCAGACAGTTATTTAAAACAATCACCTCAACTTTATGTTTTCCACTGGCTTTAGAGGATTCAGAGGAACTGCTTTACAGTGTCAATTATAATGTCTGAATTTAGTGAAGTTATCTATGATCTAAGGAAGCATCAAGAAAATAACAACAAAAAAATAAAAAAGAAAAACAAAACAAAAACCAACAAACCAAAAAAACCCCACATTTCTGAACTTAGTATTATTCCCATGATTACTTACTGTAACTTCAGCATAGTCAGTTGGCATGTGAATTTGCTTCCCATTTTCTTTGTTTGCCTGAGCAGCTGTATCATCTTTTTCTGGTTTTTGACTTTTTAGCCATATGTCATACAACTGCTCCAAGTCTTGAACTAATGAGAGCAGAAGCTAAAATAAGTAATTAGCAATTAAAGCAAGAGTTTGAGAATACTAGATAAATGACTGAGTTTGCAAGCATAATCCAGTCCCCACTTACTGTAAGAAAAAAGGACACAATGTAGACAGTTACAGTTCAAGTTTTTATCTCTAAGATACCTCTATTATTGCCAAGAACAATATGAATCTCTAGCTACTTATCAAGATGCTTTTCTGACTGTCTAGGGCAAAAGGAGATACTACACATTTCTGTACAGGAACCCAAAGTACAGATAACAACTTTCTGGTACATCTAATCTGCTTTTTTTGCAGATCATGAGATTATAGTTTATGTAACTTATTACTTTCAATTTTTAATTATTTCTCCCTAGAAATAATATGTCAACACCAAAGAGAGTATTATTTCTCAGTAAATATAATGGGGGCTGAATTCTGCAAATACCTTGCCCTACATTATTAACAGAAACCTGGTGTGTGCACACAACAATACAGAGTATACAAACCAAGCAATACTGCTGCATCAATCTATATACTATATCTAAGACATCTAAAAAAACCTGATAAAACCTACTTTATTTATACAAAACACATAAACCAGTAAATATATAATACAGCTATTTTATTTAATACAGTTTTTTAATAACCAGTCTGGTTACTGGTTACTTATACAGCTTACTCAAGCTGTTAAAAAAAAAAAGGGGGATACCTGCAAAGTTTACTGCAAAAGACAGTGATTAAAAAGTAACTGAGGAACAATAATGAGAAGATAGATAGATTTACAACATATTCTATTTACTACTTACTGCTGTTCTCCTTCATATAGGTCCACATCTCTCTCTCCTCAGGACTGTGAGCAAATGAGCAGTTTCCATCATACTGACATTTCTTGCTTGAAGCAATATGATTGCACAACTGGAATGTGAATTTTAAAAAGACATCCTTATGAATATCAAATAAAATGGATGACAGCAGAAAATTTGTTTTTTCCAGTCTTAGCTAGTGTTTTCCCCTCCAATCATTTATATCGCATGAAAACAAAAATGTTTATTTAAAAGAACATGTATTGCAGTTGGAAAACACAAAGTGCTAGAAGCAAGTACTGTGACTGCTTTTTGCCTCCTACGAGGTTACCAGACCATAGATATGTTTTAAACTCTGTTGGAAATACCAAGAACTTAGTTAAATCACTTTAAAAGTTACTAACTCCCACTGATGAGAAAAGGCTTCAGTAATTATATATGTGACATCAATCCTTTTCTAAGGCTGCATTCTGTAGAAACATGATTAACACATTCCCATCAACTCCCACAGGAATTTCAGCAGAACTGATGAAGCAAACCCAATTACTAGTATTTTCCTGTTAGTCTATTTTGTTAACTAAAAAATTAAGCTTTAGGTTAACATACATCAAATTGCAGAGGCACTTGTTTCTTTGCAGGAAGAGGACGAATGGCCATCCACTTCTTACGTTCATTAGACATCACTAGCACCACCCGGTCTTTGGTCCATCTGAAACACAGATGTATCCAATGAAACAAAGTACTTCATCTAAAACAAGAGACACACTCAGAAGCAGAAACAGGAAAGCCCCAAGAAGGATTTTTGTACAAAGCTTCCACCATACATTTCACATTTGATAGTATGAGAGGTAACATTTTTAAACTGGAAGAGGGTAGATTATGGTTAGACATTGGAAGAAATTCTTCACTGTGAGGGTGGTGAGACACTGGAACAGGTTGCCCAGAGAAGCTGGGAATGCCTCATCCCTGGAAGTGTTCAGGGTCAAGCTGGATGGGGCATTGAGGACCCTGGTCTAGGGGAAGGCGTTCCTGCCCCTGGTGGGGGGTTGGAACTAGATGCTCTTTAACCTCCCTTCCAAACCCAACCCATACTATGATTGTATAATTTAAGTAAATCCTACCAGAAACTTTACTGTAACTGATAATTTTAAAAAACCCAACCAAAACTGACACATAAAATTTGTCATTACCAATTATGAACATACTACAAAGAGATGACTATGTTCCACCTCACTGTTTTTTTAAAATCCCTGTATGACTCTTTCCTTAACAGCAAGAAAGTTTCCCAAAAGATCTTTTAAATGGCTGATGAAACAGTAAAATTTTCACTGTTCAGCCTTACTTACGGGTGTCTTGCCTTTGCACTACAGTATTTTTTGTTTCTGTCTGGCTCATTAACTTGACCATTTCTCCAGCACTGACCACAAACAAACTTCATCTTCAAATTAAGTGATCCATATTTCATTTGGTTCCCAAGAATCTTAAACCAAAAAAATAACAACAACAATAAGTATTTTGTATCTGCAAAGAAATCCATACATAATTACGAATTATCCCCTATAGTAAAAGCTTAAAACACATGTCTGGAAGCAGAGGTTATACTGCATGCCTTGTAATAGTTTAGCTTGTCTGAACATTTCTTAACAAATGCATTTTTATTTCACATACTTCTGGTTTAGGTATATGTAATCAGAAGCTGTGATAGTATAAACCAACTAAACTGATAAAAATCCTACATATTGAAAAGATTGTCCTATGGCTGCTGACTTTGAAATTATATTTAGGTGTTATGTTCCAGCTGTGACAGAAAAAGCAAAGCAAGTAAGGATTTGTATAGAAGCAAACCAGACATTTTAGCCTAAGCAAAGAAAACTGACGGAGATTATTTGAAGAGAACATTAAAAAAGTCATTTCTAGAAAAAAAAGACATATTATACACATCAAAAGAATTATCACCAACGTCACTGTGGATTAGTTTAATGGAAAAATAAAAATACCTGTGATCCATGTGCACTAGCCTCCATGTTCTGCCAGTATTTCTTTGATTCTTGAACAATAGCATCATGTGAAATACCTGTAAAGGAAGGGAGGTAAGTTCTTGAGCACTAATGATTATAGAATTTCAGCCATGCTCAAACTGGAATGCTGCTGAAGCCCCAAAGCTTTTATCTATATTTATGTATTGTGTAAATATACACACATTAAAGTGTATGGGTGTGGATGTATATGTACATCCAGCAACACACCTCTAATGTACTAAAACTGTACACAGAAAAACTATCCAAAATTCAAACTGACTGACACTAAATTGCCCCTTCTTTCTTTAGAAAAAATTGAAACAAGATCTGTTAAGTTTTTGTTTCAGAAAAAAATCAGCCCTATAAATACTTCAGCTCAATTTCCTATCAGAGCCATTCAGGTTTCACACACACTGTAGCATTTACTGCTCTAATTCCACACTAACACAGACTGTCATCTGTCTTTGGATGTGAGTAGATGTTTCTTTCCTGAGGCAGTATTCCATTTCTTCCCACACCTTGCATTCAGAAGGGGAATTTCATTCCAAGAGTAGAGACTGCACTTTAATTGACTTTGGCTCTGTATGAGAGCTGCACAAACACATTGTAAAAAAAAAAAAAAAAAAAAAAGTATGCATTCTGTGGTGAACCTAGTTCTTTGGAGAACCCAACCCTTACTTCAAAGTAGAAATTACAGAAGAAGTATTTATCTTTGACTTTGTAGGGGTAGCTGGTAAGAAAATAACTGTTTTACTTAAAGACAAAAAAACTTCTGAAGGCTCATCCCAGGAAAGAGAACAGGAAATAAGCAAACAGTGAACTCTTGTTTTTATCTATTTGACTTTCTTCCTCCAAAATTTTCAGGTCAGTATGACATCTTGTGTCAGTATGCCTGTACAAGAATCTAGACAGAAAGCTAAAGAAACAAGAAGCCATTTCTTCAAAGATAAATCTCAGACATAAAAGGGCAAAAATGATAGAAACAGTGTAACACATTGGGATCACCCCATTTCATTTATTCCCTTGTGCATCACAACAATCCAGATTGATTACTTCAGATGGAAACAATGGCATAAATTTTGGTCTGTGAAAAAGAAATTCAACCGAGATCTTCCAAACTTTTAAAGTTTAAAAATCAAAACCTAGTTTGACTTAGATTTAAGCTCTGAAGATTTCTAGTTTTATTTCATGAAAAAAAATATCTGCATAATAGCAGTTTTGAAAGTTTTTCTTATAAAAAATTTGACTTTTAATAGCTAGTAGCTTACTCAACATATTTTATCACATTTACATTACTGTTTATTGACTATGCTCTATGAAAAGATTCAAGCTAATGTAAGAGAATGTTCTGATCCCAAGTTGCTAATTTCAGAAGGGAACTGAGACAAGCAAAAAGTAGCATCACATCTAAGATGATAGCAAGATCACAGCTAAGATTTTACCAAACTTACACGTTTCCTTTTGCATTATCCAGACTTTAAGTTCTACCAGACTGTGGGCATAAAAGCATTTATCCTCTCGTAAGCAGCCGCAATGCACCTCATGTCTGCACAGGTCAAGCTGACAACGAACTTGAAAAGGTCGAATTTTGGAATATTTCACCATAGTTTCTCGCAAAATGTGGACAAGGCACCTGTTTTGAAAACAGTGAATTTTAGATATTCCTTAAAAGGACATTGTTAATGTGTGGAAAAATATGTAAAATAACCACATTTCCATCATATAAAAAATATAAGTCTATCAATTCTCCAGAAGTTATTTGACACAATGTGAAGTCTGTTGATTTTCAAAGAATTACACGCATCTGTGTGAGACACATCTCAAAGTATTTTTAATACTGTGGTCTATTTCAGACACTATAACTAAGGTAAACCTGTTCTTAACTGATTGAATTAAAACTACAGAAAAATGAGCACAACAAACCAAAGAAAGAGCAAATTTATGAATTCCTATTTTCATTTAGCATCATGCATCTGTCTGCACCAATGTAGCTCACCAAGTAGAATAAGCTCTTGTAGCTTATTCTTATAGTAGAATAAGCAAAACCAGTAAGATTCAAACATGAGGGTTAATGCACAACTTTTGAATGCATTGACAAATAAATACTTCGCTTTCAATTTAGTTACATGCGACAATCCTTGTTAAGTCTTATGAATACTGACAAAGCCTAATGGTCAGTTAGCATGGAAGAGAAGTTTAATCAACAGGTAAGAAATGGAAGTCAATCTTAACACCCTTTACTGAAAGGCTGAAACCTTTACTTTTAATTTGAAACTAAAAGCACTGCTATTTCAGACATACTTGTTATCTTCAAAGTCATGCATAGCAGGGTGAGAACAAGATGATGAGTTATCCTTGTTCCTTTTGCTTATTATTCTGGGTTTGTGATCAAAACATTTCTGGAATACAAAAACAGGTAATTTTAGATTACATATTCTATGCACTTAAAAATACACTTTATCTTAACAATTTTAATAGAGGCTTCAAGGAGCCTTTTATCTAAAGCTGCTAGAATATTACTGACCATCCATTTTGAAATTCAACTTAATAGTCATGCATGACCAAAGCATTTCTTACCAGATAATTATATTACCATTTATAATTTTTATTGTGTCATTAGAAATAAATCAGCACCTCACAAAGAAACATAAATAGCCCATGATGATCTTGAAGAAGTCGGGACACAGTCAGGCTGATCTTCCCATTTCCTCCAAAAAGAGCTTCTCGACTAAAGGCTCCTTTGCGCTCCAGCGTCCACACATCTATTTCCTCTTGGCAATATGCAAATGTGCAGTGACCTGGATATCTGCATTCCTCTTCAGCAGCAACATCTACAGTTGTAACATTGAATAGGACATGGCCTTTAGACAACTTTTTTTTGCAATTCACCTTCAAGATTTCACTACTTCAATTTCAAATATTTTTAATGAAACTTCATCTGTTGCAAATGGGTCACTTAAGTCTAGCAGACCGAAGCAAAACCTTATGAATGACTTGACCAAAACTTTACACTTTTCAGAAAGGCTGACACACACCTCCATCAGTTATTCCTTTCCAGTCTAGAGACACCCAGAATACCCTTTGCTTAAATACAGTCAGACAGAGCTGACTACGAGTCATCTTGCTTACATCATAAATTGAGGCTCGTACTGTAAAAGGCTTTTCTGTTGTTTTGAACAGTAACAGCCCAGAAACATACTGTTTTCAGGGCAACAATATGCTCCAAGCATGCATAACAGTCAGACCAATTCTACCACTGACCTATAAGCAGCTGAAAAAGCTGTGTCTCTCCTGGCCCAGACCATCTCCTTGCCAGGACACACCAGCTTGTGAGGAGAAGGTGTGTGCATGATGTAGGTGCAGGAGCAGGTTCCACTCCTTAGGAGCTGTACCCTACCATCCTTCTGGCTTACCAAATAGCAAAACAAATGCACACAAAATCTTTTGGGTAAGTATGAGAAGCAGGAAGGGAACTACTCTCAGGCCTTTCACTTGTACCCAGTATCACATGCATAGTTCATAGGAAGAGAAATGGGGGTGGCATGGAGTGATACAAAACAATGAAGCAATAGTAGGGATATTAAAAATATTGCACTTAGAAGCAGAGCTATTAAGAAGAGTGCAGAAGTACAGTGCATGTTCTCTAAATAGTCACATTAATGGTCAAAATATCTTTCTCCTTAGAGCCTTTGAAAATAGGCTGCATGAAAATTAACAAATGCTTCTCCATCTCCCATGGGCAAGAATAAAAACTCACTCTGAACTTCACTGTGGAAGAGCTAAGCTATATTTGAGCATAGGCATTAACATTTTACTATCTGTAACACATACCTTTACATATATAATATGGACCCACATACTGAGTCTTTGTTGGTCTTGGACGTATTTTTTTCCATGATTTATCTTCTGAGTTTTTTATTCTTCCAATTAGAATATCCTTCTTACATTTATGTTCTAGGCTGGGATGATAAGCATAATCTAGTAATTTCGGACCTGAAACAAGCACAGAGAATGGCATCTTTTTGAGTACTTTTAACATTTCCATACACAGTTTGGCACGTAAGCCCAAAGCAAAGCAGCTGCACACACTGCATAGAATTCCTACTTGCACCAGCAACTCTGAAGAACCAAAAGTCATTAACAGCCACGTTGAGCAGAATAGAAAAAACCTGAATACTTACAAAAATAGCAGTCTTGCTGAGAAAAAAAATCAAGTTATTTGGGGAGGGATGCATCAAATAGCTGTGTTTTTTCAAATTCCAAAGCATGCCTTTCCAAAACACTAATTTAAAATTTAAATTGCTTATTCACAATAACTCAAGGCAGGTGAATTCCAAGGAACAGCAAAAGGCTCTCAAACTTCAACTATCATTGTATTGGAACAGTTACTATTTTCAGAGACGAAACACCCTGGGTAAGAAGTACACATGTGCCAAAAATATACATGGCAATCCCAGAACCTGTGGATTTTGGAAACAAAAATACATCTAGCTTTAAACTCTGTCTTTAGGATGATACTAGAGTGAAGATGGCATTACTACCAAAATTAAATAATCAGGGAGAGTCTGAAGGTGAGCAATGCACAGTGATTTTTTTCTATTTAAGGGACTACAGAAACAAAAGTGTAACCCAGTTTCCCTATACAAGATGCTGATGGAACTGAATTTAAAAAGTAGGTAACAAAAGCAGAAGACATTTGAAGACTTCAACAGAGATGTAAAGAAACAAAAAATAGATGCTTTGATACAAACATGTAGCTAGTATCATGCTAAGGACTTCCACCAATATTTTATAGCTCCTGCTTTTAACAGAACATGCTCTACATTTTTTCAAACAACAATTCAAGAATTTTTCTTGTAAAGATTATTTTAAGATCCTAAAACTACAATAGTAATTACCTATCTCAATACAATTCTTTCTTAGTATATATCAATGTCACCTATAACATGGTTGTTTTCAAGATTAGTGAATAAAAGCTATTGTCTCTAAAATATGGCTCTGTTTAACAGCAACAGCTCAGGCCTAAAAGATTAGTTACATTAAAGCCCAGTACTGGTTAAGGTCCTTTGAGTCAATACAGTGGAGTTAATTATTACTAAGGTTTGGAAGCCTCAGGATTATGGTTTAGAATTAGTCTGAAAGAGCAATAAAACAGATGGGATGTGAAGGTTACCAGGTACTTTGAACTGCAGTTCAATTCCCCATGGCCAATCAGAGAGAGTATTGCAAGTTTATTTTTAGTCTTGAGCAAAGGTGTCATTCTTCACAGTACCCTGGGGGTTGGGAGGAAAGTGAATACAGAACATGAACGACCTCACACAGTAAACCTACAAGATGGGGAAAGCGTGTGGTAATTTGTGGTGGTTTTAGGTATCAAGAATCCAGGAGGACAAGAAATAGAGACAAAAAGATCAAGCAGATAACTTACAAACACTAAAATTTTCAATGTATCCTTGATTTTTTTTTTTTAAATCAACCCAAGCGAGTCCAAAAGCCCCTTACCTTTTTTGACAAAACACAGCTGGCAGGCCTGTCTCAGCTCATGTGTGCCTTCTAATGGGTTTCTTCCCACAAGTGCTGAAGATACAGTTACATTAGCAGTTGCACTGCTAAAAACATTTGAGAAGTCATTTCTAGCTTGTCCTGCAATTCCCATGTAGTTTTCGGATCCAAATAAACTACTAGGGCCATTTACCTGTTGGAAGAAAGTATTTTTTACTTGAAAGCTATAATGTAATTTATCTACAATTAAAATTTAACCTACTGAAATTATTCTTCAAAGCATAAGAAAGACTAAAGGCACACACAAAAAAATCATAGTACAAACTTAAGCACATGTCTAAGAAGGGGACACAGATTTTACAAAAGCCATACACCCAGAACAAGCTAAGCATCTAATAAGACCCAACCAGTCACAGGGAGACCAGCATCTGCAGGGCTAATTATCACTCCACTTGACCTTGAAGATGCAAAACCTTCAAGCCACCCTTCTCCACCCCACCAGTGGCCATCAGCATTACTGAAAATACACAGCATGACCAGAACACTGAGACCAGAGGGACTCTCAGACACAAGGTGATTTCTGCTCTGTTCCTGTACTAGGACAGTTCTCCAGGATTTCACAAAGCTGGTACTTGGATGGCAAGAGATTTTCTCTTTCTTAGGTTGGTTATTTTACACTTCCACAGCATTTTAAAACAAGTTCCTCAGAATAGACAAGTAGTTATGGCAGTTGTCAAAGTTTGCATATATAAAACAAATTCTGTGAATCCTTCATTCAATTATTTTAATGGTAAACCCCCCATTTTTTTAACAAATAAAATTTCTACTTTAAAATCTGTTAAACTGCTTTTAGATCTATGTTAAACCTTTAACGTGTTTGAATTTGAACACATGAAAGAAAACACTTACAAATAATGGGGAATTATTGCTGCTAAGTGTTGGTGCTCCATCTCTAGAAGCTGAACTGGAGAGGTCTAGAGGAATAAAAATAAGTTTTAATTATTTCTTTTTCTTTAAAACATCCAATAAAGAGTATTTATCATTCCTGAGAAGTAGGTTTGTTTTCTGACAAACATGAAGAGGTTTTTGTTTTCTATGATTATTTTTCTCAAGCCCCATTTTAAACATTTGAGCTGAAAAAGTAATTAACTTCAGTATAACCTGATCAACAGCAGCAGCAGCTTCACAGGCATATGCTGCCACAATATGAGTTTATAAGTTGGGCAATATGGAAACCATAGCTATATGAGGAATATAAGCAATAGCTGACTACCAAAAATGAGGAAATAAAGGAGTTAAGCAGATTCTTCTATTCTTAATTTTATTTTGTAAATTTGGCTTAATTCTAAAGAGGTCCTGTAACATCAGTAATTAGAGACAAAAAATTATTTTTTCTAGTTCACTGGTGATTTTTAGCTTATTATTTCACATACCCAATTTCACTACATTGTTACAGTCTCTAGATTTTGAAAACCTAATTTGAGAGCTTGGAGCATGCTTATGCAGACCCCAAGTAAACAAGAAGTTTACTAATAAATTTCTGTTTACAGTCAATACTTGATTATTAAGAATCTCAAAAACTGTGAGCACAGATCAAATGTTATACAGGTGTTTAATACTACTGAATAGCTGTGCAAATTCATTTGCTGAAAGAAAGATAAGCCAGTTGGCTCATGCACAACTCATTCATAATAAAAGGTTAGCTATTAGGACTCATTTCTTACCTCTTTTTGAGTCACTGATTGAATAGGTGCTCAACGGTGAACAAAAATTTTCCAGTGAAGAAGCCAAAGGCTGAGAAAAGATTTCTGAAAGAGAAGGTGAAGGAACAAACCCTGTGCTAACTGGCAGTGTCCCCAACAAAGAGGCAGAGAAAGGTACACTAGGAGCTACACTTGCACCAGGAATGGGTCCTCTGGCTCCTGTAGTTTGCTGAAAAAAGAAGAAATTTAATTAAGAATGTTCACACAGAAAAAAAAAAATCAAGTACATAATCTGCAATAATATTTCTTCTATTAAAGCTTTTCAAAGGTTTTATAAACCTACTGAAAAACAAAAATAAAAGGTACAGTACTGTACAGAGCTACAGTACACTTCCCTACAGTTACCAAATCCTAAACAATTCCATAATGCAAGAAATTATCAACAGACAACTCCTTATTAGCAGATTTGGAATTTTTTTACATATCTCATCAGAGGTGAGTTTCTACATTATATTTAAAACATAAGACAATAGGAAAAGCAGGAAGAGTCCAAAATCTCTGTGATTTCATTATTTTTAATAAATAAGAACAGAATTCAAATTGGAGTAAAGAGTTAGCCTGGAAATAAATCCTCAGATACAAACCAACATTACAATGTTCTGCAAAGTGTTTTCCCCCTCAGAGAAAATAACAGATCCTTCTATACACTTTTGTTAAGGACATTACTATGTGGGGGAGTTTGCCTTTCTCTTCCCTGTTGCCCCTGTTGTCTCCCCTCTTGTCTGGAGATAGAACAAATTGGTCTGCACTGAGTCTGCCCAACATGAAACTTGTTCTGTAAGTTGTTAGCCTACAACTCACTCAAGACACTACATTACATGAGATTACAGTTTATGTTGGAAGGTGGTATTTCCTTCTGACTTTCACTATGGCAAACTTAGAAAAGTAAACTATTCCAGTTGGAAGGGACCTGCAACGATCACCTAGTGCAGCTGCCTGACAAACTCAGGGAACGTTCTAGGACCTCTTTATTATTATTAATTCCTTTATTTCCAAAAGACATTCTACAAAACAAAGTGCATAAAACAGAAAATTAGAAGCCCAAGCAAGTTTGATCTATAGATTTACAACTGCATCCACAGCTGAATGAGGAATTAAAATGAAGAATGAAATATGACACGGTCCTGTTTAACACTGCAATACTACAGGCTCCAGATGACTGCCATAGCCACAGCAGAGAGTCAGTAACCTTACTGATAAGTTCAGACATCTCTGCTCATCAATCAGAGCTCTCATTTTGACAAACACTTCAGGATCTCTGTACACTTCACAGTCTGTTCTAGCTCTAGAATGACATTGTAATTAAGAGCAGCCCTTCACATGCTTAATTTTCTCTAACAATCTCTTCTAAGATATGTAAAAAATTAAACTCATGATGCTTTAACTACTTCTGGCTATCCAGGAGGTGGACCTGAACAAAGTTCTGGTTGCAGAGATACTAGTGAGTGCACTAGAAGACCACAGAGGAAATACTACTGTCCTGCAACAACTTGTTTAACTACAGCTACTACAGCTACAGGGTGTACACTCCAATACACTCTCAGGTTGTGAGAGGGTTGATTTGCACACCCACCAAGAAGCCCACTAAAACAAATACACACTAGCCCAGACTTCAAATGTCTACTGTTTATACACACTTCCAGGAAATATTATCCCACACACTGTGGTAGTACTGGCAGCAGTATAGCAGTACTTCTCAAGTAGTATCCCTTCTGCCAGGCAACCTTGCTCAGGTTTTCCAATATACACAACCAAAGTACTTGTCCTTGGAGCTCTGAAGGGTCCTGGAATCTTTACAGCCACATTTGCAAGAACTGGCATATGAGAAAATCAACTGAGCTATGCTCAAAAACAGCTCAATGAAGCTAGGAAAGTTAACTCATATTTCACTACTAGCCCACTTAGTAGAACTACAAAATCCCATTCATAAGGACAGTCTTTTGAGAAAGAAAAAAGTCTTACCATTACACTTTCATCTGAATCAGGCACAGAATCAAGTAATTCATCGAGTTCTTCCCCTGTAATTATATCTCCATCTCCACAATCTAAACATGCTTCTGGAACAGAGAAAGAAACATTCCCTCCATTTGCCAACACTGCAGAAGGCAAGGAAACTTTTTCCACTTGAAGAGGCATAACAGAAGATAAAGATGGTACAGGTACTGATGGTACTTTAGACGCTTCAGAAACAAAGTTTGTTGAAGATGCCACAGAAGCCATCTCTTGCTTCTGGTCTGATAAATCTGAAACAGAGAAGATGGGAATGACAGGAACTTTTGTTCAAAAATATAAAAATATCTTGCATAACTTTTACCCTAACCACAGGGGGGAAGGGAGGTGAAGAAGTGGAGAAAGATGAAGAATATTCAAGCAAAGCCACATTAAATGTTTTCAGCTTCCACTAACTTCCAATTCATGTGTGTATCTATTTATACATGGCTCAAACTGAAAAAATCAAAAGTTACAGACCTGATACTTTACTCAGGCATATCCTCCCTATCCTATTTTTCCAATTTAAGAGTGTACTATGAGAGACAGGACAAGGAGTAATGGTTTTAAACTGAAAGAGGTCAGATTTAGGCTAGACATCTGGAAGAAATTCTACACTGTGAGCGTGGTGAGACACAGGCACAGGTGTTGTGGATGCCCCCTCCCCAGCAGTGTTCAAGGTCAGGTATACAGGGCTTGGAGAAACCTGGACTAGTGGGAAATGTCCCTACCCATGTAGGGGGTTGGAATCAGATGCTCTTTAAAGTCCTTTCCAACTCAAACTGTTCTATGACTCTATGACAGTTACATTTGTATCAGGTTGAGGAGATCAAAAAGAAATTTGCTCAGCTGATTATGTAAGTCATTTCAAATAGATCAGACTTTCCACTCCCCATCTTTCAGATGACTTTTCAGATGAAAATTCAAATTAATTCTCTTAAGAAATTTCATAACAAATATGAGATAGACATGGCATATCTAGCTTCCTAGCATTAGTATTGTAACACAACAAGACTCACCTAACTCAATATCTTCTACTGAAGAAGAGTTCTGTAAGTGAGAAAAAATATCTCAGGACTTTGCAAAAGAGCCATTAAAATGTTTCAAATACATTCTTAGTTTGTAAATACATTAAGTCCTCAGATTTAGGTTTTATAAAATCTATAATTCATGAAGAGTAACAGAATTTAAAGGTCAAATAATTTTTTTTAATAAAGCATGCACTTGCAGACTGAAATCTCACTCATGGTGTCACTGAAAACCTGCATCTAACCAACAAAAGTGAGAGTGATACTTCAGGGAATAAAACAGTACCTTAAATGAGCAGTTGCTACATTTCCTCATTCATTTACACCTAAATTGTCTATATTCCCCTTAAAGAAATCTGTAAAATAACTCCTTTTCAGTACTACACTATGCAGACACATTACAAATAGTATAATGAATGCAAGTTCAGCTGCTAGTGAAGGTCAAATCTGGACAAATTAATTAATTAAAAGGGATTTTATCCCAGTATCCTTCACTTTGGTAAACTTGTGCTTAACTTGCCTCAAGACATTACAAGTAAATACATTAATTGCACTGGATTTAGTGCTTTAGCTAATATTTATTCTGCAAAGATAACTTGAATGGTAATCTTATGTCCCAGTCTGCCATAAATATACTTGCACAATTTTCACTTCATCACTGTGAAATTATGAAACAATTATTCCCTATAGTTTAAAGTCAGCTTGCAGTTGGAACATGTAAAACCTTACCTGAGTTGACACATCACTAGAAACTGAATTTGTAGAGGGTGGCTGCAATGAGAAGATATCTTCACTAAATACCAAATTGGTATCAAGAGAGGGAAACCTCAAAATAAAATCTTAAAATAATATCTCACCTTTGCTCTTACATATGCTTTTCTTATTTTTAACCCCAGTTTTTGAGCTAATTCTTGGGTAAGCTTAATCACACTTTCATCCTAAAAGACATGAATAATAGTTCATAATTTAACATGTATTTTCACCTAGTCAAGACACTTGTTATCATCTCAATACAGATTCTAAAAAATCTCTATAGGCAGGATGTTTCATCATGCATCTTTATTCTTGCACTAACATACGGGACTGCAAGCTAACACTGACAAATACAGGCACCCTAAAGCAGAATTACTCCAGTACTTGGAATTTTTAAAAAAGCACATAACAGACAAAACAAGCAAACAAACAAACAAAAAAAAAAAACCACCACAAACAACCATGGAAATCACATTCTCAGGACCAGCATTTCTGTACAGAAATCCTCTCCTATCACCCTGCTTGCGTGATCCACACACTGCTTGCCAGTATACATACATTAGCAGTGCAGAGTAAGTGATTCAGATGGAGAACAAAGCACAGATAAGAATGTTACTAAGTGCCTGGAAAGCTAAAATACAATTTTAAAAAATATCATTACTACACATTACAATTACAGGTGTTTTTTCTCTTATGTTGTTGAACATACTTCTGCTGTAGGGAATTCTGAACAATTCAGTGATCCAGTGTTTATTGCAAACTTGTATGGAACTTGACCCACACTACTGTTCTTTATGCTGAAAGTTAACACAACAAACTGAGCTTGGGGACTGCATTCTCTGCTATCAGTCTCCACTTCCACAAAAAAAAAAAAAAATCATTCTTAGGGAATAAAAAATATTTTACTCTATTTAAAGAAAACCAGACAACCCAAAAAACCCTTCAGTGGTCTTGATATAAGTTCATGTTTTCTGTATTATATTTTATAAAACAACTATCAATACACCATTTACCTACCTGGGGCACAGCAAGAGAACATTTTGCTACAGCATCATAAGCTTTCTTATACCTTCCCAATTCACTCAAAGCTTTTGCTTTCCGATAGAGAGCTCTGAAATTGTTTTCATTTAACCTTAAAGCTATCTCACAGTCTTCTAGAACCTTTTCATGTAACCCCTACAAGGAGAACAAAACAAACAAACAAAGCAATAATCAGAACTAGTCTTATTGAAATACCAAATTTAAACTGTATTAGAGGAGGGTACTGAAACACTATAAAGCATTCACTAAGGCAACTGCACAATGCACATGTAAGTTCTGATAGGTCACCAACTTATACAATTAAAAAGAAGCTTCTTTCCATGTAAAATCCAAGAATAGTGATAAAGGGAGCACAGTTCTTCCACAAAAGCCACCCTGTATCACAGAAAAAGCAGCAGGCACAGGTGCAATTAGCAGTATAAAGTAATAAAAATACCATCCCATCAACACCCAACCTTCATATGATTCTATTAGGCTATTATTCTAGCTTTAGTAACTAAAAATATCCCTTTGATTACACTTGTAAAAATAAGATGCTAAAGAATACACCAAAATAATGATTTGCAACATGCCAGTTCTCAAACCAAGAACTTTTCACTCACTAGGAAATGTTCCATGTCTCTATACACTCTCAGGGCATTGCTCTTGTGAACTCACTGTTCAAACAGCAGCTTACCATATTTGAAAAACATGCTATCCTGTTCACATGCAGCTTCTCTAAAATATCATCAGAAAGATGGATTTCTTCAGAATTAGCATAATCAGCTATGTTTATTGCTTCTGTATAGTGACTCAGTGATCCTTTCCAATCACCTTCTCGATATACATCATTTCCTTCATTAAAAAGATTTCTAACAAGCTCCTGTATAAATAACTGGAACAAAGAACAGAAACACTTGTCAACCACCTGTTGTTTATCTTCCATTCAAGTACATTTAAAATAGAAAATCAATATTTGTAACTTCACAGAATCAAAATGAAAGGCAAAACTTTTGTCTATATTAGTGGTTTTTCCAAGACAATCTCTAATATTCAGCACCATAATACATGTAAATAAGTGAAGCTTAGCTACTGATGTAAGAATAACTTAGTGTATATAGCTTAAAGAAGATATATATATATGTGTTATCTACATTTGTTTAGCACGCAAGAGCCATAGCAACTGGCAAACCAATAACAGTACACAACAGCTGCTTCTGCAGAGCAAGAATTTTTATCTAAAATGTGAATGACTGCATTTTCATCTAGTATGTTCTCAAATCCAATCAAACCACCTACCATTGCATAAGAAAGCTAAAAATGAGTCTGAAAATAAGTAAAAAATTATACAAAATAGAAACATGTAAAGAAACAAAATGTTACAAAGATTTAGGTGACTGAGGTCCTTTTATCTCTCTTTTTTCTGTGCTACTCTATAAGCTTTACTCAAAATAGCACTGTTTTATTCAAGAAATGCCCAATTAATTCCTAACATAAGCAAAGAGTTTATCTAAACTGGTGCATGAGTGAATTCCAGGCATTCAAATATCTGAATACCTTTATCACAATGTAAGTAGCCCTCTAGTTCCAATAATAAGACATTGTAAGTTACTATTCATACTATATCATTACCTAAATTATAATTAAATCCAAGAATAAATATAAGATAGGTCCCTGTTAAAAGACATTCTGGAAATGCAAAAGTAGTTTCATTACCTCATACTGTTCTTGTGTCCCTGGATAGGGCAAAGTAGATCTAGAAAATGAAATTACAAAATGTTCTTATTATACATATCACTTAAAGAAGATCACACTGAAGAATACTGTTTCTTGCTAAAAGCAGTCTCACCTGCTGCAACAGGCAAATCACTAAATAGTGTCTATTGCCTGCACTGGACAAAGGGAGAGTGCTGTAGATCAGTTTTGATTAAATAACTGTGTGTTCCTATTACTAATGAATAATTTTCATATAAAGTTACATAGCCAGTCTTACTCTGCTGTTCAAACCACTACGGTTTTGAATGCTCTGAGTTTAAAATCTCAATGTTTTTTGTTTAAAAACAATTTCCTTCTTCTCCTCCACTGTGCAGAAAGATTATACATGAGGAGAATTGCAATCTTCTAGCATTACAAAATGACATTTTCCTAAAGAACACATTCATTTTAACTGAATCATAGCAAGGACACTTCAGGAAATTTAAGTGTTGTTCTGCATGACATGCAAAGGAAATCTTCTCTAGCACAAAACAGAGGTATTTATTTCTAAATTTTCAGGAAGAAAAACAGGAACCCTTTTCCTTTCCATTCAGGTTTATCTGAATATCTAAATGATACTTTTTAAAGCATAACTTTCTGTGGGGTTTTTCAGTTTTGTTTTGTTGCTTTCTCTTTTTTAAGAATGCCTTATGCAAGCAGTGAACTTCTGCGAAATGTCACCAGGGTTTGAAGCTAGACAGGATTTATAAGAGAAAAAAAATGGCATTGATCCAAATGAAAATTAACTACTAAAATGACTTTTCATAAGATTATATTTTAGCTCGAAAGAGTTGAACCATTTACATAGTGGTCACAGAACTTGTCCCTTTCAGTAGCAATCGAGGTGTAGCTGCCCATGAGATGGATTTTCAGGCTATCATTTTCCACCTACCAAAAAAAAAATCAGTCCTGATTTTTCTCAAAGGCAGAAAATTAATACTCTCCCACATTTGATTTGCTCTACTTAGGAACACAGAGAGGTTCCATCGTTTCTTTAAGATCACATTCCATTTCCATGTTCGTGTTAACAAATATTCTGAGGAGAAACACAGATCCTCCCCCATCCTCCAGTGCTATATTAAAAGGAGTTTCCCAGATAATATCCATCTCATATACATATGTGCATGTGTGTGTATATATATGTATGTGTGTATGTATCTGTATAAGCATACAAGAATAAAACAACAAAGTCATACTCTATAAACTGGAGTCCTTTCTTAATGTCCTGTTGTCGAATGCTTCTCTCTTCTGACACATTTGACATGTTATCCTCAACATTCACTTTTTGGATATGTCACTCCTCAAAAAGGAAGAAAGAAAAATGGATGTTAATAAACAGCAGTTTGCATTTGGACCAGAAGGATTCAACCTCACACCAACAGCAAATCCACCAGATCAAGATGATATTGCCCCCCAGAGAACACACTGAAAAAACTTCAGAACTGAAGTGCCACACAGAGAGAAGCCCCAGGTCAGAACCAAGACTCCCTCTGTCATTGAACATTTATAAACATTTATACAGAAAACCTTTCTTCCAATTCTGCTATTGGTTTTCCACTTACTTACTCTAGATCACAGAGCCATGTTAATGAAACTAAAGCAAACTATAAATGCAGTTTGCATGCATTACTGTTAAAGCTAAGGTTCCACACTGTCCTCTTTAACTAGCTTTTTACTTCTCTTATCTGTCTGTTGAAGTAGAAACAAACTCAAGACTCTGGTATATTTACTAACAAAAACCCAAACTGATTAGAAAACTACCATTAAATCTAATTCTACAATCTCTAACCATCACCCAATGCCACGGTGCAATTAGAATCAAAATGCTACTGCTTTATTAATACCTTCCAGATGACCAAGGTTAAAATAGTACCTGGAAACTTTGCCAGTAAAGAGTATCTACTTCATTTAAAAGACTGAATTACTTTAACGTATTTCCACATCATCAACTTGACATTTAAATCCAATTTAAGTAGTCTGGATCAGTGAAAAAAATTTTTTTCATGTATTTTTTTTCACTGGGTTTATAAATATTCAAGTTCAACAGGTTACAACTATCTGTACATCTTTCAAGATAAGGGTTTTTGATGTATGGTTTCACAGATGCATAAAGTTGTGGATAGCATTACAAGAACTCAACGTATTTTAACAAAAAACATCAGTAAGACAAAGTTCTATTCTGAAATTCAGAAAAAGGCCTGTTGGTTTTTAAGAAAATTACTTTTCACAGGTAGCTGTTTTATCATTTTTTTTAAAAAGTAATCTAACTCCATACAGTCTTGAAACTACACTAAAGAAGCCAGTATTCCGTGCCAGGTTACAATTCCACACTGAAGCCAGAAGAATGAAAACAAAGTAAAATGAAAGCCAAAATAACCTTCAGCAAACAAAACAAAATCTCAAGTAAGAATAGGCACTGGCTAGAGAAGGCATCCTACTTTCTCCAAATTATTTGGAATAATGAAATAATCTGAAGATACATGGGTTTAACAAAGCTTAGAAACCTTTCCAAAGCCTATTAAGCATATGAAGTTTACACTATTTGAAGTCATTTAGTCCCACTGGAACACATTCCTAAACTGAGCATAAGAAACTGAGTAATTTTCTTAAGGTCACTAAGCAAAAGCATGACATGACTTCAAGGTCCCATGTCACCTCACTTCCTACTGCTATGTCTAATATTAATAAACTTCAAAAAATAAATCAAGTCAATCTGTAGATAAATATGATGCAGCTACAACAGACATAAATCGTTCAGATACTGCTTGCTTAGAAATACAAATATCACTCACTAA
The DNA here is from genome assembly GCF_003957555.1 of Calypte anna. Taxonomy (NCBI): domain Eukaryota; kingdom Metazoa; phylum Chordata; class Aves; order Apodiformes; family Trochilidae; genus Calypte; species Calypte anna. The sequence continues at coordinate 8,677,556 of NC_044260.1, forward strand.
TCTCTCCAGAGAGGAAATAACCACAAACACCTTTTGTAACTGTTTGCCATGTTATTTTATGCATTCTCTCTTCTATGTGAGTAATACATACTGTGGTTTTTGCATATATATGAAAGATCTACCATATAAGATACATGTTTTCATTAACAGCAATTGCATATCTATGAAGAAACCTAAATGCCAGAAGTAAACTTCTTGGGAATCTGAATGTTTTTCTTGGATAATTCATGGTTCATCTTTTAGAGTTCAACCAAGGGCTACCAAGAGTAAGAAATACACTAACCAAAGACAGCAGCAGTATCCCCATATGCTTTCCTACAAAAATAGACAAGCTACATAAAACATATTTTAGTCCCCTGATTTAACAACTGACAAATACCTCACCAGCACAAGAGTCTTGCCTATATCAAGATCTGAGCCAGTGCAAAGATCAGTGCTTTACCCTACTGATTTTAATCAACTCCACACCAACAACTTGCAAAGATGAAAGAACACAGTAGCAACTGCTTTTAACACCTCTAATATTAAAGAATAATTGAAATATTTAAACTTGAGGATGTACAGATCCGATTTCTCCATAACAATAAAGTTGATGGAAATATTACAAAGTGGCATCACAGCTAGAAGAAAAGTTAGCAACTGATGAACAGAGATGAGTGGTGTATAATTCAGGGAAGTTTTCTATTTTTTCCTACTTACTCATGTGCATTCATAAGATGTTCAGGCAAAAATTACCTTTCCTTAATACACTTTTACAGTCACATTGCCCCAATATTTGATGATTTTGCATATGTTTTTAAATGGTCTCAGGTAGCACTGCTAACAGCATCTCTCCCATACAAATTATTCTTAGATCCTCTGGAGCAATAAGAAAAACATTAGATTTCTACGGGGCAAACAATAATCTCCTCTTCAATTTTAATGTTATCCCTCTGCTGCAGATACAGCAACAGCTTTTCTCCTCCATCTTCAGGGACAGAATTTTAAAACAAATATATATATATGTATGTACATACACTAAAAAAATTTCAATGTATTTCATTGTTTGTAATTATTACTGGAAAAACAAAGCCTATACTATTGCTTTGTTCCTCATACCATTCAGAGACAAACTAAAGGAAAGGAAAACAATAGTACAAGACCTGAAAAAAAAAAGTAGATTAATGTATCAGTTAAGGTTATAAGCAGAACTGATTGTTGCACTAAATGTTGTATTTCTACAACTGCTGCTTCATGACCAATACAAGCCCAGTTTACTAAATCTAGCAAATATAAAGAAAGCTGCCTAAACCAAAAGAAGTCTAAGAACAATTTAAACTCTTTAATCTTTATCACAGGCTTCCATTGATCTTGTTTCACAAAAGCTGAAGCCAAATGCCAGGAAGTTCACTGCCAGCAGCCAGTGTCACCTTCTCCGATAGATCCTGGTTCAGTAAAACAAACAGGAGATATGGAGGAACACAAGTTAGCGTCAGCTCTGGCAGACAGGAATACTTATGCTTTCATCTTACATGATGTCACTTTGCTTCTTACTATTTACTTCTTTGCATCCAGCACAGGGCATTTCTGGGGCATTCCAGGTAAGTTTCAAAGGATACTGACAATATTTAGGAGCCTGGGATAATTCTCCAGGCACAAGGGCTTTGAACACAGCTACTGCTAGACTATCTTGCTAAACAAAACTGATTTTGGGAATGCAAATGAATAAACTTGAAGAGAATGCAGAGATTTGCATTTTCCTGAAGCAAAAAAATACAAGCCTTGGTTATTCTGAAAAAGAATGTCTGGTTGCTGAAAACTTTGGACATTCTAACCTTTCTGTTTCTTAACTGCAAATCCAGGGAGCAAGTATATACAGCTTGCTAAGCACACAAGTTCACCTAGTTGAAAATCTGGTCCCTAAGGGTAGGGAACTGGGCAGGAATAATCCTCTTTCCTATGGCATACAGTTGTGCAGACAGCTTATTTACAGATGATTGGAGAATAGAGGAAAAATGTGTATCACTATTTAGGGACAAGAAATACTACCACTGAAAATTCATGACCTTCCTCTCACCAAATAACTTTGTTATTTGTTATTGTACATTACTGACATTAATGGTTCCAGCTATTATAAATACTTTGAATAAGCATTCTCTGCACCTTCAGGCCTAACTAAATGCTGAAAACAACTGTAAGTCAGTGGTCCTCACTGCACTTCTTTATCCACAGACCTGAAACTAAAAAAATAAGTGAAGTCTATAGATGTTTTCTCTTAAGATACAGACACATATCCTCTTGCCATACATCACTGAGTTCACTAGTAATGCAATTACTGGGCTACAGGAATCTGATGGTCTTTGTACAGCACAAAGCACACTGAAAACTTGATTGCTGCTGACAGATCTCTGCCAGCCTCAGTGGTTCAGCTGAATTATGAAACTTGACTGGGGTTTAAATCCAGTGAAAACCATATCGAGCAAAGAGCCCTTTTGCATTCTAGCATCAGCGTCTGCCCCTCTTTATGACAGCAGTGGGGTAAAATGTACCAAACACAATAGTAAAGCAACAAAAAAACCACAGAAAAGACACTCATGCATAACTTATAAGACATTTCAGTTATGCAACATGCTAGGGGTTGACAACAAGAAAACAAGAAAAACAGTACATGGCACACGTTCCAATAGTTTTGAGTTAATTCCTCCACTTAATCTAATACTCCTGGTTACAGTCACACAATTCTGTATTGTTAGTTGAAAAAGCCACTTAGTAACAAACACAATTCAGTTTCAGATTTTATTTCTGCAAAGATAAACAAGCGTAACTGTTGCCAAAATGAAGTTTCTAAATCAGACAAATGAAACAGGATATACAGAAACCATTTAAGATCTAGACATTCCACACTGTTTATTTACCTAAAGCATTCAGTTGCATCTCCTCCCACTTGTTCCCTACCCACGAAATAGTAAGATACTGTTCAAGGTTTGTTTTCCATTTCACAGCTTCCCTACATTTTTTTTAATGCATGAGAGAAACAGGAGAGAACAAAGACGCTTTGTGAAGTCGCTCCATTTCAAAGCATATTAAGGAGCGGAGCTGGAGGATTTTGGTCTTTTTCCCTCAGAAATTTTAGCAAAGAACAGAGACAAAAATTAATCTGAAGAAGCAGCATCTTATCAATAAACCCAGATTTAAAAACAGAACGTACTCTTAAATAAGCTTTGGTAATCTATTTTGATAACTGCAACCGACAGTCTTTGGAGGGGGACTCTTGTTTTTCAACGCTTTTAATAAGTTGTGACTTTCTGTAACAAAATAGTAACAGCACTGGGGAACCGAGAATACCGCCCCAGCAAGTCAGAGAGACGGAAAACGGGCACTGCTTTTCCTTTTTGAGGGACGAACGAGAGCACAAGGCTCAACGCGCCCGTCCTAGGGCAGAAAGCCCCAAACACTCGCTCAGTGCGACCCGGGGCACCGGCACCGTCCCGGCCCCTGCCCGCGCCCCGCTCCTCCTGTAAGACGCCGCGATTTTCTTCCAGTCACGTAAAAAACAACAGAGCTCTCATTTCCCCAGCTTTCCTTAAGCGCGGCCGCGACAAACCCGCCGGGCCGGGTGAGGCCGGGGCTGAGCGGGCCCCGGGCCGCCGCCGCGCCCTCAGCCTCTGGGCGCCGCCGCCCTCACGGCGCCGGACAGGGCCCGCCCGCCGCCGCCTTTGTTCGCTCCACTCGGCTCCCGACCGCCGACAGAGAGGCCCCTCCCGAGCCGCCCGCAACCCGGCCCGGCCCGAACCGACCCGGCCGCCTCCTCCAGCGGAACCGGCTACGGAGCTGGCTGACCGCGCCCGCGCCCCCCGCTCCAAGGAGGCACACGCTGCCCCGTTCCCCCACGGAGGAGCGAAACGGCGTCCCCCGCGGCGGCGGCGGGGCGGCCCCACCCTCGGCCGGGGAGCGGCTGGCACCCGCGGCGCTAGGAGGGGCGGACGGGGGGGAGCCGCACCCACCCCACCGGACAGGACGGTGAGGGAGCGGGAGCGGCCGGGGCCCCGTCCCCAGGCGGATGGGTTTCGGCGCGCATGAGGTCAGCGGAGCGCGGCCCCTCTCCTCTCCCCCGCCGCGCAGCCCCTACCTGCTCCTTAGACCCGCGGGAGCGTAGACGCCGCGGAAGGCGGAGCCACCGAGCCGGGAGCGCGACAGCAGCGGCAACGACGGCACCAGCGACGGCAGCGGGGACGGCACCTCCCCCGCTCCGCCCTCGGCAGCGCCGGCACCTCCCACTCCCAGCGCGCCCTCTGCAGCCGGGAGGCCGCGGGCACCGCCTCCGGGACACCTGACGCGATTGGCCGGAGCGATAGCGCCGTGGGCTTTCCCATTGGCTCTTCACACTTGTTTTGGTAACCGACACTTCTGATTGGCGGCGGCTGGGAAAGTCTTTGCTGCTGATTGGCTGACTGACTGGCGCCCTTCCCCGCTCCTTTTTCTTTTCAGCTGACTGCGGTGCAGAGCCCCCCACCCCACGTCTCTCCATCTCCCGGTGTGAGCAGACACAGCCAGGGCCGCCCCTCTCAGCCACCACCGCCGGGTGACGCGGCCCCGGGGCTGCCCGGCGCTGCCGACCTTTGCGCCCCACGTTGGCTCACCCGGAAGCAGTCTGAGGGGGGCAGCCCGCTCGCGATGCCTCATGGGAGTCCTCGCGGACAATGACATCACCCTCACTCCGGGCGGGGGGGCTGCTGCGCCTGCGCGGGCCGGCGCGGGGCCGTGCGTGACGCCTGGCGCGTGCTCCGGTACGCACGCGCCTCGGGAGGCCCCTGCCTGAGGGGGGTTCGGGTCCCGGTCCCGGTCCGGGTCCCCCGGCACACGCTGGTGGCCCTCGATGGGCCTGGGCGCAGGAGGGGTAGCAGTAAGCAGGCGTTATCCCGCCGTGCCGTCCCGGTCCTTCAGCTGCGCTGAACCGAATGCGGAGCGAGCCGGCAGATGTGCGGGCCCGGCGGGAATGGCTCCTGGTTCCGAAGGGTAGGATCCTGCCTTGAGGTGTTTAGCTTCCTCCAGTCCCGTGCACCGGCATGGTCCGAGGTTTTCTCCGTCGCTTGCACGGGATGAGTATTGAGGAACCCGGCAACTTGTGGTTCCTTTTGCCTCTACGTTAGAACCCACAGAATTCGTTTATTAAAACTCTTGTGGCGAATAATAAAAGACGAGTGCCGGGAGGGTTGGGGAACGTGGCTTTGGGCGTTCTGAGCAGCAGCCGTGCCTGATCCCACCCGTGTCAGGTGAGGCTGCAGGACCCTGCCCAGCTGCTGAGGTACCGGTACCACAGGGCAGGGGTTGGGTTTTTCCCTGGCTTACTGTGGACATAATTAATGCTCTGATATTGCTGTTTCCCTTTTCCCAGTAGCTTCACTGGGCTGTGGCTGTAGTGCAACTGCCTTGCACAGATATCCCCACAAATAATGTGATAAAAAACCAAGAGACACCGATGTGGTGTGAGTTTACAGGTTGTTTAGTGAATGCAGTATACAAAGTGTTCTACTGTTAATCGAGACTGAAAGGAATCAGTGGTTTTTTAGGTGAAGTTATGCTGATGGAAGGATTCCTGGCCTGGTGAAGCATACCTGTACTAAACATTGTTCTATTATTCAAGGAAGTGTTTAAACTGAACCCTCAAGTCCTGCATTCCAAAACCACCCAAAGTGTGCTCCAAGACTCAGTCACTGAAAAGCACCCTTGTAGCCCTGTCTTCCAAGCTCATTGCATTTATATGTGGCTTTGGATTCCACCAAGCTATTAATTATATATATATTATATTATTTATATATTATATATATTATATATAATAGTAAATATTTTTAATAGTGGTTGTTAAAACAGAAGAAAACATACATTCTATCATTTCTGCTGCTTTACAAGTAGATGTGTTTCTTGTTGCTATTCTTAAGTTATGATAAGATTTATGATTGAGTAGTTAATTTTTTTTAAAATCCCTCATGAATTCCATTGATTAAGTAAAGTGATATTTTGAGCTAAGGAAGAGTTGGCCCTTATGGAAGATGGAATTTAAAGCCTTTATGTAGCTGCCTTGTTCAAAAACATGGCCAGCTTCTTGAACATTTTTCCCCACAATAAACTTAAAAGACAAAAAGTGACTTCTTTTGACCTCTAAAAAATATTTTAGAGAAGAAACAAAACCAGTCTTATTTTTAGAAGTCAAATGTTACACAGTAAATTGTTTTGGAACCCATATTTATTATGTGCTCACTGTTTAGGAGGGTTACACAACTGTGAATGAGTGGAACACAAGTATGTTTTTTCAGTGCATTCCTTTATCTGCAGCATCTGAAGTCTTTATCATACAACACTTCCTGACATTAGGATTACAGCTGACTGGAATTTCTGGCATAAACAAGTTATTTGTGTGTGGAGATAATCCCAAGAATGTATTCCCATCAAAACAGTTTTGTTTTGTTTTGAAAGAGTGCATGTTTCTTTCACAAAACCCAGAATTTTATCATATATATATATATATATATATATATATATGATGACATGCCTTTCTTTCCTTAAACAGTGTTTATGAAATATAACTGGAACTGAAATACATGATTATTCCAATTCCACATGTATTTTGGAAAGGAAAAAAAAAAGATATCTCCCTAAATAATTAAAACAGGACATTTAGAAAAAATATTTTTTTAACATCTGTAAAAAACAGGTTTTGTCAGACATGAATATATGTTTTAGCCACTATGAAAGGAAATATTCAACATCAAAGAAATGCATATTTAAGTTCTATGAATACTGCAGCAAGATGGAGCATTATACAAAACAGTATGAAATACTGAACTCCTTCAGTGAAAGCACACAGGAATAATGGCCTTAATTAACCACATTGTAAGAGTTAAACCATATTCTGTCTTTATGAGAAGAGAAACCCACAGTATTAAACTAAATTGGATTATGAACAATTCCTTTTGAAAGACAAGCGACTTAACCAAAATAATGCCCTTAATTTTAAATAATCAGATGTAGGTTAAATATAGTTTATTGTAATCCATTCTGAAAGTCAGTCTGCATTGTTGGGGATTCTGCTTGTTTTTTTCTGTGGTGCCCACAGAAAATTTTTCTCTTCTCTGCCACCACTTGGCACCTGTCTCCTTGTTTAGGATACCCAGAATGAGTGAGCATTGCTTGGACTGATTGCACATTTTTATAGCTGGTCAATGTGTGGAGGAGAAATCCCATTAAAAGAAGTGCCACTTTGAGGGGTTTTTTCTCCTTTTTTGTTGGTAGAGATGGATTATTAATATCTCCGTGGTGAAACATTGAGTATTGCACGTGAGTTACATTCTCTGTGGTATTTTATCCATTGTGTCTTGTGCCATGCTGAGGAAAACCTTAACTCACTGCATTACTGAAACAGCAAAAGCTTTTTTTTGGAATGCTGATGTAATTGTACAATGTCCCTTCCAGCAGTTACCAGTTAAATTATGGGCTTGACCATTGAAAATAAGATTAATTTGTTTTTTTCTAAAACACCATCTGCATCAGCCTGTATTCTTTTTTGGAAGCCATGCAAGAACAGAATATCCTATACTAGAGAATATTTATCTCTGTAGACATAAAAAGATTTTTTTTGTGAGGTTTTTTATGATTTTTTTCCTAAAAAGAAATCTGATTTTATTTTGTTATCCTTAGACTTGATCTAAACAACATGATAATGTCCTCCTACACAAATGGCGCATTGCAAAGTGGTGTTTGTGACATGTTTCGTGTACAGTTCATATACAGTTTCATATACAGTTCACTTACTTTTTGTGTAGAGTCATAATGCCCCAGCAGAGAGGTGATTTCTGCCATCATTAAGAAATGGCAGTGGTGGAAGGGCATCAGAGTATTTGCAGAAGAGCCACAAGGCAAGTAAAACTTTAGCTTTTACGATAAGAAACTTGGTGTTATCTATGAACATTCCTTAGGAAACCAATTAGCAGTTTAAAGAATAACAAGGTTTCATGCTTTTTAGAACATTGTTAGAAATTATTAAAGCCATTGCAAGACCCATCTTTTTTTGCATTAGTGTAAAAATCTGTCAGAACATTTACATTAAAATTACATAAAAATTTAGTATACAATAGAGTATTCAATGCCTCAGTTGTAATCCACAGAAAAATTAAAAGCTAGTAGACAGTCATTGCATATGCTGAAACCTCCAGATGATTTTACCAAGCAGGAGTTGAATGTTTTTCCTTCAACAAGTGCCGAGCTGAGATGGAATAGACCAGCAGAGGGCACGAGTCCCACTCCTGCTGTCCCTGGGGTGGCAGCCAGGCCCAGGCTCTGTGGATGCTGGGTTCTAGGGGATAGATCCCGGTCAGTATCTGTCCTGAACCCAGCAAAAAGTAGAAAGGCAACAATTCTTTTAGGTTGAAATGTTCAAAATTAGAAAGGACTTCCTGATTTAAAAAGAAGCCAAACAATTTCAGTGCACAGAGAAAAAAAATGTATTAAGCTGTGCTAGCTGGAATTGTTGATGTGAACCACCATCCATGAGCTTCAGGCTTCTGTGTAACCTCTGAGGATAATTAGGAGTTAAATGTGTTGCAGTGTGACAGATTTATGGATGTCTGATCTAAAGAGCATGTGAATAGAAAAGAGAGCCATTTTTCAAAATGAGTGACCTGTTAGAGATCTTCTGTTGCCAGGAAAAAAAAAAGAAGGAAGTACCAACTTCTCTTAAGAGTAGTGAGGGCTTTAACATTCTCATAAGATTAAAATGGTTATAACAAGCATGTGGGGAGGTGGATCTGGGCTTTCACACACACCCCATTTATTGTATGTTATAGATGGGCATTTGGAGATGAAGCTGAGGTAAAATACACCTATTTTCTGACTTGTTTGATGATATAATATTTACTGTTATAACTAGCTAACCCATTATCATGAGCTTCATCTGTTTACATCATGTCTTAATTTAATCATTTTCTTTTCTGTTGCTGTGCTGATTAATCTAACAATGTAAGGTGTGTCTGATTACTTCCTTTGGAAGACAGAGGAAACAATGTCATTGCATCCACTGTTAGCATGAATCTCAGGAAGTGTTTTATTCACCATACAGCGTTTGTTGTAGCTGTACTTTTAAGCTGTGTGTTTTTGTTAGGATTCAGTATTATGGTATATCACCTTAGTAGTTCAGTCCTTATTTGCTTGGCTTTATCTGGTTGGTTGTTCTTGTCTTCCTTTACCCCAAAGGAATCCAGGTCCCATGGACTGAGACAGCTCTATAAAATGAGCCAAAGCACAGTACATGGTGACAGTCAATTTGGTTCACTTCTGAGCAAAACTGAAATGCTAACATAGACACACACTTTGCTAGTTAGGTTGCTCTTGGCAGGAGTGATCTCTCTGAAGGATGTTTTGCAGGGGACTTTTGCATAAACAAGCAAAGGTCAAGCCATATTTTCTCTTCTTTGCAGTCAAGTATCTTAATTACAAACTGGAGTGTTTCTGGTGTATGTTTCTTTCTCTTTCATAAAATAAGAGACACTCAAATTCCTTTCACAATTTCAATAAAACCAGTAGAAGCAGTAGTTTCTTACAAACCTCCTTAAGCTGGCAATCAGATTATCCTTTCTGTGGGTGAGCTAAGTAGGTTAAATATCTTCAGAGCCTCTAAACTGTCTCTTACATTCTGAAAGCTATTGGCACATCAGCACAATGTCTGCTTCCCTGCAGTCTTAGACTGGCTAAATGTTACTCCTGTTTGCCTTGATTATATCCATGTGGATAAAAGAGAAAGCCCCAAGTCATCAGATTGACTCAGGATTTCTTAGTTCTCAACATTCTCCAGGGACCCTTCACGCAGAGAACCAGCCACCACAACACTCAGTTGTAGACTAATATCTACACTCCTGCAAACCGTATAAGCAGTTATTCATCAGCTGATTTTGTCACCCTTATTCCAAAGGTCAAGCAGTCATCCAAAACTCAGGTTTATAAGCACTAGTAAAAATAGCAAACTGTTTCCAAGTTGACTGAGTATAAGGAATTCTTCAGGTTTACCTCTGGCAAACTGGAAGGAACTGGAGTTTTAAGTCTTCAACAGTAGTGTTAACACTGAAATTGCTATATAAACAATGCAATCATTTGGAGTTAGTGATTCCACAGGGAATTATTCTGAAGAAATTAGGATCTGGAAAAAATAAGATTAGTGCATTTTTTTGGTATCTGAAAGAGCAGCACTTGCTGGTATGCATGCTGCTCATAGTCTCAGGAAGCACAAGTAAACTACTGTGCTACCACTGTCTAATTTAGCAGTGATAAAAGAAGTTCTGCTGTGAGCTGTATTGTAAGCATTTAGGTATATATGAGTTACTCCTATAAATATACACAATTTCAGAAGCTTATAGAGTTCTGTGGCAGTGGACTAACACAATATACTTAGTTTCCCTGAGTTCTGATTCTGAACAATAGAAGAGAATACAGCTGAATATGCAGTTTACAGTGGCCATTACAAATTATGGCACTGATGGAGCAGTAAGACCTTTCACAATAATCATGGTCCCCATGAATATTACAAGGCAGGATATAGGAAACCTGAAGCAATGGAGGAGCTTTTTTAGGAAACAGAATTGCATTGCCATTAGCATATAAGATGCTACAACATGTGAGTCCTGCTGTTTCTCAGACCTTTGCACAAATCAAATTTAGATTTATTTGATGGTCTTTTAATCTGTTTTATAAATCCATTTTTGGGTTTCCAACCACTTGTGCTTCCACAAAATGACTGTTTAGATGGTTGGGTTTTTAACTTGATTGCTGTCATCTAATATGTGGCACCCCACCCATTGGCTCCATACAAAAGGTTTTAAATTGACAGGAGAGTTAACATTCTTCCCAACCTCAGACTGGAGCATGTATAATTATGCTCAGTCATAGTTAGAAGCTATTTTAAAAGGAAATATTGCCTGCTCATTGGGGGTTTTCTGTATACATATAGCTTAGGCATGTCAACCTGTCTTTAAAACCACAGCATTACTCTTCATAGACTAAGCAGCACTAACACTCTATAAAGCACAGATAATAAGACAAGCAGCTAGGCTCTCACAAGTTTATATCCCCATTTTGCCACTGACTTTGTATAGAGCTTCAGTTATCCTAGGTCTCATTAGTTAAGACTGTGAACTTTCAGTTTTTAAGCCTATGCAGCTGTTACAGTGATTATTGGTTTACATTAAAATGTACTTTCATCTGTAAACTGCTGAATCCCAGGTATTAGATACTGTATACATTTATGTTATGCTTTAGGGGTAGTAGAAATGTACTGGTTTCACTGAGGACAGAACCTAACCTCTAGTAAATATTCTTTATACTTTATTTCTGTTTTCTGAAGACTGAAGTTTCTCTGGCTGGCAGTTCAAACGTTTTAGTATTGAACATACTGCAATTCCTTCCTTTCCTCAAGGGCTCTCCCAAATTACTACGTCTAACAAATATTTCAGTAAACCCCTTTTTTCTTGCTGAGAGAAAAATAAGGTGGTTTTGTTTTTTCTTTTACCATAAAAATATGTCACACTCCATTATGTGCATAGTTCCCTGTGACTGTAGGTCAAAACAGTTTTAAATAAGCTCTCTGGTGCTCACTCTTAATTCCAATTTTTCCAGCCACAGGCTCTTTACAGGACATTCTTCTGCTAACAGCACAGGAAGTTCCTTATCTTCTAAAACCGTGTGACTCCAAACTTAATTATATGCTCTAATCAGATACAAAACATGCCATGTTCAAAGAGAAATTGCTTGGGCTGGTACAAGAAATTTCAGGATCTATAGCATACAAATCAGATGAGATGATCTGACCTTCAGCTCTGAATAAATGACAAGTGACTTGGGAAGCCAAAGAAGGGAAGATGATGGGCAGAAGCCAAAACAAAGTAATGAAAATCAAAATTCAAAAACAAAACCAAAAAAACCCCAAACCAACAAACAAAAAAATGAAAGAAGCCGTTTAGAAGGTGACCCTTCTCTAAGGGATTGTGTTTCTAAGTGTTCTGACTTTACTTCTCAAACCCAGTATTTCTAGCAAAATTAGGACTGCTGCAGCTCCTCCTCTTCCTTCAACTTGGAATCATAATGATCATAAAAGGACCCACCTAGTTCCAGTCCTTCCAGTTGAGGAATAATCACCTAATTATGCAGATTACAGTAAACTAAAGAGGAGGTGCAATATATGTGCTATAGCACAAAATATTTCTTTATATGGAAGAAAGTTGCTGTTTAACTCTTCTATTTTGTATTGTTTCCTTTCTAAAGGAAGATACCTTCCCTAGGATCAGGGATTAAGTCATTACAGAGAATTAACTACTTTGTTTTACATTTTAATTCTGCTTCATTTCATGCATATACAAAGCACATTTGTGCACATCCCTAGGTCAACTATTTTTTGCTTCAAAAAAATTAATAAATGAAAAATGCTACTTGATTGGAATTGGAGAAAAGGAACCTTCAGCAGCATCAGAACACACAATTACTCTTGCACATCCATGCATTTGAAAGAGTGATGTACAGTAATGTCTTTTACTTCTTAAAATAAATACTATACAGATATATTCTTTGGTGGCTATAAAAAAAGAATAAATCTAAACAAAAACAGGATCATATTTTATGGAATAAATACTAATTAGAATTGCTTATGTAATTAAGTTTGGGTATGCCTCCCCTACCCTCTATTCTAAAGACCTGAACAAGCAACGATTATCTCTTCAGGCAAATCCTTTGTAGGGATTAGATAGTCCATAAACTAATAAAGGTTTATCTTTTCTTCTTTCTGAGAGAGGAAATAACTAGAACAATGTTAAAATATTAATATAGCATTAAAGAATTCCAAACAGAATTAGGAAATTAAAAGATAAGGAAATATCACAGCAATATCAAATAACCATTAAGTTTAAATATGCAGATCTTATGTGCAGACCACAAATAGAATTCATTCTGAATTGCATATGCAGTACTGCTCTGCTCTTTGAAGGAAAATTGTTTTGTATGTGTAAGCTGTTTATTTTAAAAGGTAATCTGAATATGATTGGCATGGAATTTTGAATGCAGCACCATATTCTGGTTTTTTGGGGTGCCATAGTCACAAAAGCTAGACAAAATTTTTACTATTGAACATAATTTAAATGAAAATACTTAAATACCTGAAACATAATGAGATTGCTAGCAGAATGCTAATTTTTACACTATAAAAAGCTAAAAATGTATTTAGTACTCGCCATCCAAGTTTGATGATCACTGTAAAATGGCTGTTTGGGACTATGCATGTTTATTTCTGCAAGATTTGAAAGGCTAATCAGTGAAAGCTACAATATAAATTTGAAACTAGGACGTTACTCAAGAAGGCCTCAGAGGAATGAACTGTTTTGCTACTCGTCACCTCTTGACTTCTGGTTCTTGAAATCACCTTTAATTTGATGCTTTATATATTTTAGGGTAAGTGCTTCAAACAATTTAAATCCATCTAGTAAGATTCACACCTCTAACAGGTGCAAAGAAAATTATTCTTTTTAAATCTTCACTGTGACTAATTACTTGCTTGATGTCTTATTTTTCTTGAAGTCTTGCACATCCTGATGCCAGTTAGCAAGGCCTATTACAAACAGTATAGCAAATTCCCTTATTCTGAATAAGAGATGAACAAATAAATAGTAAAGAAAAATCTGCACTTTTTTTAAAAACAATTTAAAACATTTAGAGACAACAAATAGCCTGTAGACAAACTGAAAGGAAAAGTTACAGAAAATCATAATATGTGCATTTCTGTTTCTTCCCTTCTAGTCTGCACAGTCTCTGTAAGTCCATGTTTTATCTTCACCTTGCATACTGCATACAGTTCTGCAACTTCCCTCCCAGCTCACTAAAAATAGAAGTAGAAAAAGATTCAGAAATAGTCAACAAGGACAAAGGCAGAGAAATGAAATTTCAGAACAGTGAGTTAATATGGTAGGAAAGTACTTTTTGAAGAAGAGAGCTTTTGAAAAGTTCGTTTTGCTCCTCTTTATGACAAAGCTGTGTAGATTATAAAACTGCATTATAAAACGATGTCTCAACTGTCTTTGAATTTGGTACAGATGATTTCCCTGTGTATTTGCATAGCTTAGTTGGTGATATGTGGCAAAAATAATTGTCAATGAATTTGTTATTGCAGTAGGACAGCCTACTGCCTTCCCTTCCTCAAGGGCATAGTTTCATGAAAACCTTTAAGCAAAAGGAAAAGTCTCTTTCCCTGTCAGGGTGGGACTGCTCATTTTAAGCTATCTGCTATCACATCATAAATTGTATAATCACAGAGGTAGTGAGAGACTTCTGCAAGTCCACAGTCCAACTTTCTGCCCAAGGCAGGTCCCATTAAGGCAGGCTGCTTTGGGCCATGTCCAGTAGAATTATGAGTATGTCTAAGGATGGGGTTCCCCTAGCCTCTCTGGGCAAGCCATTTCTGTATTAGACTATGCTTTGTACAAAATAAATAAATAAAAAACAAACAAACAAACAAACCAAAACCCAAATCACAACACCACAACAGTTGTTTCCTCTATGGAGTTTCCAATGTTGTCACTTGGTCTCCTTCCTTCTAATGTACCTCTGGGAAGAATCTGGCTCCATATGTTCTACACTTTTCTATTAGGAAGTGGTAGATGGCAGTATGATCTCTTCTCACCATCATCTTTAAATCTGAGTGTATCTTGCTTTCTCCACTTCCCCATGTATGTCATGAGCTGTAGCCCCTGAACAGTTCAGTGGCCTTCACTACCCTTGCTCTAATGTCAGTGCCTTTCTTTTAAACAAGACACAGAATATGAGATGCAGTCTCACAAATGCTAAATATAGGGGAAGAATCAGATCCCTCCAAACCTACTGGTTATACTCAGCCCAGTATACAGCACTTGCCTTTATTTAACTTCCTGAGGTCCCTAACAGCTCATTTTTCCAGTCTGACTAGGTCCATCTGAGTAGCAGCCCTGCCCTCCAGTGTATCAACCACTCCCCCCAATTTGGTATCACCCACAAACTTGCTGAGAAGTCACTCCATCCCATCACCCTGGCCATTACATCAGCCATTCCAAGAACTGAAGTTGATGTGAGCTGTACAAAAGAAAGCAAAACAAACATCCAAACATCCTTCCAGAGATGTGCTGGTAGCCATTGCATTGAGGAGCAGAGAGTAGTATATGGAACTGAACAAAACCCTAAAAAGGCAGATGACAAAAGAAAACCATAGGAGTAATTTAGCTCCTCTGTATACAACTGTAAACCAGTTTCAAGAACATTTATGTAATAACCTTCCCGGGACACAACTGTTAGGGGCAGCTATGCACTTGCACAGTATTTTTCTGTAATGGACAGAACAACATTGCTGCCAGAGGCCATTTAAGGACAGTGCTGCAAGCACAGTCCCCAGAATTCTCCCAGACATCCTGTGCTACTCATAGTCCCACTATTACCCAAGACTTTACAAGTTATACTATAGGCTGGTCTAGGTTTATGTTGTGTCCTTCACCTGCTCACAGGAAGTGGATAACTTGCACTTACATTAATGGTATCTTAGGCTATTCTAGCACTTTCTATTAACATTTTAACATTTTGGATTAATATACTCTATCAAGTATACACATCAAGTGTGTCTCAGTTATATTAATCTATTCCTCAGATTAAAAAACAACTTAATTAAAGCAACCATTGAGCACATGCAACCTTGTTTAAGAAAGTATATTTGGAAGGCAAATACTTCTCTCTGCCCCTGCACAGCTCCAGCTGACAAAAAGTATTCATCAGGAAGAAGGTAAATGCCATTTGTCGTGTATGACTTACAGCAGTTACCAGATGCTTCAGATAAAAAGAAACACTACAAAAACAAAATCTGGGAGGTCTGCACTGCCAGTTAAGTTTGTTGTGGGGTTTTTTCGTTTGGTTGGTTTTGTTTGGTTGAGGTTTTTTGTTTAAATGGAATTTTAAATTTCATTAAAAAAAAAATCACTGTACCATTGTAATCCATATTTACTTATGACCTGTTACTAGTATTTTTCCTGAGCTATATGCCATAGCAATTAACTGGACAACCCAACTCCCCCACAATAAAATTATTTACTTGTATCAGATTTCTCCCCCTCTGCTGCCCCAAATTCACTACACGTTCTCCTTTGAACTTTTACTACAACTAGTAGAAAACTCCTGACTTGCATTCCTCACTTCATATAACTTTTGTCACTTCTTTGTTTACTTTTTGATAGGAGTAGCAGTAGTCTGAACATTTTTGTCTCACTCGATTTTTCAATGGCTTTAAGATTACTTTTCTTCCTTCAGAGAAAAACGTATCAACCCCAGTAATGCAACATCAAGTGCACTAAGGCATTGCATCAGTCTCCTGAAGAACAAACATCAAGTCTAATTTATGTTGCTCCCTTGGATATTGTTTTCATTGTCATATCCAATGGTATGCTGGATGGGATACAGTTCAACTGGAAGTTTCACTAAACTGCTGCTGAACTCTATTAAAACATTCTAATAGGTGTGACTTATTGACCGGAAGAGTCAGTAAACAAATGCAGTATAAGTGACAGTATGAAAATAGAGTAACAGTAATTAGCAACGTGACTCCATGAGTAATAGTAAAATTGCTTTGACCCACTTGATGGCAGTAGCAAAAAAATCTTTTAAAAAATTATTAAAAAATATTTTCCAAATAGATGGGTTTTCTAGTATGATTTGTACATTATCAAGACTCCTCAGCATCATTGATGACAGGGTTGCCACAGGTCCCATTTCACTAGCATTCTAGTCTATCTCTGTTGAGAAACAGTGGTAGCTGTGGTCCAGTATGTTGGTAACACCCAACAGGCATGGGTAGGAGGACTGGTGTATCATGGCACGTTGTATCAGCAGCTGCTTGGTATCGATCAGCAGGGAAGTCACTGTCACACAGCCACCCTGGAACAACTTTTGTCCTTTTATAGAATACAAAGCTCTTGAGATGGAAACTCTGCTTCCTTCTGCTCATACCATGACCCCTCCTGTTCAAGCACAGTTCTGATTAGGCCAGAATACCATTTCTGGTGTTCTGCTGGTAGCTGCGCAAAGACATACCAGGTGTACAAAGACATATCAATATCCTACCCTAAACTGATGTGCTTCCTCCTTTACCCCACACTACCCTAACTTCAGTGCCAACACAAACATTCTGTAGAGCATGGATTAATGACAGCATAACAAAAACAAATCTGATCTGTCTGTGCATGCTTTTTGTCTTTTGGAATGAGACCATGTATGATTTCTACTGATCTGTAGATACAGAGGAAAGATACAATGCAGAAATCAGAGCATTTTAATGTAAAAGTAGATTTATCCTTCAGTATGCTCATGAAAAACACTTACTTCTCTGATGAGAACACCATATGCTACAAAAAAACTACCAGCTGCACTTCAATAGTAAGATAACATGACCAAGAACAAGTTCTTGTTAAGTCCCATTAAAAAAAAAGTTTTTATCTCTTTTTCCTTCTCCTAGGCAGTGTAAGCCTCAGTGACATCTAATGGGAGTCATATTCTGGAGTATAATAATGCCAAAATGAAACAAAAAATGAATACCCAAAATTTCAAGGATCCTGATTGCTTTAACAACTGACGGGAAATGGACTGGTTTCAATGCAGTAATAAAAGGTCTGATGAAATACTTGGAATATATGAGAAAGGCAAACAATCACATAGAAGTAAGCAGTACTGTCTGTGAGCTGAGGGGCAATGGAACTGACTGCAATATGGCATCTAGATGTAGGTTTCACAAAATAATAGAAGAGTTGGAAATATCCAAAGACTACACAGTTCAAAGAAAAATACTGAGTATTTTGGTCGAGGGAAAGTTAAAAAGTTATTTGATTAAGCTACAAATATCCATAACCACTTTAGGAGTGGGTTGTTCTATAGTCCTCCAAGAAAAGCAGCACCTGGAAGGTAGATGATGGCAAATTCAGGCTATAGGTACAGAGTGTATATTCAGTACTGGTTTGAATTAACCACTGGAATAACTTACAACACAGTTACAGCCATCATAACTCTTCAGATCTAGATTAAATTATCTAAGAAGTGCTGCAATTCAAAGAGAAATTATAGCTACCAGAGCAGGAAGGTCCTGGAGGAAGTGGAGGCTCCTCCACTCCAGACCCGCAGACACCCTGTGCCCTCTGTGCCCGCACGGCTCTTCGCTGCCCGAGTGACAGGTGCCAGCTCCCCCCGGGTCTTCCAGCGTCAGCTCCTCCCTTCTGGCCAGATGGACAGCATGGTCTTCAGCTCCAGCTCCAGGAGACACGGCTCGGGGCAGAAAGCAGCCTTTTATAGCCGGCACGCAGCTGCCTTGGCTCACACCTACACTGCGCTCCCGCAGCCAGGCACCGCTGCCCGGAGCCTGCATCCTCGCCTGCCCCGGGACCGCCGAGCCTCCCGCAGCACTGCCCATGGAACCCCACCGCCCACCGCTGCCCCTGCGGCCGCCCCTGCTGCTGCTGCTGTTGCTGCTGTTCCTGGCCGGTGAGTTGAGCCGCTGCGGGCACCGAGCGGGCTTGGCTCGGGGCAGCCGGGGGCGCCGGAGGAGCGGAGCGCGGGGACCGGTCCGTGCCCGCCCCTCTCGGGCGCTCCGCACCCCGAGAGATGGGGATTGCTCGCGTCTGGTAAGGGGAGAAGGGGGGAGGGAAGAGGCGAGAGCGTTGGGATAGATTATCCTGGCAAGAACATACCTTCGCACTTGGAAAAGACTCTAACGAGCTTGGGGGTGACTTGGGTGTAACACCCCCAAACGGAACGAAGCGAGGTGCTGGCTGCAGCGACAGCCCATCTCTGCCTCATCTCTCACACTTAAAGTTCATTGTAATGTGAAAGTGTGGTAAAAAAAACCCACCAGTATTTAGAGTCCCTGCAGCCGGCACGTGTAACAGCGTTCCTGTAAAGCCAGTTCAGCTCCCCAGGCTCTTGGGGGCATCACAGAGCGCTAACTCCGAGCACTTCCAGTTACAAAACAGTGCAAAACTGGCAACTGCTACACCTGAGATTGCCTACAACCCCCTAACTGGGTTATTCTGAAATAATGAGTCAGTCTTTATGAATAAGTTGTGATGTGAGAATGTAATTAAAGGACCCCTGCCTCATACTTGAGCATAGCTATCTAGTCACTTTGCAAGTATTTATTTTTTTTTCCTCTGTGTGCTGCTTATTAAATAAATGTCCTATTTACTAAGCAGTATTAAAGACCAGTTGTAATGATTTACAGTGTATTTCCTCATTGGTCTTCTGATGTATTCATCAGTATGTGAATACACTTATTTCTTTCACACTTATGTGAAACACTGTATTACCACCTCTCTTTTTCATATCGATAGGTGGGCTGACAGAATAGTATCCACTAATTTTAGGTTCCCAAGGATACATTAGAATGTGATTTTACCTATGACTACTTAAAATTATGTGGGACTTGAACTACTCAAACCCTGGCTCTCACTGAGAATTTCAGTAGTTTGGTACTCCAACCCCAGGATATTCAGCAGGCTGGGAGCACAACATCAGTAAACATTGGAAGGCATTGTTTTAAAGTAATTAAATTAACCTCATGCTAAACCTTTGTGACAGCTGTAAGGACAAAATCCAGTTTTCCAGAATAGCATTCAGCTGCCTTCGTTAAGAGATTTTCTTTTCAGCTCTTGCACATTTTTGGTATATTCTTACATCTTTGGTATATTCTTTTTGGACAGACCAAATATTGCAACTAGAAGGATCCTAAGGATAAATACGTGCCTTAATTCATTCCTGTAACATATTCTGTGCACAGTTCAAATGAAGCAGGGTCTGGGGTGGGAAAAAAAGACAGCCACATGATTAAAGACCATAAGGTGAAGTGCTTGCATAATGGGGCTAACTTAAGATCCCACCAAGCTCACTGCCCCAATTCTACTTCCTGACCTCAGCATGCCCCTATTATTCCTTGTGCATTTTGATCACCCTCCAGACTTCAGCTTTTGCATGGCACAAACCTCAGCAAGAACATTAAGGAAAGCAATGAAAGATTGTTTCACTGCTTCTGCCAGCCTAAAGTGACCATTGCAGAGTCTGGCTTCAATCTGATAGCTCTGAGTAAGGCACCACAACCACCCATCCTACAGGCGGTGAGGAGGAAGGGGAATGCAATTTACCCTGTTTCTCAATGCTTGGTCCAGGCTAATTTGTCCTTGCAAAAAATTTCAGTTTGTGGAGATAGCACATCAGTAGACTAGACAAGCTGAGGCAGAGAAAAGGCCATTCCTGATGGTTTATGAAGCAAGAGGTAAAAAAAATCTAAGCAAAACGCAGAAAGTTTCAATAATGCATACAGTTCAAAGGACTCCACCTCTGGAAAGATCTTAGAGATGCATCAAAAAAAAAAAAAATCTGCATATTCCCAAGTTTGAACTACGTGAGTACTGTGTCTGTACACAGGGAACAATATTGCTATATGAAATCTTACACATATTTAACATTAAAAAATAAAAAGATTAGACTTAGTCTAAGTGGTTTCCATAGTTCTATGTGATGTAGGATACAATGCTTTTATTAAACTTGGGTTACAAAGCTGTCAGGACATAAACTTTTCCTTCAGTCACATTCAGAGTACAGGACAATAGTCCTGGTTTGTACTGGGACGTTCAGATGCCTTAGCACTAAAAATTGCAACTGCACAATCATAGAGTTACTCTGTAAGATTTTTTCTGCTGTCTCTCAGAGATATTATCAATTATTAAAGCTTAATATTCTTCCCAATCTGCATCCAGTAATGTCACTTAATGTTAATAATTTGCTTCCCTCATACCAAAATAAATAATTAATTTAACTAGTACAGCCAACTCTAATCAGCAGCTTCCCACTGATTTGTTTTGTACTCATCCAGCTCCTTAAAAACTAATGCAAATAGCTTGGAGCCTGCACTGCAAGGAAATGTTGCCCATTACCATTAGGGTGTCTTCCATGCATTACCTCAACCTCACGGCTGATATGAAGCCCCTAAAAAGTCTCAACATTTACCTGCTGACCTGGACCTACTTCTCTAATACTGATACGGAGTACTGAAAATGAAGTTTCTAAATACAGTCTTGTTCTGGAGAAATAATGGTGAGAATGCTTTAAACATCAACAACAAAACAAAACAAAAGAGCACAACACTTCTAATTTCCCTGGAAATCACTCCAAGCAACTGCCCGTTTCTTTGCTGTATCCCTACCCCATCAGCAACTGTCCTTCTTTTTCCAAAAAGCAGAAAAACCAGAACCCTACCACAGAGGAAAATTTGTACAAATGTAAAGCATTACATCCTGCAAAGGAACACAGACAAAATTGCATGTTATGATAAGGAGAAAATACAGCAATGCTTAGGGCATCTAAACTTAGCAGCTTAGTGGAGTAGACCACAGACCATATACCAGCCCTTCCCATTTTAAGACTGGGAATGACTGAAGTCCACCATTCCATGCCTTGTGGGAAGGAAACCACTGTAGCTATTCAGAATGTTGTTCAATATTCTGTTCACTATAGACTGGGTAAAAGGGGACAGGTGTCAAGCAAGGAGCATGGCCCCAGAAGGTCAAAAAGAAAATATTTATTATTTTCAAGTACTGAAATTTATTATCAAATTAAGAAAAAAAACAACCAACCAAAACCTATTTTATATCTGCATGTTTGAATAGAGTTTTTCTTCCACAGTTTATAAAGGCACTTTTGGGGAAGCCCATTTCAGAAATCGAAGAGGAATTCTAGAATTAGCTGGAGCCATCAGGTGTACTACAGGGAGATCTCCTTTTGCCTACCTACGATATGGATGCTACTGTGGTCTGGGAGGAAGAGGATGGCCTAAGGACAGAGTAGACTGGTAAGAGTAACTCTTTAACTTAGTAATTAAGTGCTGAATGCATGCCGATGACAAAGTAAAAATCTGAATTAGGCCTATTGAATATTAGTGAAGTAACTGAGTTTAAATGAGAACTAAATTAATTATTTTTTTTTTTAAACACATGAAGATGCTCTACAGCAAAAGACAACAGGTTTCCTGGTTTAATGGCCTAGGTTCTGCTACAAAAACTTACTAGAATTTGGGTTTTTTTGTTTTTTTTTTATTACTTGGATGCATTAAATAGATGTATTGAGCTATTTCACTGGCATGTGCTTTTCAGACATTACATACCACAGGATCTTTAACTGGAGACTCGTGGAATTACCAAGTAATTATTTAGTAAGCATAGAAAACAAACAGTAATTGCAAGTGAGAGCTCACAGCATTAACTTTTTCAATTGCAGACATAAATTCCTTAGGCAATCTAAGCACCATCATGTGCATACTTTAATAGACTAGTTTTAGGCTACCAGGAGAAAACTGAATGAATGCAAAGAGCCTGTGGATACATCCTGTTCTTCCAACGGGTCAAAAACTACCCAAACAAACAAACAAAAAACCAAAAACCAATAGCTTGTTTGCAGCAAAAACTCACAAGACACCTAATTTCAGGTCTTTGTTACCTCCCCTATTTGCTATTCTGGGCTTGCGACGAGTCTACACCAGACAAGGAGTTATTTTTTTAAGGATTAAAACATGACATTAATATTTCCCTGCACAGTTCAGTTCCATAATGTGAGAGAAAGCAATTTTCTATTATTTGTACCAATTATGACAAATTTGAAATAATGATCTGTGACAGTTTTCCAAATTCTCATAATTCTGAGCAGTTTTAATTAAACAGCATCAGTCTGTTCATTAATGAACATCTCACCTTCTCTCAGCTTTTCTGCCACCATCTAAAGGCTTTTCCAGAAGACAACATTTATTATAGCACACTATAGCCTAGTGGATCTTCTTCTCTCTTCCCTGTTATGTTACATTGGCAGAAAAATACATCATTCATTATCTGACAGACTATTCTGGCATTTAAACTTGGAAGGGGCTAGAAGAGAGGCATATCCCCATAAAAGTCTATTGTGTTTAAAACTGAGAATGCTTTAAAGATTCCTTGTACTTTCCTCTGAGGAAGTTCAACTAGATCAATGTGTATCAAACATTTTCCTCATCACTGATTACCTGAAAAAGTAATGATTTTTTCCAGATGGTCCATTAAACAATTACCCTGTTTTGATTCCTGAGCAGGTAACTTTGTACATTAGGGTATATTGACTGTTTCATTATTTCACAGCCTGTAGAAATACTCTGATAAAATCATCCCAATTGTGTGACCATAAACAACCACAGTATGAATTAAGGCAATCTCATTGCTGTTACTCTCAGGTGCTGCTTTAACCATGACTGCTGCTATGGTAAGGCAGAACAAGAAGGTTGTAATCCAAAGACAGAAAATTACCACTGGGAATGTGAAGACAATGCTGTTGTGTGTGGTGAGTGATGAGTTCTAGTTGGATTCTTTCTTTTTTGCTTTACTTCTACTCATTGTCTTGCTGACTTCAGAGAAACACATCTTAATTAACTACAGAAGTCTTAATTTACTGTCCTTCCTTTTGTGATTTTTTTTTTTTCTGCCAGGGTAAGCTGTGGCTCCAGAAAGCACAGCTAAGTTTCTTCTTAGTCCTAGCTGCTGTCACCACCAGAAATAAAATTTTGATCTACAAGCTTCTATTACCCTTTCAGAAAACACTACCTAAAAGCCTTTTACTTGGCATTTATGTATGCTGAGGAACACATTATGCTACTCTCTGCAGGTTTCCCAGCTGGAGAGCAACCACAAACAGAAGGGAAGAAAATTACAACTTTGCAAAAAAACATTCTTTTTATAGTTAGCAGAAAATACTTCACATTATCTATAAGTTTATGATGGACAAGTTTTGGCATACTTTCCATTGACTGGCTGCACAGCCCATGGCTAGTGGCTACAGTTTATGAATGAATTCACAATTTAAATTTACCATTTCAAATACTGAGTGAAAACAGTATTTGATGAGTATGCTTGTTTATGGAAGCAACTCTTCCACAAACCATAAAACAATGATTTGAAAATATTAAAAAAAATAATGTACAATTTGCAGCAGATGGCTGACCACATCCTGATAAATTTTGCTCAACTGCTCCAAAATAGGCTTGTAATAAACTTGCCATGCTGTGGTTTAAGAGGACAAAGAGATCTCAACACAACAAACAAAAATGTTTAACAGGAAAAGCAGAATTTCATATAGATTATATGTTCACGACTCCCAAGGTTTTAGCAAGTATCTTCTACTACACTTCAATTCACTTTTTGAAAATACTTTTTCACAAGCCCCCAAAATTTGCACGTTATTTTTTAGATGTTAGCTTTTGGAGGTTTTTTGGATTGTGGGGGTTTCTAGGTTTGTGTGTTGTTTGTTTTTTTGGTTTTGCTTTTTTAAATCAGGTTCTAGGTCAGGTACTTTGCATGTAACCTGATGCTACTTCACGGAATGCAAATCAGCATGACAATTGGTACTATTTGCATCACAAACAATGCAGACCTTTGTTTACAAGCCTGACTTTCCCACTAGCATAGTTTAAAGGCAGAGGAGGCTGTCCAGAGAAAACAAGACCCTCTCATTTAGTAACTCAATTTAGAATTTGCCCGACCTGAAAGAAAATGAAAGTTTTGGAGACTATTTCCTTTCCTCCCTTTCATTCAACCTGTACTTTGCCCAAGTGTGTAACTCATCAGAATCTCTACTTACTGATTTCCTCCTCTACTCCAGAATTACTGAGTATCTTCTCTCTCAAACTAAAAGCTCTTGTTCCAGTCCAAAACCTGACAATACTTTAAAATACTGGCCAAGATAATAGGCATGTCATTAAAAAAACCAAAACTGAAACATAATCCCTCATATACCCATAGAGGAAAAGAGAAGGCACATGTGGCACAGTAAAAAGAGAAGGAACAGTTCAGTTAATGTTTGTTTGGTTTATGTTATCATGTTGTTCATCCTACCTTAAGCTATTGAGTATATATACATAAGAACATTTCCATTTTACGGCAGAATTTCAGTTCCTTCACAAAACCAAACACTTGTTCTGCTCCTAGACAAATCCAAGCAGAAATTCAGCTAAGATTTCAAAACTTTAAATATGCAGACAAAACAATCAAGGATTCATCAGTCTACAGATAGTTGAAGAGAGAAAAAATGCACACATTTCTGGGTTGGCACAATAAATCCAAAACCTAGTCCTGTAGAAGGACACGTTCATACCAAGAAATCAGTTAAGTTACAAAACTACAATTATAAAGCAAATATGGCCAGACATGGATTCTATTGTACTTAAACACTCTTAGCCTTTTTACTGAATACCAAAATAAAAAAAAAAAAACAGGTGGGCAATTTAAGCTGAACTTGGAATATCTTTGCATCCATTATTTCACATATATTATTTTAATGCAACATCCTCTATAAGATTAAAGCACAGGTGAAATAGAACACATATGCCTAAACTCAAGTTTCACTAGTGCAGAAGAGTGGGCAGGGAGGGTCACACATCACCTTTATTCAAATCACCTTCTTCCTTTTTTAAACATTATATTTTAGTCTTTATCCCATTATTTTATTTTTACCTGCCAGGAGAATTCCACCAATTATCAATTTGTCTCTAAACCAAACCATACCTGGGTATTTTTTGTTGTTGAGATGTCCTAGTGTGGAGCTGTCTATAGAACCTAAAAAATGAATGTAGCATGTCTTACTAAGTCTCAATACAGTTCCTATTGCACCTGAAATATAAGAATGGAATGTGGGATAGCAATTGATATTCTATTTGGTATTCTTAATTACTTCAGACTAACATCAAACTTGATGTGTTTTCTTTCAGAATCACTAGAAGACAAATGTCAAAAAATGGCATGTGAATGTGATCGTGAAGCTGCCAAATGTTTTTCTAAAGCTCCTTATAATCCAAAATATCTTTTGTGGCCAGACTTTATGTGTGGTGAGATTCAGCCTTTGTGTAGGTATTAGACCACACTCGCCTTTATGAAAACTCGATGTATTTAATTTTTAAAATGACTTTTTTTTTTCTCAGTAGTGACAACAAATTATTTTCCCCTTTCTTAATCCTCTGTCCTGCCACCTCAGCCTCTCTACCCCAAAATAGCTAAAGTAAACATTTATCCTCCTGTTTATCTTCTACAGTGCATGGACCAAAAGTAACCTCGTTAGTTCTATGTAAGCTTTTAGTGACTACATAGGAATTTATTAGCTTAATGAGTAACTGACTTATATTTTGTTTATATACAGATTGAGATTTTTCAGATTTGTAATATCATTCACTGCAAATTTGTATTTATTTTTATCTCACCTTCACTGGCTATAAGACATAAATGTTAGTGGAAGTTTGATTTGTATTAATATTTATTAACTTTGAACCTTCTCATCTATATTAAACACTTATGATGAAGCCTAACTTAAATTTTGCATCTCATTCAGCTGAAGTAGTCCTACCTGTTTTTAAAAACACCTGATTATTTTTTTCCTAGTATTTGCTTTTTAAATACAGTTTAAGAAGTTATTAATTTGATATGGCTCAAGCCCCTTCCTCCATCACCAAGACAGATGGGTAAAAACAGTGGTAGTCACCAGGACCTTTCTTTCCCATATGTGTTTGACCTTAGGCAGCACGAATCTGCTAAGTTCATAACATGTAAAGGTGGCTTTAGTTAGGCTCACTTCATAATTTTTTAAAACCTTTTCAATGTCAAATTGCTGAATAATACACTTGCTTTTTGTAACTGCTAATTTTAATAGTTTAAGAACTAGGAGTTTCTTATGTCTACTTTCATCCACCTCAACATACTTAAAAATGTAGGCTACAGAACCAGTGTACACAAGTCAAAGCTAAGGACAAGTACTACAAGATAAAACAAAATAAATAACACTTCTTTAGAAGGATGAAGATTTCAAGAGAGATCTTTAATCTTTAAAAATAGTAATAGGCAAAGTTAAAGTTCATATTAATGAAACAAATGGAAAAAAAAACCAAAACAAACAAACCAATATAGAATGCAAGGGGTCAAAGCTCTTTGAAAATCTAACTTTTGCTTCAGTCAAAAAACACATCAACAAATGGCAATCCTGTTTACAGAAAAATAACTCTGCAGTCAATATTTGCTCACAGATAAAGATATACACTTAATATTGCAGTAAGACGTAATCAGGTCACTTGTCCAAAACAGTTACTTTGAAGAGATAACCCTAAATTTAAGAAATAGCAACAAACTTGAAGAGGAGAGCATTAAAGAAGCTACTGATAAAGTGATCTGAATGCCAATCACATTTTCCAAAAAACAAGAAAATTCAAGCAGACTTTGCCTTCAACAGCAGGAATTTTAGAAGAAACTCTACTGCAAATGTGTATTTGGTAGCCACACCTTTAAATGTAAAGCAGACTGAAAACACTGAAGTGTTTTCAATATCAAGCCTATCCAGGAAGAGCTGTCCTTTGGTAAACATAATTGCTGACATGAAATGCTAAGTTAAAAAAATAAAAAATAAAAAAGCAGTGTAGCTCTTCAGAAGACATTGATTTTAAGGCAGGTTTGAAATTCACCAGAACCCTCAAAACCAGACAACTTTAATTTGATTTGATCAAAAGTAAGGTGATAGGATTCTATAAATTTTACATGGTTATATAAGGAATGTTTGGGATTATTTTTTGGTTTTTTATTTTTCATTAGAAAATTCCTTTCAGGTAATAAATCCCATTCTCAGATTTCAAATTAGCTGGTTTTAGAATAACTTACCTTAAGGCTTTTTTGTATGTTTAAATTAATATAATCCACGATTTCCACTGCCACATATATAAGGACAA
Organism: Calypte anna; assembly: GCF_003957555.1. NCBI lineage: Eukaryota > Metazoa > Chordata > Aves > Apodiformes > Trochilidae > Calypte > Calypte anna. The sequence goes on from NC_044260.1 coordinate 8,705,382, forward strand.
GAAGCAAACTTTATTTCAAATGTCCATTTATGGAAGCTCAACTGCTCAAAAGCTCCAATGACAGTCACTGCACTTGTGTCTCCAGACGCCTTGCCTCTTTAACCACTAAATCAATGTTTATAATTGGGTTAAAGTACAAGGCCCAGTAAAACAAACAATTGCAGACAAACTGAGGAATGAAAGGCCAAAAAATAGCAACAAAGAGACCCTGGGTTGACACCTTCCAGAAATATCTCCACATTCTGTGAGGAATGGTCCTGTGAAAAAGAAAGGGAGAGGCTTAGAGAAACTGTTTTGTGTTTACTGTTCTAAGAAAAGCTAAGATGTACTGCAGCCTCAAATTATTTAGCCCTTGAGTACACATAAAACATCATTTTGCAGTCCAGAAACACTTCCTTAAAACCCAGTATGACGAGATGTTTTATGAGGAAGCATTAAATCACACAGCACAGCAAGGGAAGGTGGTCAGTTTCTGGGTCTAGCTCAGGCTATATCCCTGTCTCCAGGTTCTGCAGAGAATATGAAAACCCAGCACACACCAAAATCATAAATAAAAGAGCACAGCAATTATGAAGTAATATTAAGAAGGCTACTGAATTACAACTAAATCATTAACTGAAAACTGCAATTTCAATCACCTCTCAGAAATAGTATCAGCATAACTGAACTTAGGTATCCTGAGGACTCATCCTTTACTAACTGTACTGTAAGCATATCCTTACAAAGTTCCTATATATTTAGTTCTCAGCAAATAGCAATTATCATTAAAAAACAAGGTAAGGGTCAATAGTTGCCCAGTGGTTAAGAACACACTTATTACCATTACTGCATTTGGTACATCTGATCTGTAAAACCAGCTACCAGAAACACTTTCAAGTATTCACAGAAATAAAGATAATAAAGAATGAGTACTAGTATACATGCAAATTCAGATCACAGGTTCTTATTAGCCTCTAAGTTGTGGTTAGACACTCACTTTAGTGAACAACTATAAAAGCATAAGACTTTCTATTTGTAACTCTACATCCATCCTACCCTCTTCAACAAGCAAAGACTTACTTTAATTCTCTTCTTGACCAGAGTCTCCAAAAGGAGAATAACTCCAGAACAGAGAGTAACATGGCATTTACAATTATAAATCTTGAGGTCCAGTAGTGCACATCCAGCCAATCCCAAGCAAATTCAGCTATCAACTGGTATGGCAAAAATAAATACTTTACAATGAATTCTCTCCACTGTTTCCAAGAAGGATCTTTAAGGTCCTGTAAATTCAGATAGAAAGGCTGTTAATCAATTCCTATTAAACAGACACAACACTGGTTTATTTCTACTAGTCTTTTGTTGAAACATTGTTTTTTGCATATACTGAAATCAGAAAATTTATCTCTACTATACATTCTGGTAGATAATACTACAACCTGGTAATTTCCATTAGATTGGAATAAAACATGGCAAACAGCCAGACCTTGTAATACCATTGGTCATAATACAAGCATTTTGAGTGAACAAACTTTCTATAGTCATGGGAAGTTCAAAACAAAGCAGTTCCACTACTTACTTCATAGGACTCTTTTTTCTTAAGGTGTATTGTAAAGAGATCAAATGCTGAATAGTTAACTACATCAAGTTTCTTTTCCTGCTAGTCTTAAAATTCTTGTAAAAAAACCAAAGAGAATATTTAATGTTTTGAACACTTACTAATAGTTTTGTGACAATATCTTCATAGTTGTCTTCTTGCATAGGGCAAATTGTGTGGATAAAAGGCAGGAAAGCTTCTGTGTAATCAAACAAATATAAGTATAACATGCTGAGCCTTGGAGAATTCTTCAGTGCATAAAGAAGAAAGAGTGATTTTCCTGGATTTACTGCCTGAAAGATATCAAATCACATTTCAGATGATAAAAAAATAGCATGAAAGGGACATGCCAGTTCTTGGATTTTTCTGACAATCATTTTACAAATACAACAGTTCACTAAACTGAGCAGTTTTTACAAGGGTAATACTACTACCTTAACATTCCTCCTACCTTAAAAAGAACTTTTAAATATATTATTTTTAAAATACTTAATATACATGATAGACTTAATATATAATTTACCTTATATTCCCAAAGGTTTTGTGGTGGTTTAACACCTAAAGTTTTCACACATTCCAGTTCTGCCATAATAGCTTTTCTGTGGTTACTGTTCTCTATGCTGTATGGATCTTTCATGAAATCCTCCTCTGTCAGTGTTAGGAGAAGCCTATAACAGCAGAAGAATTCAGAAGGTAAACAGTGTCTCTTCACCAAAAAGATGTGAATAACAAATCAGGAATTGCATACTGAAACAATAAGCTACTGATATAAGGTATCACCTTTTGGATTAAATTCCATATCAAGCGTTCTGAATCAACTGTATCTGGGTTTTAAATTTCCTTCATGTTTTCTCTTGCCTGATTTCAGCATGCATATTTATCAGCTTGTTGGCTATTATTGAATACAGTTCTTCAGCACATCACAGATCTAGCCTGGTCACCTGAAATCAAACCTAGAGCTCTTGGGTTGAGTGCAGTACTGCACATAGCATTTGCATATATTCATAAGAAAGAAAAGCAGGAGGGGTAGATAATACATTAGTAAAATTTAATTTCACTATCATTTTAGTCTGCATTTCCAGCATTTAAAAAACTTCTTAGAAAACTTTCAGTTAGCTTGCTTAGTATCTACTATTAAAACTTTCAACTACAAGTGACAGAATTTTCCTTGAATTTTAGTTGAATACATCAACAGAATATTCCCACAATATATTCCACAACATACCAGCTGTTCTTGACAACCAGGTCTCTCACCTTCCATTCACTTTCTCCAGTAAAAATCTTTCTTTATAATGTGAAGCCCATGGACCCAGCTGCTCTAGCCAAAGTATCACTTCCTCAGCAGTCCATTTAGCAACCGGTTTATGAACAAGAAGATCTTCTTCAAATTCTCTGCTGCTCCAGTGATATCCAAGTAGAACTACCTACAGGGAGATTAAAAAGAAAAAACAGACAAAAAAAAGGGGAAGAAAACCCTTTATCTGCAAAGCAAATATATTAATGATGCAAATAAACACACATTAAGGGGCCTGACATGCAGAATCTTCAATTCTACAGATCCTAGAATATTCAGGTTATAAGAACCATCTTGAAGTTTTACCCAATTTGTCTAACTTTTGTGTCCTGTGTATTGAAACTGTACTTCCTGACAGACAACACAGTCTGCTCAGCTGAAGTCTTTTCTGTGCTGATGGTTTTTTTTTTTGTGCACATTAGATATATTTGATTGCATGCTTAATGAAGTAAATATGGAAAACCAACCAGATGAAACTTACAGCTACACAAGTTAAAGCTGTCAGAACGCCTGAGAAAAACCCTCCTCCTCGAGGATTAATTCTTCCCGTGTTCGGAACTGTAGGGATCTGGTCATTCCCATATTTTTGGAAGGTTGCTAAGCTGCGGGCTACATCACTGTTTTGCTGAATATCTTCTTTTCTTTGTTCAAGGGCATCAGCAAATAGCTTTTCAATAACATCCCTAATGGGAAAAATATTTGTCATTTTACTGTAACCATTGAGGCATAACGTTCAGAAAAAGGACTAGTTTTTCAATTTTTGTTTTCCAGCCTCTACTAAAGATTGTCATCTTTGAAAGCAAAAAAAAATTAGTTATTTATACTTTACTAAGTATAAATAACTCATGAACTTTATTAAGTTAAACTTAAAATCAGTTACTTCCAAAGAACATTTTCCTTAGCTTCTAAGGATGGAGGGGGTTAAATATCACATTAAAAAAACCAAACAACCATCATTTCATTTACAAAATTAAAATTGTTGGGCTATTGGCAAACCTTGATTATTAAAAAATGCTAAGCAAAAGACAACAAAGGTCTATCATCAATCATAACCATCTATTTGTTAAACTCTTAACCTCAGATAAAATATTATTAACACAAGGCCTTGTGGGTAATTCAAATGGCATAACAGTCTCACCTGAGAAGGATGTTGACTTTGGGGAACCCTTCCCATTTTTCTCTGCATTCAGGGCATTCATTCTTCTTGGATGATACCCACCACAAGGCCAGGCAATGTCTACAGAAACTATGTCCACAGTTCAGAGTGGTGGGATTGACCAGAATGTCGTAACAGCAGTGGCACAGGAACTCGCTAACCGATATCTGCCGACCAGTCTCAGGGGCAGCATGTGTTTCACCTTTTGCCCTCTCCATTTCACCTTGTGAAGTCTCATCTTCCATTTTCTGTTATGCTTTATGCAAACAGAAAGCTCTATTAGCTCCTCAAACCAGGTAAGGCATTATTTCTGCAAAGCAACGAGACAAAACTTGTTAAGAAAAAACAAACTGTAGAGGTTTAGAGTTGCAAGCAGTATAATTCAGCATTGTAATTCTTTGGTTGATCTGATATTTTTAAACTTTTAAACTAATTTAGCTCTCCCTGAAATGAAACATGACACACTTTTTCAGAAGCATACTCATTACAAGCTATAATCAAAACCAGATTGTAGAGGTACACAACTGGGATTAATCTCCCTGTACTTTCTTCTCCTGTGTTACATAACACATAAAAGTGGAACAAAAATCCTCACTATGATTCAGATGACTTTTGGCAAAAATGTTAATCAAAGCTTTAGTAAAGGACACATATCTAAAGAAATGTAATCAGAAAATACCATCAGAGAGTACAGAAGTAAAACACCAGAATAATGTAACAAAGTGATTTACTCCATGACTATTTCTTTGCAGGCACATGGTATAAAACAGTACTAAAAAAGTCAATGCTAGACATTTCTAGGCAGTGGTCAGATCCACAATGTCATATGCTCCACAATGTCATCTGCTTGCCATCTCAGTGAAGAAGTGCACCCTGTCTTAACTCTACTGGTATTTACTCTTTGCTATTTTAAAAGCTCTGAAAGAACAGGGCTCCGCTTTTAAAATCGCCGGACCGGAACACAGCTGCAGTCCTGCTGCTCCTGCTGCACTGCAGCCGGGTCCTGCTCCCTCAGACACTGCCTTAACACCAGAGAATTGTGAGTGCTCATCTCACAAGTCAGTTTGACTTGGATGATGCTATTTTGACCGCAGTGCTAATGCATACTGCAGCAGGTTGGTTCACACCACCAGTGGGAGCACATATACACACAGTCACCTCTCTATTCCTTTACTGTATTTCTTTTTGACTGGAGTCCGAAGAAAACTGGTGTACATTTTCATACAGTGACATTTTTCTTAAAGATTTTGTTCTTCCAGTTTGATACAAGTCAAGTCAGTCAGATAAGTAACAATTACTTTGCATCCTGTATGGAGGTCGCATTTCCTGTGATGATGGCATCACAAAAACTAAAGCAAACAGTAACATGTCTAAAGAAAAACTGTATTAATGGTCAGTGTATATTATAGCACCACATAAATATTTCTGGAGCTACTACCACCAGTCAAAGCTAACTATAATTGTGCAGCTTTAGTCCTGATAAAGTTCTTTACATTTTTTCTCCTGAAAAATTACTCTAAAAAAAACCCAATTAAAAACTCACACAAGATTCTAATCTTTCAAATCATCCTCTTAAATTTGTAATACTACCTACATTATGAAGTAGAAAATGTCTAATTTATTACACATACTTCAAGTCCTATTAAGCAACTGCACTCTATTAGAGCATTTTTTATTTCTACTTGCAGTTTATTTTGCAGGTGAATGAAGCAAAGATTAAACTACAGAAGTATTAAAAAAAAAATAAAGTAAAATGAAAATTTTAGTCTTCATCCTACTTACTGCAAAATAGAAAAATCTCAAATATTTTTACTAACCTATTACTGAGCACTAGTTGATCATACAGATGATCTGCTGGGCATGCTCTGTAGAATAAATTGCTTATACTGAAAAGGCAAAACCGAAGAATCTTTAAAATCTCTCCACTTAGTTCTGCATAGTCCTGAAGCTTTTGTTCTATGCAGAAATTATCTCCCAATTTATGCAGAATCTTCTGTTAGTTTTTAATCTGCCGGTATCCTGGAAAAGCTGCTTCCTGTGCTGTGTGAACTCTAAACCCGCAGCACATGCCCTCACCTCCCCATTCTGTCCTTTGCCCACGACTTCAGCTTTCTGCTCTTGTGCAACAGGTGTAGGGACATCTTGCTCGACACTGGGCTTTATTTGTGATTATTTTGCAATAATATGTGAAAACGTTGTTTTTAGTAGTTTAACAGGAAGACAACCACTTCTCCCATAACACTCGACACATACCAGTTGCTCCGGACTTTCCATCATCATCACCACCAGTACTTCTCCGCTACCCTCCTGACAAATCCTCAGCAAATTCCCATCCCTTATTTTTTGCCGCTGCTAGTTCCGCCTCTCCGGCCTGAAAGGCAAACACTGTATTTTCCAACATCTGTAACATTTCAACACACTCCAGAGAAAAGCAGCTGGTGTGGGACTCACAGCTTTTCCGCTCCGGAGCACCTAGCCGGGCTCTCCTTCCCGCCGTTACCCCACACGGCCGGCAGCTGAGGGGCACTTTCAGCCCTAACGGTCTCACTACACCAGGCCTGCTGCCGCTCACACGCAGGTGGACGACCTTCCTCCCTGCAAGAGACTCTTCAGTCGCCACACCCAGGCAAGGCGGGACGGGGCGTGCCTGGTGCCACGCACAGGTTGAAACCCGCACACCGAGAGATCCCCAAGCTTCGCGAAATCCGCTCCCGCCGCCACCAAGCGCCGCCCCGGCGGAAAATGGCGGCCGCCCCGCCCTCCATCCCCTGCGGTCACGTGGGCACTCACGTGAGGCGTGGCGCGCAGGGCGGCTTCCGGCAGCGCGGCGGCGGAGGGGCCGCAGGATGGAGGTGATCAGGAGCAGTGAGTGAACCGCAGCCCCGCGGCCGCGGCGGGAGGCCCCGAGATGGTGGCCCAGGGGACGCCCCGGAGGCCCTGGCTTCTGTCCTCCAGGCCGGCGGCGGGGCCCGGCCTCAGCCTCTCCTTCAGGGGCGAAGGGGGTCCCTGCTTCTCCCCGCGCCCGGGATGGGGGGGCCGTGAGGGGAAGGGTGTGGCGGGCGGCCCCCGGGCGGGCTGCAGTGAGAGGTCGTGGGTAGTCTCAGGTGTGTTTCACCCCTTTACTCGCAGATTTTAAGGATAACCTAACCAAAGTATATGAAGCTATTGAAGAATCGGACTTCCTGGCCATTGATGGGGAGTTTTCAGGTACAGTCATTCGTGTTTAGTCACTGTGAACTGTTGACAACATCTGTGGGGCCTCAGGAGTTTGCTCCTGTGACCTGTCTCGGTGTTGTCTTGAAAAAGCATAAGCTAAGGCTTCCACAAAATCGTTAAACTATGTATTATATGTGCAATAGCAAGGCTTGGGTCAAATAAAAGTGCATGTCATGCTGCTTCTCCTCCCTCCCCACAATAATCTTTTAACATATTAATTGATTTTCACTTGCAGCTCAGGAAAAGAAAAAAGATTTTATACACTTTATAAGGAGATTGGGATAAATAAGGAAGAAAGAAAAGGCAGTAAGAACTTTTATGTTTGTAAAACCCAGAGGGTTTGTACATTGAGGAGATTCCATAATAAGTGCTTTAGCCTTGGGCTAGAGAATTTAGTAAGCCATGAAACATAAATGTGACCGAGATTAAGTTTTGTTAGGTTTGTTATGGAAATGTGGTTGTTGCTACGTATTACTTAAGATGACTAACTCATTCAGTAAATCTGTGGACAGCATTCTTCCCATTTTTTTGGGACTTCTTGGAACTCTTCCCAGTTTGACTTTGATCCTGCATTGTAGAGACCCATCAACATTGTGTTGGTGGTGGATCTTGTCACGTTGTTATCATGTAGAATAGGAACAAGAGCAGCAGAGCTTTATTGCTGAAATTAAGCTGGCTGGCCATGCCTACATTTACATAGTTGAAAATATTTTATTTTTCAAATGAAATAACCTTACTGTGTACTTTAGGTGAAGACCTTTCCTTAAGTTACCCATTACTGTATTTCTTTATTGTTGCTATTTTTTAGAAGCTTACCCAAAGTAAAATATGTTTTACTCCTTCAGGGATCAGCGATGGGCCTTCTGTTAGCGCATTGACCAATGGCTTTGACACTCCAGAAGAAAGGTATCAGAAACTTAAAAAGGTAAAGTTTTACCTTGACTAAAATGAAAATGCTGGAAAAAGGTTAGAACACATTAGTTCAGAGTGGAAACAATGTAGGAAAATATGACAGAGGTCTGTAAAATTGAGTTACATTGAGCAGAGAGGGAGTGCTAGTGTCACGTCTGCTAACAAAAGAACTGGAAAGTGTTGTATATTATCTGAACAGGTAGCAAACACAATTCCTCAGGTGAGTTAGTAGATGTGTAGAACTTGTTAAAGAATGTTGAAAGCATTAAAATTTATCAGTTCAGCAGGGGATTGGTAAGAGAAATTCAGTGACAGAGAAACTGCATCAAGACTGGGGTGTTTTCCAAACTACCTCTCCCTCCCAGCATGTATTGTCTGTAACAAAATGTAAAAGTCAGCTGCTACAAACACCTCTGGCTCTCTGCAGCACGCACATGCTGGTGGTGGAGGGTGCTGAAAGAGTTTTGAAAAATAGCCAAATGGCCACAGAAGACTGTGTGAGGGTGAAGAAGTCACAACTGTGCTTTGTGTTGTAGATGTAGTGTTTCGGTTTGGGGCTTTTTTTTTTTTTTTTTAAGAGAAATTGGAAAAGATGAATCCAAAGCATCTCAATACATGCTATTTCCTGAAGTACCCAAGGAGTCAATAAAGATAGTTTACTAATACTCTGTTAAGAGATATTGCAGGATGAGGAAATTACTGGTTAGTGCTCCTACAGATGAGCTAGGACAATAAACAGCGAAAACTGGGATGGAGGCTTTAGCTAAGAAAAAATACTCAAAATAAGCAACCCCCTCCTCCCCAAACACTAAAGTAAGAGTGTAGGTGAAGTAGTAGTATCTGAAAAGTGTCCAGTAAGCTAGAGGGTGCCATATTCTGTTTATCTGTCTGAATATGAGCTTTTGAGAGCTTCAGGGTAGCTGATGATTCAGGCTCTTCAGGCACAGTCAGTCTCTGCTGCTCATTATTAGAAGTTTGCTATATCAGAAGCCAAACCCAAGTTCTTTGTTGTCAGCTTCTTAAAACTTGAATTTTTCACAGCAAATAAATAAACTTTTTTGATATTTTTCATCTTTATACTCAAAGATAAGAGAATTGAATGATTCTGTGTGTTCTTTGTGTGTAAAATGGGTCTCTGGTCCTCACAAGGAACGCATCTGTCAATGAAATCTCAATGCTTTGTTATTTTCTCATACGCTTCCAGTGGTGTTAAAAACCTTTCCAATATTGATCCAACAATTGTGAAATACTTAAGGACGTGATGATGAAGTGGTGAGTGAGATGGATGCTTCTACATCCATCATGTTAATCACTGTTAGCCACATGGATTAGAAGAATATTAAATGTATTACTCTGTGTATTTGAAAACTGTATACAGCCAGTGTCCCTCACAGTCTCCTCCCATACTATGGGGAATGTAAATAAATGTTGAGAAGCAGACTGACAACTGCTTTAGATGCAGCATCTCTTGTGTGTGAGCAGCAGGTGGAGAGTGATGGGATTTTCCTCAGTTCCTGTGTGTTTATGGAATGGAAGTGCATACTACAAATCATCTTTGGGCAACGTTGTGATGATTAAATGGGGATGGAAAAGTGGTTGAAACAATCTGCTGTACTTACTTCAGAATTACCAACAGAGAAAATCTGGTTTAAGAAGATTTCATTTTGCTTCATTTCAAAGTGGAGAGAAATCATATTTATTGTGTGTGTGCTCTGGTTATCTTTAACTATGTATGATTTTTATTCTCATGCATGGTTTTCTTTTATTTTCCAGCATTCCATGGACTTCTTGCTCTTTCAGTTTGGCCTTTGCACTTTTAAGTATGATCACACAGAAGAAAAGTAGGTTATTCTATTGCTGTGTGCTTTTTTTAACTAAATAATTTATGAAATATTGGTAAACTGTATTGACATGTAACTTATCTTTTTCACAGATATTTAATGAAGTCATTTAATTTCTATATTTTTCCAAAACCCTTTAACAGAAGTTCACCAGATGTCAAATTTGTCTGTCAGGTGAGTAGGAAAAAAAGTTTGATTTTGTTTGGTTAAGGTATACTGCAGCAAATGTCTAAAAAATATTTCCAGGAAAACTACTGCAGTGTAGAGGGAAAAGTGATTGGTTTTTTTAACAGCTTAAAAGGCAGAAAAACATTAGGTTCTGGGATTTGTTTTCTTATAGAAGCAAGCATCAGTTAAGAGCAGTCACTAAAAATGATCTTTAAGGGAATACTTAAATACTTCAGTTTTTAAATCTTGATAGACATTACATTGTGTGGTTTTTGGAATTGGTGATGATGTAGCAAATTTGGCAAGATTATTTTCTTTTTTTCCCCTATCCTTTCTTGTCTGACTTCTTGCTCCCTTGCTTTTCCTCTTTGATCTTTTATTCCCATCTGCTTATGTCACTTTCACTGCTTCCAAGACTATTGCCAGTGTGTTTCTGGCATTTGTTCTCCTGAGCCACATCTTTCTTGGGTTTCCTGTTTACATTAGTTCTTTCATCTTAATACCTTTAGTGTATTTATTGCTCTTGTACTTTATGTAAGTTGAAAGTAACTGACAGAAGTACCACCCACTAAACTCTCTGTGGCTTCTTTAGGGTCATGAACTTGGTTGCCCTTTACCATATAATGATCTTTACTTCATATAATTTTTAATAAGTGTAAAAATAAATTAATTTATGCCACAGCTACTCTTGCCAATTGTAAAGCTATTTTCTTTTGTTGCAGAGTTCAAGTATAGATTTTTTAGCAAACCAAGGATTTGATTTTAATAAAGTTTTTTGCAACGGTGAGTTATTTTGGTTTATTTTTTTCATTCTTTAATGTCTGCAAAATATATGGTGACATATTTTCTGCAAAAAGTAAATGGTAGCAATTCTTGATGCTCTTTTAACACATAAGAGTTCTTAGGATAATTCTTACTTGATTTACAATTGTACTGTTATTGTCTTTCCAAAAAATCATTTTATAGATTTAACAGAATAGTTACTAGTTGGAGAACAGAGTTACAAGTGCCTCTTTATTTGTTTTTGCTATTAAAATGATGCAGATAGCAAGGGAGATAAGTTTTAAATATTTCTATCATTGTGATCTCCAGATCTGCAGTTAGGGGGCAGACAAGGCATACACAGCTTTTAAAGTCCTGGTAGCAGTTAATCTGGTGTGTGCTAGAAGGAAACCTGTATGGACACAGATAAAGAATGGGGTCTAGCACAAATGTGTGAAAGGAAATGATATGTTTTGAGCCATCAGGGGTGTAATTTTGATGAGATTTTAAATGTGGGTTGGTTTTTTTGTTTGTTTTTGTTTTTGTTTAAAGGAATTCCATATTTAAATCAGGAAGAAGAAAGACAGTTAAGGGAACAATATGATGAAAAACGTTCTCAGGCCAATGGTGCAGGATCTCTGTCATATGTTTCTCCTAATGCCACAAAGTGTCCTGTTACAATTCCTGAAGATCAGAAAAAATTCATTGAGAAAGTAGTGTAAGTAAAATTCTTTAATATCCCCTAGTGTTGAAACTAAGACATAAACAATACATTCATGTGCTGAAGCTGTTTTTATTAGTTCACATGTTGTGAAATAGTTCTCTTTTTTGGGGGGGAGAGATGTAAACATTGTAAAAAGAAAACAGTAGATAGAGAAGAAAATTAATCTGTTTCTTCCAGGGAACAGATAGAAGACTTACTAAAGAATGAAGAAAATGAAACTTTGGAACTGGAGCCATGTACAGGGTCAGTTTCCAAAACTGAATATCTGTTAAAAATTATTTATTAGAATTACGGGAATGATAAGAAATAAAAATACTGTTACTTGGGTTAGTGGGATCTGTATTAAGTAATCATGACTATAGAATATTTGCTCACACAAATATATGTGGATATTACTGTACAGATTGGTGTAAATGCCATCACAGCTTGGCTACCAAATACCAGAATTCAGCAAAACCCTTCCAAGCCAGTAGGTTTTGATCGCAGTGATTTACATTTAAAAAAATATTCTATAAATGAACATGCAACAGGCTTCAAGTGACCATTATTAATTTGAAACACTTTTGTAAAAGGAATATTAGTAATGCAATTTTCTTTTGATTTTAGATTTCAAAGGAAACTAATTTATCAGACCTTGAGCTGGAAGTAAGTTACTTCTTACTGCCTTACTGTGTATTTTTAGTATTTCTGATAAGAAGTCTGGGTAAGATCTGATCTACTTAACCTCAATGTTTTGAAGATAAATTGCATTAAACTGGTTTGTGATGGTTCAATTTTATATTTTAAAGCATAGCATTTGTTTTCTCATTCTTATCTATAATCTGAATAGAACAGCATAGCCTAGAATTATGTAACAAATGCAATTTGGCAGGTTTTTAGTGAACAGCTACTGCTAGCAGGAAGTGCAGAGTTGTTTTTAAATCCTGCAATAAGTGATGTATTAAAGGCATGCAGACATCAAAGAGTCCATCTAGTGGCTGCAAGGAAAGGAGAGCTGTTTCACTAGTGTTTTGATTTTGGATTTCTTGAAAGCAGAGATAGGATATTGTGATGAAATATGTAGATTATGCTTACTTAATGTTACTAAAATAAGAGGATAGAGGTTCCACAGCAATAGGATGGGGAATGGCATAAGAAAATACAGTTTAGTGCTAGTTCCTATTAGGTAACGTAAGAAGGACAACTTAGCTATCCTATTCCATCAAATTTTCTACTATTTTAAATAAAAATGGAACATTTAGTTGCTCTTGCACTGAAAATTCATAGTAGTAATGAAACTACCAAATTACTGTTGTGCTTTCAGTATGCTAAATGCCAAATAAAGCAACTTAAATTTACTTCTCATTGGTTTTGATGTAGGTATCCAAAAGGTATCCATGTTGAAACTCTGGAGTCAGATAAGGTAACTAGACATCTTACTACCTCTGACATTTGTTCTATGTAAAGGAAATTTATTTCTTCATTTTACTGACTCTCCTAGGTTTTAGAGCTAGCTGAGCTTTGTTAAGCAAAATGTGAAACGGAATACAGTGGACTAGTGTCTCAACATTAAGTCTGACCAACATATGATGTGTAAGCACATATTTATGTGGCTTGATATTGTTTTTTTAAAAAGATAGTAAAGGGTAATTTAACATGTAATGGATCTGATACTCAGTACTCGTGAACAGTAAATATAAGAGGAAAGATAGTGCTGTCACATGCTATATCCTCACTTCCCAGCATGAATCTCTGCTTCAAAAAATACTTGAAAACCACTGCTTACAAGGAAATGCTGATAAACTTTCTTCAGAAGTAAAAAGTGGATTTAGTAAAAGTTAGGTTTGGTGAATGAATCTAATACAGGTTTCTAAAGTAGGCTTTTGGGAGTCGGTGATAAGTGGTGCTTACAATAGAAAGTCTTGTTGCCAAGTAACTGCTGCTGAGGTATGACTTAATTTTCTTTACAATGTAAATTTACAGAAACATGAAGTGGTCTTAAATATGAATTCTCAGAGAAATTCCTCAAACTATAAATTTTTTATTTTAGAAGGAGAGATACATTGTTATTAGTAAGGTAAATGAAGAAGAGAGAAAAAGAAGAGAACAGCAGAAGCAAGCAAAAGAAGAGGTAAATAAATTCCATTTCATCAGTTGATGTGAAAGAGGGAAGGGGAAAACCTATGACTTCAATCAGCTATGCAACACTGTGTGATAGGTTTTGATAGTATTTCCCTTTTGTTTGGCTATGACTGTTTCTGAAATTGAACCTCTAAATTTTAGTCTAGAATTAGACTTTGCAATAAAGCAGAAATTGCTGCAAGACACTCTACTTATGCTTAGGGCCAGGGTCACCACAATAGAATGTGGTTTGGCTGACTTTGTAGTGAACTAGAGACAGATGTAAAACTGGAATTCTGTCAGCAACATCCTGCTTTGACCTGGTGTATCTTCCATAAATTGGTGTTTCCTCAGTGGTCTGTTCTTGGCTATGTCTGAGAGACTTTGAGCCAAATTGGTGTGTCTGCCATCTTGCAGGTACAGTTTTGCCATTTTGTATTTATGTTTCACTAATGTCAGAATTCTTGCTTACAGGAAGAACTGAATGATGCAGTAGGGTTTTCCAGAGTCATTCATGCCATTGCTAATTCTGTAAGTTAACATGATTTTTAATGTACCTTGGTTGTAAGAAAAAATTAATTAATTCAAAGAAAGCATTTGATAAGATGAAATACGAGTTAAAGTGGCTTCTCTTTTTATGTCAATGTTGCTTCATGCTTTATTATTATTAAGTATGGTAGATAAAGTAAGCTCTGAATGACATAAAGAACTGTGTGAGCGTGAAAGTCAGTGATAGCAATTTCTTGGGGCTCTTAGCAAGATTTGCCTAAGTAAATAAGATTTGTGGGCTTTTATTTCTGTGTCAAAGGGTTGTTGTCGTTTTGTTGGGTTTTTTCTTTTCTGGCATTTAAAGGCTTAATCAGAAGAGATACTTATTTCTTCTACTTGCATATTAAAATACAGTTTTATGTCTGTCCAGTTATTTTCATTTAGCTGTTAAAAGCCTGCTGTTCAGAGAGAAAAATAAAGTATGCATATTATTTTCTTTAGCAAATGGAAGGTGAAGGGAGGCAGAAAAGGTTGTCATGTCAAAGCTAAGTTAGCTTTTAAGAAAATTCTTGTGCATTTTCAAGAAAGAACTTTGTACATCTGACCTGGCAGGTTCTGCACTGGGAAAAGCCAGCTCATGCCACTCATAACTAATGTATAATACATAACTATATAACAATTTTATAATACAACAGTAAAGAATATATTGTGAATTGTTGTACAACTTGTAAATTAAAAGGTAGTGGACTGAGAAATCACTTCAATTTTAAATGGATTTCATTTGGAAGCTGGGTTGCAAGTATCTGTTCTACTGCATCTCCTGCTCTGCTGCATTTCAAGCTTCTGCTGGAGGCTGTTGAAAAGTGGTTTGAGAGCACTCCTTTTAGGAGTTGCTATTCTGAGAGAATGGAGAAGTCTGTGGGGCAGGTAGAGAGCAAATGGGGAGGTTTGACTTGTATTTGTACTCAGCTGCCCTCAATTAGCACCTGGGGTGGATGCTTTTCACATGTGTCCTTTGCCATGACTAGGATCAGAAATATAACAAACATTTAATATTCTTTTCCACAGAGCAAGCTTGTTATTGGCCACAATATGCTGCTGGATGTTATGCATACCATACACCAGTTCTGTTGTCCCCTGCCTGATGTAAGTAATGTGAGCATTCAGATGATTAAATAAATGCCTGCATGTATTTGTCTTTAGTCTTATTTCCAGACTTTCTGGTAAATGATGAATGTGACAATATATTAAGAACAACAGAGAAGTATTTGAAAAAGAAAGCTGTTACTTCTGGGTTACTGCATTATTTTCTTAAATCTTCATGTAGAAAAGCTTAGTTGGATCAAATTCTTCTCCTTTCCATTTTTTAATGTTCAAATTAAATGTTGAAATAGCATTTTGCTTTTGCCCATATCTGTTAGCCCTTCAGAAACTGCTTGTAATGGCAGTAAATTTAACTGTTTGAAATACTGTTTTAGAGTTTCAGCATTATGTGGCATTTCCCCTCCTGTGTTTTTGTTACAAAAAATATATTTTAAAAAGTATGTATTTTCATAACATGTAGTCCAATTAATAGAGTGCTAAGAAGTAGGCCAGTAACAGTTCATGACTGCAATAGTCTTAGCAATTAAGGTAAACTAAGCAATGTTTTATAACTGAGGGCACTGTAGAAGCCAAAGATCTCATGGGAAGTGTGGCCCACATGATGGTTTTATTACCTGCAGTCCTCCAAGGCTTGTGGATATTATGAGAAAGGCTTGATTATGAAATGGGAGAAAGAAGTTTTGGACCTATTTGGATCATGTTAGAACATAAGCAGTTATCAGTATGCAGTCAACTGACCACCTGGAGTGATCCCAGGTGACCAGCCTGTATTCCATTGGCATACGAAATGCTGGGAACATTTAAATAAAGCTGTTAACACAGCTGAACTAGAGGTAGTCTAGGGTAGGGTATTGGAGGTGAGAGAACATCTCATATGAATAGCAGACAAATCAGAAATAATTAGTCTGTAGTTCTTATGTAATTGCAAATGGTATTTATGGTAATGAAGTACCACTGACACGTCTCTTGAGAGAATTCAGTCAGTGTACCTTAATTTCAGAAGCTGATTGGATAAATGTAACCACTGCTATCTGCTATCCCGAGACTGATAAACAATTAACTTATTTGGACCTTATCTTTGTTTTAATGTTAAATTAGGACCTAAGTGAGTTCAAGGAAGTAACATCATGTGTATTTCCTCGGTAAGTTCTTGGTTCAAAATCTTTACTGTTTTAGTAAGCTGGTACTGTTTACCCTAATCTTGCAACCTTTTACTAGAAGTAAAATTAGGAACAAGTTTAAAAACAATTCATCTACATATTCTGTAGCATTTCATTTTCAGAAGACCAGGGCTATTGTTCTGCTTCTTGGCAGAAGATGCATCTTTGCTACCCTCTTGTTTTTGACACGATGTTTTGTGTTTGAATCAGTACTACATGTGGAACAAAATTTATTTGCTACTTTTTGTTTGCATCTCTTGGTATTGCTTAGTTGCTGTTCTTTTTCATGCTGAGCAAAGCTAAGAAATGTTTTGGCTGCTCTAAGATCAGAGAGTAATTTTTTAGTGTGACAGTGCTGTTTCCTAGCTAATACACCAAAACATTTTGAGCATTTGGCAAAATGGATGTTCTCCCATTTCGACTTATTTAGCTTTTAACTTTGTTTCTAGGCTATTGGATACTAAACTGATGGCAAGTACACAACCTTTTAAGGTAAATTAATAGAATATTATAGATTGATTTGAAGTGGCAAGTTTGCATTAAGTATGTATTGAATGTAATGATTTTTCTAAAGAAAAGAATGTCTATTGGTGTTTTCTGTGGTGGTCCTTCTTAGTGAAAGAATGATTTTTCTTAACCCCTTATCTAAACTTAGAAGATTTTTAGAATACAAATTTTTAGTTTTTTACTAGTGACTTTTGTGTTTGTTGCATTTCTAAGGTGTCTTAGCAGCTTTGTATTCCAAAATACGTACAGTTTTTGCTAATAAAGATATGATGAGTAGGTTTAAGTCTTTTAAATTTAAACAAGACTGCATATCTTCTCATAAGGAAGAAAAAAAAATGCTACTCATGAGCACATAGTACTTGAGAGCTGCCTGAATACTCAAAGCTTTAGAATAGTGTGAATGCTGACATATTTGTCTAGAAAAAGATGATTGAACATCATCATTAGGTTCTGTTGTGGCCTGCTGGCCATACTCTCTTGCCTTCCTGTGTGCCTTTGGAATGACTGAATTAATTGCTGCTTCATCAGCATGTTTGTTTATCTTTCTGCATATCTTTTCAACTTTAGAGCACTGCATAAAGGAAAATCTTAACATGTACCTGGTACATATTTTCAGGTTTGTCTTGCTACTGTAGTAAGAATGGAAGTTTTCTGAAAACTAATCCTGCATAAATTTTATGTTTGGTACAGTTATGTTAATACTTGTAATGTTAACAGTAGATGTTAAAACAGTTTTAACATCTTTTAACAGTTTTAAGCTGTTATTGTTTAGGTTGTTGTTTTTGGTAGCTGTAAACAGCTATCTTCATTTAGACCCAAAGGAAATTTGGTCCTTAAAAAATTCAGACAAACTTAAAAGAGCTTGAGATATTGTTTTGTTTTCTCTTGCTACTGATTCAGCATGTTTTTTCCATTGTACTGGTTGGCAAAGTATATTCAATTAAGTACTTCGAAGAAGTTTGAAGAAATTATTAATATGTTTATGGTTTTGTGATATTTTATATGAGCAACTATCGATTCAATATTGCAGTTCAGCTGAAGTGTAGGAACAGCTTTCTAATTGTCAGTCTTCCTTCATTGTCTTTATATTACATTAAATCAACAGTATTTAACTTCTAAAAGTATTCAAGAATTTCCATCCAAAGCACACTGCAGTACTCACCTTTAACCATTATGATCAATATTCAGGATATTTTGTCATGCTGTTTGTGCTGCCTTTTTCCCTGCCACATGTACCATGCATAGTACTAGCTTTAATAAGAAAAATTACTTTGGTGTAATTCATCATCAAGAATTCTGAAAAGTATTGGTAAATGCTTGTGAGTCATCTTGTAGGTGAGGCAAGGTAACTTTTAAAAACTTGTCTTGGCAGACTTCTCAGGTGTGTTAGTTTGAAATGAGGCTACAAATTAATATTTGGAGAACACAAGGTGGCAGCAGTAAATACTCATTTAATCCTATTTGTTTTCAGTTTTCAGAGAAAGTCTGCTTGTCATTGGCAGTTTATGGTGTCTTTTCTTGCAGGAGATCATTAATAATACATCCCTTGCAGAACTGGAAAAGCGTTTAAAAGAGGCTCCATTCAGCCCACCTAAAGTTGGTAAGGATATATAAAAATTTCTGAAATGTTTTCCTTTTTCACAGGGAAGGTGTTTTGATTATTTTTGTTATTGGTCTGAAACATAAATCCTGCTTTTTATACTTAGTTTTCTTTATGAAAGCTACTTTAAATGCAGGCAATGTACGTAGAGTGCAGTCGTATTTAGCAATATTAGTGGAAGAGAGTAGGAATCCTTCCACTTGATTTCATTTTAAAAGCACAGTGAATGTTTTCAGCTTTACCTGGTATATCTTAATGTTGTCTGAATCTCGGACAACTTCACTTTAAAATAAGTATTTCAAGGCCTTATCTGAAAAAAAGGCCTGATATTTTCCCACTATAATCTTTACAAAAACTTTTGATTCCATTCTCTTTTTTCAAAATGCAGCAAGTATATATAGTTACGTGTTTCCATTGTATAAATAATGCAAGTATTTCTGTATCACTGTGTGGGTATTTTTCATCATTGTTTTAACTTGTTCTGCTAGGTTAAATGCAGTGAATTAAATGGAATTACAGAGTTACATTTTCAGTCTGTACCTTCGTGTAGAGGTCATTCTGGCTCATTAAACAGTTAATTTTGTTCTTCTGGTCCTATCCTCAGTATAATTTCAGAGGAAGATGAGCCACCTTCTAGAGGTAGAAAAGCTAGCTGCAGAAGTGAAATAACTTTGATGTTGGGATGGGGAAAATATTAAATTATAAAGAAAAAAGTGCTATATGCACATATTCTTTGTTACTGGGACTTGGGAACTTTGACACTTCAGAGAAGTGCCTATAAAGGTTTCCACTTTCAGAGGTGATTCACGGGGTACTTCTCAGGGTCTTCTCATCAAGACCAAGCATGATTGTCAATAAAGGTGTCAGTGAAGACATCCTTTAATCACTTATTTCCATATTCCTCATTTAATACCTTTCTGAATCTTCAGTGATTCTTAAAATCTTACAAACTTACCTGAGTGATGTTGGACTCTGACAAAAAAAGTGCATGGCTAAGCATACAGCCTTTAACCTAAAGCCTAAGCATAAGCCTTTAACTTCTGTGATAACCTTTACAAATTATTTCTTCTCAGAAAGCGCAGAAGGGTTTCCAAGTTACGACACAGCTTCTGAACAGCTACATGAAGCAGGATATGATGCCTACATCACTGGACTGTGCTTTATCTCCATGGCTAATTTCTTGGGTACCTATATGTATAGTATTTTTTAAACTTTTTTTTTTAGTGCTGTCTGTATTTGCTTATACATACTGAATTTCTTCTTCGTTCACCAGGTTCATTCCTCAGCCCTCCAAAAAAACATGTGTCTGCTAGATCAAAACTCATTGAACCTTTTTTTAACAAGTAAGTATTTGTATTAAAAGACCTGTTAAAACAGTGAAATGTAATACTAGCCTTAGAATATATATCTGTAGCTTCAGAATGAGTGGCTAACTGCATTGTTGGTTTTGTTTGTTTGTTACACTTCAGCCAGTATTGTTTCAGTTCAGTTTGGCTTTCTGGTTCACACTAACAGAAAGGACAGAATTTGTCAAGAAAATACCTTTTCTTTTGAAGAGAATGGTTTACTTTCTGCAGACGTGTAAAAGGAGACTTGGAAGAATACCTGCTTTAACAGCCATGGCCATGCCAGTGTCGAGAATATGTTGAAAATTATTTCTGGAGTAAGCTTTGGGAGTGGTGGGACTGAAGAAAAATTGGTCATGTGTTCTTTGTTTTGATGCACTGCCAGAAACTGGTGATAGTTAAAACTGAGTATGCTAAGCAGTTTGGAAGAACTTAAATATCCCTGCTGTCCAAATAACACAAATTATTACTGTTATCAGGTAAGGCATTTTTAGGAAGGCACAGTAGACATATATGATTAGTTTATGGACTAATGCTATGATCAGTATTGTGCTTTTGAAATGGGTTTTCATGCAAATTACTTGAACAAATGGAAGTAAGAATTGAGAAATCTAGAAGTATTTATGTACTTACTTGATTCTTTGCCTTTTTAATCTGTTGATTCTACCATGTGAATCTTCTGATGAGAGTATAACCTGTCACATGAAGGGGAAGGAGTTGAAAAAGCTAGTGCATTAGTCTGTCTGTTTATGTAAATTCAGGAGAAACTCCATCCTTTCAAACCCTCTCATATTGGAGTTGGAAAAATGTAATTATTTTAGCCTTAAAGGGCCCAGACAAATGAGGAAATAATTGTGATCCATAGCTTTCAGCTTTCATTGATCTGGAAACTAAATTCCTATAGTGAGAGCAGGTAGATGATTTGCTTGACACTGAAAACTGAGGCAGTAACTCTGTGTATTCTAGCAGATATTGTAAGTGGTGTATACTTCCATAGATGGAATATGGACCCACAGTAACTGCTTAATTTGAATGGGAAGGTCATGATAGAAGCAATCAGTTAAATTTTCTATTAAGACAGGATTTATCATAGGGTTGTTTTCAGTAACATCAGGACACACACATGCCAACTAGTTAATAGATGCCAATTGAAATGGTTATTTTTTCCATCAATAATCAAATTGCTTTCAGTTCATCCTAGAGATACATATCTGCAACAAATGCAAATTTTAACTTCTAAAACTCTCACAATAATATGTTAAATCTAAATTTTTATTTAAATTTAAATTTTTTTTCTTTATCCTGAGTATGTATAGTAAAGACAAGTTTTCAGCTGCATTACGGTAGACTTTCCAGTTTTACAAGTAACTGTAAGGATGTAATATTCAAACTCTTAAAAACTGAGTGTGGTATGATACAAAGAATCTCGAGGGAATTACAAATCAGTCTCCACACTGCTTTTGTCAGCTGTTCATATCAGTTGTTACTCAGCTGAACACTGTGACTGTAATGTGATAAGCATTACAGCTTTTTGAATTTATGATAGAGAAGTTACTTATTTTAGCTGTCAAGTGAACACGATATTTAGCAAATGTTTTGTAACAGAAGGTGGCATCTATACCTGTGACAGGGTATTATGCTACTTGTTTTGGAAAGAAACAGTTTTCAGGGCTGAGTATGAACTTTGATTGAAAACTTTTCTTGAATGTTTTGAGAAACTCTTCAGTTACATTTTAAAGGGCAAGAGACTCATCCTGGTTATCTCCACTAAAGTGTCCTGATGCCTTTTGAAGATCGAGTTTGTCCAAAGCACGGTTATTAATTCTGCTTCCTCAGAAGCATTGTCTAGAAAACAAAAAAATAAAGTTTTTTTAGGCAGAACTTTGCTAATGGTTCTTTTCCATTTTGCTTCAGGCTATTTCTTATGAGAGTAATGGACATACCATATCTCAATTTGGAAGGACCAGACTGTAAGTAGCTTAATCCACTACTACCATTCTGACAAATTTCCTGGTGGAAGAGGTGTAAAGATTAATTACTGTATTTCTGAAGCAGGGGACATCATGCAGTTAACACCTAAACTTGTGTTTTGGTTATCAAGCACTTAACAAACGATCAAAAAGTCTCCCTCTTTTTTTTTTTTTTTTTTTTTTTTAATGAAATAGTAAAGCTGTAAGTTCTTTGAGGACAGAATTTGCATTGTGAAAGAGACTGACTTGAACAGAGTAAACTGTTGTAACTAAATGTAGCTGAATTTTACCCTAATAGCTTTTTGGTTATTTTGTGTCCCTGTTCCTACCTACCATGCAACATATAAAGTGGGGTTTTAACACTTTCCCCTTCTCCTCACCTCTGGCAGTAAGTACAGGATGAAAACTAGTGAATAGCAAATAGTTCTTAAAATCTTTTGCTAATTTTCTTCACAATTTGCATGCAGCATTTTCCTTAACCTTTACTTGACTTTAGTCAGGATCTCAGAGTTATTTTGCTACATGAGATTATGACTGCATAAATAGAAAAATATTACTTGAAACATTTTTGCATTTCAAATTCCTCCAGGTTACAAACTTGAGACTGTAATAACTTGCTAATACATTTACATGAAAACAGTTATACTAATATAAAGGTCCTTACTGTTAGAAGATGTTACAGTATGAGGGAGAAAACTGGATGAGTGTTACTACTAATGTCTTGGCTTAAAAAGATGTGAAGCCCAGGAAGTCAGTCTAGTCCTTGAGTAAATGAAAGTTTTAGTTTATACTATGAAGTCAAATAAAGAAATGTCTTAAACATCTATCTGAAAGGAATATTGATGTGAAAACATTTTCTACTCCACGCACTGGAAAGCTCAGCCTCGAGGATGAGCCATTATCAGATGTTAGTTTAGTAGTAAAAGAATGCAGTTCTATAAAAAATGGAAGTAGCCACTGAAGAGGAAAATAGGTGCTGTAAGGGCATATATTCAATTTTTAAATGCAGCTTGGTTATCAGATCACTGAGCTCTGGCTCCATAGGTCTCTTGGAATGGTTATCTAATTATGTTGTATACTTCTTTCTCCAGCTATTTGATAATTGAATGAAAGAATGGGCAAATACTTTGGGTCATTGAGAGAATGCCAGAGCTACTAAGCTGTAAAGATGCTACATACACTTGCTAGCCAACTTACAGGATTGCTTTGGTACTGTGCCAGGAAGAGGTGCCAAAAAAGAGTCTGCTTCTGAAAGTCTGTCTTTTTTATCTGAAAGCCACTCCTGTAGAACAGACTGATGCAGATGTTGCAGAAGAATCTGAACCAGTGAGACTAAGCTTCAAAATGGAAAGTACATCTCAAGTGGCATGCTTGGCTGGCTGCTGTAGAAATTTCAATATTGAGATTTAAATGCCACTGTAGAATGAGAAAGCTCTCTGGTTGGTTTGCTGTAGGGGCATTTTTGCAGAGAAATAAAGCCAGTTTGTTTGTCCTGTCCTGTTGCAGCAGGTTTGTGCAAGTTTTGCAAAACTAATGGAGCTTGGTAACATATGTCAGGATTACTAGTAATGAATATGTTCTCTTTAAGTTACTGTGTATTTAAAACTTCTTTTAAAAGAATGAAGTTGCTGCTCAGAGTAACTGCAAAGCAGAATGTAGAAATTCTTACATGAGAATTCACCTGAGTAGGTAGGAGGTATAGAGGTTTAACAGAGCATTCAAAGTGAACTTAGGAATGTACTGATACTATAGGATAGGAGTAGTTTCTTTGCTCTAACAAAATGGAAAAAGCTGTTTTAACATCTGAAACAAGTTCAGTTTTTTAGTACCGGATCACAGTTACTTAAACCTTTGAATTGCTGGCTGTTCAATGGACTATACAGCAATGAACTGGTCTGCATTGGCTTGTTAACACAGCTTAGGGGGTTTTGGTGTTTGGCTTGTACAGTGCCAAAAAAGCCCCAGCGTTCTTTACTTACATGAAACAAAACAGATTGTCAAAACAAAACTTAGAAAACTTCCTTTCCCATTACATCATTAACTATTCAGTATTTCAGTTATGGAATGCTGACTTAGGACTATTTTTCCTTTTGCTATCTGCATAATGGTGCTTTTGTGAAGACTTTTTTTCACTATTTTAAGGTTATTATTGAATTCATGCTGCAATTTCTTCCTCTAGAAGATGGAAGCATTTTGGAAATCTCTCTCCTATTTTAATGACATGTTTTGATTAGGAACTTGAGTTTTAAAGGCCTCTAAGTAACTGCTGTGTTCTGTTAAGTTTATGCAAGATGTTATATTATTTGGGAACAACTCTTTTCCCCTCTGCTAAAAGGCTTAGAACCAAAGCACATAAAAATCTGTCCTATATATTCAGGGAACACTGTAGCTGTGTTGTTGTTCTAATTACACCTAGAAAGGTACATGCTTTATAATATAAAGCACATGGCAAGCTGAGGACACTGCCATTTACTGTGAATAGGAGTTATAACTAAATTGTAGTAGTTGCTAATGCTTAGCTGTATTTGTGAAATCAAGAATGCACAAGGCTTTCACTAGAAAACAATGCAAAGTTGCATCTTCACCAAATGTGTCAAGGCTTGCCCGTGCATAATGGGGTCAAGTAGACATGAAAGTGAGATACAGCAATAACAAGTGCTTTTTGACACTTTTTCTCCATGAATCCACCTGGAAAAAGCTCTCCTATTAATGCTGAAAACTAAGGAGATTAGAAACTAGAAAAGTTGTATGAAAAAGAATTCAGAGAGGCAGTTCACAAAGATGAAAGACAGTTCCTTTGTCTGTATACACAAAGAAGAGAGAAGCTCTTCCTGAGAGTGTTTCCATATGGTGAAGTTAAAATCTGACCACATAAAGCTGTGTATAGTTTGCCCTTGTGTAACCTTTAAAAATCTGGAGCAGTAAATTAAGTAGTGAAATTCTCCACATTATTGGTTCAGCCTCTGTCTCACATCAGAAGTAAAATGACCAGGGAAGCATAAAAGCATAAAGCTCAATACAATATTTGAAAATAGTTTCATATTAAGATTGAAAACATTTCAACCTAAACATACAGTATTCCACTTCTTTTTAAAATAGAAGAGGAATTCATGGGTTCTGAAAGCTCAAGTGTCTACTGAAAGGAAATTAAATCATGTGTATGTTGTGGTCATTTCTTAGGTAGAAATGATCTTTGAGTGAGACTCAAATGAGTCTACTGTCTTGTTCAGTAGACTGCTCCTGATGATTGCCAAAACCAGATGTGTAGGGGGAAGTGTGTGAAAGGAAGGCAGATGTTTAGTGGTAATTCCTGCTGTACTCTTACCTCATCTGGCAGATTATCTTGGATTCTCAAACTCGCAAAGCTTGATGTAACTGTCAGTGTACACCTAATATATTGTCTTTTGCACTTCTTCTTTAGATGTTTGTCTTTATATGCTCTTCTTTTCCATGTAGTTTTTAATTTAAAAAAAGAATTAAAAAATCTATCAGCATGTGTATTCTAGCTTGTACCTGCTGTTATGTGAAAACTGAATTGAACATTGTTTTACAGTAAGCTTTTTTATTGACAGAAGGATGGCAACATTGAATTATTGCTAAGAATTTTTTATTGCTAGAGCTGGACCATAAAGAGGCTGTTGATTTTTTTTTTCTTCTGTCCTTGAACTTGGTGCTAAGGATGTGAGGGGCTGGCTGGATTTGTGGGCATTTCCCACTGCATGTAATGCTTTTACGATTTCTTGCACAGATAGTGTAAGCTAATAGGGTGTCACATGTATTTCATGCATAATTGCAGGCACCTTTTTATTGCTGACTGATGTAGTTTAGTGGATCTTTGCCTTTTTTCTTATTAAAAAAAAAAGGAAGAAAGTAAAATAGAAAATGTTACTTGACCATATTGGTTTTGTTTTCTTTTTTTTTAAAAGAAAATTCTAACAAAAATAGTAGTGGCTCTTATTTTAACAAATTTTTTTTCTTTTACAGTGCAGCCAAAACGAGATCATGTTCTTCATGTTACTTTTCCCAAAGAGTGGAAGACTAGTGACCTTTACCAGCTTTTCAGTGCCTTTGGTGAGTGATGTAGTCTGTCGTTTTTTATAATTTTTTTTTTCTGTCATTGTCATTAGAAAGTAGCTCTGGCTTTGTTTGTTGTTTTTAATCTGTGGATGCAGATTTACTTCTATTATAGATAAAGATGAATTGCTAAAGATGAATTTTTGAATTGTCTTGTGGACTTTCTTTGTAATTACATGTTGAAAATGTCTACCCCGATGAACTGCTTTTTAAAATCTTCTCCTGTGGTGCTCATTGAATAATGTGGAGCTTTGATCCTTTTATGTACAGGCTCTCCTGAGAGGAGGTAAGAGTTAAAATAGGTGGGTAAAGGGAATGGGGATTGTTGTGAAAGGTAGATCAAGGTTTTAGAAGTAAGCTCCATCCTGCAGTCACCTTAAAGCCAGGCACTAACTTCTGTGAGTCTAGGCAAGCATGCAAGCTTCAGAAATAGCCAAATAGATTTCAAGATTGTGAACAACATCCAAGTCAGAAGAAACACCAAAAAAGGTGTCTGATAACTGGATACTAGGTAACTCTGTTGATCCTCTCCTAGGTGTTAGTACATAATGTAAGGAAATGGGGATCCTAATCAGTTGACAGTGATCTACTGCTACTTAACTCTTACAGCAGAAAACAGTGGTTATAATCAATCTTTATATCCCTCAACCAGAACAAGATCTTTCATTCAGCCCTAGGCTGGCTGTTACTACAGATTGACTTCTCATTTCTTATTGCTGCACAAAGTAAGGCTTCAAAAGAGAGCTTTCGGGCTTGCAAATAATTGTAAATTATTTTTCTGGGATTTTTTTTTTCTTTTTCTGTTTTTCCTAAAGAAGAGTTAACTTGGACATTGTTTCAGTAGACTTTTAAAGACTCAGTCGAATATTGTTTCGTATTTTAATAACTCCCCTTCAGCGTTGGTGTGAAACGCAAGTACAGATCAATACCGCCAGGGGTCACACTTGCACATCGCAAAGTACTGTGCAATTTTCACATTCTCATTTCTCTCACTTCTCCAGATTTCAGAGCTGAATGTTTTCGTACCAGGATTTAAAAACCTCTGGTAGTACTTAATCTATACTTTGTTTTAGGGCTCGTTGCCATAGTGCAGAAAATACCTTCCAAAATATTAGGAGAAACAATGCTTTTTCAGTTGTAGATGGACATAGAGAAAGTGGCTCAATGTGAAGCTAAGTGATTTGCCAAAAGTAAAAAAAAATACAGCAGTAACAGACATGAATTATCTCAATTTGTTACAACAGTTAAACAAAACTGTTTAAACAAAATTCAACCCTTACCTGGATTAAAAATCTGTTGCTAAAATGAATAGCAATACTAATCTGACTTTATAGAAAAATATTTTATGTATTTAAATATTACATATAATATTTATAATATAAATATTTATAGAAAAAACATTATATTATATAAGCTTGAGCTAGTGCAAGCTATCACATAGGTGACTTTTAAGTGACTCTTAGATACACATTTGAGACTCCTGTACAAGTTCCATACACTGTGGCACTTGTAAAATGTCTCTTTTAAGAGTGAACAGTCTAGTTAAAGGGAAACTTCTAGTACACAGTACAGATACTAAGTATTCATCTGAATTCATGTTAATATATATGCATGTGAGCCTTGAGTTGATTTTGTGGTTTGTGAAGGTTTTTTTGGCTGTAGGGTTTGTTTTGGTTTGTTTGGTTTTTTGTTTGGTTTTGTGGTTTTTGTTTGTTTGTTGCTTCTTTTGGTTTTGAGGGGTTTTAAAAAATCTTAATCCTATTTTTTTCAACGCATTTCTGGCCTCTCTTCCTCCTGATTATGCCAGTGTGTCTTTCAGCTGTTGCTGGTTTTTTTGTACCGTCTTCCTTTGAGGAAGGTGGAAGCTCTGTTAACCCTTCTCAATTTTTAACCAGGAAAATGTTGGTTTGGTTTAATACATGCTTCAATCTTTGGTTTTACAACAAAAGCTTCAGCTGTTTCTTTTGTCTGATGAAGCCAGTGTCCAGAAACTGTTAGGAATTCTGTCATGGTGTCAATATGGTCAATTTTTTTTTGTTTTAATTGTAAGCAAATGAAATATTAACTTTTTTTGTTAAATGAAGGTCTGTAATAGTGCCTAGTACCTACTGCAAGGGTTTAATTGCCACTAACAGTTGTGTAGGAAATGTACAGGAACTTTTATAAAGTAAAAGAACTTTCGTGCCTTCTAGCAGTCTGTAACTTAGGGACTCAGGAGCTAGTGGTTACACTTGCAACTTTTAGTTTGAGCCTTCTTTAGCTTTCTGTAAGTCAAAGATCGTTCATCATCCCATATATATTCTTAGCATACACAGCACTGGTGGTAGTTCCCTAACTGCAATTAAGCAGTATGTGAAAAATTCTTTTGATTTTAAGACTACTGTATATTTTATTATGTCCCTTAGTTGTTTTTAGAATTTGCTTTTGAAGTGTAAAAAGTTTACACTTTTTACCTAGTTTACTTAGTCTTTTATATGGAAACCTTTCCCTACCTTTGGCCATTGTGGTATAAATACTGAAGGAATACTGTTAGAATGACATGGTCCATCAGTATAATTTTATTTTGTGGATTTTAATGTTGTTTGTGTTTATTCAGAGAGAACTTTGAAATTTATTTATAAGAAAAAAAAACATTACTTTGTGCCTTAATCTCAGAAGCAACAGATGGAGATATTAATCTTCTGTTTGGGTGAAGATTTGTTATTTCACTGGATAATCCTTTACTTGATGTTACCCTTTTTTTTAGCAAGAAACATTGACATTGCTTGTAGTATTAAATAGACAAGGGGTCATATACACTAACAATGGTGTTCTTCAAAGTATTGAAGATGTGATCTATTCTAGACATGTGGAGAAACAAATATGTTTTATTTTTCTAGAGCTGGTATTCTCTTGCATTGCTGTATATGGTTTATTTGGATTAGCCTTGCAGTAAGCTGGCATTCAGCTGTTGATTGCTAAATAGTGTACTTAAAATGCAGATAGGTTTGTTTTTCAGATATTTACTGCCCTTTCACCATACTTTTGAAATGCACAATGTTTACTTAATCCTTAGCAATGTTGCTGAATGATCTAATTTATTTGTGTGTCTCAGATTCTTAATAATAATGAAATGTGACATAGTCTGGAAAGAATATTTTAAGCATGGAGAATTGCATAAGAGCATTTGTTGCATTTCTTTTCAGATTACAGCTCACTGTAAACTATTTAATGTTTTACTAGTTCTTAAAATCATGTATTTAAATTGTATCAATCTGAGTATACAGGCAGCATCTGTTATGAGGTATCAAAACCCTTAATTACCTCAAATACCAAGGTTTTAGAGCACAGCAGCCTTTCAGTAGCAGTGAATAAGTCTTCTGATACTGAAATGATGTGCTGTCAATAGGTTTGATTTTATTTTTAGTTGATACTTAGTGAAAATATGGGCACTGAACTATTTGAGCAGTAGCTGAACTCCTTTGGGTAATTCCTCTTTGATATTTTATGCTAAGGGCACAAATGCAACTCATTTAGGATAATTTTTCTTTCTGATCTTTCTTTTGGTTTCAAGGTAGAAGTGGAATGAAAATTGTATGTTTAGGAAAGGGACAGAATCTGGACAGCTCACCCATGTTAAAGAATTATAGGAGAGTATGGTCTCAGATTTCTCAGATCATGAACAGTGCAAGTTGTGCAGTAATTTCTAATACTTAAAGGAAGCTCACTGTTGGGATCCTACCAAATGCACTACAAAGTGTTTAAGGAAATTATAACGTTTGACTTCTAGGTGTAGGCTCCTCTTAATAGGAGCCTTAGTTCTTGAGTATATGGAAATGTAAGAAACCTGACTGAATTAATTATGGTTTTGGCAATAATAAAAATTATTGTAATTCCTAAATAGCTGGCTACTGAAATGTATAGCATGCAAACTAAATCTAAGTAAGCTTATATTTTTTATGATTAGAAAAACTTTTTATTATCTGGCTGGATTTCAGAAGAGACTTCTGTAACCTTGTAACCTGCAGGCTAAGTTAGGTTAGATTAAACAACTGAAAATAAAATGCATTTTAAGACACTTTGCATCATTTTTTTAACTTTGTGGTGTCTGAAGGCTAAATGGTGGTGTAACATCATATCTAACTTGATTACCTAGCTTACCTAAAAGAAATGGCACCTATTTTCAATATCTAAATTGTACTTAACAATAGACCATTTGGATGAGGACAGCAGATGGAAATGGATTTCAGGCTATAAAAAGACTTTGTGTCTGGAATAGAAATCCTTTCTTCTGCTTTTGCTCAATTATGAAGTCTTTTAGTGCTAATGTGACATTTTAAGCTATTCACATAGAAAATGCACTAACTGCTTGATGAATGGAGAGACTTATTTCCACTTACTGTTCCGTTGTAACAATTTCCAAATGAGGTCTGTGATTTTGTGCATTTGTCCATATTTACTTAAATTAAGTTTTCATTGCACATTGAGGAAATGGTGTATAGTGGGATCCAAGCAAACTGATTTTTGAAGATCTGGTGTGTTGCAATAACTGGAGTTCTTCAC
Source organism: Calypte anna (assembly GCF_003957555.1). NCBI lineage: Eukaryota > Metazoa > Chordata > Aves > Apodiformes > Trochilidae > Calypte > Calypte anna. The sequence continues at coordinate 8,735,923 of NC_044260.1, forward strand.
TTTTGGGAGCCCTGCCCCACTCTAATGCAGTTTCTTATCTTTGGTGTCTGTACTGAAAGAACAGTGGGTGGTAACTGGAGATGGTGGTAACTGGTCTATGCTGTGTCTGTGGGAAATGCTGCAGTTCTGAAGGATGAATAGGGTTGGATTAGAGCTAGGGTTTATCCAGTACAGACCTGGAACTTTCCAGAAAAAAATTGCTTCAGTTATTATTATAGAATTCTATAGAACAGGTGAAGAGAGGATTGAAAAAAAATTAAGATTATTTGAATTGTTACAAGATTTATTTAAAAAACAAAGCAAAACCAACCATGAAGAAGCAGAATACTCCTTTGGGGACAAAAAAGGTATTAGACATGCCTCCTTCTGAACCTTACTCTAGTGGATTTGAGGGTAGACAGCATGCACACACAGCTCTAAAGTCACTGCTTTCTGAACAGTTTCAGGCTCATGTACAACTGTGTATGTATTAGACACCTTTACAATGGACAAAAGCCTTCTCAGGTGAAGTTACCCATAGTTGGCTAACTTTTTTTTTATGTCATACCACATCAAATAAAATCTGCAACTGAGCCTAAGATAGAAACAGTCATAATAATTTCTTTTACCTTTTCTAGGTAACATTCAGGTTTCATGGATAGATGATACATCAGCATTTGTATCATTAAGCCAGCCAGAACAAGTGCAAATAGGTAAGTGTTCCTGAATTTACTTTAAGACTTAACTTCAATTTGCTACTGTAAAATGCTGAGCCACCAGGGTCTGTAATTCTTAAGGGCAAACATACAGAGTTGATGCAGGTACTGGGAGAGGAACTAAACGTTTTTAGTACCAGCACATGAGTTGCAGCAGTAAGAACAAACCCTGACTGAACCTGATTGAGAGTTTTGTTTTCCTGAACTTGTAGGTAGTCTAATGCTAGTTTCTTCACTTGATGTGGTATTTATTGAGATTATCTGCTGCTACTTTACACAAAGTGGAGTTATCAAAGACTTTTATTGGCTTTGCCCTTAAAAACATTTGGACTGGTACACAGTTCATTTGGAAATAATGGACAGGTTTTATAAGTGGTACTTCAAAAATGTATCTTGTTTACTTTCCCTTGTCAGCTTCTGCTTGCTCTTTACCTAAGCTTAGGTGCAGTTTAATAACAACTGTGGTGATTATGAGCAACTTCTAGAAAATTTTAACATCACTGGTTCAATTTAAGCTAATTTTAACTTGAGAAGGTTCCTGAGAATGTTTTTCTTCCTCTTTTAAAGTGCAATAAATAGACTTAAGCCAACATTTTAAATACACGTGAAAAGCAACTGCTTGTCATAAATGGCAAGCATTGAAATAATGTTAAGTTGTTCCATGTGTTAGTGCCCTGATACATGAGCTCATACAGAATTTACTGTGTGCAAGAGACCTTCTTCCTCTAGGCACTGAGTAAGTCAGTGTATTTCCACAGCAGGGGAGCAATGGACGAAAGCAGGTGCAGCAGCTGAAATTGTAATGGTCTTTGAGTGATTCTTATTTAAATCGTTAATCTTTTTGAATTTCTGAGTTTCTCAGACAGGGCTGGACTTCATGATTTATTAGTGCTTTATAAGGTTTACCACAGAATGTTCTACTTAGCATAAATGCCCGTCACCACTGTTTAAAAATATATGTGTGTATTTTAGGATTGTGTGCCTATCAGTGACTTCTTGCTGAATTCGAGGAAATGGCATTACCATTAATGTATTACTCAGATTCTTGAAAAGTTATATTTATGACTGTGTTCTCACCAGTAATATAATGTGAAATTCATGTCAGATACATACTCCAGAAAGGGAACTTCCTTAATGTAGCCCAACTCACACTGCAATATGTCAAATCTCAGCCATTACCATTGTTTTACTTTATATAAATTATGTGCAGTCTCAAAAAGTTTCTCTAGCTTTTTGTGATTCACTCATCAAGTTGTGGATTCTTAATATCCACAAGGTTTTGATACTTTAAGAACACTTGACTTAAGTTTTGCATCAGTGCCTTTGCCTATGATGATAAATTTGCAGTGTTGAATCTTGTGATACATAAATAATATTTATGTGCAGATATATGTATATGTAAATCTTGGTATTTCTCATGTTAAATTTTGAGTGGCATGAATTCTTGTGCTGCATCAACATGGCATTTAATATGCACACCTAATAGCTGTGATAATATAGTAAGATATAATCACCTTGTAGATGTGTGCATGTACATTATTTTCACACAAACTTTTAAAATGGATGTTGCCTCGAAAGTGAATATAGACTTTCAAATGATACAGTTAGTTACATGTGCCTGTCTTCTGTCTAAGGACTTGAATTAAAGCCTGTAGGTTTTGCACTCCTCCTGGGTAATGAGGGTTATCAATATGGAAAAGTTCAATATTTAGTTTTATTTGGGATGCCTTTTTACATGGGAACAGTATTTTTTCTAGACTTTACACTTTTAATTTGTAGATTAACAGATCTGAACCATTTACTAGTACTCCAGGAAATTAAAATTAAAATACTGATTTAAAATCATTTCTGTACCAGTAGATGCAGACAATGAGATGTGAATTTCTGCTTGTGTTGTTCAGGAATCTTCACTATAACAAGAAAACTAATTGCTGTTTGATATATTCTACTCATTGTTTTACAGTGGAACCTGTGATATAAATAATAATATATCTATTTTACAACTCCAGGCATTGTTGATGTGAAATTAAGAGGGGTGATTATAGACTTGTCTTCAGGTACCTGCAGCTGTATTTTTTTCCATCACTTACAAAACAAAGAAGCAAACAAAAAACCATGTGCCCTGTATCTTTGAATGTAGTAGCTTTTTTCTTAACATAATGTTGAAAGTCTTTTGACTATTGATTTTTTGTAATTAGTTAATATATCTCTCAGCTTTTGTTTCAATTACTGAGGTATTCAAACAGGATGCAAAGGTTAAGTAAAATAAATTCTTTCAATAATTAGTAAATAAGTTCATTTAAAAAAAAAAGTAAAGCCTTTTATGACAATCTGTATACATGTGTGTAGTATGAAACTTCAGTGCACTATACTATTTTTGATTTTAAAACATTTTCTAAGGCTCTTTCCTCTTTTCCCTGCTGTGCTTTGTACTTGGCATTTTTTTGCTTTCTTCTATCAAACCGTTTTCTTCCAGATCACCTGTTCCTATTCCTTTTCTCCAAAATGGGAAGTCAAAGACCTATTTTCATTTGCTGTCTTGCCATCTTCCTCTGCAAGGTGAACAGTTGCATTGTTGCCACACTGACATTGCTCCCTAGTCTGGATTCAGATGTCAAAAGATATGGCAATCTTAGTAAAACAGTCTTTCTAAAAAGTCTGCTTTAGAATCTGTGTAGTCACATTCTGCTATCTGAAGATAATGAAGGAGAGGAAAAAGAAGGGGGTGATCAGCACCATGTACAAATTGGAGTTTTGAATTTTGATCCAGTCTGCAAATAGTTGCTATTATCAAATATAATTCAGAGTCTGTGGATCCTTCAGATTGTTAAATTACTTTTCTACATCAGTTTTTAATACATGGTTCCCTTGGAGCTGGGAAGTACACCTTCACCAACCTTAATATGTGTTTCTGTGCAGCCAGTATGCACTTAGTGAAAATAGGTATGGAGTTAACTAACAAAGTGGATATATTTTGTAACTTGGAAGAATATTTTCTTAGCATAGTAATTGGTCCTTGAACATTTTGTACTTAATTCTTTATCTGTGTCTGTGAACAAAAATGTTTTTTACAAAGGTAATTTTTTCTTCGTGTGCCCCAAATACTAATGTAGTATTTTACTTTAGTTATTTTACCTTAGTTGTTTTGGTTTTCTGAACAAATATTTTTAGATGTCTAAATTTCTAAGCATGTGAAAATGATTAATCAAGTACTGTTTGTTCTATTTTAGTATATTTTTACAGTGTATTTACTATTTAGTAAATGCAATACATATTAAATATTTTCTTAGAGTAGTTTTAACAGGTGGTTGGAGTTGGTGAAATTCATAAGAACTTCAGTTCTCTAACAAAGTGTGGAGACTTAGCACTTTTAATTGTTTTGTCTCAGAGCAAGTCAAGACTTTCCCTTTGTGATGTTTCAGTGCCAGAGGATCTTTCATAACATCTTGATACTTTGCTTTATTTAATTCTTGGATATATTTTTACTTTTAAGTAAACTTTCTGCAGCTTTTTCTTCTCTTTAACCTTCCCTGAGGACAAGAATTTTTAGAAAGCTCAATGATGAAGTGTCACTTCATTCAGCAAAGCTGGGCAAGTCTGAATTTTTAAAAAGAGGTAGGAGTACAGCCTTGCCAGAGGAAACAGGAAACAGTGAGCTTAATATTAATGTTTAGACTGACAATAGATTGCAAGACCAATACAAAGACAAACCAATATAACCAATATAAAGACAAACTTGAAAAGGCTGAACTGGGAATAAGACAAATTGGAGAGGGTAGAGGAGAAACTGGCATAAATGTTGGCTAATTATTGACAATGCTGTCAAGGTCATGCATCTCTTTCTGAGAGAAGCCAACAGACACTGTGCCAAATGCTTTATACATTGAGTTAATACTAGGTATTATCAGTAACTTTCATAATTCTAGTGGGAGAGGCTGGAAAAGTACATTTAAAATTTATGGTCCAGCTTATTAGTTGTGTGTGTAACAATGTGATGCCTGCCTTGCTGCAGAAATTGTCCAGGTATGCTTAAAAGCCAGAAAACTGTTTTATCTTTATACTGTTTTTTAATTTATACTGGTTTGTTGGTTGGTTCACAATACTTTCATTCAGTGAGTTAGGTTGAAAACAGCAGAGGACACCAATTGACAGTCAGTTTAATTTGCTGATTCATCTGTTATAGTGATGGCTTCAGGCCAGAGCTTGGCTTGCAGACTGAAGGCTGAGAGCTGTGAAGATGCTGGGATGTGAAAGAATCTTGGTAAACTGTTGCACAATGGAGGCAGATAAAGTTGTTTTTTCTTTTATTTTTGAAATTATTCTAATTTTTAATTGAAACAAATTCTTCTACCTTGGATTCAGAGTCTTTTTAGTTATATGGACTCCAAACATCAGAAAGATACAAGGATGGAACAGCTGGATCTTAGTTTAGTGCCACTTCCATGGCTATCTTGTGCAATCAAAAATGCAGCTCAAATAAGCTTATGTTTCACAGCAATCAAACAGAGTTTTGGCAAAGGCTTTGCAAATGTCGTCTTTTCCTGGCCAACTTGCAAAACAAACCTGCTGGGTTAAGTAATGAGACTAAAAGGGAAAAAATCCAGGAAACCTTTTCTTGCCAACAAGCAATCTGGAAGAGGGCTGCAACTGAAGAATTGATGGCTTCTAATTTAAAGGAAAAGTCTTAAGTTTAAATAAGCTTAACCCTTTTTGTATGAAGTCTGCCTCTGAGAACAGCTTTGGAATGCCTAATGCAAACATACTGCGTGAATCTAGGAGAGTACAGCATTCACTTTCATCAGTAACAATGGAATCAAGTCATTTACCATCACCTTGGCTTCACAAGCAAAGATTTCAGAAGGGCTCTCCCCATGCCTGCTGCAAGCACACTGATGGCTGATGAGGCCAATGTGGGACAGGCAGTGTGGTTGCAAAAGGCAGAGCAGAAAGTCTCCTGTGAGGGAACAGGCAGGGCACGGTTCTTCCTGTGCTGTCTTTTCTCCTCAAACGTAGAATCCTCACACGTAGAATCCTTAAGACAGATTCCACGTGTGTTATGAACAGAACAAATAGCTCACTGCCTTCTGCTTTTCAAGAGAAGTTATTTCTGGAGGGGGTATGCTGTCATTTAACAGTGATTGTATGTAACACCACTCTTCTTCTCCACAGCTGTAAACACCAGCAGGTATGCTGAAAGTTATAGGATCCAGACATATGCAGAATATGTTGAGAAAAAACATGAAGAAAAACAGGCAAAGAGAAAATGTACAGAAGATAGTTGGAAGGAGATGGAGAGAAAGAGGTTAAAAACTCAGTGCACACCTTATGTTTCCCAGAGTCGATACTACTGCGTTAACAGGTGAGACTTTTCCTGCATTGCCAACTGTGGTATTTTTATTGCATTTTTATTAAAAATCTAGCAATTTTCAGCCTGTTCTTAACCAACAGGTGGGTTTTTTCTTGTACATATTTCTTTGCATATAAATCAGTAGTGGTAAATCAGCTGTCACAAGACTGTAGGTAAAGGAGCAAGAGGATATCATCAGAAACATGATTAGACAAATTTTTTAAATATTGGGATTTGAGAGCAGCTCAAATCACAGCTTTTGGGCTTGACTTAGCAGTACTATTTGTTATAACCAAAATAAAAGAATTATTTTCTTTATTCGCTTGACATCTGTGAGTGGCTTGAGTCACCTGGAAATGTAGTTTTACCTTTGAAAGGCCATCTTGGGTTTTGGGTGAGTTTCTGTGGTGATAATGCTGCTGTAGAGAAGGATACAAATTATTATGAGGAGCACTGATCCTTATGCTTCAGGAACAGGAAGGCAAGTGAGGACACTTGCATAGCTTTAAGATTTTGGAGTCAACCTTGAAAAGTTCATTATTCAAGGACAAAATTAAGTCAGGAAATGCTGGGTATTCTGGTACAGTATGTTGTCTGTATTTCTTATTCTATTTTAACCCTCTCTTGTTAATCACAGGTAATTCCAAGATTTTAACAGGAGGCTTCTTTCTCAGTCATCCCTGTAGCTACAGATAGGAAGGCTATTCAGTATTAACATAATTATATAAGTAATTTATCAATATCTTGCCATTCTTTCTTCATTTTTTTCCTCTCCACAGTCCAGTTTAATTTACATTAAAAAAGTTTCAATGAAGTGTCTTATATTACATTTCTGTAATGTGCTGTTTTGGGCTTTTTTTCTTCTTTTTAAAAAACTTTTATTTTATTTGCATTTTTTGTTATGGAACTTTTTTGTTTGTTATGTTTTTGGGTTTCCTTTTGTGTGTTTGTTTTTGTTGTGTTCTTTTTCCTGGTTAAACCAAATGAAAGTTGTAAAATCAGCACTGAGGTCTTTGCTTTATCTTTCTTGGGAATGCTGTGGTAAGTTCTACCTCTCACATCTTCCTGTAAATTTTATCTGTCATTTTACAAACATTAAACTTGTACTGTTCTTCTCCCTTACACAAGTTTATGATTTGCCTACTCTGGAAAATTAAATGCAAGTGTGTGTTTTGGCTTGATGTCAGATGTTTGTGGCTTTTGTCATGGTGGGAATTCTAAATTTGTGATCCTTGAAAACCATATGGAGGATCCTGGTGATAAAATCCATATGAAATTATGTTATTTTAAATTTGCTACTGTACTTAGGAAAACTTGGGAGTGAATGCTATGTAGAGAGGAGGAGCTGTAAAGATTATCCTGGTGCTGTTTTACATGTGGCTAAAGTTTAAGTCTATAATTATGTCTGCATTAAATAGTCTGAAAATACTTAACATGTCTTGAGTCAACTGCAAAGAAATACTTTTATTTCTACCAGTAGAATTATCTCTTCTCAGTGAGCACTTTTTTGGTTATCAAAGAAATTATAGATATGTGGTAAGAGTGGCAGGGTATGGTTTGTACCATAGCCAACTTATTCTTTTACACGTGGGTGCTGGAAACAGTGGATGCAGAAAGCTGATTCATTGTTACTTCAAAAGGAAGTTTGAGGACTACCACAGATGTATAATTTGGAAAACTGGTGAATAAAGTTTGAAGTGAATTCTTTCCTTAAAATTTTGCTACTTTGTAATGAGTTGTATTCCTAAGCGTTTAATCTTGAAATTTTAAAATCTGTTTTGTTAATTCCACAAGAAACTGCCTTGGTTTTAGATGATCTACACTGACAGCCTTGCATAGCAGCCTTTATTTTGTTTGTTAAATTTCTGTAATTGATGCTACATGAATTTTCTTTCTGCTAGTCTTACTAACAAAGTGATTTGGTTCTATCCCAAATTCCTTTTTATGCAGGTCTTTTGACATGTTTTTCTCAATTTTATTTGTTACTGGTTAGGTTGTGTTTTCTTGTCAATTAATTTTTTGGATAAAGGGTTGGACTTGATGATCTCAGAGGTCCTTTCCAACTGGGCTGATTCTATGATTTTTAAACATTACCCCTTCAGTGTAATCTGCTTAGTTATAACATGGAACTTTCAGTTGACTCAAGATGAACATTTTCCTTTTGGTTCCAGACAAAGATAGCTCAAAAATATTTAATTATATTTTTATATATTATATAACACCATTTTATGTAAAATGGCACTCTAAACACCATTTGTGTAAAATATATTTATATAAAGCAACCAGAACAAACATATATGTGTGCATGTATATGTGTGTATATCTGTCCAGATTAATTTGAATCATCTACAGTTGAACACTTGATACTGTGACATATCTAGCAGCTGATATCTTATAATAGCTTCATGTTACTACATCCTTTATTTATTTATTATTTAATAAGCTTGCTGCATCAGTTTGTGCCAGGGAGCACAGCTGCAGAATAGCTGTTTCTTTACATGATGACAGTATATCCTGGCTACTTTTTCATTTAGTAATGGAGTTGTTGGGTATTTCTTGTACTGAAATTTTGCCTTAAATAGACAGATGAGGAAGTATGTAACAAAGGTTCAGTTCCTGATTTACTGAAAAGAAAAACCCATACAAAACCCAGAGTCCCATATAATAGAGTAACTACTTTTCAGAATATACACTATAATACTGATTCATCCTTGTGGGGTTTTCAGTGGACTAGCATTAGAATAGGCAAACAGAGGGAGAGTTTGGGAAAAAAGCATGGGTGGAAACTGCTCTCGTTGAAGAATCTTGGAAGTCCACTGCCGTCCTCACTGATGATATGAAAGCTATAGTGTGTTCACTAAGTAGAGTTGCCAGTTTGCAGTGTATCATATGGATGGATGGATTTCAGGGGGTGGGGTGTTTTGATTTTTCTCAAAAAAAAAACCAAAACCCCCAAACAAAAAAAAGAAACAAAACAACAACAAAATGACAAACAACTCAGCTGGTAACTTTATTTTACAAATTAGAACATTCCCCGTTTCCATATACAAAAGAAATTTCAGAACCTCTTTAAATACGTTTTTTTTTTTAAATAATTGCCTAGATAAATGTTATACATGTGTGTTTTGAAATGTAAGTGCCATGTGTGTTAATGGGATGATGAAAGTACCTGTTAATGTACTAGACAAGAATATCTGAAATGGACAGTTAGCTATTTGTTTAGTTCTATTTTCTTTAGCTGTTTCTCAACAGAGTAAGGAAGTTGAGAAAGAAATATTGACACATTCCAAAATAGCAAGTATAATTAGAAAAGTGAACTTCGAGCAGAGCTCTAAATTGTATACACAACCATGCTGATTGCTACTATTATTAAATGAATAAATAGTATTGCTCTAGTCCTTGAACCTTTCTTTGATCTAAAGAAGAATAAAACACACAAAAATCAACCCTTAACCATCTAGAATCCATACAATGTAGAATAAAATTAACATTTTTGAAGAAATGGAGGTCAGCAGTTCTTGATTATAAATATTTTTTTTTTCTGGTGTTTTCTTTTCCCCTTAAGGTATCTGTAGGAAAACATTAGGTTTAAAATTTATTTTTGTTTTGTTCTTTGCTACACAGCTAAATGGGCACTGAAGATCAATAATTTTTTTTATTTTTTTTTTGCAGTTTGTTTTTTATGTAACTCTATTTGCTGTTACTTCTCAGGAGTCTGATTTGAAAAAAAAAATAAATTCAGCCCTAAAACCTATCAAAAAGGGAGCTTAAAGCAAGTGCAAGTTCCTATCTAAGAGCCAAGTGTTCATAATACATCTGAGAAATCTGGGGACTGTAATTTATGGCTTCAGAATTTTTGTTTTCTGCATCTTTTTCAGAGCAACTTTCTCAAAAGTAGAATTCTTACAAACTTCTCTAAATATTTTTTTAAACATTTAAAGTAGTTTTAAGTTTTCTAAATACTCTTTCTTCACTAGACTTTTTTCTATCCAAAATTAGTTCATCTGTTTTACAATATTGCGGTGTGTGTGTGTAGGATAAACATTTCTACCCAGCTTTCTGGCTTGGATCTTTTTACTGATGGTGGTTGCAGAGTGACTCAAAACAACTATTTGTAGGAAATCATGCAAGAAGGCCTTCTGTGTGTGAATGTTTGGAGGAAAAGCCAGTTATTCATCAAAGTAAAAGGTTTTGTGCTCCTAAAGTGGAAGTAAGAGCATAAGGAGTAATCATATGTTTCATGTTTGTTTATTGCCTTTGGACACCAGAAATAGTCTGGTTTAAATTGCAAAATGTTCAGCTGAAAAAATTCCATTTCAGTGCCAGAACTGTACAGCCAAATTTAAGTCATTTAGCTGGAACCTTATTGAAACACCATAATTGCCTGCCATTATTGATTAGAAAGAAAAAATAGAGCTGTAAAGCTTTGGTTTGTAACTTGGTATTAAATTTAATTTAAAGAAAATAGTACAACCTGGCTTAGATTCATACAGTAATTTTGAGTGTTTCTTGATGAAAAACTAAAGGTTTGTAAGTCTGGAACTACCTTTTTAGTAAAATTGATTGTTCTAAGAGCATTAAAATAGACATTTAAATAGCTGATGCATTTCTTGAAGTTTGTCATGGGAACAATTTTTTTTTTTAATTAACTTCTTTGCTACTGCATGCTTTCTTACACTCATGCTACTTTGATTTTAATATTCTTAATTGTCTTTCAAGGAACCTTAACAATAACATTCCAGTTGAACAAAAATCCACGCGGTATCATTTCAATGTATGCTGAATAAAATGGAGCTCCAAGTTCATACTGTGTTAGTCAGGCTTCATTCAAGTACTGCCTATGAAATGAGTGTGCAATTTTTGATGCTTTTTATTTTACCAGCCTGTTGGATGCTAGGACTCTTTCCTTTAAGGCCTGATCTACATTTCATTATAAGACCATTCATTATAAGATCATTCAATGTCAAAGTGGCTTAGGCTTAACAGTTGTGTATAACAGTGTTTATTGAGAATGCTTTACAAGAGTTTTTCTAACTAAGAGAATAAACATTTAAAAATTCAAATTAAACAACAATAGAGAAGAGCTTTAATTACAGTGTGAGTTGCATGATCTCATCAGAACAACAGCTAAGCCTGAGACATCCACAGTACACATGGAATTTTATAGTTACAACAGATAATGTGATTTCATGGCACGTCACTTACTACAGTTTATTCTGCTACCTTTATAAGCACTTAATAGATGTGCAACAGCCAGTACCTATGCAATAGTTATTCTTGAGTTGTTCATAATTGTATTTCATCAACATTTCAGTTTTACATGTGCCAGTACAGTGGGAAAGAGAAGCATGAGTCCTATTCAAGAAGAAACTGGTTCTGATGATATGGAAGAAGAAGGCAAAGATCCAGAGGATGACCAGACAGACTCCTGTGCAGAGTCCCTTCCAGATGTTAAGAAAAGAGCTAAGAAATTCAAAAAGATCAAGACAGAACAAGTTCCAGCAGGTAAGCATAATACTTGTGTGTATGGTTTAGTATCCTGTTTGGAATTACTCTAGGCCTAAAGGGAACTGAAGTTGTTTTCTCAAATGTCTTCACTTAGGCAAAGTAACACAGCAGTGACTTAGACTGTTGCATTCATGGAAGTCCAGAAAAGTTATTTAAATTAGATTGCATTATACAAACATTGTAATTAAAAGAAAACATAAACAAAAAAACCCAATCCCAAAATGCAAAAAAACTTGCAAATAAGCCCCCACCTGAAACCAACCAAAGGAGGAAAGATGTAGTTAATTTCTTACTTGCTTTTCTTCCTTAAAATAAAGATATTTGAATATTTTTACCTATTCTTAGTGTCTCTTTATGTTGCAAAATTTGAAGGAAGTCTGGAGTCTAGAGTAGATTTCCCTGTTTCTGATACTCTATCTCAAAATGCAGGGTTAACTTAATGTGGATGTTTTCCCTTAACCTTGCTTTGGTGGAGTCATAGCATACTTGAATGCATGTAACTTCAGCAGCCAGATGCATGTCATTAGACATCTGTTGTTTGCAGATGAGTCTGGTTTTAATTAACCTACCTGCTGCCCTGAAAGCTAATATATGGGCTCCTATAATGAGCATTTTAAGACTACATATCCTACATGCTAATATCTTATATTATTTGTGAGATATTTCTGCAAGTTGAGAAAACTGGAATTTCTACCTGGTCAGAATATTATTTACCTCTACTATTAAGCCAAAATGTTGGCAATCTAGCTGGTCACCCTCACCTCTTCTCTGGCACACCACTTGCTACGATGCTTTTTTAGATTGAGTGTAGTCAAACTGTTGATTTGTATCCCCTGGAATAAATAACTAGACTGCAACTCTAAGAAAACCCTTTTCTCTTTAGATCATTTCGTAGAAATCTGGTGACTTCCTGAGAAAACTCAATGAAGTTGCCAACCTGAGCTCTTAAACTTACGCAGGCCTTTTAGCTTTCTGAGTGCTTTTAAGAATCCCTTAGCTGTGGGGTTTTTTTCAGACAACAGTTGTCAAGACAGTGATGAAAAGTGAGTATATTAAAGAAACCTTCCAAAAATTTTGAACAAGTGGCGTTGTCACCCATAACAATTCTTGCAGTCTGCCACATGCTCTGAGTAAGTCTTTGCTTATTTGCCTAGAGTCATCTTTCTTCTTCAGTTAATTTGGGCTGGAACAATTCTTCACTGTCTTAACTGCCTTAAACAAGAATAACTGCAAATACACTTGGGATAGTAGTATTACTTAACTTCATCATCCCACTTACTGCAAAAAGAAAATTATTGATTAATTGCAAAATACGATATTTGCCATTTGTGTAAGAAACTTGACATGAATTTTTTGTTTCATTTAAGTGCCTACTCAAAAACAGTCCCTTGGTTTCTCTGAAATATTATATTGACTTGCCACTCATGTATCTAGAGTATTGCTCTAGAGAAGAGAATGTCTTAGTATGCTATGAAAGAAAAATATTATGGATTTAACTTTTATTTCTTCTGGTTTTCTAATTGAAGTCTTTAATATTTTGTTTTGTGACTGTCTTTTAGGAAGCCTCACAAGTAGTTCCACTGGCATTTTTGAAGTCCCTGAAACATGGTAGGAAACAACTGCCTTAAGGAGTGGAATTGATTGAAATCAGTTGTGAGAATACACCTTGGAAGCCATACTTTATTTAAATAAAGTGGTGTTAACAAAGCAGTATGTGTACTCAAAATCAGTTTAATTATTTTAAACTGTTTATTGAATAATCACTGTCAATTTTACTTGTGTGTATATTAACTAGTATATGATTCATTGTTCATCATGTGAAATCCTTGCTGTCGTAAATGATGTTAGATTTAAGAAGCAAGACTAAATGTATTTTGGTCACCTACTTTGGCATGCTGGCTATGAAAAAAAGAACTGGCACCCTGTGATTTTGTGCTAGGCTGTGCTGTCCTGTGCTTGAGGGGGGTTACCACAGATCTCCTAACCTTTAGCTGTTTCTGCAGGCAGTACCAGTATGCTGTCAGCCTTCTTGAAACAGAACTGCAGTTTTGCATATTGCTTTCTACCAGTTACTTTACCTGGAAATCTTTTTTGTTTTCCATTTCTACCCCTCCCGTCCCTGTGCATCCAGTATTCCATCTAATTCCCAACTTCACACATACCTTGCCCTTTCAAAAAACTGTTACTTAGTAGTTTCTCAAACTATAATTTCCTTCTGAGAGGTAGTTCTTCTGTGTTTTCGTATCTGTTGCTGTTTTCACCCTGAAGTCTTGATCTGTTTCCTCCCTCCCTCTTCTCCAGCTTGTGGGGGTTTGTAAAAATGTTTTTGGTACCTGTGACAAACCTGCTAACTGTACAAGCCCTTTATTTGTTTAAAAAAAAAGGATCTGCATTAATCAGTTTCAGAAAATGTTTGATATGTAACATTTTTGTATGGAAATAAAACAAATATGTATTTCCATAAAATGAATAATTAAATACATTTTCTTAGGAACTGGTTGGGTTTCCCTTAATAACTTCTGAAATGTTATTAATGAAATCCTCTTTTTTTTTTCTTCATAATATAACAATTTTTTGTCAGCCTGTGATTAGCAAACCCTTTTTGTTCACAGAGAACAGTCACGGTATTTGTGAAATGTAACCAAGAAAAAACAGCCTTTTGCCGTACAATGTAAATTGCTATGTGTTTCATTTGAAGGGAGTGAGAGGAAAATAAGAGATTCTACAAGTGAATGAGTTCAAACCCATTGCTGTGGAAAAAAAGCTTCATCAGATTGTCTTCACTTTAGAGTGGGAGCCTCTGTCATTTAAACATTGCAACAACCTATTGGAAGGTATACCAAAATTTATGGGGTTTTGAATGGTTGTGAGAGCTATATTGAACTTGTGTCGCAAAGGAAGAAATGATTTAAGTATATTAAATAGGAAATGTTTAATTTCTAGCCTTGGAATTCTACCAGAAGTAGTATAATTAAGTTGTTGTTTTTTTAATAACAGCCATATAAACACATTCTCACAATAAAATATGGGAAACAGTACTTTGATCTTGAGCGTCCAAACCTACAAAGAGAGGTTGTGTCCTGAGAAGGAACCAGGCCCATTGATACCTCATCAAACCTTATTGTTGTGTGATGTTTGGTACCCTTCCCTTTGTTTTAAATTAAATCATTAATTCTAGAAGGCAAAAGCAGGTTCTTAGATTAGATCTTTATTTGTTTCCTAATGTATGTTTAAAATATGTACATTTAGGTTTTTTACAGCATTAGTTTCTGAAAAACAAAGCAGTTATGTGTGGTCTTCATGGTTATGGAGTTTCCCGGGTCTTGACTACTGGGGGCTTTATGTGCTGCCATTTTCTGAAGCATTTCTCTGGCTGCTTCACTATGGACCTGGGATAACTGGTAAGTTGCTGAGACTCTGTTTTGGCCCGATGAAATGCAGATACATCTGCGTAATACTTTATTACTTTTTTGATTTTTTTTATTTTTTATTCCCCCTCTGCTCCCAGCCCCCCTCCCCCCCCTTTTTTTTTTCTTCCTGGGGCGGGGGGACGACATCAGTGATCTGTTCGGTTTTGGAGCTATTGCTTTGCTTGGGAAATAACTGGAGGAGCAGCGATGTCTACACTTGGTTCAACGTGCTATGCGATCGCGGCTGTTGAGGGCCGGACCAGCGTTGGGCAGGATCTGTGATTTTTGTTCCCGTTTTTGTCTGGCGGACGAAGCCGTTGGGGCCGTGAGGCGCGGCCTCCCCTCTCCCCTCAGGGCTCGGCAGGAGCTGTCGCCGCGGGCGGCCGGGTCCGCCCTGAGGGGGAGGCGGTGTGAGTCGTGTGGGGCCAGGGGCTACGCCCGTCTTCAGAGCTTTGTTTCTGCCTTAGAATAAAAGAGTTTGCTCTTTTTGAGCACAAAGAGCTTTGCTTTGCTGTTACCAGTACTGGAGTGAAATATTTCCTTCAGCAAATGGCCAGGTATATCCACTTTAACTGTGGATGTCCTGTGGAAGGTTTCCATGTTTGTGGTGAGGTTAGAAGTGGCCTGAGGAGTTTCCTTGAGAAAACGAGGGAATTTTGTGAGCAGCCTTGAGAAAAGGTGAGAATTTAGGGGTCTGGAGCAGAAGGTGCAACAATCTGAAGAAATGCTGTGGTGAGACATGGGGGAATTCTGTCTCAAGAGGCAAATCAGGTAGGGGGGCTGAAATCCTGCCTCTTCAGGGGCATGAGAATGTGTTTATTTGATAGAAACTTAAATTATTCTTGCCAACTTTATCAATGGTGATTGCTTATTTTTTTTCATCAAAAATCAAGTTAAAACTGCCTTTGTAGATGGATTTTCATATCCATC
The DNA here is from genome assembly GCF_003957555.1 of Calypte anna. Classification (NCBI taxonomy): domain Eukaryota; kingdom Metazoa; phylum Chordata; class Aves; order Apodiformes; family Trochilidae; genus Calypte; species Calypte anna. The sequence continues at coordinate 8,751,813 of NC_044260.1, forward strand.
AGAAATTTATGGGTAGGTAGTAATAACTTGTGTCAGAATGTCCAGAACAGACAGCACAGGGTATAGGAACTTGTTGGTAGACAAGAAATATAAACAAAAAAGTAACTGCGTAGTGTATAGTAAAAGAGAAGAGTGTAAGTGTTCGTGTAGCATGGATTTAAACAAAAACAGGTAAGAGAATGAGCACGAAGGCAGAATGAACCATGGCATGTAAAATTAAGATTACTGGGAATGCTAAATTTAACCTTCCATCCAGGGGAGAAACCAAGAGATGTGGAAAACTAAAACTTCTGTTTCGGGGAGGGGGGGTGGAAGACGGGGGACGGGGAGTCTGTCATGGTTCCCAGAAAATGTCTGGTACTCTGGATGTGTTCTCTGTCTAGAAATTATGGTAAAAGTAATGCAGACAAAAATGTCCTCTGCAGTTGGGCTTTGGCACATACACAAGAATAAGCTTGATAATATTAAGTTCTTGGCTTCTGAAATGTTCAGATTACTGCCAGCTGACCACAGCACATTTAGTAAATGGATAAACACTTGACTGTATTGTACTCATGTAGCTTTAAACATACACTAGACTTAAAATCCTCATGTGCTTTACAGAAATAACTGCCACACTTCATTGGATGAGGAGCAGTAGATGGTGGGTTAGTCTGGGATTTATAGGGCAAATATACTCATAATGAAGATGTTCATTTTACTTTAATAGTAAAAGCATGAAGCTCCTTTAAAAATACTTTTTTTTCCCAGCAGAATTAATTATTGGCAGCCATGTGCTTCCATGAGCACGATAGCATATCGCGTGTGAATCCCTGCTCAAGACAAACTCATATGGAATGCATCTATTCATGAATGCAAGATAGAAAACATTCAGCCAAACTGTGAAAAGTTAGATACATTCCACCTGTACGTTAAATTCTTTAAAATTATTGATAATTGTGTTTATACATAAGCAGTCCATTTCTGCAAGTTCTTGCAAACAATTTTCCAGTTTATTACCAGAAGTACCTTTGTCACATGACTGTTACCAATATGTAGTTGAACTTGAAAGTCTGGAGATTGTGGATGTGCCAAATCAGTTGCATCCTAATCTGTGATGTGTTTACATTTCAGCCTATGAAGTAAACAATTCCTTATATAAACCTCAAAAAACTTTTTCTGTTGTAAGAAAAATGCTGTTTTATTCCATTATAAAGACTTTGGGAATAATTTTCTCTCAATAATGAGTGTAAGTGTTCAAACATGCACATATATATATATATATACACACACACATATGTATAGATATGTATTATTTTTATCTTGACTATCTTTGTCTTTTTCAAATGTGATTTTACACTTAGAGTGTTCCAGGAAGACTGAACATTTGTAGTTCATTTATATACTTGTATATATACTTTTTTTTTTTTTTTAAATTAGAAGTTAGATTCCTTCATCATGGGCTGGTTCTTACTTTTAAAAAATAAGACTGCATTTTAAGTAAAATGAAGAGGTTCAGTGGCAGAATCACTTGTTTAGTACTCTTTATGCCTTGCTTTTGTTGGGGAAAGAGCTAGAAAAATTAGACTTCACATAAACAAAATATGAAACAGTATTTTAATCTGACAGGATTTTTAAAAAAATACTTTCCTTACAGCTACTCTGAAAGACATTGTTGAACTCTTGTAATGACAGTAGTAATATGCTGATTAATGATGAGTACTAGCTCATACTAAAATTTAATGGAGCTTATGTTAAACCTTATAGTAGTTAGCTATACAAATGTTAAACTGAGTCTCTAACAAGACTAAAGAATACAATGATGCTCAATTTAATTAGTACGACTCTAAGATTATCAAGGTGTAGCTAATATGTCATCTTGGAAGGGAGTTGTAGAAGAGATGCTTTTAAAATTACTACTTTATCAAATAAATCTAATAAGTAAGTGTCGAAAGTAGCACTTTTCTGAAGAAAGTGCAGTTTTTCATGACAAAAAAAAAAGATGCAGTGTTACGAGAGGATTCCCAGTCACAGTCTGTCAACTTTCAAAGACTTGATGAATGCACAAACTCAGGTCAGTGTTTTAGAAGCTTGTCTGGTTTCTTTTTGTGTATACAATGTGTAACCTTAGGGTATGTGTGTTATGAGCAAGAGCAAGAAGCTTTTATACCTGTGTTCCAGTATGTCAAAAAGCAAGTTTTCTTACTCTGTCTTGCCAAAACATGCACTCAGGCCAGTGTATTTTAGTGAAACAGAAGATCTGTCAGTATATGCCTTTCAATCTAGTGTAGATGGTTTCTTAGTTTAAATAAATAATTTGGAAAGTTCTGTGCTTTTCATCTAGAGGAGTACAGATGAGACAGAGTTGTGATATGCTCTAAATTTTCGTCTCGTAAAGACAGTTCACTGCTTTCTTTCCCATGGTACTTCAACAGGCTAGGTTAGTGCATGCTGAAGTTAACTGGCTGTCACATCCTCATCTATTTCTAGTTACTAAAATACTCGAATTAAATAACACACTCTGTTATTCCTTGAATACTGTCCTGAAAAACACACACAGGGATGCAGGTGTATTGTTGTGTTTAGGACTCTTTGAAAAATGTTTAATGTTTACACTACATGCAATTTTATTTGTATGTATATTTCTTTTATATTTAGGCATAAACTGTTGGGATAAAACTGTTCCTGTGAACGTAACACAGATTACAATTTCAAGTACAACCCTACAGCCTAGGGTATATTTGTGAACTGTTAGCAGTTTTTAGATCTCTTACCCCATTTTGCAGATACCTTTCAGCTTGTTTCCTTCTTCGAGCACTAAAATTACAACTCTTAAATTTTTCAGCTTTCTGCTTAATTTTACAGTTTAAAGAGAACTGCTCAGGGTGTTACCAGATTTTGGAGAGACACGTCACTACAAGAAGGCCTGTTTGTCTTAGCAGTCTTCTTTGAACAGAGTATTAAATTTCAATTTGATTCTGGCTTTGGGGATTTTTAGGGCTCTTGACTGTATTGCAAGGCATATTCTAAAAATGAAACTCCAACCTGTGTTGTCTAGCTCTCTAAATGTAAGTATTCTTATGACTGTGATCAAATGGGTATATGATATGAACAGGAAGAATAAGGGCAAGTGCTGGCATCTCAGTACTGTGGGAAACAGAGCAGAGTAAATGATCTTTTTGGCCTGTAAACCTGACTGAAATTATATTTGCTAGTAGTCCAAGTGTAGGTAGAAACTATTGGGAAAAAATATCAGGAAAGTGACACTCATCAGTCATCTGAGTAACTTAAGTGCTAGCTTACTCATTTTCAGGAAACTTATTTTTTGTCTTTTTTTTAATGCTAAAATATATTTGCACTTCAGATAGAGTTGTGTCTGGCAAAATGGTCAGATGGTTTTCAGGTTTCCTCTAAGGAGAAAATTGCTTTTGGTTTAATATAGTTTAACCCAGAAAAACAAAATGGGAAAATGTTTAGAGTAGTGTGATGGGCATACAGGGAGTTTTAGTAGATGGAGAAATATTCGCAGGGCTTGCATTAGCTTTTACATTTTTTCCATTGCTGCACTTGATCTCTGTATTCTAAACCTAACAGACATAGATGTTTATGCTGTAGAATAGAAGAGCCTCACTAAGATCTATTCCCATTCAGACTGAAAAAAATCATCACAGTGAATTTTCAAAGCATTTAGTGCAAGCAGGACAGAGTTACTATTGGAGATAACAAACTAATGGAGTGCTTCCACATTCCAGACTTTTTTTCTGTGAAATACAAATAAGAGTGAATGATCCTGAGAGAAAATCTGGACTATACCACTGATCCCTCTGTGTGGGTGGGTCTGTTTTAGCATGCTCTGGCTAGCATTTAGGTAACTGAAATTAGTACTGGAAACCAGCATGGAAAAAATGGGTAATATAAATAAGTTAAAGCATCCACAATCATAGATACACAGTAGCTGCTTAATAATAATGCTGAAGTAGGAACATAACAACCCCTATAAAATCCCAGCTATTCAAACAGAGGAATAAATGGAGAATTTACGTAGTTGAAAATCTTGAGTACTCTACTGACATTTCACGAAGTTAAGGTAATGGCTTACTGATTAGATAACATTATGCCATGTTCAGAAGCACAGTCTTCCGCTCCCCTTTAATTTCCTGAAGTTAGAGCCCTGTTTAAATCACTGTAAAATTGCTTGACACTTAATTATATTGAGACATGCCAATCCACACATTTCTCTGGGATCCAGCTCACTGATGTGGATGGAACTGTCTCGCACTTTTCATTCTCTGAAAGTGTGGTTTGCTACAGCTGTGCTACAAATGAAAGTCTCTTCTCAAAATGCATATAGTTTGTAGGTAATATTTTAAAGATCTGAATTGTATGATCAGTGGTGATAAAATGTGAGGATAGCTTTTGCATTTGAAAACAAGCAATCCAATCTCAAAGATTCAAGATCATAATTTCTGCTATGTCCATATTTAGCCATGAGTTCAATTAAACTATATACAGATAATGCAAATGCTATAAACTATCTACATACAATATTGGGGTATATCACATTGATTTATATGTGATTGGATAGTACATGGAGTCAAGTTCAGCCACTCATCTAGGTTTAAAGGGTTTTGTAAATATGAACTTACTATGGTATTCAGCTGAAGTCTCTAGCTGAGGGTAGTTGTAGTGAACCTGTGAAATTATACAACACTATGAGTAGAAGTAGTGCAGTCATTTCTGGTTTTTCCTAGCTCTGTAGAGTACTTGCAGTGATAATTTTACTGTCACTTCTCTTCTTTCAATTTACCATAATACCATAGACAAACCCACATTTTCCACATGAAATAAAAAAAAGGGGGATTTTTGTAGGTCCCAGAGTGGACTAATTCCAACACTCAATCTGATTATTTTGGAGAGCTGTTTTACTCCAGCAAAGCTAGAGAACAATGCTTTGCCTGATGTTTGTTTCATTAGTATAACGTAAGTGTATTCTACTGTATTGTTTTATTCTCTTTTACTTCCCTTTAATAGCCACCTAAAAGGAACAACCACTGAAATGCTAAAAATGAGGATGAATGACACACTGTAAGGAAAGAGGCTTTTTGCCAAATTCCACACATTTACTCTGCCAACATTTATCCATGATGTTGGCAAAGTGGAAAAACACGTCTGTGCTGCTCTGTTATTTATGAGACAGATAATTTTTTTTTTTTCCCTGGCAGGACAGCACTGGGTAATCTGAATTTTGTCACCCGTATTATTCTGCATTCTAATTCTAATTACATGTATATGGACACTGTTATGTAACAGAGTCCATTCCATAGGTTATGGGATTACTCTCCTGCAACAATTTCTTGTCCTGAGAAGACCTAGAATGCAGTTTTTCCCTGTATTGTAAACTCCCAACATAGAGCATGAAGCTGGAAATGTGTGCTCATTTAGTGAGAATGCTAGCTTGAACAATGTGTACTAAGCCCTTGGGCATGAGGAAGTTCATTACTGTGTAAGAAATTCCATATAGAAGTTCATTCTGAGACGTACCCCTAGGTAAAAAACACAAATTCTTGCTGTTGGGAACATCTTTACTGTAGTGATACATGTGTCTGTGTATCATTTGGACTTACCAGGGCTTCTGAGTAAAAAAATAGATTTATTTTTTAAAGGTCACATACATTCTGCTAACTAAGAATATTGCTAGTGAGCCAGGTACCTCCAGAATTAGGCTTATAGGGTGTCTTAAAAGTGTTAGGGGTTTAGAAACCACACATTACAAAAACATGTAAAATACAATATTTATGCAGAGAGAATTCTTTCAGTCTTGAGACAAAGTCTCTGGGGATCAGAACATACTCTAAAAAATATTTTTAATTAGCTCAGGATATAATTCCTCGTGTATTCTTGCATTGCCTGCAAAGTGCAGTGTTCAACTCCTCAAGCAAATTGTTGCTTAATTTGGTCCAAAAGTGTTGCCAAATTGAACATACACAGTCACACATTTTAATTTACAATGTTAACTTAAAAATACTTTTCTGTGATTTGGATGTTGAATTTAAACAGTCACAGAGGGATTTTTGTGCAGACTGACTCTAGAATGTGTAGTTTCCTGACTCAAATGACCTCAGAAGCCTTGTGTGACCAGGTGCAATTTACATGTCCTGAATGGGTTTTTAGTATTGATATTTTTTTCAGAGGCTCAGAGTGAGATAAAGCTTTTTGAAAGGTTATACACTAGGGAGAGAAGCCAGTGCATTTCTCCCCAGAATTTTAAGATGTGGGTTTTACCTCCTGGGGAAATGCTATCTTGGAAATGTTAAGACTTTGCTATTGTTACACTTGCCGATATTGTGTCACATTTGCAGCATGAAATTTACTAACTTACTGTGCAATAGCTTGAACACGAATACAATTATAAATTATTAAAAAGGTTTTCAGTTAAACAATCTTCCCTGAACATTTATTTCAATAAAGCAAACATCAGGAAGCCATCTGTTTGAAAATTATCTAGGTCTTTAAATTTAATATTTGTGTCTGTATCACCTATTACTGAATTGTTTGCCTAATCATGTGAAACTCATGAGCAGGCATTCAACAATCTTAGGATTTATAGACTAACTGTAATAAATTTTTGTGATTGCTTGCTGCTATAAATTGTCAAACCAAGAACTGGTTGATCTCCCACATTGCAATTCCCTGAAGAACTGTAACGTCCATAACCTCCATGATTTTCCTAACTTGTAATTTATTATTTTTTTTTATGTTAAGTGGACGAAATAATGTCATACACATGGCAAACTGTTAAACACGTTTTGTTACCTTTCACTTACCAGTTTCCCATTTGGTACTTTACTTTGGATGGTATATAAAGCAAACAAGCAGGTGGAAATTGGGTCATAGGAATCTTTCTGGTGCCAAAAATGAACTTAATGGAAATTGTTGAGCGTAGCTGTATTTTCTAAGGAGCTTTTCTGTCCTCATCTGGTTTTGGCATGATACACTGGTATTATGAATGTTTGAAACAATTGTAAATTAATGCTGAATCCATTTAGCTCTCATCAGCTCCTGTCAACAGCAAACACATTTCTTTCAAATATATGTCAGCTGGAAATAGGAATTCTTTTATTTGAAATGTTACAGCTTTACTTTTATATTTTATGATCTTCAAATTTCAGTATTCTTAATTTAAACAAGAGCTGAAGCTGTAAAATTCCAGTTTACTGGAGTTGGTTTCTTAGGTTAATGCTTGCTTTGAATTTTATTAATTAAAAACAAATTTTTAATAGGAATAGCAGTTGAATGGGTCGATTATATATGTGGTCTGTTTCTTTTCTGTTGGAAACCGGTGAGGGAAAACTAATGCAACCAATATGGTTGGTAAACAAGCTTCAACTTTATTGCACAGTAACTTTTACTTATATAGTGTTTCTGTGACCACACCCCCGCCACCACACACCAACATAACGTTTTATTGGACACCCGGTGTGTTCACCTGTGTTCACAGCGAATCCCTGGTGCAGGTAGCACAGGAGTATGGGCCGATCTAATTGGCCCCTCAAACATGGGGTTGGGGACGGCAAAGGGGTCACACCCCCCTGCCTTTCTGGAGCATTCTACAACACTTTTCTTTTTAATTTTTCTTACTAACTGTCTTCAAAAAAATTACCATTTGGAAATCAGTTGTGGTTCATCAGAGATGAACAGAGATATTGTCGTTACATTAGTCACTGCCTTGAAAGCTGTCATTAGCTGTAGCTAATTCAGAACAAAAGCTTAGAATTTCCCCAGTGAGACTCCTGGCAGCTGTCTTTCTGCCCTGGCCAGAGCTGGTCACTGTGGTTGTTACCATCTCTGCATGACTCAGGTTCTACCTAAACATCCCATGTTTGCAAGGAGCAGGGAAAGATAAATTCAGAATTCATTGATGTTGGTGACCTGATTGGAGACACCATTCTGTCCCTCCTGGGACAAGGATGTTAAATAAGTCATGGAATTATATATGTATATATTTACTTGCCTTTGATCCATAGATGTTGAGGTTAAGCTCTCTAGAAACATGTTTAGATGCACAGGAAACTTTGTCCTAGTGATATCTCTAGGTTACTGTAGATGCTGAGTTACTAAGAAGATTAGCAGAGCTTAGGACTTCACTATCCAACTACTTCACCTTTTTGTCCACCCAGGTCTTATTCTCTGCACAAGATGTAAGACTGTCATTAAAATCAAATTACAGTACGTAATTACATGTATGTAAATGGTATTTCATTAAATAATAAAATGCATCCTGTGCTATTCTGAGCACTAGTAGGACAAGGCTATTTTTCTATAATTAAATGGATATATAATGATTCTCTTTAAGATCGGGGTACAGCGTTGGGGTTTGTTAGAGCATCTCCTGCTCTACACTGAAATAAGTACAATCCTTAATTGTTTTCTGTCTGTAAACAAACAAAAAAATGAAGTGCTGCAGAGGAAATACTGGTGGAAAAATATTGCACAAAACAGGATTTTGCAAGCAGTTGTCTCTTTTTCCATACATTTAAATGAATGGTTTGCTTTTTAAACTTTGGACAGATAAGTAATTTTGTTTGAGGACATGGGGATCTTCTCACTTGATGTGGATCAGATGACAGTCCTTGAAATGCCTTTTGAAAGAAAATACAAATGTTTGATAATCTGTGGGTTGGAATTTTCAGCAATGCAAACCCATTAGCTCTGTTAACACTTTCTTTTTTAACTTCAATATCTAATTTTACAAACTGTTGAATTTTTTATGAGTAGGTGATGAGCATTTTGCCATACTTAAATTTCTTTCTAAATAATAAGCTGAAGAGAAGGTAGAATCCTCTGGAATAACTTACACCACACAGCATCAGATATAAAGGGTTTCTCTTGTTTGTCAGGATTGGAATGAGTTAAATCTATACCTGGAATTTTAGCATGTGAGTCAGAGTGAGGTTTCTAATAACAAATGTTTTGACTGGGTGTCCCTGTGGAAAGAACTAGCCACTTAGATCTCACTGAAGAGCAGTTCCATAGTTCTCTCTTGACCTTATTTTTTATTAATATTTTATTGTTTCCTGTGTGGAGGAAAAATACCCCAACATTCACACAGCTTCTTTTATGGTTATGATTCACCACTATGGAAGTCAAGCAAAGCTTGGAAGAATAGTGCAGGAGGGCTTGCCAGTGCTTTGAAGTACATGGCAGTCAGAGCTATTTGGACATGGTTTAACTTGAACATTGTGCTAATGTGTGATTTCCAAAGTTTCTGCTTGTGGTTCTCCACCCAGAAAATAAGAAGACAATGACAGTGCACACTCATACTTTTGTTCTAAGAATATATTAGTAATGCCTAATAATGAAGAGAGATTGAAAATATTAAAAATGCAAATGCTTATCCTTAAAGGTTGCAGTCAAATTATTCTAAGTAAAGAAGTACAGAATTAGTTACTTAAAATGTCAAGAAAACAGCTCTGAATGTTACCTTTAATTTTAATGTTTCTACAAATGAATTAAAATAGCTTGGGTGTAATGTTTCAATGTATTGAGGAATATGCATGTTCATTGGGAACAAGTATTTATGTTTGGTAGAAAATCTTCCTCTGTTATTTGGCTAAGAACATGGGAAAAGTAGCAGAATGAACAAGCAGCAGTTCAAATTCTGGTTATTTAATGCAAAACTCTCAGTGAGAAGACATTTTTAAGCATGTCTGCATTTTTGTTTCCTAAAATCAGCATAACTTAACTTACTGAAAGTGAAAATGGAATGACTGATCTGTAGTAAGGAGAAACTCAGGCTTGATAATTCCCATTACCTGGAAGAGGCCTGGATTGCTTTGTATCCATTCTAGCTCTTTAAGCCCAGAGAGCTTTCTTTGCTCAGTTTGAAGCAGGTTTCTATCTGCTTCAGTTTCCAGTCAGACTCAGTTGCCTTCTATTTGTTGGTATATGTAAGACTTTAATGGCTATTTGCACATATTTTCCCCTGTCCCACAGATGAGTACTCAGCTGTGTCCCTAGGTTTTCTGAAAGATTAAGTCCACTTTCTTTTCCTTTACCCCCATTTTACTTGCTCAGGGTTTACAGTTCACCTCTTAGAAACATGCGATAGTTGGCAGTAGCCAAGCACAGATGTAAAAATTCCATAAAATCAATGCTGCTTTATATTATCTGACACAATATGTCATACAGATGAGAAAACACTAAATATAGTGTGTGTTCTTCCCATCCTCAGTTCTGGATGTTGTTTTGGGCATAGTCTCTGTGCTCTGTGTCATCCATTTCTGTACATAACTCCTAAATTACATTGCATGCATGTCTGTGTCAGAGTTCTGAAGCCAGTTCCATTCTTACTTGGCTGGCCCACAATTAGCAAAGCATGCCTCATATGCACAAGTTTTCTGTCTTTCTGTGATTCGTGGCATTTCCCAAATGCTTTAGCTTTTGAGGTTCAGTCTTGAAGATCTGATCTTTGTTTCATTTTTTGGAGAAATTCCGTAGCTGCAAGCCCTGGCTTGCAGGAGGTTTGGGTGAATTGATTGCTATCTGGCTCAGGCGCCTCATTGTCCTTTTCCCTGTTGCCTGGGAGCTGCCAGGGGAGAACATTTTTCATAGTCCCATGTCTGAGACACACACGACTCAGCCCTGACAGCATGTGGTCAACTTCACATCCTCTGAGGTATTTCATGATACAGCAGTTTCATAACCACAGCCAGGATTCATACTTTGTACAGGGAAAGATGTCCCACATTGTGACATATGCTGTTTCAAATGTGGTTTCTTAACAGCTTTTGAGTATTTTGTCTACAAGCTGTACTGGTGACATTCTGCATTTCACACAGTACTTACTCACCTGACTGCTTCTTACATGCAGAGTATGTAAACAGGTGTTAGAGTGGAATGAAATATAAAAAGTGAGAACTGACACCCCATATTACTTCGAACTATGAAGTTTAGTGACAAAGCCAGCAGCTGCTTTATATCAATCTTAAAAAAGATTTAAGCAGTATTTTGCTGAGCAGAAGGATCTCACATTGATTATGAATCAGAAACTTGAGAAAAACTGATGCAACAAAAGTCTTTTCCATACCTTCTCAGGTTTATCTTAAACAATTCCATGTTTGCTTGTCAGGTAAACTGACAGGAAAGTTGTGAATATGTCTCAATATTTTCTATAACAAACCTATAATTTCAAATTAATATATATGTTATTCCTTGGTCTGTGGGCATTTAAAATAATCAGCATTTCATAGTGTAGTTTTATGATCATATACATAGGTAACAGAAGGTAAGGAGCTCATGGCAAGTTCATGACCAACCTGCTAGGCTTTTGTGATGAAATGATGGGCTCTGTGGAGCATAATTTATTATCTTCTTTATCACTAGCACTTCTGAAGCTGTCTCTATGTACATTGTCTGGTTTTGGGCTTCCCAGAGAAACTGGCAAACTGGAGAGAGACCAGCAGAGAACAACCTAGGTGAGGTAATTTTAATTTTTACAGTTTTTTATCAATATGCATTTAATTATAACTGCTTGTAATTGCATAACATTTAATATATTTGTTGCATATGAAAAATATAATTGAGAATGAAGGAAATGAGAAGCTTCAGATTGTGCAGGATTAATGTTTTGGCACTTGGTCCAAGTATGTAGATATTCTAAGTATTCTTAGAAGTTATGTTTCTTTACCCAGTATCCAGATGTGATAGCCTGAGACTTAGTTTGCCTAATTCTGAATACCATAGCAATCCTTAAAAAAACAACAAAAAAGCCACTCCTTCCCCCCCCAAAAAAGCCCCAATAAGCAACTTAAAAAGTAGTTTGGCCCATTTTTTGTTTGTAGAATAATTTACATGAATAGTACATCAACTATTAAAAAGGAGAGATCATAAATACAAATATTTTGTATTTATTTTTAAATTTAAACATTTAATTTTTCTTTTTTCCTTTTTTTTTTTTTAATATTAAGCTAGGAGCCAATGTTCTGTATTTTCCTCATTAAAACACAAAGGTCTGGCAACTTTTTTCTTTGAAATAATGGAATGACCCGAAAGGCTTGAAAGTGATATTTGATGTTGGCAGGAAAGTGATCTGCCTGTTGAGCATGTGCTTTTTGTTATTTCTGTTAAAAATTTACACATTTAACTAATTATGATCTATGCTTGCTAGATTTTATCAGCAAAATCTTTAATAATTCTATTCCCTGATTATTGCTGTAACCTTTCTCTGCATGCAGTGGGTGCACACCAGCTCCACAGAGCTGTTTGGTATGTGCTGTCCCCTTAGAGGTCTCCATGTGGTGGGCTGCAGGTGCCTTTTGGTGTAGACCTAGAGCCACAGTGAATTTGGTCATGCTTAGGAAGTCTGTTTCACTTACTGGAAATTGAGGATGGTAAAAAACTAATAAAAGAAGTAACCTCTTAAAACTTTATCACAGCTCTTTCTGAAGTGTTTGACTGCAGATGGGGAGCCCCAGCTGATGAATTTCTTTGCAAGCTGGTTAGAGAATTTACTGCATTGATCTGTCTGCTCTGCAACTTACCTGGCAGTGCCTGGCTCATAACGGGGCTGCAGGACCAGAGGAATGTTGGCTTGCAGTTCACAGCTCTGAATGTTAAAATTTAACAAATAGCAGCTTAATCTCACATGCTCAGCAGTGAACTGTAGTAGGCTTTTCCCCAGTTTTTGTGAAGAGGAATTAGCATAAAAAGTTACAAACCCAAGCTGTAGATGTGGCTAGCATGAAAAGAGTACAGTATGTAAAAGGTTGGCCTCATTTGATGTTACCAACAGTTAATGGTTCTAAATCATTCACAGTTACTCAGCCTTGTCACCCGTTTTTGAGAGAGTTATGAAATCTGTCAGTTATATCTTACAGTGGTTTATGGAATATAACCTTTCAGTAGGATTCTGCAAAAACCACTGAATTGCAAAAGTTCTGAAGTTTCTAAAAAAGTTAGATTTTTCTTCACAGTATCAGCTTTATATATGAACTACCTTACCTGACTTATAATAAATAGCTATATAAATTAATAATTTTCAAGGCCTTATCATTAATTCTGCTCTCTAATTCCTGTCATTCCTTGTAGTACTATGTTACTAGGTAAGTACTAAGTGTCATGGGTTTATAATTTATCTTTCTTATAAGAATCCAAATTCTTTTGAAAGAGTCAATTCACTGGGAACATCAGTTTATTGTTGACCTTCCATGGGCCTTAATAATATTTAATAATTAACATTTTTTTAATAAATTATTTATGGTTTATGATATGATTCACCATATGATTTATGTCTGCTTAAATGTTGGGTTCCTCATTGTACTATGACTAAGAAGTCTGAATACTAAGATCTCAAACTGAGAGCAGAAAGAGTTCATCATTCAGACAGAACTATGCAGTGGATTAAATGTGGAGCAGGAAAATTCCAATCATCTCATAAGCACACATGAATTCCACATATAAAGTTATGCATGTAACATCCAAAGAGGAAGCAAGAAGTAAAAGTCACCTCTCACCTTGTGGTATCTCCAGAGTCTGTTAGCTAAAATTAGCATGAATGACTGTGAGAAATACTTAGGAGCCAATCTTAGTTTTACTTATGGTTTGCACAAAAATGAGCATGTATAGGAAGTGCCATAAAGGAGAGAATAAGGCACCCAAATCACTACCTTTTTTTTTAATTCCAGCTACTTTTTATTGTATGCTTTCATTTTTATTGACATAAACATAATATAAAGAATTAAATTATCTACACTTAAACGATGATTTTATGTTGATTATATCGATCTCCTGAGCATACTGAATCTTTGCAAAGCTTATGTCATAGAGAAATATCCTCTGAAAGTCAACTATTATTTTTTTGACTGCTGATTCATGATGGGTATGACAAACTAACAGAAGTACCTCTGGGATTCTAGCATACTTCTCAATATTTTGCTAAACACTGTCTGGAGTTGTACTTAAGTTTTTTTCCGTTCCCAGAGATTTCTTTTTTTCATGAGTGGGAATGGAAGTGCATGGATTTAAGAAAAAGGTAAACAAAAGTAGTTGCAGTTATCTTGTAGAGGAACTTCTGATTCTTTCAGACCACAGTCTGAGAGGCTCTGATGGAAAAGGTTAGATCTTAACCTGCTGGCTGAATTTCATTGAGAACTTGGAGAATGAGGGAAATGGCAGTTACAACATAATTTATCTTGATTACAAGAAAGATTGAATCACCCCATTCCCATAGTGTAAATATTTGTGCAGCTTGGTTTTCTGGGTCCTTTCTTTGTGCAGTCAGAATCATCAATAGCTTTTCTCTGCCTTTGTAATGTGGATTTCTTCTGGGTTTTTTCCTACGCGGGTATTGAGAACATGAAAGAAGTGCCAAGATTTTGTTCCTCATGCTCAGTTAATAGTGGTCCTTGCTGTCTTTACCTGCTGTATTATAAATACACAAACTATTAGATAACACAGATAAAGCAACAGCAAAATAACAGGTCAACAAAGAGTTACAGAAAGCAAATGTCCCAAAAGAGGGCCATTATTTGAACACATGACTTGGGAATTTGAAAAAAATAATTACAAGTCTTGTTTAAAATTTCTGAAGCTTAGCTAGGATTTTGTGCAGCGTTTAATTTGTTTATAGTTTTAAGTTACTTAGATTGAAAAGCTAGTTAAGAGACCTTGCAAAAATATATAATTTCATCAGTAACCAAATGTAAAGAACAATGTATGTTCAATGTAAAAATGAATTAAAATTCATACTTGGTATGTTTTAGTTACATGTGGTTTTCATAAAATGCAAAGCACAAAAAAGTTGGGTGAATATATGTGGTTTTGAATTTTTTTTTAAATATGAAAAGTATTTAAAGATTAAAAATGAACCTTTGAACAGCTGTGGTATGTCAAGGGCTTGAGTGAAGAAAGGAAGAATAAGCCGACAGGAACTGAATGTTTTAACTATTGTATAAATAACACATGCCATCTTTGAAGCAATGCTACAAAGTACATTGGACAGACAGGGAACACGTTTATGGAGTCATCTTGGGTATTCTTTCCAGTCAGGCTCTTTCCCACAGTATTGTAGTCCATAGCCATGTTAATTGTCCAAAGTCACCTACATGTGTGTTGTTTCCTCTTGAAAAATAACCATGCTGTGTTATTGAATGAATTGCTTGCTGGAAAGGACACGTTTCTTAGTAGTTCAGAGCTGCTACTAACAGATTCTGCAACATCATGCTGATTTTTTTTTTTCTGACTTTCTCCACCATAAAATAGCTGAATGTGCACACAATAGTAATTTAAATTCAGTATGTTCTCAAGGGACAGAAGAATAGTATGAATTCTCACTAGTAGATGAGAAGTGCTGTGATAGAAGCACAGTGTTTTTCCTCAAGTTTCTCAGGAAATACTTTGAAGTTATCTTAGCACTGGGCAGCCAACAACCATGTATGTAATTTTTGTTTAACCAAGAAGCTAGGCAGGAAAGGTGGTATCATGAATTATGCCCTTATCAGATTCAGATTTCTTGTCCCATGCTGTTCCAAATTCCAGGTTGCTAAACTCCATTTTAGGAATCCAGAATTCCATTTTATCAGTCTGGAATATATCCCCTTCCCTTGTGAAGCCAGATAGGAGGGAATTGTCTGTTGAGTCTGGATTTCCAGTTAGCACAGAAATATTTAGAATTCCCTTTTGAATCTTTCCTTAAATTTTATTATTTTTTTAACGTAATTTTAATTTCCTTCTAATATAATTGTATTGAATATAATCATACCTTTGTAATAACAGTGAAATAGGATAGTGGAAAAATAGAATAACAATGAAAAACTGGAAGATTAAATGTCTTAGTAGTTACAGTCAGCTTGATAATATCAGAGATTGTCAATACAAAAATTGTAACAGGACACAGATTTTTACAGAACACATGTAGTGCTTATCATCTTGCAGAATCTTTACAATGCATCTCCCAGATATCTTTTCCTTTTTTTTCATATGTTTTGAGTTGTTGATTTTGTTTTGTTTTTAAATAAAAGGGTGTATCTTTTCTCTTAAAAAGATGAAAAGCATAATAACAATAATGAAATAGCAGACTTGTTGAGGCAAACACATTGAAGTCATTCAGAAAATAACTGCATGACATCATGTGAGAAAGATGGAACCAAAAAAGGGCAAGTTTTATAGGCCAATTAGCTTCTATTCATTCCCAAAGCATTTGTCCTACTCACACAAGAATTGGGAGAGAGGATGAACTAAAGCCTTCATCCTTGGGAGCTTAAAACATGCAGTTACGTTGTCTGTGTAGAAAAGGTCAGAAAAGTAAAATAAAAAAATGAAAATAATAAAACAAAATACAAAAAGCCTGGGTATCTAATCAGGAGTGCTTACTGAGAAATAGTGACTGAATTGCTGCTCAAAAATCAGAGCAGGAAGTTACTTCCAGTAATCCAAAGGAGTCCTGGAGCCATTGTGAATCACTGTATGTTTGTATTATCTTCTGTTTTAAGTGAACTAGTGTTTGCATGTAAAAGAATGGTTTTGACACTTTTTTCTCTCCATCTATCAGAGGAGCAGGAAGAGTTTTACCTTTATCAGTTCAGCAAGGTGATTCCTAGGCACTTGCTTGGCACTAGCAAATGTCAGAAACATGAGCTTATCCTGTTCCAGGCTCTGGGGAGACCTTGGAGAAAATTCCAGTGTCTGAACGGGCTACAGAAAAGCTGGAGAGGGACTTGTTACAAGGGCATGTGTAGTGAAATGAGGCAACCAGGTGCCACTAATTGCCAGGCAGTGGGCATGAGCTTGTGTTAAGCCCACCTGTGCCTAATTAGGGTGGGCCCCCACTGCTCATGAGCAGGACCAGTGGGCCAATAAAAGGTGAGGCCTGAAGCACAGGCTCAGGCATGTAGTGATAGGATTGAGGGGTAATTGTTTTAAATTGTAAGAAGGCAGATTTAGATTGGATATTGGGAAGAATCACCCCTGTTGAGGTGGTAAGAGACAGGCACAGGTTGCCCAGGGAAGTTGCAGATTCTCCCTCCCTGGAAGTGTTCATGGCCCGGGAGAGGGGATTTTGAGTGATCTGGTCTCAGGAGGTGTTCCTGCCCATGCAGGGGGACTGCAGCTAGAGCCTTTAAGGTCCTTTCCAACCCAAACTACTCTATGATACTCCTCAAAGAATTTTGGTTATCTTTGGATAGCTTCTATTTACTTTATGCTACCTGGATCTGCTGAGCTATAGGCATGTTTCCTATTTTGCTGGCTTTGGTAGGAAGTTGGTAATCTGCAGCAGCTGCTACACCCTGATTGCTCCAGGAATCAGAATCAGCACCCTTAAATTTGGCTATGCAAAAAAAAAAAATCAACTTCATATTAAAACCAACATGATGTTATTTTTAGTTGGTATTTTTGAGATGTCTTTTCCTTTTTAATGAAATGCTGCTACAGTATTTAATGAAATACAATATACATAGTTTTATTACTGTTTATCCAGTTACTTTTGGTTTGTCTAGATGATTTATTGGAAGTTTTCAACCTTGTGCTTATCCTGTAACAACAACACTGCTTGGAATTCTGTTGTAAAAATCAATTTATGTTTCTGTACCTCTCCTATTATTATCTTGTGGCTTTCTCTACATCAAGGGCATCTGTCTTTGGACAAATACCTGCTACCTGTCTCTTCATTGTGTCTATATTATATTATGATGGCCAGTTGCCATTACTGCACCTTCCCTCCAGCTGTTAGCAATTTTCACATCATGTAGTTCAATCCACTTTCTTTATTAGAAATCTGATTTGTCCTTGAACATATGCAATATGCATAGAAATGAGCATATTATCAAATTAACATATAAAGGACCTTGAAATTCATATTTCTGGGAATGTGGTTAAACTCATGCACTGTTAGTCATAGCATTCTGCTTTTATCAAACAGAATAAAGGAGCTACTCTTGGCAAGAAGAAAATAGAACAGCAAAAAAAGTGTCAAAATTTAACAAAGCAGCAAGATAATATCAGTAGGGAACTATCTGTGCTGTATGACAGATGAACTAGTTTAAGTGGGTGCAGTTGGATAAGATTAGGATAGCTGGATACCTTTTAGTGCACATATCTAAGTAATCACAACTACTTTCTTGGATCTGTCTGGGACTACCTTCAGAACATGGTGAATCTTCAAATAACATCATAGTCACATATGAATGTAATTTCCAGGAACCAACACCTAAAGCTTCAGAGCTATCTTGGTGCTTAAAAGCAGGTTTGCTGGCTTTCTAGAATACTGATTTTGATCAGCTTTACTGATAAAATAATGGCATAGAGTAGTTGAAACACTTTATCCTTGAGATTTGAAGATGGACAAGAATAGTTCTAAAATACCACAAAGCAAGTGCCATTCTTAAAGGTACTTACCTAGTCTATGAAGTTTCTCTTTCAGACCATGCAGAGTTTTAAGGCAGCAGACCAAACCAGACTAAAAATGTGGCTGTAGTGATGAGGAGTGTCATTTGAGTGATTTACAGTGCTAATATGAGAAGCCATGTAAAATTTCTAAACTTGGATGCCCAGGCCTAGCACTGTGCAAACATGGTATGACTGTTGCACTCTCCACAGTTACCTGAATGGAGGTTGTAGTGAGGCAGGTGTTGGTCTCTTCCCCCAGGCAACAAGCAGCAGACCCAGAGGAAATGGCCCCAAGTCTTGCCAGGGGAGGGTAAGATTGGCTGTTAGAAAAAATGCTTTACTGAAAGGGTTGTCAGGCACTAGAACAGGCTGCCTGGGGAAGTGGTTCAAGTCACTGTCCCTGGAGGCGTTTAGGTGTGTAGAGGTGATGCTTAGGGACATGGTTTAGTGGTGGACTTGGCAGTGCTGGGTTAAAGGTGGACTTGATGATCTTAAAGGTCTTTTCCAACCTAAATGGTTCTGTGATTCCCTCATGCAACTGTAGGGGGATAGGTGAAATGACTTCACCCCATGCATATTCAAGTAAAAGCTACATTTAGCTGCAAACCTGAAGATTAGATGCTAGTTTAACTTTTGTTTGTTTGTTTGTTCCCATTATTCTTTCAAAAATGTCTGTAGTAGCAATGTTGTTGCCACTATACACTCAACACTGCAGGATATGCTATATTGACTTCCTGTCTTACAAATTGACTTACTGTCTGCAGACTTACATTTGGTATACAGTTGTCTGTAGTTCTGAAGGACTGGTTTTAGGGAATTGTCAGTTAAAAAAGGAACATGTTCATCCTAGGGCCATGAATTCAAACATTCATCCTTGACAGACCAGTTCCCTGTAATTTCTGTCATCACAGCCTGTTATTCTGATCCTTGCTCAACTTGTGGGAAGTCTTAAATTCTTCTCTGGCAATGTTCTTACCATACCTTTTCAAAAGTTTGCTTCTTAGTCCCAGTAACTCTGGATTCCCTCAAGAGTCAGTCCCCAGGATATAGGCAGGAGGTTTTTTCCTCTCAAGAAATAGACACTTCCAGAAGGCAGTTTTTCTGCCTTCTGTCTCTTTCCCCTGGCTGCACAGAGTGTAGATTTAGATTAACAACTTATTTTTTGGATGTGAAACGTGTATGTGGTAGCAATGAAAAAAAAAAAGACCTTTTCTTTTGCACTGTCCAGAAAGAATTCAACATATTTGTTTCCATAGTTGTCTCTAAAAATGTGATTGAAAGAGCCTGCATATTACTAAGTGAATTTAAATTTAAACCCATTAAGCAAAGAAGTGTTTACTGTAACAGTCCAGCAATCATTATAAATGTAATAGTTAAACCCTTATCATTCAGGTCCAAAAACATGTCTGCCAGTGTTAGTTTGTCATAATTGAAATGTACTCATCTTTTTAAACAGATGAAATGCATTTGCCATATATAAAAGGAGATCTAAGGAAATGAACATGTTTCTTTATCTGAATCCTTAGTAAGAATAAGGAAGTTTAGGTGAGGCCTAAAAAACCCTAAAAGAGTCATGACAAGACTCTTCTTTCAAGTACAAACACCCCACTAAAAAGGTAGTCAAAGTCTGTACTAAAGGGTGGCTTTAAAAAATGTATGTTTGGGATTATTTCAGTTAATATCATTTTAGAGCCTGATTTTCAAAACGAGAAAATGATACGTGAAGGATAAATAGAGAAACTGTTTTATTTTTTGGCTTTATTAGTACACTTTAGATGGCATGCACCAGTAAAACTCAGAGCAAAGCACTGGAATTTGGCTTAAATAACATGTAATTATTTCTTCCAACACAGCTAAATTAAAACAAATCCTATGTGAGCTGGTTTGTGTTCAGCATTTCACAATCAATGTGGTTAAGTAAGCAGTTTAGCTAACCTATATACTATGTGTCAAATCTTTTTTTATAAACTAATACTTTTGAGTTGAGTATGTAAGAAGCACTTCTTACAGCTATATTCCAAACAGCATACGTGGTAATACCTAAAATAAAAACCCATGGAGGAAAACAGTTTTAGTCTCAATAACTCATGGATTGAAGTTAAAAAGAAATCCAGAACTCTCTGCAACATTGGATTTTAACTCATAAGGCTAAGAAAACAATGGCTAATATGCAACCTGATTCACAGAAAGATGATTTAATGTGTTTAGCACTCTAGAAAATCTTGGGTGGGGCCTTCAGTCTCAAAGACAAATGTCACCAGTTGCAGAGCTTGTCTTCTGGCCCTTCTTGCAGCTACTCAGAATTTACACATAGATTTGGTTGTTGTTACTCTTGCTGTAGGTTTACTAGTGGCTGGAAAGTGCTCAAAAATTGTGATAAACTTAGGAAGGGCTTTAAGAGGCGTCTAAAATCTTGTAAATTTTATTTTCTTTTTTGGTGTCTTGGATGCTAGAATTGGATGCTAGAATATAATTAAAGGTTCACAATATGGAGAGGATCTCCCAGTATGTGGAGTGGCAAGATTAGAAATCAGAATATTCTTTACAAGTTCAATAAATAGCCTGAGGAAAAAAAAAGAGAAAAAAAAGAAAAAAAAAAGATACAATTTGGTAAGCAAAAACAGAAACTTAAATATTTAAGTATAAATAATTCAACCACAAGGATTATACAGAAAATTATTTGAATGCTTGAGGACACTGGAAATAGACTAGCTCATACTGTAAGGAAAAAGGAAAGTGGTAGTTTTGCCATTGCCTCTCCAGCAGCTTTACTGCTGTTGGTTTCTGTGTTCCCATCTTAGCCTTTCAGAACTGGTAATAATCCTTTGAATTAGGAACCTCCCCAAAAATTATCTTAAAAAAATTCTCTGACTTGGTTTCTTTATACCAGCAAATTAAGTCTCCTGGGAAGCACATTTTAAAAAACTTAATGATTTTACAGAATGTGGTTTCCATATCTTACTATCAAGTATTTGAGTACTTTACTGAATTCAGGTCATGATGACACCCACAGCTACTGTGCTGGTGAAACAAGCCTAGAAGGTCTCTGTCTTCTGCTCTGCTCTTCATCCTGACTCTCCTGCCACCCCTTCTACTGTGTTGTGTGGGCATAACTATCTATGGGCTAGTAAGGAGCTGAATCAGGGGACTTACCCACCCAAAAAAATGTCATTTGGCTGTGGGTTTTTACAATGTAAGGTGAAGCTCATAATCAGAGGGTAGGAAATGTTCTGTGGAGATCTTGGGGACCTATCACCAAAGAGATAGAATTAAATCTCAGGGCTCTCCTCAAAGGGCAGCTTCCCAACATTTACTTATTGTGGCATTCATCTGGGAGATTTTCCATTAATATTTTCTCCTAATAAAGGTCAGAATGGATTACAATAAAGTGATTGATTCGGTAATGAGACATAATTCTATGGTGTTAGGTTTTTTGGGTTTTTTTTCTACTTGATTCATAGCAAATGGAACTGCTCAGCAGTGAAAATTAAAGGGTTACATTTGGAGTCACTGCTGACAGCTTGAGAAATAACAGGTGATGAAGAATGAATCAGCACCAACAGCTAACTGTGCATTCTCTGCTAAACAAACTGTTGAAAAAGCAAAGCTTGGCTTAGAAGTACAAGAATTAATTAGTTGGTGTCAGGAATAGAAGCAGTGATCATTAACATGCCACTTGGGCATATTCCTGTCCACTGATATCAGGGGATATTGCCAATAACATCAGCAACAGAGAGTAGAGCAAATTCAAGCCAGGAAAGTAAGAGTGACCTGGCTCAGCTTCCGAGTTTGTTTTGGAGGTAAATTAGTAGCAGAGTTCTCTATTGTGAATGACTGATCTGTTACTCGTCAACTAAACAAGCCAAAACAGAAGAAAAACAAAGCACCTCACCACCTCCAAGTGAAGTGGAGTGTGGGTGCCAGTTACACTCAGCTGTTCAGAGTGAATCTGTCAGCTCTAAACCTGCACATTCTGACAGCTGCTATTGCTCTCCGTGAAGAAGCGGATAAAATAAAAAAGATATTGAGGACAAGACAGATAAAGTCTTCTTTTATGAAAAATACTTCTGTGACTCTAATGAGGGAGTATTCTGTTGGCACAGCTTAATTCAGTGATTCATGGACCATGTCTTGTCCCACATCATTTATGTACTGGTATGTAAATACTGAGTGTGGTCATCTTAAGGTCTTGTGTCGTCATCAGAAAGTTACTGTCAGAGTAAGTAACGTTTCAGGGTTCAGCCTTCCTAAAGTCTAAGTTACTTCTGAAAGTAGCTTGCTTTCTGGTTTGGGGTCCCTCAGTGGCTGGAGCTGGTGCTATCTCTGTTGTAGATGCTACTGAGGGTTACAGAGTACCTCTGGCACAGAAGGTTTTTCAGCTTAGCTCTGAACAACAGTTGTATTGACTTTCTAGAACTCTTTCTTACATTGTGTATCCCTGTCTAAAATTAACTTTGTAATGCACTCTGAACTACATTACATAATTTTTGTAAGTTCAGTATATTCTATTTTCCTAAGGAGAAAAATTTGAAATAGTGGAACTTGACAGTAATTAATATTATGCTCTGGTCTCTATTTTTTCCTGGCTTCTTTGTAGAAATAGTCTAAGTGGTGGCATACAAGAGAGAATTTTAGTAAATACAGCAAAACAATTCAAGAATGACTCCAGTTTGCAAGCTAAACATTTTTACTTCTATTTTATTGAGTTCTTCATACCAAATAAAATGGTTACTTAACTATAGGTAGTAAGATAAAGACTGAAGAAACTAATGACTAAACAAAAAAAATGTTTCATATTTAGTACCGAAACAAATTAAATTCCTCCTTGTACTTCATAAATTATACTAAAACTGCTGTTATTTACAGTAGCTCTTGGTCCCATACATACTTGTATCTATAAAAAGAAAGTTGACTAAAGAGGCTGAAAGTCTGTGGTAAGGTGGTTTAAATAGCATAGCTCAAGTTAAACATGGCAAAGGAAGTGGGTCTGCATTGCTCTGGTGAATCTAAGGATGAGCTCAGTGGAGTTCACAGGAGTAAGACTTGACAGTGATGTTTTTACTTTGCTTGGTTTGGTAGGAATGTGCTTAGGATGCACACAGAGAGAGTAAGGGAGCTACTGAGTTAAGGGAAAACTTAGGTGTCCCCAGTTCAGATTCCAGATTTCTTTGGCTGAATATTGGGAACTCTCTTTCAAGCAAGGTCTTTCTCACACTTGTATAAGCTGATTCAGACCTTTCAGACTGACATCTGAGAGGGCCACTGTACTGTCTAGTGCAGCCAGACACATAGCAAAGAATGATTCAGCTAAGTAAAGCCAACATTTCATGAACCCATCAGATGTGAAAGCATGAGTTATGGAGAAAATAAATCTTTGCAAGAAGATCCCAGAGGACTGTAGTGGAGGTGAAGAGAAGATACACTATTTTTATTAGGTTTTATTAATTTTATTAATTAATGTTTTTATATTAACTTAGTTTTTATTGAGTCTTGGTTAAACAAGGGTTGAACAAGATAAAATGCTGGAGAGGTATACTGGTGTGATCCAGTGTTTTATTGAAAAGTCCTAGCAAGAAAATACTAAAAAACACTAGAATTAAGACCTCACTTTTAAAATTTTGTCAGTCAGCAAGACTCATGTATTACAGGATGTTAAAGAATATCAATTAAGATTGTTTTGCCCTGCACATTAGCATTGTGAACAGTGTAAATTCTAGCTCTGTGCTTCCCACCAAGGAAGCACAAAATTTCTGTTTCCAAATGTTAATTTTTTTTCTTCAAAGAGTGTGTGTACATGATTAAACCAAGCTTGCCCTTCTACCTACTTTTCAGAGAAGAACCATCTTTCTATTGGTGTGTTATACACATGAAGCTCCCTCCCCCTCTACAGAAGATGGCACAATTCAGAAGTTGTTGTTTCAGAACATACTCCATTTAATTACAGGATCAGTGAACACAGTAATGTTTTCTTGGCAACAGGTAGAGAAGTTGGCAGTTAATCAGTTTCTCTGGAGCCGTTTCTTGGCATGACATTGCTGCATTAGAAACTTGGATTTCATTTCTTATTTTGTTTTTCTGTTTCCCTGCTTCATTTCCTCTTTAACATTTTTTTTCCTAGTGGTACATAAAAATAACATGCTGAATTCTTTGTTATGAAGAAAGGATTAGCTCAGTTGCTTTTTAAATTTGTAAACAGTGGTGGGATGTTGTAAGAGTTCAGCATATACATATGCATTATCCAATAATAAATAAGGTAGCTAAATGAAAATCATGAACAGCTTAGAAGGTGAGGAAACAATTTAAAGGGGTAAGTGGTGGATGTTAAGCTTACATAATTACCACTGCTGAACTTATATATTAAAATGTATTACATGCATAAGAAAAAAATCAGTTGGGTATACACTGTAAAACCATGGTACATCAGGCAAGAGAAAACCCTTGGGGTAGAAAGACAGAGAACACCTGCAAGCAGTAGTTGATATGTTAGTGTTTAATCTCTGTTGCTTTACTGACTTACTGCTTGCCCCATAAAGTTAATTTCTATTGATCACTGCATATACTGCATTGATTTTAGTACTTGGGAGTAGATATGATGTATGTTGAGCAGAATTTTTTGAGAAAATACATTGTTCTCCCTTTGAGACACTGAAAAAAACAGACAGTGGAAGTAATTGCTGACTGAAGAGAAGAATGTAAACCCTGCATATATTACACTTCAGAGAAGAGCATATTTCCCAGATTTTACAATTCATATTGCTAGTTAGATTGAATTGGCTTCATGCTGGAACTATCTGAGCTGAAATGAGTCATAAAGAATGACATGATTAGAAGTAATTAATAGAACTTTGCCTGTCTAGCATTCTAAATTAATTTTAATGTTGTGATTTATTTTTATCATCTTTGATAAAATTTGAAAGCAGGATTCAGGTTCAGCTACTGCTTGCTCAAGTATGTCATTAAATCATCCCTCAAAAAATGGCTGTACTGAACCTTGAATGTATTTTTGTGTGTTTTTAAAATTTTGTAAATATCTAGAGTATCTAAATTTGATTTCAAAGGATTTTTATGCTTATGAGAAACATAAAATAAAATGTTACTTGACTGGTTTTAGTTCTTTTTTTTTTGAGAGCTCTTTTTTGAGCTCTCAAAGAAGCATTTTCTATTATTACTTTTTAGTAGTATTCTTGAATTTGTCAACTTTGAAAATAATATATAGATGTATCTTAGATTTTGTCTTTTTGTTTTGTTTCTTCTTTTCCTCTTGAACTTCATTCTTATACTGCAGTTTATATAATGATATGAGAGTAAAGCCTTGTGATTTTTACTCACTTCTGATGATAAATATGAGAGTAATCACTAGTGATTTTGACTCACTTCTGGTTTCCTTTAAGGGCTGGCTGCTTTTATTTTATGTCTGAATCACTGCTTTTGTAAAAATATTATTTATGTTCCTAAAAGTTCCCAAGTGATTTTGAATGTGACTTGGGTGTGTCCCATTATTTGTACGTATATAATGGGCAAATACAAATTGTTTAATGGCCAGTTAAGTACAGGTATACTTGTTTTTTCAAAATACTAAAAATACTTCTATCTTGTCACACTGTGCCACTTGTAAAACACTCTTTGAGGAATTTACTCAGTCTTTATTTAGATGTGCTAATCCTGGTAAAACATAAAAAAGATATTTTTGGTTGCTAAACTGAATGGGTTCATATGGCCTACTTTTACTAGATTTAGCATCTAGTAAAATTTGGTTCATGAATACAAATTAGCCTTTCCTGAAGTACCCATGATCTTCATGTTTCCAGATTTAAGGTACTTAGTAGAGTCAAGTCTTACCTAAGCGTACCATTGGTATGACTGTCATCCTTCTCTTATACTAAATATGAGAAAACAGCTTTTTTGAACTAGAGTCATGTGCATTTATAGCTTCCTTTTGAGCTGTGTAAGTGTAGAATAAACAACTGAATTTGTTTCCACTTGTTCACACGGATGTTTTTCGGTCGGATTTATCTTTTTCATTGTCTTTCTTTCACATTTTGTTTTCTTTTAACTGAGTTATATATTTGCCGTTTACTATTTCTACCCATGTAAGAGGGAGAAAAAGAGGACAGAAAGGAAAAGTAAGAATAATCAACTTACAGTCTTAATAACTCTTAAGCAGCTAGTGCTTTTGATACTCTAAACATGGTGATAATTAATGTGGAAAACACTGGAAGCCTTAGTAAGCTAGCTTGATAATCTGAAGAATGCCAGTACTTATTAGGGCAAGTTCATGATTCATACTCAAGGATTAAGCCAAGAGAATCTTGTGACCTAAGCAGCCTGACTCTCCAGTGGTAAAAATGGGATTTTCTTATCTTTAGTAAAATAATAACTGAGACAGAAATCAGGGATGGAAGTGGACAGTATACATTTAGGAGCTAGCAATACTCAGTGTGTAGGGAAATGGCTGATTTGGCAAACTGTTGGTATCATAGAAATGGAGAGATTGATCAGATTATGCCTGACAAACAGTAAAGATGAGATTTGTAACATGATATGTTAGGTCTTCGACAGCTATGTTTTCCTTAAGAAATTTTTAGTCATTTGCCTGATACTCAGGAAATTGCTTTTCCCTGGGTGTTAATTACTTGAAACCAAAGACATGAACATGAATCATATTATGATACATAGTCAATGCTAGAAGACTGGATGCAAGATTTGGAGTGATGACATGAAATCTAATCCTATTTCTAAGAGGAAACATTGACTTGACAAAGTCAGTCAGCTTC
The DNA here is from genome assembly GCF_003957555.1 of Calypte anna. Taxonomy (NCBI): domain Eukaryota; kingdom Metazoa; phylum Chordata; class Aves; order Apodiformes; family Trochilidae; genus Calypte; species Calypte anna. The sequence continues at coordinate 8,778,947 of NC_044260.1, forward strand.
AATACTTCAATTTCTCCATTTCTACGACTGGAATAATAATAATAATGTAACTTTTGATTTATTTGCTTAGAATCTTGAAAAGAAAAAAAGTTTTTAGATCTTGTTTTTTAATGTGCACGTCTGTAAATGTTCTGAAGCTGATCATGTAATTCTGACTTTGCCTTCTCATTTCAAATTAAGATTTAACATTTTCAACTTCCAGTCTATATGTGCCTCAGTGGTTAGCTTTCAGTATATATTTTGTTATTTGCTGTTATTATACTATAAAGGAAAATGCATCTAAAGTGTTATACTAAAAAGAATAAAGGAAAATGCATCTAAAGTGTTATACTAAAAAGAATAAAGGAAAATGCATCTAAAGTGTTATACTAAAAAGAACCCTTTATTTTGCTTCTAATTACATTTACTTTGTTCTTGCATGTAACTTGTTGCTGAGTGTGGCATAGATGTAGTTTTCTCACATTCTGAAATGAGAGCTGGCATTTGAATATCTTTGAACTTAAAAAGAAATTAACAATGTGTAAGCAGGCACTGGGCAACTTCCTTACCCAGCCCTACCAGGGGTTGCTGGTTCTTACTTGCAGAACCAGTCACAGAACTCATTAAGTAGGGAAGAAAAAGGACTGCTGAAGGGGTACCAACCATGCAGTGTTTCTAAACAGGAGCCTGTGTGTTCCAGATGGTAACTTTTTTTTCTTTCTGCCATATGTGGCAAAAGATTTGACACCATACCCCAGAGTCTATCCAGTCACCTACCCTTTGACAGAGTCTTTGCTGTTATTTTTTGGAAAAGCCTATGATGTGGTAGTGCATTTCAGATGTGGTGAGAGAAACACAAAGAAAATCTCTGCTGTCTCTGCCAATCCCTAACACTCTCTCTCACCTTTTTTTTTTTTTTTTTCTTTTTTTTTACAAACTGAGTATTAGCTACTGCTCAGAAATAGAGAAATAGCTGTTAAAAGGAAATACACCAAGGAAATTTCACTTGGTGAACAGGGAGAATGTATAAATGTAGTATTTTAAGGTAAGAAAACGAGGCATTTTTTATTTAAAATGCTTTTGTGCATTTGATGCAAGTATCCTTGTATTTGTAACCTCTATTAATATTTTTTATATTATCTGGAATAACATGTCACACTATTTCTCTTCATCTCTCTTTTATTCTACAAGATTACATTACCATCTTTAGGAGGGGTATATTGTTAAGTCACACTACAGCCATAAAAAGTAGATTCTATAGATAGGGCTACTACCATTGCATCTACTAAATCAAATCATTATGTCTATATATGTTTATATATAGACACAGAGATTATAATTAGGTCTTGCTCCTTAAATGATCATTTGTTGCAGTGAGGCAGAACCAGGTACAGTACGTTACCTGTATTCTGAAATGTTTATTATTTTAATCCCTTTTTAATTTAGATCTAAGCTAAAGGTAAGAACAATTAATATGGCTTTAAATCTGGAAGTCAAGTAGAAATGGGTATTTCAGCCCTAGAAGCACAGACAACGTACTTCCCATTGCAGAAAAAATGATCTAATAAGGATTTGTGAAATTTGTAAAATTTGTTACTTCAGTAAGGATTAAATTAGTCAGACTCTGTAGGAGTTCCTTCTAATATTCTACTTACAGTTTTCTGTAGATAACTTGCCATTCATCTCTGTAGTACTTTTTTCCATGGAGGAGGGCTCTTACTATTTCAATTCCATTAATCTTTACATTCCATTTGCTGCTCTACTAGGACTAAGAAAGTGTTCCAAGTATTTTAACAGGGAAGTAATACATTCACAAAAATTCTCGTTAAAGTCTTAATCTTCAAGTTACAAAGACTGTTCTTTTTAATGATTAAAAACTGCATACTGAAGCAGCATGTACTTACAGAATGATTCTGATAGACCATTTGTTGCCTTGGTTTGGGAAGATCCCTTTTTTTTTGCTACCCCATGTGATTTGGAGCTTTATTAATAGAGAAATACTGATTCCTAATTCCAGGATTTCAAGTCTGACTATCAGTGCCTGGCTAACTAACACACATCTCTTTTAATTTTAAAACAATCCCAGTATGGAAATTCTAAGTTTTAAATGTAGGGGACAGAATTCTGTATGGGTTTATGTGAAGTGAATAAGCTATAAGCACAACTAAATAGCACCTTTCCAACAATGGCTTGGTGCCTTCCATGAGTTATGTCTCAGTTGCATTCATACTATGTATTTTTTTTAATTCATTAGAGAACTCTATGGAATTACTATCACTCCTGGAAAACATGTATCTTCTGCTGACAAGTGTTCTTTCTCAAAATTTAAGTTTTCAGAAGCTTTTGTAAAGTACTGAAATGGTGGGTGTGTGCAAAGAAGCAAGAATTTGAAATCAGAATTTGAATTGTGAAATCCATTGTAGAGACCATAATTTTTATGTTATCTGAATATAATTTGTGTATGAATATTTATGAGTAATTAGGAATCTTTTGGACACTAAACATATCTTGTAATATTCAATACAATGCCATGTACCTTGACATTTTACAAATTGTATTGTAAATTGAGATGTGATATAACTTGGCATTATGCAAATCCCTACTGGCATTTTGCTACTGCATGTCTTTTCTGTTAGTGTGAAAGAATCAAAGAAACAGAAGCAAGAGTTGACTATAGAAGAATAATGCTAACTTGACTGCATATAGAAATAAAACAACTTGTGAAAGCAAATTTTTACATACTCGTATTAATTTACAGACAAAATAATTCTGGTATTTCTTCATTCACTTATTTAATAATTTTAAAAGATGCAGATGGAGTTGGAACAGTTACACAAATTCCATTTTGGCAACAGGTTTCTTGTGCAAGAGTGTTTTCCTGAAAACCACAGGGTTGTTCCAACAAATCAGCCATTCTTCTTCCCTGCCCCAAGTTTCTGTGGTTGCCCTCACCAGTGGAAATCACAAGCTCCTTAATCTTCTTGACCTGGTAGTTATTGTAAAAATACTACATCAAAATGAACAAAGTGAAAATGAGACAACAGAGCATTGTCTTAAATGAGCATAATTATTTATACAGCCTTTCAGGATTACATCAAATGGAGGCAAATACAAGACTGCTTTAGCTTTTCTTTTAAAAGTCCTATTTCTGACTTACTTTGCTATTCATTATGTATTAGTAGTGAATCTACATTCTGGTGTAAAAAGGCTTGGATGTAACTGCACGATTTAGATCTGATAAGACTAATGAATCTAACTCTAATGTGTCTCAAATATTTAAAAAGACTTGATTTTTTAAAAGAAAAAATAATAACTATAAATTGTAATAAAAATATTAGGTAAGGAAAATAGTTTAACAAATATTGAATTATCTGTAATTTTTTCCTGAAAAAGTAAACTTATTTTTAAATACATGTTGCATTCAGATGTTACCTATTTTTCTAAATCCAAATATCTCTCAGTTAAAAACCATGAAGTATTTTCTAGCTCTCTTTCCACTGCCTTGTATTTCCATGTAAAGCTAACGTGCAGATATAATACTATGTGTCTGTCCCCTTTACTATTTCTGGAAGAAGTCCCAAGAGATTAAGATTCATCTGTATCAGATACTCCAGAACTGGCTTGTTGACATGTTTCTGTGGAAGAGAGATTGCTTCTGAATTGTGCTAAGGTGTTTCCTAGGGTGCAAGACAAGCAGAGCCAAAACTTCAGTTGATATGACCTGGCATAATACTGCTGCTTGCCTTAGTGCCCATATGATTCTTGGTTTTTCTGTAGACTTAATAAATCAGGGTAACAGAACAAGTAACAAGTTTCCCATTCATTAGTCTAAAATTGAACAAGACATTTAAGATCATCCAGGTCAAATTTTATGTCTAAATCAGTCTTCCTTCTTGAAAGATGATACTTGTTTTGAGAAACCTAACCCATGCTGATATAACCTGATGACAAAAATGAAATTGAGACCTCCTTTAGGCAGCATAATGAGTCTGAAGTGCTTCATAATTGGTCTTTTATGATATATGAACTTCATCCTACCCTAAATATTAATTTTTTGAGACCAAACATAAGACAAATGTTATCAAACAATATTCTTCTCCATCTTAACTTAGATTTATTAGTCACTTATGGCCATTTTGGGGTTTTGCACAAAATATGAAAAAATATTCTTGCACCTTGTAAGAAAAATGCTACCTGTGTATGGTGTGTCTGTTTACCATATGTGATCTATTTATCTTGATACCTGCAGCAAGGTTTTTGGTGTGAAGTTGTAAGACACTTTATTCTTTATGCATTGTCTTGTTCCTGTAAGCAGCCAGTGGGCTAAACCTGCACTTTCCTTCTTTGCCTCTGCATTCTCACAGGTTTTTATTTATGTTACAGGCCCATGTGATTTCCTTTGAACCAGAGTTAAAAATCCTGTGAAAGGATGATCAATTGACATCCAGCTTTCTTCATGCCACGGTCAAGGTACAGTAGTTTCATAATGTGGGTTATCTGCCAATTATTGTAACAGATTATCACAGAACAGATTATCATGATACAGAGGTCTGCTGCCATGAAACATTAAAACACTCAGGAGGAATTCCATTGCATTCACAGAAGTTATTAACCTCACAAAAGACTTAAATTGGAATTTATACCTCAGAGGCTTTCTCGATAGATAGCTCACTTTTTTGCTTACTAGATTGGAATCTTTTAGAGCTACTCTTAGCCTGGTTGCTAAAAGAGTGAAACTATATCCTGTATCAAGAGACATCTGATTTCAGTGTGCTGTTTTATGAAGCTGTAACACTTACTTACCTGAATTCATATGTACATGTCAGTGTAGAGTATGTTGATTAAGTTTTTATATTATAGACCTGAGGGTCAGAAGAAACCAGGATAAACAATTAAATAACTGAGTTTAATAAAGAATTTAAAAGTATTAGTTTATTAAATTATTGACCATATTAACTTAATTAATTGAAAATATCTAGTGTGCCAGTAGCAATACTTCTGTGCTATGAGCATGACAGTAGTTCAGTTTGAAAAATAATAGCCTCTAGTTGACCAATATAGTGAATAAATATGCTACCAAGAAAACTGTTTATGTTTTCAAGGAAACTAAGCATCTGAACACAAACAATTTCTGTGTTGCAGCAGAATGTTATTCAGTGTCTGAGAATACAGAGGAAAAAAAGCTTTTGCTCTTTCTCCTTAAAGACAGACAGAAGCATGTTTACTTTCACCAAGTAGTCCATGTATTTGTGACACTCTCGTGAGCTTTCTGTTGCTGGAAGAGTAAAACTTTTCTGTTCCTTTCAATAAACATCCTGCACATGCATCTGCTCTGTGTGTGCACTAAATAAAGGAGGAAGGAAGTCCTGAAAGACTGTCTATGTATTCAGTTGTGAGCTCCCAGTGGGAAACCAAGTGAAAGGACACAATTCTCATACAAATGGGCAAAGGTATCTACATTCCACAGTGCCAGGCAACCATCAAATCCAGAAGAAACTCCTAGTCCTCATCCTTGCCCTACTTCAGGCATCTGGGAATCACTGAAGTCTCACAAATAACTGAAAATATTAGCCCTCTGGTTACTGGTCACATCTAGCTAAAGTATACATTTCATCTACCCATCCTAACTTTCTTGTCCCTCTTACCCCATGTTGTGAGACAGGATATTAAAATAAGTTCCTTGTATTTCTTTGACAGAGTGTAACAACACTTTCCAGGCAAAACGTGTCTCAGTTTTCTCCAGATTGTATTACTGTTATTTCCCTAGAGCTGCAAAAATTGGCATACCAGAGATTTCAGTGGTGCTTAAAAGCCTGTCTTAGTAGGGAAAGGGGCTATAAAAATAGTATGGATACTTTTGCAAGGAAAAAAAAAAACTTTTCTAAAATCACTGCTCAATAAAATACATGATGCAAAAAAGTTTTTAGAGCATAGGATAGAAGTCTCTTCCTGCAACCTAGGAAGACTTTTTTCCTTAAGTTTTTATCATCCATGATTAATATACCTGCTGCCAGTTTCTGCCATTAAACCTTGATACTAAATCATGAGGCATTATCTATGCATTATTTTTCCTGGTCTATATTATGCTGCATATCATTACCAAAAGGTAACTAAATGTGACATTAGAGATATATACAGCTGGATTTTTAATAATTTTTTTAAAATAAAATTTTGGGGCATGCCTTACCACAAACACAAGTTTGGTGACAATATCAAGAGTCAGACACTACCAATTTGTTCTAAAGCATATAGACATACATACATACATCACAAAAATAGGCAAGAATTTGGGTGCTAGATGGAGGTGTGCAGGAGAACCCAGCATAGCACCTATATTGTACTGTACCTAAATACACAGTATTTTCAGTAATTACAAAGGGCAAAACCATGGAAACAGGATTCCAACATCCACAGTTAATGTGAAAAGATAGAGAAGAAAATACTTATATTTTTAATCTGATGAAATCACTAAGCCAAATTCTTCCTATTGTGCAATGACTTTTGCATAGTTGCTTGTCAGTGTAGACTCCTGTATTTGTACCACTTCAAGATACAGAACCACAATGCAGTGGTGTAAGGTGTGCAAAGGAGGCAGACACATTGAGGAATTTAGCAAAAACAGAATTAAAATTTAGCAGTGAAAGCTTCAGTTGCTAAGAATAGAAAACTATTTTTCAGCAGAGCAGTTGGAGCCCTGACCAATTGTTTTTCATTTTTCAGCGCATTTCAGAACTTCCAGCACACTTCTGTCTTGTTCAAATGAACTAATAAACTCCTGATATGACTCTTGATAGAGCTTATCACCTGTCATGCATGGCAGTGTTTGTTAACTTGCAACAAGAACATGTTTATCTTTTTGCCACACTCAAAGCAAGGCACAGAACTGGAAGTTCCTGGAAAAAGCAGCTGGCAAGTGTCCTGCTGTCTAAAGAGACTCTGGTTTGCTCTGTTCTCTTTTTCATTTACATGCCTTTTTTCAGTACAGTGTTTTTTGATATTCCTAATGCTAAAGATAGGTAATAGTTGTCCATAGCCTGAAATACTAAAAATTTTCCAAAATAAGGTACAGCACCTTCAATTATTATTTGTTTTTTCCAATCTTTTAACACCTGTATGTTAAACATATAGACCAGGTGTAGAATCACTGAACAGAAACAGTCCCTACCTCCCAGCTCTGTTTAAAAGTCCACGTGTTACCACTGTACACTGCTGTATTCTGGTACGTTAGCATAAAATACTGAAGTGTTTTAAAATGTTCCATAGGTAGAAAGGGGAAATACATTTTTCTGTTCTCTGTGATATAAATAAAAGGTGAGAATACATCCTTGGAATATGTTTATATATGTATACATATATTTATAACACTAATACCATCCAATATTATGCTTCACTAGAGATGCTGACTTGTTTGTGCAATCAAATGAACTTGCTGTTACAGGTATTGTCATACACTCTGCAGAATTTAGTGTTCAAATATACTGCTCTGCTGATATTAATTCCTAGTGAGATCAGTTAAAACTGTGTAGCTAAGCAGCTTATCTGTTGTGCAGGATCCAAGCTATAAGCTGTTTTTCACTCCCATTATTAACAATGACAAAGGACATTTTCATAGGGAGTTAGGCAAGATGAAACTCATAATGCAGCAATTCACCATTTTTTGCTATCTTGTAGGCAACATCTGAGGAAAACTCAATAAAACCAGGCACATAAAAGAGCAATAAGAAAGGTCAAGTGTGATCTGCTTGCTGTCCCAACTAGTGCAATGCAACACAAAGGCCAGAGCCCAGTATTGCCCTGCAGGTGGGGACTGGTATCTTCCAGCCTCCCACCACACCCACAGGGTCCTACCAGAGGGCACTGTCCCCTTAGCCCCTGCAAAGGTGTGCTTTCACCACACAACATGGTACCGGACATGATGGAATGAGTGTCCCACTTTATGAGAAAATCAAGAGGCTTTTACTAACTAATTGGTGTAATTTTTCCACTTGCACACACCATATGGGGATGTTGGCAGAGGTATCTTATCAGGAAATTGCAGCTGTGGCTCAGTCTTTACGTGCTAGCAGGAGGGTCTTGAAAAGGTGCTACCTCTGGTTTTGGGGTTTGAGTTTTTTTGTGGCTTCTTGGAATTTACTGTTAGTTAACTGGATGATCTGCAAAGGAGGAGATAGGAATAGAGCTGGTACAGAAAGATACTATGTTTAAGGCCAGAGCTGGCTTGTTCTGGCCTACTATTCCCAATTAAAACACATTTTCAAATTAGTAAATTGTACTGGGCTCAATGCAATTTGAAGTGCACACAGTACTTTATCTTGCTCAGGTTCTAATGAAGGCATTTTGCACCTTCCTGTGACTGGCTAGAGGGCAAATCAGGGTTCAGACCTTGAATCCAGAACCTCTTGAATTTGCAACATCCTTCTCCTAATGCTGAGACTGAAATAAAAACTCCACAATTTTTATTTCAGATACATTCTAAGAAGGGGATTATTTTCCTTTTTGGTTTTCGACATACACAGAGTTTTAAAATAATACTGTTGTGAAATTCTGGTACAAGTTAGAATTCATTTAGGAGATGATTTTGTATGAATTATCAAGATACTGAATCTAGATTACTTGAATATTAGTCCAGAGTAGGTCACTGAATCTATGTTGGCTTCAAACTGCCATCTGAAGGTCTTCTGGACACACTTGGTTCTTCTTTCTGCCAGCTCCAGTCATGGGATAATTTTGTTACGGATTAGTTTAGAACTCCAAAAATGACTACCAGAGATTCCCTGGCTTTGCAAATGAATATTTTAGTGCTTCCTCTGATGAAAAAAAGTAACCTGCTGCATCTAGTTAGATGTTTATGCTTTTCTCACTACTGCGATCTCCAAAAGCCTCAAGCAGTCATAGCAAGGGTATAGATTTTTAAAGGATTTTCAAAATATAATTTGTCATTGGAAAGGTAAGGGAAATGTTTAAGCTGCTTTTCCTAAATAACACCAAACAACCCAGAAGTCAGCAAAAACCCACTTTTGATTAAGAACTGGAGTCACTCAGTAGATTATTTATCAGGTTATATAACTTGTCATGTCTAACTACTGGATAAGATAATCATCTCCAAATATTTCAGATTCTGCTTTAATTGGTTGTGTAAAATAGGTCCTATTGTCTTGATGAAAGCATGATTATGAAAGGTGTGATTTCTTTTAATGATCTCTATTAACTTGTGACTCCTTGTATTTCTCTGCTGTATACACACTGGCAAATCTTTCAGCTATAACAGATTATGTCAGCACTCTACTACATAATTTGAATTTGCATTTATTTATAATACAACAATAAAGATCCACTTCAGTTGGAATCTTGGCACGGGTGGTTTACAGTTAGGAGTGAAAATCTTTATATATATTTAAAATAGAAGGAAAAGGAAAACAAACCCATTTTCATATATTTAATCAGCCATAAATGGCAACAAAATAACAAAGTCTGAAACAGTTTAGGTTAACTGAGAAATTAGTGACCATTTATTAATGGAGTTGATTTTTGTATGTATTTCTGCTTCCATAACATAGCATTTAAGGAGCATTCCAGCTCTTCATGAATACTTGCCTGCTTCCTTTACCCTTGCTTAGGTCTTTATTCTATAGACTTACAAACAGCACCTGGTGATTGATTTCCCTCTTGCTGCTCTGTTTGCTATAGCTTTTCCCTTTCCTACATCTTTCTCTAACACAGAGTGAAACTAGATGCCTTATCTGAGCTTTCTGGAGCAGCTTCACTGTGTCCCAGGAACAGTGTTGCTTCCTGCATCCAGATACTGATGCACAGGCCCTGCAGGTGATGGCACAGGGACCTGCATTGGTATCCTCTCAGTACTGACTGAAGCAGAATTGATACTATCTTAATACATTAGGAAACTATTTAACACTCAATGAGATAAAATTATTAAAATGGATGAGCCAAGTTCTGTTTTCTAAATAACATAATAATTGAGGTAATGTTCAGAAATTGATATAATGGTCTTATTCAATACATAAATGAGACTGGTTTATGTTATTCAGCCTATTTAAAACTGCATGTCTTTTCTGCTATTTTAATTTCTGTTACGAGACAGCTGGTAATGACATAAGCTTTATACATAATAAAAAACTTAAATTCTGTTAATGCTCTTCCATGTTGTAAAAGAATGGAAGTATTTTTGTATTACTCATTTCTTGGCACATAAATATCTAATATCTTTTCACTGTGGAAATTCTATTTGCAAAGTCTTACCTAGTTGCTACTGTGCTACCTTTCAGAACAACGATGTGAATTTGTTGGCTCATGTTAATGACTCTTCATCCCATAATTAAAATAAATCAAAATCCCTAAGAAAAGCCTCATATAAATCCTTGCTTTGCTCATATTTAAAAATCAACCAGACAGCAATATTGTCTTATGCAAAATATTAAATAATGAAAACTACTAACAGCCTATTTGCAGAAAAATGCTTTTAGCTTCAGTGGAGAGTATTAGAGATGAGTTTTGCAGTCCTTCCTCTGGGGCTATATCAGATCCAAAGGTTTTTGTGGTACACTGTTTCAAACCAATATAATGTAAATTCTTAAAATAAACAATGTGAAGCAAGTATTTTAATTTGAGTTTTAAGTACACATCTCAAACCATGTGCTTGGCTCTCATGTTCTAGTGTTTATTATTCGGTGATAAAAATGTGTAAAAAATGACAGATGATTCCTATTAGATATAAAAGGGACTGGAATATAGTGTTAGTCATTTTGATTCCCTTCCCTGAATTTAATATCAGGATTTCTAGGTCTAAGCAAATATTTTTCTTGATAGCAGTGTCATATAAGAAATACATTTTTACATATTTACAGAGCACCTGTACAGAGGGAATCTGACTTCTGCTACAGCATGTATGTGTATAAAATGATACGTAGCTAAGAATCAGCCATTTCCATCTACAAATTAATCATGCAGAAAATTTATTAAAGATTGCTTAAGCTAGGAAAAAACACTGATAACCTTAACAGATTACATGTAAGGTAAGATTGTAACAAACAGCAAATATGAAATCAGATCAGTTTTACTGCTCAAATTTATCATAGTATTCTTTATATAGTATTGTGACTAGCATAGCCCCCCAAAGACTTTGTAAGTAATTAAAATCCCAGGCCTTTATAAAGGTGACAGAATTTGTAGCTCTGGTAGTACTTTCCACACTGATCCTTCATATTACAGAACTTGATAGCACATGTGTGGTCTCACAATTATTTTTTAAAAACTTTCAATTAGATGCAGAGTCTTTAGCTATGAGGGTTATGGGGAAATATAAAGTTTGCTGAACATGCACACAGATGGCAAAAAAACTTTACTAATAATATTAATAATTCAGTGAATCTAGTATCATGTAAGTAACCTTCATAATTTAAAAGGTTGCATAATTCTTCCACCCGTGTATGTTCCAACGCCTTTTGGTTATGTCAGGTGCTAGAAATCATCTTGTGGTCAGTAGTCCAAACAGAGACACTGCACTATTTAGATGCAAATTTAGAATAAACATAATGCCTAGTTTTTCTGCTGCTTTCTGTCCATACATATATCTGAAATTCTGTTAAAATGTTGAAATGTTTTATGTTGAAATGCATATGCCAGCATGTTTGGACCTGGAAATGCAATACTGTGCAATAAGGCTCATAATGTCCTTCTAGAAAGTAATTATCATGTTGTTGTGGTATTTATCTGGGCATCAAAAGTTCTGGGTTCAAGTCATAAAGCAAGCCTGCTTTGTGACCTATAGAACATGACTCAACCTGTAAGATTTTCCTGCCTGAAAAATGAGAAACACTCTTTAAGCAGAATAAAGAAGAGCATTTCCTGGACGATTAAACTTTACCACAAAAGGGGTGAAGGGTGGGGAATCTACCCAGCTAGTTTCTTTCCTGTATCACCAAATATTTTGAAGTCTATTTAAAGATAGGAGACACTGTCAAAGGGATGATGTGATGCTGTGTATCTATTATTTATTTTAAGCTAGTTAGTGAAGTCAAGGGTTCATTTAACATAAAACAATTATACTACTGTCCTGCACACATCTTCTGAAATAAATGTTAACAGCACTTCACATATCAAACTGATTATTTGTGTTCTGCTGCGATATCCAGACATTTATATATTCTGCTTTTTCCTTCAAGAACTTGTGGAAATCTTCAGCTTCCAGGGGAACCTGCCACCTAGCAGGAATATACTGTGCCTGAGAGACAAGTCCTGGAGATCTCTCATACTGACCCAGAGGAGTAGAGAGAGGAGCCATAGCACAACTGCATTCCCAATGGTCTCTGCCATCCTTCCTTCCTCAAAAACCCCAGCTAGAGGTATGCCCACACAGAGACATTTCGAGCTGAATAAACACAGAACCCACAGTGACTTTTCTATGTTTAATTGTAAATTTAGGTTTTTGAGACTGCATGAAAATTTGATTTGATTTTGTATATGCATTTAATTGAAAGTACTGGCCTGTCTATCAGGTTGATAAATAGCCTGATGGATGTTCTTAGAAGTGCTTAATATTCAAAGGGGGGTCCACTATAGCGGTTATTAGAATCAGCTTGCAACATCTTTGCCATTTTCAGACATACACACTAAATTCTCATGTTAAAAACAACTCAATCATATGAAAAGAGTGAAGCTCTCACTTTTAAGCAAAAATATATTCCTCTTCATAATATCAAACAGTTATCAACATGTCCCTTAGATTTATGACTTACGACATTTGTTTACCGACAGGTGGTTGCATATCTTGCCATTTATATTTTAAGCAACAGTAAACACAACTAAAAATAAGATAAGCAAGATAAAACTCAGTGGTTTTTTTTTTAAAGTATTTTTACAGAAAAGCAGCACTTATAAGCTAGGTCTTCAGGTAGTTCACATCACTCCCAGCAACACAGAAGAATACTGCAAGAGCAATAAGGATTTTTAGGGGCATTATGATAGTGTAATGGAAACACATCTGCCCCCAAAAGTCCCTCATTTTCCCTGCGGTAAAGAGCCATGCAGGAAGTGGTGAATGCTGTGGAAAATCAAGAAGAAAACTAAAAAGAATTTTTTTTTTTAAGTTAGAACAATTTTCCAACAATAATTCAGGATTTCATAGTTTCTTCTAAGTCCACTGCACAGGAAAATTGTAGTTTTTCAAACAGCCTCTAACTCATTTATTTTGTATGAAGGTTCTGTTCACCAAAGTGAATTCTGAAGCAGGTAATACAAGACAAAAAGCATTAGTATTGGGAAGCTAAAAACTTTACACATAAAGCACAGAGAATCCAGAACAATGTTTGTTCTTTCAGCTCCCAAAAAAGCAAAAAGTAAAATAATATAATCATCATTAACTGTTGACCTACATCTCTCATTTTCTAAGAGATATGTAAGTTGAAATGTGTAGTTAAAAGTTACTCTTTTAAAATAATCCACACTAAATAGCACCTATATTCTTAAATGGATTCTTCTAGCATAACACAGAAAATGTAGTAATACTGTTGAAAAAGCATGCTCAGTTCTTCATATATTATTTAACATGGTGTGCTGTGTGTATTAACATTTGCTCTTTGTTTGCTCATGGTGTAATACAAAAAATGAACCAAGTTCTTTCCTCAGGTTTCAGAAATTTTACTGTGATCTCAATTTCATTTCTTGATGTAGGTCCAGTGATTTCAGTGGAGATACTGCTGACTTACACCAGCATCCAGGCACCTACTGACTGAGGTGTGTGCAGTCTGTGTTACACAAAACAGACATTTTATTACAAGAGAGGTTTTATGCCAACAGCAGCATCAAAGCAGAGATCTGGATTATGCTGACTGATACACATTTTTTAACAGTAGCAATATATAAGAAATAGAAATATCCCCTTAGTAAAATTACTGCATTCAGTTATTTTTACTGACCCTTGTGGACTAATCCTGAGACATACTGAATTATTTTTGTCACCCTTTTCTAAAACCATTTATACATGCCTTGTTGTAGATGATAGAGCGCATTTTGCCTTTTTGTTTTCTTTTAATTCTTATCATGACCTACAAACCAAAACTATTATTTAAAAAAATTGTTGTCTAGCAGCTGTTTTGTATCAGTTGATATAGAAAGGCAATTCCAGTAAAGGATTTGGGCTGACAGAGACAGAGATACTTAAAATAGAAAAAATGCATCGATATTGCATTACAGTAGTGGATTGTAGTCTCCTCCATTAACAGTGAAATTAAAATATTACAGCACTATTAACTGAAAAGATTAAAACAGTTTGTTTAAAGTTATTAATGTGTATCAATGATATGTGAGCATTCAGAATATTAGGAAATCACATAGATAGATGCATAATTTTTAAGACCTCTTTTGAGCTCAGCTAGGAGCAGGTGTGCTCCAAACAGGGAAAGAAAAAGATGTATTTTAAAATTCCAGTGCCTGTCTGTAGAGAATTATGATTCTGTGTGAAAAATACAATGTTGATAATTGAAGAGCCTTATGTCCAACAGGGAGTCAGGAATCCTGAAACCAACTGTTAATATGTAATCATATTTGGCTAGCTCACCAAGGAAGTTGCCTCAGTGATTAGATGTGTTTCTATTTCTAGTATCTTTATTTATTCTGTACTTGCTGTAGAAATGTCCTGAAAAATCCACAAGCTGCATAACACCTATCCATTCACAAGTCGCCTACATAAATATTGCCCTTGTGCTGAAATCTTGTAAACATAAATTATTTGGGTATTTTGACAACAGGCAAGAAAAGCTGATTCTTTGCTGCTTTTTTTCATGCTTATGCAAATTCTCTAAACATTTATATTGTTCAAGAAAAGTGCATGACATTGCAACAAGAAATCTGTGTAATTAATAACTGCTGTGCACTGCAAACAGGGCAAATGATGCCTTAAATGAATTTCACCAGAAGCTTCATAGTCTAAGGCTGCATGGTCTGAAGAGGATTTGGCAGTTTAAATAATACAACCACTTTTCTACCACTTCTTCCACTACAGGTGTAGTTTCCAGGTGATAGCAATGGTTCAATGGCTTTCTTCTAATATTTTAAAGACATAAAAAAACTTTTTTTTTTCTTCATAGCCTACTAACTATGCTTTTTAAAGCAAATAAAGGATTTTTGAGTGAAAAACTCTGGATAGCTTCATAGGAAGGATTTTGTAAACTTTACTAAGGCAAAATTTTCAGGTTTTCTGGGTCATGAGATTCCAAGCTCAGGGTCGCTACCTCCCTCTCTTTTTTTCCTTTGGCTAGATCAGAGGGTAGTCACAAAACCTTTCTGTTGCAACATGAGGTCAGGAGATGCCAAAGGTTGAGGCCCTGCTTCACAAAATGCTGGCCACAAACCATTCCCCAAACTGTATCACTGGACTCTGATAGAGGTCCTGATCTTTTCACTGTTTTCAATAAAATTTCAAAAGTAAACAGATCAGGCTATGTGATAATCCTCTTCTGATTAAGCATTTTTCTTTTAGAGGTTTGCTTAAAAATGGAGAAAAGTAATTCTAAAATGTAGTTTAAAATATATACCTGGTAGGGCTTTCAGTTTTATAAATTATAAATGCAGTAAGGAATTGGAGTTGATCTTTCTAATTATTATTTTTCTAATTACTATTATTTCAGTAATTCAGGATTGGGTTTATCCCAGCGAAAATTAGTTTTGATTCCAAACATACCATCTACTTCTTTATCTTCTGTAAGTTTATTTTTTCATTTCAAATAGGAAGATAGTACTAATTCCAGATATTTAATTATTAATGCTCTGGATCCACAATGCACTTCAGCAGTCTCAGCTCTTGGGCTACCACCTCATGTTTCATGCAGACCTTGTGGGATAACCAGTGTGTGGGAAAGAGAAAATTTTTACTTCCTAGATATTTAGGGATCTAACACTGTTTTGTCTCATCATCATTAATTTGGATAACAGATATAAAATGAACATACATTTAAAACTTAAACATGCATGGTATCTGTAGTAGTAGAAAATTGTCTGGTTTGCTGCACACTAGAGACAAAGAGGAGTTCTTTCTGTAAGCTCAATAATGGGAAATACATGCAAATAAAAATTTTGTATGAGGAAGGCCCACAAAGTGTAACTATTTTCTCTAACATTGATCTTTAATCATTTAAATAGTTTGTTAATTCTGCAGCTAGGTTATTGGTGCTAGAAGAAATGCATGTGAATTTCATGTATCTTCAACAGAGAATCAAATAGAACCTATTTTGAAAAAAAAAATCCAAAACTAGCTGGTTAACAAAGTGCTCTATGTAAAACACATCTTACTGAAATCAGCTATATAAAATTACATGTTTAATTTAAGAGCTTTAAAGTAATACGTTGGTAAGAAGCAAATGCTGCAATTTCAGCAGAGCAGAGAACATGTTTGCTGCTGTTTGGATACTTAAGTTTGCTTCTAATTTCCCTTAAAGCAAGATCCTTACATTGTTCTACATTGTAATTTCTGATTCTCTGCTCTTATGTTCTCAAAATACTAGTGATGAGACCACAGGAGATAAACTGATTCAAAGCTGACAACTTGTAATATTTGACAGGTTGACAGCTCTAGAATGTATTCACACACTAAGTACTGTAATTCAAAAATTAAAAAATTCTACAGTTAAATTTGTAGCTTAATTTGTTCATGAAAATGTAACCTTTTCAGAAATGCTGCTTTTGAACAGTAGTATTTCATGCAAAATAGTAGCTAAAAGCATTTTAGCAGCACAATTCTCACCTAAGCTTTTCCACATTAGATTTTAGTCTTAAACAAATGAAGAATTTCTTGCAGTGCTATTGCAGGTAGGTCCTATTCTGTATGTTTAGTGATTATATTGCTATAAAATGTGGAGAAAAAAAGCAAAACAGAATTCCATAGTAAAATCCTGATCATGCAGCATGAGCTCCATTTGCATGAGTACAGAAATACTGCATGTAGTCATGTGATACACCAGGTACCACCAGCTTCTCTTTAACAGTGTGTAACTTCAATTTCCAGGTCTTTTTGACATACTCAAATTGATTCTGTCTGAGTAAGTCAGCACTTAAAATAAATCTGACTTGCAATGATAATGTGACAACAGTGTGAATATCTATATGGTTATGTGTAACTTAAGCAGGTGATTAGCTGGCATAAAATGTCAAAACTATGACAGACACTTTTACACCAACTGAGAGGATGCTCCTGTATGTATTTTGTGTGCATATGTATAAAAGCCATTCTATAAATTATATTTTGTGAGTGTAATTTGTTTCATTCAGTCTTAACTACATGTATAGTGTATTCAAAGACACAAGAAAATTCATCTTATCTACTAACAATTTTTCAACAGTTACTAGAATCCCATGGGGAAAGTACAACTACATAATGTTAAAGTAAAAATTATGCTTAGATTCTTTAGGATAGTGGTACCAAAAAGTATAAAGTAACATTAACTTAAAGAGCTCTACCAAGTTCAGGTTTACAGTCCCTTACTCATAAAAATATATTCTACAACTTTTATCAGTACCAAAACTATTAATCTTTAAATTGATGTTTAGATACAGATCATACAGATTTAGACATACAAACTGAGATAAAAACGCACCTACTCAAAGAGGTTAATTAAAACTGAACAGGGTGAGAAAAAAAAACCCAAAACACCTGAGGAGGGGATCAAGAATATAGATGTTACTGGTGTTTATGACATTTTCAAGTTTTAAGATGCCTGTCTTTTCTAGGGACTTAGCTTCCTTTTGTCCCAATTCATCTATAACCAAGTGACCCCTCTTTGAAACATAACCTTCATAGGCTTTCACTGGCTTTTTAAGAGAAAAACACCACCAAAAGTTAGAAAACTTCCTTTTTGTGTTTAACTTTCAGGATTATAGTATTTTCTATCCATTTTTTAGTGCTGAATACAACATTAAAGTTGGAATATTATTATTAATTGAAGGTGCCTTTTACTAAGTGCAGCAGTAGTTAACTACTAAGGTCAATGTCCACTGTAAGAGCCATAACGTACTGGTTTCTTTTGCAGAACAAAGTGACCACCAAAAGCGGGACTTTGTGGGCCAGTTGGATAAAACATAAGCTCATCTCGCCCCCAAAACCCCGACTCTGGAACCACAACCTTCTGAGATTCAATTTGTAAGTAAAGTATCTTTGTAAGATATGCCCAATCAACTGAGAAAATCACTGCTTATAAAGTGGGTAATTTTCAGGCTAATAAATGATACTGTAGTCAAGTCACAGTGCACATGCCTTCACATTCTGGACAGCAGGAAATGCTAGCAGATACTATTTGGTTTTATTCACATTGATATTATTTATTAAGTAAGAAAGCAGCACCTTCCTTAAGTGTCTATAATCTGACAGGGAACTCCCCCAGCATAACATTTTTTAGATCTGTCACTCAAAATACCTACTATGATTTCTTCTCAAAGTAACAGCTTACTCGTTTATCTGTTCCACTGTATTTAAGACTAATGTTGACACATCATAGATATGCCTGCATAGAAATTATTCTAATTTTTTTTACTTTAAACTAGAAAATTTTCACTTTACTTGAAACAGGTCTCTTCCTACTAACAGTAGTAGATTCAATGTTCAGCTGTGTCTAAAGCTTACTGCCCTCAGCATTGTTTAAGAACTTCTTTCACAGATGAGAGGAAAAGTAGAGATGTGTAGACAAAAGGAACATATTTTCTAAATCCTCAGTTTATAATTCCAACAGAGCTTCTAAATAACGTCCAAGTTTAAAAGCATTATAGTTTACACTTGGATGACTGTAGTAGATAAATGCTTTAAAAGCAATTAATTGCTGCGCTTGAAAAGCCATTATTATATTCACTATGCTTTCTATAATCAAAATACAGTGCCAAAGAATGCTGTCCTAGCTGAACTGCTGTGTGTTCAGCAAATACACCTTGAAAAGAAAATGCAGAGAAGTTGATGGAAATTCTCTAAGTAGAGATGCTAAAATAAAATATGTGGCCTTTAGAAAGAGGAATTAACTTAATTATTTACGGTTGCGATGACTGAGAATATTTTCCTGTCATTTCACGAGCTCATCAAACGATAGGTATCGACCCCTATCACCGCTGTTACTTGTAGTTATTTGTATTCGACGAAAGTCTCCCCAGACAATTAGGCACCAGGAGGGGACCGGTGCCGGACACCCGGGAGGCGCGAACACCTGTAGATCCCAAGGGTGCCCGGCGGGGCGCAGACACCCCCCCCTCCATAGGCGGCGGAGCGAGGCGGGCCCGGGCCCCCCCTCCGCGGCCTGCGGCAGGTGGGCGACGGGAAGGGGCCGGGGATGCGCGGCCCCGCGCCGCGGCCGCCCCCGTCCCACAGGCGCCGTTTCGCGGCCGCCTCCGTCCCACAGGCGCCGTTCCGCGGCCGCGGCGGCTCGGTCGGATCCCGCCCAGGTGCCCGCCGGGTGCCGAACCGCCCCATCCCCGCGGCAGGGCGCGGCCCCGGCTGCCCGGGGCGGCGGCCCCACCTGCGGGCCTCGGAGGCGGCGGGGACGTGCGCGGGGCCACGCTTCTCCCCACGGGCGGGCAGGCAGTGCGATGGCGGACGGCGCGGAAGGAGAGCGCAACTTACCACTTGTCAGCCCCCCACGGCCGTGCCCCCGCAAGCCGTGAATCGATAAACGCCCGACGCGAGCGGGGATCCCGAGAAGAGGGAGCCGCTAGCCTGGCAGTTTCCCGGTCATGAAAGGAGACAGCCCTTCGGTCCTCGCTCCAAGCCGGCTTCTTCTGTTGGCAAAATCCTGACTCATTACATAAAAAGATCACCCTGCCAGGCGCCCAGAAACATTTCTTCATCACGGTCACGCCACAAGCTAAACAAGAGGCCACATCAAGGGGAGGGGGAGAGGGGGAAGCGAAGGGAAAAAAAATATCCAGGAGGTCTTTTTTCTTAAGATCCTCTTCCTTCAAAAAGGAAGGAAAAAAAAAAGTGCAGCGAAAGGAAAAAAGAAAATTAAAAAAACAAAGGGAAAAAAAAAAAAAAAAGGAAAGAAAAAGAGCAGCCACCAGGATTAAACTAGAGAAGATTCACTCATTGTTGCCACAAAGACACCTCTCGTCTTTCCACTCCCTCTCCATGCTCATTCCTCCAACAGTGCTACAAAGCCGTGAGTCTTGCGCCGTGAGTTGCTGAGCCCGAGCCGTGGGCTCCTCAACTCTGCGGGGGCCGTGCCAGGAGACCTGGGGCTGAGAGTCTTCCGAGAGTAGGTGTGGTGAGTCCCAGACCGTCCGAAAATTATTTTTTTTCCTAGAAACTACCTCCAAATATAGTAACAGGGAAGGGGCATTCCTAGAAATTCGGGAGACGTCAGAAAGGGAAGATTTGTGAAATTCAGCTGCGCTTCCTGCAGAGGGCTCCTAGCACAGGAAAAAAAAAATCAAGTGAGCAATAAAGTGGGTTTCATACTTCTCTGATCAGATAATGGTTAAATAAAAAAAAGAATAGTAAAACACTTCATGTTTCTCCAATGCGATCTAGGATTTTCATGTGGGAAGAAAGGTAATCAGTAACCCCCTTTGCCCATTTTCTACTGATGTTTATAGATGTCTATCTCCTTTATTTGCTTTCCCCCATGTTGTCCTAACAGACCCATGCACACAGCAAATAAAACAAATACACATATGAGTGAAAAATGGGCCAAACGAGAAGCCTCCTGTGTATCACGGGAGTGCTAATTAATGTTCGTGTTAACCTCCCATTGAGGATTGCATCTTTCATGCTACACTGATGTGTATAATTCATATTATTGCTGTAGACATGTGCAATATTGTTATTTGCATGAATGGGAATTTATATGTTGGCTTCTACTTAAGGGCCCAAATACCAAGAAGTGCTGAGCACTATCAGTCCCCATTGACTTAATGATATTTTAAGCTGTTAATTAATTCTGCTCAGCAAGCCACAGGATCAGGCCCTGACTGACAAATGTAAATGAGGACTTGCAGGAGACCCACACATTCAAGAGCTACTGTTATTCCTGACATGTCTCCTAAATCTGTATATTTGCTTTGTGTTTGTATCTAGCACCCAGTCCTTTCTTAGTCATATCTTTAAAAAAACCCATTATCTGATATATTTCATAGGAAGCAGAAATAAAATGTTTGCAAGGCATTAATGGATGAAGATGTTACTTTATGTTAATAATTATATGAAGATGTCAGTGCATTTGTAAGAAAGCATTATTTATTCAGGAATAGTAAAGGTTACCATCAAAACTACAATAGCCAGCTTTTGGGGAAAGATAATAGATTTCAATGTGTGCAACTCTTGCAGGTTAATTGAATTTCCGTAATGCGATTCCCCTCAGCCAGATGAAATCCTTGGGCTTGTTCTTTGAATTTCATTATGAATTGCAGTCTCTTCACTGCCTCCAAATCAAATGCCATAAAAACACTGGAGTCTGGCTTTACTATAGTGTTTTATAAATACTCACATTTAATCAAGACTTGTCTGTCTGCAGTTTTGAAGGGTAATTAGTAGAGTTCACCTGACAATCCTAAATGTGCTTTGACTCCTGAGTATGTTGTAACTGTTACTGCAGTGCTAAATAAACAATTACTTCAAAATACAAACCCAGCTTTCAGAGAGGTGCACCCACAATATTTCATTAGCAGTACTGCCCGGTTAGAAGTCATCATATGGAATTTCAAAACAGCTCTAGTTGATTGCAAAAAGGCCTTTTTAAACCAGCTAGCTTACTTCTGGCACATTGCTCCACTCTGCCTGTCACTCTAATTTCCTGAGTGAAAAAGTGAATGGCAGCTTCAAGTTCAGGATCTTTTGATCATTAAAAGAAATGAATATGCTGTCCTCTGTTGGTCATACTGGTTGTCACATGTAAAATTCAATTAACTCAAAAAGGCAGCAAGCAGCTGTTAAAATGACAAACATGATGAAAATTAAATTGCTTCCACTTAACCAGGAAGACTGGACAATGTAAGAGATTTCTAGATTTTGTTTTTCTTTTTTTAATTAAGCAATGATGGATACTAGAAGCTGGATTAAGGAGAGAACTCACTTCGTAGGAATCCATATTAGAGGTTCTGCCCAGGGACTTATCCCCATCATCCTCTGTCTGCTGTTTCAAGCACTTGCAGTGAGCTACCTACCTTGCCCTGCTCAACACGATGGGTGACAGCAGGAGCTGCAGCCTTCCTTCTGCTCCAGGACTGGCCTCTGATGGGTGCAGTGGGGCTGCAGCTCTGCCAAGCACGTGGTGACAGAGGAAGTTTCCAGCTTAAATTTCATGTCATGTGGTCTGGTCTGGGAACAGGGCCATGTGTGCCAGTTCAGATAGTTTGTACTTATGTGTAAATGACTCATGTGGTGTGATGTGGTGGCAGCTATGGAGCTTCTGGTAGCACTATATGTCAGCTCAGATTTTGCTGGGTACGTGCAATGCAGATTTCTGCTTTACCACTCAAGGTGTTTGTGGGTCCTGATGCTTAGAGATGCTCTGCTCGTGTCCACTTTGGGTCCTCATTTCAAGAACAGTATATAGCAACTATACAATCTACAATCTAAGGGACTGTAGAAATGATGATTATAGGTGTAGAAATCCTTATCTAAAAGGCTAGATTAAAAAACCTGTCAATTGTATTACCTAGAAAGGAGAGACCTGTGGGTAAATACACTATCACTTTCAAAAAGGTTTGACATCAGTTAAAAGGCAGTAAACCTGTCTTTTGTGTTAATTATTACTACATCTTAACTTCTACTGGTGTTACCAATTTCTGGTCTGGACTGGTTTCTTGTATGCTGTGATTTCATAGATAGTTTTATAATGGCAAAATTAATTTCAAGTGAAGAGCTGTAAGATGTCTTAAAATGTTACTTAGCAAAATTATTAACTTGCTAATAATTTAGCAGTGTTATTAGAAAAATGTAAGTTCCATCTGCAAACTGTGGAAAACAAGCTCTGTATTATCTAATTTCAGTTTGTGTTTTGTATCAAACAGGCCTCAAAATCATTGCTACATGGGCGAGATGCAGCCTCAGCTCTTGTGCATACCTGGCTTAGTCTATAAATACATGTTACAAAACAAGCAAGAATTTATGAAAGCATTACTTATCACAGGCAGGGGGGCTCATTTCCAGCTTTACTCACAGAAAGCAGTATTTATCAGACACACGTTTTGAGTTTGATTTTTATGTTTAGTTTTGAAAACCCTCTTACAAAAACAGCTTCAGGAACATGGCTGTTCCTCACTGTCCTTCATGAGTAAAAATGTCTTACAGAAACGAATTTAGAACATTTTGGGTTGTAGTTTTGCATGTGCTCTGTGCTGAAACTGCTACTGCTCAGAATCAATAATTTACATTTTTCTTCTCTCTAGGGAGACTGGGCAGTGTTGTCATCTCAGGTGTTAGCCACTTCTCGCTAGTGACTAGTGGTAGGACAAGAGGAAATGGGTTCCAGTTGTGCCAGGGGAGGTTCAGGTTGTGGAAAAACTATCTTGCCAGGAGTGGTGAAACATTGGAATAGGCTGCCTAGGTGGTGGAGATGCTGTCTCCGAGGGTGTTAAAAAAACCAGATGTGGTGCTCAGGCAAGTGGTTTAGTTGTTATGGTGGTGTAGGACTTGATGATACTTGGTTGGACTTGATGATATTGAACGTCTTTTCCAACCTGGATGACTCTCTGATTCTAAAGGGAAGAGAAACCAATGAAAAGAACCAGGAATTACATAAAGGATGATGTTGGTAGCTGCAGCCTGTGGAGAAAATCTTGTCAAACAAGAATTTGCAGGGGCTTCGCTTGTTCCTCACAGGAATGAATGCAAGTGGGGTGCCAGCAGATGCTTTGAGGCTGCTGGGGAGGAGAAACCCTGCTTCCCCTTGAGTTCCGTAGACATCTTTTCCTTGGTGCATCCATAACTATCTTTGGTCCTTCAGTGTGAGCTCGAGGGTCTCTTGAACACAGGATTAGGTCCCCGGGAAGGTGGTCTTAAGATAAATGTTGGTTGTTGGGAAGGTGGAGAGGTTTTGCCAGCCAGTGTAGAGAGTGCCGGTTTGATGATGTGAAATGCAAGAGGAGGGGGGGGGTATCAGACCGCTTGCTTTGTTCAGATCAGAGGAGCCAGGGCGGCTGGGAAGAGAGCGGCGGCGGTACCACTGCTGCAGGTGCAGACCTCACACGTTCGTTTGCGCTGTAGGCTGAGATCCGCCGTGTCTGCTTGCACCGGGTCCCGGGCGTGCAGCCCCGAACGGCGGCTGCCTTGTGCGGGTGCGGGCTGCAGCCCTGCAGGACGCGGAATCGTTTCGCCTCCTCGGGGAGCACCAGTGCTGCCGCTGCGGTCACGCTGGCTCTCTGTGACGGGCAGGGACGAGGCGCGGAGCTTCCGCAGCGGCGCCGCCGCTTTCCTTTAAAAATGAAGGGTGAAACCTCCCGCCAACGCGGGCCAGGCGAGGCACGGACGGGGTTCGAACCCGTGATCTTCGGTTTACGAGACCGACGCCTTACCACTTGGCCACCGCGCCTGCGTTATCGGCCGTTCCCGCCGCCTTTGTATCGCGGGCGCCACTCCCCCCGCCCGCCCCCGCCGCGTGCGCCTGCACCTGCCGGGGGCGCGCGGGCGTTTCTACCTCAGGCGGCGGAGGGGCGGTGGGAGGCGGCTCTGGGGAGGTGTCTGCTCAGGGACGTGCCGGAGGGGCTGAGGAAAGTCCCGCTCTTCGTGGTAATGGCGAGGAGCTGCCTCGTCCGTCTGTGAAGGAGTCCGCAAGGTCTTCTCCCTTCGTCGGTTCCATCGAAGAACGGAGCCCGGGGCGCCTCTGAAGGCGTCCGGGCCTCGCGCGGCATCCAGCGAGCGGGAGGTGTTCCCCGGGGCAGGGAGTGGTTCTGTGGTGCAGCGACTGACTGAACGCTCAGCCGTACAGCACCGGGAGTTTTCTTTACCAGAAGATGGCCCTCTTAGACTAGGAAATGTGTTGGAAACAATGTAGTCTTCTTCAGACCAGCTTGACGGGGCTTGCCGCCTCTTGAGGAAAGAACAAAGAGTGCAGAACGTTCGGAAAATTAAATGGTAATTATGAAATTCTTTAATTGTCAGGTATTTGTTTCACAAAAAACAAACAAAAAACAACAACAACAACAACAAAAAAAAAAACAAAACAAAAAAAAACCCAAAAAAATCCAAAACAAACAAACCAAACAACTTAATGTTGTGAAATGCAGAGAAGATACTGTGCATATTTTTCTAGATTGGTCTTTTAGGTATTTACGAATGTGACCTGAAACCAGGTCCTTTCCTTGTGAAACTAAAGCATGTTAACAGAGATACATTTGTAGAGGTTAACACCAGTTACTGATTTGGTGGTGCTTTAATGCAGGTGTCCCAAAGGAATAATATATCTGTATCCTTTTAAAATGTGATTTGAACTCTTATCAGGCAAACTCATGCCTGACTCATGCTTGACTATATGAACATGTTTCAGTTCTTCAAAAGGTGCCATTTTTCAGCTTCTCTGTGATAACCCCATGCATGCCTCTGTTCCGACAGAGCAATGTGAATTAGCTTCACCTGCAGTGGTAGTTTTGAGATGGGAGGAAGCAGAGGGGACTGTTGGAATTATATGTGAAATTAATGAGTTACATCTCTTAAAATACACTATTATTACTAAATGTATTTGGCTGGCATCAGAAATAGTGTTTAATGGTAATGTAACTTCTAATGCTTAAGTTCCTCCTTAACCCTATGGTGAGATAGCAAGTTCAATCTGCAGTCATGAAGGTCTTCTGACTAGATTAAGAAGAAACACTTGATCAGGTTTAAAAAAAATTGCCTACTCCCTAAGCCTAACTGTTTCAGTTTGTCTGGAAAATATTTACTGTCTATCTATCTAAACAAAGTCCTTTTTAATGGTGAGCTGATTTATCAAAACAATAGTTTTTTATTGCCTGTGGTTTCTTTTGATTTCTGGATACTTCCATTTTAAAGTGTCTTTTATGCAGGTGATTACCCTTGCTTAAACTCTGTGTGAAAGCCCTTATTTTTTATGCTGAATTCTACTTACGCAGTGTTCTGATGAAATATTTTTTAAAACATACTAAATTCCTAAAGGAAAATCTGTTAAGAGTTGATGCTGAAAAGACATTAGACATTCTCCTGGAAAAAGTTAATCACCAGGTTTTTTTCTTCCTTTTCTAAGCCTCACTCTTACTAGATGGAGGTGTTGCTTTTGGAGGGAGAGTGCTTGGATGTTAGGAGGAATGAATGCTTTTAATTTACAAAACTAGGCTCTTCTAAAATCTCCCCAACTCTCAAGGAGATGCAGGAATAAAGTCATATTTATGCAGAAATTTGTGGAACTACTTAATTGAACTTATCAAGACTTGCTACAGGGTAGCTGGAATGCTACTCAGTTATCAATTATTTAAGCTTAGACTTGGTCTTAGCTTTATGAATGTTTCTATTCACTGTTTTAACTTTTGATCAACAGTTTTCTTGGAGGAACTCAAGAACAATGCCGTGCATGCTAGTGTGTTCTGCAGGGAAGACTGAAGACCTCTCTCCATGCATTTTTTCTGTGAAGAGAGATGTTTCTTAGAGGTACTCTAAAAATTTTCAGATAAAAGCCTAAAGATAAGTAAAGCCCTCTGAATGTTGCATCTGAGATGTTCCTTTGTTTCAGTGGGTTTGTATACAGTAGGGAGTGTGTGGAAATGTGTGACCTCTTGTCAAGGAAACATGGCTGACTTGAGCCAATAAAAACAGTCTAGCAACTATGTCACTTTAGCAACATTTTCATAACACCCAACCAGCTAATATGCACGAGTGTATAGCATTTAATATTGTACAGAGTGAAGACAATTGTGATGATGGCCATTTATAGAACATGGTTTAATATATTCAGGTTTTATTAAAAAACAGGGCTCAGCTTGTGGAACAAGCTCATTCAGCAAGATCCCAAGCTTCATCAGTCCTTCATGTCTTGGTGTTTCCATCATAATACTAATATAAACACAGTTCAGCAGAGAAGGTCATGTGTTTATATTTCTTGATTTTTGTGAAGCAATCACCCCCTGATTGCTAGCTGGAACCAAAACAAGTGCTTTATCTCTGACATATTCTAACTATAAATTCTGTAATGCACAAATACATAGGCAAAAAGTGCTGCACTTGTTTTGCAATGTTTGTGTTTGGTGTGGGAAGGTAAGTTTGTGGCATATGTAGCCTAAAAACTTTTAGAATGGTTACCATTCATAAAGAAAGGTATTTTATGAAATCAACAGGAAATATTCTGAAGTTTTCACTTGTTCACTTTTACAGGTACTACTTACTACTTCATGGGTTTTGTAGTTGGCCAAGTTCTGATGTACACAGTGTAGAACAGAGTTTAAAGGGTGGTTGATCTACTATTGGGACTGCCTCCACAAAAGGAAGTAGAATAGTAAATATTTAAATTAAGCAGCTTCGTAATGAAAAGAAACTTTTTACATATTGAACATCTCATAGCTCATTCTCTTGAAGGCATGCATAGAGGTGTTTTATAATGGAAGCTAAGCAGAATAAAATCTGCAAATCTTGAAAACGCAGTAATTCAAGAAAGTCATGAATGCAAGGGGGGTCTAATCTTGTCTGTATCAGAAATAATATTCTAATTATTTACCTTATGGTATATCTGAAATATTCCTTAATT
This sequence comes from Calypte anna, assembly GCF_003957555.1. Taxonomy (NCBI): domain Eukaryota; kingdom Metazoa; phylum Chordata; class Aves; order Apodiformes; family Trochilidae; genus Calypte; species Calypte anna. The sequence continues at coordinate 8,806,597 of NC_044260.1, forward strand.
TCTCACAGAGTTGCCTTATTCTTTGTACTTGTGGGGTTTTTTTTGTTTGTTTTTAGAAATCCGTTCTTATTTAGAGACAGTCTCAGTTCAGAAGAATGTGATACAAACTCTGCTTTCTTGTTATATTCGACTAGTATATAAAAAAAGGATTGCAGTATTTTGCAGCTGATGAAAATGCCCAGAAATAATGGGGATTATTTCTGTATCTGTGCCAACATAACTCTGTTAGGAGCAGCAGCAGTCTGTATTGCGAGGTGAAATACACCCAGTAACCTGCAATGGTATGTTAATTTCTTTTTTACTTGTCTCTGAGAAGTTAATTTGCATAAGTGAACAAAATGTTGCACTTGACTCTAAACTATGGGGAATGTTCAGCAGCTTGCTTGTTGGCAAAGGCAGCTTTCTAAGAGATCTATCTGTGGCCTGTTCTGAGCAGCTCAGTGAAACTATTCCAGCAGGCTGTGCCATGGCAGTGACAGCAGAGGTTCACAATAGGAACATGGTGCTCTCTGAAGTGCCTTGTTTATTCTGTGTTTTGAGTTGCTCTTTTTTCTTCCCTGTAAAAAATCTCACAGGGAAGAAGAAACTCTTTTTCTTTTTTTCTTTTTTCACCTTGACACTGTAAGCCAGAGCTGAACTATACCCTCCTGTGTCCCTTGCTATTGCTTTTATACATGATTTCAGTGTTGCAGCTTGTTCCTCTCGCCAACACCAAAAGATGTGGACTAAGCCAAGTGATTATCCTCAGAGAATTTTGCTGGAGTCTGGACTCTGTGGTTCACAAAAACACGTGTCAGAATCATACTGCATTTTCCCAAGACTTTCCGCAGCATCTTGAGTTTTAGTAAATTTTCTTTTTGATGGGGATGTGTTTGAAGTAGTGCTTGTTCAGTGATCTCTTCAATACCCTTACACACTCATACATGGTCAGTGCATGTATTATGTAATGCTACAGTCCTCTTCAGGAGACTTTATAAGTAAAGTGTTTTGCTCTTGTGAAGAAGAATGGGGATGTCCAAAATTACCTAATACATCTCTGCAGCATTTAATAAACTCAGAGCTTCTTAGGTTTGTGCAGGTAACACACAGTTACTTTCTGGGTAGCCTGTCAAAAGCACTTCTTTCCAAAGTGTTCTTAATTTCTAAAAACTACTATGGCAGGATAGGGATTCTTGGAAGTTTTTTTTAATAGTGGATTGCTTTTCAGTAGATAGATACAGTTTTCTGTTAATAGATAAGGTGTGTGTGGTTGAATCCTAGAAACTGCACATTATGAAAATACCTGGGTAAATTAAAAAATAAGGATTGTATGGCTTATGAACTATATAAAAAAGTAATTGACTATGTTTTTAGTATTTTAACTTCTATGAAGCCACTTAATTAAAAATATATTGAAGAGTATTACATGTATTTTACTGTGTGTTAATGTAAGATAGTTACACTTGTGCATATGTTAGGATTTGGGGTTTTTTAAAATGCCAAAAGTATGGAATAATCTCCGTTCTTGCCCTGCCTTTTCTTGAGAAAACACAAAAATTTAGATATATAATAGTATTGCTTAAAAAAACAAAACCCAAAATGTACAAACCTAAACTCTGAGAGTCAAGGAAATCTCTTATTCTTACACATTTTGGCTCCCTATTTTGAAGACAAACCATCATTCTTTTGGAGTTCGTCTAAGTGCAGATTTCATTCTTTTTCCTTTTTGTGAGAAAGATACTTTGAACAGAGGCCAAACGTTCCTGACTCACAGGAGTCAGAATTTTTATTGATTATTATTAATGGTATTTTTCTCTTCTAAGTAGTAAGCATGGACAAATGAACACAGTTTTCCTTTTTTATTTGAGACACTTAGCGAAAATGCTGAAATATCAAACATTCCCTCAGTAGCTACAATATTGCCACTATGTACAAAATATTTGATAAATGTAGTACACATATAAAAATACAGTATGCATTACATATATACAATACAATGTGCAAAACATATGGCATTCAAACATATGGAATTGATTTTAGGGGTGCAAACAGCAAATACAAAGGCATCATGGTTTCTTATAGAAAGGCAATACATAAAATGACGCCCTGATTGCCATAATTTGCATTTAGCAAAGTAGTGCTTAAATAAAGAGGGCCCTAGAGACAGATGTCTGTCTTCTTCTTTTCAGAAAATGAGATGCTAAGACATAATTATGACTATGAAAAAAAGAAGAGAAACACCTACCAGGGTTAGCGTTATTTCTACTGCAAGCAGTACTGTGAAGAAAAATCCTATCTGGAAAAAAGCCTGTGCTATTACTTAATACAAATTCCTCAAACAACAGAAATGAATCTGTACTGCTAAACATCAAAAACAGCTTTGAAAATATCTACATCCTTAATTTTAAAAAAGTATGGATAATACTTTGGGGGATTTAATTTCCTATGCTTCAAAATACAAAGTGCCTCCTTTGGCAATATAAATGGCAATGCTTTGGTTCCTGTTTAAATTTTATATTATATTTTATTTTAGGTTGTCTTCTGAATATCTGAGCTGTATTTTTTATAAAAATAGTGTGATTATATAGTTATTAACCGTTCCCTGCATTTTATTGAGAATTTGCTCTCACAGCTAGAATGGCTTTTTTGGCTAGATTTCTACAAATACATTTATGCACTTTTAACTTAGAAAGTCTTTATGTTCAGTATTGGACACTACGGAACAATGTGTCTCTTTTTTGCACTTTATTCCTAGAAAAATGGTATAATAGGAATATTTGAGATTACTTTAGGTTTTAATGGATGCTCTTCATTGGCCATATGCTATACATATATCCTATATGTAACTCCTTGTCATGTATCTCACATAAAAACCCATCTGTAGTATGGCCTAAAAATTATCAGAAGGGAATTCAGTAGAGCACAATATAAATAGTTTTAGCAGAACATTTACTAGAGATAAATGGAAGAATTGTTTTTTCCAGTTTTAATAGAATTTGCTTTAAGTTTATAATACACTGAAGATGCCATCCAAATAATAATAGTTTACACCGCTGAGCTTTGTTGTGTTTTGATTACATAATGCCCTTCCAGTTAAATGTTTTCTGTGATTGCATTTTGTCTGCCTTGAAAGCAGTTCAGCAGCTTGTGTTTGGTTTCCAATTACAGTGCCTACGCTTTTCAGGCATCTGAATGCTTGAGATTACATAACGTAAAAGTTTAATATGGAAGCTTCTGGTTAGATCATCTGCTTCCTTGAATATAACTCCTGTTGGTGAATTTAGAAATACTTTGGAAAGAAATTTCAGTATTAAGTAGAGATTATTACTTACAGCTGTGGCCTTAACTTTTTAAAGGTCTGATTCTGCAAGCCCACATGGCTGGGTTAGACTCTGAATTTCTGCAGAGAACAACTGCTGTAAATTCATCTTATTCTCAGAGAGAACTGCTAAATTTATGACAATGACTTCTTTACTATTATAATATTAAACAAAATTTTGCTTGTAAACGTACATGCTTTAATGCTGAATGGCACTAAAAGTGCGGTAACAAATACCTTTTTGATATTAAATGCAGGATGTGACTCCTTTTAATTAACATTAGCCTTGTAAAACATATCTGAGCTCTCTTTGTGTCTGGAAGTGTAAGCACCAACTTTTGATTTTCACACTGATTTTCTTCATTACTTTGAAGGACCTACTAACAACACATCTGATAGGATGTGTTCCATTGATACATTGCAGCCATTAAATGGCAAATTTAGTGCCAGTGCATTCCTTTTGCAACTGTTCTCTTAATGAGAAATATATTGAGTTCTGTACAGTCAAACTGCACAGTCACAAATAAATTTCTAAGATGTGTTGTATTTGTTACAAAAACTGTAATGTAAAACATGCACACACGAAAGTTTAAGCAAAACCTATATCTGCCATGACAGGCATATATAACTATGGCAAAGATACCACATTTCAGAACAAAGTCTAAAGCAAACCATTATATATAAGGTTTAATACACGTAATTCTGAAATGTACAAAAAAGTAATCACACATTCCCTAATCTAGAGTATTTGTACTTCAAAAACTAAAATGATCCCTTAATTTTGCAATTATTTTTTTAAATAGACTTTTAAAGTAGAAAGCTATACTGTACTGATAACAACACATCTCAACTGTTTGGGTTTTTTTCTGCACATAGATTCCTATGGATTTGTTAACATTCTACACAGCCAATATGGATAATTTTGCAGCAAGATGACTTTGCCAGTTTCAAGCTCTATTTACATGCATATCAAAAATGACAGTACAGTTGCTGTAAGTTAATTTGTCCTCTCAAAATTAATTTACTTGCCTCTTATTTAATTAGAAGGCAGGGTCAAAATGGGGTAACTAACCACACATATGTGATATGGTGTCTGCTGCATCACACATAATAAACTAACAGTACTGCAGAACACTAAAATTCATTCAAAGTTGTTCCTATCAGACCAAGAGTCCTTAACTCTTACTCTCACAACAGCTGAGGGCACTTAGTATCTCAGAGTATTAGCTCCCAAGATATGATGAAAAGGAATGCAAAAAGTTGAATGTATTTTTTCAATGTTATTAAAGAGTCCTATACCATCAAAATTTAAGGCAGACAGTCCACATGTAATATAGTTCTCAAGTATTGTAGGCACAGCAAGAAGGAATGAGGAAATAGGTCATTCAACTTCATCCTTTTTTTACAAAAATCTCCACAGATTGTTTATCTGTTCTTAGTTTTAGATTAAAGTAAATCCTGGTCTGTAAAAATATTGAAAATATAAATGAACTAAAGTGCTGATAACTGATATGATGCAAACACATGGTACTAGTTTAAACCCTGAATAAGTGATAAAATTCACTGTTTTATCTGAAGCCAGAGGAATTCTGTAACATTAGTAAATCAGACTGCATTGTTTATCTTGAGACATAAATTTGCAGTTAATTCCACAACATTTTCTGACAAAATTATTTTGTCTGATGTTAGCATGATTGTGTTGTTTAGATTTTTTTTTAAAGTGATACAGGTTGCTAAATAGTTAACAGCTACTTTCTGGGGTTTTTTATTTTTTTGAAACTTGGATACTATTACTACACTAAGAAGCAAGCAAAAGCTTCAGGGTATTTTTCCATTAGTTGGTACAAAACTTATTTTTGAAAATTAGTGGTGAGGAAGTAAATCTGCAATTAGATCAGTTTTCAGACTAGAAAACATCACATTTCTGTTGTTCAGTAAATAGGGAATTCTTTAATAGGAAATCATTCCAATTTTATGCTTGATTATCAGCCTACTTCATCTATGGCAACATTTAACAGCTATTACCTGAGATACAACCGTAAAATTACCAAGTATTTCACTTCTATTTGAATTTTTTTTTGTTTATTTTTCCAACTGCTTAGACTCTGAAAAAGAAAAAGTTTTAAAAAAATAATATTTTCATGTGCTGTGCTGTGAGGTAAGAGCTTCATTTTTGTTTCATCAGTTTCATTGTATGAAATACACCTTCTTATCACAAAAGTGTACATCCTGATACTGCTTATCAGCCTTTTTTAACATTCCATAAGTGTGTGCTATTTAGGATTCTCACCAAGCAGCTTCTCTGTTTAGCTTCCCTGATGTTATGTAGTGGTAGACAAAGTTGTTCAATAAAGTGTTTCTTAAGGAATGATGGTTGTCCTGTCAATACCATCCTCTGCAACTCGGTCTGATCCTACAAACATCTTCTATTGAGAGCATTGGGACGATTCTTGCAGAGATGCTTGCAGGATTATAGTGCACAACAGCATTAATTAAACTTTTTCTTCTTCCTTAAATTGTTCTAATATGCTGAGATACTGGATTGAAGGATCTGACAGAAATCCCTAGACACAAAGTAAATTAGGAGATTTATGATTTCCATTGTAATAATCTCTTGTTTGAAGACCACTGTTCCCCTCTGTTCACAAAAATAAGCTATACAAAGTTAAAAGAGTATACAAATAACTGTCTGATATACACATAAACCCTAGCTATTTAATCCAGAGCATTGCTTTACAAAATTCAGTGTTCTCAATATTACCTGGCATAGCTACAGTGGAGTTCTTAAAGTTACATTTAATGTCCCTTTGGATGTAGTTAAATTCTTCCCTCATAATTAAAGTATGAGGGAAGAGTTTTAAAAACCACAAAACCAAAATATAAAAACAACTTGAACAAATTAAGAGACTAGATATATGAAATGTCACTGAACCAGCCAGTGCTTCTACTTGCCTTTGCCCTCCCAATTCATTTTGAACCTGGCTCAGGCTATCCACAGGAACAATGAAGTGCAGTGATACCTCCCCCTCCCCCAAACATTTGCTCACTGTGTCAATACAGACAGTTGAAATCTCACTTTTTCTCCTCTAAGTTTAGCCATGATGTGTTGCTCATTTAAGCATTATGAAGTCAGAGACATACCTTCTTTCTTAAATATTTGTGATGCATTTACCTTGGGGTACTTTTCATCAGTAAGTACAAGCATCCTTTCTTGACTTGTGAAATACAGCTTTCATAGGACCCTGATCTGCATTACTGATAGGAGCATAAAGTAATTCACTGTTGTAAACTTGAACATCATTACGGAATTAGATTCAAGCATTTGTTCTTCCAAACATTACTGTCTTAACTGCAATCAGAATGGTATAACAACAAATCTCTGCTGTAAGGAGACTTGCAGGCTGTGGTCTCATTTGCTACAGCTTAATCCCAGTGCAACTGTAGGTCTTGTGGATCTAGAAAGTCAGTGGAAAACACACTGGGGGCAGTAGAACTGAGAGGAGTGAGTCCAGATGAGGAGCTGGGCATTGTAATGTCGAGCCACTCCATATTGTCCAAATTTGTATCAGGAAGGTCAAGAGACAGACAGGAATTATTAGGGGTAAACTGTGGGTCAGATGTTTCCATGGGTGAATGAGAGTGATCTAAAATGCTGGAGTGATTAAGCAGATCATTCTGGAGGTCTTCAATTAAAGAAAATGGCTCTCTGTCCTCATTACTGCTTGTCAGTTGAGGAATTTCATTACCTGATGGTAAAGTTCCATCCAGCAGGGCTTCAAGTTGGTTTTCCAAACTTATAGACAAGTTGGTTGTTGGTTCCAAGGACCCTGGAGGAGGGGCCATTTGGATTTGTGGGGGTGGGCGGGATATCACCGTATTCACTGGCATTGTAGTGATGTTGGCTGTTACTGGTCTCATTTTAGAAATGGGAGATGGTTCCTCCTTTATTGGAAGGGAAATCTCTGTAAAAAAAACAAACAAAACAGTTGTATTCTAAAATGATACTTACATGTATCCTCAGGCTTACAAGTCCCACTTCTTTTTTTGTACTTATTGAGATGCATCCACAGCAAACTCGATGGAATAAATAATTTTGCTGTTCCTATACTACAAACACAATGTACATCAGATTATGTCAGGTACTCTCTGAGCAACAAAGTATTTTAAAACAAGTTCCAGAGTTCTGCTTTAAGTACAGCTAATTATAGTATATATATGAATAAAAAGAGGACCAATTTTCTCAATGTTATCTTTAGCTCCTTTATGACAGTAGTACAAAACATCAAGCTAATTGAATTGCCTGGCACCAGAGTATTTCCCAATGGCTTCTTATTTTACAAAGCCTCATTATGCCTGAAAGCATCCTTCTTTTACTGCAAAGCTACTTTTTCTATTACTTCATTTATTTCAGTCCCTTTCTGACCCTCTCATTTTTACTGACATGGAAAGTTGTTACTCATTAATGTCTCCATCTAGTCCATACATACTTTTCCCAGTAATATGTCTTTGTTGTTTATTGTTATGATACATAATTACATTAATGAAATTTTAGTAACAACATCCTTGAAAACTCTTACCTTAATCTATTTTTTGTCTATTTTTAATATAGATTATATGGACTAGCTCAACTTTTCTACTTTTGATAAAATACGTTCGTGCTAACCTAAAGTGTTAGTTTAATCCTTTAAATGCTTTATGAATTATTGCAAAGGAATTATTTTACAGGCAGAGAAGTTCCACAGCAAGTTGACTGAATGTATCTGTTTTGGTAGATGTTTTCTTTAGTAGGTAATTACTGCAAACTTTCAGAAAAAGTAGTTTCATCCAGCCTGGATAGCTCCTACCTCCTTTCACTAGAAGAATTCTTTCATTTGATTGTAGCACTGAGTGTTAAAACTTCAGGTCTTAATTCACTATATCACACAGATGTCAATTAGCTTACCTCCACTCTTGATGAGAATATCAAAAAGATCATCCATCTGCTGACTGTGTGCACTGGAAATCTGCAGTGTGTGAGAAAAGGGTTATTCTTTTTCATGTAGTATTTTTTTCCTAAAGCTGATTGATCCTAGGTTCTCTGAGTAATACTTAAGTACTAACTTATGATCAAGACTAAAATTCAACTTTATGAAAATGTCAATCTAGAAAACAAATAATTTGGAGAAACACTTGTTTTCCATGTTGTCAGTTTCAGTACAAAGGAACAGGGAAAAATCTGAAAAGCAAGGCAAAGATTTCATGGAGGCAACCTAGAAGACAGTGCAGAAAACCTGGCATAAGAAAGAGAATTACTAACCCTGTTTTGTAGTAGGATACTACATACTACTACTACATACATGGGCATTAGGTACCCATGCTACAGCTTGAGTGTCTGCCACCACAACATCAGCTCACAATGCTGTCACTACAAGGCTTTATCTTTCAGGATAATTCCAAAATGCATAAGGTTAGGGATCCTTGTAAGTTTTGTTTGCAACTTTACTCCAACATGATGGGTATCATGGTTTACTCACTTTGAAAAATATTAATGTATTTTCTCATCTGGTTTGGGTATTGTACATCCTTGAAACAAGTTAGCTGAAGACTAGTTAATGTTAAGTAGCAATAGCAGCACTATCCTGATTATATATATAACCAACTGGATAGTGTAAGACTTATTTACATGTCTGTTACTTTAATAAAAATAATCATAAAGCAGGGGTTCTGTATTTAAACGTGGTTATAAAAATTTTAACAGAATGTATTAGAAAATCTTGACACCAAAAAAAAAAATAAAGGTAAGCAATGGCTTTGGTAATGCTAAGAGAAAAAATGTTTTTATTAGACTGAACAGGAGAAAGAAAAATTACCTCACGCTGTGATGTCTGAATATTGCGGGTCTGTTTTATGGCCTCTTCATAACGAGGAGGGTCTTTTGTCTTGGATACTGTGTTGTTGAAGAGAGACTGCTGAACAATGTAAGTCTGGGCTTGAGATGGAGAGCCAGGCTGTGTGAAATAACAAAGTAATGACTAAACAATACATTTTAATGAATTAAAGATGGATCAAGTTCTACAGATTATCCTGTTTTAGTGTAACAATCTACATCTATACAAGTAACATTAGTGTTTGTAATGAGGGATAAAATAATAATTTCATTTTCTCATATCCATACATGTATGCATAATTAAAATGTACAAAACAGTCTTCTTAGAGTGAATTGCAGTATGTACATAGTCATGTGTTGTTTAAGAATAATAATATGAAACAGAACTTTGTGGAACATTGTTGGGCAAATCTTACCTTATTAGGAGTAGCAGGTCCATTCTGCACAGAGGGAACCTGATTACCAACAGGGTGAATGTTAGAGTTGGTTGTTTTGTTTATAAAAGATTGTGAAGGTGTTGTAACTGGTGCAGCTTGATAGGAAAATACTGTGTTTGATGTGGTAGGTGGAAAAACCTGTAAAGGATTAATATATCAGTCTTAGTTTGTGGGTTTTTATTTATAAATAATAACTAATGACACAATTAAAATTTGAGACTTTTTTTTTTAAATACTTGCTTAAATTCTCTATTACAGGAATTTTGTCTGTACCATTTTTTTCCCTCCAGTGGAAATATCTGGGTATCCAGAACAATTACTATTTGAAAGCTTTGTGCTGTGAGATGCTTTCATTTATCACTGATAACTATTTTCCTGCAATTTTCCAGGGAGTATGAGGAAAGCATGATAACAATTTTTTTGATATTAATTCAGAAAAGTATGGAATAGTTCAATACAGTAGGCATGATATCCCCATCTAGTGGACAGTCAATAAAATAAACTTACTTCTGGCCTGATAAAAACTAGTGCATGTATCCACACTTGTACGCTGCCTGTTGTAAGACAGAAAGGTTTGGTTCGTGCCATATAATTTTAATTTCTTTTAACTACAAATATCTGAGTGGTGAGGGAGAGGTAGAAGATGTAACTGGTGAACCTGGCTATCAACATTAAATTTTGTAACTGGTATTTAAATTTTTTTATTTCTTCAAGTGATAGCCTATACACTCATTGTAAATGATTCCCAGCAGTATCCTACTTCTCATATTTTTTAAGTTAAAAAGGGAAGGAACAGGAGTTATGATTGTTTGAGTGCATAAAACTGTTTTCTTAAATTCAGTATCACACACAGATACCTTTGTGACAAAGGTGTGACAAATGTTAGATTGGAAATGGAGATAAAGCTAGGATAAGCTTTTTGGAGTACAGGCAAATAACAAATTAAGTCTGCTGTGAGTGGGCTTAGCCACCTGGATCATCTGTGTCAAAACAGTTGTACTTTCTAGCTCTATACCACTAAGGTGAATGGCTGTGGAGATGCTTTCTTATTACTGAATGAATTGAACAACAAGGATCATGTGGTAGCTAGAACCGGAAGAGACACCTTAAGTCTGTAGGAGAAAAGAAATGGAATAATCAGCTGGTTTGCATAAAAATCTGAGCAACTTGTGAAAATCAAGATTCAAGGGAAACTCGTTCTGGAAAACAGCTATTTATGGAGGCAATCACTATTAGGAAGCCCATATTCACAAAAAAGTGTTAAATTAATAGGTAGCATTACTCATTCACAGTTCATTAGCTCAATCTGCGATACTTTTACAGTATCCAAGCTTCATGAAATGCAAATACCAGGCAGGCAGATCTAATGCTGACTGCAGGAAGACTGCCCTGATCTCTGTCCTGATCACATCAGTGTTTTATATTCTGATGTAAAAACCACTGTGATTATGCTGCCTGGTTTTCTATGTAAAAGATGGCAGTAGTTGTGTGAGAGAACCAGCTAGGATACGCAGGCTGTTCAGCTCCAGGACAGCCAAACACAGACTGAAGTCTGCTGGGAACTATGTGGTCTCCATGACAACTGATCTGAAAAGACCAGAATACAATATTGTTGGTTATCTCCCACCATCATTTCAAGAAACTTCTAGACAGCAAGGGAAGCAAACTGCTGTATAGTTTTGGCACAAGTACATGACTCAGGATGGGTGTGTCTAAATGGGACCTGCCAAATTATAAAGGTAAGGTTAGTCCCTCACCAAATCCCAGAGAACCTGGATAAAATTTGCTTCTGGGATATATATCAGATTTGACTTACTGCAGGATAACCTCTATGTCCATGACATAAAGCCAACTGAATAAGCAATATGAAGAGTAATGAACATTTAGTTGTGTTCCGCTTTATTAGCCAACTAATAAATGGCAGAGCATAATCATGTGTCTTCTAAGATGAATTCTTATCTGGAACAAGAGTCTTACCAGATCAGAGGACACTGTACAGGTAGAAGCCCCAAAATATACCAGAACATGGGGTTTATGATGCACTTTTGTAAACTGAAATATAAACTTTGAAGGCTGAGATATTTTATGACAGCTACACAACATACTGTAAAAATTACCCTCTCCAACCTGGAATTTGAGTATTTTCTGAATTATTTTTGCTTAGGGCAGGCTGAAAACTGTTGTTCTCTTAAGTGATAGAGTCAACAACACTGCTAGAAGCAGTAGAGATCCAAAACCAATCTCAGATTTCCTAGGAATAGATGTCAGCCTAGAAGGGGCTGAGAGGAGGAGAAAGTCTTTCCTTTTGTGAGGACTGGTACTGATGGTTGTTATCAGTTACCATCTGAACATAACTTGATTGGCACTCATAGCTGTGCATATAATACTGATTGAACACGTGTTTTGGAAAGGAAAATTTCAGAGCTGATTATTTTTGGATAGAGAGGAAGATGAGGATCTCTGAATCATTCCCTACTTTCCACAGGAAGAGCTGTATTGCAGAGGTTTGACTCACTGCAGTTGCTGTCCTCAGTATCTTGAGTCCACAGCTTTCTTTGTAAATAAAAATTAAAACAAGTAAAGTAGGAAAACCAGAAGTAACTCCTATAAAAGAACAAATCTCTGAAGCCATGGGTAAAAGCCTTCTCTTAAAGGCCTACAGGAATTTTCTATTTTTAGTCAGTGGAAAATAAGAAAAACTAACTGGAATACCTGGTATACTACTTGTGTCAAGCACAAGGAAGAACATAGTTAAGAGTGGTGCCGTTAAGAGTTAAGTTAAAATGTCCATTAAGTTAAAATGTCTTAGCCTTACATTTTTATTTGCAACTGAAAAATAATTCCTGCATGGACTAAACTTTTGGAAAGAAGAGTTACAAGCCCATTGTATCACACAGAAAAACACTATACAGAGATGTTAGGTGACTTGACCATTTATACATAACGCAGATGAGATGTAAAAGATTCTGAAAGCACTATGCAGAATTAGTTTACACAACTGTTTATCTTAATGCTTATTGCTAGCCACAAACCTTTCTGATTTGTTGGGTCTGACCAAGTGCATGCTGCATGATGGTGTTGTGTTTTGATTGTGGAGTATGCATCTGAGGTGCTGTCTGGACCAAGCCAGAAGAAGAAATAGGAGCAGGTATTTGTGATAGGGTCTGTATTCCAGCTTGTGACTGAGCCTAAAGGATGAAGATAAAATACTTGCATTATTTGTATCTCACAGTATATTACATCATGTAAAAATCTATTGCTTAGATTATGCAGAATGCCTTCCCAGATTGTCTTCTGGGAAGGATGAATATGAACTGTGTATAGGATACAAAATGTTCACTCTAGTACAGGTGAGTTCTCACCTAAAATGTGGTATTTATTTTGAAAACAGATTTTAAGAAAGATAAACTGGAGAGGGTTCAGTGGAGAGCAATGAAAATAATAAGAGATACAGAGAGCATAACCAGTAAGAAAGGACTAGGAGAACTGGATTTCAGTAACCAGAAAGCCAAAACTGATGATGCAAGAAAAAAGGTTGTTTTTAAGAAGATTGCAGTAGCTTTTTAATGGCCACTGAAAGGTTACAGAACCTGAGGAAAAACAATTTTAGTCTGTAGTTCTGAAAATCTGTTACTTGTTGATACAGTAACAGGATCTAGCAAGACTTCAGGACACTGAGACAAATATCTGCCTGGGTGGATAGCTACTGGGAATAGCTCTTGCATTGCAGACTGTGAGGCTCATCCCCATTAGAATTTCACAGCCCTAGTAAGTATCTCTAAATGGGATGATGCACATGGTAACACCAGAGCCTAGGTCCACAACATGCTACAACAGCCAGGTACATGCTAGAGCTGAAAAACTACTGTGCTGGCACAATAACCATGCAGGTGGCAGGGGATTCATCTGGCTATATCTCAATAACTCCACTGGGAAGTATATGCTTAATGCTACCTTAGACCAACAGGGTAAACACAGCTTGGTCAGATTAGTCTTAACACCTCTTAGTTTATAACATATCTCAGTTTATGCTGTATTTATTTATTGTGACATTGCCTATAATCAGTTTAGAAACAGTATTCTTATAACTCCACTGGAGTCCTACAACCTAGCACTCACAGTTTTAAATATAATGAGCTGTCACCACACAAGGGAGTTTAAACACACATTTTGCAGGCAGGTATACCCCTAAAATAAGTACTGGATTAGCTAGCTCTCTGTCACAACTTAGATTTAACAAAATGGTGGTAAATGCTGATATAAATCAAGCCAACATAGAGGCAGTAAATCTATTGCTTAGATACAATTACTTTTCAGGGAGGTGTATCTGGGAACAAAAGTGGCAAAGAAAGCAAGTACTAGAAGAAGCTGTAAAGAGGATGTCTCTGAAGTTTTTCTATTCATTTCCCTAAAACAGAAACAGGCTAAGCCTGTTTTTTAAGTTAATCTTGCAAGCAGCACATTTACCTAGTTGTATACTAAACTATGCAAACAGTGCCTTTGCAGTTTACACTAAGAAAAAAACCACAAAACCCCATAAAAAAAAAACCACCTTACCTGCAACTTTATGTTTCCAACTGGTAGCTGCACTGCAGCTGTAGAATTCGGTCCTTGGATAGACAGTGGAAGGAGCAGCTGTGCAGTTCCTTGTGTAGTTAATAAAGCTTGGGGTTGGGCAACAACAGCAGTTTGTGGCTGCCTCTGTGGACTAACATAAAACTGAGAAATGGCATTCTGAGGTTCAACTTTGGCCACAGGTATCTCCTGCTTGATAACAACTGCCTTTTTGGCAACCGGATTCTGGCCACTGGTGTATACTGATTGTCCTAAAGACTGATTAGCTGCAGGTACAGACTGACCTGGACTAGAGCAGTCAGCAAGAGCATTTTCATCTTTGACAGCAGCACTGCTTTGCTTCTGTTCTGAAGCAGCCGAGTTACCAGAAGTCTGAGACTGTTGCTGTTGTCCTCGTTTTTCAACCTCAAGTTGCATTTTCAGTACTTCTACAAGTTTTTGCTCTTGTTCCAGTTTCCTCTTGAGCTCTTCAATCTGCTTTTCTTTTTCTTGAAGCTTGCGGTCCTTTTCTGCTACATCAAACTCCATGGTCGAGATGCTTGCACTGCTGTGGTTCTGATTATCATCACTCATATTTGCCTTCAGTGGTGAAGTACTTAAAAACTGGGATGGTGACATCATGGTCATCATTTCTGTGAAAGTATCTGCCATACTAGTATCATCTGTGCTTAGACTAGATTGTTCTGAAGGAGAGGGAGATATAGGCAAAGGAGAGCTCGTGTTTTCAGTATTTACTGCTTTGCAGACAGGTCCAGTAGATGTTTTTTCTGGAGGAAAGCTGGATATCGTGTTAGCAACTGGTTTATTAATTGTTGCAACAGGAAATGCCACAGTCACTTCCCCTGTGCTACCTGTGGCCCCAGTAGAAGTGGGTACTGTAACAGAGCTACTCGTAGCAACCCCATTGTTATTAATATCTTGATAGGGTTTCAGACGCTCAATAAGATCTGTTTTTGTTCCAGACACTGGTAATCCCCTCAATTTCAACTCCATTTTAAGCTCTGCTACCTGAAATTAAATAAAACAAAGCAAAGCACAATATTAAAAAAACCACAAACAACTAAGATTAACTTCCATGCATTCTACCTTATTGTGTATTTTCTAGGCATTACACCTCTGGGTTCTGAATGCAGGCATCATCTGTGAGCACATTTCCATGACCTGCTACTTACTTTCACTGTTTAAGTTGCCAAAACCTTAGTAGTATTCAGTTGTACAATGAACAGCAGCAATGCTATGCTGTTTTTTTCATAATTATTCAAAACGGGGAAATAAACATACAGCTCCAGTTCTGGGCTAAAACTTCTGAAGCAAAGGTGTTGATGATGGCAGCAGCACAGATAAAAACACAGAACCACAGCACACTGAATGCCTTTGTTACACCATCTAGACAGATTTATTCCTGAAAAACGTTAGCAGGTCAGGATGATTCAATAGACCCATCCAACACAAAAGACTCTCAAATTAGAAAATTAATTGTTAAAGCTATGTGCCATCTAGGCATTTTTTACAGATCTAGAAAGTATAAGCAGTCATAATTAATTTATGACAGAAAAAATGCTCTGAATTTTCCAATAATCTCACAAAGTGAAATGCAAACATGTTTATTATAAACTGAAAAAAATACCCAAAAACCACAGTAAATGGCTTCTCCCTATGATATACATACACCACATCTAACTGAAGAGTGTTTGAGCTCTATGCATATCAGAACCACCACTAAAATAATTATAGGTACTGACCTCAGTAACCTATCGGTACTTTGCCAGTCTGTAATTTTAAATTATGTCTTCATGCTGTGGAAGTTACCAAAAATCACAGCAATCATTTTGCATAACACAGAAATGTTATGTTAGATAACTGTCTACCTAACAAAGATTATAATCTGTTTTCTCCAGTCTGGTGTCCTCTACACTTGCTTTGAGAGTGCATTTCAATTTTTCTTTGCGAGTAGAGCTTATGTTACATTAGCAAGTTTTTATCACTGCAAAGCATAAATTCAGATATTAACTTAATCTTAAAAAGTTAGTAGTAACTTGGAAGTTTGAGAAAAGATTATTTCAAACACTGTTGTTTGAATTGCATTTTAGAGACCCGTTTCATATGCAAAGATTGGCTTTAACTCACAGCAATACATTACTGAGAATATGATCTTCCAAAACTTCTTTTATCCCTTCAAGTTTGAAAATACACTCACTTGCATGCCTCAGAAACCCGGCAAACACACCTTGGTAAAGCGAGAAATGAATAAACTGCCCACTAGGTGTCGATACCTTCCCTCAGGGTTGGCACATTCCTGCAGTTGCTGTTGAAAGGATCTGAATCTGAACTCGCCCAAGCTGCTTCAGATTCTTTAGGCCACTCAATGTATTTGTGAAGGAAGAAAATCCTATGCAATGCTTATATTAGAGTTTAAACAGAGTTTATGCATTTATTTATAACTTCAACCCTTTATAAAATTCAGTTTTTGAGATTATGTGTTGAACTCTGGTTAGAAGATCTCATTTTCTTTTCTCTTTTACTACCGTTATTTCTGTGTTGACTTTACAGCAGTCACCTCTTTGCATATGTTACTATTAGGGCATCTTTTAATTTATACTGCTTAATTAAACATCTTAATTGATATACTGAAACTGTCGTGAGGAAATTACTGTTCCATTGTGTAAATCTGCCTTGGCTAAAATGTAATATGAAGTACATTTCTCTTTGCCCAAGATATCAAATTAGGTACCTATATATTCTGTTTAAAAAATCTTCTTCCTCTTCTAGTTCTCTGGAAAAGAAAAATCATTTCTAGAACATATGCATGTGAGGAGGCTAAGTCAAAACAAGTACTTAAATCCAGAAGAGCTGTGTATGAAACTTTGACAAACTTATCCTAAACAGTTAAGTGAAGAATACAGTTTCCACTGGTACATCATATCCAAACTTATTCTTGGCAGTAACAATTTGCAAGTCAGGACCTATAATGATGCACAGAATGGACAAATTCCTCTTGTATTTTACCTTCAAGTCATCCAAGCTTGAAGGCAGAGGTCCTGGCTTCCGGTTAGGAATATTACTGTTCTGTCTGGGTGAGCTGGCAGCTGACGTTGGTGTGCTGCTGTTCAGGGTATTCAGAGCTGTGTTCCCATTGTTACTCTGTTTGTCATTCAGTGGCCTTCAAGTGGTAAGAAAAAGGGGGACAATAATGTTACTGCCAAACACATTAGGTTTTCAATGAAGAAGTTGTGATTCTACATCTAGTGTCTATCAAGTTACTGGACAAACAAATTTTTTAACAAATATTATTTAACATAAGGCATTACTGTTAAATATTTTTAACAAAACAGCACAGAGAAGAAAATATAACAGAGAAGAATATGCTGATATTTTATTTTCTCTTCAATAAGTGAGCTAATTTATGCTTCATGTTTCTTATTATTGTAATGGTATCCCTGAAGGTTATTATAGACTGTACAATCAGTTTATACAAATTAATCATCAGCAACTAGTTAAGGTTGGTTGGTTTGGGTTTTTTTTCCATAAATAAAACCCCCTCACATTATTAAGCCCTGTGTATCAATGCTACATACACGTCCAGTGTTCATATATATAGTAAGGACCAGTGTGAAAGCACTTTACTGTAAAGATGACACATTATTCAGCTGTACTCAAATGAAGAATCTCATAAGAGGATCTCAAAATAATTGTAAAAATGTAAAAAATCCATAATTTACACTAGGTACCATAAATCAGCTCTTTTATTTGCTTCAACTGATTTATGAAGAAATGTTTCTGAAATGTCAGTAAATGGAACATAAGAAGCGTGGGTAAGCAGGCAGAAACATCTCTAGTCCAAGTGTTAGGATACATGGTAATTATAAATACAACCACAGATGGTAACTTTAACTTTTCTAGCCTCACTTGCTGGGGAAAGATAACTCAGTGAAGGCTCATTTGAAAAAAATATGAAAAAAAAACCCAACAACAGTTGAAAGTCACTTGAATTTGGGGTTATGTGGCTGTGGCATGTTACACTATGAGAACTTCTAAGAAAAGATTGGTTTTAGATGATGAGAATGAAACTACAGATAGTAAGCTTCTTGTTCTGCTACAGGGTGCTGGCAATTCTTAAGATATTTATTAAATAAAGATATTCAAAGTAACTTCTCACTATTAACAGTGCCAGAGATAAACACTGATGAGAAACTAGTACAAGCATTAGAGGTGAGGCTATAAAAAACATTAAAATTTTAGCTAATTTAAAATTACTGTTCCTCCTTATTTATAAACGCAAAAATAA
The DNA here is from genome assembly GCF_003957555.1 of Calypte anna. NCBI lineage: Eukaryota > Metazoa > Chordata > Aves > Apodiformes > Trochilidae > Calypte > Calypte anna. The sequence goes on from NC_044260.1 coordinate 8,825,058, forward strand.
AGTTTGTGAAACTGATGTAAAAGGACAGTAAAAGCACAACAGTAATGTCTTTGTAAAATCCATCATCTTCAGCTCTGCCTGCTTTTCATTCTTCAGTGAAAATGGTGTCAAGACTTTCTTGCTTTAGCATAAATGCTTTTGATTTTTAAATATGCATTAGGTCAGCAAAAATGCATCTGACAGGCAGGAGGTTCTGCTTCCATATGACACCAACAATAACTAGAACCACCTAAAGGCTTATCAGACTTCAGGAGTATTTTAACAAGAGAACCACCTCATCACCTTGTTAAATGAGGCAAGTAATACCCACAGAGACACACCATTTATGTTTTCCTGGGTTCCAACCATCTCTTAAAACATGTTTACTTCTAAAGCACTAAGTCTATCATATATTTATATATCTTTTCTTTAAAGGACACATGCATCACGTACTTCAGTGGTGCAGGTAGAATTGTCTGGTAGTTGTAGTGTTGTTGCTGTTGGCTCAGGATCTGCAGCTGCAAAAACAGTTGCTGCTGTTGTAGCAGACGAGCATAGTTGGAGTCCATCTGTGGCTCATTTTTCTCACCTTTCTGATCAGGTGGAATATATTGATGATACTTCAATTTTTTCACTCTTGGTTTAGGTTCTTTACATTTCTTGCTCCGATGCTTATCATTTGGGTTCTTTGGGTGGGTTTGCTGTTCATGGATTAAAAAGATTGAAACAACTGTAACAGATACCTCATTTACAAGCAGTTATGCAAGGTGTAAGGATAAAGCACACAGGAGTGCATTTATTGCACAGAGTTGCTGAATACAATTATCTGTGTAAAACTGCCAAAAAGGATCATTTACTATCCTTGAAAAGTCAACATACTCCAGATGGCTTAGACTGTGCAAGAGAAGGGATCATCAAATCTCCTTTACAAGCTCTTTGAAATTACTTAGAGCAAAAAGTTGGAGGCAGTCATACAGTAGGTATCAAAGCAGAAATCATGTGTTGATCCATGCACATTTATTACACAGCCTGTTTTGAGGGATATCTCAATTCATCATTAAGGTCCTGCATTAAGCAAGATGTAATAAGTCCAGTGATGTCACTGGGTATAGCCAAATTTATATTAGAAATTGACTGTTAGAGGTCAATGTTGTAAATTTAATCAATAATTAATTACACAGAGTTAGGTAGAAGTGTACATACATACAGTCATTACACAGCTGAAGAACTTTAGCAAAGTTGCTGAAATTAAATATTGCAGACATTTTCTAACACAACCTCTTCTCTAATTGTATTTGAAAAGGTTTTCCATGCTCTTGGGTTTTCTGCATTAAAGAGTACTGAGCGTGTCCTTCTGATATTCAAATTCAAGGATACAGGAACTTCACTCACACAATGCATTCTGGGTTTTATACAACAAATAAACAAAGAAAGTAGTTGTGGGAAAGGAGCAATGCTCTTCACCAGTTTGGTTATTGGTAGACTGTTGCCTCTGTTCCTATTTAATTATTCTCCATACAAAACTAGATTAGAAAAGATTAATTTCACCAATAGGAAGTAGAAGCTCGATATTGAAAAAAATCTATTGGTCTTATTTCTTAAAAACTTCCATTGCAATATAATGCATAATACTGCTGGAAAACTTTAGTCCAGTGTACTGTAAGGACCTCTTGAAATAATAAGTCAGTCCCTACAAGTGTGAATGGTTGATCTTAGCATACAGAAGCTTTCAGTCAACAACCCAGAATGTTTTCTTCAACACCAGATGCCATGTTACCTTTACTAACGTTGGCCCAGGCTTTGCTGCAGATACAGTATTTGTGGTCAGGGTGGCTGTAACAGTAGAACGTGTAATATGCTGTTCAATTGGAGAGGGAGTTTTGAGAAATTCAGGAACTGGAGAGGTTAAAGGTGGATACTAGTATTAAAAAAATATAAGGAAAGAGAAAAACATTAAAACATCCACCATCTGAGTAACTGAAAAAATGCACAGAGGTTACAGCTTACAAAGGTTACAAAGACAACTTATGACTATGTCAAATTCACAAAATATTTTAGGAGGAAAGGCAAAACCAAAACTCTTCCATATACATGTCTAAAAGTGTTCTATAAAGGTGCATTTTGGCACAATTCAAATATAACGAAGAAGATAAACTGCTTTCTTACCTTGACTTCTTAGTTTGCATTTAAGTTACTGCATGTAAATATATCCAGAGTCTTTCTTTACTAATAAAGGTTTTACTTCCAATTTCAACAAAGCAAACCAGCAATTTTAATATCAATTTTTTTGGTATATAATGATAAATATTTTGCCAACATAACATTTTTCTTAATTAGCATTGTGGTTTTTTCTGCAGTTAAAAAGAATGATAACCAAAAAGGATTTATAACAACATACAAAAAAAGCCCTCAGGAAGGGCTTTGATTTCATAACCTTTACACTGTTTTAATTTGCAGATTTATTTTCTCCTTTAAACATAGATGAAACCAAATAAAAGAGTAACAGGAAAACATTTTCTTTCTGTCTTTCTTAGAAATCATAAAAAAGAGCTGTAAGGACCTTCAGAAGTGACCTCATCCATTCAAGTCAGGAACATTTTACTTAAACTGCTCCTGCCATGTATTTCTCTCTGGTTGGTAGCCCAGAATCAGATAACTAATTGATGCCAGTTCTTAACGTTATAATTGCAAAATTCTTCTAGAACTGACAGCTGAGGTACTTTTGCTCATGGCATAAGGATAAAAAAAGAAACCTTCTCTTCAAGGTAGTCAGTCAAAAAGAAAAGGTTATGTCAAATCAATTTACTTTCTTGTTAGTGCTACCAAGTTTCATATATGAAGGCTTCTAGAACAAAAAATACAGATTTTAGAATGTAACTGATTTCTGTACATTTACATCTAACCACAGTAAATCGTTCAAGTAGGATTTTATTAATTTTTATGTAAGAAGAGATAAGGGTTAAAAATAACGAAAGGGAGAATGGAATGCATTGTTAACAACTGTTAACAGAGGTACCACCATTTGTTTCTACACTGCTGGAAGCAACATTAAAATTTGACCCTTGACACACTACATGTATACTGAAGCAGCCTACTGAAGTTACAGAGAACAAGGCTTTATTCCTACAGAATTGATGCCTTCACTAATTTATGTCAGGTCAAGAATCTTGTGTATAGAAGAACAGGTTTACTGTCTAAACTAGAAAAGCCTCTCTTTGATCAAGGTCAAACATCAATATACAAGAATGAACCTTGTTTCAGATTGATCACCCAGCAGCAGAGCAGATGTATTTTGGAATGAAAGCTCTCTGACTTCTTCTATATTTGACTTCCAGCATAATTATATCACTGTGCAGGCACAGTCTAGTAGTCCAAACTTTACTGTATTTGTTCCCTTGCTGTTACATCATGTGTGTAATTTCTTCTATAAACTTACTAAATTCCATATAGGCTTAGGACGTTTTTATTATTACTCTTTCCCTGGCACCACTAGGCTGACCAGAAAATTCCCAACTGCTTTCCTATATAATAACCAAACTTCACTAAGCTTAACTTCATCATATCCACTTTTCTTCTTTGCTGAAATTCCTGACTTAAAATGTATTTCCTTCTATGGTAAATATCCTGTGATGGGATATAGACTGTATATAAACAGATCTCAGCCTTTTTTTCCCTAGCTACACAAAGTAATTTTTATTCTTTTTCATAAAGCAGATTTTTCATTCTCTGATCATCCTTTCCTGTTCGTGTTACAGTTTGCATTAGTCTTTCTTGGCTATAATAAACTAGAAATGCATAGGATATTCCAAATGGGGCCTCACTGGATTCTTAAGAGTGGCATTAACACTGCTACTGCAATTCCCCTGCTGTGTATTTTTCTTTTCAAGAACTATTGCACTCTATTGAAATAACATTCCTCTCCTGAAAGCCAACTCAACCAGTTCTTTCTGCACACTGGCAAGTCAACTCTGCTGACTGTGCCTTCCAAATTCTGTTATGTGACTCATGTCAAGGTGGTTCATGGTAACATGAAACCGAATGTCCCCAGATCAACTCCTGCAGAGCACAATTACCAGCTTCCTTTCAACCCAATACTTCACTCTTTGTGTCTTATCTCTGCTGATCTCTCATCTTCTCCAGTTCTGCTGCTGTTTAAGCTCATACAGTATAAAATCCAGACAGATGAGATTAATTGTATTTCCATTAAAAAAACAATTAGATCATGTAGTACAATATTCCTTTTATAAAAGCCTATCCGTTCCCCTTCTGCTCCTTTCAGTAAATATTATTTTTCTTCAGAATACATTGTAAAGCCAGGCATTCTAGTTGAGTCAGATGAGTACTTCTCCCTAATTAATTTTTCCTGTGCTCATCTGTTCTTGCATGAGATTGTACCAAAAAGGACTTAAATTAGTTTGCTAAAAATGTTTGGTATGTATCTTACAACTTTATGTCCAGGTTCTTTTGTCTTTCTGGGATGACAGTTATCAAGGTGCCAGTCTGGATGCACTAATTAAATCATAATAATTTTCTCTTCTACCGCTGTATTTCTTTTAAACGTTTTTCTGCACCACCAACAGTCAGTTGCCAACAGGTAGCTGTAGCTAGCTTGCCCTAACCTGGAATATAAACTGCACATAGAGTATTTTTTACCCTTCTGTATTGGATCTATCTAGAGGAAAAGCTCACGATAGTGCTTTTGTCCCGAAACTGCAAGATTAAATATTCACTACAGTGAATATACTAAGAAAACACTTGTGTTCTGTCACATCAAGCAAAATATTTCAGCTGTTTAGTGTCTTCAGAATTGTGACCACCACAATTCGATCTTTTTTGAGTGGAGTAGTTGAAATACCTAATCCTTACCAGATGCAAATACATGAGGTTAAAGCAAGTTTTAGGTCATCAGTCAGCAAGAGCTGAAGGTTCTGAAAATATGTTACATCCTCTAAAGCCTGAGAATGTGTAGAGGAGGAAGCCTTGAAAAGGACTATGCACTCCACTGTTTTCAAAACAGTCTTTGTATTTTATATTTAAAAAAAAAAACAGAAAAATTTGCAGAGGAAATTAAAAAAATTAAAGAGCAATTTCTCAGACACATCTCCTGTAGTGACACGGTGTGCTTTGATTCTTTATTTCAAAAGGGACAAGGTAAGCATCTATTTATTCTTCAGAAGAGCAAAGTCACATTTTCTGTGCACAGAAGTGGCTGTGCTCAACATGTTATGAAATCCATAAGCAAAGGACTGAAGTTCTGTCTGAATTGCTTTCTCAATCAAGCTCAAGTGCTGTGTTATTTTGTTGCAGCAGTCACATATCTATCTTATGCGTCCTACTTGAACAGCTTTTGGCAGGTATTGCTTGAAGTATTTTTAACTCTCCATTGGGAACTTAGCTCTTTACTTAGGAATCTAATTTCTTGTGATTTATTTTCAATTTATTGAACACAGATTACATTCTCTCTACATGAAACCCAATTCACATATTAATCTTTATGTTAGGGAACAATGAAATAAAATTGATGCCGTCTTTTGTGTCCAACACTGTTTTTGCAATCCTTTCTCTATCCACTAAAGGCAAAATTTTTGTTACTCTTCAACAAAAAACACAAATGAATGCTTTCTCTAGGCAAGAACTCAGAATTTAAGCACAAGATGTCATTTACCTAGCTTTGTCTGTCTCAAATGAATGAGCTGTTCATGAGTGGAGATGAGTACTGTTGAATCTGGCTAGTTTGGAGTTTGCAGGCTGTTCAAGTTAGTTGCCATCAGACAAGGTATGATGACTTTGTTTGCCTTTCCTTCCACTGAAGCCTTAATTTGGGTCTCTTTCTCTACCCAGAGAAAAAGTTCCAGGAAAATTGCAGAAATCTAATCAATTGTAAATGAGCTAAAAGTTAGTGAATTTACAATTACTATGATGGAAAACATAATGAAAAATCTATTTAAGCTGAACATAGTAATCTTGAAATAAATACTTATCTCATTAATGAACAAACTTCATGATTAACTTAAAGGTGATGTAGACCTGTGAAGCAATCGCTGTACCTATTCTAGGAAGCATCCAGATAACTGTATAATCATGCATATAACCCTGTGCTTTTTTTATCTTATATAAAGAAGACAGAATAATTTAATTTGTAACATATGGAGTTTGTTTTATAATTGTTTTAGCAAATTACTTTACATTTTCATCTTCTATAATGTGTTTAAAGATGGGGTAGGAAATGTTGCTGTCCATTTCAAATGACAAAATTAAATTGTTTGACAAAGAGTTCTCTTTCCAAAGGGTTTGCAGCTCTTATGAAAATAGTCAAGTGTTTTCATAAAATTTGCTGTTCTTGAAATCCTCAGGTACTTAAATGCTCTACTATAAGGACATTTGATCTGCCATGGCAGACTTAATTACTTTCATTTATTTGTAAGCAACTCGAAATAATACTAACAACCTCATAAATAAAAAATAATAGCACTTTTATTGCTTAAATAGTAAAGGCCTTAGAGACTATTTTAAAACTAGAGGATAGAAAATTAAGTGGGGAAACCTTATTCTTTTATGGAATTTTCTGGAAATAATGGAAATTATGTCAACTGGTGTTGTTTAAGCTAAGTTTAATTCTAATTAGGTGTCAAGACCTTGATCAGAATAAAACAGATATAATGTAATCAGTAACAGCTGGAGTAAACAATGGATGTGACCTTTTAAACAACTGTGAAAATTATAGATCTTCTGCAGGCCATAATGAATTTCAGTGAATTTATGGCTTTACTACAGTCTATAGGAATTTAATCATTGCCAACAGCTAAGCTAGGGTTCTAGTCTATACACTCCCAAACAGAAAATGAGACAGAAAACTTATTTCAACAGCAAATGTGTTAATTCCTTGTGGACTGTGCCCTAATACTATAGTGCCAGGCTGAAAAAAAACATACTGTGAAAATTTTGTTTCAAAATTTAAAAACTGTACCTGTGTTGACGTAGCAGCATTTGGTGTTACTGGGGATGGTGAGTCATTTGCTTTTGGCTCACCAGGGGAAGCTGCTGAACCCTGGGATTCTTGGCTGGCTGGCTGATCTGGTGATAAAGCATCACTGCTGTCTTCATCAAATGAATAATCATCCAAAGCTTGAGGATAATTCTCTTGTCCAACTGCTAGAATGTTTACAAACAAACAGGAAGAACATTTTTTAAATTACACAAATTAAATGTAGATATTGGTGGCAGAATTATCTAGTTACTAGAAAAATATCAGTTTTCAGCACAGTGTAAACGTACAGTACTTAAGTATTTATTGTGGTATTAATATAATGACAGCCATATTAAATCACATTCAAGGAATCAATAACACAAAGTGCATAGCAGAAGTTGTTTTAATAGGAGATGAAAAGGTATGTTCAATATATGAGGAGTACACAGACACCCATGACAAATCAAGTAATGGTCAAATATGTTTGATTATTTTGTAATAATTTTAATTAAGAAAGAAGTCTTTTCAAACGTTGTATTATATCTAATTCCAGCTTAGTTTCAAATAATAATAGGACAACTTTAGTGAAATTATAACAGAGTTTAGGCTTCAGAAGCTGATAGAATAAGTAGTAATAACCTTTGAGTATGTTTCATCTAATGAACTCTACCCTCAAGAATTACATTATTATTTTCCACAATACTATATAGATAACAGAAGCTGTGGGACTTGAACTTGCCTATAATAGCCTCTTTAACACTGGAGTCTACAGGAAGGATATTTTTTTCTACCAGTTCCATAGGGCCAGGCCTCTGAGCAATCTTCTCATTCAGATCATCGGCCAACCGAGCTCTCTTCAGTTTCATCTGAGTGGCTTGCAGTGAGGGTTCTGCAAAGGTCTCTAGAAAAATATATTGATTTAAATACTCTGTTCCTTCTTTTCTCCATTTTCATGACAAAAACATTGTCTCGTTTTTGCAATAACCATTCCCTTTTTATCAAAGCGGGCAAGTAGTATTCTGGAAATTCTCAATAAGCAAAAATCAGATGCTATGAGTTGTTTATCCTTATTATCATGTTTTTTCTAGAAATAACATTCTCTTTTTAACAGCAGTAATACTTTTGGTTAACGTTTGCATAATGTCTCAGAAAACTGAGAGCTTAACAGAAGTTGCCCCTGATAGCAGCTTAGAAGACCCATGGAGTTGGGTACATACCTTCGAGGATGTGCATTCTGACCAGCTCAGACCGGTCTGGCCGGCTGCGAATCTTGTGCTTCAAAAAATTTTCAGTCTTGAAAGAAATGAGGAAATGGCATTAAATACTGTTTACTGGAACAGTCCAAGTAGTTTGATAAAGCAATAATGCTGAGTCAATGAATATTTGCAGTTTCATTCAAGTAAGTGGACACTGCTCTTAGAATGCTGGCAGTAGGGGGTTGTTTTGTTTTGTTCCATTTTCCTATCAGTTAAGCAGTGCTAATGAATTTCCATCTTCCCCAAACAAGTTGGGAATATTTCTGGATTTGATCCCATACCTCCATACAAAATAATAATGTAGTTTTGCTACAGAAATCTACCCAATTATCCTATACTTGATGGGGGTAGTTGTGTATTACATAGACCATGAGTTTAATCCCCCCACATTGATATGTGAAAGATAAGGAAAGTTCCTCTCAGATTTGACACCAGTGTTTTATGTGAATGGATTCTTCCAACATAAAAGCACATGGTGTTACTGTAATGACAATACTTTTTTTTTTTCATATACTCAGAGAATTTAATATGACATACTCCTGCAAATCCATTTTCAGATATTAATAACAAGTTTACACAAAGGAGTTTACCCTGGCTCGCTCCAGGCTCTTGATCTGCTCATGGAATGCAGCTGGACTTTTCAAAGCTGTGGAGAAGAGTAAGAGTTAAATTGACAGGAAGTGAATTCCAAAAGAAGTATCCCCATCAGGATGTGCAGATGGGTGTTTAACACCATCTCAGAGTTGTGTTTGCATCTCACTAGACTTACATTGGACACATGCTAGTAATACTTACTTTTGTGAGCAGATATTCACTTATATTCACAGATACAAGCAACATCCCTATACAGAATACTTGAAATACTTTATTTTAACAGGTATTACCATAAAAAGTTAACTTTTTCACTATGTGCACAGGAGCCTATTTACCAAAACAGTTCCATAGTCTGTAAGATAGGGTGCAGAATGCCAAAATACCATTTAATTTATTCCATTGTATTTACTACCTGTCTATACCTCAATACTTGCAGTTACTGGACTGTCCCTTAATAACTATTTGTGCTGATTTTTAAAAAAATGTGTAAAAGCCCCAAATGTTCAGATTAGAAAACGGAATGATGGCTAGCTGCTAAATAGCCCAAACCAGTAAAAACTGCTAGTCAGCTAGAGATAATATGCATTGTGGAGAGCTTCATGCAAACTGGACTGTTGAAAGGAAGTGGAATGTCAGCAGGCATGATCCATCTCACTGGCCACACTTTTGGCAGATAAAAATACACTGCAAAACAAAATTTTGAATGCTTTTTGACAGTTTAGAAGTTTTTTCCCCCAATTTTCACTCAAAAAGAAACAATTAATTCTGTTCCTAAAGATAATCAACACTGCAGATCTGGGAAGGTGAAGATGCTGTAGCAAAGCAATCTGAAATCTGCTATACAGGAAGAGATAAGCTTTAATGCAGTGTGCCTTCAAGCCAGAATTCATCAGTGTACTCTGGGCTATTTACAATAACTGGACATAATTTTGGTATGTTTTCAATGACTGGAGTTTTTGTTTATCTTAAGAAATCGCTTTTGACAATTGAATCTTTTGACAGCTTGGCCCCATTATCTTGAGCCCATTCTCATCCCACACTGTCCACAAGCTTCTCAATGTTTTCTGAGCACCCCTCACTCTGAGGCCAGGCTGATTTCCCCAGCAAGTTAGATGTTATACTGAATACATAGTCAACAGGAGCCCAAGTGGAGGAATGCCAAAACATGACTAAGGAAAGAGTTAACTGCAGCTGAATTCTAGGCCACTTAATACCCATATACAGGAGGACTCTCCTGTGATTCCTAAATCGCTTTTAGGTATCCTAACTGCTGCTGCTGAAATTACCATCATCTCTAACAGACTGAATCAATAAAGGAGAAAATGGACTCTGGCAATAAAGTGCAATTGCATAAAACATGCCAATTACTTACTTTCAAAATACAAGTGCTATGACTTCAGACATACAACTATAACAAATACCCAAATTTACAAACATTAATGACTTGTCAAACACAATAATCTGTAATTAAATTCCAGTCATAGAACAGAGTAAGAGACAAAAATGTTTACTGAAGAACTGGTAACTTTTTGCATAGCTGTTAAGGATTACAAAGAGCCAGACTAAAGAGTCAGCAGCTCAATATTACAGAATCCTGAAATGATGAAAACATCCCCAGCTGTATTTATGAACTCGGTGCCTTTACTGCTTTGGTGAGACAATTCACACTAAGGTGATCAGCAGCATCTCCACTCTTCCAAAGAGCATCAAAAGGCATTAATTGAATTTTTACCATTATATAATCTTTGTTTTGGAATAGAATACAAAACTCTTATACCAATTTACACAATTTGCCAGATACAAGTTGATCAGGAGCTTCTTGCAACTGGAAAAAAATGGTCTGAAGCCAAGAGAGTTTTCTAAAAAACAACCCACAAAGCCACTTCCCATATTCTTGGAAACATTCAGAAAGGCCTAGGCCCAGAAACATCTTCCTTAGGTTATACAGTCCAGTGTATGACTCCCAGCCTCATCCACTGCCCCAAGTCCTGTAACATCACAGCCACCATCATGCAAGACTTGACACAGAAGACACGTCTGTTGGTGCACAAGGCACAGCTCCTACATGGCCTTGGTTTTTGTTTGGCAGCCCTTGCCATCCAGCTTTTAAAGTACTGCTTTGTTATTGATACCCACTCATTTATTTACTTCATTTTACTTCATAAAATTATTCAGAAGTTACAGAGTGAAAATGTCTGCAAAACCTCATGTTTTCCTCACAATGATTTTAACTGAAACATTAGGTATGATGCATTTACTTCACACTCATTTACCTTGCCAGAAGGATCCCACAAGTTGTTTCAAATAACAAGTTATTTTTCATAATTCTCACAGAAATATGTGTCATGATTGTTTTATATATTCAGTTAATAATTAATCCAGTATAGTAATACAAATTATTGGAAATAACACAAGTCTTACGTGGCATGATGCCCTGGTCCACCAGCTGTTCTCGTGTTCGTCTTTGTTGTAGCCTCAGTTGAAGCACTGACAAAAGAAAACAATCATTCAGTCATATGGAAGCATACAGTCAAGATACAAAAAGTACAAAAACCCCAACATTCAAATGATACCAAGTATTTCTACTTTAGAAATATTCTTTCTGTAAGTATTCAGCAACCTCTAAGACACTCACTAAGGCTGAGCTGCTGCTAACAAAGCTTAGAGCCATTACTTCCAATCCCTATTTGCAGCACTCTGCTGATTTTTGGTCACATGTGATAAAGGCACAGAATTTCAATACATACATCAACTTTTTCTGTCACCTAGGCCTCATAAGAGGTATATTAAGTATACATCTAAATCTAGGGATTTTTTTCCTCCTTGTAATGCTACTCTTACATAATAGATTCAACAAAACATAGTGAGGTATAAAGAGTTTATATCATAAACTACAACATGTAATGATTATATAGCCATCTTACAAGTCTTAAACCAATCTTACAGGACTGCACTGTGGTGAAATAGACATTATGCTTGCAGAGTATTTTAGAAGAAAAAATTTGGTTCATTGTTTTTCCTTAAAATGTTCTTCTTTTTAAAGTATAAACACTTATTGTACATTTAAATAAATCTTGTTGAAACACAAGACACTGAAGAGAAGCCAGATTTTACCTGGCTTGTTTGAAAACACCAAAACAGTGATACAATCAGGAACAAATATCCTCTCTCCAAGCATCAGAAATTCAGTTTTTCTGATTGAGATATGTATTATCATAATTATTTCAAAGACCAAATAAATCTAATACTGTCAAATTTGGAAAAACTGTTTACAGTTTCAGAGATAACTTCTTACGTTTGGTTACATTTAATAAAATGTACAAAGGTTCTCATTGTTATCATAAGAATAGCCAATGTGATTTAGATTGAATACTATACCAGGAACTGCACAAAACCTGAGGGGGGGGTAGGCATAAAAGCCTTGTACTTTCAAAGATTAGGGATTTTGCCTATATGTTTCCAGAACAAAAAACAAAAAACCAACAACAACAAAAAAGGAAGAAAAAAAAGTAGTTGCTCATTTTTTCTTTTGTTCCCTTCCATTTGTTTCTTTATCAGTTTGACATAGTGCTTCAGCGTTTTCTCTGACACATGCAGCCATTAGTCTGATGTGAAATTTTGAACATGAGGTGGTGAAGATGGTTAAGAAAAAAGTACAATCAGGCTGGCATATTTACATTGTTAAATTCTGCCTTGATAACTTACTCTGGATGTATGATTATGACATTCTGTTCCCATTGTGTTTCATAAGGAAGCAAAACAAACTAATGCATTGTCCAAAACATCAAAATAAATGTAAGCTCTAAAAAATTAGACTAAGGACAAAGTTAATTGTTTCCAGAATTTAAAAGGAACCAGCTCACTTCCTGTTCTGCTGTACAGGAAGGATACTCCTCTGGCTAAAGCATTAAGACCGGGAATAGCAAGTCCTGAAAACAAGGACATTATTTTCTTGTGTCACACAAACATGGAGAATTTAAATACAAACACTGCAGAGCTGTGGCACACCAGTTTTGTTCAGACTTCACTGTGCTGTTAGACAAGAATTACAAAGGACAAGAGATAGGAGAATGCAAAAGAACAACAGTAATATGTAAATTGATGGGAAGTCAAAATGCATTGGGTTCCTCTGGAAATGTGAAAATATCTGCATTAAGTAATGAATTGTATTTTCCAAGTAATATTAAGTTACTGTAAAAAGTTAACTGAAGAATCATTTTATAATAGTTTGAATTATTTACTGATGGTCTTTTTTATGTGGCTCCAGATAAGCTGTCATTTCTTAAGATATCTCTTGCTAGTAGATGCAAATTTGAACCAGCTCGGGTGGTATTGGTTGCACACTCCTTTCAGCAGCACTTCCTAGGTTGGATTTGGCAGCACAGTATAGATAAAAACATACTCCCAGTAAGTTGAGAGCCTGATTAGATAGAACTCTAATCTTTCTGCAGAAAACTGCATGGGTTTTTAAGTCCCCTTGGTCTAATCTTCCCCCAAAATGCAGATAACTATGTGCAAGCACACATTTCTGCAATGGGATATCCAGCTTTAAAAATCCACAAGTTTTACAGAAGTAACTGTGAATTAAACAATAAAAATGTATAGGGTAAGGACTTATCCTGTTCCTACAGAAAACTTTATGGAACACACATTTCAGTGGAAATGCATGAAACATATGATATGTTCTGATGTTAGGTTTCTATCCCTGGGGCTACTCCTGAGAATTTCCTGCTGCACTAGCACCAAGTGCTAAGAATTTGATTAACTGATGCAGTGCTTATGGGAATGCAAAAACTTTAATGATGTCTTGTTTTGTATTCTCTTGCTTACAGCTGTAAAAATAAAAAAGCTCAAAGTGAGGCTTAAAACTGAACAGGCAGTCCCTTTAAAAATCTTAAATATGTATATGTACTACTTGTTCAAACGATGTGAGACCATTTATAAACAGCACAGCAAGACTACTAATTTCAGACCCCATATTGTTGGATTTGAGAATATTAAAACTTGAGTATATTTAAACTTATATTCTCAAATGATGCTTCCTAATTTGCAACTAGGATTCCATGTAAAAGGCTGAAGAGCTTGTCTTGCTCTGGGCAGGAATCTCATCCAAGCTATTTGGTCCAACTTTATGCCATACTTAAGCCAGGCTTTCTTGGAATGCTAAAACACACTGCAATGTCTATCAAATAAAATCAGTTTTAAACACATATCTTTTTATTTCAGGCTAAAGGTCTTCAAGTAAAACAATCTACTCCAACATCAGTTATGCCCAACGTAGAGGTGATACATGTCATCAGATACAGTAAGTAAATCAGAATTTGTATTTTTTTTCAATTCCAGATTTCTTTTTATTTTTCTTTGGCAAGTGTGTGGGAAGAAATGGCAGAAAAGCCTCAGACTGCACTTTACCAATAAAAGTAAGCTAAATAACTACTCCAGCACTTCTAATTGTTATTCCCCTGAAGTATACTTTAAAAACAGTCTGCCCAAGGTACATATGTATTATATTATGTTAAAAGGTTGAAAAGCTGAAAAAACCTTTTGCTTTTCCAAAGCAAACAGGCTAAAAGTTAGTACTTATATCTCAGTAAATGACAAAAGGACATTTTTGTCCCCACAGTGACAAATTAAAAAGCAGAGATATTTCCAAAGAAGAAATGGTAACATCTGTACATGAGTTGAATAGCTACAGCTAGTCAAAGAGGATATTTAGCTTACAAGTCTGTGTGTCAGAACCATGGTCATACTACAGTTAGTGGTGACCTTATATTGTCATTGTAATAAGGTGGACTGAGCTTTACAACTGAGCAGAAACAAGTTACAGACAGACTTGTATCTTTACACTGGAGATGAACTTGAAGTGGGTCTAAAGGAAGGGAACAGGAATGAGGTTTGTGAAAAGCTCAAAAGGAAATGGGCATCCACAAAAACCAGCTCAAAGAACAGCCAGAAAGATATGGAAGATGGGAGTCATCAAAACTAAATCACAAGTTTTCAGTAAGGAAAATGTGATTAAATTATCTTCAAAGAGAAGAATGAATGATGTGAGAATAGAGAACAGGCTTGGACTTCTGGCAAAAAATTGCTGATACATTTCAGTGAGAAACTCTCTGTAGAATAGAATGCAGGTTGTTTGCAGTCTAATATAATTCAATCTAATGCAGAGTTTGCTTATCATATAGACAGAAATCCACATAGCAGGAGATTTCTAGAACAGTCAGTAACACAGAGAAGTAAATCTAATAGGGATGGATAAGATAGGAGGACATAGCTTCCAAAAGAATCTAAACACCATAGAGGCATTAACCAAGTTATCATGCTGTACTGTTTGGGAGGGGCTGGGGGGTGAGTTTCTGTATGATAAACAACCATTTACAGACCAACCAATGTGGAATCCAGGGAAGAGAGAATTGAAAAGACATGAAGTACTACAAAACAAAGTTCCTCGTTGGGTGGTGCTTACTCAAATATTCTGTTTTGACAGATGGTTCTTATTGGGGTAAATCATTCAGCTTGTTGCCCGGTAGCTTCTCATTTTCACACTTTTAAAATCAGGCAGTTACCAACATAACATCTAAAATCATAGAAGATTATCTCCAAAATAAAGGCCCAGAACTGACAATGATTTAGATGTGTTATTACACTAATAATTTCCCTGATACTGGCCCTCATATTTAAAGTGTAAGTGCAAAAGGAAGGCTATGTTAACACCACTGAGCAAATCTAGTTGCTAAAAGATGGCACAAATATTTTGCACTTCACATTATCTAGCAGGACTCCCCCTTCACACCACTGCAACTCTAAGAAACTGTCTGTGAACTGCTTCTGAATAAAAGCCATGCACAGAGAGGTCAGTTAAACCCCTGTTTTGACTGAGGGGGAAGGGAGAGTATTATTTCTGTATTTTCAAGTCAGTGTATGATTTTAAGATTAACACTTTAATACCAGGTGAACAGATTCCAAACTTTCTATGTGTTCTATTAAGTTAATAAAACAACAATTATATCTTAGATAGCCTACTTAATACTTACTGTCAAAACCAAAAAGAATAATCCTACATTCCAGTAAGTCTTATGACTTCTCTGGAGTGATAGATTTTTCACCACCTGAAAAGCTGAGCACCAGAGGCTGGTGCTCCCACTCTTAGAGTTAGTGTTAGCCTACCAGGGAATGAATTCTTCTGCATGCAAGGAAACGGAGATGACGGTTCAAAAAGGATACCTGTTAACTGATGCACTTTATTATTTTGAAACATTTATTTGTAACAGTAAATTTTATGAAGCTAATGTGCTCTGTTTGAAAACAGTGAGTGCTCTTCAGGTCCACATACGCCATGCCCTGAAGGGGCATAAAGATTAAGAATAACCAAACTAAGCAGATTCTCAATAGTTTGCTGAAGTGCTGTCTTGGTTTGAATGCAAGACAGGTGGTACAAACAGGCACTTAAGCAAATACCTGTCACATGCTGTGTAAGACCTTTCCAAAGGTAAGAAACCAGTTAGGTCTTCCTCAGTGTGAATGGTAAAGAGAAAAAAAAATGTATTATTAAAACACTTAAACGTCTGTTGTCAAAGTTGAACAAGTAATTTCTATTACAAATCTATAACTTGTATCCTATGGAAAGATGTCTCAAAGTAGTACTATATAATCACAAGCACTGGAATGTAAAGAGGCCAAAAATAAATTGATAGTTGTCCTGCAGGAACAGCACTATCTGCACTGATTGACAAGCTTTCACCACTGCATCTTGTCTTGAAAAAAAACAGAACACATACTGTGCACAGTTCCAGCACTAGTATTTCCACATCTAGCACAGCTAGTTATATATCTGATTATTGTAAAAATCAAATTTAAATTTTTTTCATTTTATAGAAGGTACTATGAAGCAGAAAATAGTTGCTGACATTTAACAGTTACACAGGTGAAGCAGACACTGAACCTTTGAGAAGGGGTTCATTAGACAGCCCTTAGTTTTTTCAAATGACAACAGGAAGAAATGGATACTAGCTACTTAAGCCCTAAAAACTGCAAATGAAAAAGGGAAAATATAATGTCCAACATTCCTACATACTCCCTTGGAAATTTCCAAGAGCAGTAGAAACTCCAGTGCAGGCTGCTAGGCTGGCTGCCATGGAAACAGACAGTGCTGGAAACAGGGCCGTTTCCTTTAGATTAAAAGCTGTTACACAGCAAGCCTCCATTTCTTTCTGCTGGCTTAAAAGAGTTTTTATGCAGCCAAGGTCTCTGACATGCTGAGGCTGAAACACAGAGCAGGAGATGTCAACAACAGACAGAGTTGCAATGAAGCAGTGTTGCAGGAGATGAACTATTGTGGAGTAATTTAAAACTTTTTTGGCATCAGGACTATAACATTAACAAATATATATGAACAGCAGGGTGACAGTAAAGCAGAGGAGAATATTATATCTGATGGTAGGCGGACTGTAAAAGTATCTAAACATCATCTTTGTTTTAGAATTCTAGACAACCTCTCAACATGGGGCAACAGTTACCAAAATCAAGTATCTAGTACTTAAGTCTGTTGTTATTCCTGGCCATCCGCTTGGACTTAAAAGTTTAGATGGCATTTTCTAAACAGCCCAATTTACATTAATATTCCATTATTTATGTTTTGCATTCTCCTGAGTTGTGACTGTTTCTCAACTTTATATGGAGTGTTGTGCTCTTATTTATAATTCATTAAATGCTTTATTGAGACAAAAATGTCTCTTTTCAACTAATATTTCTTCTGTGCATAAAACAAAAAAATAGAGTGAATGTTGTACCTAATAAGGAAAAGAAAGAGCAGGTGATATGCAAGGTGGACATTTCAGGAAGGTTATGGGACATGGCAGGTAGTTGGCACCTGCCATACTCATTAGACGTGTCCAAAATCAGAAATCAGGTTACCATAGCATACTTTTCAGTAAATGGCACACCAAAAAGGAAGGAATGAGAGGGAAAAATCAGGAAAAATATTTAGCTACCTGTAATTTGTTGAAAATGATTCTGTGTATTCTGTACAGCATTTTAAAGATAAAATGCATTTTAAATTGTTGTATCACCTCCTCTCAGCCTCAAGATGGTGATACAGTATGTTAAATACTCTCAATTTAAAAATTCATCATTAAGGAAATCAGACATCATCTGAGTGTGAGTAAATATGTTTTATTGGGCCCAGGCTTCAAAACTTTCACATCTGCCAGAATATATTTCTTATAAAAAAGTAAAAATGAGTCAAAATCCCATATTTATTTTATATACTTTTAATGTTCTTTTTTGAATTATTGTATATCTGATTTTTCTGCTAAAAGTGCATTCAAAATAATTAAGAAAAGTGAAGCAGCCTCTGATGCACACTCATTTTCAGCAATTATTCCAGTCATACTTTAATTTCAGTTTAGAAATGTTCTGGATAAATCTAAAGCATGTGAGTGAAAGGGGCCATTTCAGATAATCTCGTGGACCTCCAAATCCTTTAAATTATATCACTGTGATTTAAAGCTTTTGTCTGTAAGTCAGTAATAGTGTACATATAACTGTTTCCAGAAGTAACATCATCATACTGAAAGTAGAAACTGAAAAGCTAGATGGGAAAGATAGCTAGATGTAAAAACATTTAAAACAAAAATACAAAGCATAACAATATTATCAGCTGAGAATCTTAAACGACTAGGATACAGGACAACCTGTATTGTATCCTATTGCAATGGAATGTGTTGCTTAGAAACAAGCCAGAATATACACAATCCTCCTAACAATTTACTGGAATGTCTGCTGGGATGAATACATATATATATACACATGTATGTTTAAAAAGCAAAATCTGCACTTTTCACCATTCTGGTCATATCTTTAAAATTAGAAAAATCTACCTTGAGTGGAAAATCTAAATAAACAAAGGCTTACATTACAAGTATTCAGTAAAACTGCATACTTTATGTATTTTTAACAGTGATTATAACTTCTAAATTTGCAAATGTTCCTCTGCTTTGAGCAGTCTTGGATTTTTTTAAAAAATAATTTGAATTTCCTCAAATATTACTGTCAGCCAAGAAGTGTTCTGTCAACAGACTCATAAAATTGGGTTAATATTCTAAATCTACTACAGACTTCTGTGGTAATTTGGAGCATATTACATTCAATGATTACAGATGATTTCCAGCCAAGCCCACTCAAAAAGGTTCTACCTCCATTTTCAATGCTTCCCCTGGACACAGTAGATCCAGCAAACAAAAACCATTCCCACTGAGGTCATCCACCTCACGAGATTACACATTCCTTCAAAACACTGAGGAAGATGGGTTTATACTAAGGTGCCTGAGTGCAAAGTAGGATGAAAGCAATGGCATTGTGTCAACCCTTCTTTGTAGACAACATCAGATTCCTGCAGATGCTTGCTCAGTGGATGAGTCAGATTGCCTAAAGTGACAGCAAAGCTGCTGCATTAAGAAGGACTTTGCATTAAAAAGGCTGAGGTATATACCTGTTTCACTGGAAAGAAGAAACCTCCAGCATAGCAACAAAACAGACATGGGTTTCAGAATGTGGTTTCATAACTTAATGTGCTCTAAAACAGTATTACTGATGAAAAGAAAATGGTCTTTTCCTCCCTCCATCCTCAGCTGCTTCTGTCGTATCAACAGCGGCAAAGATGCAGCCTGTCAGGTCAGTGTTCTGATGTGGCTGCAAATAACACTGTTGAAATAAGCACTCTTCAGTAATACCTCCTCACTTCAGGGTTGCATAATTACTAATGCCAACACAAGGAAGAGCCTGGCAGTAAGCAGGGTAGGGCTGGATGAGAATACACCTACTTCTGGCAGCAGCAGTCTCAATCCTAAGCCTCTATAAAACTTTTAAGAAATCTTGCAGTTGCCACAGCAGTATTCCTTAGAACTGGTGGTTAGCCACTGTATCCTCTAATTGTATAGAGATTACATACAAAATCAAATGAATACATTGTGGCCTTGTTTTATGAAAGTATCCAAGCACACGTTCATTATAATGGGATTACAATATATTTATTAACCATTTAAGTGCTACACTGAAGAAAATTTTGCAGAATAAGTGCTAGCTTAATTGTAAAATATGAAATCATCCCACTGATATTGAAGAGACTGTTAGGGGTAGATACATAAAGTTAAGCTTAACACAGCCTCACAGGATCAGTGCACAAAGTTTAGAGTGCTTCCTTTATTATCTAAGAAAACAGGAATAATACTTTTTTTTCAGTATTTTTCTTGTTATTTGTGTTTCAAGAAACATACTTGATAGATTGCCACTGATGAGAGGTCACAAAAACACCCCCAAACACCACATAACAAAATTAAAGCTTAAAAAAAAAAGCTAAAACACCAACAAAGCAAGCAAGCAAACAAACCAAGAAAACCCAACAAAACTCAGCAATCCAACAACAGAATCTTTAAGTCTAACATGGCACTGCAGGAGAGTGGTGGAGATCAGGAGTATCATCAATACTCCACATGCCAGCAATAGCTGGAAATCTGCTAAATAAACAGTTCTCATCCAATATTGATTTAATTGCAAGGGAGGAAGGGGAGAAATCCTTCCTAACTAAATCTAGGAATCTATTAACCAGACAGCATGAAGACATTTCCAATAAGCACCTGAGAAATCACGGTTTCCCTCATTTTACCCTGTATCCTCTTCCTAACACACTTGCCAGTCTCCAGTTCCTCACAAAACAGTAAAATTTAAAGGCAGCAGAAATCCAGGAAAGAAATTATGTTTCAAAGTAGAAAGAAAATTTCCTTCCTGTTTAGTGTTTTTTTTTTTCCTTACAGCAACCTGCAGACAACTGGTAACTTTGAAGCTTAAATTAGTATTTGAAAAATACAATGCAAACTGGGATCCAATCTCCTTTGAAATCCCACCTGAGCCAGGAACACACTGATTTATTTCACCATTTAATATTGTGTCTTCAAGACTTCTGCATGGTCATACACTCTTGCAGGAGCTCAGCAATCTTCATACTAAAATAATTTAGGATACAAAGCAAGACTTGATACACTTCTCAGTTACAAACCTTCCAATCTGTGGTCTAAATATAATCCTGGTTCCTAGTATTGATGATTGTTGATGCATTGTTGCATTGTTGCATTGAGCATTGTTGATGATACTAACCCTCCTTTCATACTCAGTGTGTGCACAATGATATCCTGACTTCATTTAAGGCTTTCAACTTCTGTTTCCTAAATATTTTGTCCACTTACTTGACATTAGAAGTCAATGCTACAGCAATCTCTGAAAAAGCTGTTTAGCAACCACTGTGTGGTTAGCCTCAGAGCCAAAGAGTTATTTGTTCCTTGCTCACACAAAAGATAATTTTGATAAAACAGATAAAATTGAGAACTTTTTTCAGAGGACAGTATGTAACAATTAGGTAAGAGTCATTTACAAGCAAGGAGGATAATTAGAGATTTTCCTCCTGTGCTATGGGAAGCTATAATGCTATAGGAAACTATAATGTGTATCTTCTAAGAGTATTCATTAGCCTAAGCAAAGAAAAAATTAATCCTTGTAAATTTAACCTTCCAATTCCCTTAATTTTAATTGGCTGAGGACAGTGTCTCCTTAGAGAGAAATAATAAGAGGAAAAGAAAAAGAACTACACCTAACAATTCTCATTAGGTACTCATTGACTCTTTACTGAAATAAGCACATTGTAATATCTCAGAATTTTCAAATTTATCAAACCTGTGCAAAATAGATTAAGAAGCATCTTGAGTTACTTAACCTTTATGTACTTCACCTGGGTTTGCCAACAGAATTACATTTAATGTTTGCACTTTTAACCATTCATAGATGATATTTGTAAGTATTTGTGTCCATGATAAGAGTCCATGATTCAGATGGCAAAAGTAGCCACATTACTGTCTGAATTATCGAATAAAAGGGGGAAAAAGGAAAAAGAAAGGGAGAATGCCACATGCTAATTTAGAATATACTGTTCTGTAAAGTAAGAAGTGCTTTCATATTATTTAGAGTGGTTTTTTAATAGGATTAGATTAACAACTTCAACTGAATTTAAAAAAAAATATCTACAAAATACCTGAACTGCATATTTCATAACTTTAAAAAGATGAAGCTCTGTTTCAGTCTCTCTAGATGCAAATCAAGCAGATTTGCAATGTTTTCTATAATTCATTCTCTATACTACAAGAAAGAAAATGCTTGGTTTTTTTCTAAGCTCCAGATAGAAGAAAGGCTAGATGAGGAGATACTTTAGTCATCATACTCTCAAAAAGAGATTCATTATTTTAATTATTAGGCTGCCAAACATAGGAGAGATAAAAGGGTAAGCAATATTCACTGGGGAAAAGTGAAAGTGCAGAGCAGGTATTAAAACTGAGAAAAGCAAGGAAAGATAGTGACTGCAGAAAACCGTTCTATCTCCTATTATGCACTGAATAATTTAAACTCTAAAATATTCATTAATTTGGACTGGGTGAGTGTCCCCTAATTGCAGGGTTTTTGCTACTCTGACAGACCATCATTATTTTAATGAACATTCTTTCATCCACTTTCTACATAACTGAGATCTTCAAGGAAAACTGAGGGTAATTATTACCATGGTTACTTATTAGCCCACCTACACTATGCGCCATGCCTCTTTTTTCTTGGCTTTCTCCCCTTGATTTCTTGGTAGCTTACATTACTTATGTTGGGGTTTGTTTTCCTACAGTATTTTCCACACCACTATGCTTAGTCCTCTGTCCCTCTCACACTTCCTCACCATCTTTCTTTGTTCCTGTTGCCCCACAGAGCTTCAGAGGTAGCAGCTGCAGGTTTAACTGGGCTTCTTTAGAGCTGAAAAGGCAAACACCAAGAAGCCAGTGTTGGCCCTTTCTCTTCAGTCACTTTTAATCAGTACTTTCCTGTTGTAAAGGCAGCAGAATGTTACACTCTTACCCACAGCCACATGCATCAGCACTCAACTTATTATCTATCTTTCCAATCAGTAAGAAGCTTTTGATATCAGTACATTATATAAAAATAAGGGGGTTCTTCAGCCCTAATGTAGAACTAAGTGAAGGGATTTTTAAAAATAAATTGAATTTAGTAATGAATGTGGGCTTTCTGCTATTCTAAATATTACTACGATAAAAATTCAAAAACAAACAATGCCCCAAACAAACGCAGCATTTAAATTTGGAGAAAGGCATGATCTCATGTAGAAGGGGGTGAAACAGCAGTCTTGCCTCAACCACCAAGGAAGAAATCTCTGAATCACCAGACAATCCAGAGATAACAAGATAAAAGCCAAGGCACAATGTTATCTGAGTTTGGAACTGAAACGATCCTGTGTTGTTAACTACACACCAGTTAACAAACTGTTCTGAGCAGGGCTGACAGCTGACCTCAAGGAGCCTCTTCCTTCTCCTTAACAAGCCAGCCAGAAGAATACCTCCAGCCAGGAGTAAAACAACTTCCATTTCTGAGCAGTATTATTGCAGCAGCCTAACAAATACCGCTTCAGATGAATCTGGTATATTACCACCACTCAGCTTTGAATCTTGATGCAAATATCTTTAGACTGTTGCTATTTTACAAACAAAAGCTGGTGCATTATATCAGTTTAATACATAGTCTAAAACCAATCATTTAAAGAGACATAAATTGGATGCATACAGATGGAAAGCAGAATCAAATCGAATTTAATGTATGAGGGGACAAGGAAATGCTAGACAAAGACAGTGAGAAAAGTATTTTTGAAAATGAGGTATTTATAATTTTATTTTTAATAATGTCATATTAAGTACATCTATTTAAATTTATTTCACTTCATGCTGAAGAATGTGTGCAGTATTTGCAGGACAATTTCAGAGTATTTCATGAATTCAACACTACATGCTTCTCTGAAAAAGCACTAATTTTTCTTCGTAACACAATTTCTGTCAAGCTGTTATCATCATTATTTTAGTAGTCTCAGGTAATTCTAAACTTAACTTTTAGAAATCTTTTCAAGGGAGCAAACACTACCTCACTTAATGCAGAAAATTATTCCTGACATACAGCATTATACCACGACTGCTGGTAAACTGAATCTACCCTGTACTCCTGCATTTTCTGTACCGCAACCAGCAAGTGACTGACCTTCCTTGAGACTTTTCTGGCTGTTCAGCTCAAGGCATTCCTTCTCCTTCAGTGGCTTAACATCTCCTGCAGGTAAAATCTCAGAAAAGCCCTGTTGCTGCTTCTTGGAGCTATCGATCATGATGAGAATCCTTTAGAATGGCAACATCCAGCATAGAAAAAAGAAATTAATTTGTCACCAAGCAGCACACTGCTGTCCCAAACACTGCTTCCAGGTCCTTTCTCCTAAAAAATGAGCAGTTTTGCCTTTGTGCAGCTGAAAGCAGCCATCATCCTTCACTTTCTAGGTTGACCCTGCAGTACGCTCAGTCTGCTTTAGAGCCTGAAACTCCCTCAGACGGCAGGCACAGAGCGTGTGAAGCACAAGTCTGAATGCCCACCTCTTTTCCCAGACAACCACTCCCCCTTTTCCTTTAGTTACGCTTGCTTCCTTTGCACATTCGTGTTTCGATATGCAGCTTGATGGTCAATCATCTGACAAAGAATGAGTCAGGCAGTTAAAAATAAATCCAGCAATTGCTGAAGGAGCAGCATTTGCTGATACCGAAGACAAACTACTGCTGAGGTATTCTCTCCCTTTTCCCCCTTCTTTCTCTCTTCCCCCACTCCCCTGGCACGGTGCTGTAGGCAGTAAAATGTTTTATCTTTGCCTGACTGACACATTTATTATTGGTTAAGTTTCACCAGTAAAGAAAGGTGCAAGTTGGCATTTCAAAAAAGTTATGCTGAGGAACCTTCCCACCTGCCTTAACCCCAGGTCTTGTTTCAGAGACATTTATCCCGCAGAGGTCAGTGGGAAAACCAGGGATTATTTCTATGGCTTTCCTTGCAGTGTAAGAGAGATTCTGTTCCTTCTTGTGATTATCTGAAAACAAAGTATTTTATTATTTCCCTTTTTGCATTACAGTTACACATCCCACTATTCCCAGCAGGTTTTGGAGTATTTCCTCCTACAGCTTCTGATCTGCCATTCTCTCCAGCATGTCCCATTTATCTTACATGAGTCATCAAGTTCAGTGTAAATCTGCAGGATTTTGGGAACATGGATCCCCTCTAATTATCTGGCATTGGTGGTGAAGGAACAGCAGACTAGTTAACATTTCATCAGAAATGAGAAAATAAACTATACATAATATTAAGTAGGCACTACATGTCAACAAGTAACTCTGGCAGGTGCATTTTCCCTTCTCTCTGGCCTAAAAATGCTGTCATACATGTTTTCCATACCCCTACTCTGTATTTTAAATCCCTCAGCCTGAAATTATAAAGAACAGGTCCACTCAGAAAAATGGGCTCAAGTTTTTGGCATCAGATTTGAAAAGATCTGTATACAATAACGAACACCTGATGTGTAATTTCTTAATTAGCAGAAACAAAAAAACCACAACCATAAACCACCTTATCATGCTTTGGATCTGTCTGCAAGACAATCATTCAACACTGAATGTTCACCTTAACAGTGAATTCGCAGGGCAAGCAATCAGTACCATGGGGTGTGGGGCTGCATGACATGGCCAACAGGACAGAGACTTGGCCAGCAGGACAGAGACCTGGCCAGCAGGACTTGGCAGCCTCTCCCAGTCTCCCCACTGCCAGGAGAAGGGAGACATCTACACAGAACTGCAGATTCAAAGGTGATATGGGCTCACTGGACTGTATCAAACCTTGATATCTAAGGAGCTGAAAACACAGGCAAAAGATAATCTCTTGTAACACAAATTATTTGAGGCAGCTTGTTCAGCCTGAAGATTTGTTATTTGCACATCACTTGTATAAAAATTACCAGTTTAAATTAGATTTTGCTTATATACAAATTATAGACTATTCCAATATGTGTGCTTTTGCAGTGACTTTTACTGAACATACCCACACAAAAATAAGTCACTGTAGAAGAATTTCTTAAATCAAATCAATTTCTTCACTGTCTGCTGCCAGAAAACTTACTGTGGACAAGATACAAAATTACTGTTGAGAAACTCCACACCTTCAGAAAACAAACAAACAAACAAATCCAGATGAAACAGAATACATGTACTGTTTATTAAAATGAGTCAATATGTAAATCTGCCAGTAAATAGAATCTTACAGAGTTATAACTATACAGATTATAACTCCACATTTTTCCTGTAGCAACAGAGAAGTGGGCAGTTGTTTGGATGGATCAATTATATTCTAAGTGTGAGTGTGTACCAATATGTAACAGGAGGTATTTTTGTATGGGAAGGGTAGAGTGCGCTTCACACATCTGAAAAATAACAACTGTCTTGAAGGTCATTGCTTTGACATGACAAAAAACTACTTTGTACAGCAGTTAGTTTCATTGTTGGTTTCAAAGGATGCCAGTTCCACATTTGTCTTAAAAGAGCTGGTGAAAGGCTTCCAATGGTGGGAACAATACTGTGCCATTCAAATTAACCATTTGGTTCTATAGCAAATCCTTTTAAGAAAAATTATTAGTGAAACAATAGCTACTTGTTTGTTATTTTACTACTTTTTAAAGCCTTTCCTGCATTTTAGCAGTTATACAATAAATAGAACACAACCCATGAAAAGTAAAATATTTACAAAAAAAAAGGTTGGGGTTTTTCAACTCCACTACATTTGAAATGTTTTTGTGCTCAGTTTCTAAAAGGCAGCTGGAAACTGCATTGCCATTTGAAACTGATGGTATTATTTAAAAAAAAATCAGGCAAAAAACCTTTTTCATATTGCTAAATTTTCATCTTTCTGCTGCTGACTGTGTACTTAAATGCAGAGTATTTTGTAATCAAGGGAAGAGAAGCACTCATTTCCAAAGTAAATATTGGATGAATGAGTTCTGTTTTTTAAACACGTACATGTTTCCAAAGAGCTATTTTTACCAGTACAAATAGCTAAATGACACTTAGGATCATACAGAAACGTGTAATGAGCTCAAAACAGAACTGTGGCTCAAGCACTAGTTTCTATTGAACAACAAAACAAAAATATCTCTTTCAGATAAAAGAAAATCTTAAGCAGTGTACACTGCATCTATCAGTTACAGGTTTAAACCCAACTGCAAACTGCATCATTGAATGAAAACAGTAATTGAAGTGAAAAATAAACAAGCTTTTTCTTTCAATAAAAAATTCAATCTATTGGAATTCACATCATCTT
The DNA here is from genome assembly GCF_003957555.1 of Calypte anna. Taxonomy (NCBI): domain Eukaryota; kingdom Metazoa; phylum Chordata; class Aves; order Apodiformes; family Trochilidae; genus Calypte; species Calypte anna. The sequence goes on from NC_044260.1 coordinate 8,852,115, forward strand.
CTGAGAGAAGTACCTCTCATTTTAATTTCAATTTATTTAATTTGCATATATTGTATACAAGTGGTTGACATGAAGAAAAATGGCTTCAGAATGGAACATTTCAATCTGTTCCATAATCCAACAACATCTCATTTAATTGCAACATACTGCACAACTTTTTCATAAACATTTGTTTGCTCTTAATCGAGGGTAATCAATGTTTCTTCTTCCCATCCTCCTGCAATACAGACTTTCAAGTCTTCTGCCAACTTCCAGCCTGTAGGGGAAGCATTATTTAAAAAGAGGAAGTGCCTCTTTTTGGGGAACAGATATTCCCTAAAATCACAATGTCCAGGACAAAACAATGCTGCAGCATTGTACCTCCCCACTGCCTGCTTGGCTGCCACCCTAACAGCCCCATTATCTTTGTAAGTATCAGTGATCTGGTGAGTGAGTTGTTCACTAACTGTGAACAACTTTACAACCTCATTAAACATGAAGTAACTAAGCAACAACTGCTTTAACAGTACATTGTGACTCTTCAGATCAAATGGAGCTCATTCCTTTGTAATCTGGTAAAAAGAACCCTACAGATGCATTTAATTAAAAAAAAAAATTCATTAGACCAGGCTTCAGTAGTTAATCTAATTTCACTACCACAAGTAGGAAAAAAAAGCTTATTTCATCGTGGTTTTATGCACACCTTGATGAATTTCTTGGTCCTTTATTAGGATAATCCAGTTCATCACTGTGTAATAATTTCTTCACATAGGAAAACCATGGTCTGACTACACAAATTAAAACATTAATTTAAATAATCCCTGGTATAACTTAGTCTATTACTTCTTTAAGCAGTAAGAATGTTACCACCTCAAACTGTAACTTAAGAGTTTTTACTTTGGTTTTTTTTGTTTGGTTCTGTTCCCCCTCTGGGATTGCCACTTACAATAGATTTCCATTCTGCCTTCTTGTTAGTAAAAAAGAGCCTTATTTTCCATACCAGTACATACGCTCTTTGCTTTGAACACTGAAGACATCTGTCAAACGACTCAGCAGTAAATTTCATACAGTCTTATGCTTTTATTTAAGATAAATATATAAAACCCAAAACATTTCAAGTCTCTCATATTATTTTGCTAGTAAAACACCAAGTATAACCTTTTTTTTAATTCAAACTAAAAATTTGAGTAATCTCTGAAACATTTGTGTGCACTATGCTGTGACTAAGGAATCACCTCAGGAGGCCTGGAGACTTTTGCCTACATTCTCCACCATTGTGATAACAAACCCCCAAACTATTCAAATTATGGTCACCACCTACCTGAGTTACTCTTCCCAGAAAAATCCCAAACACTTACAGCAATATAAAATTTACAAAGGCTGCACATGTTGGCAGTATTCACTGCTAAGTAAAAATTTCCTACCATTCAGCCCTGCCCAAACAGACATATAGATAAATAAATACTTTCAAAGTGTGTATATATATGTAAAAAATTACTTTTATGTATGTTTAATGCATATATGTGTATATATAATTTTTTAAAAGAAGAGTATTTGGTCATGCACCATACTGCCTATGATCTGCAAAAGGCTCATAAGTATTGCACATCAATGAGCAGTTTTGTTGTTCAGTGACCTCCTTGTAGTGGTGGTATCACAAGCTAACATTTCAACAATACATATGCAGCTAGTTGGATTGGATTTAATTCTGATAATTTTTAAAAATGACAGAGTGGAATTTAAAATTAACATTCTTTTCTAGCTATGCATTTAGTTATCCACAAGGAATTTCAGGGGAAAAAAGTCAGAACAAGACAGTTTGATCAAGAGATCTCTTTAAAGGAAAACATACTTTCTGTATCTCCTGTAATCACTCAAATGCCAGGCCCTCTAACAGGATCTTTTCATATGTACCAGATGCTTTAAATTGAGTCAGTCACAGGTCATGTCTCCCATGTTAATCTCTTCACAATAAGCAGATAATTAAAAAAAATAAAATCTCTATAAATCAAACTAAAATGACAGAATGTTTGTTTAGAAGTTTACCAAATGGAATGACCCTGATGGAATTCTTTCATGTAGCCTGTGAAAATGTCAGAATATATTCCATTTAAGAGGTCACAGTCCCTGGAGAGCTCTGAGTTTTGGCCTGTATGTCTTTTCACATGCTTTAATATTTTAAAATTGTTCCTTGTAGACACTGACTGATGCCCTGGGAATGCTAGGATTGTGGGAACTGGCAGTACCAATGACAAGGACAGACTTACTGGGAAATCAGTACCTACTCAGTTTGCTCTCATATTGTAATAGATGAGACAACAGTGAAATATTTACAGGGAGACAGAAAGAATCCACACATTAAAACATGGGGTTTTTTTTCTGCTGACACCATTTGTTTAAACAAAACAAAAGCAGCTCCCAAAAAAACCTCATCTCCCCCCCCCCCAAAAAAAAAACAAAAAAAACAAAAACAAAAACAAAAAAAACCCAACCCAAACCCAAAACACAGAGACAAATATATTAAATACCATATGCTGTGAATTCTTACAAAGGATGATTTAGCAGAATATCTGCACTGAATGTTCCACGGACTATTTAAAACCTTAAAGGAAGGACAAATCACTGAGGTTGGAGCAACCTCTTGAGATCACCTAGAGATCAACCTGCTGCTCCAGCAAGGTCAGCAGTAACAGGTTGCCCAGGGACCCGTGCCCAGTCAGACTTTTAGTCATGATGGAGATTCCACAACCTCTGGGCAACCATTCTTCTACACACACACACTATACTTTACAAACACACACACTTGTAAACTTCTATGTAAATGTAAACAACTTTTATATCTAGATAGGTTTTTTAGAATACACTTAATTTTGGGGACTTAGGGGACTTCTTTGGTTTTGGTTTTTATTGTTGTGGGGGTGGTGTTGTTTATCACAATATCTATATGCTGCTTTTCAGATCTCATTGTTTTCAGCTTGGTGAATATGAAAGTGCTGAATTTAAATTGACATTTACAATTATCTTCTGTGCCAATCTATTAATCAGAACTAACTTTTCCATTTCTTGTTCTCTAGTCTTCCCACTTGCCATCTTTTCTCCACTTTGTCTCTCCCAACTCTCTCAAGAAAATAACTTCTAAGCACAGTAGCCTACCTACGTACTGAGAAGAAAAATAAATGCCTGATAGCAGATCTCAAAAGAGTGGAAAAAACCCTCTTGTACACAGATAGGAGGAGAATGTTCCAAATTTCACCTGATTCCTTGGTATCAAATTTGCAGCTTCAGATCTATTAATTGCACAGAGGATTAAGAATTTGTTCAGAAGCCATAAAGCTATGCCAAGAATGCATGTTACTAGTGCTACATAATGAGGCAGTGGAAGATAAGAGAGAACAGGCAAACTGATATACCCACGACTCTTTTAGATGCTGGAAAAATTCTTTTGGTTCATCAAATTTATTTAAGTAATATCATTAGGTTAAGTGTTATGTACATTTCATTGCTATTCTGAGAACTTTCTCCCAGATGGCTCAACTGGTCCCTTAGGAGGGGTCAATATACACCATTTAGAGTATTTGTTTTCATTCTGGTTTTGGTTTGTGGGGTTTCTGTTTTGCTTTGAGGGGTGGGTGGGGAATGTCTTGCATCTTCACCTTAACTCACTACAGCTCCCCACAAGCTCTAGGGGCCTCACAGAAAACCATCACTCTCAGCTAACCTTCACTGCCTCTGGCTCTTTGCCCCTGAATGTCATTCTTTGGCATAATTTCTTCAAACAGAGGTTTTACCAGCCTTGCTTTTACTTTAAGATTTCACTATCGCAAGGCTTTTTTTCCTGACAAAACATCCAAGACCCAGCTCTTTTCTCAATCAGCTCAATTCTTCTGTAGAACATTAGTTGCTCAGCATCACAGAGCAAGGTCCAGCAGATAGCACAGCAGGCACATCACCAGCTTTTCCACCCTTCCTTAGTAAAAGACATACAGAAAGATTAGAGAAGCAGACACCCATTAGCTTCCATTAGCTGGAACAAAATTTTCTCCACACAGTGCAGAGGACAGAGAATGGGGACACTCATAAACTGTAATTATTTATAATCAAGACAAAGCTGAAACAGGCCAACAGAATACTAAAGGACAGTCAATAGCCTGTATAGGAGCTGACCAGTTCTCTACCCAGTTTACAAGAATGTACCTGCCCTCTCATCTGTGGATGATGACTGCATAAGTTACATTTCTCTGCTAGTCAGAGATTAGTAGTCACTGTCACAAGGAGATTCTGGCACAGTGGGATAGTCAAGGAAGCCCCTGCAAAGCCAGGAGAGATTGCTGCAGAAAACAGAAGCTAGGACCTTTTCATTTTACCTTGAAACAACTGATTGCATGGCTCCTGACACCCAGACCTTCACACCTACCCTTGCCAGACAAAGTCACATGCTCACCAACTCTGGGAGAGTACCATTTCAGCTTGTAAAAAGCTTTGCTTGTGCAGTGCTTCCTTTTCTTTGCATGTGCAATTCCTTCCCACTCTTTGACTCTGAAACAGCAGGTTGGAAAGCTGCAAGCAGCATCATTCCCATCCACCTTCCTGTGCAGCATACAGCCCATCCTTCCCTCCCTTGCCATCTCCTGGCTCTCAGACAGAAGCCTGTGAAACTGTGGTACAGTGTGTGGGAAGCTGTGCCATGCTGCCTGCTACTCTGTCATTCCTCTTCCACTGCAGTCCAGCTAAACATCTAGTCATCTATTTTCTCTCTCCTCCTCCTAAACAAGAGCCTCATCTGTGTCACCTGTCTCCTCCCCCAACCACTGTCCTTAAGAGCACAGCAGCTTCAGCAGATGCAGTGTGCACAATCTAGCATCCTTTCAGTCAGGGATGGAAACCAAGAGCTTCTTAAGGCCATGGTGTTTTGTTAATCTGCTTCCATTTATGTGAGAAGCCCAACTGTTCACGTGACACACAGGGACTAGACACCAGTGGCTGCCATTACGCTGCCAGAATCACAGGCATGTGATTCTACATGGAGAATTAAACTTCTTGGGATACAAAGTGAAACTTCAATTCTCTATTAATTTTGAAGAAAAAACCTGTACTTGGTAATTACCTCAACTCTCAAAAATATTTAATTAACACTTCTGTTATACACTACCTCTGGTTTTAAAACTATTAAAAAACATAAACAGCTCCATTCTCTATGCCTCAATGAAGTATTCCAGTTGAGGTTTAAAGCCAGGCTTACTCACTGCCATGACAGGGGAGGCTGATCAGGACAGATTTTGTAACACTGCAGCACTTTAACTCTACATAACAGGGTTTGGTAAGAGTAAGTGGAGACAGTCAATTAATATTATTTGAAGAAATCAAAACTGAGCCTGTAGAAAACATTTCAGCAACGTAGAGAAAAGGAGAGCAGGCACTGTGCGCTCACCATTCTTCCGTTCATTGAGAGGAGGCAGGTACTGGTTGGGCTGCAAGGAGAGTTCCTTCAGCTCATGTGCAACAGCTTCACTGTGAGGACTGGGAGCCAGCCGGGTCAGGGAGCCAGAGTCATCCTCAGCATCTGCTGTCCCCAAGCGATCCATTGTGTTCAGTTGTCTGGGGATAGGGAGAGAAGCAGTCTCTTAATCACACTGTACTTGATAGAACTAATAAAAAAATAACCATGCAGACACATTAATTGTTTCTTCCATTTTCAGTTTTGTTCGGTTTGTCTGCATACAAAACTCAACTTTACATATACATCAGGCAATTTTCTACAAATACTCTAGGTTTGCAAAAATATAGTTAGGCAATGTATTTACAAGCAATTTAGCAGTCATTTGGTTCTGAGAAGCAGGTCAGTTTCTCTGCCCACTATGACAGAAAAGTTACTCAGGTTAAATGCCAGTTCAGAAACTCCTGTGCCCTACTTCCTGGAAAGTGACACAGCTTGTTTATCAGCAAAATGCCATTTTCTCCCCCTTCCCAGTAGCTTACATTAAAGAATGCTGCATTCATGTCTGATAACTTACAAACAGTTTTTAATAATTTGAAGCACTGCGCAACTTTTGGATCAAAAAATCAACTTCAATATTAATACAGACCTTCATACCACCAAGGAACTGTATCAGAACTAGTTAATCTTTAATGTTACCAGCAAGGAAAGCTTTTTGACATTAATATTTTCAAGTTAATTTTATTGACTACCACCTAATTATTGTAAAGTATTCTATGGAACAGAATAAAACTCCCAGCTTGTTATTTCTTTCCTTTTTGCCATTAATATGGTACATAATCTCCAGTGAGGATCAAAGTATGAATTACTGGCATAGGCATTCAGTAGCTCACAGAATTCTATTTAGTCATTCACTTTTCAATAAATCAGTGTGGACTTCAATGAAGCCTATGTCTGGATCCTTGGAAATTCAAACAATACAAAATATTAACAATTCATAGAGATTCACAGAGCCAAAGAAATCTTATTATCATTAAATTGTGTAGTTTTAGGCATTTTTCTCAAGAAACACTACTGCTGCCCATCCTCAACCTTAAATTTCTAACTTCAGTTATGCTGAATTTAATACTACATGTGCTGGGGTGTGTATTTAAAGGTTCCTAAAATGCAACGTGTGTTTCTATGAGCATGTCCAAATATTTCCATGACTATACCCAAAATCTTTAAAATATTACTTTTTAAAAAACAGTGAGGTGACAAAAATTTATTATGATCACCAAAGAATGGTCTACACTACAAAAAGGGGTAAGAAATCATGTTGCTGAAAGTGCCAATTTAAAAAATAAGAAAGGTAAGCAAGTACTTAAAAGCACTACTTGCAATATAGCTCAAGAGTTATGGTTAAGTGCATATTTTTCATTATTTTCCACAGCTCCAACTGGTGCTTTCACATTAAGTGGAGACACATTAACTTACTGTTATGCAAGATTTTTTTCCCCCCTTTGTTCTTAGCTTTTAGAAGCATAATTCACCCAGCTCTTATTTGATTTCCTGACATTAAACTCTCCTCAAACTCCCACTCACCCATACAAATTAAGTACATTATTAACCAAGCAAGCCTCTCCAGAGCTGAATTTAAGTGAAAATTTAGCTGCTTATCTGCTCATGTTCACAGCATTTTATCCACATTTATCCATTTTATTAGCTATGAGTTATGCTTTGGAGTCACTTTTCAAAGGGATTAAACCACATTAGCTGTATTCATGTCACTAAACCCATATGAAATTAATAGAAACACTTTCTTGTACTACAGGTTTAGCATTTATTATGCTGCACATTAACTTTGACTAACTCTTGTCCCCTGACAGATAACTAAATATCTTACTTTATATTAAACTAGTTTAACTTTCCTCTCTTCTACAGCACGCTGCTAAATGAGTTACATGTCCATTTCTTGTTTTAGGACTCTATATAAACGTGGGTTTAATGTCCAGATTCAACTAAGAACAAGGCATGCAAAAACTACATGCAACAGAAATTATATTTAATTGTATTACATCAATGTATTTAATTATATTGATAGCAGTACTTCAATGCAACTCAGAACAGGTTTAGTTCTCACACTAAAGGTGCTTAATCTTTGAACCTGATTGAGTCAGGTTAGAAGGGACCTTATGGACATCACTCAGTCCCAATTTCAAGAACAGGCTTCTAGGAAACAAACCAGAAAGGGCTTGTAGCATGTGCACTGAAATATTTCACCTGATGGTTTCTTTGTTTCGTCAAGCAGTTTCTACTCTGGCTGACAGAATGGGATGGGGTCACTAAACATTGTTACACACTGAATATCTTTTTTTTTTTTTTTGCTCCGAGGGTGCTACAAGCTCCTTTACATATAAGCTCTTAAAAATCCAGGTATTTTCCCAAATGATCCTTTAATGCTAGAACAACCCTGTTGCTATGATGATCACCTTTGAATGAAAGACACTCTAGAATTCCCAGAAAGTCTGAATTCCTCAGATTCCTCAGTCGTATCTCAAATCACGTTTTGCTCTCGTTTCTTTTTATCTTTACTGATGAACTGCTACCATACAGACTATGGAAATATTTTGAGCTTAGAACAACAAGTTATCTTGACCTTCCTCCCCCAAAGAAAACACACACCTCCACCAAACATTTGTAAGGATATTTTTGTGGAGAGGGAAAGGTCTGTGACCTACATCATCAGGAACTGGCTCAGATACACTATGATCTGAATGAAGCAACAGTTCTAAAAAATACTATAGTGATGACAAGTGGAAGACTTGCAACACTAAAATATAAACAAATTCTTTGATTCTTCTGTCTTGTTCCACTGCAATCTAAAGGAGAGCTTGGCTGCTGAACTTTCTAAAATAAATTTTGAAACTTAGCATCCATGAAATTACTAGTTTGTCTTGGCATAAGGTCTTCCTTCTTAGTTGAAAAGTAATTCTGAAACTAAAAATAAAAATAGTTTTGATAAACACCTTCCCAATAACAAAAAGAAATAAACAAAAAGGAAAAAGACATCTCTGTAAACAAGATCTTTTTACGTTGCTGTATACATGAGATAATAAACTGCTACTATTTTTTAGCATGCTCATTTTAACTGCTAGAGAAGACACATACACTTGCTTTATCATCAGCTGGAGATCATAAACAGCAGCATTTACTTCACATGAAACTAGACATAAGATATGCAGAACATCCCCCATCTATCTTCAGTTTTCAAAAGCCATATTTCACTCTGACCTTTTTAACAGAACTGATTGTTTGGACATCAGTGATTCAAACACTAAAAACAGTAAGATATTAGTTCCTCTTGATTAAAATCAAACCCTGTATAACAAATACCCAGTCATCATGTGCAAAAGTAAGAAACTTATCTAATTTAGAATTCAATGTACCCTGAAAGGATCATATTTTATATTATGGTAACACATTTGCCTTCCCTTTCTCCTTTATTTGAAGCCTCTTCAGTTTTAATGAATTATTTAATACTTTCCATCTGCATTTACAGATTGTAGTCTTTGTCTATTTAACCCCTAACTTTAAACTGACCTATACACAAAAATGTGTTAATAATAATAACTGAACCTCAGCAGTACAGGAAAAATACAGTTATAAAAACCTGTATGTACTATTAAAGTATCAATATTCTATTCTGCATAATCCAAGAAAGAATATCATATACAAAGCTCATCTGATAGACAGAAATCAGTTGTCACTTGAGGAATTTCTGCTCCCTTCCTTGAAACTGAAACATTTAAAGGTTGATTAAAAAACCCAACAGTTCTACTTATAAAGTGATGGAAAGTATAAAAGCATCTTACTCGCAGCAGTGAAAATAAAACTTACAATAGTTCCAAATGATTTCAGGTCTGGGGCTTTGGGGTATTGTTTTACACAGAGTTCAGCAACATATTTTAAATAATAACAAAAAATTGTTTTCCTGCTTAACCTGCAGAACAGATATCTAATAGAATACACACCAGCACTGCAAGCAAGGCTTTAGTTCACATTTATCTGACAACCACACAGGAACAGTTTTCCAGTACTGTGAAATAACTGCTGCACAGAGGATGAGTCTTATGTAAGTGTTCTCACAGATTGTAGGTGGTTGCTATCTTCTTAACTGATGAAGACAAACGCTTCTCTTATTTTTAAACATTTTCTCTTTAAAAGACAAAGCAGATTTTCCTTAGAAAAATCTTAGAAAGGAGGAAAATCCACACCAGAACTGGTATTTTATTTGACACAAACTGTGAAATCTGGATGACATTTGGGTAGTAAATAAGTTTTTTTTTAGAAATCTGATGGAAAAAAAGTCCAAGAATTACATTGCATTAGAACTCTGACCAAGTTTTATGGCTGACCCTAACACTGCTTCACCCATTTACACCCACAAGGAACTTAGGTCAGACAGTGAATGCAGTATCAAATTTTTAGACCACACCAGTACAGAATTTGTTAGAGATTCATTGTCTGAACATGCAGTAAAAAGACCTGCATCAGGTTAGCTTAGCAGCCAGTGAAGGTCTTTTGATTTAAGGTCTTTTATCTCCTTGTCAGTGCCTAGAAAGACCTGAAAATCTGTACAGTGGGAACAATGATCTCTAACACTGCACTGATAATAACCATTTCAGGCAAGCAATTCAGCAAGTTTCAAGTATTACCTCAATTTGACAGTGTGTATTAATTATTTGATTCTGATTTAATGTGCTAAGTCACAACATGAGACTAACTTAGCAATTCCTCTTACCACCATCTCATAAAAGGCCAAGAATTATGCTTTCAGAATGCAGCTGGTCCTATCAAGTGCATGGATATGCCTACAAGAAACTTCCTTTCTAATGTTCAAATTAGCTGAGTCCCAGGGGTCAGGTACTTGGAATACTCAGTACCCTTTTTTTTTTTACACAGGACCAATACAAGTAGGACTTGCACATAAACACTCAAAATACACAGGCACATTTAGTTCACTGAACAATAAGGTAACTGTAAGATAGCAGGGTCATTTCCCAGAGACAAGAACTGGGGATAAAATACCCACTTCAAAAAGAAGAAAAGATGCAATGTTTTTAAAAGATGAGTCCTCTTGGCATGCTGCCTAATCAGCAAAGGCTAAAAAGAAATAAATGGTACAGTTGGCTGCAGAAAATCCATCTCAAGTCAGTTTCTGGAGCAATACCAACTCTAGGTGTCTGCAACAAAGACAGTAATGCTCCTCAGTCAAGTATATAATGGTTTCTCTATGCCCTCTAAAAGGCAGCATGTCCAATTTGGTAGACACTAGCACATATCATATATGTACAATGATATTTCAGCTGTGCTTACATCCTATTATATGTATCACATCTTACAAAATTTCTACAAGAAAAGCTACTGGGGCTCCCTTTATAATTGTTCCTAATACCTTTTTCATGTACACACAGAATTTTTCCCCAGACTCTAAAGACTACCTATATTTCATTACAAAATGGAAAGATAAATAATAATTTTTAGAAGTATTTCAGAAACCACTTAAAGCTATTTGTCCAAATCACTACCCTTTTACACCAAGTCTCACATATTGGTGTTTTCAATTTAGGAAAGATGCAAAAATAAGACAGTAACCTTTTGCATTTAGCACTGCAATTTTATGAATAAACTGTTACAGAATTTTTTTTTCCTTTTCTGCCTTCTCAGTAGGTTTCAAATCCACTTACTGTAATCAAGTTTAGAACCAGTAAAGATAAATATATGGGTACAAAATGAACATAGATATGCAAAGTGCTTGTTATGAATAATCATCCAGATTACCAGTAAATTACCTGATCATGTTCAAGCAATTAATTTGTGAAATTCGTAATTTCAGAGATTGGAGATTGTGTCTCAAATTAGGTTTGCCCTCTGTTGCAACAACAATGCTTATTCTGTTGAGATTTAGTCCCTCCATTTCAGTATTCCACTGTGGGTAAAATGACCAAAAGATTTCCCTTTAAAAAAAGTCTTTAAATTTTGCAAAGATTTTACTATTCTACTTCAGGCACTATGATGCTGTTCCCTTTCCCACAGAGCAGCAGTGTCACCACAGCTGACAGCTCCAGTTGCTTACAACTTGTGCAGTTAAGTTTCTCACACAACCTCTCTCATCAAGAGTTTTGTGGATACCATATATGAACTTTGAAGCTAAACCTGACATACCATTATTATACTGAAAGAAAAATTGCAATCCTACATTTAAAATACACAGTTGAAATACTAATGAAGATAAATTTTCTGGTAAAATACACAGCAACAAGAAGTTCAGTCATACAGCTATTTTTACAAAGGTAATTAGATAAAAGCAGAAGATGAGAAATATCAACGGCTGACTAACTCTGAGTAATCATCTTGGATTGTGCATTATTAGAAACTCATTGTTACTATTAATTTCTTTAAAAAAACAGTGCACAGATGTATATGACAAAGCTGAGGTCCTGTCAGGCTTCTCATCATACTAGAAACTGGAAATTCATGCTTCTTCAAGGAACATAGAGTCAAGACTGGACTAATAAATATTTCAGATAAAGTTCCTCTTTTATTAAATAAATTATGACATTTAATTTTTGTCACTGTCTATTCTAGCTGGAGTAATATCACTAAGTAGACACTAGAAGACCTCCAGAAACTTCTTTTGACACTTCTGCATGTTTCAATACCAATGCTGCACTGAGATTCTCTTTACTAATTCTTAGAAGGAAATCTTCAAAATTAAGGTTTTGGACTGCCTTAAGTATGAGAAGAAATATGCTACACTATCAAATGCACACCATAGTGTCCATAGATGATACATTCTTGCCTGTACTATCTCTAAGAAGAAAGAAGAAAAAAAAAAAAAAAAAAAAAAAAAAAAAAAAAAAAAAAAAGAGCAGCTCTAAGCTCTTTGATACCAAACATCAAAGCTAGCATCTATAACCCATCTGGGTAACCCAGAACATCTTTTAATATATCTTCTCTTGACATTAACTTTGTAAGCAGAAGAAGCCATGTTATGCTTATCTTACACTATAGGACTATACAGTACTGTTTGTTGCAGAAAGTTCATAAAGACTTGACTGACACTGAGCACTCTGAATCACAGTAAGAAGTTATTTACCTACAAATACTAAGTCCATTCTTCCTTACAGCTGCTACCTGAGCATTCAGAAGCAACAAAAAATATGGCAACAATATTTGAAAGTATAATAGCTAAAACATTTTACTACAACTGGTAAGTTAAGGACATCAAGATAGCCTTAAACATTTCTTTACTCCTAATCACCTACAGCAGATATAATTTGATTTCAGCTCATCTTTTCTTAGGGATATTCTTTGTTAACTGTGCTCATATTACAGCACTGTTAAGTCATTCAACTGGATTAACTTGATTAAATAAACACAAAGCTCTTACAACACTCAGTTTTATTAAAATAAACAGCTTCATAAAAACACTTTAAACTATAATGTTTAAACATTAAACAGTATTTTGTTTAGCTGTTGCACACACTGTGCGTGGAAACTTGCCGCTTAAAAATGCTCAGAAAATTCTGAACATGACATTTCCTATTTTTCATTCTTAAAAAAATTCAGATGTTCTTAACATTAGTTTTAAATGAAATAGTGTTCAAATAATTACAAGATCAACTCAGATTTACCCTCCTAAATGCCAGTTCAGTTCTTCTGGACTACAAAGTAATGTCCTGGAAGGAATCAGCATGATTTCGTGCTCCATCTTTTTTGTGCCCAGCAAACATGAACAGCGTGGCCAGCAAAATCAATTTATGTAACTGAAGCTAACAACACACACAGAAAAAAAAAATAAAACACAAAATATTCATTTTGATATTATAAAAAAAGCTCAAGTCTGGAGTAAGGGTCAAATATTTACATGAACACATCATGTAATGCTACACATTTTGGTGTCATGTCTTAGAAGCGGGCATTTATTTAGAAAAAAAAAAAAAGGAAAACATACAGAGCTTTTTACAAGACAGTTCAGAAAATTATCAATTAGTAACTTTCAATAAATTGGATCATAATTTTTAACAATTCCTTTGTATGTTCAGAGTCCTCTTGATAGCCAAATGTTGAACTATTTTAAAAATTGATATTAGTAGAGCATCCAATGCATTTTAGGGAAGGTTAAATTATGCCATGATTTCATTTGTTTGCTTAGTTACCTCAAGATGTTCCTATTTATGACTAAGCTGCAGGTGCTATTCTGTTTATTTTACTGCCTGTAAACCAAGCCCTTGAACTGAACAAAGCAAGGAAAGCATTATGATTCCAGTCAAAGAGGAAGGAACTGCAGAACTGTTTCCTGTTGAGTATGCCACTTTCTACCTTCCTTCATAAGCACCACTGACCATTACACAATCATTTTCAAGAAAAGATAGGTTTTGCATCTTTTTATTTCTAGATGCTGCTACAGAGATAAAATTTTATTATAATATCTGGTGTACCGTAGACTCATATTTGACCGCTTTAAATAATGCAATATTCAGCAATAAACTCTTAACAAGATGTATTCAAAATAATGTGGAATAACTAGAGATTGCTAGCAGCTTAGATTTAGGGGATCTTACAAATATCAAATTATGATGTCACGCAGATGATACTTGGCTCAGCAGTCTCTCATAACCTTAGGACAGCTTCAAAAATGTCTTTCACAGACCTGTGCATATTGACTTGTACCAACATAGCTACTTTCAGATATTAACAATGCAAAAAATAACTTGAATTAGCTCCCATGGAAACCAGTCAACTTGTTGCTCTTCACTTCTGAAACTAAAACTTGTAATATTTAACCCACTAATGGTCAAAAGAAACACTTAGAGGGTGACAGATCAGGGTTTTAATTAAAAAGATTTAAAAGTTTTGTGTATCTCAAGCAGCAAGAGCTTACAGTGCATCTAATATCATCTATTTTCAGTTATTTATTATCATGAAATCTGCCTGTAAAAAGCACAGCAGAGTTATGGTATGTATTCAGTTGACCCAAAGGACTGGCTTTACTTTGGAAGTTACTAGAAGTATTTGATCTTCTATTATATTTCCTTTAACTATAAAGAAAACAAAGGCCTAGTACAAAATGATTAGCAAGTCTGACTTAGAAGTTCATGGAGCCATCTCCTCACTCCAACAACTGAATTTACATTGGATGATGTGACACATTTTGACTAGCAATACAAGTACAATTAAAAGCTAATTGAAGAAGGTGATGGAAGACTCCAGATGATTTTTGTACAGTGCTGCTGTCCTGCTTAGACCAAACCATTAGGTGAGTTACATCCATAAGATCTGAAGGCTGTCCAAAGATAACTCACAGTTAGCTACATAGATTAAACATGGGTATTCATCCCACAGTGCTGTGTGGGTACAAATGCTCATCCCTCTCAGCTCAACAGAGGCAGTGACACAAAATTTTGGCAGTCCCATAAGAGCATTCTATGCTCTTGTCAGCTCTTCTGCTCAATACCTGTAAATCATTCTCCATTGTACTCTCATTGTCCTAGAGTCAAAAGGAGGTCAATACACTTTGTGTTTCTCGTAGCCAAAGCTACTGCTGGAACTGGATAAATAATGTTTATTTGCTTGGATTAAAAGTATTATTTTCAATTACAGACTTTAAAAAGCACTTAAAAAGAAAAGAGCACAGTTGCTTAATCACTAATAGACCAGCTATCATTTTGATTCCTGGTTCAGGAGGACAGTCTCTTCCCTCCTCAGTCTTCAGCTGACATTTTCTGTCAGCTACACCTACTGATGTAGTAGGGTTAAAGTTATTACACCTTACCTGGAAGCAAAGTGTCACATTACATTTGGTAATGGTGAACCCCTGCTCAACTGCTTATAGCCTGCACTGTTATTAAGTGACTTAATTTTTTATTAAAAAATGACAAAAGGTCGGAATGTGAATGCAATTACATCAGTTGTAATAGATTTGCGTTATCTTCGCAAGAATTAAATGGAGATTTTTTACCAACACAATAAGGATACATACTGAGGAATGTTAAATTCCATGCATTTAAACACAGACTTTCAGGTAAAAAAACCCTCAGACCACAAAACCCCTGTTTTCCTAAACACTGGAACTATAAGATACATCAAAACATAACATTATGACTTTAAAAGAAAACTACATTAATTTTGTCAAAGACAAAACACCTTTACTAAACAAAAGCCAAACTTTTACTTCTCAAATCAGGAACAATTCTCCTAGCAAGGCAAATAATCCTCTTGGTGAACAGGGTAAGGAGACCACAGGAAGAAGTATCACTTACTGTGACTTTATAATTGCAGAGCCAAGATTATAAACTTGTTTAAGCAAGTTTAAGCCCCAGATCAACACCCATATTCTAAAATACCCAGAAAAATATGTTATTAGTATGGTGCCTGAAAACTCTTAATGTTCTAAACAGCTTAATGCTATAATCCACAGTCCATGCCCTCAGTGCTTTTAGAACCAATTTCTCACGATCTCCAAAGCTAAAATGAACTTGAATTCCATTTTCCATAGTGAAGTTAACTAAAGACTACTAGGGCAGAATCTTAGGGTCAGAAGAGTTTATGTTGCTTAAGGCCACTTTCAAAGGAGTCTTATCTGTTGAACTATTGTGTTCCAGTATTTCATTCCCTACAAAAATAAATAAATAAAGAGATAGATGGCAACCATAAAATTGTTTACAGTAGATTTCTGGACAAACTGCTACAGTCAACAGCTGTAACGCATCTAAATTCTGTATTTCTTGGGAATTTCTCTTAATACAACTGTAAGTGGAAAAAAAATCCATTAAACCTTCCACTTACAAAACAATCATTATTCTCATCTCCCTCAATCATAAAGGAGAGAAAAAAGTCCTCTGTTTATGCACAAATGGCAGTAACCAAGAATAAGCAGACCAAGAGAGAAACATAATGGCCTTTGGAAATACTTAGTGTCAAGAACCATTCAATGCAAAGTTAATAAACATAGAAAAACAGATCTCTTATATTCAAAGATGTAAGTTTCACATGTGTAGACTTACAAATGTGGAAGCCTGACTGCAACCAAGTACCTCCTTCACTCAGTTGACACTAATTCTTTCCAAGGGCCATCTTTAAGGAAAATAACATTTAGAAATTTATAATGAAAGTAATAACACAAATAATCATTTTAACACTAATATGATATATATAAAAAGCCCTTTCTGTAACAGCCCTCCCCAGCCCCCAATTTTAAGAACAGAATATTTCTGAATATAAAAGGAAGAGACACCATTGACAAGGTCTGCTGTCCTAATACAGAAAGCTCCTGTGCAACAGTGCCTTCTTATGACAAAACCCCCAGCTCTCACTAAAGGTTATACCTTAATTCAATATAGACCACTTGTCACCACTAGAGTTCAATTTAAAATGTTTTAAAAAGTTAAACTATAGTTAGTGACTAATTAGATCTTGATGGCATACTGACTAAACACAGGGCATTTCTGTTAGAACCAACAAGTCCACTTGTGCAGGCTGACAAGATTATCAGTCTCAGAAGATTCTTATCACCGAATTTCTGGTTCTGATTATCCTGTCCACACTGCTGGGTCAGCTGTTGCCATGGGTGCTCATTATCCACAGAGAGCTCAATCCACTTCTTGAGTTTGAACAAGAGTGAGGTTTGCTCACTTGGCTAACCTGAACTGAAGTGGTTTAGGAGAACAAACCTGAGCAGGCAAAATTTTCTGCTAGGGTGGAATAAGAGGCTCCACCAAAAGACAACATGTATCATCTTCATGTTTCAGTAAGTTATGTGTACCAGTAAGAATGGTTCTTTCAGCTGAAAATGTACTTCAAATGTGAAGTAAGCTTCATGAGCTTCAGTAAGCCCAAGAAAATCCTTATTACACAGGTTGAAATATTTTTAAATATATTTTCCCATTATCCTTTTGCATAATGCTCAGAAAAAAAATCTGACTGAACATTTCTTCTCATTAACACATCAAACCTAGAAACACAGTCAGTTTACAAAGTCATGAGCCTAAAAATACTTCAAGATATAATTTCTCTCTAACCTAATAGTTTTAATATCAATTGTATAGTAGACATCTTCTGTTTTCAGCAGAAAGAGAAAATAGAGTTGCTTTAGTATTTCTTCTGATACACTAAAGATTTCCATCCTTTAACAATTATCAAATGTAATTTGAGAGGGTAAGTATGTTTCAGAACACTTTGGTTAGATACATTGACTAACACTAAAACCACAATGTATTTAATTATTAATAAATCAGTTAAAAAAAGGCCAAAAAATCTGATCAACATCACTTCTTCCTTGAAGATACATTCCTTGAAGACCATTAAAAATACTTTTGAAAAAAATACTACAAAATTATACGGGAAATCCCGCTGGAAAACTACAGATAATCTGATGAAAACAATATATTATCTGATCATATAAAATTACTACATCCTGGGTTTCTCTCACCTTATTTTAACTATCTGGGCTTTAGCATCAGATCATAGTTCAGTGTTTCCCCACGTTATTTCAATACCTGCTTTCCTTCTCAGTTCTTCCTGAATCATATAGGATTATTCTATTCTCCACATAATCACTAAATCACTTCTCTTCTCAGCTTCCACTTTACCTGGCAAAAATGCTCAGTATATCATCCTTCCTTAATATAATGTATCTTTTCTTCTCTTGACCATGTTACTCAGCCAGACAGCATAAAATGTGGCTTAGGCTTGCAAAAAAATTGTCAGGAATCCAGACAGATCAAAGAGATGCTATGGAACTCTATCTTCTGGACTAACTTTAGGCTTCATTACTGTTTCAAGTTATTGAGAAATAGTAATTTAGAACATAGCTTCAGGAGCTTCCAGCTAACTAGCAATCTGGTTTAGTCTGCAGAGAAGGAAAGAATGGTACACAAGTACCTTGTAGTGTTCTGCTCATCCTCCATTTCAGATCTCTAATTCCTCTACTTATTGTCCACCTTTGCTCCTGCTCAGAACTCACTTGGAGCAGGGAAAGATGAACTACAGGCTGAAATAGGTTGTGACCATCTGTATTTCATCCTTTCCCAGAGATTCCACCTTTCTGTTTTCCCAGCTCTGTGCTGCTTTGGTATCAGACATTTTGCTGGTAAAAGAGCTGGTAAAAAGAGCAATCAAATGGTTAAACTGGTAGAACTGAGGAAGGGTGTAACGCCTGGCAGAGGAAGGAGCAAGTCATTAACCACATCTCCCTCAGCCAGAACAGTTTGCCTCACCATGCTGATCTGATTCCAGAAGAAATTGCCAATTACACTGTTATTCATAGAAGCAAAGAAAGTTTGTTAAAACTGTCTAGAGATGTAGAGTGAATTATTTAAACCTTGATTCGCTTCAGAAGATTATTCCTATAACCATAAAGATGGTTTACATTTTGCAGACACTGACAACGTTTGCTCAGTAAGCCCTTTATCAACTAGAAGTATTCCTGTGCTGCTGTATTATTTGAGATTAGTGTAAAGAAGCATTACTGTAAATAAGCCATCCAAATTCAGACATAATAAAGACTGTATAATAAATTCTCTTTAATTATGTATGTACTAGGACTTAGTGCTTACTATGTGCTTAGTGCTTACTATGGTAAGCACTATCCTCATAAACTGAATATTAAATCCTTCTGCTGTACAGAAACTTAAAATGTAATTACAGTGTATAATACATTACCTGGAAAATGGTAATGGTTCCAGTCATTCCTGTAACTTTGCACACTGTTGCATGGTGGTGTTGTGATCATTCTTAATATTTACCTAAACTATATAAGCCAAACTGCAGAAACATTGGAAGATTTAAAAGAAGTAACAGCAAGTTCAACACAACCAACCTACTAATTGATCAACTTCGCTTTCGAAGCAATTCCTCAGTATTCAGTGATACCAAGTATTAGTAAAACTTCCACTAGTTACAGACTGTAGTTAAGTTTTAGATTTCTATCTAGAAAAAGCTTCCTTCAGGGCTTGCAAAAGTATATTGATTGGTATAAGTTCATCTACTCCTTTTGAGTACAAGAGTTAAATTCTGCCATTTTACTGCAACAACCCCACTTTGTAATATTGAAAAACTTAAAAATGAGAACTCACATGCAAAACCACAGATTTATTGTCAGTTTTGCACTCAATTTCATAGCAAATGCTGCTGTGCAGCGACACTAAATGAGAGTCTGAATTTATCTATTTTCAGGATTTTCTTACTAGGAGTGTACAAAAATTTATTTCCTTCTGTTGGGTGCAAAGCAAGCATAAGTATAATTAGGAGAGGAAAATGTGTGAAGAAGCATTTTGCCATTAAAAAAAATTACTGATTTGAATAGAAAATGTGACACATCACTACTAAATGGTGCCAAGAACTGCCTCAAAAATATTTTTAAAATTACTTCCTAATTCTTGCTTTACAAGTACTTAACAAAAGCTTTATAAATATACTAAGTGTACTTCTAGAGAGTCTAGCTGTACAAGCAGTACACATTTTTTAGGATAATATTTTTAAAGATATTTTTAAGATTATATTTTTGAAGAGAAAATCCGAAACAATAATCTACCAAGTTACACAATATAATAAAAAAAACAAAAGCTAGAAAAGAGTTGAGACATTTATTAGTCCATTCAAAAACTCCTAAAATAATACACAAGTGGTAAAACTCAGGCCAACCATAATGAACATAAAGATTCCAATAATTTCAGTAGCATCTCAGCACACTTAGCAGGATCCATTTTCAAAATGCACACTCTTGAGGCCCTCCTCTGCCTGGTTACCACCAAAGATTCTAAAAGCACAGGCACACTCCTTTGCTTTCACACTTCAAAAGTTATTTACATACAAGAATGAAACATGCTGAAAAAGATGGCCAGTTCACAACACAGAGAAATACTGAAAACACATACAAGGTATGCAGCAGTTTAAAACAAAACATGAGATTAAAGGTGACATCAGGTGTCTCTCAGTAACATTTATATGTAAACACTTAGACCATAAATACACTGAATACCCATCAGTCTATCAGAGATTACTTATACAGGAAATTGGCTGCATCTGTAACACTGATGCAAGGAATACATCCACCACAATGACATTCATACACAGATTTATTTACTGTTGTTAAATCACAACTGTTACTTTCCTCAAGCTTTATTAACATGTGGTTAAGAAGCTTAGAGCATGTGTTCGATTTTCTGCAACCCATTTCTCTTATAAAAGCCTGCTTCAAGTTTTGCTGAATCACAAATTTCCCCAATACATTTTCATTTTTTAAAAAGGGGAACAAGACTGTGCCAGCAATGTAATTAGACAGAATGTCATTAGATGGACTTTTATGTCCCAGTAAAGGAAATATTGAGAAACTTGCAACTTCATGAGACAGAAGAACCATTATTGGGTATGAACTGAACTTTACTTGAATACACTAACAGTTTTAATTCTATTTTAACAAGTTTCTCTGGTGAATGTGTATTGACTACCTCTTTTATATTTATAAAAAAGAATAACTGGCAAATTAATTTTAATGTATTTAGAATTTTTTTGAGTTTTGAGCAACTGTTCCTTATCAGCAGACTTGTAACATCAGAAGACACAGAAATAAAAATACAATCGCCTATCCTTTACAAGAATATAAATTAGGGTAATTATCTTGCAAATTTAGAGTTTGAGAAGGGTAAAAAACAGGTATCTTTGTCTTGATTTTTAGCATTTTGTTCATTTGTGTTTCGCTAGTTGGTGTGAAGATCAAAAATGAGCTTAACTATGACTTCTCTCACTTTGTTGCTTTTGGCTTCATGCCCAGGTTTAAGCCAGTTTTCAAACATTTAATTAATGGCTTTAGCCAAGTACCCAAATATGAAATCTTATAAAATAGTGTCTAGTGAGTTAACGATCACAGAGATTCAGTTCATTGCACAAGTGCAACACTGTGCATCTACATCTGGATCTAATAACAGTAATCTAAACACTATTCAATAAATTCTGTAATAAGCATTTGTTCTGCAGTTTCAGGATATGGAAGATTTTTGTGGCTGTGGCTTCAACACAGCCTCACCAACACTGAAGAGCAGTTTTACAGCAGCTGTCAATCTTTACCACAGAAGTTTGAAAAAGTTCTATTCCATAAATAGTATTATGAACTTTGGTCTCTTGAACTTCAGGTGATAAAAATGCTTAAGAAATAATGCCAGGAATACTGGTTCACTATGCTAAATGCAGCACAGAATAATTTCATTTAAAGAGGCAAACATAAAACATTTAGAGTTGCCAAGTGCAAAGAAGCTTTATTTCAGTTGTTGATCTCTTTTTTTTAAGCATGCTGCTAAAAAAGTAGCAGATAAAATTCACAGTAAGAAACACAGGTTGCAGATTTGCTAAACCAGGACACATGGGAACTGGTTTGCCAGGCCTAATCCAACCTGCTCTTCTTCATGTAGCCTGAATGCAACCCTAAAACACACCTTGCCTTCAGGTTAAAGGAAGGTCCCTGTCTTTAAGTGTGTCCAGTTACTTAATTTTTTACGTGACACTACGGTTCTGGGGTTTGCTGAAATACACCAGTGCTCCAGATAAATACCACCTTCTGTGTATATCCAGAAAGTTTTGTATGTCTTGCTGTTCTTCCATTCTCTGGAGCTGTCTTAGCCTTCAAAACTGTGTGCAGTGTCTGGCTTTTTCTGTGGAGGTGGAGCCAATTGCTCAGTTTCATCTTAGAGGAGCCTCAGTAGAAATTATCAAGGGATTTAAGCTTGATGCTCTATCTTGGTTATTCTGAAAATAAAACAACTCCTCCCACTCCCACCAACAAAGCCCTTTTCCCCCGTACTAAGGATGGGGAGGTTGAGAGCAGTATAAGAATTTTCACCATTTCAGTACCAGCTGAACATCAGAGGCACACAGTTCCAAAACTGAGAACATTTCAGTTGACATAACCTAAGATCTTTATTTTACTAAGCTGCCTGACTCCCTTATACCTACTCAAATAGAATTCTGCCAGGAGCCATCAATCATTCTTACTTAGTCCTTTTGAGAAAGAAGTTTCCTCATCTGTAACTGGATTTATTTAACCAAAAAACACATTATGTCTCATTATACTTTGGAGTGCTGTGCTGTTAGGGGCTCTGGTGCTATGCTGGTACCACCACAATAATTAAAATTAAAGAAAAATGCTATATAGGCCAAAGTTTTACCTACCAGTACCAAAACTATTAAAATTTAGAAAAAGTCTGACATTCTGTGAAGGCTTGCAAGCATGACAGTCCTTTAAAAAGAGAAAAGATTATTTAATCAGCAAAATAATATTTGTCAAAATTCAAAGAGATGACCGAAAAAATATCCAATGGCAAAGCAAAAACATCACAGGAACTTGCTCTAAGGTTATGTAACATAGGTACTACATATGCTCCAATTCCTAGTGGTATAAGAAAGGATCTTTTGGAAAACCTTCCAGTTTAACAGGAATATAAAGCCAGCACAATTTGAAGTAAAACACCTCTCACTAAAAATCAGCAGCTTTATAAAAAAAATGTATTTAGAAAATTTTAATTGTATTAAGGTAACAGCACTTACCTTCTGTTTCTAGCCTTCTCTATAATGTCTGCTTCAGCACATTTCTGGTCAAGTAGAAAGTAAAGACAGGAAAAACAAAAATCACAAAAATGTCACAGGATTCTTTGTTTTAAAAATTGCAAATTCTGTTCCATATCAGAAACTAAAACCTTAAGAGTACAAGTTGCTCTTTCTCAGTTTTTTCAGGTTTGTGATATCAATATATCTTAGTAGGTTAAAAATCCTTAAAATTAACTAATTTCAATATGCTCTAAACTCATTTTAGCACCTTTCATATTATTACTCAGTATCTAACACACTAATAATTTGTCTTTTCATTTGCCTCTGGCAAAAATACCAGTGCATCACCCAGTCCTTTTCACTCAATATATACAACCAGTCCTAACTCTTTGAAGTTCACCTAACTCCTTAAAGCTGGAATGTCTTAACACTTGGCAGTTTAAGTGCCAACTATATCTATGAATTACAACTTCTTTTGCTAAAATAAATATATTGCATTTCTATAGATTCCAATATGAAGGAACCTTTTTAAAGAAACAGAAAAGGAAACTGTTAACAATCACATTTTGGCTTTTTGTTATGACAACAATTCACACATATGTGTTCTGTCATCATTTCCTTTACTAGTATACTTCAGAGTAGTGTATGCACTTTTGCATTTGCAGACACACAGGATTATGACAACAGAAAGCTACTGCATACTATATTTAGAAAAGTTTTTTGGTTTTGTTTTGGTTTTTTGTTTTGTTTGTTTTTTTTTTTTAATGCAGTTACCTTTAAACCTGGCATTTATTAAATACTTTTTCATACAACAGTAAAGAGGTTTTCTAGTATTGGTTTTTAATCCATAGGCATCACCTAAAAGGTCCCATACATTGCTCAGCCACACAATGTTGCTTTTGTTCTGAGGGATGAATCCTTACAGATAAGGGGTTTCTTCTTTTAAATGTCTGCATGCTCACAGGCTGAAGCAGATGTTATGGTTTTAATACAAATCAGTGAAAAGGGTTAAAAATTAATCATAAAAAACCCCAAATGAAACACACAAGAGGAAGAGGAAGAAATGGCCTGCAACAGAAAGTATTCCTTCTTCCTTCCAATAATTATTTATAATCAGTAATCTAAATGCTGTTTAAAAAAAAAACCCAAACACAACAAAAACAAACAAAAAACCAACCAAGCAAACACCTAAAGCCACACCTAAGTATATTCTCTGTCCATTTTCAAATAAATTCATCATTTCATCCATTGTCTAACTTGATTTCTAGGCTAACAAGCAAGGGTTCAAATTTATTGAAATTTCCACATATAAACCCACTAAATTTGACTGAATATGTGTATTAACCTCCACCTTTAAAGCTTTCTTTTAATAACAGAATGGTAAATATTAAGGTGAATTTCATGTTACTGTATGACTGCTCCTAAATGTTCACCTGTATCAAGTAATTTTTCCTGCTTTCTCCAAAACCAGCTAAAATGTGAAAGTGGTTCTGCACTTCCAACGACTTATCAAAGATTTTCACCTTGCATATGTTTTTATTTTCTTAATAACTGCTGTGATTACCAGATAGCACTGTTACGTTTTAAATGCAAGTTATACCATGAAGTCATAATTTGTCCTAATTGCACAGGAATGAATACTTCAGGAAGGAATTGGATTAAGTGTCCAACAGTAAGAAAATAATCTTATAAAATGCCAGCTGTGGCTTTGCTGACAGCTTTAAAACATCAATTAACTCAGAACCTGGGCGTTTTTCCATCACAAAGGGAAAGATGTAGTGTGAAGAAGAAGTGTAATCACCTTCCCATAAACATGAACTTTAGAACATGCTGTACTCACAGCACAGCGTAAGCTGGGTAGGTTGTTTTTTTCTTTAAAGCTGACAGATGTTAGTCTGAATTTTTGACATATTGGCAGCAAGGTTATGAAATTTCACGGTGCTGTTTTTGTATATGCACCAAAATATAAGCTTCTGATGTTTACATCTAGATCAAACAGATTATTCAATTTTCCTTCCAATCCTGTGGTTTACTTCAGCTACATTGGCTGCTGCAGCCATGAAGTTCTAGTATGATCTCTCTCGACTGCACTAAGTCATAAGTTTTCTGCACTGCATATTTAAAACCCAATAGAAAACCCGTATAAATGAAGTAAAGACAAAGGGGAAGGGCACTGCAGCACAGCTCTTCAGCATGTTCCCTCCATTCCCAACAATGTCATTCTCCCAAGAGCAAACCGAGTTCTCTGCACCTGAGACACAGATCCGGACATGCAAACGCTGCAGACCCACGTTACTCCCCGTCCAGAGCTGATTAATGAGGTGCCAATTAAAATCTTTGTATTTCACAAATAACAAACCAAACCCTTTGACCACCCCTGCTGTAGGGGCTGCTGCTCTTTTAGCAGGTAAATGAGCATACGCTGTACTTGAACGATTTCGGTGATCGAGGACGGAGGTTTCAACTCCGTTGGTTTGAACAAGGAAATGCTTTCATTTCAGCACACGCAGTGTGCAGGCCAGGCCCTGTAGTTATGCCTTTCTACCCACAGGCCCCGTACCTCACCCTTGTGTGCCTAACTAAAAAAATAAATAGAAATTAAAAAAAATCCGTGACCGCAAAAGAACAAGAAAAAACCTATCAGTGCTAATCGAGCTGGGCAGAGCTCCAGAGGAGACGCGTCCCAGAACACGATGCGAGGTGGCAGCAGCAGCAGCAGCCCCGCTGACTCCACCTGCACAAACCTACAGGGCGGAGGAGCCCCCCCGGAGGCTGCAGGGCTGAAGGGACGCTGCAGCCACCACCACGTCCGCAGAAACCGGCCCTGCGGGAAGGGGGGAGGCCGCGGGTCCCGGCCCCCACCAGCGTGGCGGACTGCCGCCCCTCCCGACGCGGGACCAGGCCGGCGGGGCGCACCCCGCACTTCTCAGCCTCCCGACGCACGGCCCTGGCCGGCACGGGCGGCCCCCCAGGGCGGGGCGGTGCCGCTGCCCACCCCGGGGCCGGGCGGCAGCGGCTGACCCGCGGTTGCCGCTCTCCGCCCTCCGTCCCCTCCGCGGCCGCCGCCCCCACAGACCCCCCCTACCCGGGCGCTGCTCCCCCCGCCACCCGTCACGTGAGGCGCGCTCCCCCGCGGACCCCGCCCGGAGGCGCCCGGCCGAGCGGCGGCACCGTCCGCCCCCCACTCGCTCCCCCGCTCCCTCACCCTCGTTCGCTGCCGCCGCCGCCGCCGCGGACATGTCCTCTCGCGAGCGCTGCGGCCGAGACCGCCCTCGGGCGCGCGCCCCGGCGGTTGGCCCGCGGGCGGGGGCGGGTAGGCCGCGCGCTCCGGCGCTGTGCGGCCGCTCACACGTGTGGGAGGGGGGGGGCGAGAAAGAGGCGGGGCGGCTGCATCCGGGCACTCGAGCCCCTCAGCGTCCCCTCGGAGTTGCGGGAGCGGTGCGGTTCCGCGCTCTGCTGTCTGTCAGGGCTGCTCTGAAAGTGTCCGTAGGGATTCCTTATCCCGGGCCTGAGGTAAACCACCTCCCAACCCCCTCCTTTACAGTGCCCCTCGCCATGTACCCTTAAGCTGAGGCGGCGCCCCTGGAGGGCTGCGACCACCGCCCGTTTTCAGGTACCTCTTCGCTCTGGACGCACCTGGATGGCGGCGGGAGGGCTGAGCCAGGCTGAGTCCGAGCCCCAGTGTTTGGCTTGGGGGCAGCAGGACCCAGCCGGGGGGCCTGGGGCTGGGGCTGGGCGGGATCTCCGCAGCGCTGAGGCGAGGCTGGGGTGAGTAGCCAGAGCCCGTCCCACAGAGCTTCCATCCAGGTGCTGCAATCGTGCGAATTAGAAATTCGAAGCAAAAACTCACGGTACGGCTTCGAACTTCGGCCGTGCAAACACATAAAAGCAAGATGGGACTCATAGCTCACGTATTTTAGCTGCAGGCTTAGCAATAAATTTCGGAGGTGACTGAACTTGATCAAACATCAAGCCAATCGGGAGGGAAAATGTCAGTTCTTAGAAGGGATTTTGAGAAAGTGCAACAGCAAAATACCCATTCTGCAAGCAGGACGTGAGCATGCAGACATAAAAATTACTTTGTTCCAGGTATTGTGCAACATTGTGTTCACAGCAGTGAATATCTTACTAACAAATGGAATTTTACTAATGCCAAACTAGTACTATTCCGTAAGTACAATGTAATTATGCCACTCATTTTTTAGCCCACAGATTAAAAACTGACCTGCCACTCGGTGCAATGGTCTTATGCAGCCTTTTTATTATTTGCAAGTTGCCTGGTGTCCAGGAGCTGGCTAGGAGACTACATCCTGCTTATGCTACATGGTAACAAAGCAAAAGAGCCTCTGCTCCAAAGTTTTCCAGTGTTTGTTCAGCACATGCATTTTAAAAAGTCAGGTGGCTTTGTTTGTTTGTTTGTTGTGGGTTTTTAAAATATAGCTTTAGGATGCTAAACAGCATCCTGATATGATTGTAGACTAATACTTTGACATTTGAAGAATTACTTGTTCAAATTGTTTAGTGGTTTGAAAGGGTTATTATTTATTTTGCTTTTTAAAACAGAGTACATATCTCCTACATTCCTCTAGATTGCAGTTAGCTAATCAGTTTTTTTCCAATTTCAGAAACCAACTAAACCCAGTAATGACCCAGAAACTTAACAATGAACTGTGTGAAGATCTCATTAATCCTGTAATTTGCTCCAATTTTACTTCCATCAGCCTTCGAGTGAAACAGTTCAGATGTGAGTCTGGCTTTAAAACCAGAAATGCAAGCAACTACAAATAAGTACTCAATGTGTAACATTCATTAATCAAATTAGGAATAGAAAACACTTAAGGTGAAATTTAATATAACCAATTTATATCTGAAAATTCAAATTTCTGAGAAAATGGAGAAAAGCTTTACTAGCACTGAGATTAAGATCTTTGTTCTGCTTTGCCATTATGTTAGTTGGAGAAGTTCCTAAAACAGAAATTTGTCCGGTTAATTAAAACATTTACATATTTATTTTTATTCAGGGATATTTGTATTTTAATACATAC
This sequence comes from Calypte anna, assembly GCF_003957555.1. NCBI lineage: Eukaryota > Metazoa > Chordata > Aves > Apodiformes > Trochilidae > Calypte > Calypte anna. The sequence goes on from NC_044260.1 coordinate 8,880,156, forward strand.
CAGGGATTCAGCCACCCTAGTGACATCTCTGTGTTTCTTGTAGTCTCAGAGGAAAACATCAAGGAGGCTTAATTAAGTCATCCCAACGACCATGCATAGAACTTGTATCCTGCAAAATGGCAACGTTTGGTGCTTGCCCTTTCCTGTAACATAATCTGTTTTTTTTTAATGTTTAAGGAGTAACAACTTGATCTAGAAAACTAATAACAACAAAAAAATCCTTGCCTAAAAATCTAATACTGCACACAAAACTGAAGGAGAATGGAGGGAAAACAGATTTATAATTTAAATACTAGAAGAAGATGTCAGATAATTACACCAAAGAGATTATGTTATGCCTTCTTTTCTTCTTCAGATACACTGAATATTTGCTGTATTAATCTTCTTGGAATGGTTTACATTCATTAAGAATTCTTAGTTTCTGTTTTCCTGGAAACACAAGGCACCCCTTTGCAACAGAGAGATTAAGTTGACAAAGTTCAGTCTCTTCTTTTAAGTTAGCCTACACATTTAAACACATTTTTAAAACAGAACCTTAAAAAGATTAACTGTTATTTTGGGTGCTGGTAATATATAAATTGTGTTTCTATCTTGTATGTAAGAATTGAAATTACATAATTATTGCAGAAATGCAGCTTACCTCTTTACAGAGTGTACAGAATATGGGGAAACAAGCACGTACATGCATATTGTGCAAGAGGTGTAAAATCTCTAATGTCATGATGCAGTCTGGATTATTCTAGTTCTTTCAACTGCCACAGGTGTTAAGGCATTGTCAAGTAATTGATTAGAAGGGTATAGATGTGGTTTGTACTATGGAATATCTTGAGTATTTCATGATAAGAAGTACTAAAACATACTACACACCGGAAAAAAATATATCAGAGGCAAAGGCGTCTTCATATTTTGACATTAAACTTGGTTGATAATAATTTCTCGAAGGTGTTTGTGCTTTTTAAAACAACCTGATGATACTGGCCAGTGAAAATGAGGACACATTTAAAGCAGTAAATAACTACTTGAAAACAGTTTCTCCTGTAAAATCACTCCATGGAAATTGTCCAGCTCCACACAATAGCTCTTGTCTTTTGAACACCACCTTTCCTATCTTGGGTGTGAACATGTGCAACACTTCCTTCTTCTTACAGAAAAGTTCAATTCGAGTACTTGGAGTTTTTCTCCAAGAATAACAACAAATTATATCCCCTTCTTTACAATATAAGTAAGTACAAGAAACAGAGTTACAATAATTTTAACTGCTATGATAGTGCTGCTGTTTGAAACGATGCATGTAACTGCCCCTCTGTTGCTTTCAAAGTCATATCAAATACAAAAGCAATGGTAAAATAGTGTACTTGTCTGAGATATATCTGTAAAAATCTCACATGACACCTCAAAGACATTTGAATTATTTTCCAAAAGGTTTTCAGTTCTTTTCTCAAATGTATTAGAAGATAAAGGGTTTATTATGTCTTGTAGATCAACAAATACATATGGTTGATATATAGTTGTGCAGAAATATAAAGAACGTATTGCTGCCACTCCTGCCTATGTATATAGTTCCAGATGAACCTATTCTGCTTATGCAATAACCAGTGCATGCAACTGACTAATTAGCAATGATAACTTGCTAATGTTGGTTACAGAAATAAAGAGAGAATACACACATGTTCAGAGGTGGGGCTGCATCTTAAAAAGGGAAAGAAGAGGTGAATAAAAGGGAAAAAAGAAGTGAATAAAGATTAAAAAAGTGGTTTCTGCTTCTCTATTCTTGAGGTATACCAAAAAAGAGGGAGAGAGGCACAACTGACTTTTGCTGCTGCAAGAAACTTGGCTTGGGACATATCCTCATGTAAATATAAGTTGTGGGTCCACAGCTATTACCAAGCACTACGTGAATACAAATGCCCAGGTTGTTAAAGCTGTTTTGCTGATATATAATTTATATGAAATACAATTCTTCAATAGGCAATACTTGTTGCCAAAACACTGGTGGTCTGAGCAATGGAAGAACAATGCAACTGTTTAAAGTTTTGGGGGTAAAGCTAGGTGATGGGGCCAGAGAGAACTGTTGCTCTTGTGAATTCTGAGGCATCTGGAAGGACAGGAAAAGATGTAGACCAATGTGTGGGGATTTCGGCCAGTGGCTGTATGAGCACCAGCTGTTAACTGTGTGCCTCTAAAGGCTGTTTAGCCAAGGAAACTTGGGAAGCTTTCAGGATAACCCCTTGAGAAGCATTTATCTAGAGAGCTGAAGATATATTCTAACGTTTGGCAGAGGACTCCACAATCTCCTGTAAGACTTTTGCTAATGGGGAAAAAAAAACAAACCCAAAATCCCTGATGATGGTAATGATGGTACCTATAGACCTATTTACTGGTGTCCAGTAGAGATTCTAGAAAGAAAAGGCTATAATTCATCACCTTGTTGCCAGTTTAGCAAACCTTGGAAGGTATCTTCTGCTTCAGGCCATGTATTCCACAGGACCACCAATGTTACTCTCTTCTATGATTTGCTCATTTCATGAATATCAAAGAAGATGGAGCTGATAGTAAATTTACACTTTAAATGATTACTCATTTTGTTTAACCCAGTTACCAGTGTAGTGTGTTGGAACTGCAGACACATTGGAGCTGAGTGTGGGTTTTTAGTAGCCTACAGTTTGTGAAAGATCCCAAACTCTTTGTCAATTGGTTCTATTGGTTTTCAGGAATGTAGATCACTGAAATTTCTGTTAGTGCATCGAAGCAATTGAGGAGAGAGTGTTTGCAGTGGAGATGTTTGGTGTTAGTTTGAAACACTGGCAGACAGCCTTTTACTTCTAATTAAATGAGAGAGATAATTTGTCACACAGAGAAATTTTACTTTTTGTCAGAATTCCCAGAGCATTGGATTGGTGTCTGATCATTGGAACAGCATCCTTAGTACAGATTGAAAGAATGACTCCAAATAATTCACCACCACCATGGAAAGAAATCTGTGATTTTGTTAATGCAGATTGAAAGTGATGATAAGTATGTTAAAGCAAATGTATGATACTCTTGCCTTTTCCATGATGCAAGCTGAATTCCTCATGTAAAGAGGCAAAATGCACTTATTTTGGTACATGGGAGATGGAGGCTCTCCTAATTCCTTATTTGAGAATGGAGGATCTATGGGCTACTTGTCCTAGGTAGTAACTGAGATCTTTTCCCAAGGGATGCAGGTATCTCAGTGTTCATCTTATTTTGTTCTAGAGCATTTTGAAACACAGTTATAATGGAAGCTTGGCAAAAGAACTGTTTAAAATGTAAAAATAGCAAAATGTGCGGAGGCTGCTGTTCATTTTTGTAAGTCAAAGCTTGTGACTAAAGAATGCTGCTTAGCAACAAATGGGGAAACTCTGAAGGTGATCACATAATTTTGCAATCCTTGAAAATTAATTATTCATGTTTACCATACCTTTAAAGCCCCATCCTCTTCATCCTTTCTCTGTTCAGTTTGTTCCTTGGGATTAGGACGATGTGACTTGCTCTGCTGTGTAACCCAGTTTTGTTGCCACACATACATATGCTGTGGCAGCTCTGGCTCAGACTTCTTTGGTTCTCTGTCCCACTATGCTGTACATAATGTGAGCTGCTCCATATGGAATAGAATACAAAGGTGTCCTAGGAAGGACACCACAGACTTTGCAGTTCCTGTAGCTGGTTGTTTTATTAAGCACACATTCTATCTCAACTAGCAAAGTCATCACCAACCCTTACTGTAGCTGCTCCACGAGTTCTTCTCTCACCTAGTTCACCAACAGTTTGACTTCTTATGCTGGCTATTTTTTTAATGCTTTCAAAGAACACAGGGTTCTTTTTGGGTCTCAGATTTTTCTTAGAAAATTAATCAGATGTCAGATTGAAAAAAAAAAACTTTATTAATATTAGTAATGAAATATTCTAAGATTGTGCCATATGGGAAGCTGTAAAGTTCCCATTTGATTCACTTGACAGTGCCATCATTCAGCATGCACAGACTGAAGACATAAATACAATATCATAATTTGGCAAGTAGTGTTTGATTTATTTATCTATAGATACTTTCCACGTGAACCAACACTTGTGTTGACCAAGTCATTAATCAAGTTGGTAGGCTTAAAAGATAAGCACCTCATACCCAACTGAAAAATTAATTTGCATAGTTAAGGAAACAGTAATTTCCATTCATATTTAACTGCTATATGCTACCAGATGAACTCTTCCCAAGTGTTAAGAAGTCTTTGGTGGGATGTTTGTACTCTTCACTGGGTGAATTTCAACTTTTAAAACAGCATCTGGACACAACATTGTGTGGGAGTTAGAAAAGTTACATTTTCCTTTGCTTTTTAGCCCTAAAGCAAGGCATCTTCAAGTAAGAATACTGTTTTTCTCTATATAAAGAACAGAGAAAACTTCAGGTGAATTAGGTGGATTATTCACAATATTGTTTAGTAGTTACTACCAGCCTCATTGTATGCCTCTGAGGCATATATATTCATTTAAACAAACAGAAAGGATAATCCTTTTTGGAAAGACAGTAGAACAGCATTTACAAATGTGTGAAGAGGCACTAATAAAAGTAATGAATGTTTAAAATTTCTGAAAGAATGCCCTGTAAAAAAGATCATCTTGATATCTGATTTGTAAGAAAGGAAAGGTGTACTTTACATTACATGCCACTGTGATTTAAAACTATGTGTACAGGGGTCCTCAAGTGTTGTTTTGCTTTTTGGTTTTGTTTTTTTTCCAACTATCATAATAATGTCAGGTAGCAGAGGCAGGTGATTGAATGCTTTACAGTTGAAGAAGTGTAATTGCTCCATGTATGTGCTGCATGATTCTATTTTAAGATTCATGAGAGTGCTGATTGTGACTTTGTAATCAATGTACCTATGAGCAGCCATGCTGCAGAGGACCAGAGATCTGACTTGCCTGGTACTGTTTCTGACACTGGCCCAAAAAGCAGATGCATAAGGAGGACTGGATGATGTATTCCCAGGCTCTGCCAGTTTGTACCTTATGGACTTTCTGAGCCACAGGCTGTATGGAGACACAGACAAGTAGTGTACAGTGCTGTGAGCTATTCATGAATAAAAATTGGTTTCAATGAGGAAAAGATGCAGGAGATTGTGCAGACCCACATTAAGAACTTTAGAGTTGTTTAACATAGTGCTATTTGGGAACTAAGGTGGATTTGTAAATATAAAAATGGGGATAGTCTTGATGAGCAAGTAGTCTGATATATGTGATATATGAGTACATTGCAGAATGATATTACTTGTTACATATAATGTGTATGTGAGTCCCAGCTACATATGCTATGTTGGGAAACAATGTAGATATTTGAATGCTGTTTTAATATAAATAAATTAAATTTTGGTATATATGGGAAATCATTCAGTGTCATCAACAATTTTGTGCCCTCTCCATGTTAAGGGATAGCTTGAAAGGCAGAGCAGATTTAATAGGCACAGTTATAGGAGTAAGTTAAACCTTTACAAGCAATGAAAAAGGCCTGGGAAATACTCTGTTTAGGTCAATTACTCTTACAGTGCACTCATAAAACGAAGCAGAGCTAGCATCCAAGCTGCTGATTTGTAAGTAATTGAATATCTGATTTGGTGTTTATTTTATTTGCTAATAATCTTGTTTACTGGCATTTGAATTTATTTTCTTGTCTTTTTTTTTTTTTCCAGTTAGAATACAATAGTTTGGTATATGGATTGATTGCCTGCGTTCGAAGAAAGACTTCTGACTCCTAAAAAGGTACATTATAATAAATGCTAAACAATGAAATAATAGGTAGTGCTCTCAGCAAATGTTTTCACACATTCTCAAATGCAAAGAAACACAAGTGTTAAAAGTGTTAAAGTATGAGGAAGAGATAGATGCAGGTCTCTGCTGAAAAGAGGCTTCTCTCTCCCCTTTCCTGGGTTGCATAACCATTTCTTCCCCACACTTTCCCCTCTTCCTCAGCTAAAGTTCTCATTTATATTTCGATTTATTTTATACAGTACTTATAACACAATTAGATGCTCCAGCTGACATCTGCACACATTAAAAAAAACATCATGTAGCTGCTAATTTGAGCTTCCAAATTGAAGGTTTGGATGTTCAGTTAAGATGTAATTAGTTGAAAATTAGGAATTATGTATCAAAATCCCCATGTCAGCTTTCAAAGTTAAGCTTATGATGAAATAAGACATTTTAAAATAGAAGTTATGGCTGCGTTCTCTCTTCGTCTCTAGGCTGAACGTGTTTATAATTCTTTCTATTTATTCATTATATCTTAACACACAAGAGCAAATGAGTCCACACGAGCCTTTTAGATAAATAAACCCAGATCATAACTGATCTGGCCCCTGATCCTATTTTGGAATCCTCTGGTTTAAGCATGGTAACCCTAACAATAACGGTCAAGCTAGCAACAGTTGCTTAGAAATCCAGATTTTGTAGGTCTGAACTGGCTCCTGCTTGCCAGCCTTAATTTCACTGTAGTATTTGGTATGCTGAACAAGGACTTTTTCCTAGTTTAAACTGTTGTTACTTAAGGTATATGCACGATTCATATGATACCTTGTAACCAATCTGATAGCAGTCTTCCCACTGATTTGAACTTTTATCAATTCTTACATTCAGTAAAGCACTCCAAAACTTCACTATGTGCAGAATGCTTCTTTCTTGCATTATTGTACTGTTCCTGAAACTGCATTTAGATAAAAACTGCTGTTTGTCTTCAAACAATGAAACCAATGCAAAGAAAAAAACAAAGTAGAGGAGATAGCTCTGACTTGAAGACACAATGCTAGCTGACTCTTCTGGGAATGATCTTCAGAGTTAACTAATTTTTAATACTTGGTGCAGTCCACCAATTAAACAAACAGTTCTATATATAGGAACAGGGGTGGGCTTGGGTTACCTTTTCAGGGTCATTTTCACAGACATGGACACTGAAGTTGTGCAGGCTCAACACAGCAGATACTGTGTCTGTATGTGTACATGCATGTGCAAATGTGTAAGCCTTCTGTCAAGTAAATATTAAAGTGTAATTTTTTAATTGGTATGGGCAAGTCTCTGGTCTTGAACAACCTCTAAATAGTGGCAATAAAATACTGCTTTCAGACTGGAACCATTATAAATACAGTATGATGTTCTGTAAATTATAGAAAAAGTGGATTGATACCCTTCAGAATACAACTGTAACAAATGAAACAAGTGGCTTCCATAGGTTTTATCAGTTAGAATAATGTTATAGTTTAATACACATATGTGTTGAGTTTTAAAGACCATAGCTCTTTCCAGCACTTAGCATTCACAGATTTTAAAGACAGAGCAGGAACAAAGTGTATCTGACAATAAGAGCTAGATAGGGGGATTTTGTTTTGCAGATCTCCTAAGTCCCAATAGGAGTGATTATGCATAGGATATCAGTTTTTGCAGGCTCTGAAAACTTGACAATTGTATTACTAAAATGTGTTAAATGGGCCATGAGATATAAATGCCACAAGAAAGTTGCAACTTCTGCTATCTATGCGTAGGATTTCAAGAATTTTGTTACACATAAAAAATGCTTTCAAAGTTTTCCAGGTCTGGGATTAATTTATAAAATCAACTGATTATCATTTTATGTATACCTAGCATGGTTTTAATCTAGGTAGAAAATAAATCTGAGACAAAAATATTGAATTATATGTAGCAAGAACTGCAGACCTGTGGCTCTGTTGTTCGTACATGTCAATTTTCTAAGCGAGATACACTTCAAGTCTGAGTCCAAAATGAAAATGAAGTACAGTATGTTTTTTATATAAGCCCCTTGAATATTAAACACTCACAAGGCTTCACTGCAGCTAGTTTGCAAAGAACTCAGTTAGCTGTGCTCAACAGCCATCACAAATTGCAGTGATATTTAAGCAGTATTCTTGAAGGCAAAGAAGAGGACATGAATACAGACAGATGTCATTAGGATAAATGAAGAAAAAAAAAATAGAAAATCCCAGAGATAAATTAAAGATAAAAGTTAATGGAGAATCCAAGATATTGAGACCTGCATATTAGAAACATAAAAGGGTATATGCGTAGTCTGAGTTGGTTCTGCAAATATCCAAAATTCCTGTTATTAGCTGAAGAAAGTGTGAACATGTGAAATAAGGTAGAATTTAAAAATTACAAAATCCTGGGGCAACAGTTCTTGATCTTTTTGGTTTATAACCCTACTTGCATTACTTAAAGCCACACATTTTAGAAAACAAATCGACTGTATTGCTGGTACTAGAAAAGCCCTACTATACATGTTCATACAGAAAAAGTAGTTTATATGGTAAAGGTTGTTTTGTTTAGGAACTGAAGACAGAGAACATGGCAAGCAAAATGAATCCTTTGCAATTGTTGCTGGAAACTGCAAGTGTCATCCCGAGCAGGAATAGTATCCAGACAGCTTAAACATAAGAACTGGAGTGTAATCTATTCTGTGCAAAATATATTTGCTAATATCAGCTAAGTTTGTTCCAAGGAAATGTTGGTTTTATTGTTATTCTAGAAGAAACTTTGTGGAAAAGCCCAGAACATGCTACAGAAACAAGCAGCTCACTAACTTGCATATAAACCTCCCTGGTTCAGATGTTCTTGAAATGTGCAGTCTTGTTTTGGGTGTAAGAAAGAATTTGAGACATTCCTAAAGTGAAGGCAACATTTTCTGTATATATTTATTTAAATAGAAAAGCACAATCTTAAACATCAAGCAATGACAATAAAATATACAGAATTTCATTACTGTTGATGAAAACAAGCTAAGGAACAGCATAAAGCCAGGGAATGTATACAAAGGGTTTTCATCATTCATCCAACCCATTTGTTGTCTGCACACAGGCACACTCTTTGGCTTGGTTACTTCAGGGTTAAGAGGTCTCAGGCAACATGACCCCTACCACTTTTGTTCACAGTTTGTACCTACTGCTCCCAAAGGACACTGACTTGCAACCTAATCTAATATATTAAAATCCCAAATTACCAAAAAAAAACCAACCCAAACAACAAACAAACAAACAAAACCAAATAAGCAATAATAACATACAACAATGACAACCTGTAGGCTTTTTCCACATATACAAACAAAATCTAAATCTAAAATTTAATCTAAATATTTAGCAAATTTTAACCTTTAATCGCCTTAAATGACTTTGATCTAGCATACAACACAAAGCTACAGTTTTATAACCTTTTAAAATACCCTTCATTTTCCCTTCACACAAAGCAATAAAACCAAACCAAAACAAAACTGACAAAGCCCAGATGCAATACATCTGAAAACAAAAGCAACCCTCAGTGCATGAAACATCTTAATGATGCAAATGCCTGAACAATACACGTTTTCAAAGGTTGTTCAGCTTTCCCTTTCTGAATCAGGCTCTATAGGCCATTCAGGGCAGTTATGGTCTCATTCTGAATTTCTGTTCTCTTAGCACCACTTGTCAGACCTGAACATTTCTGACCTTAATGCTTTGAATAAGCCACAGTCTCAAAGAAAGACTTTTTATATTAAGGGAAATAAATTAGAATATAGCATAGTAGAAACCCTTGGATCTGGATTATAAACCACACACAAAAAGTAAAAATGTTCTGATGTCAATGCAGCTGAATGAGAAACAAGATAATTCATAAATTTTATTATCAGTATGGATATATTTAATACTGAAACCTGCATATTCAGAAAAATATAAATTTTGGAAATCTGTCAGAGCTTAGCTCCAGACTGTAAGTTTACAAATTCATAATTTACACTTAAAATGCACAGTAAACATTAAACTTGAAAGTGCATAGTACAGTTTTTACTGAACCTGAGTATAGAAAAATCAATATTTTCTTCTATAATGGTGGAGATTTTATTGATCTTTTGTTACCATTATAATAATACAAATACATATGTGCAAGTCACTAAAGATTTTTTTAAATAGCTAATGTAAATATATTGTATGTAATGACACAAGACCAACCCTTTTAGCAAGGCTAGTTTGTTATATAGTTGTCAGAGTTGTTAGAGTTCAGTGTACAATGAATGCTTTTAGCAATATACACATTCACAAACTTCACAGAAGTGCTACTTTTCCCTGTTCTATGCTACACAGAACGCTCCAAGTTTTCTCTTCCAGGCGACAATAGCTTGACTAAGTTTATGGGCAGATGGTGTATTGAAGACATTAAAATGCAAGTGCAATAGGACACAAAAAGAAGACAATATTGGAAGAACTGTCAAGACTTTTGAAAAGCCTTGCTTAGAAAACTACTGTATTTTATGAGAGGGATAGTCCCAATAGAATATTATTTTTCATTTTCAAGTAAATGAGGTGAAAGAACTATCGAAACTGATTTAAAAAAAGAAAGCATCTTAAAAGTCTAAGTAAGGCACAGTAAGAATTTAAATGTTGTTACAACACTAAATCTATATCCAGACTAGGCCAAAGAAATGCACTTTGCAAATTCTGGCAAGAGAGCACTCTACTGCTTTTGGAATGTCAAAAAGAAAGTCTAACTTCTAGTAAAGTAAGTAAATGTAACGTAGAACACACCATACAAGTGTAGTGTACTGTGATTTATGATGTTCTAAAACTCATGAGTCCAAGCATGTTCTCCTAAATGAACTCCTGACAAAAGACAGAAATGGTTCCATCACTATCAATTGAAAATTGGCAGTTTCCAGAGAGTAAGATATTAATTAAATGGCACTAGTAAAGTGATACATCTTGCAGCAGGTCACATATACTAATCAAACACAGCAGATTTTTTAGCTTTAACAAGACATCATAACTTCTAAAAGAAAACACCTTTACCAATAAAGTTTAGCACTTTAGTTCCTATGGAGTTGTTGAAGAAACTAATTTAGTTAATTCCATGATTTTATAGAATTGGTTAAAGTGCTGCAGGAAGAATAAAAGTAATTTGCATTTCTCTCTTAAAAACATTTTTTATTCCTCTTGAAACTTGCCTTCGGTAATAATTAACTCAACAGCTGGTTATCTGAGGGCATTAATTAAAATATTTAACATACTTTGATGAAGTACTGTGCTAGAAAAGCTGATCTCTGCCCTGTGTTGAACAATCTCATTAGTCATTTTTTGCTTTTTGCTTTCGATATTGCCTCTGCATAAGTCAGGTGAATAAAGTCAAAGAGCTGTGTGGCACTGGCAGCATTACCCAAAATTTTGGAGAGTTCATCCTTTGACAGTGTCACAAGCTCTGCAATGCTTTTAACGTGGTTCATTAAGGCACGGCAGTTTTTTGTATTAATACCTGGCATTTTTAATAGAAAATCCTGAGGACCAGGGTTGTACTTGTCTGACTCAGGAAGAATTTCAGAATCTGCTGTGACAGCCATTGCTGTTTCTGCATCAGGCTGAGGATGGTTTTGTTTTAACTCTTCAAACACTTCAGCAGTAGCATGAGGAGAGGGACACCACAGGATGCGTAACTTTGGGAAATGGAGTGTAAGGAGGGTTAGTTTAGAAGTAATATCATTACTGGAAATTTCCTGATGCAAAGAGCCTCTTGGAATCAAGGAGAAAGATTTGTTAGGATCAAATTCAATCAGGAGAATCGGGCGCTTATAGTAACGGGACATAGAAACACACTGTGCATACAGTCTGCCATTGTTCAGGGAACCAATCAGATCACTGACACTTTTCCGCTCTACACAGGTGTCAGGAGTTAAAATGTAATCTCCAACTTCCAAAGTAACAGGCTCAATGTCAATGCCACGGCGATGAATCAGTGAGGGAAGTTCACTGCGAAACTCCCGCATATCCACTATTACAGTTTGCTGAACCATCTTCTGTTCCTGTCCACCTGAAGAGCAAAATAAATAGTTAATCTGATACTTATGACCTCAGACTCTGGTTGTAGTTTTCCTGTGTGCTGCCAATCCAGTAATGGATGGACTTCACATCTCAAATCATTTCTCAAATTCACCAGTATAATAAATACAGGTTTTATTTAATTTTTCATTGTACAGAGAAAAAGCAGTTGCCAAATAATATACTGTAGTTTATGGAGTGTGCTCTGCAGTTAAATAGAACTATTATGCTCCTTGCCATAAGCTTTGTATATGTAACAATGAATTATGTTAACTCTGGATGAAAGTTCCTGGTGCATTTAAGTAAAATCTTTGTTAAACAATCTTGTCTGCAAAAAAAGATAGCAAAGCTGATCCTTTTAACTTTCATTGGTTTCCCAAGAAATATGCTATTTTATTGTAGGAGTTAAACTTTAGCCTCTATAGATCTGCAGAAGGACACATGAAGAGACTGCAGCATCAAGGCCACAAAAGACATAACAGCAAAGACTGGAGATCATATGTTAAAAGATTTTGCTCTCAAAAACGAGAGCAAATTAAAACGGGCAGAGAATAAAGGTGAAGAAGGAGTATACATGTCAGAGGACAGAAAAATGTCTTTAGAACAGCAACAAAAAAAAAGATGCCAGTTGTTTACCCAGGCAGTCTGTTTTGCCAAGAACAAAAGAACTCCCAACATTTACTAGCTCAAGGACAAACCTGTCTTTGACTACCTACAGACCTGTTTTAATGTTTCAATTTCTCTCCATCTCCCTACAGGCAATACTAGACAATTTCATAACCAACAAGATGCCTAGAAGCAATCCAAATGCTGTCTGTCTTAATAGCGAAATACATCATTAATCTATATTTTCTTTTAAAAGAAGAAAACCATAACTCATTGTTATTGCACAAACAGAGGCACATGGAGCAAGGGAGATAATGATTCTTAACCATCAGGACTGATGAGTAAATCACAGAATTATCACAGTTGGAAACTACCTCTAAGATCACCCAGTCCAACCATTAACCCAGAAAAAAACCACCATGCCCACTAAAGCATGTCCTGAAGTGCCACTTCTATATGTTTTTCCAATACCTCCTAGGATGGTGACACTACCACCTCCCTGGGTAGCCCATTCCAGTGCCCAACTACACAGTTAAGAAATTCTTCCTAGTATCCAGTCTAAAGCTCCCCTGGAGCAACTTCAGGCCATTTTCTCTAGACTTACCATTATTTTCCTAGAGAAGAGACCAACACCTGCCTTACTACAAGCTCCTTTCAGGTAGCTGTAGAGAGCAATAAGGTGTGCAATGTGTCTATGATCCAGATGGACAGGATTTAAATGCAATAGTTATGAGTCTTTTTCATTGCTTGGAGCTGCAAGCCTAACTTGAGGCACTGCTTACCTGCTTTGCGTGTGTCAGTAGAATCAGAGGCAGGTTTAGCATCTCTTATTAGGTCTAAATTTGTTTCATCTCTTCCTTCTCTTTCCTCAGGAACAACCATGCTGGCCTTCTCTCTAAGGATAGAACCACAAAGAAAGAAGCAATAAAAACTGCGCTTACATGAGAAAAATATATGAAAATATTTTAATTCCCTTCAGCCATAAGTGAATTTATATATAGTTTAATACTAATTGCAGACCTGATCAGAAATGGTTACTAGGTTTTCCAGACTGTTCAGCTAGATGCTATATTTTTATTTTCCACTCTTAGCAATTTTTAGGATATATATTTTTTTATTTTTAGAACTTCTCAGGGCATATGAAATAAAGGAAGTAATGGCTAGTAGTAGGAATATAACCTGGTGAAAAGACACAGTCAATAAAAAAAACATCTTATACAGTGTAAGAAAACAATTGCTTTGTTCCCCAAAATGGCTTAAGTAGTTAAAGTCTTACAAAAAATCTTACAATAAATGTTACCTGCAAACAGAAACACATTTAAGAAATAAAATTTAAAGAGAATTAGGAAAAAATGCAAGCAGTGCTGTTTAGCCTTTGAAATTTAACATTAAAAAAACCTAAATCAATAAATTAAGTATCAAATGCTTTGAAAAGGAAGGTTTTAACTTCTTTGTGGGAAAGTTTTCTTAACATCTGAAAAGAAACTGACTTTTGAATTAGGAGTTTATTTAAAGCCTTCACACAGTTAAGAACTTGACTCTGTTTATACTGTAAGCATAGAGGGGAATTACATGAACCATTACTGATGAAGGCAGTGAAGCAACACTATTACCGAATTAGTTTTTCGAAGGCCTCCTTCTCCTGTCTTAGAGCTGTGAGATAACGCTGTTCTTCTGTTGAGCCCCCATATATGAGGAAATAAACCCTACAGGTTTGGAGGAGAAAAAGAAAAAAGTAAGTTAGAGATCACTAAACATCATATTGATTTAAAAACACGCAAACTCAATATCTAAGATGAGTAGCAGTAAGGGCCTGACAAGGCATTATTTGCCTTACAAAAGGCAAGTGAAAAATCCCACTTATTTTTTTCTGTAAAGATATTCCAAAACTAGCAACAAAAATTCTTATATCCAGTGTTCCCTCTTCCCAGTGGCAGATACCCTTACTGGAATTCTGGGATTCAGTGAGATTTCAGTCAGCCATTCAGTAAGGACAAAACCCAAATGTAATAGAGAAGTTACTTTCTTTCTGGTTTTGAAATCTTCCCAATAGCACAAAGTAAACTAAAAATATCTGCACTCATGCTGGGTTAAGAAAAAACGTCATAAAAGATTTTAAGATAATGTATTTGGACATCACAGGCTTTACAAAGAACAAGCTGTCATCTCAGAGAGATGAACACACAGACAAATCAAGTTTTACTCTGCAAATAGGAATTTATATGGAACGTAAGAATTAATTATCTACAGCTTTTCACCAGACATTTTCCCCAATATATTTTAATTGAGGTAAATGTTGACGGATTGATAGGATTTTATTCCTATTACTTTTTTCCTGCAGTGGATCTCCTAAAGCACACTTGCATGACTGCATCCAATTTTCTTGCTCTGAAATGTGGGAATGTCATGCTGGAGGTAGATAATGCTGATTAGGCAATTAAAAATTAATTGTACAAATAACCTAGTAATTATCCTCATGCATTATACTTTGCAAGTTCTGTCATTTATTTCTGCACTAGAGAGTCCTTACCCAGATATCAGGTACAGACACACTAAATACTGCCAAACTGATTTCCATTTTCAGTTACCTTACACGTATACAAATCTTTGACTGGAAAATAACAACTGCTCTGTTGAACTTAGGCAAACAATGTTCATGAGGTGATTAAAGTAGAAAGCATTATCATTCCTAGGTCATAATTTCATATGCCAATAAATTGTGTTTCAACTGTAGTAAGCCAAGTATGTTTATTCTCAGATTTAAGAAACTGCCATAAGTTATCTTCAGAGACATAGAGGTATAACTACAGTTTACAGTATTCAAGAAATGCTATATCAGGCAGCCATATAAATGAAAGGTAATGCAAAAAACACATAGTATATTAAATTTCAAATTTTCTGTATCCTTAATTAGTCTGTAACATCTAGTCACAGAATTGAGTTTTGCAATTTGCAAGTGTATCAAATATACATACACAATGCAGAAATCTTTCTCAGCTAACACCAGAACAAAGTAGAGCTACAAATGTTTAATTTTCTTTATTGTATTTTCTTCAGATGTTTTTAATTACAGTTTTTGAATTTCTGGTCTTCAGCATGACAAGATATCAGGAAATGGGAAAATTAATTAAAGCCAAAATGAAGCTTATTGTGTAAAAATCATACCTATGAAGAAGGTTTAAAATCAGATTGCAGCACCTCAAAATGGATCTACTGCTATTGAGATCATCTAAGCAGATGCTTTACAGAAGGTGGAATGACATTTTTGTTTTTTTCACAGTTATGTTTCTGTTAATGGACTAAATACCTGCAGGGAAGTAAAAGTTACCTTTTGATTACATCAGACATTATGCTTTTGTTTAAAATTAAGAAGAAGGCTAAACTGGAATTAAAAGCTAGCTGAAGAAAAATCACTAGGTTTATGTTCTGCCTTGACTGCTGAAACTGTAGTTTTTTCTTTTATGACTAAATGAGCCTGACCAAGTCCACTTGCCTCAAAGGCTTCCCAGGCCTGCTTGCCTTGTAGATTTCCAGCTGCCGAACAAAAGTCAGTTCTGCATCATAGAGAACAACATATCTTGGTTCTACTTCATGAAGTACCCGAGTGAGTGCGTAGGGATCACTGCATCCCTGCAGTGGATGAATAATTGTGAGTGGGTTTTTGAAAATACCGTAGTAACAATCTGAGGGTAAGTTCACATGGAAATCTTCAGGAGTGATGTCTTCAATACTGCTTTCTTGGCTACTACTTAATTCTTTGTTATCTTCCACCTCTAATTCCTCTTTCTTTTCCTCCTCAGCTTTCCCTATCATTTGGATTATAGTCCGGTCTTGCTGCTGCTTGTGTTTATTTTGTTTCGAAGAAGCCACAAGTTTGGTTTTTTTGGCTTGAGGGCCGGTGTCTGGTCTGGCATTTCCTTTGGACTTGATGGCTTTTCTGTCCTTAATCCACACTTCTCCAGCTTTCTCATCCTTTCCAAAACTTTTGTTATACAGTCTTGTTAAAAAAGCTTCTGGTCCAGCAATAATGTACTCCCTGAGCTGTGCACAAGCTCGGTCATCACTGGCACAAATTAGCACTTGCCCTGCAGTGAAGAAACAATATAATGTTTATAATTTGTTATGTTGCACTCCTTTATCAACCTACAACACAAGCAAATTGTTTTTCATGATCCTAGAAGCATTCCTACCAAATGCATTTACATTTGGTTGTCATAGTTGCTCTGGACTTTGAGGGAGTCCAAATTGCATGATGTTCTGTACCAAACAAGTGAAGGTTTATGAAGTTCAGCATTCCTTATTCTTACACTATCTGAATTGGTGAGGTTTTCCTTTTGACCATCTGAAATGAGGCAGATATAGTATGTATTGAAACATATTTGGACAACTAATTTTTTTAAAGAAAAACAATAAAAGAGAACTTAATTTAAACCATTTTAATTTTCATCCTTTATCAGCTGTCTAGAAAATACGTGTTTCACACAGTATTATTGACATTTGTGGGCCCTGAATAACAATTCTCTACAAGCTGACTCAGACAAACTCCTACAACACTAAGTGAGAGAGCCAGTTCTTATCCAGAGTCAGAACACTGTGGGTGGGAGAGAAAAAAAAAAAAAAAAAAAGCACTTTTTTACCCTTACTATTTCCTAAAATAAAACTTTGAGAAATTTAAGGGGATGAAAAGCCCTAAAATAGGAAAGGCAGCAAAGCCTTCTGTTTAGGTGTCTCTCCTGGAGAAACAAATTTTCAGATGCACAAGAAGAACGCGTGAGATGGAAAGGGCCTAAGACAGAATCTCTATTTTTTCTTTAGACCTAAACTGAGAAATGAGTGAGTGGTACCTTGATCATTACAAATGTTGATGTTATTAGGTTTGTTAGTTTTAATACTAAGGTATCAGTACAATATGAAATGTAAGTTAGAATATTTTTTCATAATAATACGTGTTCTTTCCTAAACAGTATTTGCATAAGTAATCAACAGCATTTCTCTTTTGGAACAAAACCAAAATAGAAGTTAATGTAAAACCACTTAGTTTGATGTATTTTATGTACATAGACTCCTTGTCTTGAGTTCACAAATTATTAAATTTAAAACTAGCTCTTTAATAAACTCCAATAAAGAATTAGACTCCTTCTCTCAAAAGTAAAGTAGAAGTAAAAACCAGCTTCATCGTGAAAACTCTGATCATTTACTATTCTCTCACCTGGACCACCAAGGTCTTCACTGTTCTTATTCTCATTTTCAATCTCTTTCAGTACTTCTCTCAAAGCCTCCCATTTTGGGTTACTTTCTAGAACCAATTCCTTTTTCAGTTCTGAAACAAAGAAAGATTAACTATAGCAGCTCTTACAGCCAAAATATCCTTCAGAATTTTAAATTAGTGCTTAGATGTCAATGGTGTGATGGTTGTTGACAAATATGATATTCAAGAGACTACACATGCAACTTATTATGCTACTGAGTTGAAGAACCCTCTAACAGAAACATTTAAAAATGTGATTAAGTACTTCACTGAAGCAAAAAGTTAAAAATATTCACTCCTTCAATTCTGTAACTACTGATAAAGAGCAAGCTAAACACCAAATTAGTTCAAGAACAGTTCCATAAAAGCTGTCCCAGTGATCAGCTGAGTAAGCTTGGAAAAAAACCCTTACTTCTGCATAACTCCGTTTTATGTTGTTTATTATCTGCTTTTTGAACTGAGGTTATGTCTCAATTTAGCCAAGCTAACAGATTGAGATCTTGAGCTATGTATGATCATGCAGGGAACCATAATGCAAGTAGCAATAATATACAGAGCATTTGAATCGTGTGACACTCTCAAACTTAAAATTAGGAATGATCAGTACCATTTTCCTTCTTCACATCAGTTTTTTCAGAGACTTTGCCTTTCTGATTCAGTTTCTCATCTGCAATGCGATAAACTCTAGCTCGAGCATTCACAAACATCGAAGTACTGGAGTCAAGAAACAGCCAACCTAAAGAGGAAAAGAAAGCAGCAGCAGTTTGACATTGGCAATGTGTATGTGTTTCAAACCCAAAAGCCCCAGATCTCTCACCTGGAATGTCTGTGCTACCTGCTTGCTATGTATAATTACTAGCTTAATAGAAGGCAGAAATGCAATGCAAGTCTCACACTGTTAAGTAACAGCAGCTAAGTGGGAAGATGAAAGCATTATCTGTCAATAAAAACCTACGTCCTTATGGCTGGTTATATAAAATCTAATTAGAAATCTACATATGATTGGTAAGGTTAATTAAAAATATCAACATCTCAATTTTTCATGCATTAACTTGTATGGCTATTCAGTATTTACCTGAATTCTCACCAAAAGCTTTTTCACTTGCTTTCAGTGACTCCAGAAGACTGAGGAAAGTGACACAATCATACTGAGTTAAGTACAGTAGCAAAGTACGTAGTATCTTCAAATCCTGGACCAAAGATTTTGTCTTGGCTCCAAGCTGATGCCACAGAGGATCTAAATAATGACGTATTGTCTAGAAATAAAAATGGTAAAGTTCAGGATGTCAAAAATATACTGTACTAACCAACATAAGAATGTAATTCTTTTTCTTTAAGGAGATGACAATAGTTTTGCAGTTATTAAACATACCCAACAAAAGATGTGATGATGCAGTATTTGTTCTGGTAAGTAATAATTTTTTTCAAGTTAACATAATGTAGATATCTTTATGTAAAACATTTCAACAATTTGCAGATACATATGATTTAGAGTTTTTAGTAAATATTTTCCATTACCTATAATAATAAAATACTGGTAAAATTAATAAACCACATGCTTATTTTACTGATACTGGCCTATGCCTTTAGTATCTACTCTCCTTTATAATGTTGTTTTCTTTACCTAAGTAATGTAATTTAATTTTCAAAATGAGTACTACATAGATGTGAAACCTACAGAGCATTAGAAGAAAAACTCAAAATACTTAAAGTACAGAAGGCTTCATATCAAGATCAAATCACAGGTAACAAATAACTGCTTCACTATGATGGCTAAAGTTTATGATTTTACCATATAGATAGTACATGCATGTCAGACATTGCAGATCTGCCAATTAATGACATGGATAATGATGAAAAGATACAAGAGATGCATGTGCATACTACTTAGTATATACAGTGCTTCTTTTAATAGAGAAAATAAAAAATAAAAGCAGGAAATTCAAGAGGAAAAAAGGGTGTGTGAGTGTATATGGAAATAACTTTGTACCTTTAAAGTATTTGGTGCTGATATTGCAGCCATCTGTAACATTATAAAATATAGTAATAATATATCAACCATCAGGATGTTCTTACTGTAAGGATTTTGAAAAGGAAGAACAATAATAGGAATACACCAAAAATCCTACCAGCAGCTGTAATGTCACCATTAGACACTGACACAGTTTCTCTCCTTGTACTGGTAATAAACACATCATGGGAGAATAGTCAGTTGCTGTTGGTTACTTATTTTACAAATAATATTTTTTGCTTGCATTGGAGACAGTCTGAAGATGTACATCCCTTCATTTAGCCACAGCAAAACAATTACCTTGTCAAAAGGTTTACCAATAGCATTTTCTAAAGATAGATCTTCTACTTCAAGAGCTGGATTATAACGTATAAGTTCTCTCAGACAAGCGTTCAGAATGTCCAGGATTGAAGTTTGGATAGCAAGCATAGCAGGGGTCATTGACACATGTATTTCCACCACTTCAGGTTTATGCTTCTCTAAAAATGAGTGCACTGCTATATGAAATCTAAGAGGAAAACAGCTTGTTAATATTTACACAGATAATTTGCTTGATCTAAAGTTATAGAAGTTTGTATAAACCACAATTAGAATTGCTTTACATGTAAACAAGTAACTTAATTGCAAAATAAATCAGTTTCTACTGACGTGAAAACTACTTCAATCTTATGAACAGTCTCAGAAAAAAAGCTTCTATTCTGCAGTTATGACTGCAGTTGTTCCAGTCATGCAAGCCTATTGTGTTGCTCAATGGTCCATGGAAAATTATTGCACTAAATTCTACATGATAGTTACACATAATAAATATTAAAGTACAACCAAAAAAAATCTCATAAGGGAGAAACTGGAATGGATTGATAAATCCTTTGAAATCACATGGATCCACTAACACATTCTGGGATGTTTCTGGCTTCTGATGATAAGCAACAGATCCTTGTTAGAATACTGCCATTGCAACCTGTCCAGCTATGTGGGTACATAGATGCCAGATGATTTTTACAACAGAACAAGGGTCAGAGAATGCTATGTCTGCTGACCTCTGAAACTCAGTCAACATTTTCCTTACTGTATGCTGCACCCCCAAGTCTTTTTATGGTTCAGAAGTCAAGGAAGAAAATTTAGAGACCTTCTATTCAACCCTTCCTGTCCCAAGTTATGTCCATTTCTACTTCTTTGTGATTCTGGAAGAAAAACTGCTTTACAGTGCAGAGTAACTGTGTCAAGATGGAATGAGACATGTTCTAGACTGGACTAGAGGAACAAATGGGCAGACCTTCCCTAGGCAAAGTATTGAACCCATGAACAGCTGAAGTGCCCAGTTCCATTTGTGGCTTTGCTCCTTAAAGCCTTAATGCACGTCACAAACTTGGCAATTTAGTTTCTATTGGTCATCAAGAAATACCTCTTCATACACAACATACATGTAAAAGAAGATGAAAAAAAAAGTAAAATGTAGGAAGAGATCCATGGAGTTTCATCACACTTGGAAACAAATATTTCCATGAATGGCAGAACTAAGAGACTATGCCTGTTACTTCATGGCTTAAATAATCCATTTAGTAAGTGGTGTTTTTCTTAAGCTGTTAAGAATGTTACTTTCTTCTGTGATTTGTATTGGCTAAAAGGACAACTAGACTATAAAACTCAGCCTCACATAGATTTATTTTGGGTCTATTTTCAAAAGTACTTGCAGAAATTTAGCATCCTCAAGGCCACTTCTGTATAAAGTGAATGAAATTTGTTTGGGAATACAAAAGTGAACACAGATTAGCAGTGTGCTGTGCACACCTCATTTTCTTATGAACCCATTGGAACATCCTTCATTTTTTTTCAAAGTTTAACATTCCAATGAAGTGAAAAGGTGCCTCCTTACCTTGGCCACAGATAAAGTTTCTTGACAAAAAGATTTCTCATCACTCTCTCCACATGGCAAAACCCAGTGTTAAATGCAACTGCATTATCTGTGAAAGCTTTAATGAAACCTTGCTTGTTCTTTTGGCGATAAAGGCGCAAGATGAAGGCTTCCTGACAGGACTCAATGATTCTGTGTGCCTTGTACACCAAAATGCCTGGCAAAATTAAAAAAAGGTTTTCAAGTTACAAAAATGTAAAGAAAGCTTTTTCCTCAAAACAGACGTATTCTTTTAATTTTTTCTGAAATCAAGTAGTATGGGTATTTAAATCTTTCTAAGCAATGGCTGAACAAAGATACTGGTGTTCAAACCAAGCCATTCCTCAGCCTCAGTACCACAGAATCCCCAAATACCAGAACTAGGCTAATGATGCATCTTTAGCTAAAGAAAGCTTGTCCTTGAGTGGCAGGACTTACTAGCTTAGAACATTTTTTTACTTCTAAGGCAAAACTGGAACTTTAGCCTTTTAAGAGGACTAAAAGCCATTACAACAAAGCAAGTTTGTATCTTCAAGACTGTGATAAACTAGTGTTTCTTTTTGTTATGTTAAGTCCTTTTTGTGGTACAGTTCCACACACAGAACATGTTTCCAAAATAATCATGTGTTACCCAAGTGTGGGGTGAAGCAGCAAGTCTGTCAAAGCTTCTGTCACACTGACCTCTAGTGGTAATGCAAAACCGAGAACTGTCATTACAGGACACGAGTATTTTTTAATAATTGGACAAAGTCCAAACGTGTGTTTTATTTCTCTCTCTCTTTTTTTTTTTTTTTTTTTTTTTTTTTTGATAAGGCTGAAATGTAGGGAAGACAAGGAATCAAGGACAAGAAGAGAATGTAAAGCAGGTTACCCATAAAGCATGTTAACTTTTTAAAAAACATAGAAATACCAGAACTGACAAATCTGGCATCCTTTGGCTCAAGCATAAAACTCTTCAAAATGTTTTACATAATAAAGCTTAGCATAAATTGATTAAAAAGGAGGAGGATGCATCAAAAACATTCTTTTAAGCATTCAGTATCCAGTTGTTAGGAAGGTAACATTTAGGTAACAGTCAAATACATTTCTGATACATTGTTTTGTTAGATTCCTGGCTCTTAGATACCTAATTTACTTGCTCTCCAGCCTTTAACAGGGCTTCCATCTTAAACAAGAATGCAAAACCATTGGTGGTTGGGGAGAAGGGAACACAACATGAGTAGTAAAATGTAAGTGTCACATCTTTGATGTATAACTTCTATAGAACAACGAAAAAGGTAAAATCTTTAAAATGATAGTAACAGAATTATTTTGCTAATACTGCTATTTAGATAAGAGTCCAAGGTGTGTCAAGGCAAAGATTAGTAAAGTATTGGTATTTTTTGATGAAGTAGTGTGCATGGTTGATTAAACATGACATCTAAAATCACTTTTTATCATAGGACATTTAATCATAGGCCAGTGCCCTGCAGACCACAGGACATTATTTCACCAAGTACAATCAATTTTTCACAGAGTGGTCAGACACCCAACAGGCTGCCCACAGAGGTGGTTGAGTCACCATCCCTAAATGTCATTTAGATGTGGTGTTGGGGGATAGGGTTTAGGGGAGAATTTTGTAGAGCAGGGATGATGGTTGGATTCAGTGATCCCAAGGGTCTTTTCCAACCTGAAAGATTCTATGATTCAATTATTCTTTGAAAGCCCATCTGAATATTATGATTGCTATGTCAATGATATAGTTTAACTCGTAATTTGTTTTCCAGCCACTTATTGATATCAGAAAGCCATACAATCACATAATCCACTATTTAAAATAATGTAGACATTTTAAAATCATATGATTAAATAAGGCAGATAAGTTTGGAGCAAATGAATGCATTAAAAAACTTGAAAGAACTACATATTTGCTCCTTTTACCTCAGTGTCTATGGAAAAAAAAGGAGTAATTCTTCAACCTCAATACTGGTTGGCTAAACTCTTCATATTAAATTCAGCCTCATGTATTTTCAAACAGAACAATCTTACCTTTATTTCATTACATTCTTACCAGTAATGTGGTTTGCAGGAATTCTGTCAGTAAGAAAATCTACCACCAGGATTCGACTTGTTGCAAAGATGACTCCTCCTTGTGTGTAAAATTCATATCGGGTATTATTTGAAATTTCATTGGTAACACGCCGAGGAAGATGAACAACTCCATCTGACCTCAGCTGATCAATAAAATACTCCTAAATCAAATACAGGAAAAACACAAGACATCATTGTGGTAAATGGATGCAAAACCCTCTTAATTATCCAAACTTTCTTAATTTTGAGGAGCTGTTCAAAACAAATCAGAAGCATGACAGTAATTGACTATCTCAGGAAGCCAGAGTTATCCTAAAAGTCATTCAGGTGGTTAAAAAAATCTATGTAAGTTCTGTAGTAGCTACGCAATGCTTAGACAAATATGAAAAACTGTCACTCAAAGGAGATTACATTTTCTTATATTTTAATAGCTTTTTCAGAGAATAGGCAATTCTGACAAGAAAATTGGGAAGATATAGTCTTTTATTCCAGTCACCTGCTGTCAAAGGTAACTACAGCAAGCAGGTCATAAACATCAGGGTTAGTATTATGGACCACATGTGTGATATTTATTTGCCTATGGTGACTACAAAAAAATCCCCAGACCATCACTTCCCTGACGATGGAAACCTCTCTGGTTCCAGGAAAACACGGCAGCATTTTCTGTACAAATAGGGACAAACCTGTCAAGACTGGACACTACTTTCTGCTCCTTGCCTCCTACTAAGTTATGTATATAAGCTCATTTTAGTTCAGTATTATTAGGCCTTCCCTGTGCTGTATGAGGCATCAAACCGGCCCCTGATCTGATCCCGAGTATCGATACATTCCGGTGTGACAATTCCTCTCAACAAGTGCCGGGGCAGAGCGCCCAGGCAGGCACGGTGCTGCCGCTGCCACCGCAACCGGCCCCGCACACCCACCCCCGGCCTCAGGAACCCTTCCACCTCCTCTCCTCGGGCCGGCAGCCTCCCCCGGGCCGCGGCCGCCGAAACCGAGGGGGAAGGCGGGGAGGAGGCAGGCGCGACGCCGCTGAGAGGGGCGCCCCTCACCTCTTCGGCGGGACTGGTGTTCAGCACCAGCACCAGGGTGGCAGGCTCGCAGTAGAGGCGGAGGAAGCGCAGGAGGAGGCGGTCGATGCCGAGCCCGCGGGCGCAGATCACCAGCCCGTCCTGGTGGAAGAGGTCCAGGAAGATTTGGTTCTCGTGTTCCAGCAGCACCGCCATGGCGGCCGGACCCCGCCCGACCCCGCCTCCCGAGCCGCGCATGCGCGCCCGCTGCTGAGGCGGGCACCGCCCCCTGGCGGCCGCCGGCCCCGCGGTCCTCCAGCCCTGCGCGTGCAGCGGGTTTCCCGCTCTGAGCGCGAGGCGCCTGAGGTGAGGCTGAGGCGGGAGGGAAGAGGAGCCTGAGGCGGAGCGGGGAAAGGGACTGGAGGGCCAGGCCAGCTCCACACAGCTGCTCTACTGAGGAGAGACGAAGCCCCCTTGCCTCATGTTTAGGGTGTGGATGTGCAGAGTGTAAATATCAGATAAGGGGTCTTTTTCTTTTTTATTATTCGGTTACTTGTTTGTTACTAAGTTATTGCACTTAAGCAACAACCCTGGACTTGACAGAACTTCAGTCTCCATTCCTCACAAAAGGTTCCAGTAAGTCAAGGTTTTCTTTATGTCTGATTTTTTAGCGTCCCTCTATCGATGGGTTCGGAAATGGCCGCTCCTGAGGGGCCCTTCTGAGCTGCTTTCAGGAGCAGCTGGCGAGTCATGGCCCTTACCAGAGTTACCTTACAGTTCAGCTGCTGAAGGGCAGAGGAATTCGTGTCCAGCTCCTCTTCATGTCAGCAATATTCCTGGGCCTGCTGCAGGGGAGATAGATGGCACTTAAGATGGGTCAAAATCACCCTCTTAAAGTGAGGGGGAAGACTGTGTTGTTTGGGGTTTTTTTAGGGTTATTGGTCAGGGGGGCTGTGTATAGCCAGCTTTTGCTATAATGTGGTTATGTGGAAGATGTTCCAGATCTCATTTATACTGCCACATAGTCAAGGTTATGTTTTATAATCTTTAAAATCAACACAGGAAAATTTAATCAACACAGTAAAATATTTTCTAATATATATTTACATTTTAAAATGCAGTACAGAGACTCGGGGCAAAATAGAAAAAAAGTATTTGAAAATTGGCAAAAATTAATAAACTATGAAGACTATTCTTGATTTTCCTTATACATATGTTGTATATTTCAGTTTTTTTGCTGATACCTCAACTGTTTTTTTCTTTGCAAGCTGGATTGTATTGTGAACTTCTGTACCAAATGCCATTCTTTGGTTCTCATTTTTAGCTGACCACTTCCAATCTCTTTTCAAATTTTAATTTTGACAAGTCATTAATCATTAGTAGAGGAGAGAAAAAAGTAAGAAGCAATGACTAAATCATTAATCTGCCTATTTGTCTAATTACAATTCCTGAAAACTAGGAATGTATTTGTAAGCATAATGAATGGCTGTTATTGAATGTAAATGTAAAGAGTTGAAGAGGACCCCCTGTGAGAGGAAAACCAATATTTAGATAATTTATGTAAATCTTATTTTATATTCTTTTCAACATACCAACATTTTATTTTGGTTTCCATCATATCTTTGTTTTTAAGTAAAACTCCTTATTTTCAGCTGTGAAAATGTGGTGAGTTTCCTAATCTGTGGTGGCTTTATTGTGTCTTTGTCTTGGTTTGCTGTTGGGATTTTAGCCTGATCAACTCCATTACCTACACAGAAATACCTCTGAATGTTTTAGGTGATGTTTTAAACCTCAGCTGTGTCAGCCAACTAAGAAGACTAAGGCCATTTTCTTAGAAATGTTCTAAAATTTCTCACATTTCCCATAGTGAAAATGTTATAAGAAAAATCTACTATGTTTTCTTCAAGTCCTGTATGTTTTGCTCCATTCGCTGTAATTAGATTTACTGACATATCGGTGTCTAAACTTATTAGCTGATTATTCTTAAGTGATTATCTTCCATAATCCTGTTATTGTAGTATCCTTAGTAAAACAAAGACCTTGTGGAGGTGATAGTTAAAAGATAAGATTGCTGAAGTGAAACAGTGTGAAGTCATGCATTGTTTTGTTATCTAGGTTCCCAAGGCAATATATTTATTTTTGTAAACTAAGAACAATCTTCCTTTCTAAGAAAAAGAGGAAAATTGAAAAAATGTATTTCATCATTTGGAAATTTATTATAAGCCATCTTTTAGCCACACCTATTCATGTTCTTAGAATATTTGGTTCTGAGGTGGGCACTTTCTGTAATTTGTAGTTGGCTGAAATAGATTTTTCTTCAGCAGTCTACATACAGAACATTCTTTGCAGGTTAAAAAATATTTCACCTAAAAAGGAAAACCTAATTATTCTTTTTCAAGGGAGCTATTGTAAAAATTAAACTTGGCATGCTATTGCTGAGTTAAAAATGAACTCCAATTAAAGACTTGATGTTGGCTATGGGCTGATAGACAGGGAACATTAGTAAGGGAAATGTATGTTCTTCTCCTGCAGTGGCTCTGCACAGCTTGAGAGACCCTGGAATTACTGTCTCCTTCACCTTTGTTTCCCCTGTAGATGTAATTGCCACACAAGTAACAGTAAGTGTGATCAATGTTCTTTGTCTTAAGTAAGCTCCAAATTAAACTCTGTTAAAATTAAACAAAAAAAAAAATTAAAATTAAAATTAAACTCTGTTAAAATTAAATTAAAGAAGCTGTTAATCTTTAAAGACAGGTACAGTGTGTTCAAGTCTATCATGCATTTCTAAGGAACATGGTCATATTCAGAGATGTCTAGCTATTCCTGTAATAGAAGTAATTTTACAAATTAACTACTTACTAACAAAAGCAGCATTTGGTGCTGCAGTGGGCAATATTTCAACATGGATGTACCTGGACAGTATAATATATGTGTAAACATTTGCACCATTGTGACCAGTGTACAGTGGTTGTATAGCAGTGACTATGCGAATCTGGTTTTGAAATGTTAGTGGAAGATTCTGTAATTTCTGAGCTTAAGTGAAAAATTCTTGGTGAAAAACATCATGTTGATTGCTTCTAGAATTGGCTTAATGTGAAAAGAAGTCATCTTGCAGCATTATTGCTTATAACTTGCTCATCTGAACTGCAGATAAATAACATAACTCGTCAGAGCGTGTAGTTCACTGACTGTTTATTGATCCTTCTTTCAACAAAACGGTTATAAAATTTAGGGATTATAACTGGAGCTTTACAAAAATACAGGTACTCACAAGCCAAATATTCTATCTTTGCTGAAGAGCTTGCAGAAGATCATAGAGAAAAACGTGTAAGGTAAGGTTGATAAGCATTCTCAAGAGCATGCTTTTTAGGCACCAGGAAAACACACTAATTTGTGCTTCAGTCTGGTATTCTCATCAGTCTGTGAGGAGTGATGTACTTTCTAAAGCATAATGGCTTTTCTGGGTAAACCAGATTTAGTAATTGTTTTAAAAGCTATATTCCAAACGCCGTGTTTGCTCTGAAAGTGAGCAAGATAACTTTGTATGAATTATGGAGCAACAACATTGCTGTAGTTGTGTCCTGAGGGTAAAACAAAGGAGACAAAATCGTGACTTGCTAAATTTTACTGGTAAAATATATCACATTTTCCAGAAACATATCAAGAAAACTCACCTTCTCCTTCATAAACAGTTTCTGAAATATCTTTGGAGCATTTATAAAATTGAGTGAATTTCCTGGCATGTATCACACAGTACAAAAATCAGATTTGGAATCTACATCTTTACTTGCATTTCAAACAAATACATCAGCTCTACTCTTCACTTTGAGTAATCGTATCTGAAAAATTAGATATGTACTGTATTATCACACCTCTCAGCTTTTTGTCTTGTAAGATAGTATTATGAATGTGTGATCTATTCTATTTTTAATGATATTTTAAACTCAATCTAAAGTAGAGAGAAAACTGTTGTCTTACATTCTTCAGATCCTGTAGGAAACCTCTAATTATGAAGCACCAAAAATAATTTCATAGTTAAGACTGAAGCTGGCTTCTTATTTTAGACCCAAGTAGTAAATTGTCTTACTGAGCTACCAGAGTTCTTTTAATCACTTTTAAACTTTGCATGCTGCATTTTACCCCGGATTGTTTATTTCTAGGGAGTTTGTATCTTAGTCAGATAAAATGTTTTTACATATAACATTCAGAAATCTCATCTGACTCTTGAGCATTTTCTTAGATCCTGGAAAGTGTGAAGCCTAAAGATGACCTGATCATTTAATTATTTTCTTGCTAAGAAAACACTTCATTGTTTCAGAGGTACAAAGAGATACAATCTTTGTATTTTAATGAGGAAATATACAAATAAAAATCTCATGATATGTGAGATTCTGAAAAAAGTCTAATTCTAAAAATTCTAAACATGAAAGTCCATGTAAGTAAAGATAATATGGGTATTAAAGATGTATGAATTAAATGCTTAACAAAAATGCACTTTAAACCTGAAGCATAAGCATTTGTTTTTAGGTTTCCCAAAATTTCTAGTAGTGAAGGCTGGTTAAAATTAGGATAACTTGAAGAATAGTCTAAAGAAACACTGGTTTTTTTTTTTCCCTTTTTTTTTTCCCCTTCCTTCTTTTCCTTTCTTAGTAATAATTGTAACAATTATGCCAACCCTCAGTGCTACTTAAAGACCTGTTTTGAAGGCCCAGACATAAAACAATTCCAGAGCTCATCCACATAAATATCCTCCAAAGAACCTGGAAGATGGGAGGATGCTGTCATTGCATAATGATTTGCCTCTGATGCTTTGAGACAAAGCCTGAGTTACTAAAGATGGTTTCCATAGCAATTACAACTATCTGAATATGCATGCTACTGATTGCTCTGTTTTCCCAAGGATTTTTATTTAACAGATGAATGGTGCAAGTTAAAACTTTATTAAAGAGCTGCAAAGGGGATTTGTTGAGTTGTTTTGGGGAAAGAAGCAGCCACCTTAATCATGGCTTTACTGTTTGCCAAAATGATACTGAATAATTTGGCAGTTAAAAAACATGCTTCCCTTTTTAATAATATTTGATATTGCCAGACAGTCAAAAGCTATCTGAAATATACATTATTTTGAACATTACCTGGAACAATGTTAAGAGCACCCAAGTTCTTTCAGTCTTTCACACAGCTCTAGTACACAGAATTGACATTCCAGTTTTAAGCATTAAAAAAAAATTGAAAGATAAAATTAAATTTTAAAAATGCAATATTTTCAGTATATTATTTTCAGTATTTAATAGATTGCATAAATATTTTTAGCTCAATGTCAATCTTTCAGTTTTAACCAAGTGCACATTTTATTTCTGGAGTTGGGAGATGCATTAATGTATTAAGAGCTTCTGATTTATTCATTTTATATAAAACTCAGTATCTCTAGCATTGCATTCAGTGAACACAGTATGTTTACCTCTTCATTTGAAATTTAGAAAACTGTATCTGAAGTTGTAACTGTAAGATACTTCTAAAACTTTGTAAAATCCCTTTTGATTCAGCTTTTATTTTTTGTCCCTCTAATTAAAAGAAAACTCCTCAGAAGGGGTAGTTACAAAAGTTCTATAGAGGTTCTCAACCATAATTGAGATTTATTTTTTTAATCCTTGCACACTCTTGTTTAGTAGATCAAGATAGTCAATTCAGTCTCTAGTATACATAGCTTTGATTTCTGTAGCTTTAGTTTAATTTTATTGAAATGAAACTTACTGCTTACTTTTGGATGAAGTTTTGCAGAAGTAGTCATCGTAGGAAAACAGTGGGGGTGGGAGAACAGTAATATACATATGAAAAAAAGATGTTGCAAAAATTCACAGAGAATGCTGAGACTTGGAATATGGCAATAGCTGTTGGGCAGGCCTTCTGGAGTATTTTAAAGAGTTTTGGGAAATATGTCTTTATCTAACTTTTTAGCCTTTGAAGCATTACTACGTGACCCCATTTGCAAATGTTTATAATCCTATAAAAGAGGTATACAGTGAAGTTCTTAAAAACCCTTGAACACTGATTGAAGTACTTAAGAATCCAAATAATCATTCTCATATTCAGGCATAATAAAACAAGGACCTTTGTAGTAAAACTGGTTACCTGCATGGTCTTTAAGGCATTTTACTTTTTAATTCTCTCTGCCCTAAGTCTGACATTTGATTCCTCCTGCAGCCAAATCTGCCATTTATATTCCTAGGCAATTCAGGTTTACACTTTCAATGCCTTATTAAAAATACACTTTTATTCAAATAGATAGATTGGGGAAATTCAGCAGATTCAGATATGTTTGTACTGCAGTTTGCCCTGCTTTTAACTAGAATGACCTGTCTCATATTTAATATTAGATATATATTTTTAACTCTAAAATAGGAAATAGTAAATTATTTCTAAAGCCATGTTTTGATAACATTGGAGTTTTAATGGGATGCACTGAAGCAATGAAAATACACAGGGCTTAGGATGATTAAAGGCACCAGGTTGCTGCTGCCAGGCAGCCTGGAATCACCTACCTTCAAAGAGCCACACAACAGATTATTACTGTAAAGTATTATTTGTAGCTGTTGTAATATTTAGCAACCCTTTAGTTGTTTGGTTTGTCTTGTGGTAATACTTTAATACTTTCTTAATATTTATCTTAATTAACATTAACATTTTAATTTTAATGCTCCACTTTTGGGGAATGAAATAATTGTAGCTCTACTGCACAAATTACATTATCTTTCTAGCACTACTCTCTTGGCGCTTTCTTGAAAAGCCTAAGAGTGTAGTTGCACAGTGTAGTTTGTATTACAGTGGGGGAATATGCTTTTAATATGTGTTTCAACCTGGCTAATCTTGGTAGTAAATGGGGGCTAAAAAGTCATATAAAGTCTCTTTAGATGTAGAGGTAAAGCAGATTGACAGTGTCAGCCCTGCTTCTCTTTCTGTGGTGTCCACACCACAGAAAAACCTGCCCTGATTGGCACTAATTGGCAGATTGTTGGCAGATTCTGGAATATGGTTCAAAGAGTAATTGGATAAAAAGAATGAACTGCTGCATTCACTTATGTTCAGAGCAAGCTGTTGCTTGTAAGGATTGACAGCTACTGGTCATGTTGGGATTTGAACATTGGGAAGCCTTTTCTTTTGGTTCTTTTTCTTCATCCCTTCTGTAGACTTTGGTTTTCAGTGTTGCCAGAGTAATGCTAATACTTCTCAGATAAATAAAAAGTCACTTCAAGACCTAATAAAAAGAAATACTGTACATATTCCTCCTGAAGTTTCATACAATAAAAAATTTTAGCTGAAGATACGAGGTATTTTTCTTCTCAGTCATATCTACAGAGTTACTATTTTGACTTCTGCCGGAAGAGAGGAATACTATAATGTTTCTCAGTATGGAAGATGAATTCAGGGGAGTGAAGTGGTGTTGAATTGTCTCAACAGGGGCAGGAAATGTGTTTTTTAGGGAAACAATCAAGATGCCATTCTGTTTTTTTCACCCTTAAGTCTTGGCATGCTAGCTAAAAATACAGAATTTAATAGATTTTTAGGAGAGTTTTCTCTGCTTCATTTTTTGGTCTATATGTCTTAATTCAGACAGCGCTGACTGTTTGACTCCTAAATAGTATTTTAATATGCAGCTGGTTTTGGGTATTGTGTTGACATTCATTATGTAGATCTGGTATATTTGAAGATGAGCAGAAGCTCTTGTACACAGTTCCTTACTTTTTTTCTTGAGACTTCTGGGTCTCACACTGTATACATTTAAAACTAAATAATAAAAAGATCAAAATACTTAGGATCATTTATCTTCTTAATTAAATTAGCAGACTTGAGGGAATATTTGTGGTCATTTGTGAACAGTCAGGCATTTCAATTGTAAATTGGAAATGTGTTCCCAGAGTCACCTACCAATAGCCCCAGGAGTCATGCTACTTGCTGCTTTTTCAGAAGCCTTCAATGAATGTGGGCTGCAATAGTCTGATAGGGAAGTGTTACATTAGACTGCAACTTAGGAAAAATACCTTCCTCTCCAAGCACTAAGTGTTGTACCAAACATGAAAATGTGTTGCGAAGTCTTTGTAACAAGTCACATACTAAAGATGAAGAGATACTTTTCTTATTGGATTTCAGTTTGTAGACCTCTCTTGATAGACATTTTTAAATATTCTTTAACTAAAATATATACCCAAAACCATAAGAAAATATTTTTTTCTTGATAGCATGGCATAGATGTTTATGTATAAATACCATATACTTGAACAAGTAATGTTTTTTCTTTGCCAATTTGATTAACACTTTTATTAGTATTAAATTTGCAGTTAATCTCTGGGTCTTATCTTTGAGATTTGTTCACATTTAATACTGAGTTTCATAAATATAGATCTTTTAATGAAATTCCTTTTCTGTTGCTCATTAGGAATGTGATGATAGTGACCCAGTCACCAGTGAAGGAAAACAAAGTACAAATAAGTGCCACTAATATGGTTGATGGAGGAAATAAAGATTATGTGGTGGCAGATTAAACATTTGTTTGGGAATAAGAGGATTTTTTTTAATGTTTCTTTTCACTTTGTTCCCATAAAGTTTTCACTAAATGACCAAAGAGTTGATGTATAAATACTATGATAAAAGAGGATAAATAATTGCAATTGTAAAAAGAAAATTTTGTTGTTCAGAGATGTCCAATTTTTAATGTTTTTTGGATGCTGAAGGTCTTAGTTTGTGTTCTTCATATCATCTTCAATTTGGAATTTACCTCTTATGGTAAAGGCAGGGGGGTTGGGCTTGGTGATGTTTCAGTGCCCCTGCCAACCCCTAACATTCTGTGATTTTGTGAAATGGTGCCATAACTATCTAAAACATTGCTGGAGAGGAGCAAAAAGAGTAATTACAAACTTGTGTTTGTGTTGCTGTGACTTCTTTTATTATGGTGCCTTTACATGATGGAAACATTACAGATTAGAGTTCTGTGGTGATTTACATGAGTGAAACAAACTCTGCTGCCCTGCACTTCTGTGCCACCTGAGCTGGATTGCATATCCTTCCTGCTAAGGCCAAAAATCAGGTAATTTTAGTACTAGTCTATGTCCTCCACTGAGGACACTCCTCTAAGGTGTTCAGCCCCTTGCAGAGCAAAGAAAGAAGACAGAATTAAATATGATAGGCAAACTGTTCCTGCACTTGGTGAATTACACATTAAGGAAAGTATCTCCAGTACCTAAAACCTTGTAGGTAAAACCATCTAAAGCTAAATCATTAACAAAGCTGGAAGTCAACTGTAGGACTTGAACGGAGCTGTGACATTACACAAAGAATCGTATCTTCCACAAGATGGAGCTGTGTGATTTCTGCTGTTGGAAGCAACTCTGTATTAGGAAATTATTCTTTGATTGCTGTACAAGGATAGGAGGATCATAGTGATCTATAGTTTCTTTTTTACCCAGATTCTAAGGAACTTCTACAATTTAATTCTAGATGCTTGTGTGGGTGCTAAAAATATTCAATTTAACATGAAGACTTTTGAATCTCGAAGCTATATTAAAAAAATTAAAGCTATATTAAAAAAAAAAAAAAGAAAAATAAATGCATTACCTTTGTCTGTGAAGATCACAGCGATTTGCCTAGTGTGTGGTCTCCTGCAATCTTTTTTAAAATTATTCATTTATTTTTTATTTACACACTTTGATGATGACTGCAATGCAGATTTCTTTGAAATGTTTTCTTATCATTTATGCTCTGTAACATCTGGAGGAGAGAGTGATAACGATTGCTTAAATGGTAATTCAAAAATACATTTTCAGTAACACTGATGGACCTCCAATTCTGGAGTGTTTATTAGGTCTGAGCAGATACATGTAAAGTACTTAATCAATAGAATGGAATGCTGTCTTTGAAAGCAATGACTGGAAAAGATCAAGGATTCATAGCAGAAAAATAACAGAGAATGAGGTCCTGGTATGATGCCTTTGCATAAAAAGGTGATGTAATCCTTTTCCTGAATAATGAGGGAAAGCAAACAGGACTACAGGGTTTTTCCTCTTTATGTGGTGTTGGTGAGATTGGCTGAGGAGACTGGAAGGACACACACACATTCAGATGTTTCGGAGCCAGGGGATGGCATCAGCACAACTGAACAGAAGCAAAGAGCAAGCAACACTGCATTAAATGTGGGCCAAGGATCATCCAGACAAAGGTCTGGAAAGGTAAAAGAGTTCTTCCACAGCATATCAAGAATCTTAGAAGATTCAAGATGTGGAGGTGTTAAAAATCTAGGGTATGTCCCCAGTAGCCAGCTGTGAAATTAGCAATAGAGCTTGTGTGGACCCATCTAAAAAGGTGTTGGTTACGTGTGGTCTCCTAGGTAAAGGGATGCTTTTAGGAACAGATTCTCCAGCACTCTGGGACACTGGCCTACTAGAACACTGAAGAATAAAAATAGCAACTTGTTTGCAACATTTTAAAATCAGAGTATATCTAACATTTTCTGATTTTCTAGTTTCTAGGTATGTTGAGTGTAATCGATAACTGCTGGGCTTATGCAGCAATATTTTCTCACCTGGAAGACTCATGTCAGTCTTTTATCTCCTACTCAACTGTCAGGTCTGGTGGAAACTTGTTGGCACTTGGTATCTTTGAGACCAGGTCCTTTGTCAAGTTTTATCAAAATTAGCCAACTCATTCAAAAGTTACGAGGGAGAGGATGAGAACTGACAGGCTGACAGTGCATCTGTGTAACTTAGTTTGTTGCAAAAGTAGCACAGAAAGCAGTTTTCTAGTTTTCAAAATAGGTAATCAGAATTCAGTAACCTACATTTAACTGAAACTGCAGAAATTCACTTGACTAAGTTGATGGACACAACTCAGTGTTGTAAGGCACAACGTTGAAAATCCTTATTGTTTTGGGTCTGTGTGCGTATGGATGTGTATGGTCTGGTATATTAACCACATTCACTGCTGACGAATCCGAGGGTAAAAACTCCATCATCTAGCAGCATTTCAGTTTGTTTACCTAACCCAAGCCGATTTTGAAAAAACTCATATCTAATTACAGCAGTATTGATTGTCTACCTCCTGTTTTTTTTTCTGTGGCAAACATTTCATCAAAAGAAGAAAGCTGAAGGAAGTAGCTGATAGTAGTGACACGTATGTTTTCACATAATCTTGGGCTCTAATGTGCTTTTTGTTGTAGTGAACTGATATGTCTAATTTTTAAAATAGGTTTAAAGAAAAGTATCGTTTCAATGAACGTTACATGGGCAAGGGAGATCATGTAGTTAATTAGTTTGCAGTCTGTGGATAAAACCTGTTACAATTAGATATTAGACAGTTTACTAAAATTTGCTCTAATTACACGTTTCTGAAGGCAGGTAAGGTCAATTAATTCTTTTTCAAATAAATTAAAATATTTTACTTACAGTGTAAGTAATAGTAAAATACACACCCTAAATCTATGCTTTCTAAATTTATATTAAGTAAAATAAGCATACAGGTATTTTATTCACCTGCTTTCCTGTGTTATGTGTTTCATATGTTTGTCTTGAAACTTCTGAGATGTAACAGTCTTTAGTGTGTAAAAACAAATTTGCATTTAAAGAAGCCATAAGAAATGATACTGTGATTGTGTGTTTAGAAAACATGGTTTTGACTAGGCACAATAGTTCATCTAGACACAAATTTTAACTTACAGTATCTGTGGAGTAATATGTTATCATGTATATTCTGTCATTAAATCTCATATATCAAAAGTTGGAAGCCCTGTAAGACAATTCTTCCTTTCCTTCTGAGGGTAGAAAATGTAGGAACCTGCTTGGTTCAGACATACTTGAAAGGTTTTCAGAAATGAATAATTCACATTAATAATGTGGCTTGAATTGTATCCCATGAGGGAAAGTGCAAAAAGAAACAGGCAGGAATTACTAGGCAAGCTTTACCTTTGTGCCACCAATAAAGAAGATTTTAAGTGAAACACAAAAGCACTAAATTGTTTGAAATTTGTAATATGAAAAGGAGGCATGTAATAACAGGGGGAGCTGCTGAAGTAACTTAAGAACCAAATGAAGGTGCTTTATTTGCAAGTAAGTAGAGTACAACCTACACACTTCAATCAAGCCAGCAGTAGTTTTAAGAAGTGATTATGAAGTGTGAAAGGTGGTTTTCTAAGAATGGTGGAAAGATGCATGTACTCATTGCTTGTAATTATGTATCCAGTAAACAGGTATCAAAATAGACGTCCTATGTTGCCTTGTACTTTGGCACCCAAACATATTGGTATCCATGGGTTTATTTGAAGTTGAATTAGCAGTTTTGATATGGTGAGCTCAAAATTTATGTGTAGAAAATGTCAAATTTGATAATCTGGCTAAAAGGAACAGATATGCAGGTGCTTTGCAGGTATCTTGCCAGTTATCTTGGCTGTACGTTCTTGGAATGAAGGAACTTGCTGCTCACTTGTAAATGAAACAGGAAGTCAATTTTTGAGGCTCATATGTAGAATTCCCACAGTTTTGGGGTTTGACTGTATGTGTTTACATGGGATTATATTTCAGTCTCCCTGGCCTATTTCAATTTACATATCAAATATTCCTGAAATGCTATAGAAATGAATGGAAGCAGGTAACTCTTATCCTGAATGTAGATAATTTGTAATAACTACATATGCAAACCAAGAGGAAATGTACTCCTAACCAAATTAAGACAAGCCTTATGTGTTGTGGAGCAATTCTTTTGTGCAGCCATGTTCTACCTGCAATAATGGGGTAATTGAGTTATTCCTACTGTGCTTTTTGTAAGCTCCCCAGGGATGTCTGTGATCATTGTGTAACACACTCTTTTACTCCAAAGTATTACTTTAAAGTAAATGCTGTGACAAAAAGAGAGCCAGTGATTTCATAAGTCACTTCTTCCAGAACTTTTATGGGACTTTTGTCTGAAGTATTTATTTGGTTATTTTATTCAATATATATATATATATTCACTTTATTTGGAGAAGCAATATACTTGATGCCAGTGGGCATTGAGGTTGGAAAACTATTCTTTACACTAGTTGCAATGAGAACTTCTGGATCGGGTTAAATAATAGAGGGAGAAGGAAGACTAGAGAAAGAACAAAATGGCACAATCCCAGCTATTACATGTATGCTAAAGGCCTTAATTTTTCTGTTGTCTTTCAGCAGAAATTTTCTCTCAGTACTGATTTTTCACTCTCACTGACCCCACAGGAGTGGTGAAATTTGCAGACTAATGGATTCAAAGACTTCTTAGCATCTCTCTATTTTTTCTTTGTGGTTACCTCTGTCAACTCGGAGTTCCTTGTCTGCTGGCTTGAGGCTTAGAAAGTAGCTCTGTCCCATAACATGTTCCTTTGTTTTCACACTTCATAGGAACTCTTTAGAAGCCATGTAGTGTACAAAATCCATCTTCTTCCACAAAGCACAGATGTAAAAGATATATTACTGTACTGAAGATACTTGATCAGCTTTGTAGTTGAGCCCCAGACGTGCCCCAGAATGGTTTGTAAATACTATGAAGCTGTAATGAAATGTGTCAGCTTGGAAAGGAAAGTCCCGGCTGAGTACCAGGGCTCTGTCTCTGGGAATCTGTGTGGTGTTGTGTTAATATTGCAGGCTCATGAATGTTTTAACTTGAGGAAATGCAAAAATCCTTCAAACTCTGTCCTCTATGTATCTGGTTGGTTGGAAGAATCTGCTGCAGAGTTAGTTAGCTTTCTGCTTTCTCCTATACAGTGAATGTTGCCATGTTCTTCTTTCTTTGAAATTAAATGCCTGTTGTTTAGAGGACTCAAACTTAGTTATTTTGAAAAGTACAGTTAATTGTCATCAAAAGAAGATCTGAGGTTTTTTTGAGGGGTGATTTTTCAGCAGAACCTGTTTGCCTCTTCACTGAACATGAATTAATTTGATCTTATTCGGTCCCTCCTTTCTATATTTTATCTTTCTCTTTGTAGAAAGGCAAAAGCTCAACCTCAGAGGTCCAGATGAAAAAATCTTCCTGCATATAGAGAAATTATAACCATGGGATATGGAACAGGAGAGAGAATATGAAGAAAATGGAACATAAAAAGTGCTTCAAAGTACATTTTTTTTTTACTTAGAGATACAGGTCTAGAAAAGTAAAGGAAAAAAAAAAAGACAGCGACACACAGCTGGAGACAATTCAGCTGTATATTTTGATAAACTATTTTCTGACTTTTTAGGTATATGCCTTCATTTTTTTGAACTATGACAATGACACAGGATTACTCTATCCGTAGACCACTTTTCAGAACACTTGGGCAAATGAGCCTAAAAAAAAAAAAGGACCAAAAAAAATCCTATTACTTATTAAAAAAATTCTATTACTTATAAAGTAATAGAAGAGACAAAAGGGAAGAGTAAGCTGAAAGGAGGAAGGTAACACACCAAGTAGGAGATGGAATGGGGCAGGGGAAGCTTCGTTACAAGCCAATTTGCAGCATCCAGTGATACTTAAATGGATAAACAGGAATGGTCTTTGGCAAAAACTGTGCATACTATTTCTGCAAGGAAGATAATGAACTCTTCCCATGTCCTCTAGCAATAAGACTGGAAATAGGTCAGGAAAGATTTAAATAGAGTTATCTGTTAGGTATGGCTGCTCCCATGCCGAGCAGATGACAGGCTCATTGTAGAGTTAATTACAGTGAAAAAGGAAAAGACAACATACAAAGATTAGTATTGAGCACTCATCTAATAAGAGAAAAAAGTAAAAGAAAAAGAGTATCAATCTCTGTCTTTACTGCACAAAACGATTTTCTTCTTCTGATTGCTGCAAAGGTTTTTTCTCATTCATTTGCTGAAATTGGTGTGATGAGTTTATGTGGACAGCTTGTTTTGGAGATTGAGTGGCACAT
This sequence comes from Calypte anna, assembly GCF_003957555.1. Classification (NCBI taxonomy): domain Eukaryota; kingdom Metazoa; phylum Chordata; class Aves; order Apodiformes; family Trochilidae; genus Calypte; species Calypte anna. Next base: position 8,919,743 of record NC_044260.1, read on the forward strand.
GTGCATGAAGGAATCATAAATCTCTGTAACAATAGTGAAAACCAAGAAACTATTTGAAGACTGGTTTAAAAAGTGGTGCTTTTGCAGCTGAATGTATTTCTGTATGCTTTCAACTGATGTAAGGAGGAAGGTGCCATCCATATTTATGCTTCATTAAATAAGCATAAGGAAACCTGAAAAATAAAAAGGAAAACCATAACTTTCTTTCTTGTCAGTGTGAAGGAACTTGTCAGTGAGAAATGTACTGTTAAAATTGTGCCAGCCAAAAATGGGGATCATGAATAAAGCACATTAATAGGGGCTGTTTCCCAGATTCCAGAAGAAAGAAATCTCAATTATTGAAAGCCAACAAACACCAAATGCATTTCTATGCTGTTCTAAATTCTGACACGAAGAATTAATATCACCAGCTACTAGACTGATTTGATATTTACAGTATTTCAGAAAATGAAATAATTTTTCTGTTCTTTGTCTACAAACACTGTTAATAGAAATGTTTGTGGCTACACCTAGGTATAGGCAGTGTACCTTACTACATCATGTCACAAATAGTTTTTTTTTTCTTATGATTCCATCACACACTTTGCTGTGGCTTTATCCTCAGTTCTTTAAATAAGATGCAACTTCATACAGGAGATTCTTGAGCCATAAGGTTTTACAGGATAAAAATAAACTACGTGTATGTGCTAGAAAGAGCATTTTCTTGAAGTATATAGAGAAACTGCAATGATGGTCACTAGTTATGTTTTTTTCATGGTAAGAAATTAGAGGATGGGGTAGGAAGAAATCAGAGGCATTCACAAATGCTGAAGCTAAATCTCCTTTTGATATGTTTGACCTTCTGCCTCACTATATCTTCTCGTAGAGTGCTGCAGTGCTGCCTGCTGAAAGTTCATACAAGCTGGACTGGAGCTCTGTAAAACCGGGTTCTACAGCAACAGCGAGGTCTGTGCTGAGTGAATAGCAAGAGGTTCTTTATATATAGAAAACAAGGAAGAACAACAATCAGTTTTTAAAATTTATTTTTTTATTTATGTGTTTTAATTATCAGTGATTCAGGCATCAAAGAATAATGTGGAAAAACTTTAAACAGCAACTGATGATCCAAACCCTTGATCTCATTCAGACATAGGTTTAGTGTTTTGTTTTGAACACTGAAATGGGGATACATTAATTGCACCAATGTGATGACATATGGAATGGATAAGAAGGCTTCAAATAACGCAGTTGTTGGAAATCTGCTTCTCAGGTGGACACTGATCAGGCTGCTCCAGATGAACTACTTTTCAGTGTGCCTGGTCATCACTTCTCTGATCTTCCTGCTTTTTTCTTCCTTACTGTTACTTCAAAGCACCAAGTCTTTTTTCTTATGATGTTCTGTTAAGCCTCTTTGTCAGTTTTGTTCTTTTTTCTTGTTTAGCGTCTGTGCTCTGCTTCTCCCTCTGCAGGGAAGGTGGAGGAACTTGTAATTATTTCAGTTTTAGCCATAACTATTGCAATATATTCCTGATTAAATCAATCTGAGATAGATAATGGGACCATGTGTTTCATATAATGTCAAGTTCTGTCTCCTTACAGAAGCCTGGTGAGGCTACAATGATACACATAATCTGTCCATCCCAGTTTACTCAGGCAGCTGCTGTTAGTTTTACTGTTCTGCAGCATGTTTGCTACATACTGGGATGCTTCAGCACCTTCATACTGTTAATGAGAAACTATAAAATATATATAACAAGAATGTTGGCTTGAAACAGAAAGTAGTCTTCAGATGAATTTGACTGGCGTTTTACACTAATTGAACTTCCTTGATCTGTTATGCACAGTGGATAAGACACTGATTTCCCAGTCACTCGTGTCAACTTAATTTCAAAATTCCCTTTGAACAAGCTTTTTGTGTTGTTCATATTATCGTTAAGAAAAGATGATAGCTTTTTTTTTTTTTTTTTTCCCAAAAATGAAGAAATCTTCCAGAGAGCTGCGTGTCTCTGTGGTTTCCTTTGCAGATATGGTGACCATATGAAAAACAAAAATTTGAGTTGGTATAATGCCTGAATTTTAGATAGCCATAACACTCTTTCTTAAATATTGTTTGTTTAGATCTAAATTGCTCAGTTTACATTATTTTTTCAGTAATGATAAAATGAATTTTTTCAGTAATTTATTCTCATTGAAAAAGAAATTTGTCATTAAAAGGAAAGGAAGTAGGTAGTTACTGCAAATATGTATTACCAGTCATGTGTGATGAAATATTATACAGTATCTTAACAGCATCTATTAGGATATTAGGATTCAGTAGTAAACTGGCCAGCTAATTGGAAAACCTTGCATCAGAAAGCCAGATGAACTCCTTAAATGTACTTTTCCCTTCTAACCCACTTGAAAGGACAAAATCCTTGTACTGTCTGCTGTTAAAGGGCAGTACTTTGTGCCAAGGTAAAGAAGGGTTATTTAAAAATTAGGAAGTGGATTGTATGCTCCCTTTTTTTCTCTCATTAGCAGGATCAGTTCCAGGAATATGGAATTACAGCATTATAAACAGAACTTAAGATACTTTGGAATTCCTGTGATAAGGACATCATTCCTCTCTCCCTTCACCAGTGCCCCATATCTTGTTGTGTATTGAGCTGTTCCAGGAAACTACAGCTGTGAAAAACACAAGTGAGGTGCACTACACGGGGAGGAAATTTCCCCTGCCAGCTTGTAGTAGGAAGGATGCATATTAGAAAAGATAGGCTGTAGATAGCTTTTGCTCTTTACAACTTTCTTTAACTTTGCCTTTTATTGTAGTACCCTTTCATGAATACAACTGCATAGAACACTCAGTTCTGTTGCTTGGTGTGACCTAAGATTGCAGGTATTTTTAACTTTCTACTACTGTACTGTGGATACATCAGCAGTCTTTTTTTGCCCTGGGCAGTTATGGCCTCTGACTGTTCCTTATTACTATGGAAGCTGACAGGCCCATCTCACAGAACCAATGTGTTTGCTTTCCCTTATGTAAAGCAAAAGATGTGCATATTCATTATGTGAACTTGTAGTCACTCATAAATACCCTCTACAATGTGTCACAAGCTGTTTGGAAAACAAATACTTGAACCTTAGGAATCCCAGAAAATTTGATGGCAAGCACCAGAAGTTTATGAAAGGCTTGGTGAGTTGTTCTGATTGGTTCTTTCTGTACAAGAGGATTGCAAATTTTTCATGCAATAAAAAAAGAACCTCATATCTGCCAACATACTACACGCTGCCATCTATACCATTATTTGCAGGGTTCTTTCTCAAATAAAAAGTGCTGTTTGTTGTTTTTGTTTTTTTTAATACAGAGATCACTATTCTTTTCATATGATGATTTTGCATCTGAGATGATTTCTTGTCTATGATGATCTGTCAACACTGCAATTTCTTTTATGTATTTGGATGGTATTTGTGGCATTCCCATCTTGATAGATCTCTGGACGACTTTGTTGCAACATCTGATAAGAGGAGAACCAGATGCTGACAAAACCTTTTCTGGTATCTAGTAAACCATTATCTTTTCTAAACATTTCAATGTTGTGACCTCACTTATGTCTAGAGATGTTTCTTTGGGAGTTCCTTTGACAGCTAATTAGAATATACTATATAATGCTCATATAGGTCTGATTTTTTAATAATCTCTTCTGTAGGCATCCTGTATCTATCAGATTATAATTTCTGTCTTTTCTCACAGTGACACTGACATATCAAAAAGAGATTATTCTGCAGAAAGCTTGAACTTTTTTAATTGCAGAGCAGGTAAATGCCATGACATGTAAAATTATTCTGTGTCAGATATTGTATACATGTACACATTAAGAAAGCATTATATCACCAATCTTCCACCAGACTATGTTAAAGATAGTCAGTTACCAGGAAAACAAGCAGATAGCCAGACAAATTAAGGTCTTGACTGACAGTAGTGTGGGACCCAGTTCAATTTTGAGGGCTTATTATTAAAATATTTAGTATCATTCTGAACCCCTGCCCAAAACCTAGGGGATTTTTTATTTTCTGTAGCTCAGAAATACAGACGTTTTTCCAGGTTTACAACAGTAAGGCAAGGAACTGAAAAAAGAGAGGAGGTATCAGGCAAGAGAGGGGCTACAATAAAATACCAATTTAGAAATACAGAAAAGGCTAAAAAAGTTGGCTTTCCTGTTAAATGCCCCTGAAGGCCATGCTCCCTGCTGGGTCTTCTCACTTGCTTTTGCTGAATTCCCCTAGTGTAGTTAATCACTCCATCTGTTAGACAGCTAGCAGTTTCCCTTTGCTTTTTCTGACTCTGATCTGGCTGGCTGTAGTTCACAGCAGCCTCTACACATCTTCAGTGAGTTCAGAAGAAGATAAATCACAAATGAAGTCTTTGTTAAAAAAACACATGACTCTAGATTGGAGCCTTTTCTTCACCTTCGTGTAAAAAAAACAATCCCCAAACAAAAAACTGAGCATGTTTTGCTCATAACTTCTCTGCTAGCTTTGAAAGAACTACATTTAATCAGAATATCTTCTCTGTGATGATAATTTATCACTAGAAAAATGCCATTTAGTTCCCCATACTTGAATGGTTGTTGTATTTGCCCCTGCTCTACAATTTAGCTGTTACGTAAAGAGAAGTTCCAAAATGTAGTGTGTATCAGTCAGGCCTGCTCTGCTCCAGTCGATGTGGAATTCTTTAATGGCTTTTCAGATGTACATGGAATGTTTTTAGCCTTTGGAGCTCCTCCCTGGTTTTTAGCAATAAGTGTGTTTAATGGGAAGACTTGGAGGAGGCAGTGGTATTGTAGAGAGAGTGCTCTGGGTCTCTCTGTCTGGATTAAAACACTTCCTCTGCTGTAGGCATTTCACAGTGTCTTAGTGTGGGTAGCCCTGCTTCTGAGCTGTGATACACTGCTTGATTGATCAGTCTTTTATATTGCATCCCCAAATATGTACTGCCAAGGGAAATCACTATTTGCATATTATAAGAGAATGGTCAATATTAACAATCAGACCCTGTAGATTTTTGTGATGCTTCAAACATTTAAATGTTTTTATTTATTTTCTATGTATTTTTTTATTTAAAATTCCAAACATTTATAGAAGTGTATTACCGAATATTTAGATTTTAGTTTGTATCCTTACCACAGTTTTTATCTCTAAACTGTGAGGATGAAAGCCCTTGTTTCTCCATTTTAAAATCACTCTCAAACCTGTGACTGTTAAAGGTTTGCCATTATAAAATGTATATAATTGCCATGTGGTAGCACAGGAGAATTTGTTTTAATTTGTGTAGCTGGTTAACTCTTGGAGTATGCAGATAATCCATTAAAGTGGGCAATCAGCTGTAAGAGGAGCAGGTAAAATGGTCTGGTTACAATAGGCTGTTCTATTAAGGGGAAAGGAGAAGAGGTAGAGAGCTGTAATGATAGGAAGATTGGAGCATAATTGGAGAGAGGCTCAGCACAGTAGTGCTTTGCAGTGGCTTGTGAAGCATTGAGAGTGGGCACGCAGGCCAGAGCTGAGCAGCTAAGGCAGAATTTTATGTACTTGTTACATAGCAGTGCTTCTCCTCTCATTTGCTTCAGTCTGAGGGATTATCATGACCAAATTCAAATTGCACTTTTCTATCTGTTGGCCTCATGCTGAAGTCCTTTTCTCTAATCATATTCAAACAAGTTCTCCTTTGAATTATTAATGTCTTTATATGCATTTGAAATGATGCTTTCGGAAGAAAAAAAATTATATGGAAGTCTTTCCAGGTGTCTTGCATGTAGGTTCCCTTCTGACTGCAAAGAATACACATTGTAAGTTAGTAATTTCCTTTTTCTTTATTCCCTATAATGAGGCTGTCCTTATTCCTAAATCTTTCTGTCCTTCTTGCTGGTGGAAGCTGTCTGCTTCTACCTCTGTCCTCAGTAATGTTTTCGGTAGACTTCAAATTCTCATCCTTGAATTCTGGCACAATTTATGAAGAGTAGGATTTGCAGTCCCAACAGGAGGCTAATTTAAGGTATTTTTCCCTGTGGTGACTGGGAGGGATTTTCCATTTGGCAAAGAAAGCAAACCTTCAGCCAGTTACCAGTGCATTGCTAGAGCATGGCAGCTTGTGCTTAGAGTCTCTTAATGGGGCCATCAGAAACAGAGAAGCACACTGACAAAAAAAAAAAAAAAAAGTGATGTTTGACATATAGACAACAACAAAGGTGCCTACCAGAGCAAGAAAACAGGGGAATTCCTGTGGTCCTGATTGCTTTGAGGAGACTCTCATAACAAATGTAGATGACAATTCGGTACAGCCAGAGACACATTATAGGAAAGGTAGTATTTATTGCATAAGTGAAGAGAAAATAAACAAGAGGAGAGTGTGGCCAGCTGAGGAAGGTCTCGTTCATTTTTACATGAGAAGGGAGAGGTTGATGCTCTCTACTTGTTCGTGCATTTGCAGCTGACTTGTCTGACTGCATGATAACCGCCTAACCAAGGGTAATGGGGATTTTTTTTATTGCTCAGTAGCAAAACCAACAAAAATCCAAACCATTTTATACTGAGGTCTCAACCTATCTCATTGCTTTATTGGGAGATTTTATGTATCACTGAGCAGTGAGCTTATCCTGTGGCTGCTTTCCTAAGGTGATTATTATCAAACTGTGTGTCACCAGCCAGGATCAGTGATTTTGATTCTACAGATTTCCAACTATTATGTTTTTAATCAGGAGGGGGGAAACAAAAAATTGATTGTTTGCAATCAGTTAAATCACAACCTACATTAAACCTGCAATTACTTGTTCACAGAAAAAGGAAATTAAATTATTTGAACAACACAATATTTCATTCCTCACCCTTCAACTCTGGCAGAAAGAGCTACATTTTTTTTTGTAGTTGATTCTTTTGCTTATTTACTGTTTTCTTTTTCCTCTTTACCTATGATGTAATTTTCAGAATTGGTCCCACTTCTCTTTTCAGCTGCACATCTGATGACTGCATGACAATTTTAACATTTTAAATTATCATCTCTGTTATTTCAAAAACTAGGACAAGGGCACCTTAGAGTTTTTTTGTTAGTTCCTTTCCATCATTGAGCAGCAGTGAAGCAGAACATTGCAGAAGTGAGATATTAAGTCAGAGAGCATGTTAAGCAGCTACATTTTTTCCTTTATTTTGACATCATTGCTGAAGTCTTCCTTCTGAATAACTTTTTAACCTTCTGTCACTTGTCTCAAGAGCTCCTTTTCTGTGCATGTTCAAAATGACAGGAATTCACATCCTATGTCCTGCAATGTGAGATCAAAATATGAGATCCCATTTAGATTTTTTTCCCCCTGCCCTCTAAATATTTCCATTGTAAAGTAAGTTTTAGCCTAATTGATTATCTGAAGATTTTTAATTGTTGTATTAATTTTTCTTTAAGATGCTGGAAGGTTCTGTCTGCTCTCACGACCTGTAGAAATATTCCATTGCCTGTTGGACTACAGCTGAAACACTTCAGGAAATGAAACAACCATAAGCAGTTACAACACCCACAATGGGGATTTGTAGCTACATGGCTGATCTTCTGGGGTAATGCTGTTAATGTCCAGAGTGTACATTGACAGGTGACAGTTTAGCATCTTAGACTGTGCTGTGATACCTTAGCCCCTGATTACATGCCTCTTTGGAAGGACATAAGATGAGGATATTATCAAGGTGATTAAGTTCACCGATTCTTTAAAAAAGCACTGCAAAGTTGTATTTCTTGTTTCTTAGTGATAAATGTAGAATTATTTTACATTGGATTTGTGGTCTGGAAAAATGAATGGAGATTAAAATTGTGGAGATTATAGAGTGCCTGAATATCAACAAAATGTAAAAAACTTTGTGCTTACTTAGGATACTGAAGACTTAATGAATATCAGGGCCCTTTTAAGTATTTCAAGTTGGTCACTGAGAAACAATTGGATTCTAGAAGGATCCAAATGAAGTATTGTTGAAGTTTTTCTTTCTCAAAATATAAAAAACCCTAGTCTTGGAGAAAGCATGAAAATGCCTGTCTTCATTACGCTGCTTTCTTATCCTGCTTCTTTCAGTGTTCGTGTTTCTAAATCTAATTTTCCTGTAATTTGGAATTTCTCCCCCTTGTTCCAACAATATTGGTATCCAGCTGAGTCTGCAGCAACTTGAATAACGTGGTCTCTGAACTCTTTTTTTTTTTCTTGTTTCAGTCGTTTGCCTTTATCTCAGTTCTAGTTAACTGGAGGAAAAAAACGCTTTCATCTTTACAGTTTGACTATACAAAATTTCTTTGACACTTTGTTTGTGTTGTCCCTTTGCAGTTTAATTTTTTCATCTGACAGTTTTGTGGCTATTGATGACATTTGCTGCTGCTTTGACTTTGTACAGTGACTTGAATGTTGAATTGGTTTAACTTGGTCTTTCTTTGGTTTTTTGTCCTCCAAATGTTGTCATTTGTCTCTGTTTGCCTCTGTTCTTATGTGTATGATGCCTCCAAATCAAAGTAAGTTGCAAAAGTTATTGAAATACAAATGCAATGGTACAGTTTGAAGTGGTTTTTTTAGCACTTGAGGCAGTGTTTCTCCTTTTTTTGTTTTTGTTTTCTGATGCTTTTAATCCTTTGCAGTTGATTACAAAGAACTCTACTGAGTGATCATTGTCACTGCAATTGACTGGCAGTTAAAAATGCTTCCTATTTGTCAGTACCAGCTTGCACCAGCACTGTAGGACTTAACCTTACTGTTTTGTAGATGTCTTTTTCTGTTTCTAACTTCCAATAGAAATAAAGAGGTGGCAGTATTCTTTCCACAACAATTACAGGTTTTATGGTACATTTCAGAATACTTATTGTACTCTCACTTTATTTTGGCTTTGGACTGATAAATGATTGCATAGAAATGACTTTATTAAAATTATTTTTCTTTATGAAAGCATAATTTTTATTACTGAAACATTTTTTCTCTTCTGTTGGGGACAACGTCCAATATACCGGTGAGCCCTCGATACATTCTGTAATGTGAGCAGGCTTGATTTCCCTATAGCAATTCACTAGAGAATATATTCATCACATCACTTCTCCATCATCCATGAGAGTTATGTATTACCCTAAATTATTTAATAGAACATCGAGAAGCTAAAAAACAGACTACTTCAGAGGTAGGGGTCTTGCTATTGGCTTGTATGTAAGGCTCCATTTTACCTCTGCTTGTTTTGTACAACACATGCAAAAATCAGATTATTTGCAATTCATAGAGTGTGTCAGTGAAGGTATATGCTGTTATCTCTGCTTCTTTAGTGAATGAGAGCTAACTAGCACAGCATGAAAATAAGTTGAATCAGATTTACCTTCCTTATCTAGAATAAAAATTTAACTGGGTTTTCACAGTACAGTTTAGAGCACTCATAGTTGTAAAAACAGAACACTCATCTGCCAGCAATATGGCTGAATTTAAATTATCTTTCATATTTTAACCATGATTTATTGCAGTTTATTGTCCACCAGGGAATCAGCTATTCTATTATTTTTTTGTCTGTTTTTTCCTGTCACTTTTGCCAAAAAGTAGAAGCATAAAGAGAAATATTCTATTCTCGCTTTCATGGTAGCAATGAAACTATTAGCTAGGAGTTAAGCCTTGTCCTCTTCTGTTTGTGCACAACAAAGGTTTATTTTAGAGCTTGAGTGAGATTTAAGAGGAGACATATGGAGACTATTTGGTAAATTTTCTGGTGTGGAATGTTTATATTGGATTATGAATTAATTTACAGTGCGTGTCATTTTAGAGAGAAAAGCAACGTTTCATACTAAAGCCTTTGGTGGGCATTCAGAAGATCTGCATGTTTTCCTCCCAAAAAGGCAGAATATTCTGATGTGCTCTCTGGTGCTATCTTACTGCTTTTTAATATAAGGCAGTTCCTGTGGAATCCTTGTGATGTTAGAGCTAAGCTGATGTAATGCCTGCTGCCCCACCATGAGCTCCTGCCCTTTTCCTTGCATTGGCTTCTGTGCTCCTCTGACCTCCCAGTGTGCCTGGGCAGAGAACCCCAGGGACAGACCCCCAGCCCCAGCTGACTGGCATTCTGCTGATTCCATGCTTTGAACTGGCTCACTGCTGGGTCACAGGTCACAAAGTCTGCACACAGAGAACAACAAAATGTATTTCTTGTAATGGAGAAATAAATAAGACCTCCCTTACTGTTAGCAGTTAGTGAGCTATAATAGCTAATTCATACGGATTTAGGCTTTCATGTCTGTTATGAGTTGCTGGCCCTTTCTCTTCACTAGCTAATTTGGCTTGCTTTAAAGCTTAGAAAACAAGCTGGACATATATTATGGCTGAAAGATAAACTGTCCTAATTTTATTCCACTTATTTCAGCCCTGCAGTAGCTTCTTTAAGTTAGTCTGGATGATTGCCGTGACCTTGGAGCTGGATGTGTAATATTGCTGGGCTGCATTATGAAGCAGGGTAGATAACAGCAACAGTTCCTTGTGATTCCAGTTATGGGTTCAGGCTTGGGCAGAAGGTGCAGGTTTTACAGGAGTGCAGAGGCACTCAGTTTGCTCTGAGTCAATGTGTTGGCCTTGCCAGATACATCTTTTCTCTGCTTGAAACCACTTTCACAGCTCTGCACAATGCACATTTCTCAGAGTAAATGAAGGGCTGCTTTGTGCAGATGCAAGGAGCAGCCTAAGCTGAGTTTGTTCAATGCTGCTAATATGCATCATAAAACACTCAAATGACCTGATCAGAGACAGTTCCTACTTCAGTTTTGTTGGTGCTGAGCTTGAGGGATACATAATGAGCATCTATTCAGTGTCTGTCCCTGTTGTTATTATTCACTGTGTGACCTCAGGACTTGTGCACCATTCAGAGATTGAGTCCTGTGGAAAAGAAATACTGAGTTGGACAGTTATATAGTGTATATGACTAATAGATCTGACATATAGTTGTACTGATGCATACCTTTTGTAACCTTTTGACCTGGTTTGAGAGGAGCAGGATCCTGAACACCCTGTTGATGTGGCAGTTCCAATTGGGAGCAGCTGTGCCTGTGTGAAGGAGAGGATGGGCCAGGTGACCCAAATGGGCCAATCACAGTATTCCTTCCCATGGTGCTCAGTATGAAATGGCTTCCAAGAAAGTCCTCTGCTGGTTTCTCTGGTGCGTTGGGGCCTGTTTGTTAGTTATTGCTCTTGCTGCTCTTGGTTTCCTCATCAGAGAAGAATGTCATTCATCAAGACAGGTCACCTTCTGCCTTCCCAAGCAGAACTGGCTTGGGTGCTCTAAGGCTGTTGCAGACTGTCACTGGGACCCTAGACTTGGGCACCCCCATTTGCTGCTGAGGTCAGTGTGGAACTTTTCTGGTTGGGAAGTAATTACCAGCTGAGGAACATGGGTTCCATCTTTGCATATTTCACATGTATTTGTAATTCACTCTTACTATTACTACTTCATTAAGCCTATCCTAGTTTTTTTCTTCCAGTGTTTAAGTATCTCTTTCTTATTTTCTACTTCATCTTCCCCTGGGAGGCTAGTGAGTGAATAACAGCATCTGTCACCTAGTTACTGGCTAGAACTGTGACACCTTCTTTCCCCTAAGATATCTTTGCTTACAGTTTTGCTATACTTAAAAAGGAGTTCCCCAACTACTAAGATTTGATTAAGTAAATATTTTCTTGTGCCCCGTCTGTGAGGACAGAATTGTTGCAAAACATTTTGGTTACTGGAGGTAACAAAGTACTGGCAAACAATGGTTTCTTTTGTTGTCCCGCAATCAGGATGAGATGAGACTTGCATTTTGTTGCTGGTTTCATTAGCTACTGTTGGTAGCAAAAGTGTGTAAGGCAGGGACTCTGCACTTCACTAAGGACTCTTCACAGTTGTCCACAAGGTGCTTTTTCTGACCCATTTTCAAAGCATCTCGTTCCCAATCTCTTCCCTTTGGTCCTCACACCAGGTCTCCCCCACTTTCTTTCTCTGTAGGTATTCTGCCTTTTGCTGAACCCTGAAAGCTATTTCCAAGCCCATATGTAACCCTGACATAAGCAGGACAATTGGACTAACTGCAATAGTGAACATTGGTGGAGCATCCTGTGAAGTTTTGTGGTCTTCAGATCCTGTAAAATTATGGCTTTTTCCAAATGCTATCAGACATAAATAGATTGCTGCATGCCCTGAAGGTGAAAACATGCTGTCTGGTTTGGACAGAGCAGGTAATGAAGAACCTAGTTTTCTTCTTTTTCAGATGAAGTTCTTATTTTATTTCTTTTTCTTTTTTGTTAGTATTTTTCTTTTATCAGGTGCAGAACACTTTGTTTCTTCTCCAGTGACTCACTGTTCTGTGAATATGGTAGGGGACTACAAAATACCTGGAAGGCAAAAACATTTCAACTATTAAGTGTGAACTTGATGTGTATGCTTGGTGCTTCCTTCAGTATTTACTGAAGACCAAACCAATAAACTTATAATATAACCTCTCAGTCTATTTTAGCAAAATAGTAAATGGCAAGACAACAGAAGCTTTTTTTTTTTTCTGTGAAATTAAGCATGTCAATTCTTTCTGATTTCAGTAGCTGCTGACATGTCCCAGAGCTTCTATTTAGAACACTAGTAACTGGTATTTTGTCCTATATGTATATTTCAGATATTTTTTTTTAAATGAGCATAATAAAATAACATTTCACATGCTCTGTCTTTTTTTCAGAAGTCGTGTGTTTTTGTTGTTGAGAAAAATGATATGTTTTCATCAGACCTTGTTTATCTGTGTTCATAATCTTCAGAATCATGATCACAATTGCTATCACTCAGCCATAGAATTAAAAGAAAATCTGATATTTTTCTCAGTTATTACAAAATTCCTTACAAACATAATACAGCTTTAGAATTAAAAAATTACTACATTAAAACCAATAAACTAATGTTTATTTTCTTAGGATTTGTTTTCCTGCATGTAGTGGTGTTTCCAAGGTGATGAAAATCAAGGGAGCTATGTAAAAATCAAGGGATGCTATGTAACTTGTGGACTAATACAGGCAAATACTTAAAGACTGAAGGTAGTAATTTCAACTGAAGAATTATAATGACACAGCTTTTTGTGGTTTGGTGTGTATGTTGGACTTGGTGTACTGTTTATTTTGTTATATCATTAATGTGAGGTAAATTAAAACTTGAAAGTATTTGATCCATCTTCAGAGGCATATCACTAGGGGAAGATTTTAGAAATGTTTAAGACTGTTTTCCTATGTGGAAAGACTTGCCTTCTGCTTAAATAGGCAAATATCTTGTATGTAGTTCTAGCCAGCATCATCTTGCATAATTAATCTCTCTGGCTTTGGAAAGTATAATGTATAATATTGGGATCCTGCAGGGTGTTCTGTTGTCTGTCTGTTAGGGAGATGTCTTTGTTTGGGAGATGGTGGGAAATACAAATCTGCATTATAATCAATGTGGAGCAGCAGTTTGCTGCTGCCTGCCCTCTCCAGGTACACTCTGACAATACTGCAGCTGCACTTCTGAAATAACGTAGGTGGCTGTTGACAAGTCTGCAAGCAGCCTTCACTCCCTGCAACTCTTTCACTGTTTTCAGGGAACAGAGTCAGTGACATATGCCCTAGAAATAACAAAGCAGAAAGAGAGGGTGTTGCTATGGAAGCTATTCTACTGCTTGATGTGCACTGTATCATCCAATTTAGAAGAGCTTTGGAGCCAATCAATTTTGTTTCTTTCCCCTTCCCCTATGAGTCGCCTTTGGGGCCAAATCCTGTGAATTGGAGCAGAGTCTAAGCAAGTTGAGAACTCCAGGAGCACAAAGAGAAGTAAACTTCTCTGTAAGGTATCTACTGAGCTACTTTGTAGCCACTCTTCAACTTTCCAAGGCTGTGTTTGTGTCTGATGCATGTGTATATTCTGAGTAGTAAACTGCAGTTTTGTGAGGGGCGAGTTTCTAGTTGTACAGATTTAAGGAGAAGTCTTGTACCACTGATGGTAATTTCTGTGTGTCCATTTCTCACATGCAAACAAATGATTTTGTTTTAACATACCTGTCTAATCATTTTAGACCCTAAGTGCTGCTAAGCAAAGTTTATTTTTGTCTTTGTATGTCTAGTATGGTGGGACTCCCATTTTTTAAAGGCATACAAACAGAAAGGACTAAGAGCCCTTGTCCTTCCTCTCCCCTGCCCCAAGGCTCCTGTGCGATGAGAGAGGATTTTTTTTGTCTTCTAAAAGATGTGCTAATCCATATTCTAATCTTATATTTGATGCAGTAAAACTGCCAGGTTGCAGTGTGCTGGGAGGTGGAGAAAAGAAAGAACTGATGGCTTCATTGAAACTAAGGGAGGAAAACCAGCACCACTGGGTAGTTAAACATTTATGTTCAAGGGCTTTTTATGGGTTGTGTAATCTTTACTACTGTGTTCTCTCTCTTTCCTTTTGTTTTTTTCCTTTGTTCTGTTTCAGAGGTAAATGTGATAAATTCCCATTACAGGGTTTACATTTTCATGATGCTGAGTATGTGTTGTATTTCCTGAGCAGGGAATATTTGGGACTTCTCAGCAGAGATTATCACCAGTTTCTAATGAAACTTTAAAATACTTGAAACAGTTCTGTTTTAACCATTTGGAAGCTTATTTACAGTATCTAAATAATTACTTGTTGCCATATTGGAGATATTGTTGTGATGCATGTTGAGCAGACCTTGTAATTAGTTCCCTAGGGAACTGAAAGAAAATGTGACTTCATTCTGCACTTTCCAATAAAATATGGCCTTGCTAATTAATCAATTTTAAAAATACCAGGTACAGTAACATAAAACTCTCCATTAATGCTGGGACAAAGGTTGACAACTTTTGCTAAGAATACAAATGAATGGGAGAACAGCAATGATTAATAATTCCCCTACTTGAAAGTGATTTTTATTTAAACCCATCTTCCCTATTATCTGTAACCGCAAGCTTGTTAATGGCTTGAAACCTCTTACTGCATTCTGCTAAGTAGTTTGGCAGATCACAAATGTTATTTTAAATGAGCACTTAATAACACTGAGTTAGTGACTTTTTAATTACTAGAGTACTAATACTTCCAGTGTAAAATAATGTTGTGTGATACCTTGGCATGTAAAAAATGAACAATGTATCTTCTCCAGAGCAGAAAGCCAAAAGCTGAGTACCACGTAGTGTTCGCTCTCTATCATTACTCCTGACAAATTCAGCTGCAAGGGGAGAACATCTGTATCTCACTTCTCGAAAATGTGTGAAATACCATCTCAACATCCTCTTGCTCACACTTAAACTATCAGATGAATTATCTGTTTTGCAGCATAAGCAGAGGGGAAGGGAATAACTGCAACTGCAATTTCAGTTCTTCACGGAGCCACAGCAGATTTAGTAGCCTTTAGCAGTAATAACCTTGTACATTGGATACTAAGGTTGTAACTCAGTAATAAGCACCAACTATAGTTCAAAAATGGCATTTTGATTTCTAACTGAAGCACTAGTTGCAGAATTAATGTACTTGTCTGTGCCATCTGTATTTGTTGCACCTTTACCATGGCAGAATAATGTTTCAGGATACCAAATTGATCTTCTGTGGGAGCAGGAAGTTTTGCTACACCCCTAGCTAACTAAGTACAAAAAATATTTTAATATTGTATTTTTAAAGCTATAGTAATAAGAGAAAAAGGGGTGCTGTATGACTTATATGTGTGTAGGTGTCTGTGTGTATGCAAACACTTTTCCCATTATGACTGTGTCTCCTAGATGCACCATGTCAGATGAGAAAGAACTGTCTAAAAATTCAGGTAACATCTTCAACTGTGTGCTTCAAATCAGACTCCTATGATCTCCAGAGCCTTGATGGACGTAGCTTCATGGCTTTCTGGTTCTTACCAGTCACTCTGATAGTCTTAAATATGCTGTAAAAGCCTCTAAAATTTTTCAGCATTCAGAAGCTTAAGCTAGTTAGGAATTAGGTGAACAGATGTAGTAATAAACACTTTGGTGGATATGACTTTGTTCTGCAATCTTAGGGTGGAATCCATGATACATCTGCCTTCAGTTTGTGGGCATCAGGACCTAAGTGCAACTGTGCTAAGGCTTTGGTTGTCTGTACTCAAAGACAGCTTTGATGTGGTGCAGCTCTTCTGCCTCGGGTCAGGCTGCTGTGAGAAGAGAGCTGGGAAGGCATTTGGAGACCTCTGTGGTTTGGGCAGTTGCTTGCCTGAGCTTTGTTTCCTATTGTGGTCCATTTACCTCACCTTGACCCAGGGACTAAGGACTCGGATTCCAACATGCACTAGAAGTCTCTGGATGTTGATGGGCCTGTACTATGACAATTTGAAAGTTCATCTATAGTTATGAGCAACATTCTTCAGACTACAGTATTCTGTGTTGCAAGGGAATATGCTGCAGAAGCAAGGCTTATTTAATGTGGGACTCAATCACTATAGTTACAAAAGGTCAAAAGAAAATCTCAAATCAGAATAATTTGTCATTATATTCTCTTCAATAAAAGTGTTTGTTTTTCTTATGCAAACTTAATTCTGTAATGTGTGTCAGTTAAATGCAGAAAAAAAATTTTGACAACAAAGGGAGAAATTTATCATTTGTGCCAGTGCTTGACATTAATAGGATTTTAATTTTTTTTTTTTTTTAAGGTATGAAGAGTGTGTTTTTGTGCAGGCACACACTTTTTTTATATATGCACAAGAGTACAACACAAAGAGCTCTTTCTGAGAAACTGAGCCAAGCTTGACTGAGCAGACTCATTGGCTTAAACTTAATTCAGCACAGGGAGCAGATGCTGTACAACAAAAGGGCATGGAGTGGGAAGAAGGCTCACCAGGAAGGTAAACAAGGCTGAGGAGAGACAGTGTGAGAGGTTTCATTTGAACAAAGTCTTGATCACATGTCCTAACTCTGGAGGTTGGATGCCCTTTGGGATGGAAGGGGTTTATATATTCTGATAAGCCACCCCGAAGCAAAAATAATGCATATTTGTCTTGATAGTGCTGTGTCTGCCTCATCTGAGTATCTTTCCACTTCATAAAGTGAATTAACCTCCTGTGCAGTGTGGTGTGGCTCCAGCTGTTTACTCAGGAGCACAGGTGCTGTCTGACTCCATTAAATCCTTTTCACACAAAACAAGTACTTGAGTAGTGATTGCTGTTCAGTTGTCCCTCTCTAATATTTCTTCTTTTGTCTGAACTCTGTGTTTACATCAGGAAAATAGGGAGAGAAGACTTAGAAAGAAAAGGCCAATGATTTATCTGGTTGTTCAAGAAAAGCTTTTAAGAAGGAGTTTTCCTGAAGGAGAAAGCCTTTGCTGAAACAGTTTTCAGTGTTGTAACCTCCTCTGGTCTGTGTTTGGATAGATTGGTCACAGGGCTGAAATTGGTGATCTAGAAATTAGGTTGCTCTTTCAAAGGAGTCTATTAAAACCAAACATTTCAGATCTTGTGTTTGCTTGTGTCTTCTGAATTACTAACTCAACTAGAGGATTTTAAAATTTATTTTTTCACTCCTTTTGGCACATAAAAGTGATACAGCTGCAGAAGAGCTAACCAGAGTTCTTTTGACTACTTGTGCTGGAATCTTTCCTCCTGAGTTTCAGTTCAGAATGGCACACAGTACTTTCTATTGCACCTCTGAACTGCATGGAAAATACTAGGTCTGCACAGGTGTCCATGAGGAGCAATGTTGAGAAAACTATCATTTATGTATTTTTCTTAAAGTGAATTTCTAGAAGCCTTCTTGAGACTCAGACTTTTCCTCTTTGTGATAGGGGCATGAGAGCAAAGCCAACTTTGCTGTTTAATCCAATATGAGTTGGCAGTGCTGGCAATATTAAATAAAAAAATATCACAAGTTTAGAGAATCTGAATCAAAGAGTTTGGAATCTCATTTCAGATAAAATGTTGGTGTGAGGTTTGTATGAGATCTTCACTATAATTGCCAAATACCCAAAGACAAGATGCTTTCCTGAATACTTCTTGAAGTCCAGTGTGCAGTAAACCTTGTGAAATACAAAATACACACTTCAGATAGCTTGGGATACTGCAGTACAGTGCATTGTCTAATGTTTGACAGAGGATTTTTTACCCTTATATTAAAATCAGTTTGCATTATGATTGTGTGATGAGGTAGCAGGGTTATACCAGATTAAATTTTTTAGTTCTTGATCTATATTTGGAATTCTTGGCTTCCAGCCTTTTAGTTGTGTGCTGAGTTTAGCCAATGTGGTTGCACGTGGGAGCTTATCACCATTTCAGGGCATCCCAGATTCCCTGGGATGCTGCAATTAGTGCTAGTGCCTCACCGTGCTTCCTAGTCTACGTTGGCAACTTTCTTTTGACATTTTTATTTTTTGGTTGTTGCCATATAACAGTTTTTGAAAAGCTTCTACTTAGGGTGGATCTATTTCTAACCATAATTGGTATGAAATAGCTGCATAGCACATGAGGTGTTTTTATAATAAACATGCTGGGTAATTTGTGGATTATTTTTCTCTTTTATGTAACCTGAGGTTGAAATCAGGACACATCAGTGGCACTGTATTTGGTCATCCAGGGGAAAATAATTACAAATGTTGCATAAAGTTTTAGATCTCTAACAAGGGATGTTGGCTTACCTCTGATTTTTTGGTTTTCTAAATTGAAATGAAGCTACATCCACAAAGTATTTTTCCCTGTATTTTTAATCAGAGAGTATGCATGATGCTCACAATTTTAGCAGTGGAAAGTTTCACATCCCAGCCCATCAAATTTTTTTTTTTTTCCTCCCTCCCATTAAGAAAAGCTGAATTCTTTTTTCCAAGTCTCTAAAGATAAATGCAGTCCTTCATGCCAGTTTTCAGTCTCTGGAAAACTTTTTAGTAATAAATCCAGTGGAAAAGAGGTTTACAAGAAAAGTGCTGACACAACCTTAACTATTGTGGCACAATTAGTTTAGCTGCAGGTTGGTTGTAATCCCAAAACAATAACAGAAAATTGTCATGTCAAACAAATTCCATCTGTCCTTTGTATCATGTAGTCCCTGGATTATAAATCTGCACATATTATTATGTCCTCTTCAATCAGGCTTTATAATACCAAAATTGCATCCAGCTTTTTAAACACTTCAGTGCAGATACTCTTAGAGTGAGTTAGCCAAAAACAAAGCAAAGAATAAATATATCCTGAAGTAGATTCATGTTTGTACTGCTCTCAGTGTTATGTAGAGTTTCCCTGTTTTGTTTTAATTTCACTTCCCCCCAGGTTGAGAAAACAGTTCTGTATTTAAGATAAACATTGACCACACTAAATCCTTTTATATATTTGCTACAGTAACATGAAGTATTAAGTGGGCAACAGTAACTCTTCTATCTTCTTGACCAGCACTAAGAAGAGGTGAAAAGATTGCATTTAATTCTGGTGTAACTGTTTAAGCTATTCATCACCACCAAATGCCAGGAAGGGCACTAAAATCTTGGTGGATATAAAGGACAGATAAGTAAAAATCTACTAAATATATATACAATTCCATAATATCCTCATTTCATATATTACCATTAAATATATCTTAATACACTGAGACTCATTTCTAAAAGACTTTCAGAGGGAATATTTTTGTGAGAGTGCAAAACACCAGATGAAAGGGATATATTTTTTTATTCTGGCTTTGTAGAGGCAGCATACAAATCTACGATAAAAAAAAGGAAGGAAATAGTGTATTATTTTAGAAAATGGAATCCTGTTCTGAGAAGTGGAAATTGACTTCTCTTGCTGCAGAATTTCTTGGCTTGCCTTCCCAATAGGAACTAGGACCACATATGGTCTTTTTTCTGCCTAGTTATTAACTTATTTACCACCCTAAATGTGAAATAACTTAAACTGCTCCATGTAAGTATGAATTGTCACACTGAAGAAAAAAGAACCATTTTTATGCATGTATTCAATAGAACAATTTTTAGGGTTTTGAGGCCTTCGTTTCTATCCAGGGCACAATCTAGCAAGTTCATTGGTAGCTGGATATCCCTTAGAAGGGAATAAGATGCAAGTTGGTTCTGATTAAGATGTGTTCACATTTCTCTCACATACAAATATTTCTTAACACAGAGCATGTAGTGCTGAGTTTTCTTCTCAGACAGTTTTAAAATTCAGATGCTATCCTATTTACCCTGTACGAGTCCTATTTTTCCACACTAGTGTGTTTTTTTGTTCATGCTTTGCCCCAATTTTAATTTCAATTTTAGTTGGAAAAGAATGCAGTAAGGAGGTACTCATTGAACAAGTTTATTGTCACAAAGGAAGTATGAGTCCCTGTGGTTCCTTTATTGTTTTCTCACTGTCTTAATGTTCTGAAACTGAACTCTCTCTTTCATGTGAGAGAACAGATAAATGGTTACAGCACTACCAAATGAGGCTGCAGTATTTAACAGCTGTTGTGCAAAATAGCATTTATATGTTCAAAAAATTGGGATGGGTACTTTGCAGAATGTGTGTATGTGGAGAGCACTAGCTAAAGCTTCCCCCAGTGAGAATTTGTTTGAGTGTTTGGCAGAAACAAAAGAGCAGTTTCCACTATCCAGCATGTGCTTGTTTAGAATGAACTATGTTTGCACAGGCCCAAGAATCTAAAATAATGATTTTTTTCCTTGAAACTGCTGCTTTCCTGTGGTGAGGTTCCTTTACTTGTGTTATCTATCATCTGCTTCATTCTTTTAGCCCCATAAGAAAGGAAAAAGTGAATCCTAAGCCAAAGGGTTATGATAGAAGCTTGAACCAGAGCTGCTGTAAGAGAATATGCTGAAATATGTCTTGCATGAACACAAGAATTATATTGCCCCCCTTTCCCAGCATGTGATTCTGTTTTACTTAGATTTGTTTGAGTGTGCTCAATTTGGACACTCCTATTTATATAACTACTCATATGAAATAAGACAGAATCAATTTGTTGTAGTTTTCTCCTTGAATCCAAGAGGTACTACATGATTTTTGCAAAGGTATGTCAAGAATTCCAGTGATACAGCTAAATAATGAAGCTCTGGATTTAACAGCCATCATGAATAAACATAATATGAATTCCTAGGGATAGAATAACAAATACATAAGTTTATGGCTGACACCAGGCTGTGATAACTTTCCTCTGCCTTTAAATTAATGGGAAGATGAACTGGCAGCTGTGCCCAAGTGTTTCTTCATTAGGATACAGAGAGGCAGTGGAAAGTGGTCAATCTAGCAGCAGCACCTGTTGAAAATACTATCTTTAATCTTTCTGTTTTAAATTCTACTCTACAGTCGGACTATGCAGAGTAATGTAATGGCTTAGCCAGTGTGAAATCTAAGGGTCAGAACTGGTAGATATTGCAGACTACAGAAGTTTTGTGAAGTCAGTATAGGGGCACTAGGAAATGCAGAGGAGCTAGTAGCTGGAATTTTCTTACATTTTCTTGGTGTGTGAAATGGACTTGTCTGTACTTACATTTCTAACTGTTGAGCCAGTGTAGGAATCACAGTAAGTAACCTTGCCTCTTGTGCAGAGGTTGTTCTTTCAGCAGGATGTCACCCCTACCAGGTCTGCTCTACGACTGAACTAATCAGTAGCCTGAAAAGCAGCAGCACATAAATTGCTCAAAAGCAGAATTTATTTGTATTGGTAACCTCTCCTTATCTGGGGGGTATGATTCATCAGTCATTTTCCAGTAGCCTCTGTCAAGCTCTACCTGTCCACCATCACTTACTCATGTTGCTGGTAAATTGTTTACAGGCAGACTGAGTAGACTTGACTGGAAGTCTGGAAGCTAAGCCAGACCTGGTGCTGCTGCTCTTCTGCATCAGAGAAATGAACTGTACTGCTCACTGAGTGGTGAATGGTTCCTGAGGGCTTTGGATGCCAGTCATTTCAGATCAATTGTTCTGTTTTGCTTAGTAAAGCAGCAGGGTTGAGCTCAAGGTTTAGGAATGATAGCTGCCTGTCCTTAAGCCTTCTCCCTCTATACTATCTTTAGCTTCAGGGGTAGTAAATGTGGCTAAATTCCCCAGTGACCTTGGAAACCTTGGTGGTTCCCTACCATATTTGAAACAAATACAACCCCCAATAAAAAAAGGCAGAGATTTAAGAGCTCTTCAAATTTAGAACTGTTCTTTCTTAGTTCTGTTTGTCTGGAATACTATGGGAAAGCCTGTAACTCCATTATTTTTATTTTTTAAAATTATGGACAAACAATCGGACATTAAGAAGAAATTCTTTCCTGCAAGGGTGGAGAGACAGTGGAACAGGCTGCTCAGGGAGATTGTGGTTGCCCTACAGCATTTCATGCAAGATTTTATGCAGTTAAGAGAGGAATAATGTTAAATTATAAAATTCTTTTATGCCTGCAGAACATGTATCTTTGAAAAACTAACTGAGTTCTTCCTGGGGGCTGAAGGAACAGGAGTGCAATAAAGGAGAACTTACTCCTTACTTACTAAAGTAAGTCATGTCATAGATAGTAGGGTGGGAGGTCTTTTTAGTGCTTAGGACATTTGCTGTAGTGTTCTTTCCTTGGTAATTTATTGTAAGTTTCTCTGTATCTCTTGTTTCCTTCCAGATATTTCATTAATATTCATCTGTATTCGGTAGGATCTGAGCTGTAATACCTGGTGGCCTGCTTCCTGTCTGTGTAATCCCACCTCTCTCATTAGCAATGCAAAACATGACCTTTCGAGTCTGGTCATATATCCCAAAGTAGCTTTCATAAGAAACAATTTCCCAAATATGTTTTGAGTTTAATTAGTTCCTCTCAAGCTGTAGTTTTTTTCTTGCATATTGCATTAATCATCTGTACATTAGTAAATGAGCCTGTTTGGGATTAGAATAGTGTTTTGTCTGAATCTTATATGGTCAAAATGTTGCAAAAGTCTGGGGTTTTCTTATATTTATGCTTACTTCCAAGTGCTCTTAACTTTCAGAAACACTCTCTGAAGACTCAGAAATGAATGGCTCTTCTTTGTTGTAATTTTGAGCCAGATTCTCAGGAGACAGTGAGTAAGTATCTTATGTTGACTTCACTGGACCTGTACTATTTTATAACAGCTAAAGACTGGCTATGAGTTCTCAGGCTTTCTATTAATAGAGATGTCAATAAAAACTGAGCTGACTTCTAATGTACTTGTAATGAAACTCCAATGCTTGTTCTCTGATTATGGGGCTATACAAATCTTCAAGAAACAAACTAACCAGCTAAAGAATTGTACTGAGTGACACTGATTTATGTTGATTTGCATTCAAGCTCTTCTTGATGAGTGTTCCTTTGTTCTCAAAGGAAAATTTCCTTACTAGCTTTTGCTTCTTTGATAGGGCAAGGGGGGGAATATAGTATGTAGGCAGAGAAGGAAGTACCAAATAGATAAGGTCTTTTGATATTTCTTGTAAAATTGGGTGCACTTTTATGGTCTGAGAAAAATGTGTGATTCTTCAGTTTTACGCAAAAAGAAATTTATCTGTGAATTTTTTCTGTCTGTCACATAAAAGCCAAGAGGCAGCAGAATTTTGTACTCATTTGTATTCATCCCTCATTTTTCTCACAGAAGTGTAATTTCCCAAGTAGACAGTGTCCTTAGAGAGGAGGAGTGTATGAGGGCAAACATGTCAATTTAGAAAACTTCACTAGTAAACCATTTTTTTACTTTTTCTTGTGCGAAGCTCTTTGTTTCCTGATGTAGGCTCACCTACCCAGCCATACTAACTCGTTTGAAAATGGTATGAAGGAACATGTGTGTGTGAGTGTACTCTGTCAAATAACCTAGTTGAAAACATAGGTTTACGTGGCTGGCATAGAATGTACTCCGAAAGTGCCACTTGATTCAGTGTGCTGTAAGGGTTGCAAAGTGAACTTGTTTTCAGAATGTGTCTTTATTTTAATGATTCTTTTGGTTTTATTTTCAGACATGCTACTTTCCACTCAGCCAGTGGGAAAAAAAACCCAACCCTGGATCTGCAGAGAAAAGCTTTTAAGGAATTGAACTAGATATTTGGTATCAGGTATGATGCATTTATATCCCTACCTTATGCCTTGTATATTTAAGACTGTCCAGAAACAGGCAGGCATTTTTGAACTGACAACTCATATCCATTTTTACTTCCCTTCCTCTGCACAAAACTACAGATTACAAAAGTTACAATTTTACCTGATCCTCTTGAAGAAAATTATATCAGATAACCACCAACTATTGTAATACATTAGTACTGGACTCCTTAGCAGCACTGCAGAACATGCATTCACTTGGGTGAAATCACAGTATTTGCAAGCATTTGTACTCAGCTCTTCTAGTGCTTGATGGTAATGGAAAGGAAGGGAAGTGTTGTTTGCATACACTTTAGCTTGTTGCCTCTGAGGATTGTAATTGTTTTGAGTTTTTTTCCCTTCAAAGTAAAGGAAGATCAGATAATGCATGGATATATGGGACTTGTAATTTAGCATCCCCATCCTTCCCTTGCCCCTTCTGCTTCTCCCCAGTTTCTGTTGTATTATGTGCACTGTCAGAAATTCCCCTCTCTGGGCTCAGGCTTCTCAAATGGATGAAGCTCAAATATTGTAGCTGTGTGGTATGCCCAGAGCCTGCAGAGTCACAAATACCTTTTAGTTGTACCATGTCACCTCCTACTCTTGGTGCCCTTGCTTTAGATATCTCACTTGGATGCATACAGTTGTGGTTTCTGGATGGAGTTTACTCTTGTCTATATGGAAAAAAAATTGTTTTGCTCTTGTTTCCTTTAAAGATCTGCTTTTCCTAGTTGCCATATGGTCTGTAGACAAAATCAGAAGATCTCTGAGTTTCAGTGTGAAAGTGCAGATTGAACTGTTGACCTGACAGCCTCTGAGAGCTTGTGATGTTTTGATATTTGGCTAGAACTTAGTGAAATAGAAGATAAATAATGCAAATTGAAAACATGTCAGAAGTGGTAGACATTTTGAAAAGATGTTTTGCATCTGAAAGTAGAGGCTGCAAAGCTATACTCAGTTCTCTGTATAGAGAAAGAATAATTGGCCACTTCTGCTCTGAGTAATGATCCTGTTCAGAGCCCAATGCCCTTTTTTTAAGTGATGGATCATCAATCAGGCAGCAATCAGACTCTGAATTTCCCTTTGGACATTTCTGATTACACTTTGCTGCTGTTGCATCCTTATACTCTCTAAAATACACAGTTTGCAAGTGTAAGAGTAAAAGTCTTGTCACTGTACCAGTCCTGTGAGGGACAGATTGTCAGATGGAAACTAACCAGCTTCAGGTACATTGTGACAGCCAGTGTCTTCAGCTGCTGGATGAGAAGCTGAGCCTTTAAGGGACTTGAAGTTACAGTATATTATTTGCTGTGCTTCTTGCCTCTGCCCATGAGTCTTCTTTTAAAGAAGCATTATTTTAGAAGCATTTGGCTATACAAAAACGAAGAAAAACATGCGAAGGAAAGTTACCACCTAATTGCTTCTGTAGACAGCCCTATTTCCCTTTTCATAATGCTCAGAGTTGTATAATATAAAATTTGAGAATAAATAAATGAAAATCCATTCCTACCATGCAGTTAATCTGACCAATGTTCTAAAAGTTTATGCTGTTTTCTGAAAGTATAAATATTTGATTGTAATATTTAACTGTGTACATATCCACTGATTAGATTCTTGATAGAGAATTTTTAAAAAAAGTATTTATCCAGTTTACAAGAATAATCCAAAAGAACTTTTTTGTAGTTTCTACAAATAAATGCCCTCAACAAAAGTTTGTTAAGGGAAGGAATCTTTCAGGGAGATCTTTAAAGATTTTTATCAGCATATTGTGAATAAATTAATACTGCTAGCTGCATTATTTTATACAATTTTATTTTGAAACTTTCATAATATTATTTAATGATGCTCTTCACGTTGCCAGTGAATTTGAAACTAATATGGTGTAAGCAGTCATATAGTCTTGTGGTATTTTGCTGTAAGCTTTTAAAAAATTAAGCAGAATTTATTTACAAGAGCAGACATTGCTGAATTGTACCAGAAGTCACTTATTTGATGGGATTTCTCTTTTATAATTGTCAACAAACTGTGTCTTAGCACAGTTCAAGTGTATGTCAAAATCTTTCTCCTTTAAAGTGTGTGGGGAAGTCCCATATAAAAACAAAAGATTAAAAGAAAACCCTTTTGAAAGTAAATTATTCTACAATAGTGCAACTATGAAGGCCAGTGTCTTGATTTCCTTGTCTACTCCTTGTCTACTCCTTGTCTACTCCTTGTCTACTTAATTTTTTTTCAAAAAGAAGAAAAATGGAAATTGTCTTTTTCCTGATTTTGCTCCTGGAATGAAGTTGTATTACATTATATGGCTGTGCCTCATTAAACAGCTGCTCTGCTTTTCTCTGGAGGTAGTTTCTGTGCTGTATGAAATGATCCCTGGTTAGTAGCAATCTTTATATAGCGATTTACTAAACATTAGTAACCACAACCTCTAGTTTACAGTTAGAGAAACTAAGGTGAAGATTGTTATTTGCCCAGGTGCAGCACTTGCTGGGTGGTTTTTTTTCTGAAATTTTTCCTTCACCACTTCTGGAAGCTACTGAATCTTATAACTTAAGAACTCTCTGGCAAGAACTGGAAGAGCTCATCCCTTATTTCAGGTTATATAAGCCATATACGAAGTTTTGAAGTTCATTACAAGATAGTGGGGATCAATGTTGAGAACATTTTAATAAATGCATGCAGTGCTAGAGCCATTTTCTGCTCCTTTGTCAATCAGTCCTTCCTAGACTGTTTTGTAGTGTCTACCTGATGCTTTACAGAAAATTTGGTATATTCCTTTGCTGTCAGTGTATTTTAAAGAAGAATCTGTACCTATTACCACATATTCCCTGGTATAAATATATATGCTAATGTTTTTATAGTTAGAGAAGTAATGATGTAATTAAAAGCCAAAGTCAAGTGAGCAGTGAGATTAATTAGAAAATAAAAGCAGTGACGCAGCTCTGCCTGTGAACTTCTTTTGTGCATGTGAAGTAGGTGGCAAATTTACCAGTCATTTTTCATTCTGGGAGAAGGGAAGTTGCTTATTATAATTACCCTCCCCAGTTCCTGAGTGCTTTCAGCAAGAGCTGTATCTCATAGACTGAAATTGCAGGGTGATGAAGAAAAATAGTCTAATTTCAAATCACTTATTTTAAAATAGCTGAATGTGTTTTACCTGCAGACTTCAAGATCTTTAATATTTTAAAGAGTTTATTCACATTTTTCCTGACTTTTGCCTTCCTTGCAGCAGAAATAGAGCCATGATGTGCTGAAGATAATATTCTAAAATAGCACAATTTCCTTTTTTTTAAAAAAAACCCAATTCTGCATTTGCTGTATGTATTTTTTATACTAGCTATTCTTCAGCAATGCAGGTGAAGGTCACACAGATTTTTCTACTGCTGTTGGAGTAACAACACGAATCACAGAATAACTCAAGATTGGAAGGAACCTCAGGTTTTAAAATAAGTTTGGGCTTGGATAAGAAAAAGGTGTCTTGGAACAGTTACAAGGTGCTGCTTTCAATTATTTTCTATTTCCAACCCTGTTTAACAAGCCTTTACTTCTAGTCTATGAAATTCAACATACACATGTAAAACAAGCTCAAATTTTAGTTGCACAAAGAGACAGGTGCGAAGACAGGTGTTTTCCTGCTATAAATCTTTGAGTGGTGATTCACTTTCAGTTCTCAATGTCAGGAATGGATGCTATATATAATTCCAGGTTGAGAGAAGGCCATCTGCCTCTCTGAGCTGGCATGGCTCATGCAGTCTATTGTACAAACACATCCACCTCTTGCAGCAACACTTTAACTCACTTGCTGCAAGGTTTATTATTTGAAACAAATAATGGTCAGAGCTTAGGATATATAGGTTTTGCAGTTCTGAAAAGTAACCCTTAGCAACCGAATTAGCTAAGATTTTGAATTGCTCCTCTTCAGAGAATTAGTTGTATCTTAACAATATCATTGGTGTTATCTTTTTGAATTGATATTTTAAAAAATTAGTCTTCAATATATCTTTAGTTTTTATCTAGAGTGGAAAGGTTATGTTGTAATACACAAGCTTCAGAGACCTCCTTCTAGACTGAACTTGTCCCAGGCAATTAATTTGCCACTGTTCCTGTGTGATATGTTTCTGGATCCAGGTCTTACACCCAATCTTACAAAAACTGTATGTGACAAAAGGTTCTCTTTTTTTTTTAAGTTACAAAGAACAAAAAAAGGATGAAGGAAGTAAAGAGGAAACATAAAAGGAAACAATTTGGTTTTGCATGTTAGGAACTGCTTGGGTATTTCTTCAACTTTTTCTTGTCTGTACTTATGATATTTAATTTACATTTGTGCACCTGGTGATAGACTTTTCCTGTGGTGATAAGCCCCACTTGCATGGTCCATATTATCTGAGGAGGTTTATATTCTTTCCCTGTTACAACAGTGAATGTGGTCCCACATAATTAATTACTGTGTTGCTCTACTTTTTTAAAGACCCTTAGGACAGGACGTTATTTGAAATTTGGAGATGAGTAATGCTTAGACTTATTATAGGTGAGACCTTCTGGATCAGTTTATTGATTTATTATTCCTGAAGGAGAGCAGGATTGCATATGCATCACATTACTAGGGGATCACTTTGTTACTGGATGAGATTCAAGAATAGATGAGTAAGATTTTCTTAAATATTTGATACCCTTACTGAAAATCATTAAACAAAACAAAATTACGCAATAAACCAACTCTGAGTTATAACTTGGAATTAGTTTCTTCTTCCGTTGCTTTATTGTCTCTCTTTCATAGATTTGTCTTTCTTTCATGACTTTAATTACTGTCTCAGCCTTCTGGAAGACTGGTTACTTGCTTTTGCTGCTTAATTCCCCACAACCTCCATCTTACCAGTCATGCCTAGGCTGCTGTGTGCTGTGCTCATGCATCTGTCTTTCCCCAGAGTTGGGTCACAGGCTTTATATATTGCACAGGTTTGCCTGGGAAGCAGGGAGATAAGGTGAGACCAATGTTTTTTTGTCATCTGAAAAACAGTTCTTTTGTGAGGAGCATCAAGAAATGTTTGACTTATGACTCAGGAAACATGCCTGATCATCAGAGAGTTGATACTACTTTATTTCCAAAGGTGTTCTGAGGCCTTAAATCACTGATAGTTGCAAAGTGCTTTTTGATTTTCACCTGAAAGAATAATATTGTTCTGCTTGTTGACAGCCAAGTTTGAGAAATTACTCAGAATTCTGACAGTTGCCCTCCCACTGAGGACTCAGCCAAACCTAATGCAGAGCATTACTGCTTGAATTGCTAAAACACTTTCCATTGTTACTCTTAGTGAATCATGGTTTTGCTTTATCCTTCTTTTTGCAGGGGCACTGGCATAATTTGCCAACAGCTACTTTAATGGGATGTGATGAGCAATTAATGAGCAAAATAATATCTGTGGTGTTCATGGCAACAGCATGTCATTGCTCCTTTGTTCCTGTTCTCATCTTCTTCAGCATCTGACCTATAATCACTTTTCTTCTCATGCTTATCTACAGTACTATTACTTTAGGCAAGACCTCATTGTCCCTTTCAGTACAGAGGAAACTGATAGTATGGAGAATTACAGGGAAAAAGAGTAACATGCTTTTCTTACCATAACGGGTTACCCGTGCTCTATAGCTGTGTTGGTAGTAATGACATCCTCAACCAACTTCTTGCTGTCTCCTTTTCCTCAGAGGAGTGTTGCTTATGAACTAAAGGTTTTCTTTCAAGCTGTAAGGTGTCCTGAATTCTGCAGTAGAATTTGAAAAAAAAAAAAAAAAAAGAGTCTTGAATTCTTGAAATTCTGTTGAACTTCTTCAAGTTCTGTTGACTTCTACTGTTTCATAGATCCCCATTTTCCAAGGTAGTTTTGAGAATTTCTTTCCTGGAGAGATCTGCTGGTGACTGCCTGTCTCAGGCCTGCCAGGACATAATCATAAGGAGGAGGAGGAGCCACGAGTTCAGCTCCACTCGTTGTTTTGTCATGGCAGCTGCTTTCTTTGTTCTGGCCTGAGCAAAGGAGAAAGCATTTGCTTCTTTTTACATGGTGAGAATGGTATCTTCCATCACCAGAAAACTCTGAAGAGGAAAAACAGAATCTGGGAAGAAATTATTCAGATGGAACTTTGTTTCAATAATTCAAGATTCTCAGAGCTATTTATTCTCATGCCTCAAATGGTGTTTGTCTTGAGAACTCAGGGGAATCATCTGACTTAGCCTCAAGGTGTGTTAAGGATAGTTAGTATTCAGGAGAATTAACTGCACTGGAAATTAGGAAGTAACAAAGCACAACTTTTTTTTTTTTTTTTTTTTTTTTAAGATTACAGTTCTACAACATCAGGACTTGGAAGAAAATAAATTCAGGCATGAACTTTAAGACACCTGAGAATTCTAATTTACTTCGTAAAAGATGGAAAAGACAGTTCACTCTGATTACCTACTCTCTGTTTCTGTACCCTGGAACAATAATGTGATATCTTTTTTTCATAGGCTTTCTGGAGAGGAAACAATACAATGAAATGTAAATACAGCTTTTCCATAGTGATAATCTATGCTACAGTGCTCAGATATTGATGGCAAGTAGTCCACTAGGATAGTATTGTATTGCTAAAATGGTAATTTACTTAGTGCACCTAGAAAAAAAATATTTAAATATACACTCAGGCAGTTTAATTCTTGCTTTGTCAAGATGTAGCATAGAGGTGATACACAGCAAAGCTAAACTTGCAGCATTACATGGATGCCTCTCATCAAGTGCATCTTTGTGGTTTTTTTTGAATGTGAAGGCAAGCAGGTATATGAAGTTTTTAATAGATAAATGGAGAGGTGACAGTTGAGTGGTAAGCCTGGTGCCAGCTGTGTTGTGGCAGATGCATTTAAAAACTCGGGCTGTAGTTTCTGAAAGCTTGAGAAACTTGCAAGCTATCTACTGAAAAGCAGAGACCTACAGGAAAAAGGAAAATTCTGTCCTTTATCCAGAGGAAAGATTGCTGCCATTTGGGTAGGTTCATATTTTTTTTATTCTCCTTGGAACTGTGTGGCTTTGTTTATTGTAATTTAATTGAGTGTGTGTCAGGAGAGCTGGTAACTTCTAAGCCTTAGAAATATTCTCTGGGAAAGGACTTGGCAAGCCTGTATTTGCTTTTCAGCCATGATCTTTTCAGGGGAACTCTGAAAAGACACATCTGGATGGACAGGCAGGCCATTTAGGTTACTCAAACTAATTTTAAACTTGGGGATCTCGTTTGTATTAAGTGTTGCTGCAGCAGTACATGTAGGCTATTGGAACTAATGATAAATCTGAATCTTGGTGTTCTAGTGCCCACAAATTCCAAGGCTTTGAAGCATTTGCTCATGTTTCAGCATACCACAATTTAGTTCTATTGTTTGTTTCAAGCTTTTTGTGCTTAAAATATACTTTTGTGAATCCACCCCTGGTAAGTATGTATTAAAACAATGCTATTTTGCTTACCTGTTCAGCTTTTTTTGTTATGGTAGGTGAAGCAATGGAAGAAGCCTGTGTGGAGAAAGGGTTTGTTACTTAATCCACATTAGACAGGCTCATTTCCCTATGTTAATGATGATAGGAAAAGAAATTTGACAGTTCAAGACATTCTACCTCCTTTACTTTGCCTTGTCCCATTCTTCATTTTGTTGTGTGCTGAAATACACTGGTGTTCTTCCTCACAGAAGCAGGCATATCTTATTTTCAGGCAATCTGTTTTCAGAAAAATCCTCTTCTGTCCTGAGAATTTTCCCACTGTGTTGATCTATGGAGCTGAATTGCTGATTTGATAAACTGTGAGGAAAAAGTAATTTTTCTCTCTGAAATAAAGGTTAACTGTCTGCCAGATTTCACTGTTCAAACAACTGTTCTTTGTCTAGAGAAAAATGAGTTAGAGGAAAATTGAAACCTGGTGAAAACATCCATTCCCCCCATTTGTCATAACCCTTAACAAACCACACTTTTGCTAAGTGTGAATTGCTTCTTTCTCAGGTGAAGGCAAAATCTCAGAGTGCATAGATTCAAATTAAGTGTGATCTACTCAGAGTAACCATGCCCCCCAAAAAAGAGTGCAGAGTTGATGTCTCCTCCTGAAGTGTATGCAGATTGAGGTGCATCCATATTGTCTTACATGTTGCATTACACATAGGAGTTGAAAGGCACATTTTTAAATCCTCCTTGTCTCTGAGTGAGCTGCCCTGCCTACCTGACACCAGACAGGTCATGCAGACACCTTATCTTGTCTCATGGAAGGAGAGCTCTGTGTGTATTGCAGTACTATCTTCTTGTCATTTTGTGACCTGGAACTCTGAAAATTTTCTGTCACAGGTGAACTTCTGCAAATTTTTGTTTAAATGGACACAGCTACAGAAGGTTTTATAGAGAATGTCTTGTGCCTCTTTCTTTGTGCATAATGCTAGAATTGCCTGGAGAGGCAGAAGTTGGAGAGCTTGCTTCTGAGGAAGGAAATATAAACAAAATCGTGTAAGTTGCTGTTTCATGGTAAGCCATTTGAGTGAAGATAGTGAGAGATGATTAATATTTATGTCCTGTTAGCAATAAGCAGCATACATATTGCAACATCAGCTGAGATCACCAGATGCTCCTGTTATGCTTCAGTGTATATCAGAAGTAGCTCAGATGAAGACAGTTTCAATCATGCAATGAAAAGGAGATATTATCTTACCTGAACACATTATGTCTCCTAAGTCTATAAACCATCCTTTCCCTACTGACAGTTCATGTGAAAAGCTGTACTTGTTCTACTTATTTTCCTAAGATTCTTCTTTCACTCCTTAATTGATAAGGATTATCAATGTACTCACAGAGTAATAAAACTGTCCCTGTTCTGGCCTCTGTTATGCTTTTACCAGGTATGGCAAGAATCAAAAATGGTTTTTTTATGAAGCTCCAAAGTCTCCCCCTGTTGTTTTAATGAGGAATTCACTTAAGAAGAGTTCCTTTTAAATGGTCTATCTTGGCGTGCATTTTCTGTATTGATAGTAAAAAGACACCATGTGTGGAAGTTTTAAATTTATGATCAGAAATTACTTCAGGAAGCAATTAAACAGAAGTTAACGGGGGAGAAAAGTGGTGATCTGTCACTTCTTTATTACCTGGCCTCTTGAGTCTGAATGTAACGGGGAGTAATTTTGTTTCTGGCTATAACCTGGCTGGGCTGGCAATCTCCATAAATCTGGTATAATGTACTGAGTTTTATAGGTGCAAAACAATGTCAGTGGAAACTGACTGAAATGCTAGCCCTGCTTCTTGTTTTCTATATTTTTCTAGCATTTTCCTCTTCCTTGCATTTTCCTGTTCTCACATATTCCCAGAGCAGTGTTTGCACTTGAACAGTAGGTTTAATGCTAAGTCACTTCCCTCAAGTAGAGTCTTTATAAACATTTTTCCCATCTGTGTGGCAACACTGTTAAAAGCACAGATCGTAACATCTGTTGTGGCCAAAAAAGAATCTGGTGAGCATTCTGATAGTAAAGATGATTTTTCTGTTACAATTACATGTTGCTTGTATTAAGCACAAACTTTGGAGAGATTTTAATGCTTTTAGTCACACAGTCCAGTGCATATGGGAAACACTTTTTGAAACGAAGTCCACAGCCAGCCTTTGTAGGTCCCAGTTTTGTGGAAATAAAGAAAGAAAACACCTTCTAGGCCCAAATGATAAGTGACCTGTTCAGCTCACTTAAGAAAGATCTATGGAAGATAGGGTGGTTGATCAGTACCTGAAGGACCTTAGTAAAGAACTTAAACATTGTGTGTAGGCCCCAAATGGGCAGGTATGCTGATGAGACTGCCAAGGCTCATATTATGCTGGAAATCCAGTCCAAATTGAAGAAAAATGTCCTGTGTTGGAAGCTTAACTAACCAGAACGAGAGAGCAAGCATATATTTGTTTGCCTAGACTGGAAGCCACATTGCAGTCTTTGTAGATTGCTACACACCTTATAGTTTCCAAATTCCCTGTACATTCATGGGACTGATTTGCTGAGCATGGATAGTGGAAGTAGTAGCTTCACAAGAGCTGTGGCAACTTCTGTTTCAGAATTATCACAGCAGTGTTTACTAGTTCATCTGCTTTGACTGCATTAAAATAGCATAAGGAAGCTGGGTTGCAGTCTAACCCACGAGTTGTTATTATGTGTAAGACTCCATGATTGTAAAGGCTATGGATTTTTGCCAACTTGTCAGCCTATTTTTTAGCAGCTGAATAAGGGAAAAAACATAATGGAAGAGGCTCTTCCATACAGAGTAAGAATAGGGTCAGGGAGAGCTTGGTAGTGAGGGTGGTAAATCTGTTTATCCCTGCTGCCTCAAATACCCTTCTAGTATTTTGCAAATGGTGTGCTTGTGTTCTCCTTACTGACTGCATGGGAGTTCTTGGACCTTTCCCACCTATTCCTGAGGCTCAGGCACACCATCTTTAGTTCCCAACATTGTGTTCCAAACAGCAGAATTAACCTGTTCAGTGCTTTCTAATATTCTCTTTTCCCAGCAGAGCAGATCCCTATTACTTCTAGTTCTCTCTAGCATGAAATCTGTCAAGCCTTCCATTTACTACCTCAAGATTCTTAGTGTCCTCCATCCCAGGATCTCCATTTCTTACAAACTCATTATTTGCATTTTGATTCTTCAATCTTAATATTTTTCAGTTGTGCTTTGAGTTAAGCTGTGCTGCTATTGGCACCAGTACCCTCCTGAACTCCATCTGGCAGCATGGTATAAGCTTCTGGGCTCTCTTTTGGCAATTTTTTTTTTTTTCCATTTTCTTGTTCACAATGCAAAGTCTTTGATATTGGGAGTGGTTATTGGAAATGCACAAGGTGAGCTGGAGTAATGACCTATACCTATATCTTGGTCAAAGTTTCTCTTTAAATAAACAGGTGGAGAGAAGAGATTTTGGAAGCCATCTGTGCAGAAATATCTTTACTCTTGATCTCTCCAGGGGAGCTTCAGGTGGAATTGGTTATGTATTCTGTCACATATTTCTGGAAGTAAAAACAGCACTGCTGCTTACCTCAGGGCTCATGGCTTTTAGGGCACATGGATGGGAAATTAAAAGTTTGTAATAATTCACCAGTTGCAGTGGTATCTACCTTTTCATTTCTTTCGTTCCCTCTAATTTATCTGAAGACAGTGGTTTTGCTGTTGTCATTTACTTTACTCTGGGTCTGTGCACTTACTTTTGTAGTTTTAGCAATGATGTCATCAAAATGCTCTTTCTCATGACATGCAGTTATAAAAAAAAGTGTAGGAAGGCAACAAATGTGCTTTAGGGCAAATAAATGGAAACATGACTTTATAATAGTGTAAACAGAAGTGTAACTTTTAATTTAGTCTGGCAGTACAGTAGCTGCTGTGATCAAGATTTGGAAGAACTTTTTTGGAAGAAGTGTTTTGTTTCTCAACAAAAGCTGACAGAATCCAATACAAAAAGTTGTAATTGGTCTTCCAGCATAAAATGCCAGTTTTCTTCACTCTCTCCTGAATAAAGCACAAGGCTGTGTTATTATAAGCCTGCCAAGCTGAAATCTCAAGGAATAGATTTACATGGAGCATTGACTGCAATATGTAGCTAGGAAACTGTGCAATAAAAGAAAGATATGCTGAAATTCCTGCAAATTACAGACCTAATCCATTTCGTGGGTGGCTCCAGGGAGCTCAGTTGTAAAAGATAGCCTCATCTTAGCAAAGAATAGATGAGCCCATATGTAACTCTTCTAATTAATGAGGAGAAAAACCCTAAAGGTTCAACTGAAAGAGGGCAAAATTGCAGAGACCAGAAAGCAGGGTTTTATAGGTAGAGTGGGACAACTAAATAGCTTTTATTTTCCATAGGAAATAGGACCGTTTATTCTTGCAGGGAAGTAGTGAAGTGGTAGTTGGCCATTGATTGAAGCGAAGAATTGGTTTGTTACTGGTGAATTGCTTTGTTATTTTGTTGCCAGAAGTGAAATTGTTGTCATTTTGGGAGTTAAACTTAAGGAATCTATCATATTGTGAGGTGAATCCAGGTTAGTGAGGGGCAGCAGCTGAGAGGTACATGGGAAGCCACCTGAGCTGTGTGAATCTTGAACACAGCTTAAAAAGTTTCCTACCTCTCCTTGAGTTGTTTTCAGTCCTTCAGAACAACAGTGGATATACTGTGGTACTTAAGAATAAATCTTAATGGAGAACTTTTTTTGTACTTCCATCTGCAAACGGATGGAAGCAATTATAAATTGTTCATTAATGAATGGGCTGGATAAGGATTAATACTTGATTGTACATGTTTATGAAGATAATATTAACTTTGTGTTAGTTTTTGTGACAGGATATTTGTGAACATATGCTTAGACACAAAGTTTTATTTAGTTTCAGTCATCTTTGTTGTGATGCAGTGAGTACTTGTCCTTCTCAAGAAGGAAATACCGATGACTCTTCTTCCAGTAAATGTTAACTACATTCTACTTGAGTGTTATTGGAAATCCACATAGACTGCTATAAATATTAGCTGCTCTTGAAGATGCAAATATTTTTATGACTTAGACTGATGGATAGACTGGCAGCTTTGTTCCATACTTTAAAATGAATTTTTCAGTTTCTGGAACTAGCGAGTGCTCAGGATGTTATTTATCTATCAATCAATCTGTAAATAGTATTTTCTCAGAATTGTGTGCTTCCCTGGTATGTTATTAGTGGGCTGCATTGGATATCACTGTGGCTGGACAGTTTGCATAAGCAGTTGCCAAACAGACTAGTGATGTTTTCTACTTTGTTTTGAAGAAATGTCATTAGTTTTGGGGTGAGAGGCTGTTAAAAAAATGTATTTAGTTAGGTTGAGATCCTCAAAAATAGATTTGTGTGGTTTTGTGTTGGCAATTTTCAAATTAAATTTTGGCCTGACGTTACTGTTTCTTTAAAGCTTTAAGAGTTAAACTTGTATTAAAGAAAAATAAATTCAGGAAAATTAAGTGTGTATGCTACATAAAGATGTCAGAAGTGTTATTTCATTAAGTGTAACTTATATTTTAATAGGTGGTGTCTAGGACTGATCTGACAAGAAATTTTTAAAGTTTTGAAATTAATGCTCAAAATAATAATAAAACATGCAACTTAAATTTCATGAATAATTTCTATAAGGTGGAGGCTTGCTCAGGATGTCGGGTCTGTATTTCACTTAGAAGGGGCTCTATTGTATTCTGAAGTGCTCTGAAGCCGGAG
Source organism: Calypte anna (assembly GCF_003957555.1). Lineage (NCBI taxonomy): Eukaryota > Metazoa > Chordata > Aves > Apodiformes > Trochilidae > Calypte > Calypte anna. The sequence continues at coordinate 8,956,975 of NC_044260.1, forward strand.
GTTTTCAGTCTTCTACCAGACTTTCCTTTTACCTACTGATGGGGCAGAGAACAGTGAACCCTTTGCTAGTAGTCTCTAGCATGACTTTAGGCTGAATCAATGTCAATGCCTCAAGATATAATTAATTGCATTATATTAAAGTCACCCAACCAGTCCTTTGAGTGTATAATCAACAGCAGTAACTTGACAAGTTTATCAATCACTTTACAAGACAAATCCTGATTAAATAAGAATGGGACTTAATCTCTGTATTACAACATAAATCATGTGTACTGCTTGCTAAGAGATGGGATGAATTTAATTTTCTACAGCTGTGCTACTGACAGCTATTGCTTATAAAGCAACACAGAATTACTTGCATTAAATCAAGAGCTTGGCTGGAAGTCTAAGTTGCATATCAGCTTGCCTGAACCAGAAGACCAAGACAAGATGCTTAGTTGACTTCATATGATGTAGCATCTTCTTTTGCAAGGCACTTTGGTGAATTTCCAGCTGAGAAGGGGAAGTGCAGCAGAGGGATTGATGAGGGGGAGCCCTGTCTGCTGTCAGAGCAATGGAGATGGGGAGATGTTCTGCCCTCCGCAGGTCTGTTGAATATTTGTATTGTTAGAGAGTACCAGAGCTCGTATTACATCATATGCCTATGTGTATTATAGTAATATATAGTATATGTGTAGTCAATCTAAACAGTGGCTTTATTAAAACCTAATACAAAAAAAAAAAAAAAAAAAAAAGTCTAGAGTGGCACCTGTAATGACTACAGCTTCTTACTTTCTGTTTCCTTCTCTCCCTCTTCTAGGCCCTTCTTTTTCCTATCTGCAACTGCCTCCTTTGTTTCTAAATTGTTTACTAAATTCTCATTGTTTGTCTAATACCAGCCTCCACTATTGCAACTTAATGACTTCATTTATACAGGATTAAATTTAAAGAAGCTTTGAAGTCCCTCAGATGCAACTAATAAATCCTTATCTTTTTAAGTGCATTTCCAAAAAATACTCAGAAGATGCTTAGCATCTGACTGAATGTACAAGATTCAATAAAACGTATAGCTGACAGCCAATTTCTCTGCTCCATTACATGTGTGATGCTTCCACCAAAAACATAGTCTTTAAATGAAGAGAAGCTGTATGTGTTTAACAGTAGTCTCAGTGCTGGCATCTGACTTTTTTTTAGAGGGGGAGGCCCAAACTTACTCAAATTTGTGTTGTACATCCTCAGTACATCAGTAAGGGTGTGTAAGGCATATATATTATTTCTAATGCCAAACCTCACTACTTTTAAATATGTTCCTCCTGGTTGTCCTTGTAATTTACTGAATATTTCAGAATACATTAATGTTTTGGGTTTTTTAAATTAAAGTTTCCTGCTCTTTGCACATTAACTGGTTAAATTAACTGTCTAGCCTGCAGTTCTTAGTTCAAATGTCTCCTGCAACTATAAAGGCATGGATCTCTTGAAGGGATTAATTACCTATGAAGGCTGAGGAATGAAAGGACTTTGGAAACCTCCCAAGATTTCTTGTATAATGATTTTTGTCATGGTGAAAGCTACAGTGGCTTGGATTCCAGGCCAAAAAATTAATCTTTGTTCCAACACAGTGAAACAATTCCTGAGTAGTTCTACTGATACTTCTCTTTAAGAGCAACTTACTTGTAAATATTTCTCTTCCACTTCCACATACTTGACTACAAATTCATCCTCATCTTGCTGTCTTGGTGAAGAGAGAATAAAGCTCCTCCTGCAGAGAGTGAGACTCTTCTGTGGTACTGAGTAGTAGTGAGCTACTGAAATTCATTTATTACTGGAATCTTCCAAGTGCTGTTTTCCTGAGCAGAGGGCACTACCAGGCCCACATGAAATCAGGAGACAGCCTCTTTAACCTGCTTCAGCCAACAGACTTGAGTGCTGTTGATTCAGAGCACACCAGCACAGCAAGATGCAAGGTGCTGCTGTTTTTCTTTCCTAAAGTTTGGAGTTTATTCCAGTGAGTGTAGCTACAGAGAACTTTTGTCTGGTTTTGTCTGTGTAAAGACTCTTGCATAAGATCCTGACCCACAGATATTCCTCATGTCTTCACAAGGTGAAGGAATCTGAAATGATGAAATTGCCCTTAAATTCAGAGTACTCATAGGGCATCAAGGCCAGGTACTGAATAAGAATATTGGAGTGCTTGCCCCCCTGCTTACTTTCTTGAGGCATCTGTCCAAACACTGAATAGACTGGGAAGCAGCCCCTGATAATTCCGATATGTGCTGGTGAACACAAACTGTGCTTTGTGTCACAGTGGGACAATATAGTGTGGTGTGTACAAAGAAACAAATTATTGAAAAGCACACTTTGCACTTAATTAAATTTGATGCAAGTAGGCCAGTTTCACTGATGACAAAAAGAAAATTTAAAAGGATTCATATAAAACTGAAGTTTTGGGGAAGTGTCAATAACCTGGGAACTGTTGATGGATATTGATTGAAAAAATAAAGATAAGCTGCTTTCTGGGGAATATCTGCTGTAACCAGCTTCCTTTTCTGGTCTGGGTTTGTTCACTTGGGAGTTTACTTCTGACATTCATGGGATTATTCTATTGATCATAAGAATTGCTATAGCATTGGTACATATATGCAGTAGAAGGGCTCCTTAAGTGACAAGCAAGTCATTGAATAAATGAGACTCTGTGGTGAAGTACTGAAATACTATTAATAACATTTTATACAGGAGAGAGAGATACATGGAAATCAAAATTATACTTGGGGGTTTCACCTGTGAGACTAAATGAATCATTTATTGTTTTGATGTGCTATTGTGTGAAACAAGATGAGCTAAAAATGTATTCCTCAATATCAGTGGAAAAAAAAATGAAAGCCTGAGGCAGAGCCTTTGTGACACTGAATTTCATTGTCCCTGTGTATTGCTCTTTGATTTTCTGGATCAGCTTTTGAACTTGATTGGTTTTGTGCTATTATGACTCACAGGCTAGGGCAGTGGGAGTGAGCTCATTCCTCTCCTTTCCTGAATTTGAATTAGGGATGGGTACTGTAATGGAACAGGGCTCACTCATAGCTGGTGGTTTTAGCATCCTTGTAATCGTCAGGGGTGCACAGAGGTGCAAGAGGCAAATGACTGCACTGCTCTGCCTGTCCGTGCTGTTGGCTTCCAGCTGCCCTCAGCTTTATGAAGGAAAAAAACCTTTCTTCTGTACCCCTGCTCAATCGCACACCAATTCAAACAATCAAGTAGATCAAATAATAAAGAATCAATCCCTTCATAGTAATTGACTATTTCCAAATAAAGTTTGGACATTTTGAGCTATGAAATCATACTTTGAGCTATGAAATCATACTTCATACTTTGAGCTATGAAATCTTGTAAAGTTTCAGTGCTCTTGTTGACACGTAGTCTGTTATGAATCTTACAGGAAAAGTGTCACAGATGCTGTTTTATTAAGCCTTCATTTTTAAGCATACACGTTCTGCAGTCTCTCATCAGTGCCCTGTCCACTACAACTGAAATGCTTTCCCAAGAATGATAAAAGGTTTTGATTTTGCAGTCACTTAAATATTGTGTAGAATATTCTAATGTCTTTTGATAGCCAAATTATGAAATTTGTTATAAATCCTGATGATGATTTAATATACTGTTGCTCAGAGGTGACAGTGACTTTTTAATGTATATTGAGAAAAAATTGGGTGTGAGAAATTGCAGTAAAGACATCAGTTGCTACAGTAATTAATACAGATTGGATGGTGCTTTTTTTCTTCTTTTTTTTTTTTTTTTTAAATTTAACATATGTCACATGCTCGTGCAAACCACTCTAGAAATTTAAGCTTTTATGAAGAGAAATGCACAACTTCTGTAACATCCACAGACACACTTAAAAACGTTGTTATTAATGATTCTGACTCTCTTGTCCCAATAGTAATAGAAGTTAACACAGGAATCAGTTCATTGCTGTTTGCCTTGACTGCTTTTTCAAGATTTCCAGCAAAAATACCAATTATTACAGATGAACTTGTTGGGTGTGTTTTGTTTTGTTTCTTTGTATGTGTTTTGTTTCTTGTTTTTTTGTGTTTTTGATAGATTCCTTCATGATAGCCATGTCAGTTCATCTTCTGAGCCTGTTGTCCTTCCCTCTTGTCTTGAGCCTTGTCCCATTATAGGGGTTCACTGTCCAGTTAAAAGGCTGCACTCACTCCAGCTAATGCAAGCAGTCCTGGACTGCCTCATCCTTCAGTTCCTGAGTCCCTTACAGCAGTGAGTTTGTAGGTAAAGTTTGGGAGCCTATTTTCAAGAGATGTAGAACTTGGTCTGGGACTACAAATTGTTAGTTATCTTGAGAATACTTTCCCAAAACTCTTTCAGTACACAGTGACTTTTATTTTTTCTGTATTTTTTTTAGAGAAAATATTTTATATTGACTTTTTAACTTCTTCCAAGCTATTTATGTGTGCACATCATTTCTGTAGAGAGCTGCAGCCTTAAAAAGCTACATTTGTACTTCTCATCCTGTTTTGATGTTTTCCATTGCTGTCGACTGCATGCGTGTAAGAGATGAAGGCTCAGAATGAAAAAGTGTCTTAAAAGATGTCATTGCAATGAGGTGCTACTGGTGAAGATAGTCTCAGGATTTTACTTGAATAATTCCATAGATTGTCCTTTTTTGAAGATGGAATGTCGTGAGCAATATCTTGGACAAAATAAGACAGATGAAAAGCTAAGGAACAGCAGAACTAAAATTGTACTTCTTGAAAAGCAAAATCAAAAGGCATCATTGCACGTTGCTTATATAAGCTTACACATTTTATTTGTATGTATTTGTCACTTCTAGATGTAACTATTCATAAAATACCTGATACTAACCTTATGCTAAAAAGAAAGGCATTAGAGCTGCCCAACCCTGTTGCCTCTCATGTGGATCAAAGGTTGTTGTATCCATTAGAGTTAGATGTTAAAGTAAGATAAAAGTTGCATGATCTTCATTTGGGTTTGTTACATATCTTGAAAAAAATACAAAGTAGCATAATTTTGGGAGTATCAGACAGCTCTGGTGCTGTCAGGAGGATGTCAGAATCTTCCTGATTTTGAGACAGAATTACTCTTTAAAAATGGCCCCCTGTATCCATATATATTTAAAAAAAGAAATCTAAGTGTAATTATGTATGTATGTCAAAACTACTTGGAATTTTTAGTGCTTCTTTTTTAAGTCTTAGCTATTTTTACTTCATTTGATGAATTAAGTCTTTCATTGAATTAGATCTTTCATTGCTACTTCCTTTTTATTACTGAATCTGTGCTAATCTCCAAAGTATATGTAATAATATTTTACTAGTTCATTGTATTTTTTTTTCCTGGCAACAAATTTGCCATTTCCACAGCTGAACATTAGAAACATCACAGGTATCAGTGAAATTTTATTATTTTCTTGTAGAGTTATTGTTTCAAAAAGTCAAAGAATTTGACATGAATTATATTATCAAATAGAAGTGAAGAATATAGATTGTCCTTGAAAAGGAAATTATGAAGAATTCTGAAAAGGCAAAATACTTCTTGTCACCAAGCTAAAAATGATATTCTGAACTATGCTTTTTTAAATACTCTGAGTAATTATATTCATATTGATCTGACTAATATATTCCCCATAATATGATAACTATGAAAAAGCTGAAGTAATAAACATATTAGCTTTTCAAACAGATCTGATAAAGTTGATTTTTTTAGATTTGCCTTTATTGTTCACATTTTTGCAATTGTCAGGAATAATAATTTTAATAATAATAATTTCAATAAGTGATAGTATGATTGTTATTACTATTGGTTATATAGCTAGCTAGTTAGTTAGTTATTAGACTTTTAGCTAATGTGATCTTCCTATTACCTTGTGCAGGACAAAGTACCAGGAATGTTGACAGAAAATCTTGTGAAAGGGCTTAACATGGCATTGAGTTAGCTTGCATTTGGAGTGGTGAGGTGTTGTCTTGTGATTGCTTCTCTTAGTATTACTTGGTATATAGCTAAATTGTCTCTGTATTTTGTGTAAAGAGGCAGGGTGGCTTTCAAACACCAAACTTAAACAGAACTGCATATGTGGGGCAAGTAACTTGTGTGATTTGCTCCCTCCTTTGCTGTAATAGCTTCCAAAACTCTGCACCAATTTCGGGTAGTATTGATGAGAAGTGCATCAGCCACTCTTTGTAGCTGCTACTGATAATTCATGTCACAATTTAAGAGGAGGCAATACTGGTGTTTTATTAGTTATAGTATTGGATCACTGGAAGTGATGATGATGAAACTTGAAATCCATGGCAGAATAAACCTAAAGGGTTTCTAAAGTTAGAACCTTTGTAGTCTGATACCAGCTTTTCCTAATGTGCTCCACACCTGACAACTCTGCCTAATAGAGAAAAAACACCCCCAAAGTGGCATAGACTTATTATAAAAAGAGAAGGTTTTGCTTCTAACACTATGTGTACATCCTACAAATTGTCCTAGCTCCCTAAATAATCTTTGAATGTTTCAAAGCGAATTAGGATTTTGTTACTTCAGTCAGGCTTTTACCTTTGACAGTCAATTTGTATAGAAACATCCAGCTTATTTTCTCTGAAGCTAGTTTTGGATTATCGTATATAAACCATTCCTTAGTAGTAGTGAAGGACTATGAAGCTCTGGGGAACTGGTAAAGAATAAAAGTGCATGTTTGTGAACTCCTTAATGAATTGAAATGAAATGCTTTAGTTGAACTTGCTTCTCAATTTTTTTTTTCTGATTTATAAAGGAATATATTGAGATGAGATCAGACGATGAAATTTCCATTTCTTAGGCTTACATCTGGAAATTAGCTGCTGCAGGTGCTTCAGGTTGAGTACCCAAAGTTGTAAGCTGTTTTTAGAAATCTTTTTCAGAAGAACTTTCTGAACTGCTGTTTTTATAAGCTGCACAGGTTTGTTATGAATTTTATAAAATTAATGCAAAAGTAGAGGATGTGAGATCTGTGAGTAAGCTGATTTTATCCACTTGCTTGTCTTCTCAAAGGTTCATTTAATCACACTCCCAGGTACAACTTATGTGCAGCATGGCAATTAATCACTTTTCTAAATGCTGCTATATGACAAAAATGAATCTTTCCTCAACAAAACCTCAGCATGGAGTTTAGCTTTTCATCTGAAATGAGAATGCATTTGTGGTGAAAGGCATCTTTGTTTTGTGGAGGCTACTATAAAGTTTTAAGAAGGCTGTACATGCCACAGAATTTACACAGAGTTAAGAAAAACATTTCTGGAGGTGTGTTTAATGGTGTAGATGTTCTGTGATGACATTTACACTGTACTGAGTATCTCCCTAAGGGAATATTAATGGATTTTTCTTAGTAAAAATTTTTGGAAACTGAAAGGAAATTGATGATGATGAGAAGAAAAATAGTTTTCCCCTGAATTTATTAAATTTTAATCCAAATGCTTGCGGGTTTGTTCTTTTGCGTTGTCTGTGCTTCAGTCTGCATCTGGCCAAGCTCATTGGTTTGTGTCTAAATTTCTGAAAAAGCTGTGTATATAACAGATGACTTCAGCTGATGATACCATTTGATTTAGGACAATGACTTTTACTTGGAGTTCATTCACTGGTGTATGAAGCTCTTTGTCAAACTTGGAATTTTTTTTGGTGTTGTACAAACATTCTGGTATGTTTAGCCATCCACATGGACTTAGTTTATTAGTTTAGGACTAATAGCTGACTTGGAAGAATTTTAATATGGTTTAAAATAAAAAAAAAATCCTGAAGCTGAGGATCTATTTTCCTGACTCAGGGATGAATTCAGAACTAGAAAAGATTAAAACTGATTTAGGACTATTAGACTATGAAATGATACAGTTTCTGTAAATATTGTAATTAGTAAATTAAAAAACCCCAATATGGGCATCAGTGTAGAAAAACAGATCTCCAAAAGGCAAAAAAACCCCAGATTAAAACCTGGAATAAATTTATCAAAACAAGCAAAGTTTAATGTCTGGCAGGAGTTTTCAGGTGGATCTTGAAATGGTTTGTCCTGGGTTTGTTCAGCACCGAGTTCTAACAAATGTGCTTTTTAATGATTTCTGAATGGGGTGTAGTGAGGAGACTTCAAGGGAGGGGTGGTTTAGGAGAGAGCTAAAAGTTAAAGTTAAAAGAGAGCTAAAAGTGGAAAGTTATCACAATTCAAATCTATTTTGAAGGACCTGGAGACATGGTTCCTTATTTAAAAGCTTTCATAACGATAAAGACAGTGCAATGTATTAAGGAAGTAAAGCTGCTCAGCACAAGTACACTGTGGCATCCCTGGGCTTTCCAGCCCACAATAGATCAGCTTGCAGGCTGGATGCCAGTTTGTCAAGAGATTGAGGCTGCTCATTTCATAAGGCCACATCTCACTTTGGGATGTGTTAGCATGAGTTTTGTATGTCAGAAACAGGAGGTAATTAATCTGTGCTATTTGGAGCTAATGAAGCAGAACTACTGCTCAGATTTGGGCATCATGCTGATGGTGTCTGACATGTTGTCAAACATGCTGACAAATTTTAAAGGAGAGTAAAATGGATGTCATGACCTGTGAAGAAAGATGAAGTGAAGAGGTTTTATGTAGTCAGAACATTTAAGCAGGGTGATGTGATTCTCGAGTTGCTTCATGCCTAGGTCAGGCAGGAAGAAGCAGAACTCAGTTTGCTGGTACTGCTGCTAATGAAACCAAATCCCAAATCATGAGAATGTTCCTGGCTTAGACAGCTGGTGCCAGAATGCTGCTGTCTAATGTACGGCATGAGTTTTATTTAGTTTTATGTCACCCTGCAACCATTACAGTGTTAAGCAAAGGTTTCTTTGTGAGGAGCCTGCATGGAACTGATGGGTCTGTGCTGAGTAAAATGAGCAATGACAATTGATCTCTCAGTACAAGCCAACAAACACTTGTGATGGGCCAGGTAGCTGTATAGTACTTCATTGCCTGTATGCAAATTCTTATCCTGTGTGGATGTAACGTAATCTGAGTAGTTTACATTTAAAAACTGTGTTTCTGAAAACCTAATGAGACCATTTTGAAAAAATACATTGATTAAAATATAAAAAAAAAAAGGCTGTAGAACGATGTATGGAGTTATGTATGTAGAACTCCTTATGGAGTTAAGGTCACTATGGATTCAGGGAAATGCATTACACTGTATATTTTTAGGAAAGAATAGAGCAGGGAAAGACTGCAGTAGGCTCACTACAGAAGTTAAAAAATTTCTTGTTGAGAATTGTTCTTGCTAAATATCTGTCATAGATCACAGTGATATTTTTCAGTCAGTCCTTAGGGGAAAATTTGTATAACATTGTCTTTTTGTCTCTTGCCATCTGTTCCAGACCTTTCTTTCACTGATGCTATAAAAAAAACACAAAAAATTTTTTCCCCCCCAAAACTATGGCAGTTTGTGGGTTTTGTGTTTTGGGATTTTTGTCTTCTTTCAGTTCACGTTATTTTTTTAGTCATCTTGTATGATTTGTTCTCTGATCACATCTATTTGTCTCAAAATAAATGCAGCAAATAGTTAAAAAAGTACCAAGCAGTAGAGAGAGGTAAAAAGAAGACTGGAGATAAGAAGGAGAAATAATTGTCTAATTACAATATCAGGTGTTCAGAATCCAAAGGGAATACTCTTACTGTGATAGACTGAAATGCTGCAGGAAGAAGTAGGTGTAATAAAGAGGAAAGCAGGGAGTAAAACAGGATAACAGAACAGGTAAGGGGAAATTCAGAAAGCTTGTGGGAGCTGATAGAAGAATGAAAACAGCCAAGGGAACTAAGAACAGCTGACAAGTGGAGACAGAAGCTGAAAGGAAACTGGAGTGGAGCAGATGGTGGGTGCAATGGGCAAAACAAAAAAGTGAAATAGTTGCAGAACTAGTTCAGAATAGGTAATAGAAATGAAAAATAGCAATATCCAGGGAGAGCTCAGAAAAAGAACTGGAGCTGGGGGAATAGCTGAAAAGTGTTGAAGGACGCCAAGAAGAAATCAAGTGATCAGACACAATAAAGAATTACATCTTGAGAAGACCAGACAGTGAAGTGTCCAAAGCAGAAAATCTCTACAAAAGCCTTTTCAGACCCTACAGCCAACTGTTTTAGATCTGCTCTTGCCAGCAGCTTTCTAGTTACCCTTTCTGGGCACTGGTTATTTATTCCAGTGTTAATGTAGCTTCTGCAGCTATATCTTTAAATCCCAGTTTGGTCTCCCTTTTAAGATGTAACTCTTCATAAAAATAATAAGCACTATAATCCATTCTAAACATACAGAAGAAAGCTTGTTTACACTTTATTTCCTGCAACAAGAAATTCTGGAATGTTACCCAATGTATGCAATTTTGCTTGTTTTCCTGTATTGATATATGAATTTCATCACAGAGATTTCATGTTCAGTTGGTCTACATATCTCTGAAAGTTTTAACAACATTTTAATACCATTTACAATTTCAACTTGAGTAGATTTTTTTTTTCCCTTGCTTGCCTGATGCTTAAGTAATTGGGTTCAGTGAGTGAGGAATCTTCCCTCCACAATTTCTTTGCAGTAAGAACAATAGTGAATGTATTAGTGAACAGGGGTACAGCTTTGTGTTAGAAGCTTTGGGAACCATCATCACCAGAAGTGAGTTACAGTTGGTTGTGATTCACATAGCTTTATTTCATATGGTAACTGAAGAGGGAAATGTTATTTTTTTAAATTGCTCTTGGAAATAATGCAAGGTTTTGGGGCTCTACTTTAATTCTGAGCTTGTGTATTGTTGCAGTAGTATAGTTAAGGCTGAAGAGAAGGGGAGAAACTCTTTAGAACCACCGATGTTCTGACCATTAAATAAAGCAGAAGTAAATGAGTTGTTTATTAGGGATTAACTAATTCCTGTCTCTTTTGTTAAAAATCCATTGTGCCAATTCTTCTCACCGTACCCTTGGCAGAGAGTAAGAAAAAAAGAGTAGAAAAGGGGAATAATTTTTTTCTCAGTTTTGTGCACCCATGTGAATACAGCAGATCAGTTTTATCAGAATCGTTATACAAAGACCAACAAATGTAGACAGCTGTCATGGTACTCAGATCACATCGTGTTTCAAGGATATTTTGCTAACTGCAGGAGGCAAACACTTCTACCAAAATAGATGGGGCCCTAGAATCAGCTGGTATGGCTGTTACTGTCTGTGCCCTACACCAAAATTAAATCCTTTCAAATAGAAAGAAAAAAAGGAAAGGCTGCCAGATAACCATGCCACACATAAAATGTGCTCACCCAAACTTTATTTTGATGATGTGTCCAATGAAGTTTATAAAAAATCATGTAAATAAGCAAGTTTATTATTCTCAAAAGTGATAGATTTTAAAAGACTTATAAAAATGAGTATTTTATCCCTGTACCTACCTTGCTTCCTTTTCACCTTTTAACCTGTTGGCCAATTTTAGCTGTTTTGTAAGGGGCTACAGGTCTCAGAGAAGACATATAATTGTCTTCTTATTTTTTTCTTTTAAATTAATTTTATTTTGTGAAGTGGGAGGTAGGCGATGTGAGTGCCTCCACTGGATGCAATAAAGGAAAATTGCTTTATTTGGTATGAGAGAATCTATATTAAATGAGGCTATATTATAGCAGTGTTCATGGGCTTATTTCTAATACTTTCCATCTGTGGTTTTTGGAGTATTTGTTGAACAACTGGGGCAGTAGAAATTAATGACTTTTCATAAAATATTAATTTAATTAACTCATTTTGAGGTCAGCCCTGTGACTGGATTTCGTTGGTCAAATAGTTAATTGTGTTTGTGCATAGGCACTCTAATTATTTGGCTATGCAGTGGAAAGTTCTAGGGGATGCATGCTTAGAGTCTTTAATATTGAATTTAATGGCTCTGTTATTTCTGTTAGAAATTAGATCAGGAAGTGAGTTTTGGATGTTTCTATTTTTAAAGTTAGAATTAGAACTTGTTATGAAAAAAATCTCAGTCTGAAATCATAATACATAAATCAGTCCCCTGAGACCTTCTCTCTAGGCATGGAAATTCTATGAAACATATTGGAGTGTTTTTTGGTTATCAGATGCTTTAGCAGCAGAGTTAAAACAGCTCAGTCTGCTGTAGCTTCTGTTCTGCTCACAGCCCTGTGTGCCAACTGGCCAATGTAACCATCTGTGGGGTTTTCTGAGGGTTTTTTTTTTTTTAATCATTTATCATTTTGATCTGGAGTACAAATGATCCAAATCCTCGTAAATGTTGAACATGTTCATAAGATGCCATATGCATTATTTAGGAGAGATATTTTATAAAATTCTTGTGAAATGTTTCATGTAGAAAATCAGAATTTTGCCAAAGGAAGCAATTCCTGGTTGCAGATAGTAAAATACTTACATGGCTGTTTTCAATTATTACTTAGCTTCCAGGATATTAACTACGTAAAGACAAGGGGAAGTTAAGGCTTTTGTTTAATTTCTTGGAGCCATCTTGACAATAAGAAGCCAAAGATTCTGGCAGAAACCTCAGAGACTTGAGTACTGAGTTGTGTGTACTTGCTGAAAAGCTAACACACACCTGGGCATGTTTTGGGCAGTTTGCAGCTCCTCAGGGTGCAAAAATAATAAAGTGAAATAGAACTCATCACTGCTGGGCACTCATCTGGAACCATCCCTTCATGTGACATATTCTAAAAAGTATTCTTCAAAAAAAAATTTCTCTAAAGAGTCATTATTCTAAAGTGTGTCCCATGTTTTTTGACATTGGTGTGCAAAAATTCATAAACCTGGGATAAAACAAAGCAGAGTCCAGGTGCTCTACCCAAGTGGTGGCATATTTTTCCTACATCACTGAGATGAATTGTGAGACAGATGTCATTTACAATTACAGAATCACACTGCAAGTATGGTGCTTTGCATTTTTATTAGGGCTGGTAACTAAGTAGAAAAATACTGTGTACCTGTTCAGATCAAACAAATTTAAGTTTGCTCTTTCTGTCATTACATTTTTTCTCATTCAACACCAACTATTGTTTTGACCCCCCAAAAGTCTGGGTCATGGAAAGGAAAAGGAAACCTGAAAACAGAGTTATAAATGTCTGAAACAAATAATTTGTTTTTTGAGCCTTCATGTAAGATTTGTGTGAGGCAAGTTGTTGGGGTTATCCTGAGGGACCTCAATTACCCTTCACACAGCCCAGAGAGGAGCACTGCCAAGCTGGGGGGTGAAGGTGGGCAGGCAGGCAGGCAACCTGTGTGCTAAATTCTACTTTTAAGCACCTTACCTGAAATACTTGGCACACCGTTTAGTAATTCTGTCTTTTTTCTTCTGCTAAAAAAATGAAACATAAGTAATGTAGAAATGAAATGTAGCAAAATGAAATGTTGTCAATGAATGTAGTAAATATAGGTAGTATACTCTTCTGGGTGTATTTTTGCTTGTGTAACATACTGTGTAACAGAGAAAATATTATGTAAAGGGAAGTTAAGATTGCAAATAGAATATTCTAAAATTAAGGGCTGCCATGTTGAAACATCATTGCCCTAGAAATGCACTGGGCATTACCAGTGGGGAATGTGGCCAGCTGTGGGAGTGCTTTGCTAAGAATGGGAATACAGGAGCTGGTGCTGGTGAGTGAGGGTACATTTCCATTTAATTTTTGGTAAACCCATGACTGGGGTTAGTATGCATTACTTCAGTCCCACAGCATGACTTTCATTAGAATATTTTCATCCTCAATTCAGAAAATAAGGAATGATTTAGGGATATATATATACATACACACACACACACATATATACATGTTGGTTCTGCTGGCACTTCAGAGACATACTTGTCTCTGTGAAGCTTGGGTCTAAGTCTGTTCTGGTCTCTGAACAGTGTAAAGTGATGTTCTTGCCCACTAGTTTGTGGATTTGTGAACGTTTCAGGGTTTATAATGGTAATTCCTGTTTGTGTTAGGGTAATAAAAACATTGTTGTGATTTAATTAAAATGAAGAAATGAACCCCTCTTTGTTCAGCTCTGCAAGTTAGCACTGATTTGAATACACTGATAGCAGCAGAATCCTGATTTCCATTACTGAAGGCTGGGCCTGTGAATGCAGAACAGATGTCTCTGCTCTGATTTGACTTGTGGATAACCTAAAGGTTCATTCAGGATTTAGCTATTCAACTTAGGGAAAGTTCTTAGGGAACCTGAAGGAACCATGGTTGAAGAGGAGGGGCACCAGCCAGGTGCTCTTCATATGCTGAGGTTGTTAGAGACCAGCTCCTCTCTTTTCTGAACAGTGCAACAGGGTTGCAAATGCAGCCAAGTAAATAATATTAAATCCTTAAGTCCTCCATTTTAAGTCAATATTTCTGTGCATAAACTAAAGACTGGGATTTAAAAAAATAAACTTAGCATGGTAACACATAGTTGGAAAATAGAGTGAAAGTAATTTATTGCACAAATACTTTTAAATTTGTCTAAGCCGTATTGTTGAAACACTTTCCATTTGGCTAAAAAACCCTTGAAAACTGGCACAGTAATTATTGATGTATACAAACTAATTATCTGTGCAGAGTTTTGATCCAAGGACACTACTGAAGTGGTTGCTGCCAAAATGTTTGTTCAAATCAGTATTGATGCAGTTCTGCTCGAGTGTTTTCATTTTCAGTGCTGTATTTTCCTGTACACGTACATTCACACAAAACATGGTGCAGCCCATCGTGTAACAAACCCACAAAGCCACCTGCTCCTGGGCAGTAGGATTAAGAGTTTAGTTGAGATTTGCAAGGGAATTGAATGACATTAGAACTCAGGATTTGTGTGTAAGTGGTGGACCAGTTCCTGTTTTGTTTAACAGCTTTTTATGGGAGAAGTTTTGGGGTTGTGTTTTTTAATCCACATTTTCCGTGAGATTTATTCTGGAACACTTGTGTGCCTGCAGCTTGGTCTGCAGTGTTGAGGGCATCACTACAACATAAGAAAGGGATAGTACAAACCAAACAAAAACCAGATGTATGGGGCAATAATATCTACTGAATTCATATTCTTTTGATCTAAACTAAGGCACTTTAGTATTCTAAGTGCAAACCAGATTTTGAGGCAAACAACGTTAAGTTGGAAAAAGAGTTTCTGTTTCTGAATAAATGTGGTAAAGGAAGATAGATGAAAGAGCAAGCAAATTTCTAGGTGTTGCCCTTCAAAATCAGGGGCTTCTCAAAGAAGTATAGGCCACCGTTCAAGGCAGAACATTTTACTTTTGATTCTGTTTCCTGCAGCTTAGATTTTTGTCTGTGATTTCTGTCTCAAAACTAAAAAAAAACCCCATATATTTACATATTTACAGCACCACCTTTGTGCCTCTTTCAGATGAAGGTTCAGGCTGGTCCCTGGCTGATATTGCTGTTTGCAGGACATGGTGCAGCTGTGGCTGCTTTTTTCACCTGTCCTTTTTCTTTCTATCTTAATGTATTAAAGCCACAGTCTATAATGAAATTTGAGGCTTATCCTGTCTCTCATAAAGGGAGAGATATATTTGAATTTAAACAAGGCTTAACTGTGAAACCATATATCTTTGCACTAGTAGTTTTGCGGTGGTTTTTTTGTTTTTTTCTTTTAAACTACTTCTCCAAGCAGCGGACAAGTAAGCAAGAGGCAGTGTCAGGTCAGACAGCCAGTGCTTCAAGTAAGATGACAGGCAGTATGGTCTGCAAAAGCCTGCCAAGTCCTGATGTGCCTCACCTGTTTTCCCTGTTTTCACTATGCCTTTCTTGGTGTGATGCCTGCAGGATACGTTTCCACAGCTTTCAGCCCACACCACCAGGAGTCCCACTTTCCCTTGGTGAAGCTGAGGGTTACCCGAGTTTACAGTCAAGAGCCGTGTGACTTTGGAGAAGATAAAGGAACCTTGGCAGGGCTGACAGCACGGCTCATGTGAGCTGCACTGCCCACTGCAGGGTAAGCGACTGGCAGCAGTGATGTATTTATACTGGAAGAACAAGAAAGTCACTTCCTCTTTCCCTCCTCCTTTCCCACTTATCCTTCTACCACCAGTAAACTATCGAGCTGTCATGTAGTAACTCTTCCTTTTTAGGGATGACATATCACTAACAAGTGCATAAAAGAATGTTGTTTAATCTAAGAACTGAGGAGTAGCCTTTGACTTAATGTTCAGTTCTTTTGTGGTGTTTAACGAAATTAACAAATTAAATGTCAAAAAGTGATTTTGCCAGCAGCAAATTATATCAGTCTTAGTAATTTTTGGATTGTGCTTTCAATGCAGTGAATTAGCTTTATTACTGCAATAATGCCATTAACAAGATCTGTGTTCTGGAAAACTCAAAACCAATATTACTTTCACCTTTGAACTACATTACTAGTAGAAAATATGCTATGAGAAAATATTTTTTTGTTCTGTAAATGTTTTCTTTGTGGGTCTGTGAATGGTGCTTGGAGCATCTGTTACAGGGTGCTATCTATGCTTTAATGTTCCCAAGGGCTATGGTAGCAGGGAAACTCCTGTTTGTGGTACACTGCAAATACCACCTTGTGTTAAACTCATGCAACACCATGCTTCACATAATGCTCTCATACAGCAAGTCATGAGACGAGGTCATTTTGTCAGTGCAGATAAGGCCTCACTGACATGTCTGGCTCAACCACTGCTGTCTTATTCTCAAGCTACTATGGGTGGTTTAGAAAGAAATCCTGAGTATTCAGTTGCCAGGGTTATTCCATGCTTTCCACCTGTCCATGCTGCTTCCTTGTTGATTTGTGAGTTTTGCTCAGAAGCAGTCCTGCTTGCCTAATCTGAATGCCACTTAATTGTCCTCTGCAAGGCCCATCAAATGTTATGAGCCCATAGTACTCATTCTAAGTCTGATAATTTACTTCCTGAAGCTTGAATTTTAAAACAGATTTTAGAGCATTCGTAAACAACAGTTAGCTGAAAAAAAGGTAAAATTGTATGTGTCATTCTGTTTTCTACCATACGTGATTTGCAGTTCAAAGTGAATATATGTAAATGAACTCCCCTCCAGCTACTGTTTACAGTAGCCGTCAAAGAATGATGAAAGCTTTTAAATAATGTAGAATATTACATGGTTATTTTTCAAAACATATGCACTGAGTGTTTAAGGGTGAAATGTCTGTTTCAGATTAGATGGATTGCAGGCAGCTGCTGCATTTACTGTGCCCATTTCTAAGATGGAAGGGAAAGTAAATGTAGAGAGAAGGCTAAGAAAATGAAGGATCCTGAAGAGTGCCTTCTGTCTGAACAGCAGTAACTAAAGGTGAATCAGACTGTCAGACATCATCTTGATGGCTAAGAAAATCTCCCCGTCTCTTCCTCTTAAAAAAAATGGCAAAACTAATTACAGGGTCTCTGTGCTTTCTCATCTTCATATTTTCTGTAAGCTTTAGGGAGCAGAATGTGCTGCCCCTCATTTTCCCTTCTCAACTTCTACTTGAGCTGGGTGTTACAGCATGTCTTGTCTATATTTTTTTATCAAGGAAGCCTTTAGGTTTTAATGTACTGAATGTGTTGCAGAGTTTAAGAAGCAGAGGGACATTTCTCTCTTACATTATAATTCAACTTTTTTTTAGCCTGGAATTCTTTCTCTTCTTACATTTGTAACACACTGACTGCTGCTTAGGTGCATGCATCTTGGCTATTGAACTTAGGTAGGGAGAAGACTGACTGACCCAGCTTCACACTGACTTACCAGGCATGTCTCTACTCCCGTTATACAAAACTGGCACTGGGATGAGGATTTCAGTGGATTTGGTTTTTACTCTTTTTTCCCCTCTGGATGATCCTAAGTTTTAATGCTTAGTGGCTTTTCTTCCTGTACTTGTTGACGTGGTACCTGAGAATGAAAAGCATGTGGTTTTATGGGAACAGAATTTCCAGTAAAGCATACTATTAATCTAAGGACATTGTGGTTGGAGATTTGTCTTCATTGAACAGTTGATGCAGGATTTTTTTCTAGATTGTGAACATCTTGAAGAGGAGGTGGAATACTATGTGTACCAACCTGCACAATCTCTCTTTACTGAGAAGTTCTTGAGTTAAACCAAGGCAAAGTGGAGCCTAGAGGAAATACTTTTAAGATGTTTAACTGCCCCACCCCCCATCTTTATGTCCAGGATGAGATTTTTTTAATATAGTGGTTCTGAAACTGAAGAGCAAAGTTTCCTGTGGGAAACTTGCTGGAGACTTGTGGAGTGGGTGATCAGCTAGGAGGAAGAAACTGAGGAGAGCAGTAGCACTGAATGTGCAGAAAGTAGGAAAGCTGCTGGAAGCCACAGTGCTGCTTCTACTGGGACTTCTGAGCTGGAAGAAAATGTAAGGTAAAGATGGGATATAGCTTCTGGTGATCACAGGCTATCTCTACTGCTCTTCTCTATACAGCTGATCAGTCTGAAGTCTTTTCCACTTTGAAGAGGCTTCTCTTCTGGCACTAAAGCCTTCTCATAATGCCTCCTGTGCGAGCAGAAAAAAAATAGGAACATTTCTCTATACTTGTCAGTATGTCCATGAAAGATGGATTCCTCTGGGCTTGATGAAGTTGTTTTATCAGCATAGGAATCCCTCAAACTTGCTTACAGTTTCTGTAGTAGCAGTGGGAAAGCATCAGGATATGTATTCAGTTTTGCTGTTGGAGTAATCATCCCATTGCTAGGCAAAACTAGATCCCAGGATGATCTGTAATGAGTAGTTTGAGGAGGAAGAATAACCAACGTGAATATTAAAGGAAAGATGATGGCAATTGCTTGCTGTAACCATACAGTATACTTTGCTTTTTCCTAATTATACCAGGTTTGGTTAGAAAGGTAAATGTTTACTTAATTCCTTACAGTTATTTGACATTGTACCACTACATTATAGAATTTCTTTTTTGTGGAAAGGCAAACAAATTTGAAAGGGAAGAATCATCTTGATTCTTATATCAGAGCTTTCCCACACATTTTATTTGTGCCATCAGTAAGCTTATGGCAAACAGCTCTTTGGTCTTTTGATGTAAAAATAAACTTTTATTTATATTTCTTCTGCAAAGCCCCTTCACTGGATATCTGAGAATACTGACTGTAATGAGAAAAAGATCTTTATATCTTTCTTGTCCATAGTTCAATATGTTAGTCTTGTCTATAAGAAGATACAAGCCAAAATATATTCATCATATATAGGTACTGGGTAAGTACTATAAAAGAATTAAAAAAAAACAAAACTAAAATCCCAGAGCAACTGTTTACCTGGTTAAGTGGGCATCAGGGAAATGTGAGGAGTTAAGCACTGAGACCAGGCTGCCCAGGTGGGTGATGGAAATGTTGAAGGTGTTCATAATTTGAATGGAAAAGGCCGTGAGCAACCAGGCTGAACTTTGCAGTTAGCATTGCTTTGATTGGGGATTTAGGTTAGAGGGTTTCTAGAGGCAGCTTTCACACAAGGGTACTATGATTCCATGAAAGTAGATGCTAGTATTGCTGAAAATCTTCCTTGCAGTTTGATTTGAGTTCAAACGTACCAAATAAGAGGACTACAGTCACACAAAGCTACTCGTAGTCAATCATCAGTGCATAGAACTATTGTGTGAAATGGGCAGCAGAGCACTCACTACCCTGAGCTGTGTGTACAATAATAGAGTTACAAACCAGAGTATCAGTACTCTGAAAACTGTCTGCAGTAAAGTGGCAATGCAATTATCTGATTGTGACCCACTTGAGCAGCTTGCACGAAGGAAATAGATTAAATACATCTCATTAACTGGAATGCATATCTTGATCTTTTTTCTTGGAGAGTTAGGATGGAAATGGAGTGAGTTTGGAACTGCTATTTAGTAAAGGTAGAGGTTCATGAATACTTTGCTAATTGGCAAAAGATCAGGAAGAGAGACTAGAAAGTAATATGTCTGAACTAGTTTCCTGACCTCGTTCCCATTGCTGGGTAACATTAAACACTGATAATGCTGGCACCAAACTGCACAGTGTGTAACCACTCCTTGTTCATTGCCAGCGATAGAATGCCAGAGGTAGTGAACTTTGAATGCCTTAAATCTTACCTTAAAAAAGCCTGAGGAGTCTGTGCACAGCAATTAAGTAAAAAGAATTGATCAAAGCATTTAAGCAAGGTTTCTTAGGGATTCTTTAAACTGTTGGCAACCACAGGTGACTAATACCTCTTCCTATCTGGCCTTGATGGATGAATGTATCCATGAAGACATTTGTTTTCAAAAGAAAAGCTGTTTAATAATCAAGCTAGTTAGCTTCTGGCCAGTAAATTGCAAAGAAAAAAACCACTGAGAATCACAATATTTTAAATATGTTGTCTTTGGAGATCTCTGAAAGCCTTCTAACTTAGAATTCAGAGGCAAAATATATTTCAAGGAAAAGGAGGCAGAAGATAGATGGCTGTAGGAAAGAAATCAAAGTAGTTTGAAAATAATTGTGTTCATCCTCATTCAGTATGAAACTGCAGTAGTTTTTTTAAATCATTGGTTCATAGCAGAGAAGATTCACCCACAAGTTTCAACTGATATTATTAGGCCATATGATTCTACAAGAAAAACTTTACTATGACAAATTCTAGAAGAAATACAAATGTGAACTTTAGCAATGGTTGATTTTAGTCAAATCCTCTCTCTGCAAGTTGATGATATTTACCAGCATGTTGCCTGTTAGAGGTGGTGACTCATTTCACTCTTGCTGCTGCTGAATAAACAGCTCTCTAGACAGAAATACCTTTTTCAGTTGATGGGTGCCTGAGATAAAGCTTGGTCAGTATAAATACCTGAGGTAAAGGACAGGAAATGGTGTTCCGTATTTGATATTCTATACAGGAAGTAAATGGAGGATAAAGAAGGAAGATTGCTGTCACAGTTGCCCCCTTTTTTTTTTCTCTTCCTGCCACTCCATGACTTCTATTTTCTTTTAATGTCTGATATACTGTTTAGTGATTTCCTTTTTTTTTTCACCCCAGCTCACATAGAATTCCATTGCTGAACATGTAAAGAAAATAGACCACCATTTAAACATTAAATTGAATCTGAAGTGAGCCAAATATGTATTTTAAAAAAACATAAACTGAATCATGCATTGGAAACAGGTGTCCCTGAAGGGTGTTTATTCCTGTGATCACATGTTAATGGTAATGTTTTGTGTATTTATTGGGGATCTTAAACAGTGAGCATGCTTTCTAAAAAATAAAGTACTATAACAGCCAGCATATTAGATAAATGTAGTTTATTATTTAGCAGTTTTTATTTTCAGGAGCTTCTACAGTTGCATATTTGTGTCCACTTATATGCAGATATGCTAGTGACATTATAATGCTTGATTGGAGAAGTCAAGTTTCCATTCCCACATGGGTTTTTTTGATTTGCTTGGTGTTATTTGACTTTCGAGGCTTTTTCGGGTTTAGTTTTAGAGTATGTAGAGCTTTCTTCTCAGAAGGTTTCTTCTGGTTTTGTCTTGATAACAGGGAATGAAGAATATTTATTCATAGTTTAAACAGATCAGAGCTTTCTGATTTTGATGGGTTTCTTGGTTAGGGCATACATTTTTACTACTGCCAAGCTGGTTGCAGCTTCTGGGCAACCACCCGTATCTGTTGTCAGAATTGCAAAGTGAAATTACAGTTTTAAAAGGAGGGTAGTGTAACATTTGGCTCTTGGACCCTGGTAAAACAGTGTAAAAGATAAAAGCACTCTTATTTAAGAAGAGGTTTATTAATCTAAGATATTAAAATGCAACCTTTGCACCGTCCTCAGTGTCACATTTGAATATGGTTTTGTCAGCTGAGAACCTTGGCAGATTCTGAAACTGAGAACTGTGCATTGTAAGTACTCAAGAAAATGCCTTATGTGAGTCAGCAGCTCTAACTGAAACAGAGTTGGAGCCAAATAATACCAACATTTTTTTTAACACCATTAGCAAGGGCCTTCAGAAACCTCATCTATTCCATGATATAAAGTAACTGCATAAAATGAATAAATTAGGTATTGTAGAAAGAAACAGAAACAAGGCAGAAACACAATTTATGTACTTAGTTGTTTTGCTCCCGAGTCCTTGACCGTGAAGGTCTGTGTGTCTGCATGCTTTAACAGAGGATCTTTGGGAACTGAAGTGCCATGCAAGGCTATGCCACAATATAACTATTTTAGTTGGTTTAAGTTTGAAAGTAAATATTTTTTTCTAGCATTTAATGTAACCAGTGCGAAGCAAAGCAGCACTGTCACATGTAAAAGGGCCCAGGAAGAAGCAGCAATTGGAAGGAGGTGAAGTTATGTTCCTTCTGCCTCCTTTGGCTGAGATTGCTCTGTTGTGGACCAGGAAAAGCAGTGGAAAAGCTACTGACATTTGGCATGGTTGGACTGTGTGTGTCTGATGCATTCCTTTCTGGATGAGGCAGCTCAGCTTAAAACAATTTAGATCTCTAAGATGCAAACTGCTTTTTGCAGACTCTCCTGGGCTGATCCCCGTGATGTTAACCAGCAAGCTACCTGGAAACAGCAACACAAGTCAAGCCTTTTTGTTATAAAGCCAGTGGTAAAAATCATCATTGTCCCAGGTATGATAGTCTACCTTAGCTGATGCTCTGACTCTTTAGTTTACCCCACCTGCTACTTTGCAGTGGGCAGAATTTGATAAGCACTGGGAAACATCAGCAGTGAGTAACTATCAAACTGCTAGCCTGTTCTTCCTGGAAAATTAGTAGCATGAAAATAGTCTGAGGAAAAGTTTGTCTTGCAACCTCAAACCTTATTCAGTATACTGAGCTCAGTAAGTTATGACTACAGAGAATTTAAATTGAAAGTTTGTATATCTAGTTGTAGTCAGTATTTGAAAGAACACAGATCCATGAACCAGATATGAATTCACTGGGATAGAGCACTGGTTTTAGGGAGATGCTGGAGCTTTTTTTTGTTCTTCCTGCCCTTAACTTGCTGCAGACTTCAACTCTGCCTGGCAGATGGGCACATTTTAGTCCAAGTGACACATCAACCTTACGCTGTCCAGTGCCATTCTCAACAGTGCAGCTATGTCCTGTCACCCTGTTGTCCCACAACTGCAGCCAACACTTAGATAGTACTCTTCAGCAGATTTAAGAGCCCTTCTTACAGTTATCAATGTTGGACACTGATCAAGTAAGCCCAGAAATGGGTTTCTCATTTGCCTCGTGGCTCCCATTAACTTCCAGGTAGTTATCTCCTCTCTGGCATGCCAGGGCACACGTGAACCTTCTGAACTTTCTTTATTCTGGATGTGTGGGTTGAATGGAGCATAAATGGTTCTTAGTCAGGGCCATGGGGAGAAGGATTATCAAACAGCACTGAGCACCATCTGTGCTTATATGTAAAAATGCATTAGAGTTGAAAATGTCAACAATAAATTAAGCCAGGTGCTCCAACATAAAAGCTTTACTGCTGTTCTCTAGTGAGAAATCTAATTAGGATATCTTACTCGGTGGAATGGTAGATGCTTATGTACAGTGTGCTTTCAGCTTTCTTAGTAATAAGATTTCTTTCTTTTTCTATAGTTTCATTATGGAAAGGTAATTTCCCTCTCTTTGTCTTAAAAGTACAACAGTCACCCATCTTGATATTTGCACTGTCTCATCCCTGTAGTATGAGATTTTAATGACTTTCCTGTCAGGTGTGCTGCAATATTTGTGGTGGGTAAATTGGCTTTATGTGCACTGTTCCCAAGCAACTCGGCTCCTCTGAGGTGGGTTTTCCCTGTATCTGTGGGGAGTGGGTGTTCTGAGAGACATGGTATCACTCAGTTTGCCTCTGTCTAGGCTGTGCTGATGAGACAGAAACTTAACCACCATGTGAAGATATTTTTTTAGTGATGCATGATGCTGCAGAAGATAAATGGACCATTTAAAACCAAGTGGAAAATTTAAAATACTCTTTTAAAGGGATGTGGATACATGTATGGGTAAGTTGTTAGAAACTCAAGTAGAAAGAAGAGTCACATGAAAGAGGTAGTTGAAGAGATAGAATAGAAACATTTAGTTGTGTTTTAGTATTAGTGAACAAGTACGAAGAATAAGCAACTAACTAAATAAAACTGGAAGAGATACAAGGGCAAACAAAGGCAGATAATTCTGAATTAATGCTGTATCTAGTTCTAAAAATCTCATTTGCGTTCCTTATCAAGAGCAAGAAACTAAACTTGAGAAGCTTGAGGGCATCTTTCAGTGGCATTGGTAATTTCACAAAATGGCAAATAATGTTGGAAGAATGAGGCTGAGAAGTACGGTGTGTTCACTGTAAAATGTTTGGATTGAGAGAACCTGACATGTCTGTGACATACTAACATGACAACTTGCACCTGAAAGTAGCATTAGTCCCATGGTGTGGTTAAATGATGCACTGTTTGGAAACTGTGTATTACAGGATAGAGTTAAAAAATGAGTTGTCCGAACATGAAGCTTTCTAGTTGTCAGCCTAGGCAAGCTTTGTATCTCATTCAGTGTGCTGAAGGCTTCTTTGGAACAGAATTCTCTTAGAGAAAAAAAATATTATGAGAGTTGTCAAGTCTTGCTGATTCAGTCTATGACAGTTTGCGAATGGAAAGCAAGACCAGAAATCCTTAAAATTCTACTATTTCCTCCAACTGAGCTACATGATTGATTTCTGAGCTGCTCCAAGTCACACTTTGTCCTTTAAAATCAGGCATGGAAGAGGGGAAGCACTACGGAAAATCAGAGGGTCGAATAAAAGGGCATGGAAATGAGCTGGGAAGAAGCCAGAAAGCTTTCAGGCTTCAAAGCAGATTTTTTCTGGAGAAAACAGCAAAAGTAATAAGGGGCCTCCAGATGGGTGGTTGACATTAAAATATATTTTATTGCTTTATGAGTGCAATACACAACCAACAGTTTTAAAAGCATTGGCAAAAATAAAAGTCATCACACATGTTAGAGCCACAGTGAAAAATGAGGATAAGATGAATTTTATTGGATTTTATTTGTGGAATTACAATTGAAATAGTGTTTGCATTAGCATTTCCCTGATGGCCTTTTACCCATTGCCCAAATGCAAATCACGTGTGAGTGGTTGTGCTTAGAAGCATTCTTGAACCAAATAGTTGGTGTAAGTGGTAGAAAAGCTCAGGACCTTAAAGTGCCATGGGATCTCTCTGGAGGCTTCAGGTATTTTACAGGTTGAATTAAACCCCACAGTATTCCTGATCTGTGAATTATACCTTTTTCTGATAAAGAACGGATCTAAATGAGATTGGTTTTGTAGGGTGAAATGGGGTGTAAATCTGAATCTATTCAGATTCAATGTGATCTTTGGAGGAGTGGAGGTAAAGCTGAATAAAACTCATCCCTCATCCTTTGACTGCAGTACTAGATGGAAATATGAAGCAATTACTGTCTGAGAGGGAGCACTTTCCAATTAGGAACATACAACCAGCACATTATACATTATTTCCTTCTGTTCATAAAAGAATCTCAAAATAGAACAATTCAGTGGCACTGAGGATTTTTTCCAGTCAAAAACCACATGGGTGACCACCTAAATATCCTCATCAGTCCCGATTTTCTGATTGTCATGGTTTGTGAACCTACCTTTTCAAAAATATGTGATAAAATATACCAAGTAGTTTTGTGGTGTTTGTTTGTTTGTTTTTTTTGTTTTGTTTTGGTCTAGAGCCTATGGTGAACATAACCTATATTTTGCTCTTCTTTTTCCACCTTCCTTCTAAACATTTAGTAAACTACTCACATCATCCCCTAGGTGGAACAGTACATGTTACCAGAGAAGGCAAACAGCCTGCAGCAGTCAGTGCTCTTGGCCAATGCAGCCCTCACTGCCAAGTACAACTTGTCCATTGCCTGCTCTTTGGGCAATTTTGATCATGACTTGAAATTCAAAACAGTTCTCTTAAACTGTGTGTTCTAAAAAGCCTGTGAAATATTTACTGTTCAGTGGTTTGATACCTGAAATGTGTAATCTGTGGAGAGAGCTTAGGTTTTGGGGAGACTTTCTTTCCCCATCAGGTAATTTCACTTTATGGTGTTGTCCAGAGTGTTGTGTTTAGTGGTTGGAATGAATCTGAATTATGACCTGAAATTTATTTTGTGTGAATAATTACATCTGATCTTTATGCATACGCATCTTTTAGAGCAACACCAAGGAAAGGGGAAGGTTTAGTAGAAGACCTATTGTGTAGCAGATTTACAGTGTGTGCAGCACTGGGATTTGCTCAGCAAGGAATGAGTGGGTAGATCCCAGACATCCTGCAAAAGCATGATGATAGAAAATTTCATCTTGTTGACACCTATTTTGTAATTTCCATTCCTTTTTAGACAACATGAAGCTGCAGATTTAAGCTCTTAAGATGAATTAGGTTACTTTAGAGATGTTCAAACCAAGAAGTCTTTTTTAGGTTGCACAAGAAAAACAGGGTGTCAGTGACTTGGTTTTAACAAGTCCTAAAATATTACTGACAGAGGTTGTTTTGCTTTGTTTAATTTTTAATAAAGTAGGTAGTGCCAGATGGTAGTTACTATTTTGTAATCTTTGAAAAATAAATCTGGATTTAATTTTCAATATGATGTCATAAAAAAGACAATTGGAGGCTGTTAATTCTAATTCCAATCTGTCCCCACGTAAACTTAGGTGCCAGTAACATTTGTTCTTAAATTAGTTTCTTGCAAACACAAGTGGTATAAGCCTGAAAGATATTGATTTGCCTGAAAGTCAAGTGAAATGGTTTGTTTGCTGCATTTTTTAAATATCATCAAGGTCTACCTTAAAAGAATTCTTTCAGTTACAGAAGTATATAATGTTCTGACCTATTTCTCCTTCCATTTCTATTATCAGCATTTGTGGATATTCAGATCAGCACTGCATAGGCTTTCAAAACTTTTAATAGCTCCAGAAGCAGAAATAGCCTGCAGAGATTAAAGTAGAGCTGTGAATATTTGTGGGTTTTCCTCTCCATTTTACAGATGCTGTGAATCCTTACTCTGAGTTATGCCAGTTCTGGTCTGAGGCTGTTTGAAGGCCTTGAACTTGCCAGGTTTAAATTGCTTTGTTTAATAGTACTGTGTGACACTGGTTCATTTCTCTTGCTACATGAAAAGATTAAAATGATTGAAATTATGTTAAATTGCAAGGTCTTGCAAGTTGTCACACTGAATTATCTGTCCTTGTGCTGCTCTAAAGCAAAATGTCTGCATCTTTCTGAATACTGGAACTGGAGATAAACATGTTCCTGTTTACTCTCTAACTAACAGGGACACTAATCTTGCTTTAACAGTATACTGCAAGCACTCGTGTGTTTGTTATTTTAATTATACCTGGGTAAGAAGACTGTTAAAGAGAAGTGCTGGAGTCCCTTCACCAGCCTAAGTCTGATGAGGAAGGGCTGAGGGAGCTGGGGGTGTTCAGTCTGGAGAAGGGGAGGCTCAGGGGAGACCTCATCACTCTCTACAACTCCCTGAAAGGAGGTTGGAGCCAGGGGGGGGTCGGGCTCTTCTCCCAAGTAGCTACCAGTAAGACAAGGGGGCATGGACTTAACTTCTCTCAGGGGAGGTTTAGGTTAGATATTAGGAAAAAATTCATTACAGAGAGGGTGATCAAGCATTAGCTTGGGCTGCCCAGGGACGTGGTGGATTCTCCGTCCCTGGATATTTTTAAAAAGAGATTGAATTTGGCACTCGGTGCCATGGTCTGGGAACCACAGTGGCAGTGGATCAAGGGTTGGACTGGATGATCTCAGAGGTCCTTTCCAACCTGGCAGATTCTGTGATTCTGTGAAATATTTCTTACTGCATTATTAATTATGTCCTAATTCATAGTATGGATGATGTCATTTGATGTAGGCACAGATAAATTTCTTACAGTTCATGTTTTCAGTCAGACTTATTTTCCACAAGGGATATTGCAAATCAGGGAACTGTGGACTATAAAAGTGATGTGTGTTTTTCTCCTTAAGAATATACAGAATTTGTACTATGAAAGAAAAAAATACTTGCAGTGAAAGTGTTTGTTTTTGAAATAGTTCAAAGTCAGTTATACAATAGCTAAGAGCACTCAACCTCCAGTAAAACACGTCTCAAACTTTTGCAGATATTTTGTATAGAAGAACAATGGTATCAACTATCAAAAAGAAATCCTTTTGTATGTGTGATGGTGACAGAATGTACAAATACTTCCCTGTGAAGTATTAGTACTTACTTAATCGCATTACTTGATCATATTAGTGCTTTAATGCCCTTAAGTTGCATCTTCTGACTTGCAGAAGCTTTGTGTTATGGATCTTGATGAAGTAGAAAATATTTTTATCGTATTTCCTCTTTGGAAACCATTTCAAGCTTTGCAAGTTCTTCAGAGTACATATTTTGATCTAATTTCATTTCCTGCCTTAACTGCATATTGTTACTTCCCAAGAGGGAGCGAGGATGCTGAAAATACCAACCCTCCACTTCAGTGTCCAGTCTGGAAGGGAATTCAGCTTTGAGAGCTGTGGACCTTGAAAGAGCTCTAAGTGAACAAGAGGTACATGGAAGTGGCATAAGAAAATGTAGTCCTATTTTGCCTTACCCTTTTAAACAGTCTTTTAAAATATTTTTAAATTCTAGAAAGTTGCTAGTTTGACAATCCAGATAGAGGAGAGCTCTTTTGGGCACAGTGAGAGTACTTGCTCTATGCCTGCCCTCTGGCAATCATTTTAACACTACACAGAAGTATTCAATAGACTGTAATTTTGCTGACACACAGGTGAAGAATCAATATTGAAGGACTCTCAAGTTCAGGTTAATTTTACAGATTTAACATGTATCAATAACACAATGGATACAGTAAAGCTGCACTGAGGTTTAAGTGGTAAAATGGCTTAATATGACATGCTGAGTTGGTTGTTCTCTTTCCCCACTTAGTGCTGATTTTTTTTCCTTCTTACTGAAAATGGTCCTAATAGGTCAAGACATTAGTTGAATTTTGGTTATTTGAAATTTTGTCATATTCTCAATAAGGAAAGCCTTGGAATTATTCACTGATACTTCTGTTTTCTTTGTACAATTTTTCAGCAGTAGTTTTCTGTATTGCCTGTTCTGACTCCAGTCTTAAGCTATTGCCTTTAGTGCCCCATATTTGCAGTGCAGGCTTCACTGTGGCAGGAATTTTTATTATTTTGTTTTTCTGTATGCACACTAATCAATCTTTGGTACGTGTTGCTGGCTCTTGCATACACTTGAGTCAGTAGCAAAATTACTGAAAGTCAGAAAATGGTGGTGATTGGAGGTGATTCCTAGCAAAAAAAAAAAAAAGATACTTGGGAGTCCTTGAATAATCCTGACTCCTCCTGGCCTCTCACTCACTGAAAAAATATGGTCTGCAGGATTATTTCTATAATGCTGCATTATACAGTGTATGTTTTGTCCTGTACTGTATACGGAATGAAGACCCCATATCTGTTAAAAGTTCTTGGAAATCCTATTTTAATCAGAAAATGTGTATTCCCTGTGCAAACAGGAGTAATCCTGTTATCCCTGAGCTTGTTTCTTTTCATTTTTGCTGTTCTAAAAATACTTATAAAAGACTGTACAGACATGGGGGTGAATAGATAACTCTAAGTGGATCAAGTCTTAACTGTGATCAGGTGCATCTTGCAGTCTTTGGATAATATCTGCTGCTGAAAGAAATTAATTTTTATTGATATTTACACATGGTCTCAGCATAGAAGCTGTTACAATCAGTTCAGTGCCTGCTGTGAGCTGATGGCACACTACAACAAAAAATTTTTTTAAGAATATGTATGTGATAAAAAACAGAGTGTAAACATGTAGTGAAATGAAAGTATTTGCTACTTGAGTTTAGAAGCTGGTTGTGTGAGTTTGTCTGTAGGGGATGCAGTAGCCAGCAGACTCCCAAACAAAAGTCTGTTGTCCAAGTCTGGGCTCTGATGGCCTTGAAGGGTGAATCTTTCACTATGGATCTCACTCCTTCATTGAGGAAAAATGAGGTTCAGTTGAGACTCTTCTAACTTTAGGTGTAGGTATCTATGTGTAAACAAGGCATCTTGATTCCCTTCATAATTTAGGATAGGCTTCCTTTCTCCTCATCCTAACACTGACATATACAACAGCTTAGGTGAATACTAGGTTCCTGCTCTTGGACTTCAAAAGGAATCAGGATGATCAGCTTAACTGAAAGTATCCAAGTGTTTGGGAGAAGCTTAAGCCAAGCATCTCAAATAAAAAGAGTCTCAAGAAATTGAAATAAATGTACTCTCAATGTAAGTGGCATAGCATCTGGGAATGCAGGTCCATTCTAAGGAGAGTTAATGATGGCACTAAATGCAGCTGTTTAGAGAGATGAAGGGAAGGGTACATGGGTCTGTGCTAATAAAAAACAGAAGTGCCTTTAGTTCCCTTGACTGTATTTGTTTGTTCTGTGTTCTCATGATAAGAAATCAAATAAACTGAGTATGAAGTGTTGGCTTCTTTGCCAAATCTTTTGCTTACCCCTAAGGAGATGGTCTTGAGTTTGAAATGTCTTGGAAGGGAGCAAAATACACAGTACATCTGCCATTGGTTCATGTTCTTAAGACACATTCCAAGTAAAGTCTTATTTTAGATGATGAAGTTGTAGCTTAGGGCAATGTTTGCTTTCAAATAATCTGTGCAATAAATTATTCCAGCAGTGATTGGGAAGAAGCAAAATGTCCCCATAATTTTGGCATAAGATAGCAGACTGGGATATTTTCATTATAGATTGGGTTATTTAAATTTATGCCTTTCCTGAATGAAACATACAGTTCTATTAAATAACTTTACATTAAGTTAATGGGCAAAACTCCCACTGAATCAAGGTTCACTGCTTTCATATCATTCCAGACAAGCAGGGAGGACAGACTTGCTGTGTGCATCCTGATCTGGAATTACTTCACCTTATAGCTTGGATAATGAGATATTGATTTTGACCGACTAGGTCATGTTATAGTTAAAATAAGAGACTCGGTTGCAATTATGAAAGTCATTTACAATTGAAAGTGGAAAAAGGTTTTCTTTCTGGGTGGCAGATATTGATATTATTATTATTATTATTATTATTTAACTAAACCTTTTTGCTAGGATTTGATACCAAGAAATATAAAACTGAAAACAGAAAGCCTCTCACATATATATGCTTCTGTTTTCATAACAATATTTTAATTAAAATGTTTTCAATATTTTTGATAAAGTAGTCCTTAAAAGACATCCTCTATTTATTTTTGCAGGAAAGAAAAATGCAAACTGTTAAATACTTAGTCTCAAAGTAACAGCCCTAAGTCAGAGGGACTTTGAACAAAAATCAAGCCATGTTATTTGGTTTCATCTGCTCTTTAGATTAGCAATCTTTTCAGCTGACCTACAACTGCTGAAACAGCAGAAAACACAACCTTCAGGATGCTCTTTTCTTTCTACAAGCACAACATTACTCATTCCCAAACTCAGTTGTCTACTCTCACTAAAATCAAACTCTCCCTCCCTGGGCTTGTCTCTCTGTGGCAAAGGGCAGGGAGCGTTCAGGTGAGCTGTCCAGGCTGGAGCAGTGCAGGATCCCAGGATTTGGGAAGTAAATAGTGTCAGGAACACACCAGTGGT
The DNA here is from genome assembly GCF_003957555.1 of Calypte anna. Classification (NCBI taxonomy): domain Eukaryota; kingdom Metazoa; phylum Chordata; class Aves; order Apodiformes; family Trochilidae; genus Calypte; species Calypte anna. The sequence continues at coordinate 8,988,552 of NC_044260.1, forward strand.
TAAGCTACTGCTGCAGAGTGCTTGCAGGTGCAGGGGCTTTCTGTTTCTCTTTCTGCCCCTGCCCCTCTGTGAGTATATTAGATGGCAAAAGGTTGGAGGAGAAACACATGGGAGAGCTGATCTGAACTGGCCAAAATGATATTCATGCTGGGCAATGTACATGGGAGGGTTTCAATCTTTCCAAGGTAGCCCATGCTCAGAGACTGGCTGGGCATTAGTCTGCTGGTGAGAGATGGTGAGTTGGTGGCATTGCATGACTTGCCTTTTTTCTTTCACTTACTAAACTGTCTTTATCTTAATCCACAAGTTCTCTTTCTTTTGTTCTTCTGACTCCTACCCTCACATTGCTGCAGGTAGAGTTGTCAAGCCACAGGATGGATTCTTAGTTGCTGGCTGGGCTCAACTCATCATAGCTGCCAACATTTTTACAGGGCCCTAGAAGCAACACCTCTGCCCTTGGAAAGGTCATGGCTTCCATCTCTGCTTCATTGACAACATAGCAGGAGGAGACAAGTGCCCATTTTCTCTTTTCCTCTTCCTGCCTTTCTCTTGCCTCACCCCCTGACTTTTCCCTCTCAGTAGCCATTATTCCCTGCCTCACTATTGCACCGTTGGCTGGAGTTGTGCTCACCCGGTTTGCTGCAGGGATTGTAACAGAGGGCACAGGGCTGCCTGCACCCAGTCAGACATCACAAGTGGTTCTTTGAAGTTTGATCATATTCTGTTTGTTGAGAATTTCTACATGTGATTTCAGGTTAGTACCTTAAGTCATTTAATTAATAAAATTTAATTTCTCCACTAAGAGACTGATTAGCACTAATCTGTAGTCTTACTGTGGGATATTATCCTCTCCAGCCATTTCTGGAGTATCTTTTTAATAAGATTTTTAATACCTAGGTAAATAATTTGCTTAGGTAAAGTGTTTGTGTGTATAACAGGTATGATATCTTCAGTGCTTTCTGGCTAGGAAGAAAAGGTAAACATAATCATAGAATGCTTTGGGTTGGAAGGGACCTTAAAGATGATCTAGTTCTAACCTCCCTGCATGGGCAGGGACACCTCCCACTACATAATTCACTACCCCATGAACATTGCACAAATATTTGTTCTTCCTAAGTCCCAGTTACACACGTATTTGTTTGATGTTATTTCCCATAAAAATGCAATGAAGTAGTGATGTAAGTATTCATTAATAGTGGATAAAACAAGATGGTTAAACATTGAGAGGAGAAAAAAATGCACTGGGTTAGCCTGTACAACTTGCCTCTAATTCTGGTCTAGACCACAGTTTTAAGAAAGGCCACTGATCTATCATTATAACCTCTACTTGTGTCTTATGCTTTTCACAAATTGTTTCTGAGACACACTTAGATATGGAACATAGAGCACAAAATTGGCAAATGCTTCAGCAGCTTGGCATTGCTTCCATATATTTGCAGAACAATCTTTAATTCTGTGTCTTTTGACACAGAGAAGTTAATGTCCTGTGAGTTATGTTATAAATTTACATTACCATCATTATTTTGTGCATATTCTCTGCATGGACATGAATTTGTATGGGCAGCTAATGTTAAGTACATTGGATATGAATTTGTAGCATGATATTTTAAAGGAACTCTCATAGCAAGAAAGTAAGGTTGCTGTCAGATTGCCTTTCCTGGACTCGGCTAGTCCAAAGGGGCTACCAAATCCAGCTGCTTCAAACTGAAAAATCCACAGCATGATGTTAGATGATTTAAACTGTGTGACCCTTTGTTTCTGTGTGCACTAGTAGGAGCTACTCCAGCTGCAGGTCAGCAGGGTTTGGAGTAGCTGGTAGCTGTGATCAGAGACTTTTCCATCAGCATAGCAGGACCTGACCCTTCATGATCTTAAGTCCCTATTGATGTGAACTTTATTTCTAAAACAGTAAATTCAACCCCAGGTTATTAAACACAAAATTTCAGAAAAATCTGAATCCTCAGTCTCAGATTGTAATCTTAAAAACAGTGCAGTTCTAGTTTCTTTTAATATTGATAAATTTTATACATTACTTCTACACTTTCATAATAAAACATTTAATTTTTTGTATTAAACTGAATTTAAAACCAGAAAAGCATACCCAAGCCTCTAGGCTTTATACATATATAAAAAAAATTAAAGTATCAAGACCATATTGTATGTTTCCAGGGAACATAGGATATTTCTCTTGTATTCTTTACATGTCTTTCTATGACACGTATTTTAGAGAATGTCCCACTGTTGTCATCATTTACACCCTCTTGTATGACAACTTCATATATATTTTACTTGCTACTGCTACTCACAGAATTACTGAGTAATTCCAACCTGCTGCTCTTCTTAACCTCTAGTATTCAAAATGCAAAACACTCAGCCAGTTTAATTAGAAGCCCAGATCTGATGATATGTTACTGTCTTCCATTTGAATAAACTGCTTTTAGCAACTTGTCTGAGAAAAATAAAATGCCAGGAAGTTCTTGTGACAAGGCCAGTAATTAATTTCAAATTAATTGTGAGCTGTTAGCAATACTAAGAATTAGTATACAAATGCATTACCATTTAACATAATTTACCACAAGTAAATCATGGCAGTTGAGAAAGAAGTTTGCATTCTATGCAGAAAGACTTCTGTGTGCTGCCTGTATTGTACAAATGGGAACAACTGGAGAAGTAGCTTGGTTTTATAGGTTAAAAAAAAAAAAAAAGGAAGAACTGTAGTTGCAAAGAAAAGATATGCTTGCTCACGTGGCTGTTTACTCACCAGTTAAAGCTTTGGCTTTTGGGATCAGGTTTATTTCCTTGTGTGATTTTGGCCCTTCCACCTTCAGTTACTTCAGCCTCAAATTGGCACCAACAACAAAACTGATCTAAGCTTTATGGGCTAAAACGAATTCTAAATCTTAATCTCTGTGGCAAAGGTTGAACCAGTTGGAATCCAAGTGTGATACAAATTACTTCAACTGCAGCACAGGCATTAACAGTATTTGGCTTGCTCTAGGGGTCTGTTTCAAAAGTTGTGCTGGGAGCTGACTGCATTCCCAGGAATGCTGTCTGGAGGCACCACCTGAGCCCGAGCAGTCGAACACTGCCAGCAGCACATGGCTGGGAGCTGGGCAGGGCTGACCAAGTGGGAGGGGGAAGAGCTGAAACAGAGCAGGTAAAATTCTCTTTGACAGTTCAGTTGATTGGGCATCTAGTTCAGTTAGTCTTGTGTGAGGCATTCTCTTGATGTTTGTTTTTTGTTTGTTTTTCTTTAGAAAATATAGGGAAGGCTTGTAATAGTTTCTGATTTTTCCTATGTGAGTAAAAGCTCAATGTAAGAATGCCGAAGGACCTGGGAGGCAAACAGACACTTTAAATACCATTGAGATCTGGAAGAAGACAGAGCCCTGTCCCTATCTTCAGTGCCCCTTTGCACTTCATTCCAGCAGTACTTGTGGGGTTGCTGTACTGAAACTGCAGAAGTGCAAATGTGTTGGGATGCCCATTAGTCTTGAAGCAAATTACCATTGCTGTGTCTAGGGCCCTTCCTTGGAGCTCTTGGAGATGGACTGGACTATGACCCAGCTGTAGCAGTGATATATTAAGAAAAGTAAATTCAGTAGGAATATATGCAGAAATTTATCTATAAGAGAGTGCTAGGAAAGCTTGTGTCAAGAAGGTTCAGTTCATGCTTTGGAGACTTGAGTGACCAGGAAACAGTAAATGGAATTGAGAGTAAAAAATGTATCCATGGAGAGTGTTTTGTAAGAAGGCAGAATGCAGGAAAATGAGCTGGGAGAAGCTGTGTATTTTACATGCCTGTAAACTTTGGATGACATTTGGTTTGATGTTAAAAAAGATTTTGCTTTCCATTCAGTCTGTGCACTCAAAAAATCCTGTTGCATGTGTTTGTGTTTACTCTGTGGATTAGGTACATATATTTTTCTGACTGTTTCATGCCTCTGCTTATGTCCTGCAAATTACTGAACATCTGTGGAATCCTGATAGTGTTACATTTTGCATTGATTCAAAAATTAATGGAGAACTAAAGATCTCCTTCGTCCACCTTTTACCAAGTGCCACTTGAGATGTCAGTGGGATTTTTCTGCCAGCCCAAATGATCATTAAACACAGGTTCTCTCTCATTCTGAAACCTGGATGACTGTGTACAATTTACTCATTTATGTTTTTAAAAAGTGCTCCAGTCTTTTTGTTTACAGACCTTTAAAGAGCAGTGAAAGGACAGAATTATGTATTTCTCAGGTTTGTTTTTTGTTTTTTTCTAATTAATTAAGACTGGCAGAAAAAACAAGCTGAAAAAAGAAAACTATCTAACTGGAAGTCTGCAATTGCTCTTGTCAAGTTTAATGGTGGGCTGGCAATTAAATTACTGACAGATGCTCTCTATTAGCCCTTCTCTATTTCCAGAATGAGAAAGGAAGGAGACTTAGGGGTTGTAAACTAAACTATATGATTCATTACTTTAACCAAAGCTAATTCTGAGTTGAAAAGTGAGATGAAAAACCAAGATACGGAGATGAGTTAATTTTGTTATGAAGTGGGTGAGACCACAATTTTGGAATTGTGGTAGATAAAGTTGCCCTTCCTGTGATCTGACAGCACTGAACATGGAGTATAGGAATGAAACTAAGCAGTGGCCAGGAATACCTTAATTCGGTGAAACCAGGATCTGGGGCTGCCATTCTGTATTGTAAAGCTCAGGAGAGCTACTGAAGGTGTGTGCTGAGGGATGAGTATGGTTCCTGCTGGTGGGAAGAAATGAGGAATCTTTGAAGCTCTTCAATGAATTGCTCTGCAAAACAAACACGAGCTTTCTTTTAAGACCTGATTTTTGCCACCCATGTGCTGAGCAGTAAATTTCCCTGAAATTCAATCTGGTAACCAGACAGGTTTACATAGAGCAGACTGAGTTGATGAGAGCAAAGCTCTTCCTTGGCGAGTATTCCCATAACTTGTTCTGAATACATGAAAGAACCTACATGCATTCCTTCCTTTTATGCTGCAGTAATGATAAGGGTGATTTGAGGTCCAGGACAGATAGGCAAACGAAGCATTAGGCAAGCTTAGCAGGCAGCAACTCAATCAAAAGACTGTCCTGTTTTTGTGGCTTTTTGATATAGAGGAATGTTTGATATAATGTAATAAAGCAGCAAATAAGCACAGCTTTACTGCTTCTACAGCTTCTAATTATTCCTCGGATTACAAAAGAAGAGGTGGAATGGAAGGAAAAGGAAAACCATGGTTTCAAAAATAGGATTGTGTTTTAAATACACAAGGTATTTAAAAAAGACTTTTGTGCATTATCTTTGTCTGATTTTCGTCTTCTCCAGTGCTGGAGCACACAGATGGGTATAGAGTAACCCCAGTGGTAGTGGAGCAAGGGTTGGACTTGATGATCTCAGAGGTCCCTTCCATCCCATCTGATTCTATGATTTTAAGATTCATGAAACTTTACTAAAATTGCTGTGCTTCTGCCAGAAACAGATACTAAGAGTTCTGCACATCTTCAGTGACAATGGCTGCACCAGGGCATGTTAACAGAGATGCCTGTGTTTCAACTGAATTTTGGATAAGAAACAATTCATGGCATATATGGTTCTAAATGTCTACATTATATACATGGGATCTTAAGAGCTGAAGATCCAGCTATCTGAAATGTAAACAAGTAACTTCACATTATTTATTTATTTATTTATTTATCTATTTATTTATACAGCTCAGCTAAAGCTTAGGATCTAAAGATAAGTTTGATCCTCTGTCTCTTCTTTATGTCTCTGGACTTTTAGAAGAATCCCATGTAGGAGAGAAGGTTCCCACTGTGACATCCGGTTGGGAGTTAATATTCTTATTCAAATACCTATTTACAGTTTTTTCTATCAACTTACCCAAAATATTTTTTGCACTGACATTCTCTTTATGGTTTAGTGCATTTTTTTCCGTTAGAGGTAGTTGCTAATGACACACTGTCAGTCAGGAAAAATACTGGGACATTTGCCTGAACAAAATTCAGGATTGGATCTGCTAAATCTTTTTTTCAAGCAACGTAATGCAGCAATTCTCAGATGAGGTGATACAAGAGTTAATTTAACAAAATTATACCCAGCATTCACTCAGCTCTGTAGAACTTAGATTTTTTTGAGATTTTGTAAGATAATAGCATCACTTCTATAGATAAGCATTGCACTTATGGTGAGTTTTTGGGACATTTCTCTGTATTAATTTGCTAAGACTGTGTCCTTCTTAGTAAATTTTCCTGTCATTTTTCTGACTCACTGGGTCTTCCTCTGTACATTTATTGCTTTTGAACTTCAGGGTGTTACATACTTTTCTTTCTAAGTGATCTCCGGTTGGACTGAGCTTAAAGCTGGTAATCTATCTTTTCATGGTGAAGAAATTTCAAGATTTGATGAGTCTCTTGGTTTTCAGGTTTCCTATATCTTTTCCTGTAGTGTTGGCATGTACTTCAGCTTCATAAACCTTATTTTTATGGAAAAATATTACGGTCCTGTGGAGTTAAAATATGCAGTCAGTGAGGCTGTAAAGTATAATTCATTTAAGCAACGTATTGTCTGGCAAAGTAATCACAGGGTCCCAAGTGCCTGTTGTGTGCTGGAAGTGTGACATTGTTTGCTTTAGTGCCAGATGGTAGGTCAGTTGTAATCTGTAGTTACCAAACATACTGTGCAGTGATTTCTTTAAGCTGAAGGGCTCATTGTACGAGATTTGTCAGAGCCTGGATCTATGCACATTAGGAGTGTTTCAGTCTAAACTTCATTAAAGCTCTACCATACTGTATTCCCAATGTAGTTATTAAAACTCAAACAATTCAAAGGGTAGAACATTGAAGCAGAACCTTGTTCACCTTGTATCTACACCTGCATTTTATCACAGCACATTGAAAACTGGACAGCAAGTAGGCTATGAATTTATCAGCTGCTGCAGGCACTCCAGGCCAGGCAGCTGCATGTCATTATTAGGGCAGTTCTGTAGCTCTAAGAACACTTCAGGATGTCTTGCCTTAGTGATGTGCCTGTGGCATGACTGACAGCACTATGCATGAGGCTGATGAGCCATTTGGGTGGGGATGTTCTGACATTGCCTACAGCAAATGTAATGAGAACTATTGTTTTCGAGTAGCAAATAAAATTCACAAAACCTGGGAGCAATAAAGGGAAGTTAAAACCCATTTTGAATTCCTTACAATAAAACCCTGAAATGCTTGCTTCAAAATGGTTCAACCTCTAGCACCAGCCACCAGTTAGCTGAGGCTCTGTTCTTGCCACTCACATAAAGAAGAATGCACATTCATCATCTAGGGAAGATAATAACTATTATATCTCAAGGAAGATTATACTTTTCTTGTCAGGGCAAATTTATTAAGCAGCAGACTATGTTACAAGCACAAAATCATACCAAATGCTAAGGAACAGGCACCCTTCCAACTCTGCGGTTGAGCAGAGAGAGCACATTATTAGGCTACTTATTCATCTTCTTTCCTATTTTCTGGCCTCTTTGTACACCTGAAAGCACAGGTTTTCTGCATGGTGAGTAGACAGCATTGGCAGTGTGCAACTAAATGATCACTGCAACCAAATGCTATGTATTCCCATTCTTTAGTTTCATCTTGGCATTTTTAAAGTCACATTTTGGAGCAGAGCAATGGTGATTTCATACCCCCTTCTTGTGCTTAAGTTGTTGTTAACTTGCTTAAGTATCCTGAAGCATGCTGAGGTCAGTCAGAAGATGCCTGTTGACTTCTTAGTTTTTGAACTAGTCTTTGCATATTATTTTTACTGATATTTAAAGTTAGGAAGAAGCATTGTGTACTAAATCAGCTAAGTAACATAAACTTTGGTTGCACTTGCACATTTAGAGTTAATTATTGTTTATTATTTTGTACTTTAGGCTAGAACATGAATTGAAATAAATATGCTCCTACTGCTGTAGCACCTCATAGTAAAGAGAGCTCAGCACTTATATATTCTCTCCTATTGATCTCCTTGGAACCCAGCATAGGTCCTTCCACTTTTCTGTGCTTTTTCCTGCTTCCACAGAGTGACTCCATAAAGTTTTAGGTAGCAACTGCCTGGGGCAAAAATTGATTTTTTTTTAGGTTTGGAGCCTGATACGGAGTCACGTACAACTGCAGCTAACATTTTCTGTTGTGCTAAAAAGGCATTTAAAAATATGACCTATATTTGGTTACATTCCTGTTGCATCCTACAGGGCTTTTTCATCAGAAATTTCATCAAGCCCAAAGCCTTTTGTGCTGTGGATAAGCTGTCAGGAGCTCCAGTAACACTGCAGGTGATACAAATTCAAAGCCTAAATTCTGCAGTGAACACTCTACTTCATGTGATCTTCAGGCAGGTAGGAAAGTGTGGGTCCTGTTGCAGTCCTGACAGAGTGCTTATTAGCAATAGCAGCAATGCTTTTGGTTAAAAAATAAAAAATAAAAAAAATCAGCCTTAGTGATAGGATTTGCAGTTAAATAGGGACAGTCCAGTCTGCACACAATGCTTTCACATAGAAATGCAAGGCTGTAAGAGCAGGATATCAGCCTAGTTGAACCAAAAGGTAATGAGTGTTTGTAGTTGACTCTATTTCACAGCATATCCTCACCAGCAATGCAATAGTTCAATATTTAGAAAAAGATCAAATGTCTGGGAGTGCTTCGTAAGCAGTTTTCTGCTTTTATTTGAAAAAAAAAATATTTTTTTTCTCTGTTCTTAAGTCAATAAAAAATTTGCCTGTGGCTTAACCAGGAAGTTAAGGAAAGGTGAAGGAGAGGATTTCTGGAGGATTTCTGGAAAGAAAAACATGTACTGGAAATTAATTAGTTTCAGAATTTTTTGGTAAGGTGGTGTTAACATCCCACCACTCAGATGTATGGTACCTGGGCCTTATTGTATATTGTATACAATATATATTGTATATTAGGATACATTGTATATTAGGATTAGCCTTGTATATTAGGATACAAGGGAAAGGCAAGTGTGCTTTGCAAGGAGAAACTGTGGAAAAAACAATAATTACCTTTTTCTACTTTATCACTCACTTTGTCATACTGTGGCATGATTGTATCACCTACTCTTGGTTCCTCAAGACTACATTCTCCAAAACTTTGTTACTCTTCTGGCTTCTGAACAGAAAACCTGATGTCATTGATGGACTTTCACTCAATTATGCCCTAAGCTTCAGCTAATGTAATTCCAGGTAAACAGCTGGAACTGGAAACAAAACATTATCCCTTTAACAACCCAGTGAATTATGCCAATATTCATTCACCTAATTCATAATTAAGTTTATGATTCATAGAAGTAATAGCATACAACAGATGGGTTGTTACTGCTGCTAAGTGGTTGGACATTCCACTCCTTCAGCTTGATATAAGGTTTATGGTTAATCATTAGGTGTTGATTGAAGAACTGGTTATTATGGTTTCTGCAGTAGTGACAGTTACTGTGTTACATGAAAAGTGAAGGGGTTTTGACCCCTTATGAGAAGGGGTTAGATACAATTTAACAGGGATTAATATATATATTTGGTCTCAAATGCCTTTGGAAACATTCTGAAAAAAGGAGATGGAAAAATAAGTTAAAGACAAACAAAAGCCTTACATCTCTTTAAATGGGATAGTTTCAAGAGAATATTCAAGCAGAAGGATTCAGGTATTTGCTCAGTTGTAGAACTCAAGAATGTTCTTCAAGTTCTGTCATACTTGTGAACTCACTGTGACAGCTTAGAGTTGGTCAAAATTTACAGATACTTTGTACATCTGAGCTAAGTGTCATTTAAGGAAATTTCATAGATATAAAAGCAAAAATGTCTGTAGCATTTAGAGTGAGTAATATAGAAAGCACTGAATATCCTTATGCTGAATCTAGTGATTCTAAATCCTCCTGTACTGTGGACCAGAAACTGAGCTTTTCTGAACTAAACAGTATTTATTGCAAGGGATCTCTCCATACAAACCACTGAGTAAATACATCATTAGTGTATCCTACATCATTAGTGCACACTTTTATAGTTAGAAGATGGCCATTAGAAAATGATACAGTTACATTTAAATGATGGTTACATGTTTTCAAAGGTCTTATATTCTGCAAGTTTTTCTTGTGTCTTGTTTGCCTGTTCCCCCCAGACATTGGCTGGAATTTAAAAGACATATTTTTTAAATATTCAAATCAATGTTGAGATTTAGAAATATTAGAATATAGTTTTCTAAAAGTAACTTTTATTTTCCGTTTTCTTTTCTCTGTTTCATCCCATTTTTCAGGTGAGTGGAATATAATAGAGTTTTCTATGTTCCTTTGTTCTTTGACAGTTTTTCTATATTGGGGATTAAGGAAAAAGAAACTGAGAACAGACACACCTGCTCAGTTTTTGATTTTTGTTTGGTGTTCTGTTTGGGGTTTGTTTTTTTTCCCCCTCTCTTTTCATTTCAGAGCTCCAAAAATTATAAAACCTTAAAATGACATTTTTATTGCTACATTCCAAGTTCAGCAACATGCTGTCATTTATAAAATGTTTTTAACAGTTTTTTAGGGTATCTGAAACTACAAATACCTTTTTATCATTACAGGTCAGAAGGCAGAGTAGACTATATTTAGTGGTGTTACTGTAAAGAAGATATATATCTACCTCCTCTACAGCAGATAAGCATTCCAATCTTTCTGCTGATCTGCCTTTCTGTTGCTTTTGGGTTTGGGTTGGGTTTTTTTGTTTGTTTGTTTGGTTGGTTTTGCTTCTCTATTGTAGCAATGGAAATGGTGTGTGTTGGATTATGGTGAAGAAAGCAGAGTTAACCCTTGTCCAAAAAGGAATGAAGCCTGTGAATGATGCTAAATTTAAATGGAGGTTGATTGAAGTTGTGACATTCACATGCTGTTTGCTTATCCTTTTGCAGGATTTGGTTTTATTCAAAAAGCTTGGTTGGATTTGCAATACAGTGCAGTAGGAGCATTAGAGACAGAGCCTTGAAACCACTTGTTGCTGCCCTATTTAATTTATTGCTTTAACCCTTTTCCAGTCTCTCAAGTGCTACTTGATATCAAGTCAGTAATTTGAAGGTATAAATTCTATTCCACTCATGTCTCTTAAATCTTCATTAGCACAGGATCTGAGCACCTTCTTGTAGTGCACTGAACAGGATGATGACCATTTGTCATGTATGCTTACATCTCTTAACAGCATCCAGACTGGATGTAGAGTTGTGTTTGGGATTTAAAGGTAGAGTCAGCTCTCCCCAATTCCCCGGGAACAAGAAGAATTTGCTTTCTCATCTAATGTTACAGTTCATGTACTTCTTACTTTGATCAAAACTTGAAGTTTTGAAAGGGCAGAGGAAAAGATTTCTCATCTTTTAAAGAAAAACACTCCACTTGGGTGAATGCACTCCACTTGATGCTTTACATCAAGAAACTGGTTCAAAACCCGGAGGCTCTTGTGTCATAAATTCTTATGATTGATTTGATTCACTGCCTGTTTTCTGTAACTTCTTGTCCTATCCATGACCTCGTTTTCCCTGTGCCCTTTCTATCCTAGAAGAGTGCAAAGGACATAGGAGAGTGAGACAAATTGTGCTCTAAGTCTTGCTTTTACAATGATGATTTTAATATTGCTCATAATCTTCTGTAGAAAAAAGAAAACCAAAACCTAATTGCTTGTGTGTGGTCAAAAGTTCTCCCTCTGCCTTGAGAGTAAATGAGATAGGAGAAAAAAAAACCCAAATCTGAAAAAACAACAAAAAAAATCCAGGCACTGACAGTATCATTTCTGAGGGACTGGTCCTCATGCAGTTCATTTACTTCAGAAATGTTGTGTTATCTTTACCGTGAATTATAAAATTTGGAAATTTCATAATTAGCTTCTTAACTGAATATGAGGTTTACCAGGTACTCCTGGAAAGAAAATGAGTTTTTAAAGAAAGACATTTGCAAGAAAGAATAAAAATGGACAAAGTGCAAATTAATTTTATAGGCCATGTTAGTTTATTTCTAGCCTTTACTTCAAGCCTGCATCATGTGGAAAAAATAAGTTGGACAGATGATGGTAGAATAGCATGTAATTTGCACAGTTCCTTCGTTATTTAAAATTAATTTGTAATATCTCTGGGAAATGGTTGTGTTAGCAGCATTCTGACAGGAGCTATACGGTATCTGTAGTAAATTCAGTCTTGGAAAAAATGTATTTCCTCATCAGAAATAGAATGGCTTCCTAAAGATAAGCTATTCTAGATAGCTTAGAACCTAATTAATCATCTACAGCTGAATGCCATGAATGATGTTGCATGAAATAACATGAATTACATAGCTGTTCTATAGGACAACGTCCCGCTGACATGTTCAACCTCATAACATATTCCTGTCATTATTTGTACATGGTTCTTAGTTCCTACATCTAACATTTAAATTCTTCAAGGGAAAAAAAAGTACTCTAGGGACAGCTTTATTTGAAAACAGCAATCATTCTTTAGTGTCATATGCATTTATCAGATTTATTCCCTGCAATCATGGCAGTGACAAGCCCATATTTAGCATTGGTGAGAGTTCAGCTAAGTCCTCTGGCTTTCCATCAGCTTTGTGCAGCTGCATTATATTGTATTCTGAACCACAATCCCAACTCTCCTGTGCCAGTCTAGGAACTGAAGGGAAATAATGCATGAAAGAAGGGGGAAATAGGTTCAGTGTTTTGAGAAATGGTGCCCAGTAATTTAATATATAGGTATTCTGGTATAGTTTTTAATTCATATAGCTAGAATAAAAATTGTGTATTTCTTCAGTCTCTCTCTGCTGTCCCTGGGTAGTTAGATAGGCTGAAACAAATATGTGCACTCTGAAGACTAGGAATAAAAACCAAAACACCTGATTCCATAACCAGAATCTGTGCTCATGATAGCAGGATTTAGAGCTAATATAAACCTCTCACCTATTACACAGCCAAACAGAGCTAGTGAAACAGACTGGTGTTCAAAAAATAATTGTTCCTAGGAAAGTGTTTTGGGACGTTTCCTTCTGTATTTCTGATTCTCTTTTTGAGGTCATGATGTTTAATAGCATTACTACTTCTGTATTTTTAGTACATTGTAATGTGATGGGGTTACAAATTAAAAATTGACTGCTATTACATATCTTACATTATTTCCTCTGTGGAAAATTCCTAAAGGTCAATTGAAGAACAAGTTTTGCTATCAGTGGTATCAAGATATTCTGAGGTGGGATAGGCTGCACATTTCTTCCTGAAGCAATCACTGAATCTGTGAGAGGCTTTCTATTTTAGCTGTGCTTTTGGTTGTTAATGAGGATGTTATAGAATTGCTTATTGTACAAAATACAACAGACCAGAAAACAACTGGTTAAAATATGCTTATATTAACCTGGAACATAACAAGGGTAGATTTTGTATTACAAAAGCTGAAGCTATGAAAAAATCAAGAGTGGATGAAAGTGAGGCAGACGTTGTGTGCTCCTGCCTCTGCTCTCAATAAAATGTCTTTAGGATGTTTTGTAACAGTAAAAGTAAATAAATAACAGTGTTAATGGGAATTGGAATGTGACAAACTGTTCCTTTGCCAGTGATAAATCAGGGGATGCTAAGATAGTATTTTTGATAAGATAACGGAGCATTTAATCAATCTGTATTACTGGACCATAATGTCAAATAGGAAAATATTAAGTCAGGTCCATAACTAATGATCTGTTCACATGTATATTAAAAAACTCAAAGGTCAGTGGAAGCTAGGAAACAATATATAATGGTGGTTAGCAGAGAGAGGGAAAGCACCAAACTCTAATGCATTTACAATTCCCAGAAAACTTTTCTTGTGATCTTGGCATAACAAACACAAATGTGCTAATTAACTTGCTTATAACTCAGACTTGAAGATTAGATCAATTTGGAGGAGAAGTGGAATATTAAAGAGGAAAGACTGGATGATATTGAGCGTTGTAATGACAGAAATAAGATGAAAGCATAAGAATACAGCATGTGAGAACAAGAAAATCTAATGAAGTTGGAGACTCAGCAATTATAATCAAGAGTCAAAAACCCACCACTGTGCAGAGGTTTCTTGCTGATCAGAAGGAAACTATTAGCTGATGTCTGATATAAAAATGTACATGTGATTTGAGGAGTTGTTTCATGGGAGGAGGTAACAGCATAAATTAATGGCTTCATAAAAGACATAGTGGACTGAATCTAGGATACTCTAAACTATCCTGGGTCAGCAGTTGCAAGGAAAAACTGCTAGGCCAGTTGTAAACATAAAGCCATTCTTACATGAACTATAAAACTATAGCATATACTGAATTTCTATCTCTAAAATTACCAAGAAATAAAATAAAAGTGAATGAAAAGGTGAATTTGAGATAAAACAAGAAAAAACCCAAATTGTAGTAAACTGATTATAAATAAATCTAAAGCAGAAATTATTAGATATTTTCTTGCTCTGATGGGAAGGAAAAGTGAGACAAAACCTAATAAAATTATCTGAAGGAGAGTACATAGCATTGTTGCCAGCAATAAAAAGAGGTTCTGAGCTTAATAAGCAAGGAGGTCTCTTCTGATCCTCTCTCTAGGGAAAGGCAAAGGTATTATGGGCTGTGGAAGCAGACCAGTGTCTTTATTTTTATTCTTGAGAACTGACCTGTGCACTCAGTTTGACTTTGGATCTCTGGTGGTCAAACTTAGGGTTCCTTGCTATTGATTTTCTATTAGAGGGGGAAAGTGTGGTGAGAGAGGCAGAGCAGGAGGAAGGTGCTCATCTCAGTGAGCTGGTGCATTAGTTCAGTGTGGGTTCTGCAACTTTCTTTCTCATTGACATTACAAGTCCAAAAAAACAGACCAGGAAAGAAATGAACACATTTGTTCTTCGTAAAAGACTGTTGGGAACAAGAAATATTACATTACTATAAATTCCACTAATTTTCCTTTTAGGTTCTTTACTTCTTTTAGGTTCTTAATGACCTTCTTGGTATTTGCTTGGTTTCATTATGGGCAAGTTGAAGGACGTGTTACATAGAAGTGAAAAAATTCTGATAACAAGTATTTGTTATCAATTGTAACATAATTGCATGCTGAAAGATTCTCTATTCTTTTAGGGTATTACCTGTAGTTTTTATTACCATCTATAAAATTTATTGAGTTAGCTGATTAGCATAGCATCAATGAGTGCATAGAGAGCAACAAGTATGTTTCAGAACATCTGAAAATATCTTACTAAATAAAGTTTCTTCTTGTTTCAAGTATGTGCATGTCTATTTTTACAAACTTCAGTTCCCTTTAAGGGTGGGGTTCTGCATGTTATGTGGAAGATTGCAATGCACATCTAACAGGGCAAGGATTTTATTCATGATAGTTGTTACGTCTCAAAGCCTTCATAAATGATCCCAATCTTAATCTGCCAGGGAAATAAACACAACATAAGGTTGCTTCCATATGCATGATGCATGCAACTGACAACATTCGTTCAGGTTTTAAGACTAGACTGTAACCCACCATGGATTTCAAACAAATCCCAGTGACAGACACTATGTATAATATGCTTTGTTGAACCCAGTGTTGTTCATGAGGTAGAAATACCTCTATTACATGCACATGCACTTTCCTTTATATTTGTAGTATGTGCATATTTTACATATAAATGCAGTATTTTTTAAGTGACCCGGAGAATTTAGTACTACTGCATGCTTGTGTTCTGCTTGTAACTGGAAAAAAATTCATTTTGATGTATAAACATTTCTATCTTCTGGGCATAACCTGAGTTTGCATCATCTTAAGCTGATGCTGAGCACTCGACTTGATCCATCTTGCAGCATTTCTGCAGCCAGAGGGCAGAAGAGTGGATGAGGCTTTGGAGAGCTCTGCATAAGGTGTCCTGCTGCCACTGGGTCAGAGTAGGCTTTGGAAAGCACCCTGTGGCACTAAGGCACAACTTGAAGGAGATGATTACTGTGGATGACAGAATGGAAGAAAATGGCTGTTGCATCAGCTTCTCGCATTGCTGGGCACTGCCAAAAACTGGAGCTGTACTAAAGCCTGTCAAGTGTGCTTAACAACAGCTAAACACCAAGTGCCCAGGGCTTGAAATCTCTAGGATTATAAACCATACTGAATTTTAATTGAATCACAGCTGCTCAAAGTCCACAAGATCTGTGAACACAGGCTAATGGACAGTGTGGTCCTCAGTGAGAAGGTATTTTGCAGCAAGCTACATTTATTTTAACTGAAATTAAAATTTTCTGATTTTTTTCATCCCTGCTGTTTAGCCCCCCTGCCTTGCTGCACAGACATATATGAACTTATGCCATCATCTTCAGCTGAAAAAGCTTGCTGGTCCTCCCAGCACGTTAGTATGCCAGGTTAAGAAAATACAGGAATCCCAGTGCTAGAAGGGAAAAAAAACCCCACAAAAATGTTACGTGGCTCTGACATTGAAGTGAAGAAATAGGAAGTGTGAGAAAAAACACATTGCAGATTTGATAGGATGTGAATAACTGAAGACTGCTAGACACAGTGATGAAAGTAGATCAAAATTACCAGCAGATCGTAACCATCTGTTGAGAGATGGGAGCTGGGTTCCTGATAGTCCTCCTTCCCATCTCATCCTCCAGCCTATTTGCAACTGCTTGAGATAATTTCTGCTTGTGAGTTGTCTGTGATTATTAAATTGCAACTCTTATATGTTTAAACTGTATTTTCTCTTTACATATTGGTTGTCTTCTTTATCCAAGTCATCTGTTGTGCTGGTACCCCTTACATTAGCATCAGATCTGTATTACTATGTCTGCCATTATATATGCCCAGAAAGTATTGGTGCCTAAAATTCCAGATGGAAAAACTCCTTTTCCTGAACAAATACAAATGATTTTTTTATAGTTAAGAAGCTATTTAAATTATGATGAATGTATTTTTGTTCTTGCTGAGATTGTTCAGGGGGCTGAAATTTGTCAACAGGACTGTCACATCTGTTTTGAGAGTGGCAAGGTTTGTTGGAGGGGTCTGCTTTGTCACTAACTAGTGTTTGTGTCCCATCAGCCCTGCTGTCATTATGTGACTGAAGGATTCAGACTGCTGCGAGGCACTTGACTATAAAGGGAATGCAATGTTCAGAAATACCATAGATCTGTCTTCTCCCAGCAGGGATTAAATAAAAGAAAAAGAGCAGAATCTGGAACCTCTGAGGAGCAGGCATGCTGTCTGAAGCCTTCCTGGGGATTTTTGTAGGCTTTGTGAGTTCACATGAATCTTCTTCAGCTGTAAGTAGATCTCAGACTCAAATTTTGAAAATGGTGTTCCTAAAGCATGGTGGTTAAGACAATGTTTTCCTTGGTATTCAGTAAGAATTGATTGATGTAAACAAGGGAATGGCAGAAATATGAACTAAGATGCTCTGATATGCTTACAGCTGGTTAAGCAAGTGGATGGAAAAAAGGAATGTTCACCCAACTTCCATTTTTAAAGCTTTTTGCTAAGTTTATAACTAGTCACATTTTTTTTTCTTTTTCATTATTAGAAAAGATACAACTATATAAATATGGTCTCAAGGCAGTCTTGGATTAAGGCCCAACTAATTTACTTTCTCTGCTATGAAATTCCTCAGCCTTTCCTAAATGATTTCACCTGTAAGTCCTGGCTTTTGTAACTGGATGGTACAAATGGTGGAACAGGATTGAGGAAATGAGCAAGAACATGGAAATGGAAACGTTCATGTGCTGAAGAAGGAATAACAAAATAATAACAAATGTGAAAAAAGAAATAAGCTATCCAGTGCATTGTGGTGGTTCTACTCCAAATACCATGCAATTGTTTAATCAATTGTGATAGAAATAAGCAAGGTGTTAATAAGGCAAAATATTATGTTCATATTAAAGTCAAGAAAACATTTAGCAAACTATTCTTAAATTTTCATGAAGTTGATTAAAAAAATGTCCTTTCATCTTCCCCCTCTCCCCTCCCGTGTGAAATTATAAAGCATTAGTGAGGCAATTTAGTAAAATAAGTTAACTAAGAGCAGGATCTCATACAAAGCCTTAATTTATAACTGATCAAAGTATCTGAGCCACTCTAATTAGCTGAAGTGTTCTAGCTTGTGAAAATGGAATTGCTTTCCTGGTATGAAATGTGGTATTTCCTATAATATTTTGGTGCTTTAACAGCACAGCAAAGAGAAAGGTGAACTGTTCCCTGAAAAATTAAAGTAAAAATCATACAAACAGCACAGTTCTTTTATTACCATCCTGGTACTTAATCCTAGCAGATCCCATTTTCCATCCATAGCTTTTTGTTGGGTCAGTTAAAGCATCAGTGTTTATGTCTCATAGCTGTCTTTATTTAAAATAAGCATTAAGAAAAATAATTATATGTTTTAGAAAACAGTGTCAATTGGCTCACACCTACACCTAAATTGATTGTGAGACAAGGTGGGGGCAGGGAAGTCACATTTAGCTTGTGGAATAGGAAGCCCAGAAAGGATTCCCTCCTTGAACTTAACAGGGCTAACTATATGACTCAGTATCTGGCCTCTTGGGTTTTCTTGGGAATTGTAGGAAAGGTTATTTCCTCTGGAAAGCAAGGGCTGCGTGTGGCTCGTGCTTGATTGACAGCAGTGAATTTGTTGCATATCTAGCACTGAATGAACCTACAGAAATACTCTGCTCAGCTGTGGGAAAGTAGCTGGTGGTTGACTTTAGAAAGCTAACCCTTTGAAAGTTAGTACACTAGCCTAGAGAAATGTCTTCTGATTTAAGTTCTTATGAGCATCTAAAACAAAGTACCTCCATTTAACATGAAAAATGGTACAGTGTGTGAGCCTTTCAAAACATAAGTAGCCCCTGGCAACACATGACAATGTGATCCTTTCCTCCTTCCCTCAAGTCTCCTTTTCAGTCAACATAGTGCTCAGGAAGCCAAACAGATAATTTCCTACACGGAATAACTAAATAATCTGCAAAGAGTTAAGTAGGTATCTGAAAGCACATAAATCTTCCAGTTTAAGGACAAGACAGCTGCCTCAGAAGACTTTTCCAAGCCATGTACTGAGCAACAGGATGACTTGTCTCCCTGAGGCAAAGGGAAGGCCCTTTTGGAAATTTTATACCACTTGATTTCACTTGTTTCTCAGTTATATTCCTTACCCGGATCAGGTTGCCATAGAAATGCTTTTGTGGTGTGCAGCAGTTGCAGGACCTCTCCTCAAACAAAGCTCATAGGGATCAAAATGTGCCACCTCCTTCAGGAGCAGGGAGCTAGCTGTGCACCTGAAAAAACAGCCCTTTTTCTGGTCAAGAGTTGGGGCTAGTATGAAGCAGTGATTTATTTATCCACAGGGTTAAGGTTTAGAGACAAGTTAGTAGCATCCTAAGTAATAGCAGATAGAGTGAGGGCTGGCAATGAATCTAGCATTAAACAACTGTGCCTCTTGAACACCTGGACCTTAGACTGTAAAGTGTATTTCCTTTATGATTCTGCTGTATTTCAGATGAAACTGTTTGTTCATCCACTGAGCAAAGGTTTTAGGAAAGTCTGAGGATTACATGTCCACATTTTAATGAACTTTTCAGTTTTTGTTGCAGAGCGATGTGTTCATGGTTTTGCTGCTGGCACATTCCCTGTACTTGACACAGCTGGGTTTCAGTTTGAGGAAGTCTCTCATATCCCACCTGCTCACTGGATTTTTTCACGTGAAGAATTGTGCAGTGTTGTACATGTCTTGCCAAGTGCTTGTATTTAAATTTTTGACCAAGAGTCTTTGCAGTTTGTGTCCAGGATGGGGTGAGGGCCTGATGGCCTGGGCTGTACAGGAATAGGATAAGGCAGCAGCAAACATTTGTGTGAGACTATTAAACACATTAGGGCAGGATGTATTATGCCAGCTAGTTCTGCTGCAGGTTAAAGAACTTGTTGCTTGATAGTAAATCCACTCCTGGAGCCTTGTTTATCTTTTTCCTTTGTTGTTCATTTCAATCAAATGAAGCCTTCTTTTCACTGTGTTCATGCCCAACGACAAAATTTTGTAAGTGTTTGAAAAGACTTTTAAAGATGGCAAAAAAAGGACAAAACTCTCTTTGACTTGATTAAAAGGACTGTGGGAACTAAGAATGTATGAACCTTCTGAAGGAAGTTTTGTATTGGAAGACCACTCAAATTGAGCTTTTCCTCTTTGATCTGGACTCTTAATGGAGTTAGGAGTTAACAAGTTAGGGGTTCTTGGCCTTGATTCCTTCATGGCTTATCTAACAACACAATTGCATTCCAGTCCAGTTTGTAGTTGATGAGCCTCCTGTTTGCTGGCACTGTCATCAGAGAGTAAATGACTGAATTAGCAGAGTTTTAAGTGAAAATCCCGTAATTATTCTCTGCATATGAGAGATGATGGAAATGAGCAGTGTTTCATCATCAATGCCCATACTGAGAGCAAACAGAAGGTTTCCAGTAATGCAGCTTTCCCTCAATTAAGATTTTTTAAAATACAATAATGAAAAAATACCTTACATTGTCATTATGATTTATGTAACTGTCTTCTTCCTGAGATAGTAGAAAATAGCAAAATGATAAAGTTGGATTCTCAGCTGTGCAATTGCTGAAGCTTCCTGATTTATAAAGAAGGACAACCAGACATGACTCAGATTGTAAATAAAAAAAATTCTGGTTGTATCCCAATAATTCTTTTTCTTGAGCTTTAAAAATATTCTTTAAGTTACCAGATACCAGATCCTCCTTTTTGGTAGTTATGGTTTTTCTTTTCCAGATACTTATAATCTGTGACTTTGGTTTCTTTTACTTAGGATAGAATTAGGTTAGATTAGAGGCCAGATGTGGAATAACAATATAAGCCAGTAAGTGAAATTAGGAACACTTTCTTTTAGGTATCTAGTGCAGGAACTCTTGTGATGTATACCTACAGAAAAGATTGACTTCTTGGGTCATATTTGTTCTGGGCTATAAGACACTTGGACTCCAACTGCAATTCTCTGCGTGCCTGCTATGGTGGCAAAAGCTCAGTGTTTTAACCTCTCATTTCCTGTTTTTTTCTGTCTTTAAGCCCCCTCTAGGACTTCCCTGTATTTTCTGAGCATCACAAGGACCCACTTTTGATTTGAGACCACCAAGTATTGTTGTACTACAAACATTTGGTAATAATACTACATTATTGAATGGCAGATTATTAAGTCAAACTTGAACAATTTACAGCAATGTACCCTCAGCAAAGAACTGGGTTCAGCACAGCCTGCTTTTCTGATTCTCCTCAGTCCTTTTTAAAGAAAGTATGAGACAAGCAAACAGGACTCTGAAATCCTCTTACTTACCAGCTACCTCGTATTAGGTTCTTGAAGTCTTAATCATTATGTTTCATCTGTGCATCCAGGAACATCTCCCTCCTTTGGGTAATCAGAGTTGTAGATTAATTATGCTAATCAGCTACTCCAGGCTGACACAATTAACCAGAATAGGCAGGATCTCTAGAAATCCGTACAGGATCTTTCTTACTTGATGACTTTAATTTCATGATCCAGTGCAACAATTAGAGGAAAAGAGAGACCTCTCCATTTGTGTATTCATCTCTGTCATTTCCACTAATTGTTATAAAATGTCCCCCAGATCCTGGGGTCAGAATGTCCCTTTGCCAAGCTGCCTCTGCACTCACTGCTCTTCAGGGACTTCTGTTTTCTGTTATCTCACAACCTGACAGGTATATTTGTACACAATTACCAAATGTTTAACTGAAGAACAATTGTTTTAGATTCATCACAGAAAGGTGCCAAGAAGCTCTCCTGTGAATCTGGCAAGTGGAGCAATGGATCTACACGTGCCTGTCTAGCTGTGGCTTGTAGAACTTCAATGGAATTAAATTATAAAGAACAGGGAGAAGATACATTTCAAAACCTAATGAAAACTCACCTGCCTTCCTGCACCTATGAGAATATGAAGAAATATCTCTTTTGGTGTTTTTAAAGCAGCCATAATATTATTTGCATTTAATTTAATGATGGCTTTTAACATCTTCAGGGCAAAAAGGGAAAAGATCTTATGTCCAGTATATTCTTCTCTTCACCACAACATTGGGGCAACATTGACTCTTCAGGTGATTAGTATGTCTCATGAGTATTTTCTTCTTTTCATTGAGACTATTTTGTTCTTTCACTTTCTTTCCATTATCTTAAAAGTCATAGTTGCAGAGGAGAAAAGTAACTTCTCTGAAAGCTGTAAATTTTAGGTTAAGCCTTTCTGAATAGGCACTCACCTCTCTGAGCAATAGTCATACTTGTCTTTTCTGCTTGGGAAAATCCCCTCCTTCCTCTGCAGAAAAAATTTTTTATACATTCAGCTGTCAGGCATTTGATGATAGTATCTGCCATCTTTTTCTTTGTCAGGAAGCTCTGAGGTTGCTGTGAAATGTTACCTATCTGCCTGTGGTCAGATGTATGGAATGCCTCCTTGCATTCCAGAGGTGGCAAAGCATTAGCTCACCTTTGTCAAGCAGGTAGGCTACAAATGGCAGATATGGGATCTCAACTATGGGATTAGTTCTCAAACTAATCCTCCAAGAGAGAAGATATATTCATGCTAAGAAAAAAAAGCTAATTTTTTGCTGTTCTTACCTGCTATAGGTGCTTGTGGTCTTGTTACTTTTAAGTAACCTGTTTTTGCAGCAGTAATCTGAATGGATGTGAGTTGGCCAGAGAAGATATTGCAATATTTAGGACATGAGATAATGAGATTCTTGACAAGAATTTGGCCTGTGGATATTTAAAGGGATTAGTGCTTAATATAATGATATTACAACTCAGGAAAAGGGAAGAGAGTAGTAAAGAAAACCAGTAAAAATTACTCTGTATCATGCTACTGATCTAGCTTTGAAATTCCTTTAAAGGTTTGTGCTTGAGTTCAGTTAAATCCTTCTCTTTCCTTAGCATTGAATAACAATTTTTAGTATCTCCCTAGATTTCTAACATTACATTGAAGACAGTTATGAGTCAGATTACTTTGTGTTTAAAGTTTTAAACATGAGCCATGAATCCCCAAATTCCTTTGTTATTTAAGCAGAATACATTTTACTCTCTCCATTTAGGGTTTAGTCATCCTTTTCATAAGCCTTTTGATGAATAAGGTCATTGTAATTAACACAATATTAAAATAATTGGTCTCAGTAATTATAATGTTTAACTATGGTTTCTCCTGAGATTAAAGATTCTGTTTATTTTATCTTCTAATCCAAGAACTTTAACAAATCTTACTTAGAGCAGCCTGAAGAGTTGTAGCTGGGTATAGCTTAAGGCAGCCCCAGTATCCTTGTGTATCAATTGCATCGTATGTTTCTATGGTGAAGTAACTTTTAATACTCTCTTCTTCACTTTTCACTTCACATTTATGTACATTGCTTGTTTTTTCAGTTATGATTGAAAAAAACATTTTGGTCCTTCCAAATGCTAGTAGGTATTTTCATTGGTGCTTTCATTAAGTTTTTCATTAGCAAATTTTATGTGCTTCATATTCCCACCTACCCATTAACTGAGTCACTGGATGTTGACACATGTGGTGGGTTTTATGTAAGAAGAACCAAAAGTTTTGTGCATAATAAAATAGGAATTGAGATTCAATTTACTGAAAATGTTTTCTCTCAAACCATATTAAAAGGCTTCTACAACAATTTTACATTATAACCAGGGCATACTGGAACAAGAGAACCATAGCTAAAACTTCACACCTTTCACTAGTGGTGAATATATTGAACTTCCTGCATTTAAAGGGAACACTTTTGTAAACTGCTGTTGTAAATCAAACTGGATATGAATTGAGTGAAGATGGTGGTTACCTTACTATTGTAATTCAGTAATCCATAAATCCTTTGAAGTCAGAGATTCTGACTTTCTGCAGCAGATCACTAAGCAGGTGGAAGGCACATCAGTACTAAGTGCTTGGCAGAGCCTCTTCTGTGTTGCTAATGTTAATGTAGCAGTCATTGTCTTGGTGAATAACAAGATGAACTTAATTAATGGAAATAAATGCAAATACCTATATTAACCATTCCCAGGGAATTAGCACCCTAAAAGCATCTTGAGTTTTCAGTTTTAAGGGTAACCAAACCCTCAGCTTCTCTTTGGAGATTTATCAAAAATCTTTTGGCTTAAATCATAGAACACACAGGGCAAAAAACAGGAAAATGTGTTAACAGCATATTTAACATAAAAATGCCACTGTTGGCTTGAGGATGCATAGGTGATTTCTGATAGCTGCTCAGCTTCTCTAACTAGTCACCTGCACTGAATAATTTATAGGGGAATTTCATGGCTCCTATTATCATAAGTGGTTGTTACATCTATCTAAATGAGCTGGTCTTTGCAATTGACCCTCTCCTTAGCCTCAAATGAAAAGTCTTGCTTCTTCCTCTCAACACCTGTTTACTTTTCCCTTATCTCTGAGCTGGGAGCCAAGATATCATGCAGTTCTGTGAAAAATAATTTCTTCTGCTTGTCTTTACTATGGCTTTGTGATAAGAATCTCTGTCGAATGCCCTAGTTAGCATATTTCTATCTCCCAGCTGTTTTTTCTTGAGACTCTTTTCAGAAGAAACTTTTATAAATCAGACCCTAAGACCACCTTAAAAGTGCAGGTTTTTTATTGGATGTATCACTGTTCTTTCTCTATGAACATCATAAAAAGATTAAACATAATACCACAGAGAATGAAAATTCTGACAGTTGACATGCTATTTTTAAGGAAACCCTTCTGGAAGAACTTTGTAGTGTCTAAGTATTTTCTAGCATAGTTGAGGCCGTAACAATCTTCTTCATATTCTATTTATGAGGTATATTTTGAGAAAAACGGAATCAAATTTTGCAGGAACTTTTTCAGAGGAAGTCTGCTAACTTTCTGCTTCTCTGTCTGTAATGTCTTCCATAATCCTCCTCTCAGCTGAAGTAAGAAACTCTTCTCCTGGACAGTTCAGACTGCAGCACACTGTCAGCTAATAACCTTACATGAGCCATTTCAGACATTACTGGCAGATAATCTTCAGAAAGCTAAGCAGTCAGAAAAGAAGGCACCCAGCAAATAAATACCACACATCTTTGTGTTTGAAACAATTAGTACTGACCTGAAGTTGATCTAAAGGATTAGATTGCTTCCAAAAAAAGGAACACTGTGTGTCTGGCTGCCTTCACTAATTCAGTAACACTCTCATGTTTTTTTAATTGACCAATTCTTGATGCACTTTGTTGCTTTCCCTTTCTGATTCCTCTGAACTTGAATTTTCAAAAGCTATTATAAATCTAAAAGGTAATGTCAGCTTACCCCCTTTATTAGTTAGTGCTTGCTTTTAAGTCTGCTCTTCCAAATACTTTATACGTTTCAGAAAGTTAATTTAAATATTTTCCTTTTTTTCATTTCACTCATGCTTGAGTTTTGGAGAGAGTGAGAATATTTTCTCTTTCATATATGATCTCTCCTCCTCCCCCTTGCTTAAAAATGTCCTGATTCTGCTGTGTTGCTGAAGTGGTTTTAAAAATGATACCACTTCAAACAACAGTTTCCAGGTTTTGTTGGTTACAGCTTATGCTGCCTATCTGAACAGAATATCCTGAAATCAAAATACTTATGAATAATTTAGCACTTTGGTACCTTGCCATGGTACCTTGACATATTAACATCCTACAGGACACTACTGAGCATGTTGTTCAGAGGGAAATTCTGCAAATATAGGTATATTTTTAATAGAGATGACTTAACCTCATCTGAATGCCTCCAAACACTGGAAATGTTTGATCCATAGGGCTGTAGGTACCCTGATGGCATTGGAAGATCCCAGGGTCTTCTAGCTGGATGTGAACTGGCAGCAAAACTTCAAAATAAACAAACTTGCATGAATCTCCTTATATCCACGCTTCAAATTGTGAAGCAAATACCAGGATATCAAAGATAAAAACTTTTCAAGCAATGTTTTTGCTAAAGGATGGTAGAAGAAAATTATAAGTACCTTCCCCCTATTCTGAGTCAGAAAGGCATTGGCTATGGTTTCCTTCTTCTCTTTTTTCCCCCTCTTTTATTTTCTGGATTCTTGAAATGATATGTAATGTTAGAGGAGATATCCAGTAAAGATTCACTAAAACTGTCTGTAACTTATCTGCAGTTTGTGTGTAAAGAAGGAATACAGTGACAGGCTCTGGCAACTCTCTGTTGTTTTTTCTTGCTTTTCCCTCCATCTTTATTCTTATACCTCACATATTTTAAAAACCATACACTATTTTTCCAAGGAGAGTAGAGTTGAAAATGTTACATGCACTGTTTAGTTATTTTCCAGACAAACCCAGGAGCACCACTCATCAGATAGACTTGTGAGACACACTTCAGGTTGTTAACTTAAAAATGAAGGCCCTGGAGAATCCTTTCCCAAAGATAACTTTTATTTTCGCACTCAGTTCCTTAATTTAGCTTGCAATACCTGACTATAATGTTAATAAGTGGCTTTCCTCAAGAGAATGAATGGTGCTGCAGAAGTTTCTTTAAAACATACCTTTCCCAACACTTCTGCATAGGAGGGAGGTCAGTGGTTTGAAATTTCAGTTAAATTGACTCTTAGGTTGTTGGGTTATTGCTTCCAATTTGCTCTTGTCCAGTTTGAACACACTGTGATTGCTGCTTTGCACTGCAGGTAGATTTCCAGTGTCAGAATAATCAAATTAAGTGGGATGACCCTTCAGCTATTCATTGGTACCTCTGTTCTGTTTTCAAAGGTCTTATTTTATATTTTTTTCATACATTTGTCAAGTTTTTATTGTTTCTGCTACACTAAAGAATCTGGCTGTGTGTTATTAAAAAAAAAAAAAAAAGAAAACATCCCAAACATTTCAAAGTTTCTTTTAGACTGAATGAAAAATAAAATTGCATAAAGGTACACATGCACTGATGGGGACCCATTTTGTAATTTGTATAAATAATTTTTTTAAATTATGTTGTATAAGTAGACAGTATTTATGCACACAGAAGGAAATCCAGTAGGGGATTGTATCAACCAGAAAGGTTTATACAGTAGCCTTTGTTGTCCAAATGGTAAGTAAATGCCAGTGCTTGGAAATGCAGCATGCTAGAGTTGGAAAAAACAAAAAAACCAACAAAAAACCAAACCAAAACAAAAAAAAAGAAATGGAGTCCCACTTTTAAATCTCAATTTGAAATTAATTCCCAATTCTTATATTCTCTACCTTATCCTTTTTCTAATATATTTTGAAAAGTAACAGTATTAGAAGAAAAAACTGGAGGTTATCAAGAAATAGATTTTTTTCCAAAACTTGAAAAGAAACCATGTTACATGGAAATAGGTGCTGGAGTATTTTTAGAGAGTTTTTTGATATTGTGGATTGGATTTATTTTTGGGTAGTATTTGTCACAGCTGTATTTACTGCTTTCATATTTGATTAAAGAAAACTTAAATATGCAACAAAGGTAAAGAAAAAAATAGAAAAAGCAACGTGTGTTTATAATTTGCTCATTTTACTGTGGTGAGAGGTACTGTTAGTCTCTCAAATAATAATTTCAAATATAATCTGTAAATTGTACTGACATTGTCCAGCTGATACAAGCTAAGTAGCTTGTGCTTTAATTTAAGTATGATCATGTTATTTCTTTATATAGATTTATGGAATATTTCTTTGCTCATGGGAAAACAGTTTTAGTACTCATGAGAGTTGCATGTTTCTTTGTGGGAGTGGGAAGAAATCCTTTCATTTTATCTTTGCCTTAGAATATACTCTGGTCCCAGAGGCTGTTCTAAAAAAGGTTAGATTTTCAATCACTGTGAGGGTGTTTTCAAGGAAGGCCACTCATCTCCAATTGGTAACTTTCTAATATTATGTTTTAGACTATAAAAAGCCTCACCTCCAAACCCTTTTTTACCTCAATGCTTCTTGTTGGCAAAATCCAATCAGCCCAGAGGGAATTATAATTCTAGGAGTTGCACCAGGTGATTGCTGCCTACAGGAGCAATCACTTACAGTAGATCACCTGGGGACTGATGAACCATTTATTATCAAGTGTTTAATTGCTTGTAATACATCCTCGTGGTGAGACACACACATATATATACCTAATTTATACATATGTATAAGTATATGCCACTTAAATTAGGGATGGAAAATGCTCAGTTCAGATTAGATTGTGTAAAATTAAAATTACTCAAATTCTCTCAGAAACATTAAAATGCAGAATACAGGTTTGTGGTCTGTGTTCACCCATTTCTGGATCCAGCTTAAGACAAGAATTAAGGAAGACAGAGAAGGGAAGTGTGTGTCTGTGTAGTGTATTATTTATTTATTCACATCTCGGAGACTTTGTCACAAAATAGCCAGGGTTTAGGTGAAGATTTTTGGGTTATTGTTCAGCCTGATCTCTCTTATCAACCTTATCTCACCCAAGAGATGCTCCCATTTCATGCACTGCACATATGGGCAGGGAAGGATCCTTGGGACACACTTCAATGCTTATCAGCACTGGGATTTCTTTTATCTGAATAAGTTTTTCACTTTCTATACTAATACTTCTGAACAGTGCTCAGTAAACATACTTTGGATGACAGTTGTTAATATTAAATTTGGGAGCCAGTTGCAAGGTATATACCAAAATAGCATTAGAGACAGGACTTTGCAGACTACTTGCAGTGGAAGAACAGCTGTGCTTTGGGAGCCTGGATACTATCTGCAATTAAAATGTGAATTCTGTAGTTAAAGGCAGCCCAAAGGGGAACATTTCCAAACAGTGCTTTTTACAACTATTCTGGATTCCATTAGAAACTTCTAGCATTGTTCCTTTAATGTGGAGTTAATTTTATCTATAATGAGGACATCATAATATATGCTACAGGCAGGATTATCTAAATATTTTTTATTAGAGATCTTGCATGTAGGATCAAATCCTGCTTGCCTAATGCATGCAGCTAGTCCCATTGAATCTAAATGGGAATGCCACAGTGAATAAAGCAAGCAGGATTGGTCCTACATGTGCTATTTCTATATTTCATTTTCCTCTTGATTTCTGTTTCATTTGTAATTAACACAGTGTACTGATTAAATCATTAAGTGTGTATTTTATCTTTCAGCAGCAGCTTGTAGATGGAGATCCTAATGTACTGTAACCCATTGCTAGGAGAGCTATAAAAGTTTTGATTTATGAAGGCAAATGTTTTCTGTTCTGGTATCATTTGTGATCAAGAAACGACACAAACAAATTTGTCTAAGGTAATAGCTTCCTCATTCTGACAGTGCTAAAAAACTCATCGTAAGGGTATCCTGGGTAAAGTGGAGAATGAATTTTTAGTGCTTCTTTGAGGTGCTGAGTGTAGAGGCTGGAGATTTACTGAAGTAAAAAGGGAAGTGTCCTTGCTGTCATGTAGCTGCTGTCAAGATGGTGTCAGTGTAAAGTCAGTCTCACTGGAAATCACTATGTAGATTTTTTCTTGTTCTTCTCTCCCAGTTGTTGAAAGTGTGAAGTTTTCAATGCTTTGTCCTCTAGGTTTATCTAGTTCAGTCACTGTTTCAGCATGTTTACATTGGAACAGTCTAATGAAAAACACTTAACTTACCTTGTGAAGTGTTGTAAAGCCAGTAGAAGCCTGTGTTGTGTTAACCAATTTTTCATTTTAGCAATATCTTATAAAACCACTGTGATCTTCTCAGGAGGGTATACAAGGGCTATTGGGATATTTTGGAAAGATATCCAATGTCTCCCTGCTAGAGGCACATGTCCCTAGAACAGATGCTACCATACCATCTCCCAAACATCCAGCAGTTTATAAGGCTCATCCATGGTGCAGAATTGACAGTTCTTTATGCACTAGATGCCAATGTCACATTTAACACACAAGCCATTATTTGCAATAATGAAGGCTAAAAATATCTCCAGTAAAATACAGAATATTTTGATTGCTACTGTAGGAAAAATAATCTCCCAAAAATATTGCTGAGTACTTAAATACAGTTTTCATTTACAAATATAGCTCCTGATTCTGATCCAATCTTTATGAAACAAGACTAAATATGAAAAGAGGACGTACATAAAAGATGGTTTAAGAGTCCTGATGTTCCAGATACTTCTTTGCAGCCGAGTTCTATGACATGGCTTAATGCCAATAATGTGGAATATCAGCCACAAGGTGTCCTCACAAGAAAAATGTTTGTTGCTCTTCAGCTACAGGCAATAGTTTCTGGCTGAACCTGCAAAGACCAAGCCAGTGCTTTAACCTACAAGTGGGTGTGGACACCTACATGAGCCAGCAATGTGCCCTCCCAGCAAAGAAAATGAATGGTATCTATCCTGAGGGTTCTGAGAGCACCCATCATCTGAGGGGTGTAAACCTGTGGTATGACCCTATTTGTGGCCACAGTCTGCAGCATGAATGATGGACCACAGATCATACTTAGATGTGGTAGCATATGGACTCAAACGTAAGAGTTGATAGTCCATATTCCTCTTCTGTGTGCTTGTAGCTCATTTCCTGGGGAACCAAACTCACATCTGACAAGTTCTGACTTATTTGTGCAAAACTGGTATCATAGCAATTCTATGGCCTTTGGTCCTAGAGAACTGATACTTGCTCCTCAGCCAGTCAGGGCACAGATAGATGTTATCTGGTAGTAGCTCCATGGTGGTTAAGAATTATTTGTATCAGGAGTTGTGCAGAAATTTGAGTGCTGACAATTTAGCTTGTAAGAGTTACAATAGATGCTTTGTAGAAGAATTTTTGACAGAAATAGAAGAAAATCCTTTCTCATAACCAGCAAAGCAGATTGAAAATAGTATTAGGAAGGTGAACAACACAGTAAAGTGAACAAGGGAGAGTTAATTATAAGATACTCATGAAAAAATATTCTAATCCTAGAGAATGTGGAGAAATAATATACTATTTTCTTTCTTAAACATGGCTGGATTATAGACCAGTAAAGGATCAAAAGCAGGTAGGATACTCTGAAGCATTGAGCCTGGGATTTTTTTCTTCTCTTGCCTTTTTTCACATCTCACCACTCCTTTCCATCAGGTTTTGATCACAGGTTCTCATTTGTCTGCAGTTCCTTTTCTATCTTTGATCAATGTTTGTCTTTAATCTCCAGGTTTCTGTCTTTTCTTTTGTCTGTAGTCCAAGACTATTGAATTTCTCGTTCCTTTCTGTGCTATTGTTTGCCTCCTGGTTGGTCTTTCTTCTTGCTTCATTGTACTCTGTCTCTGTCCAAAGGGGTGTATTGGGTGTGAACAATAAGTGGATTGATTTCAAATGAGCTGACGACAGTGCTTAGCCAATCCATATCCAAAATAACCCACTGTGTGAGCACAATAAGTGGCTCAAATAAAGATGAATTCACACAGATGCTTGGAAAATCTATATGGAAGACTAAGGGGCTATGGCTCAGAAAGGGTTTGTGTAACAGGAGCTTTAAAAAAATTTTTTTAAAGTAGTACAAAGAAATCTGTGTCTGCCTTTTCCTTCTAGTTTTATCTTTGCATTAACCAGATTAGTGACTGTGTAATTGATTAGTTAATGGGTAAGAGTGGGCCCTTAAGACTGGTTCCCAAAGGCATGAGGAATGATCAGAGATTGCAGAAATATAACAATAACACAAAATTTAAAAGTGCATTCTTGCCTTCCATGGAAAATCTTAAAACTGTGAAAATTAAAACAAGCTTGCTAGATAGGTTGCTAGACTGTTCCTCAGAGATGAAACTACTATATTACTGCTGTGTGACTTACACATGTGAGTTGAAAGGAAATATAAATAACAAGGAAGAGAAGACTAGTCACTGAAAAAGCTTGACAGGAACTGCTTTGTACCATGTTCCCCATCTAGGGTATGTCACAGGCTCATTCCTAATGAATCCAATCATTGAGCTAAAAGTTATCCAAAGGGTCGTGTCTGAATTTAAATTAGTTTTTCAGTTATTTATTTTTTGAGTGGCTCCATCAAATATAATAAACTAAGGGAAAGGTGTTGTTTTCAGACACAAGTGCTCTTTCCATTGCATGCCAGAACCTGACATTTCTTTGAGGCTTTTCTAAATTTCAAAGGAGGTAATATATTTAAACATCTGAAAGTTGTTACATCTCTAATTATTTTTTATGTGATACTTCTCAGGATGCATTAAGTGAAAGCATTTTCTGCCTGTTCTTAATTGAGAAGACTCTTATCTTTGTCTGTAATTACTGATGAACAAGATTTCTACATGGATTAAATTGTATATTCTCACAAACTGGAACAAGTTTATTTTCTTGTCTTTCATAAGACATTTATCTAAAGCTCTGCAATGTATCCATCCTCATGTAAACCCTTTATTTACAGCTTTCCACAGCTGTATTAAACTGACTGGTATATAATTACTTCTATTTCTGCAGATTATAACTACCTTGGATATTCAGAGAGCATATATAAGCATCATTACAGCAAGTGGAGAATATTACCATGGTGATTCCATGAGACTTACAGGAAAGATCCTCAGGAATGTACCAAGCCCAGAATTATTTACCTCAACTAAGGTAAGACACAGTGACTCAAACAAAGCCACTTACAGCCACAGCAATGTCTGGGCTTCATCTTACTTCCCTCATGTTAGGGCAAAGTATGTTCTTATCAGTCAGCTAGAACCTGATGGGAACTCATCCAGTGAAATCAAAGAGGGGGTTTCCAGTGAATATTGATTTGGAGTGAGAGAGAAAAACTTTTCTTGGGTCCTTTTCCCTTGAGATGCAGCACAACACCTTTATGAGAGTCCCACTGGCCATGGGGCAAGCAGAAATGCTGCTCTTCCAGCTGCCAGCCACACTCCTACATTTTGTTGGAAGCCACCTTGCTGAGGTGATGTTTCTCTTGTCACACTGCTGAGGTGTTTGTGGCTGTTTTGTATTTCTGACAGGGAACTGTGCCATTCATTGAGCTGTCTTTGCTGATCACTGGTCATAACAGAGGGGAAAAACCCATGGAAAACCAGTTAATTTTATGGGTTCTTTATTGTCTTTTATAGCTGGTCAGTGAGTTGCAACTGAGTTTGTAGTTCTTGGTGCTTTTGTGTATGCTATAGAAATTCATGAGGGATATTCAACGTGTAGGTGCACATTTTTCATGCTGCTGTTGAATGGTTGTTTCTCATTTTGGAAAGCAGTATTCATATATCACAATATCCCCAAAACCAGTCAAGCAGACTAAAGGTGTCTCGAAGTTTAGTGTGGCTTTCAGTCTAAAGAAAAAAGCATCATACTGTGACTTAAGTCAGTTCCAACTTACCACAACAATATACATTCTTTTTCTAATTAGCAAGAAATTTATAGATTAAATCTAATTTGTGGCATCAGCAAATACCCTCACCATTTTGTGGTGTCCTGGTATTCTTTTATATTGCTGCATTTGATGTTTAAGGACTGAATTGGATAGACTGGAGGGAGCTGATCAATGCCAAGACACGTCTGTTGCAGATGAACAAATTACAGGTTCTTCTCCAGCTGAACTTGTGGGATGGGTTGCAAGCTCATGTGGATGGGGTTCACTGAGTTTTGCCACTGAGGCTGTCAGATTTGTTAATACTAAACAAGACTGTATATGCTGTAAGCATAAAAAGCTGCAGGATTGTGTTTAGAATAATAGTGTGTTCACAGGTTATATTCATGTTGCTCTGAAATGTGACAGCTGCATCTTCATTCTGTTATCTCATAGCTTTATGCTTCTGAGGCCTTTTCCTAGCTGACTATAAAA
This sequence comes from Calypte anna, assembly GCF_003957555.1. Taxonomy (NCBI): domain Eukaryota; kingdom Metazoa; phylum Chordata; class Aves; order Apodiformes; family Trochilidae; genus Calypte; species Calypte anna. Next base: position 9,022,277 of record NC_044260.1, read on the forward strand.
TAATTTCAAATGTAAGATGATAAATTAATAGAACAAACCAAATTGGAGTCAGTAGGAGTGCATTTAGCTGTAACAAGACCCATCTGAGTTTCACATTTTCTGTTGCAATTATAAAAAATAAGGCTAGTGTCAGAACTTGTCTTTAATTGCTGTCACAAGGCTCTCGACATTATTTTAAGGGCTGATGGAAAGGAACAGTCTTGAATTCTTGACAATATATAAATTTTTTCTGAACTAGAAGGGGGAGATGTGAGATATAACAAGAAATAAATTTTAAATCACCTATATTAGATGGAATGAGCATTTGATTATTTACACTGCATCACAATATGCAGGATGGCTTTAGGGTAAATAATGTTAAATATTTGCAATAATCAAAAACTCAAGACACATTAAGAGGCAAAGAGTTTGTAATATTTGAGGAGGCAAAGTCTCCAATGCTCGCCCTGAAAAAACTGAAGGATTTTGTGGACTGTTTTCCTTGGTGTGGAAGGAAAACTGCTGAAACACCTATATTTCACTAAACATAATTCTTGTCTTCCAGTGAACACTTGTAACTTGGAAATTAAATTACAGATATTCTGCTCTTCCAGAGCATAAGAGACCAATCACCTCTGCCTCTGTCACCTGATTCTTCTAACGAAACGTTCATCTAATGATGCTTCATTTGCTGAGTTGTTCTTTCATTGGTTTTCCTATGGTTAAGCACTTTTGAAAAGCTGCATATTAAGTATCACTTTTGCTGTCCTTTATGCCTTACTTCATAATTCCTTTGCTGCAGTAGACTCTAACAGCATCCCTGGTGTTTAAGTCGACTTGATAGGAAATGACAGTGAAAAATACAAGACCACCTAGAATTCAGACCAAGAGGCTCTTGTCAACTTGTTTGGTGGTAAAATTTTGCGTTCTCCACATCCAAAAATGCTGTGCTGTGATTGAAGGCCAAAGAAAAGTTCACAAAAATTTCATATTCAGGCAACCTATCTATCATGTCAAGCTCTCCATAAACAGAGAGCTTCAGTACATGTACCTTTTCAGGCAGCATCAGTGGAGTTTCGAAAGACCTGTAAGCCTAAAAAAGCCCAGATTGGAGTCCTGGGTTTTGAAAGCTGTATTTATGTCCTGTTACAAACCTTTCAAAATAATTTGTTTCATGGTGGCTTGGTTTAACCCCAGGTAACAACTGAGCACCACAAAGTAGCTTGCTGCAGCAAGGTGGAGGAGATAATAAAACTGACAAAACTCCTGGGTTGAGATACAGACAGTTTAAATAGGTAAAGCAAAAACCACTTGTGCAAGAAAAGCCAAACAAGGAATTAATTCCCTCCTTCCCATGGGCAGGTTAGGAGTTCAGGAAAGCCAGGGTCCATCACACATATTGGTTACTTAGTAAGACAAAATGCCATCACTCTGAATGTTCCCCCTTCCTTCTTCTTCCCTCAGCTTTGTATGCTGAGCCTGACATCATACAATGTGAAACATCCCTTTGGTCCTTTGGGTCAGCTGTCCCAGCTGTGTCCTCTCTGACCTTTGTGCACTCCCCTGTCTACTCACTGGTGGGGCAGTGGGAGGAGCAGAAAAGGCCTTGACTGTGTGTAAGGACTACTCAGCAGTAACTAAATCATCTCTGCATTATCAATGCTATTTCCAGCACAGTTATAAAACATAGCTGCATACTAGATACTGGGTAGAAAATTGACTCTATCCCAGCCCAAACCAGCACACATGTTCATTAGAGCCATTGAGTCTTTTGGAAAAGAGTTTAATCAAGTCGAAGAAAAAACAACAAAGGAGTGGGAACTGAAGCAAGTCATCAAGGGGATAAGCTTGTCAGTAATATGCTTTCTTTCCCTTAAACAGTTAGCCTTTGCTGCAATGCATTAAGCATTGAAATATTATGCAGGAAGGACGCCACTCCTCCACAATGTAGTGGAATAAATAAAGCTGATCAGCTCTGCACTGACATGTTAAACTGGTGCTGTTTACTAGAAAATGTTTTTAGTAGCTCTTTTCTCTTTCTTCTTGAAAGAGGGGAGTGATGAAGTAACCAACTTTTGTTTAAGGGACACTTTATGTTCAGTAATTTGGCCAGATCATAAACAATTTTCTGCTGAATGAAGGATTTCTTCTGTTTGGTTGGAATAGAGAAAAGATAAATGATTACAGCACTCATTATCTTTAAGAATAAGAATAAATTACTTTGTCTAAAATACATAATTAAGGATATTAATGACACTTAAGAATCAGTTGTGTGTCACTATATTTGTGCCATTTTTATTATTGCCAATCTTTGTCTCTACTTGCAGTTACTGAAATCAAAATACAGCTTCCTATTCCTCAGCCACTGCCTCTCTGCTTTTTACGTGTATCATGACATAGGAAGCAAAACTAAATTTCTAGCAAGCTGTCTGGTTTAAACGAATTCAGACATAGCAAGAGATAGACTTAAGGAGCAGAAAAGAATGACATTATGACTAGAGTCAAATAAATGTCTATGTGGCTGTCTTTCAGCAGGGACAAAGGGATGATAAAGAGCCAGGGGCTGGCCAAGGATGGCCTTGGCACAGGTGAACATGTGGAGTGCATGAGAAGTGGTGACTGGCTCTCTGCTCCTCCTATGCAGTCTTGTAGAACAAGAATGTGCAGGTTTTTTTGATCAAAGACATAATACAAAGTGTTCTAAAGTATATGAGGATTACAAAAACGTGCCTGTATTTGCTAAGTGATTGTTTGCTAAGTGATTTGTTTTTTTTTTTTACTTATAGGGTTATTTTGCAGTAATTATGAGTATCTGTTTGTTCCTTGTTTGAGAACTTGATGAGGGAAGGAATATTGCAGGGTTTTCTATCACCCCACAGTCCTTCACAGTAGCTAAGTATAATCTGTAGATTAAGCAAACCAACAGAGTACATGTGCTACTTATGTTTAGTTTCCTTCCCTGGATGCTACGTTATTTAAAACTACAGTTATCTTGACTGAAATGTCCCCCCCAGACATTGTGAAGAAGAAGGAAGTATACAGGAGTATACTGATATCTTGAAAATACCAGCAGCTATTTCTCTTGATTATTAGACTCAGAGTGAAAACCTTAAAAGTTCAAAGCTCTTTTTTTTTCCCCCCCAAAATTCAGAACATGAGTATGAAAAATTGATTTTGATCATGCAAATGATCTGTGATCCAAATTTCCATGTAAATACTGAAGTTTATATCAAGTGGATGCAGTGAACTTAATATTAGAGGCAACTGTTAAGGTTATATTCTGTGTGTGAATGCTTCTTATGTACAGTCTATTTTTCAAAACCAGAAAAATACGTTCAAAATACTAACTTTCCACTGTCTGTGCCTTTCCTGACATTTTAAAAGTGTTATATATGGATGTTGGCTTCTGAGAAATACTGATTCAGTCTTATCAATTAATTTCATAAGTGCTCAAAAAACAGGTTCTCGATTGCTGCCTTATCTTTAAACCATTTCTTGATCTCAGTTGGTAATGAGAGTATCTTCCTAATGCTCAGGTTTGTTTTGAGGTTAAATTCTGAGCTGGCAAGCTCTAAATTGAGCTTTCCTCCCACATTGCATTGTCCAACAAACCGATTTGCTTAATGCTGTGTCTTATAGCTAAGAATTCCTGAGTTTTGAGTCTGACTTGGGCGATCATTTGCTGCCATTGATCAGATCAGCTTTTTTGTGCACACCTTTCCTGTTGGATAATGATGTAGACCATGTTTCCCTACGCTGAAGATTTATGAGAATAATTGGTTAGTTCTTATGCAGGAATTTATAACAAGGGAGGAAAGAATTAAGAAGAAAATGTCAGGTGGAAGATCTGTATTTGAATTGCTAAATTACTGTATAAAAGGCATCACCATCAGGGTGCTTTGTGCTGGATTTTATGCATTCATTGAACATGACTTAGGATCAGAGGACTTGGGTACTATTTTAGTATTTTAAGTTACATTGCTATGGCCTGCAGATCTTATGGATTTTTTTGGGGTTGGGAGGCAGAAAAGCCTAGATAAAAAGGAAAACTTAGAGTGCAGAGTGATACCTTTATGGTAAATGCTTGATTGCATCTTCAGATAAAAGTAAATATTCAAATCATTGTAATTAAGTTGGGGCTCACATACAATGACAACAGTCACCCTTCTCTGTACCAAGAGATTGTCATTTCTGACTCCTAGCATTTCCTCTAGCTAGGTTGGTTAGTCCTGCTGGAAAAGGTGAAGAAGGTCCTATTGACTTCAGGTCTGATTAGGGATTACCCTATTCAAGAAGGTATTTAAGAATTTTTTTAATGTTTTTTTTCTTCCTAGCATGCTTGATTTTGTGTGCATGTGATAGACAAATATAAATGGGTTGTGTGTTCACAGCTGTTGTGTATAGCAGAGTGTCAGGAGGGATCAGCAGGAGACTTGCCTTATCCTGCCCAGCTCCAGAGGAACAGGGAAGTGGAACCTCTTGCAGGGTAGCTGTGTGTTCTCAGCTTAGAGAGCTTTCTGCAGAAACCATGGGAGAGATCCAGAAAGAGGTGAGGAGTGTAGATGATGATCAGGAGCTTAGAAAAGCTGATGGCAGGTCACAGGTCACATAGAGGTGATGTCAAATGACACTTTCTGTGTACAGTTATCAAGAAGGAGCTGATAGAGCTTACTGGAATCCAAGAAACTATGGACATGTCTTGGACTAGAAGGGGTGATAGAAGCAAAAGTTTCAGCTACTGAGGATGCAACTGGAGGGGAGTAGATCTCTTAATAAATCCTTTTATTTTAAGGCAGTTTGCCCACCAACTCAGTTTCCCAGGAATTATAATCTATTCTAGCCTACATTCAAGTAAGGTTCAATTCTGTGTTTTACAATATAGTGTGTTTAAAGGAAGGCAGATTCATCTGAAAGTCTTTGCTAACTTAGGATCCAATGAAAAGTGTCTTTTGAACTAGGGCCTATTTGTGGAAGGATTTGAGTAATGGTTTTCCATGCTATGAATCAAATTAACTTTAAAGTCAAACAGCCCTGACAGATACAAGAAGTCCTAGGGTGATGACAGAAGATCAGCTTTGTGATTTTGTTAATTTCTGTGCCAATAAATCCCAAACTTAAAATAGATGTGCCAGAGCAAGAGTAGAGACTTTCGTTTTCAAAGGCAATTTTTAAAAATTTGTGATTAAAGGCTAACTTCCAGGCTCTTGTCAATAGTTCCAAAATTAAGTTTGTCATAACACTTTATATAATGCTAATGATAAGCTATTTTTTGTGTGGAAATGTCAGTTTATTTCGTACTCCCTTTTTTTTGATCTAATTTTTCCTGTTATGCTCATTATTTAGGTCTGTGCTGTGACTGTGGGAAACCACTGTAACTGTGTAGTGAGGGGAGATGTGCAGACAGGAAGGGGCAGGATCTGCATACCTGGTTGAGGGGTACAGTGGCCCTAAAATTAAGCAACTCTTTCTAACCTTGATCTGGTATCACAGTGGAAAGTTTGGTGTCTAATTTATGTATTTCATTGTGAAATTCTAGCTTGATGTGATGCCACAAGCAGATAAGATTAAGTGAGGGGGTGGGGACAGAATAGAGGCTGAGAAAAATGGAAAGGCTTCAGGGCAGGAGGAATCTTTCCCTTGGAGAGGCTGTGGTTGGTTGTGCCATTTTGTTCAAGTGAAATCAGCACCTGCACAACTAGAGAACCACTGAATAACAGCAATTCTGAATGGGGTCATTGGCTTTGTGCAGCATACTGAGAGCAGCTGCAGTGAGAAAAGTTGTGTTCTGCCTGGATTACTGGGTGGTTAGTAAAGAAGAAAATGCAATCCAGATACCTGGGTACATGGCACCTGGGTTCCACTTTCTGTTTTAGGGAACATTTCTCCATTAATTCAAAGGGGAGAAATGTTGATGAGAAAAACTGAGAATTCCTTCTTGTGTTCCTCTGTAACTGGTGTGTTCATGATCAGAGGAGCCCCCTGTACAAAAGTAGCTTATGGGCCCACAGGCAGACTAAAAAGATCTAAATTCACCTGCAGAGTTGTGTGATAGAGGATTGGTCCTATCACAAGTTTGAATTTCTCCCTTCAAGATAAAGTTCTGCTCATCTTTCAAGCTAAAACTCTTCAGCTTATTATTGATTCAAAAACAATTTGAGGACACATACAAATTTTCAGCTAACTTATTTTTAACCATGAAGCTCTGCACAAGATTTGGTCTGTTTTGAGGAAACATGGATAGCTAAGATGGCAATTTTCGCAGTCTCTTAAGAACTCCACCAAGATCCAAATTAGTTCCAGGAGGGAACGTATCTTGCTATAAAAATTCAGTGTAAGAAGGAGTCCCAAATGGAACTTGGGCATTATTTTTTTTTAAGATTGTATTAAGACATTTCTAAAAGCCAAAGTCATAAAATCATCACCATACTTGAAATACACGAAGGTTACCTTTGGACACAAACCATCTTTTATCAATCTTTATGAATACTTGAGTTAGTAATACTCTCTGATTTATTGACAGGAAAGTAATGCATGATCATCTTATTTATTTTCCACTATGGATAGTGGTAAAATATTTAAATAAATCCTGAAACAAATAATTGTAGCTAAAATAGTCTCTAACTGCATTCATGATTGATACACATATGCCCCTGTTGCATTTTGATAAATACCATTTAGTATGGGAAGAAAACTTAGATCCTGCCTTTGACTTTAAATTACTATTCTGCAAGGAATTTTAAGCAATGAATTTTTTTTTCTGTTTAAAGAGCATAAGAGTATGTCTAAGCTATAGCTGGAGTAGCATATACCTCTTACACAAAGCAAGACTTAATTTAATGGAACTATTTGTTAAGGCTCAGGGGCTGCCCTCAAAACACAGGTTATTCCTTCATTGGAAAGGATAACCCCATCAGTAACCCTGGTCCACTGCAATCTCCAGTGCAGGGCTGACCCCCCCTCTGCTGTGATTCCTTGTTAAAACCTCACAAATATTTCCAGGCTTCTCTGTATCTCTCCAGCTACTGCTCTGATGAATGGGGAGCCTGAGGAGCAGCCCATTTCTTCCTTCAGCCTCAGCTGCCTGGGTGGGCAGGGTATGGGCCAAGTGCCTGCCCCCCAGTGCTCCCCCAGGCAGGGCCCTCCTAGCCACACCTGGAGGGGACATCCCTGCCCACTCTGTCACTGCAGTGGCCCTGGGAATCAATAGCCAAGGCTTGGGCCAGGGAACACTCTTGGGGCCTTAGCAGAAGAGTCCCAAATGTCCCTGTAGGGGCTTTGCTTCTATAAGAATTTGCTCAAAATCAGATGAAGGCACTGGATATCTTTCTGTTGATCTGAATGAGTGTTGGTTTAGGCTGAAAGGTAACCCTGATACTTATCTAAGTGGTAGGAAGGAAACAATATTAAGACCAGTATCATGTCTTGATCATTTTAGCTAAGAAACATGTAGTTCTGATTAGTGTTTTGTTCTTTTCTGCAAAGAAGCTTAAAAGCCTAATCCTGTGGGAATGTGATCAGAGTGAAATACATGGCTGCCTACTTCTGATTTGTATACAGTATTTACGAAGCTGCCTGTGTGATTTCATTTTAAATTACTTTATTCATGAATAAGCAAACAACTCAGGAAAAAAAAAACCAGGGTCCGTTAGAGGCATTCTTGATTTCTAAAAATCCATAGTTCACACAAACTGTATTATATTTTTCAAAGCATACTCAAACTATGCATAATATTCTCCTTGCTGACTTCTAGGTAGTCATACAAGGTCATGCAGATCAGGACTGCTCAGACTTAGTCTGGGCTGCTTTGCCTAGCAAAGAATGTGCTTGCACATCAACCTCCTACTCCTTTCATTGCTAGTTTCTTGTGTTTATTTGCTTTTTTATCCTGAGTAGTGATACTCACAAGTATTTTTTCCTGTCCTGAAGATGTGAGAGCACACAGGATGATACTGCTTCCTCAGCAGGATTTCCCCTACATGAATACATGAACATTTTGTGCTCACACATTCAGTAACCTGGCACAACTCTGTCTTTCCAAGCTGTGAGTGTATTTCAAGAGTTAAATTGCATTCAGTATATTTTCTCCATGAAAAGTAACTGTCTATTGTAATGACTCAGACTTATGGTTGCTAATGACTTGAATCCCACTCTACAGTGTATAATATTACAGTGGGACAGGCACAAAGTAAAAACATACCTAAGGAAATGGAGCTTTGGAACCTCCCTTCCAGTTTCTATTGATTTCTTGGGGAGCTGGATTATTTACAGGTGACTTTTTGCAGGCTTCACAGATTTCTTCATGTCCTTTTTTATTGGAAGAGGAGTTGTGTAATTTCTGACCTCTTCTCGCCATAGTCTGACAACACACAGGTTCTCAAAAAAGCTGTACTACAGAAAGGATATCAAAGACCAGCTAACTAAACCAGAGCTTGACTGTTCTCCTGTGGCTTGGTTTAAATTGTTATTTAAATACTTAAATTCTCAGATAACTCCTTTATCAGTTCTTTTGGAATCACTGCAAAATGATAATTTTAGGATTTTTTTTTTTTTTTAGCTTTGTTGTATCTAGAATGAAGGAATTGTAATTGTAAAATACTACCACATGGTACAGTGGAGATGTACTTTATCTTTGTACAAGACAGACACAAATAAAAATTGGGCAACAATGAGAGTACATTCTTGCTGCCACGTTCTTTTTACTTTGTAAGTAGTTGAGAGAGGATACTCTTATATGGTGTTGAAACACCATGTTTATATCCAGACTGAAAATGTAGAATGATTTAAATTAAGGAGGACCTCTTTATCAGGTTGCTTTGAGTATGGTTCTGCTCAGTTTTAAATACCTCCAAAGTTCATGCCAATGTTTGACTGCTCTTGCTATAAAAATTCTAGTTTGGTATATCTGCTTGTATTTGTCTTTGCTGTGTTTTGTCACTTCCAACTACCAGGGTCCAGGTGTCTGGTTTGTGTACTGGGTGACACAAAGCCGGAGGCAGGACTCCAACTGCGCCTTTCCAAGCGTTACACAGAAGGGAATACTCGGTTCTCTTGTCCTGCTGCCTATGCTCCTCCTAACCTGTAACCTAACGTGTAGTTAGCATGCATTGCCCCAAGGGTGCACTGCTGATCCATCTTCATCTTTCGTTCGCTCCCTGCTCCCGGGTCGGGCAGCTTCTTCCTCTCCCTGCTTTGTAAGGAACCTAGGAGTGACCAGGTTCGTCATGGCTCATGTAATGGACCTGTCCATTGCTGGGATGGCTGTGATTTCTGCACAACTCATTTGCGGACTAAAAAATCTGAGTATGCTGTTGGACCTGTTCATCTCAGAATATGGTGACATGCTTAGGTGCATCTCAGAAGAAATGTAGAAATAAAATTGTACCTTTTATCCAATGCACACAATGCTGTTTGAACATTCAAGCAGTGTTTGGACAACAAACTGGCCATTTTCTGCCATTAGGGAAGTATTTAAGAGATTGAATGCTGCTTGTGTGAGCTATCCATAACCCTTATTTTCTTCACTTACTTTAAAAAAAGAGAAAGCTATAAATCCACATTATGACCTCTGCTAATTTTTTTAAAAGCTTTACACTTTTCCCATAATACAGGTAGTTTTACAAGAGATCATTAACAGCTAACCAGAATACTGTTAAGCTGCCTAAAGCTGATTTTCTTTTCTATGGATTTTCATCAAATGAAAGTGGTTAGACTACCAAGATGTTTGTTTTCAGTGCCCTACTTTTTTCCTACTCTGTGGGTGATTAGAGAGCTATCTTACTAGATGTAATATTTTAAGATAAAGAAACATTTAACTACCAATACTTCTGTAGTTAAACAAAAGTGAGGTTATAGCCAAGCATATTCTTTACTCCCACAGATTCTATATTTTCACTGGGTTTGTTCACAATTTTACTATTGACAGATAAATAATGTTAAACAATCCTGGTTATTCAAAATGAATGATGTAATTGTGGCTTTCTGAGCAGACAGGCTTTTTAAATGGACTTTTAATCATGATATTAATCTTCTTATATCACTTCTTATCACATATTTAGGAATTCAAAGGCAGGTTTCTTGCCTGAAGGTTTCTGATACCATCCTAATGTCTCTTGTGTTTTTCCTACCTGCAGTTTTCAACTTTATGGGACTATTCATTCTTTTCCAATAGTTTTATCCAGTCTCAACAATCTTAACTTTTGTGATAGATGGTATTTTCAGGATATAAAGCCTCTGTATTGTGTAATAGCTTTGTTATTAAAATCATACTTAGAAGTGGTATGCTAAAATCTTAGTGACAGAATAGAGCAATTAATATTTAGGCTTTTCCTTGCAAAATTTTAAGTTTTTATATAAGTATATCAAAACCTAGTATCATAGGGTTTATATCCTTAAAACAGTTACAGCAAAGTGCTCTTTCATGGTTTGCAATCATCTGTATTTTGAATTTGAAACGGGCTGCGAATCCTTTGTTCTTTGATCAAATCAGTGGTACAGATCTTTGCTGAGCAAGTCTTGAAGTTGCATTTTCCAAGTCTACCTGACAGAGTCTACCCACAGGGTCAACTTCTGCTCTAGTCCCCAGGTAGATCACCTATCCCTTAAGCTTCCACCTCTACCTATTGCTTTGAAGCTGGCGCTTCTGGTCAGCCACCTGCAGGCTCAGGTTTCTTCTTAGGCTCCTGTGATGCCTGTTAGTTATCCTTGTGCAGCTAAGATCAGGTTTATAACTTTAAGTCAATCAAATCTGTTAAAAGAAAAAGCAAGAGTGTTGCTTCATCACTGATATAATACAGAGAAAGACTAAAGTGGGGTTGCCAGAGCCACAAAACTGCGTTATTCTTTGTGCAGAGTGCAGGAGCCTTGTCAAAGAGCTCTTGATGAATGGATAATGCAGCCCTCAATCCCAGCTTAAAATACAGAAGCACAGCTTTCTGCCAGTCCTGTTCTGGAGCTCTCTTAATTCAGTGAAGTCTTGGGAGGGGAAATGCACATAGATTGCTACATAAATTGTAGGGTTTGGTGGGGAGCTCTGACAGCAGAACTTTCTGCGTATCTGTGATCACCACTTGTGTTTCCAGGAGGATGCAAAAGTTTACAGGAAGCATCAGGAAGGGATGTTTACTGTCACCCTTGATAAAGCTCTGTGTTCTTAGAAAAAACAGGCATTACTAGTTGTGGCAATTACTCACTGGAAATGTGCCCCATTTATGTTTTATCTCAGGTTTTGTGCTATTTCTGTTATGTGCAAGTCTTTCGTCATGTAATTTGGATTCATGAATTTCAGCATATGGGCTTTCTGATTTATTTATGTTGTTGATGGTGGTGTGTGATTGCTTAACTTCTTTACCTTTTTTGATTCTTTCACTTCATGTCTGGAATTCTGGCAAAAGTTTAAATAGTGAATAATGAATTAAGCAAGATGTTTGGCTGTACCAAATGCTGCAGTATCATTTGGCACTCAGAAATTGTGCACGTACTGAGCTCAAGTTTTGGTTAGAAACTGGAGTGGGTGGCAGAGCATACCTAACTGAAGTGCAAAGGCCAAGGACTTAAATAGTAGTTAAACTCATGTTTTCCAAAACTAGAAAGATCTGTATCACTGCTTGTCTTCTGGAAGAAAGAATAAATTTCTTGAACTCATTTCATGTCTTATAATTTACAGGGCTTTGTCCCATGAAAGCTAATGGAACCTCTTGACCCAATAAGAACAGTTCTGTGATTCTGTACTTTCAGGTGTGAGTAAAATATTGTCAGATGTATGTGATGCAAGTATTACCTTACTAGTAGGTCTTAGTGATAACCCAAATGACATTCAGAAATGCTACTAATGCTCATGTATAATGAAGATGGTGTGTAGAGGAGAGGATGATCTGAATGATTTGAAGGGACAAGTATTTAGCTGCATTAAGACTTACAATTAATGTATAATTAATATAGTAGACTTTTCTAGGAGTGTGCTGTAGAGAAGCAAATGTTCTAAAACTGATGCTAAACAACCAGTCCATAAGGCTTATAAGCCACTTCAGCTCTCCTATAAGATAATAAATGAAAAAACATGTCACCTCTAAAGTAAATGCTGTCATTCAAGGACCTTAAATGTTGTAAAAACATAATAAAATACACACCTTAAGACAGATTTGTGGTATGCTTCTACCACTACCTGGGATTGCTCAACAATAAACCTTGCTTATTAGATATATAAAAACCTTATATATATATATAAACCTTGCTGGTAGATATGAAATAAGTTTTAGCCCTAAACATGATGCAGCTGAAGAGGAAGAGTTTTGAATACTAGAATAAGAAATTTGTAGCACATCTTTTCAACACTGATTCTTTGTGATCTGCAACTCATGCAGCAGACTCTTCTTGCAGTATTCAAGGCCAGCAGCTTAAGACACAGTCTCCCAGCAGCTAGTCCCTTAGCTGTGTAATTTGGGAGATAAGGAAGTGAATTACCAGCTGTAACAGGTGAGATTGATCAGAGTGCAGACTGGCAGCCATGGAGCACTTGAGAAACATAAAATTTTAAAAGGCACTGCCCAGCTGACACTGCATTGACAGAATTACCACACAACCTAACAGCTTCTTTCACTGGGGAAGGCTTTATCCTCTCTTTTTAGCCTTGTGATAAATGTTGAGCATCCTAAAGAACAAAATAATTATGGAACTATAAAAGCATTTGTATCTCCTCTCCTATGAGTCCACCAGCTTTCTGGAGATGTCGATATAAACACAGTGACCAAATGATTTGACAAGTTTAGGAAATGTCAGCCTCAGGAATACATTTCCTCAGTACCATCGTTAGGCATTATTTGAAATCCCATTACTAATATTGGGGCCTGAAAAAATAGCTTATTTTCCTGTTTTTAACCAACTGTCCAGGAATGAAAAAAAGATGCAACAGACAAGTGCTCAAAGGTAGTTATTAGAGCAGGCTGTTGTTTGTGTGATGTGAATGCCTACCTAGAAAAACAGTGTATGAACAGCATTGCACTGATAGCTTGAGATGAAGATGTTAAAAATAAAGTAGGAATTTGAAAGGGCATGTCTGCTTGCTGCTGAAGCTACAAGCAAAGCTTTGTCAGAAAGCCATTAAGGACTGAGTCTTAAACCAGCCCTGTGATTCTGCACTAAGAGTGTAGCTGTCTGACAGCGTGTTTTTCTGGGAGCCTACGTATGTACTTGTCACTGGCTGAGGCAATATTACTGAGAGAGTATCTCTCTTGTTCTCTGTAGGTATTTGTTGTTAATATCTTCCTACATGCTTATACTAGAGAGTCTTTTGTAATGGTCTCCTTCCCTATGAGGATCAGAGCCTACCAAAGATCAGAGCAGGTCCCTTTCTGTGGGGTGCTCCAGCACAGGATCTGGCCCCTGGCTCTCAGGCAGTGCCCATGCTCCTTGAAGGAGTGGGACTGACACATTCTGCACAGAAGACTTTGTCACTGGTGCCAGCTTGTTGACTGGTAATGACTACATGTGAGAACCTAAGAAAGATTTCCTAACACTAACATAGAGGGAATTGTTTTGAGCACATAAACACTTGCAACCCTTTATATTTTATTTTGGAAATCTTCCTGCTTTGTATTTTAATTGCACACAAGAGGTATTTCATACACTACAAAATGCTTACTACTCTTCTATATGCTTCATCTCTTCAGCTGTTTTTCACTTGCAGATTCTAAACTGAGAGACCCCAATTAAAACCATGGAGTTTGAATTTGGTTTTCTTTTTCATTACTTCTTTTAGTGGTGTAACGTTCAGTAAAACTTTATCTCTTTCCCAGGACCAAGTCTCAGTATTAAAACTAGTAACAGTTTGCACTTGCTTAGCTTCTTTAATATTAATTTTGTAGTTCTTTACAGATACCAGTTAATTAAGTTTTGTAGAGCCGTTCTTACAGCATAGGCAGGGATGGGTCAATTGATAATAGAGTGGAAACATGGTTTCCCTGAATTCATAACAGGATTAAATCATCTCTGTGATGTTTTGTTTAGCCCCTTTATAGAGGTTTATGTAGTGTAAAATTCTCCTGTTCAGTGCTCTATTTTTTTAGCACATATAAGAGAGCATTGCTGTGCACATTATAAAGGTGCTGATTGCCTTTGTGAGGAACAGTTATAGCTGCAGTATTTCCCTTACCTGTTCTTAATTGGTCCCTTTGACTTTCTAAGTTTGGATTTCTTCTATGCTTCCAGTACTATTAATATCCTTATTGCCAAACTGCTCTTTTTCTCTAAAGTCAACTCCAGATCTGTTTTCTTGGCATTATCAGTGTTATCTATATCCAGTAACCTCTTTGCCAAATTTCTGTGTGACATTTGCTTACAAGGAACTATTAAAGCTACAGCTCATTATTCTGTTTTTTCTGCAAGAAAGTTGCATGTAAATAAAGCATGGAGTGTGTTGTGTGCATGTATACTGACACATGCATACATTTATGCATATTAAGTGTGTAAGAAACTGTAAAAATATCAGCTGAATTCTGAGTCCTTAGAATAGTACATAATTTCTCTGTATTTCTCATCATCATTTATTTAGCTGGAGGAAAATATGACGAAGGTAAAGGTAGACTTTATTCCTCAGAACTCTTCTTTAACATAATATTAATCGAATCACAGAATGGTTTGGGTTGGAAGGGACCTCAAAGATCACTTGGTTCCAACTCTTCAGCCATGAGCAGGGACACTTCCCACTAGGCCAGGTTGATCCAAGCCCCATCCCAGCTTGCCTTCAATAGTTCCAGAGAGGGGTTAGCCACAGCTTCTCTGGGCAGCTTGAGCCAGTGTCTTATCAATGTGAAAAGTGAAACACTTCTACCCATCAGAAAAGTGCCAAAAAAACCCAAGTTCATGAGACATGCTTCAATAGAACAATGGTTTTAGGGCTAATGACTGTGATCGTGGTTTATTCTTGACCTATTCACGAAATGTAAAAACACTGCAATGCCCTTTGGGGATGTATTTAAGATAATATGTCATTTTCACTGAAAATTAAAAGCAACAAAGGCATATAAGGGATTTAGGTCACTGAATTAAGCTCAGTTTGTGCTTTGCATTGGTCGTATGTATGTATTTTCTAAGTTGTCAGAAGAGAAATGGTAACGTGTGCTGCACGATTAAAATTAATCACAATTACCATCTCCTTTTGCATTGCAAGCTTTATAAGTCATGCTTGATTTAAATTAGTTTGCTTAAAACCAGAATAAAAGTAATCTATGTTGTAACTTAGCAAAACTGTCTTCTTGATGTTCTCCCTAAGACATCATGTGCACATTTTAATCTCCGAATTTGAAATAGATTTGAAGATCAATTTTGTCACCTGCAGCAGCTATAGATTTGTGTAGGACAAGAACATGCCCTGGAATTTCCAAGAGAATTCAATTTGGCATTTAATTTCTGTTTCAGAAACTACCATTAATCAATTCTTCCATATTAAAGATCAGGTCTGGAAAAAAAAAGCCTGTAAACAAAAATTGATTGGTAGCAATGCCTGAAATAAGCTCACCTACGAAGTTCATTCTGACCTTTGAGATTTATTTATTCCAAATGTTGTTGTAATAATTAAAAACTTTAAAATGTACAAGTTGTTTCAGAGCTGCAACTTTGAGAGGCCTCAGGACTCCATTCCTCTGCTCATTTCTAGTGTGTAACAAGCAGGACTAGCACTGCACACACTTAGGTGATGTTGATTCAAGAAAAACTGTATAGGGGAAGCAGTCTGGCTGCAGGTGTTACACATTTTACTTTTATTTTCAAAGGAGTGGCAGGCTTTCTGAAACCAAATTCTGCTTAAACAAATAATATTACAGAAGTTAATGGATGAAAAGAATCAGTGAACTGTGCAGGCAGTGGATTTAACTGGTACTGAAAGGCTTGGCAAATACACTATAGAAGTTTGTTTATATGGTAAGTGAAACATTGAAATATTTCAGTCTTAAACAGCAATGAAATAATTGACATTTTGTTAAAAATTTGTATCAGGACTGTTCAGGCCCATAAATAAATGTTAAATCCAACTGGATTCTTGCTCGCTAAAGATTATATCTGAATAAATATCCCTATATTTGAATATATGCAATTTGATTAATTTAACCACATCTGTCATAAATATGAGCTGTAAGCTTCAGTCTGCTGGTTGTCAAGTATCAGATTTTTAATTCCATGGCCAGCCTCAGTTATAAACCAGAACAGAAAAGGAATCTTGGGATATTGCAAGCTACAGTCTTTGGTTCATGTTGGATAGAAATTTAGATGGATTTATGTTTTTTAATTAAATGAAAATAATTTCAGTCCTTCACTATGGCTGAATTTTTAAGTGGGAGACAATTTTCTGTTCCATCCTCATAAGATTGTTTATCTCAATGGAAGTCTGCTTTCGTCTTGATACCATTTTATGTGGTGTTTTTGGTAAAGATTATTAATAATGTGTGTGTTGCAGAACTGCTAAGCATTTAAATAACTGGAGTCTTAATAACATTTTTTACCCCCTTCCCCAGGTGTCCTGGTTTGGGCCAAGATAAAGGTGATTTTCTGTCTTGTACTTTTGCTTTTAGCTAAGTCTCTTGTAAGTAATTGCACTCCTTAGCAGGGAGGAGAGAGATTAATAGAGAGCGTCTGTTACTCAGTTTAATTGCCAGGCCAGTGTTAAACCATGACACCAGGACATACCTAAAGCTCCAAACTACTGTTTTGCATTAATCTTTCCTGATGAAACAAGGGCAAATAATCCTGAGGTTAATTCATATTGGAAAAAAAATAACTGACTGGATATTTAATAGTAATAGAGATGTACAGATGCAGCTTCCTCAGACTTGCTAAGGTACATGCTTTTTTCTCTTCTCTTCTCTGCTCTTTTTCTTTCTTTCTTTCTTTCTTTCTTTTCTGCTTTTTAACTTTTAGGAGCACTCTAGCCACATCAGTGACAAAACAGGCATCAAGCAACTAGGAGCCATCCATTAGAGTCACATCTGGTCAGATTGACTGACACTCAGTAAAACTGATTAACCACGGAATAACATACCAGAAATTTAACAGAAGTCACTTCTGCCTGATACCAATCACTCACTCACTCTTGGTAAGTACAAATGCACATTCACAGTGGAATGAGTTTGACCCACACTCTTACCAGAATAATAGTGAGAAACTATTGCCAGACTTTAAGATGGGAAAATAAAGTACAAGCCAAATGCCAGAAAGCAATTCACAGATGGGAACACACGTTGTTAAATGGCACCATGGCAGATGACCACAAGAATCAGACAGTTCTCCATATTGTAGAAGATGTGTTCAATATGATGATTGCCAGTAATTGAAATACAGAGCAGAAATGTGTATTCCTGCTGCAGGAAATATGTATCCTGATGCACTAGTTTGACATCTCGGAACTTCAAAGATCACTCCATCAGTGCAAGAGCTAAAATAATCTAATGCTTAGAGCAAAAATCAAGTCTCTTAGAAAGTGAGAGATGCTTTTTGGCCTAGATTAAGTAAGACAGTTAAGCATGTGCTAGAGTTTTCAACTTACAGTTTTGTTGACTCAGAATATATTTAAGTTCCATTGCATAGAAGATGTTATGTGCTCTGAGTGTCCATGTCTTAGACTTGTGGTTTCAGTTTTGGAACATAATGCAGGTCAGATTCTATCTAGGCAGCCAGGCGTATGCCAGGGAATAGAAAAATAAGTTTCCTCCTGCAACTTCAGACATCTCTGAATTTGGTTGCAGTTTCTTTGTATTCAGTGTATTGATGAGTCCTAGATACCATGGTGTGATGTTGGGATTATCTGACTGTGTCATAATGGAGTTTGGAGTACAAAGGCAATTTTGCAGATCTCTTACAAGATGCAACAGTAAATATAAAATTGTTCTCTGCCTCCAGCTAGTGTAGTCTCTTACATATCCCCTTCAGTGCTGACCCAGGTAGGGCAGAGTCCAAAATCTTGCAGACATTTGAGCAGCAATTGTCAAACAGAACATACAAAGAAAATCCTTCCCTTGATCACCTTCTGTATTCCACAAGGACCTTTATCCTTAAATCTTTTGACTCTCTACAGCACTTGACTGTAATTTTTTTTTAGATGTTTCTATGCTTGAAAGGAACATTTACTTGTTTGTAGTTTTTGAGAGCCATATACCCCAGCTATGTTTTAACAGATACCTTCTACAGTT
Organism: Calypte anna; assembly: GCF_003957555.1. NCBI lineage: Eukaryota > Metazoa > Chordata > Aves > Apodiformes > Trochilidae > Calypte > Calypte anna. Next base: position 9,040,429 of record NC_044260.1, read on the forward strand.
ACTCTTACAAGCTTTTCTATTACAGCCTATTAAGATATTGCAGCAAAAAATTGCCATTCCACAGCCACGAGATCTGCCTATGTGTTTGCACATTGGGGTAAAACCAGCTAAATGCAGGGATGGTTTGACTGGGAATAACAATTGAGAACAGAACAAGCTTACACATCGGAAGGAACCAATCTATCTACAAAAGAAAATACGCATTACATACATTTATTTTCTGAAACAAAAAATTGATTTGGTATCTAAGTGTACAGCTTGCATGGTATTTCACAAGAAATGACTGTGCAGTAATCTATTTAAAAGAAGATAGCTTTCTGAAAGGGAGCCATATGCATAATGACCCCTAATAAGAAATGAATCTGATTGAAAATAACTGTGCAGATAATCTCATTCCATTTTTAAAAGCACTAAGCTCTGTGTGACTGACACAATTGCATTAATAATTTATAGCCATTGGGAATTGTTGGTTTCTGCCTTTTTTGGGAGTGTGAATCATGAATGATTGCTCATTTTAACAATATTGAAAAAGATTGGAGAAGTAAAGCTGAAGGGAGGAAATGTGCTGACAGAATGTGCAATAATTGTGTTGGCCAGCCTGGCTGCTGGAGCTGGCTATCAAGTATGTTTTTTCTACTCAGCTAGTGAGAATCCTTATATGAGGAAAACATCATCTCTGGAAACAGTCCCCAATGGCTGCTATTGTTTGAGAATGCCCCAAACTCCCTACTTTGTTTATATTTTAGATGTGGTATAAAATACATTCCAAAATCTGCAGCTAGGCTTTGTTCTGTTTGTTGCAATGTCAAAAAGCTTTAATGCTTAAGCTGTCACTGCTGTTCCTGACAGAGCAAAGTAGGACAATCAAAAATGATGCATGAAAGGAGCTCTCTCTAAAAACTTCACTGTTTTTACCATGTGATTGTATATATTTCTTCAATGTACTTGTTTCTCTGGGGATTGAATGCAGCATGCTTTGCAGAAGGATCAGGCATTTAATAAAAGAGCAATTAATTTTCTTATCATTTGAGACATGCTCAATGCACTTCTCCAGTTTTGAGGATGTATGCATTTCCTGTACTGGTTTACTATTTTATAGTAATACTGTATTACTATTTTCTTAAATACTAAAATGCAAATCATGGGTTGGAAAATTCACCTTTTAATCCATACAGACACAGAACAATAATACTCACTTTGAGAGGAAGAGTTGGTGGTTTACAAGCTATAAAACCAAATTCAATCAGTGTTCATAAACCTTTACAAACATATAGCATTGTCAGCACAAGAATCCATTTGAATCAATCAGAGGCTTCACATACCTCCATTTGGTTAGCAAAACTATATTAGGAGCATTTATTGTGCTGCTTCCAAACAACAGATTTTGAAAGCCTGATTTGTGGCCATGCACTAATGCTGATTCTGTGTCTAGGGCAGACATTCTGTTTGATATGTTTGGTTCACATTTCTAAGGAAAACCCCAGAAAATTGCTTCTGAATTCTGTTGTGGTAGGAATGTTCTCAGGAAAGAACTGCAGTCAGCTTATCACTAGGACTAAGACTCAGAGAGCAAAGTCCCTCACAAAGCACAATTTCTGATTTTCCTCTTGCTTGTTTTCCCTCACAGCTGTCTGGGCTGCCTTCTTCATTTCTGTTTCCTGTCTTTCAGGGAATGTGAACCTACTGATCCTTGGGACAGTTTTTCCCCAGCAGTACAAAAAGACTGTGAAAGTCCCAATGTCAGCTCTGTTTTCTATTACCACAACATTAGCATTCAAAGTTACAGATTAAGGCTGTTTTATCCAGCTTCCTCAGCCCTGTTCCTCCCAGTCCCCTCAGCTTCCAGCAGCTGCCACTCACACAGTTCCCAGAGGCTCTGGTGAGGATGCCCAGGCTGGGATAGGTTGAGAGGCAAGTTTGTTCTTCGTGGTATTTGGCTTAGGGTCACAGAACTACATGGTTAAGTCTCCTATTGAATCTTCTCAGCTCGACGGAAGCCAGCACATGACCCTTTTCAGTATTCATAATTTCATTTATTCCCAGCACAGGGACTCCTGGCAGACAAAACCAGTAAAGCAGTCCCCTCCTCCTTGGTCCTGCCTTGGCTCTTAAGCTTAGGGATGGCTGATTCCCATGCTTTTCACAGATACCCTGCCTCCCCTGGGGAATCTTGGTTTCTTATCTTTCCTCTTTTCTAAGGTTGGAATGGGCTTTCCTCATCCCAGCCTCTTTTAGGACATGCTGGGGGTACACTTGTGATTTTTTTGTAACAGAAATGTTGCCTGTGTAACTTAGAAGCTGCTGCAAATTAAGAGGGTTGTACAATTTACATGACTTCAGGGTTGCAAAATCCTGATGGGATCCTTGCTGCCAGCCTCTCTCCAGCTGGCTGTAAGCACTTCTGAAGATAAATGCTACAATTTTCAAAGGAGCTTAAGGGAATAGGTGCCTGATCTCCTTGGATTCCTTAGAAAATCCCATTTTTAAAGCTTTTGTATCATTAAAATATAATGTGTTCTTCCTTTATTTTTCTCAGAAAAAGGCAAAACTGTTTGCTGAAAATAAACTTCAAAGGCACATAGTTGTTTAAGTTTTTTCCCCTCATTCTTAGTAGCTAAACATTTTACAGTTCCTTAGTGAGTATAACTATTGATTTGAAGAAGCATATGTGGAGGCACTCAGTGAATAGATGGAACAGATAATCCTATTACATTCAATTTGATTGCAGGAGTTACTGTAATTTTATTTTTCTAAGGCTTTTATATGCATGCATGTACATCTGGGTGTAAAGCAACATGCAGTAATTAGATAAAGTCAGCAATAATAAGAAACTGGAGCTTTGTAATAATTTCTGGAGCTATTTTTGGTATGATTATTTGTGAGGAAATTAGGAAGACCTGAACCATTAAAGCTTAACAAGATACAAACCTATGTCCTATAAAAATAAATAAATCAAAATATTAACACAAAGCTTATACTTCTAAGCACATTACTGTGCATTGCTGTCATTCTTGCCACAGGGTAACTGATTATGGTGTGATAAAGCTTTATTCCCACTGGATCTGTTAGACTTACTCTATACTCCCAAGGGTCAGGAAATTCTTCCTAGCTGCAATGGCTATTTCTGGAATTAACTTGTTTTTCCAAGAATGTCTCATGTATGATTTGCTGTCTGGGCTCACCTCTCTGTAGAATGTTTATTAGTACATTTTACTATTAATTTTTGAAACAAAAGCCAAAAATTGCTGCAACAAGCCCTGGAACTATCTGTGAAAAATGAGTGAGCAGGCTTATAATTACTAGTGTGGAATGCTGCCTCATTTTCAGATTAGTTCTGTTGAATAAATCTCAACATGAAGGGATAAGATGCTGCTTAGTTTTCTGAAGTCAGAATCTGATCTGTAGCGATGAGTTATAGACTATTAAGCATCCGTACATTTTTTTTTTCCTGAATAAAATGTCAGTAAAAACCCCTACGGTGTAAATTATAACAAGTAGATTATACTTATGAACAGTCTGCCACATTTTTAGAATTCTTCACATATTCTCCTTTTTTTTTTTTCCCTCAGTATCCAGTGATTTAATTCAGATTCAGAATTAAATGGCTTTGCTACCACATTAGATGTGAAATAAATTATTTAGTGACAAATGTCACATTTTCCTGTAGATCTAGACATTAAACAGCCCAGGTGAATGACAGGTATTTTTCCACAGTGTAGCCTGAATACAACATTTATAGACTCTAGTATATTTTGTATTGCATTTTTGTTTAGGTGGAATTTTTGTGTCTGCCCAAGATACGTGTTTCAGGAATCACAAAGTTACTTCCTGTAGATAGTGATGTGCACTTCATAATCCAGAAGTGAAAATCTGAAAGACAAGAACAATCAAAGAGCAGCAAAACATATTTGTTTTAAGTGATAGGCAAGGAGAATGATGATTCATCATAGGAACTCTAAGTGTTGGTTTTCCAAGTGAGGTGGGAACAATTGATTATGCTACTGTGCTTTTGAAACAAAAGATGCTCTGAGCCTAAGTGTCTAATTCTTCTCTTTGCTGCTTCAGAACAATTTCTCTGCTTTAAACTAAAAAAGGGATCTTATATCTCATGCTGAGGTAAGAAACCTTTACTGTAGGTGTTTTCACTATTACTATCACGTTATAGGCAGGAAATTATGTTGAATATAAAGTATTTTTTACACTTCACTGATTGCATTAGTAACAGGTCATGAACAAATTAATGACCTCTTTGGAAAATGTTCATTAAAAAATTGTCTTTTTAGTTTTCTCTAAGGTTTTCCAAGTTTATGTAAACAATTATTACAGCTCACAACCTGATACTCTGCTCACAGTGAGTAACATCTTCCCACAGTGATGCAGGGGGATTGTTTGTGCTATACAGTGGGTGTTAACATACACATAGTCAATACCAGCCTGAACTGCTTCAATGAAAAAGCAGTAGAAAGTACTTTGGGACTTTAAAGTAGCTATTTTATCAGCCCATCCTCTTACTTCCAGAAGTTGAGAGCTTTGGATCACTCTTGACTGAATAGACAACATATATTAAAGGTCTGTTAGCTGGATTCCCTTTTGTGCTTGTCTTTTTTGTGCTTCTTTTTTGAACCTTCTTATTCCTTTTGCTTCCACAATTTCTTGCAGTCAGGAGATCTACAGTTGAATTGCATGTTGTTTGAAGAATGAATGAATTTTGTGTTGAATATTCTGCTTCATAATTTCAATGGCTTTATCCAAGCTCTCATAGAAAACTCTCATTTTCACTGTGTTAGAGCAGACATTAGATCTGACATTTGAGGAACTGCTTCAAGGGCTATAACTCTCTTCTAAGCAAATGGCCTTTGTGAATTCAAGGAAAACCCTGGTGTCTGGAGCTCCAAGCATGTGCATTGGCTTACCACATCTTTGCCAGGTACCAGCTGAAGCACATCAAAACTTGTTTTTTAGAAAACCAAATGTATCACAAAATGGTTTCCAGATGAGATTGTTTAACATTACAAGTCCTTATGCAGCTTTTAGAAGAATCATTTACTTGCTAAATAGAGTGCAACTGCTCCTTGGGAGCCATTCCAGTCTATCAGGTAAATCTGTAATTAGTATCCAGTTGATCTGAAGCATGGTGCTGTCATTATATTGATGTAGACACACACACATTAGAAAACATTACTGCCTGGGCACAGCAGGCAAATCACAGTCTCTAATAACTCAGCCATTTTATTTTTTAAAGCCTAGTAATTTTTGTTTCAGGGTTAAAATATAAAATCATAATTGCAGCAACATTTTTAATTTTCAGCTAAGCATAAAACAGATGAGACATCCGTAATATTTTTTCTGTGATTTCTATGTTTTGAAAATAGTCTGTTAGTTTTTTTTAAAAGAACTGAGAGGCTTTTTGTTTGTTCTTTATGTTTCAATCATATTGGTTGTGTGGTGACAATATATGAGTTGCAACAGTGAAAAAAAGAGGAAAGGTTGTAATTTTTTTTTCATGAAAATAAATTTAAAAAACCAAAATAAACTTTGGATTTAGTGCAATCAAATGGAATACCACTTCCTTTTGTTTGAATTAAAACTTTAATTCTCAAAACGGCAAAGGTTCATGCCCTTTTGTGATAAATGGAGGTCCAATATTTTGGCATCAATGTTTAAAATTTGAAACTATGACAAAAATAGAATGAAATAAAAATATGCATCAACATCTATTTACCATGCTTTCACCATATTCAGTAAAATTAAGAGTAATTACACTGAGGTGGATTTGACAGTATAAATGAAATTCAGGAGTAAGAATGCTACAGAGTTTCTATGGATAGGAACAGATTCACAAATCAGTTACTTTGGATAATGTCCTCACCTTATTACCAATTATATTGCATTTGCTAGTCATTCAATCTTCTTTTGAATAGTCACTTAAGCCTTCATTATTAACTGAGCATTACTTTTTCATACACTGACTAGAGGTTGGGGATATGAAAAACAGAGCTCACAGGTCTGATAGTGTGTTGTCTGATGCTTAGAAAATGGATACTGTCAGCAAAATCAAATACAGAAAAATGGGTCTCTTTTGTCATTTTTCCTGTGGCCTCAATATACCACAGCCAGTGTAAGCATAAAACAGATTTCTTAATGGGCCAACATCAATAATAAACTATTCTCATTCGCGTGACATGTTTGAAAGGAACAACGTGAACAGAGCGAATGGAACATGAAATTTTTCAGCCTGATACATTTTCAGACAAAACTACAAAAGCTCTGACCCGTTACATATATAGAGAGTTGATGGATTTTGCTTTAAATCAGGCATGCTAGTATACCTGGAATACGTGAAACCAGAAAAGTGAGTGCTTATTGAACAAGACATCAAGAACCAGTCTTGTGACTAATGCAGTAGACTGAAGCTGAGGAAAGCATGATACATTATTATTTTTCAGTATATCTGTAGGGTGGAGAATTATGTGGGCAAAATATTAACTCCTAATTCCAAGTATGAAACATTTTGAAACAAATGAAAACTTTGGGTCAGCCAAGCACTGGCTGACCTACACATGGTCTTTTCAGGAAAAAAAATAAAATTCATCCAGCTCTGAAATTGAGGACATCTGCTACATTCAGTCTTTAGCTTTTGTACCAGTCCCTCATAAGCTTGGGGGAAATATGCATAACATCCTCTTGTTCTTGTCCCCCTTGTCCCATGTCTTTTAGAAGAAAAGCCTTGTAAAAGAGGGCAGAGGCTCCATATAGTACTTTTTTACTTTTCTTTCTTCCCAAGAAGTAGGGATTTTTAAGACAGCTCTCACTTTAATATGTCAGCAATAAATAAAGCTTCAAGTCAGGATAAAAAGGATGTATTGCCACACCATTTTCAACATTCTAGTATATTAAAGGGCTTTATGCATTCTGGAGTTTCACTTTTTTGACATTTGTCAAGACCAAGCTAAGAGATCCAGGTGTAATACAAGAAATTTGTTAATCAGAACACACACTTGCTTATCTTAAAATCTCAGTCTCACCAAGACAGAAAGCAATTTTGTGAGAAAATGTAATTTTTTTTTTTTTTTTAGCTAAATCTTCATTGCTTTTGCTTTTCTCTCTGCCCAGGATTTGGGGTTTTCATATGGGTTGGTCCAATTTCTGCTGAAAGGTAAACAAATGACAGGAAGTCAGTGCATTTTCTTAGTTTAAACTCAGATTTAATGTGCACAAGTGGAAGTAGTTAAAAATAGCTCACAGTCAATCTTGTTTTTAAATATACCAGCTAAGACATCAGCAGTACTTTTCTGGAAGGCACAGTGTCGTAAGACCTTTCTGTGGTTACACAGAGACTCATACTTGTCTATTCCAAGGGCATCACAGAATTATCAATACATCTTTCTTCAAAGTTAAACTACAGCTTTATTAGCTGATCATTAATGCTTTTTCTCTATGGTATAGTTTCACCTAGATCAAGAATCATGGCCCAGACCAGGTGTACAAATCAGCCGGAGTATGTACCATGAAATTTATACTCACTTTATTATTTTACCCATAGGACAGATGATACTCTCCTGGTAGTGTTCCAAGAGATAACACATTATTTGGGCTGAGGGGTTGTGTTTTGAGTATATAAATAGTTGATGCTGTGATTTTACCCATGAAAGACCCGTCAACTGGGTAAAATATGCCCTGGAGGTAATGGGTCACCTGTGTCTTGTGGAACAGGATATGTACGTTGTGTCTTTGGCATCCTACACTTCTATTGCAGGGAACTGCTTTTTTTTCCTCCATCAGACTTCTGGGATGAAGTTTTTTGTGATTTGGACTCCTGAAGAAGGAGAGGGGAGGGGTTGGGGTAGATCAAGAAGGTGGCAGTGTTCACCACAGACTTGCCATGTAGGAGTAATAGAGGTGAATCACAGAACTAGATTATAGGAGAGCTGGAATGGGTATCACTGGTGTAATTAGCACAGTCTTTCATGCCCATGGGAATTGTCTGTGAATATATTCTGGAGAACAGAACATGGAACAATTAGTGCTTGAAACTGAAGGCATTAGAAAACACCAGATTAACTGATGCAGGCTATACTCATGCAATTGTTTTGCATGTTAGTTTCTAAAGGTACAGAAGATTCCGTGTTACAAAGGCTCCTGAGAATTTGCAAGTGTGAAAAGCTACTTAGCAGGCTAATAAGAAAAGTTAGATTTTCATTTCCCTAAGCTAGATATGGTAGTATACTTCTGAACAGGCACTTAGTTTTATTTCTTTCAAAGAAGATACTTTGAGGTAGTTTGAACATTGCTATCACTTGATAACATTTTTATTGAATAGCTATTCTTTCATAAATTCTTTACTTGAATTATTACTGAAATATCTCTTCAAGTTTGTATTCTGTTGATTTAATTCAAGATTGTAGGTTCTAGTAGAATTAGAATGCCCCCATTTGACCACATTTCTGTCTCTGTTTCTAGTTCTTATGCTTTCCCATACAGGAACACTGACACTATGGTTAAATATTATTTATTAAACTCTTTCCTTGGAGAGGTGTTTCAGAGAACAAATATGTGAACAGACTGGTAAAGAATTTTCAACCTTTACTTTCGACTGATCAGACTTGAAGTCATTACTACTTCCATTTGGTATTTTTCTCATTTCTTTAAAATCAATCTGTACTCAAATACTAGTTTATAAACTGAATACAAACAAAGAATGTTCTCTCAGCTCCAAATCAGGGTTGTATTGGGTGAGCCTCACAAGCACATTCACACATATAACACAAGTGTTATAGAATGTCTGCTGTGGATATAGCTCAGCTACCTGGCTGATAGGCTCCTCTAACAGATGGTAGAAATAGAGACAAAGGGAGAGGATAGATTGCTAACAGACCTCACCTTTAGAGAGTTATCTTCTTTATTAATTTACTAAACATTTTCTTAAACATTATATACTGCTTTAAATGTACTAGTTGTGTTAGACTGGGACTAGAATTATTTTTACGTGCATCCCAGGATGCATGGGATATTTATGCATACCAAAGAGGAAAACTTGATTGTGTGATTTTTTAGAAAACTTCTACTGTTACTCCAAATGCATATGAAACTCATCTTGTTTGAGGTTTTTTCCTAAAATACTATCACTAGCCACAGAACTGGTAAGAATAACTTGCGAGTTGCAGATACTAAGAGAAAACTGGAAGTGAAATACTCTCTCAGTTCTTAAAAGCTTAATCAGTACTTACTGAAACTGGTCTTTATATTTTTGTTAGAAGCTGAATTAAACACTTATTTGAACTATACATTCTTCTTTGCTGCATAGGAGAAATAGGTTCCTCCTCTCCTCTAGCTATGCTAGAGAGATCACGACATACTCCACTGAGGAGAGAGGGAGTACATCTCCTGTGGCAGCTTGGTTGGTTGCGGTGCAGGTTCTTGTACTCTGGATAATAAAGATAAGTTGGCTCCTTTTAAACACCTGTGTAGAGCAAAGGCATCATTCATCTGTAAGAGATTAATGAGAGGCCTTTTTTTGCCAGCCCTCCTACAAGTACCTTATGCTTCCTGACATCCGATATTTCCTGTGGTGGCTGGAGTTAACATTTTTCCAAGGTAGTGCTACCTTGGAACCTTTATCACCTCATTAGCAGCTCCTCTTGTGTTGAGCCTACACAAGGGACAGGTTTTAGGCCACCTCTTCTTGATCATTGCCAGCCCAGTCCCCACAGAGAGTAAAACAGGCTGCAGGACTGCCAACTTGCCCTGATTTTTTATTTTTTCTTTAGTGTGCAAATAGTCAGAATGCCTGAAGGTAATTTCTGGTGTTCCACAAGTCTTTTGGGTGCATTATTTTCCATTTTGTGACTTTACAGGTCGCAAAGCACACTGGACATATATGATGTTACATAAGAATTCTTTTACTTGATATAAACAAAATTTGAGAATATTTCCTATGGAAGAAATGTCCTACTAAGGAAAGGAGAAAACCTCTCATCTTCTAAAACTTCCCAAATTCTTTATAATAAGCAGAGAAACAAATACTTGCCTTGCCATGCAGGCAAGGCTATTCCTTTTTCCTTATATTATTTCATAATGATATTTAAAAAACCAGTCATTAGTGTAATGTATTAGCAAAATAATTGTTGTAATACAGGGTAGTTCTTTATAATATATACAATCTGTATAAGTACTATATGTATATATAGCCTATATATATAGTGTAATCTATATAAACACTATATACAAAATCGACCTATCTATGTAATATAGATGGTACTTAGTATAGGTGATGTATAGCACAATGCATGGTGTAAGAAATAAGTTCCTTTTAAGATATCCACAGTAGATTTGAGTGGTAGGTCGAATGTAGAGCACCGATACCAATTAAAGTTTTATGAAAGACAATCTATTTGTTGTTCTAGTTACATATTCTAACTACTTTGATATTTGTTAGTCTGTGCTAAGGCAAAGGAACATGCCATGAATTCATGAGTGGATTTATTGAAGTCTTTTCAGATAAAGGATATTGATTTTTACCTGGGCTGCTGTTCTAACATTTTGTTCAGGATTTGATTATTTCATTTTGAAGTTACTTGCAAACATTATTTTTGCCTTAGATATAGATGTGTATAACAGCCTGAATAGGGTACATGCCTGGTAATTGCTTTAATTTGGGTGAGTACAGCAGAACGCACAACTTGTCTGTTGCTAAAATTTTGTACACTTCTACCACACTCAAACACCTCCCAGCACACACACCATGCTGTTTGTTCAGAAGTACCTTTTTGCTAAACCACCTTGATGGGGGGATAGAACATTACCTTACATCGTGCTTCATATTTTCAGCAGATAAACTATTTGATTGTGCCAGTCCCTTAACACCATCAATACTGAAGTTTTATCAGCAGACAAGCTAAATTCTCTTGTTTATTGTTCTTGGGGATTGGCTCCTTTCTTTGCCTGAGTTTCATGTTAAAACAGAGGGCAGCTCTGGGAACTGGGAAAGGTGTTCTCTCCGGTAGAAACTCTGTGAAATTTCTTCCTTAGTTCTAATGCTCCTCCAGGTGAATGCAATAGAAATCCTAAGCAGAGCCTGGTAAAAACAGCAACCAAGTAGCCTGCTGTAACACATGGACATTTCTGGGAAATATATAAATAAGAAGTTTGCATTCCACAAGTTAGCGATACGTATTTGTTGGCAAAAAATATTAGATATTTTACTAAAATGCTTGTACATTTTGGTAATAATTGTTTTAAAACATGACCTGCTGTACAGTTGTCTGGTTTAAAGTGTAGAAGAGCAAAAAACCAGTATGGATGATACAGAATTTTATGCTGCTTCTGAAGTGGTTTCCACCCACCCATCCCCTTTCACCTCAGAGCACCCTCTGGGACAGAGCTCTGCTCCCTTTCTCTGTCCCAATAAATCTGCTGATACTTTCTGTAGAGAAGTGTTGGAAAGGGTAAAGAAAGGTGTAGATGGGTTGTGAAAATAGTTTGCTCTCCGGAAAGGTGAGGAAAATGAGTTTTTACTGTTATTTTGTTCAGGTAATTAAGATATGTGACATTTACATTCTTTTAAGTTTTGAGACCCAATTCAGTGCTATCTATTTAAAAGAGCAGAAAGCTCAGTGTTACAACTCCTAAATCCCACACACACCCTTTTTTTTTTTTTTTCACCTTTTTTTTCTTTTTTTTTTTTTTTTTTTTATTTTTGTTAAACCATTTGTACTAATGAGGAGGCCTCAGAAGAGAATTCTAGAAGGCCCAGGTGAGGGGGATAATGAGATAATGAGCAGCAGCTGCAGGCAGGGAAGGGGAGCGGCTGATTCCTGTCAGGGGCCTCTGGTAGGAGCACCTGTGGGCAGTTGAGGTGGGTGGCAGACGGGTGGGTGGCTGTGTTCAAGGACAGAGAACTGGTCAGCATGGAGAAGTTGGAACCTGTCTTGGGAGGCATGGAAAAGTTTTAAAAGTGGGTGTCTGTGGACCTGGGAGGTCTTCATCTGCTGCTGAGCTGCAGTGGCTGCACGGAGCGTGGCACAGAGAAGCAGTGCAACTGCTTTACATGTAAGTGATCTTTGAAGTTTGTAAAAGGGCTGAGATTAGGGTAAATAGAAAGGTATAATGGAAGGGCTGCTTGATACTTTTTTAGGGTGTGAGGGGAGGGATAAATCTTTTCTTTGGATATTAACGGGAGTTTGAATGTTGTAGAGGCTTGTGGACTAAGATGGCTGCCAAGATGGCGTGAGGAGGGTGACCAGGCAGGTGCAGGTTAGTTTTGTGTTTGAAAGCAGATAGCTTGGAACACAGGCCTAGGAATTTAGTGCCTTGTCAATTACTGCTGTTGCCCATAGATGGGATGTTAAATTTAGTTGAAAGGCAAATTTTAGATGGATTCTTTGGATTCTTTAGAGGGCTGTATAACTTCCCACATTTTCTGTAGGGAAGCTTAGGCTCTTAGGCTTAGGTCAAGGTCTAAATCATTTGTGTGCTGAAATTTTATTTCTTGAAAGAAAGGGTGGAAAACTCCACAATAAGATGAGGAAAACCTGAGGCTAATAGAAACTGAAGTGGCATAAGATTGTTTTGCAGGTTATGGTCTGTGTGTGGGTGAACAAACTTTGGAAGTGTGAGTACAACAGCCAAGAGGTTTTTATGTATGGTCAAATTTCCAGATTTCATGGCATGGAAAAAGTATGAATTATTAACCTGTTTGTAACAACGTGCTTGGAAATAAGGTTTCAGTGTTGAGTACAGAGCTACTTCTTGTAGTTAAATGGCATAGCATTATAGTCAGAGGAAAAACTTGTGTATTAAGATAGTTTCTTGATGGAATAAGAATCATATGTGAGAGAAAGGGTTTACATAATGCTTAAATTGAGAATTATGTTTCTCAACAGTTACTGTGGTAGATCACTGCCACCTGTATTGAAGGTAATGGAAGAAGCTGGAATATAGGCCCTTTGTCACTAGCTGCTGAAAGCACCTTCCTGACCTTGCAGGCAATCTGCTTCTTTGGAAGCCCTTGCCCCTGAAACAACTGGAGACTCTGCAAGGCAAAATTCCCGTGTTTGTAATAGTAAACTAAATGGAAGTAGATATTCAGGTGTGTCTGGGGCAGATACAGGGGTTAACTGTGCGTAACCATGATAGATACTTGTTTTAATGATAGAGTGCCAGACTCTACTAGGACAGGAGAAGAAAAGTATGAAAAATGCCCCTGGTATGTTGACTTGAATATTAATCAGAACTCATACTGGTTTCATATGGATAAAGTACAGCTGAAGGTGCTAGGAAGTGTCTTCAAATCCTCTGGAGGGGAATGAAGAGCACAGCTGTTGGTCAGAACTCAATTGTATTTTTAAACTCTTCCCCAGAACCTCCCTGCTGTTAGCACATTTGGAAGAAAGGGTTGGCATCTAACATACTTGTTCTCCCTAACCTTTAATGTACTCAGTAGAGGGGAGCAAAAAGAGACTTTATTAGAGATCATGAGCGTGGTATGAGTGCAGTCAATGATCTTCTGGAAAATCTGATTGTCCCCATTGATTAGGGATGCAGTTTTCCTCACACTAGCTACATTTATGTGATGAAGTTAATTTCTACTGTAATGACAAAAAAAGCTAATGCAATTCATGAATAAATGCTGCAAAATGCGAAGCAGGCATGAAAAGACTGCGCAGCCTCTGCATTTAGCACCAATGTAATTGCTTTTGAAGTGTTTGCAGTTATAGAAGGATGCCAAAAGCTGCAGCATTTAGAGGAGCTTTTTTTTGACTTAGAAAACATTTTCCAAGGTCAAGAAGCCCACTCTATAAGTGCATCAAAGAAAGGCTAAAGAGTAATGTGATTGGTTTATAAATGCATGCAACCAATTCAGTAATTTGATAGAGTATTAATCAGTCAATTCAGCAGACAAAATACAACAAAAAATTAATCTTGCAGTGGAAGAGAAACCATTTTGCACAATGGGAGGAATACATACTTAATCAATAATCACTCTTAGAAGAACTTATCTTGGGTGAGAATTGTGTTTTTGAACCATCTTTTAATCCACTTGGGATGCTTTTCAGCAGTTTATACAGTAGTTCAAGTAGAGAAATTGTACCTGAAGCAGTGATATAAGGCAGTCTCATGGCCTCTGATATTTGGGCTAAAGGATTATAGAGGTTTCTCTGATCTGAAAAAAAATATTTCCTTTAGTTGAGCTTGACTTGTGACTTGATATTACATGTAGTAGGAGAAAACTATCTTCTTAAAGGTGAAGCAAAGCTATGTGATGCAATGCTCTGCTTAATTGATTAGCCAGCAGCAAAGCATTGCCTGAATGAGGGAGAAGAGGAAGTATATTTTTAAACTGACAGATTTCTACTTTTAAATCCCTTAGTTCAAAAAATTATCTATAATTAGCAAAAAGACATCCATATGGTGACTTTTCTAGTCCCAGATGGGTAGCTGTCATTTTGCACATGATCTTTGCTTCTCTTTTGAAGTAAAAATGAGTAATCTTGGAAATATTAATCTGACTTCAACTATATTTATCCTTCTATCAACAGTGATGACACACTTTGATTTCTTTCTTGGCATACACAGTATGTGCTGCAGTGCAGAGGATTCCAGTTGCCATAATTTTCAGTGGAAAGAATAATAATCACAAGGAACTGTAAGTAAGTTGTTATGGAATATTTGTGTTCTTAATTAGCAGAGCTAAAATTTTCAAGAGTAGTGACGCCAAGATCTACCAAACCTGAGACTCTGGGAAGGGTGTGGCAGAGGGTGTTCTGCAAAGGCTTTCAATTGGATCCCCTTTTCAGTGGTGTGTTACAAACAAAAAAGTAAAAATAATTTATCACGCCAGAAAAGATGTTTAGGTATCTGACCTGCATTTTTCTCTTAACTCCAGAAGTACTAATCCTTATCAGGAATCTTTCTGCCTTTGTTGATTTAGTTCATTTAGTGACATGACTAACAGGTATCTTGTGTGTTTCAATTTCCATTTTCTTTTCTGGGGAGCAGGGAAGGGAAAGTAGTTGTGTGTGTAAGGAGAAGGTATTTTGTAGCAAGTGTTTTATCTGTGCATGGCTTTCCCCCTCTTATCTTACAAAACTAATTTTGCTTACAAGCACTTAAATATTCATATAGAGAGACTAGCAAGCTCTGTAAGTGTTGCAAAAACTTCGTGTTCCTCACAGTAAGCAGTCTCCTTAAAATGCAGTCTTGTTTTGGAGGGGAAAAAATGTTACTGTATGGTTTGTTGGGGTTTTTTTACCACAGGCTGTATCAGAGGCAAGAGGCCAGATCCAATCAAAGGAAGTAAATAGAATTACCCTGAATTTACTCCTGTATAAGTAAGAGCTTTTTTCAAGCCCCAAGCTACGTGAAAATGATTGCTGTTCTCTTTGCTAGCATTGCCCATATGAAAGCTGACATAAATACAACCTAGAGTGAACTTATTTAGCAAGTGATAGGGTTATTTTTTTTTTTTCTATGATTGAAAAGCCTTAAAAGTACAAGTCTCAAATGCATGGAGAAATAGAGGTGCCTGAGTTCTGTTAAGATCAGTGGATATTAAATTCTTAGGTGACTCAGGCCTATGCACCTGTGAACGCTCAAATACTTTATAGCAACTTGGCAATCATAGTTCCTTCTTTTCAGCACTATCCTAATGATGAAATTTTATTTTTGCTTTTGTTTTTGTTTTAATATGTTTTTGTTTTTTAACAAATTCATATGAAGCACGGGTATGAGAGAATGAGAGAAGTTTATTTTTTAGGTTAATGCTTTTTATAAGAAATGAACATTCTAGTGTTACTGTCCTTATACAAAGGGAAGTTTAAGTATCGTTGTCAACTTTGCAACTGAAGAGGTAAAAGATCTGAAAATTAACTTTGGCATTACAAGAGACCAGTGCTCTACAGTGAGGGGAAACCCCTCACAGATGCTTGCTTATGTGAAATCACAGAATAATACAGCCTCATATACAGCTCTGTCGTGGCATCAGAAATGACTTTAATCCTTCATATTTTTTAGTGTTTTGCCCCAGCTATAGAAGATGGCAGAAGAAAAAGGGATTCTGTCCTTGTGTCAACCTCACTGTTAAAATGTTCTCTGGGATTTCAACCCCCTGTTTCAAGTCCTTTTACTGTTTTGCTTAAGTTACTCTCTTAACATAGCTTAAAGATGCAAACTCAGTTAAGAGCCTTTCTAGAAATAAGTCCATATGCTTTAGGTCAGTAGGAAAAGAGCACTGAAATGGGCTATGTGTATGTTTTAAAACTGGATGAAAAAACATTTGCATCCACTGATGAAGTAGCTTGCTAATGAAACAAGTGATATGTGGTTGGTTTTGCTCCACATTTCTTAAATCTGTGAAGTTATCATAAAGAATCTGAATATTTTAAAGATATAAAATCAGTAATCTAGCTCTTAATCTTGATAATTTTAAGCTTGAGTTATGCCTCTAAATGCTTGACTAAGTATGTAAATTTAATAAAACTTGTTTATATGCTTGATACATGTCCCAAAGATCTAAGTAGTGGCAGAACCCAGCCCTAATAGCTATAGAAATATTTGCTGTGTACCTCTCATCCTGATAAATCCTTCACAAACAAAGCAAGCTACAAATAAACTGTAACTCAGAGCAACTGATTTGTGGCAACAGCAATATTCAGGTCTTTCTTTTTCAAGTGCCTGTGGGAAATATAAATTCAACTGAGCCAGTAAATTGGTGCTAATTGGAGGGAGAGAAAAATTATTACTCAGATTGAATGGTGGGTACCCAATGCAAATATTTAAATCAGACACTTTCCAAAAATACCTGCAAGTGGGGCAGCTTTCTGCCCCTGCAGTTGTACCTTAAAACATGCAGAGTGAAGCTCAGCAGGTCCAGGCACTGTACCTGCCCAGCTGTCAGTTCTGGCTTTGGAATTTGAGAGCTGTGAGCTCTCTCAGCTGACTCCTCTTCAGTCAGAGCATAGCAAGTACCAGTGGGGAAAAGCTTCCAATGTTTTTCCTGTTTGCAGATCCTGCAGGAGACTTGCTACAACACTAAATTGACCAGAATCTTGCAGAAAAAATACGCCAGGTAACAAGGAAGACTTAATCCCACAAAACACACTATGAAACAGTATTTCTTCTATGTAGAAAATCTGCATACTTCTAGTAAAGTGATCAATGCTTAATAAAGCTTAAAATTTACATACAGACCTCTATGGGTTGTTGGTTTTTTTCCCAGTTTCAGTAGGTAGAGTCATAAACCAAAATTCATATAAGCTAATGAGTCCCTAAAATTTACTGTCGTTAATTGTGTTTTGCTTGACTTCTCCTAGAATTAATGATAACTAGGGAAGCAAAAGGCTGAATTCATAAGCATTACTGTCAATTTATACAGTGTTTTGGGGTCATCAAAATATCACATAGCTCTAGCTGGTAATAATTAATCTTCTGCCGGTGTTTGCACTTTTGTCAGTTGTACACTGAAAAATATTACTGGCATGAAAACCTTCAACAAAACCCATAAAACAGGTCGGTGCAAACAGTTAGGAATCTCTTTTATGAAATGGAATATTTGTGCATAAAGACCTTGAGTCTCTCAGCAGATGAAGTACAGTTCTATTCACGTGCAGTTTTCTATTAGTCTAGAAGTTCTAAACATTTTTCAGTATAATCACTGTGTGTAGATACAGCAGCCTCCAGAGAGGGTTAGAAACTTGATTCCTCTTCTGTTCTCATTTTTTCTTGTTCATTTAATTGAAGCCTGTTTATCAGGATCTGGGACAATTTTAGAGCTAAAAGTCAGAGAGGAGAATCATATTTTTGTTATTGTTAATAGGGATATGGAGGGGTGTTTTTATGTACACGAGAAACTAATAAGCCTTCTTAAAGCTATGGAGTCTAATTATTTCCTGATGCCTGCTTAAATCTGTTGTGTACAGTATGTAGATGACAAAAGCCTTTAGCAAGTGTACAGTACTTACTTCTAATAGAGGTGTATAGAAAAGAGACATGAGTCAGAGTGAAGAAGAGTGATTTAGAATGTAACAGCAGTAAGCTCTGGGAAGCATCACCCTGTGTTATTGCACATGCTGGCTCCTCACAAGGCTTCAGGCAAAGTAGAAACTATGTGATTGAGAAGAGCTTCACAGAAATCCTAGAGAAAAGGTAGAGTTAATGTCAGTTAGTAACAAATTACACAAAGACTTCGATTATTTATTGTGTCTAATTTGTTTCCAACACATTTGTCATCCATCTGCACTCTGAGGCTCTGTTATTGTTGAATTTATTATTGGCCCAAGGTCCATCCATGTATTTCTCTATACTTTAGGTTCACTTAAAATAAGGACAAATGTTGGAGACATATTTTTTTGTAGTATTGAAGATACACTTCATTCTAGGCTTTGGTTATACTCTTATTAGATCTATGTGTCCTCTAGGTGAGTTGAAAAAAGTGAAAGTGAAAAAAATGGGAGTCTGCTCATATGTAAAACCTATTGGAGATTTGCCTGTTTTTTAGAAAGGAAGGCAGATAAAATGTTCTGGCAACCCACTGCCATAGTTTGTGTGTCCCCATAAATGGCTATGGGAGATTTGTATAACGCCTGCAGGTGCTTTCTTATAGCCTGCACCTGACTGTTGTTATGGTACATCCCCTCTTCCAGTGCAGATGAGGTGGAGTGATCAGAAATTACCAGTGGAGAGTTAAACAAGAGAAATGATGCTGCTTTTGGGCACCAAGAGCAGTCTAATAAGGATGCACCTCTCTGCAGGAATATCTCCATACAGGAATTGTTCTGTCCCAACTGCATTGAATTCCATTTCTGGAGTCCATTTCTCAATCACTTGGAAGGTGTCTGCTTTCCTAAGGGATGCTCTTATTTTAACATTTCAAAATTTACTGCTCTACCAAAACAATGAGTTATTTGGTCCTCATGGGCAAAGGAGTTCTGGGACTGTAGGTGATGAGAGTGTTGCAAGGCTTCCTTATCAACCATGTTATAGTCTGAGTTATTGCCTTCAGTTTTTCTTAGTCTGATGTTTACAAATACTTGTTTGGATCACAGTTTGCTGCTGCTGCTGCTGCTTTATCTCCTGCTTATCTCTATCACTGAAAGCTGGATCTGTCACCCTCCTCTTGTTATCCATTTTATGCCTCTGTTGACTGGCTAGTTGTAACATCATTATGTCTGTGTTATTGGAAGCAACTTTTCATTATTTTTCAGCACTCTGCTTCTGAAAACTGTGATTGCAAAATCACACAAAGCAATTCTGTTGGGTTTTTATTTATCTCCCTCTCCTGCTATTAACATTTTACTGAAAGTAATTCCTAAATTTTAATATTTTTTTAGTAAACAACATTAGCACCTGTCTCTCCCTTGAGACAAAATTTTAAACAACTTTTTTGAAAGGTATTCTTCCCTCCCTTTAGATTTAGAAGTGAAGGAGACTAACATCTGTTATCAAACAATGTTTTATACAAGATTTGAAACCATTGATAAGCTGTTAGAAAGCCTTTGAAATCTGTAGATTTGTACTTAAGCTACGCTAATTAAGTCTTACCTAACTGTTTTTCAAAAACATTAAAAGCCATGTGCCAGATTTCATCCTTGATTTCTGCCAACAGGAGTTTCAGAATGTATTTCTGCTTATTTAATGAGCTCTTCCCTAGTAGGAATTATTTTGAAGGTATTTGGGCATCGTGTGATGAAACAGTATTGAAAAGTGCAGGAGTATTCAGTGATCTGAATGTATCTGAATGTTAATCTGACACTGAGTGTCCATATGTTCCTTGTATTCTGTTTTATGAAAACCCCAAAGATACTCTGCCATCCAAATTACAAAATTACATTTCCCAATCGTGATTAGTCTGCAAGTCTTTAATTCACTGTTCCTTCTATCAACTGGTGACTTAAATCTCTTGTGTCAGCTTTTTTCCTTTGAAGGAATATACACTTTTGGTATGGAATCATTCAGCATTTTGAAAGCAAAAGGATAGATTTGCATTTAGATTTAATTTGAAATGACATATTTTGAGTACCCTCCAGGATACTTTTGTCTTAGTTTAAAAAATTACATTATCAGAATATAGCCTGAATTTATTACTTTAAGTAATAAAATCTTAAATTTATTTACTTTTGGCAGGATTTTGTACTTCTTATGACTGGAAAGTCCTTTAAAAAAGAAGCTCATAGGAGGCAGCAGCACTTGGAAAAAGAACAACACATAATGAATTCTCAGGTAAAAGAATTTTAATTATCCCTGAACTGAGATGAGATTCAGGGGGTGATTTCTTTTAAAGTATATAACTAGAAGAAGTTGCTTTTTAACTACTTATTTTGCAAAGACTTTTGTTGTTGCTTAAATTTGAAAATAGCTTGTGAATTTTTATCCAGTCTTTATATACCAATCCAAAAGTATCTTGTGATGATTCAGCTTTAATAATACTTTTAAATTGGAGACAGCATGGTTGTTGCATAGAATATTGAATAACTTGCTTCAGAAAGTGGTCAACACTCATATGAAAAGAGCAATTGTCTTTTAGTTCGCTGTTTGATATTCTTACTTGGAGTTGATGCCCACTGAAGGCTAAAGCAAGATCACGGACATGATCATGGAGCATGTCAGGACACTAGGTGTGCACTGAGTGTCTCTTTAAAATGCGTCATTATATTCAAACATGCTAAATTTCTTACCACAAGCTTGACCCTTCTTAAATCATTCTGTGTTTATGAAGCTGGCAAGTTTATATAGCAAAGCTGTGACAATGTACTCTAATTGAGTTTAGGTAAGATATGTGGTGTTGAATATATTTAACATATTAAACTTAACAACTCATACTGTGAAACTGCAGTGTGGTTACAAAAGTCCACGAAGAAGTGCTGAAGTGTGACACTATAAATGGCTCCCATCCTGGTAGTGTTGAATTGTATTTTAATGAAGTTCCATATATTGGAGATGTATTTCTCTTAGGTGCTGATCCCAAATTACCTCTGCCCATAATTGTCTTCCCCTGCTGATAAGTACTTAGTTGCCTCTTCCTCTAAAAGTTAACAATCTGTTGAGGTGCAATCCTTGCAAAGTGCTTGTGCTCCTTTGGGAACTGAATTTGTGACAAAATTGTGGAATATGTCTAGAAATAACATTGAAAAGTATATTGGAAAGAATTCATCCGTAGTTAAAGATTGACTCTGTTGTAGTCTGGCTGCAGCTCTGCAGCAGGAATAGCTAGATACCAATGGGAGAGAGAAATCAGCCTCTCACATATGTTTTGGCTGTCAGACTGCTTCTCTGATGCATACCAGTATGTTAGGGTCACAGATGCCATCAAAGTCTTTTTTCTTTTCAGTAAATACCCTTGGGGGCAAAGCAGGTACAATCACTGGAGTCTGGGAAATTGTAGCATAAAGTAAATAAAGTTGAGGCTACAAATTCTGTTCTCCTTTCTTGACTGTTCTACATCAGAAATATGTCAACATTCACACTTGGATTACATATTAGAGCAAAGGTGGGGGTAGGAAGATAGGAAGCAATCTGAAATACAATGGACTGAATTTTAATGTGATTGTCCCAAGAAGAAATTGTGGTTTAAGTATTAATTTGAAAATATGGGCTGATGAAGTGTTGTAGGGGAACCTTTGGAAAAAGACATTGTTAGTACATTTGAAGTGAAAATTTGGTACTTTGCTGTCTTGCTGTGTCTTTGGACCCTTTGGAAGGCTCTCACCAAATTTATGTAGTGAGAATGGTTGTTTCCATGTTTTTTTCATTACTCTTGATATTCAGCACTGATGGTCAACCCCAGAGCTGATATTGAGCTGTTACCCTTATCTCTGTCTATCTGTTTTTCTCAGTAGTCTGATCTTTGAATTAACTGCATTCCCATGGTATGCCTATCTGAGCCACACTTTCAGAAACTATTACTTCTGTTGCTTAAACAAAAAACACTTAGGAGTGTAACTGTTCAGCTGAAAGAGTGCCATTTTGTCACCAGTAAACCCTGTTTTCAAGGAGAGATGTTTAATGCATTTCCTGAGCAAAGCTTTTGGTTTCAATGATTCGGTGCTTTAAATGCAGGTAGAAATATTTTAATCAGTATTTTTTTTAAGATATTTTAACCAACTGTAATTACTTATTAGTTCTATTATTCTGTATTACTTAATATGTTAGGGGATAATGTGCTTAAAATGCAGGGTATTCTTAAATTTCATTTTCATTCTCATATAGAAGTTAGTTGAGAGGCATAGCTGCACTTTTAAATAAATGGTTAAGAATATTGCAAGAGCCTCTTTCAAGAAATATATGAAAAGAAAGAAACTGTATTAGGATGACAGGAGAGTTTGTCCTTTAAAACTTCACTTAACTTCTACTCCTTGTCATTTCAAGTCTAAACAGCAGTATTAGCAGTACAGGTCTTGATTGTAAATGTAATTTCTACATGTAGGATTTTCTTTTGAAACTTCTTCTAAAGTATTTTTTCTTAAATTATTTGGTGTCTTAGAAAACATGGCTGCACATAGTTACATGAAAGTCTAATGTGGTTTTATAAATATCTGAGGTGACTACTGCAGTGTTGTTGGTCCCATGTGTTCAGGTCTTGTTGTTCACAAGCAGTGATGCTTCATTGCTGAGCTTCCTAAGAAGCTTAATGTTTGTCACTATAGAAATTACATCAACAGTAAGAAGAAATCAGTAAATACTCAGTGTTTACTAAGTTTGGATATCCTGAGATAAAGTCCAGTGCTTCCTAGAACACATCACTCTGACACCCTGTTGTACTGTTAGTGGGGCAGAAAAATTAACTGGAGAGGTGTGCTTGATTTAGCAGATACTAGGGCATAAATATTTTTGCAGCAAACCAAGAGATTTTTCCAGTCTGTCAGTTTTGGTTTTTTCACAGAGCCCATGGAAAGGATACAGTTCTCCAGTGAACAAATTTCAAAACAATTTTGATCCTGTCACTTCAGAAAGCCTGCAAACTCTTTTAGATTAGTGTTATCTACAGCTTTATGAAATTTGGACTTAAATACTGACACCTTTAAGATGAGACTAGCTGTGTGCTAAGAACAAACTTGTGCAAAAGCTTGTTTGGCATGACCTAATAGTCTGACAGCAAAATATTGAAAATAGATCTGAATTTGTCAGACACTTGATACCTTAGCTTAAGTATGGTAGCTCTCCAAAGGTCTGTGATTTAAAATCCTGATATGTAAAAGAAAAGACCACTGTCTCATAGTTGAGTTAATGGCACTACTGTTCCGTGTTCTACTAGTGTTAGAAGTTCTACTAGTCTACTAGTGTTAGCTCTTCAGCTACCTGAAGAGCTGCTCTTTAAACTCTTGACCATTACTTTGGTGAACATTTGGAAAGTACATTGTATTTCATCTTTTCAGCATGATTGTCAGATGGTGCATGACAACTGACAAAACCAGTTAGAGGTGACACCTGTGAGTCTGTGTCTAAACAATTCTGCCCAGCCTCCAGCACGTGTCTCTGTGCTCCCAGATGAACCCTTTTGAAATTACTTCTCAGAACATTTGTAGGAAAAAAAAGACAAGCAGTGCCTTTTGTTCTTTCTGTTGCCTTCATCTTCCACTTACCTTCAGCAGATTTTGATACTTGACTAGGAAGACAGTCACAAAGCTTTATTTTTTTAAGATCTTCCTGCATCTCCTCCAAAATGAACTGTTGGGAAATAACCATGGTGATGCAGCTAAAGTCTGCTGCACAATTAGGCCAAGTGATTGGCATGGAGTCTGAAAAGATTCCCTCCTGTGCTGGTGTGCTGTCACTTCATCTATTCTCACCTGTGTCTCTGCAGATAAAATGCAACCTTTTCTGTGTGAAATGTCCAAGAATTATTTCCCCCCTCAGGAAATCATGGGAGAATGTTCTCTCTAAATACAGAAGGACATTTGACAACTCCTGCACTCAAATAACAGCAAGTACTAGAAAAATAAATTCATGTATTGTATGTAACCTGGACAAAAACACTTGTAGAAACACAGGTGAAACCTACAGTGTACTCATAGCTGTAGTGCTGCAGTTCTTTATAGAATAGTATGTAATAATTTGGATTTAAAGAAGGTGTAAGAGAAGTCTGTAGACCAATTTTCTGCTTCTAATTCTGGATTTTTTTTCTTGCCTTCCTTACTGCACCTTTCCCTTAAGCCTTCTCTTCTTGTATGTTATATTCAAGCTGAAGGATTCTTCAAATGGCCTCTTACTCTCTTTGCACGTTAACTCCACCCTAGCAAATTATTTCCCTGTTCATCCTGCACAGGTGGAACTTGGCATACTGATACCTCATGAGAACAATGTCTGTATGTCCAAGGTACCCCTGAAGCCACAGCTATTTGTGTTGTTTTCTTCTCTTGGGGCAGCACTGTGCACAGTCTGTAAATCTCAGTTGTGTGAGTTCTGGAATCTAATTACCCTGCTTCATTCAACCAGCTGCTACAAAGAGATGAAAAGTAGAAGTCCCTCTGCTACCCATTATGAGCAGGTCTTGCTGTGTTTGTTTTGCAAAAGCATTCATGTTCCACAAAAATAACAGGCTCAAACACTGAAACTTGCTGCTACACATTGAAAAATAACTTGAAGTTTCATATAAACTATAATACAGTCATGTGAATATGCCAGGTCTTGTCTTCCTCAGACTGAAAGGGTCACTGCTGAAGGGCTTTGGTGTGAAGCTCTCACAATACTGCCTTGACACCCAAGAAATACCCAAGATACCTTGATATCCAAGAAATATCTTTTTAGTCTTGGTGTAGGTTCTTTGGTCAGTAGCAAATTACGAGTACCTCTTATTATTAACTCCATGTTGACAGGTGAATCACTATCCTCTCTATTACTATGGGTGTGTGAATTTATTGACCACTGGGTTGAGCTTATTGGGAGGCTCTAAGTTGGTCACATATGGCACTGTTATACATTTGGGTTAAGGAAGAAAATAAATTTGTAGCATTGTTAAAGTCAGTGAAAATTTTTACACTGATGCTTAAAGCATTTTTCTCCTGAGTTTTAAGTACCTTTGTGCAGGGAAATACTAAGATTTCTGGACAGAAAGCTCTTAAGTCTGTGTGATAATTGCTTTATGATGGTATTATGCAGCTGCAGAAGAAAATCTGTTCACTGTGCATCAACACCTGTCTGTAGATAGAACTGCCACGTATAAAAATAATTTTAAAAATCAGAAATGGGTATACCTTGGTTTCTGGGTTTTGTCTTTTTTTTGGTATATGTATCACATTGTTTGTTTTGACAAAAATAAGCAAAACAAAACAAAAAAAAAGCAATTTCTGGTCACTGTTATAGCTCTGTCTACTGAGTAGTAAAGTAATCAGTTTTCTTCCAGCAACTGCAAGACCTGCTTAAAAAGTGCTTTGTACAGTCCCAGGTGGGAAAGTGGATGCAAATCAGTTCTTTTACACAGCTCTCCTTACTCAGATATAGAGGGTTCTGTGCAGTTTGCTCAAAATGAGTTGATCTGAAACTGTACTGCACTCTGGTTGGAGATCTGCCTTTGTGAACTGTGAATCAGAGTTTCAAGCAACAGCTTTTCCCCAAAAGTAAATGGATTTATAATAAATCAATTTTCTTGCAAATAAAAATGTCAAATGTTGGCATTTCTAATTAGCAAGGCATGTCAGTTTTAAAAAATTTAATGTGTCCCATGTCTTTACTGCATAGTCTCTTACAGCTGTAATACTGTTCACTTGACATCTCATAAATAATGATTTTCACATGAAAAATTCTGTATGGAAGACACTTCAGATTATTAAAATGAATTAATACATGAGTTTTATGCATTGCAGAGACATGGGTAAAACTAATACTGGGTACTAAAACTCATCAACAGGCAGTATAACTTTGGATATAGCTTTGTGTTGTTGATGTTATGCAATAACCTCCCTTCTGTTAATATTTCATATAGTTGGGTCAGCAAAGAAAAACTATCCTGTGCTATAGGAACTCTCTACATGAAAGCAATTTGGTAATTTCTTTTAGGGCAGAGAGAATAAAGTAATCCACAGTCACAATACGATCTCTTTTCTGGGAGCTTAAATGCATATGCAAGTTAAAAAAAAATGCAAAAGGTGAAGTAAAGTTCCTGTTTCCATGAGGTGATATTTTTACTATTGTTATACTACCAAGTTTCAGTGCATTTCTGAAGCTGAGAAGATAAGCTCATGTAGGGCCAGATGAATTTCAAGGAATTCCTGAAACAAAGAAAACCAACCAACCAAAAACTTCAAACCCACTTGTCTTTTGTTTAAAGGTGTTTTGTTTTTAAAATGTTTTATCTAATTCCTGTAAATAGGACTCTGATGAAAGGAGGGCTTCTGACTAATCTGTTATTGGCCCTCAGGGAATAGAAGAGTTTTGGGGTCGAGGCAAAAATCAGACCTGGTCAGGGTTTCTCACTGGTCCAAGTAGGGGAAAATATTCTGCCTTTTGTGGGAAGGGGAGTGCTGGCTTGGAGTTCTCCAAAAAACAGAGTGTGAAGGGCCTTGTATTGACTGAGGCTTGATACAGGACTGGAGTGAAAAGGAGATTCCCAGTGCCCTTTAATTTCCTGTTGCTTTTCTGTCTTTTCTCTTTGTTCTCTTGTTCCTTTATTTTTAAGAGGTATTGGAGAGCAGTAAACTATTCTGGCAACAAAAACTGCCTAGTCTGTCACCAGGTAAGGAATTATTGTGAATTTCTATTAGTTACTTGTAGTACAGCTAGCACCTAGAGTCCTCCATCAGACACAGCAGTGATGGATGTCAGCACAGCAAATGGGCAGACCCCACTTCAGACAAACTTAGTGCCTCAGGCCCAACAAGGGAAAACTCCTTGAGATTGGAAGGTGTGCAAATAAGGAAGGAAACTGTCTTGTAGAGAAGTATGGGGAAATTGAGCTTGTGTCTGCTGCCCCTCAATGCCTGTGACTGCTTATATACTTCCTGTCCAAATTCAGCTCCTACAAATCTTATTTTTCAAAAAACTGGCTGTGCTTCTTGCTAGTCTCCCATCCAGAGTATCAGGACAATCTGAGCTGGCATTTGTCATCTGTTACTGAGGAAGACATGCTGCCATCCCCAGAGGAGTGATACAACTGCACTTCCTTGTAAATCTTCACTTGGTTCATAGAGGATGGACCTGATGGAGCACTATGGATGTTTTAGGGGGTGGGGGAAGGTAGAGCAGTGGGGCTTGGTGTAGTTCGTAGTTGGTTTCTTTGGGTTGTTGTCCTGGTGTCTTGCTACTATATCTTCATCCTCTTGAGATGCTTGAGTTTAACCAGACTCTAATTCGTGAGTCAGGGATGCTCTGAGTTTCCTTAGGGATTTTTCACTTGCTCAGACTCTGCACTGTTATTGAGGTACTGATGCAAAGTAAAAAGACAGAGAATAGTATCAAGTATATTGCACTATCTTCTATAATCTTCCTCACACACACACACACACACACACTTACCTAGTTCTGTTCCAGAAAGGATTGAGTTTGTTTTAAATTAGGTTTAGCAGTCAGTAAGCTTTGTTTGTCCCAGGAAATGGCCTGCTAGCATAAGGCTACCTATTGCAGTGCACACACCAGATAAATTTTGGCAAATTTTTCTTATTTTCAGGACCCAAGCTTGAGGTACTAAGCATTCTTCAGTTTACTTGGCATATGTGATGTGGGTACATTTTTATTGCCCACATTCCACCTCTTCATTAGTCTCATTCTCTGTTTTCATCTCCTTTGAAATGTCAGGATCTGCCATTTCTCTGCCGATTTCACGATGGCCCTGAATTGTGCCATAGTAATTTCTGCAGGTGGAGAGGGCAGTGTCTCAGTGTTTCTTTTGGGTTATGTCAATTTGGACCCTGTATACTGAAGCTACATTTTCTAGCTGTCTTAATCTTTGAATACAATTATTTGGGACGGAAGCAGAAACCTGTGACTGAAAGGGAGCTATTTTTATAATTATATTCTCAATATCATGCTGGTTATTTAGATTATCTTTTATATACTATGCAATTGCTTTATCTGTTTTTTCCTCGTTAGGTAAAAAATGAGGAGGTTTGGTTTAAGGTGTTTGGCTGACAAAACAGATGATCATTTGTGTGGATCTGTAAATTTCCTAAAACTTCTAGTGGCTTGTGATACTCAGAGAAGCCATGAGAAGCAATGAGAAACTTTCTCAGCACACCATGTGATATTTGCCATTTCTGCTTTCCAACAATTAGGGTTGATTTTTTTTTTTATTTTTTATTTTTTTATTTTTTTTTGTCTCATGATTGGAAAGTATATTTAATTGAATATAAATACTTTAGCCTTAATGTTGAATAATGGAAAACAAACTGTCAGACCTTTCTTTTCACTGCCTCTTCTGTGCATTCCTGGTATTTGGTACCCACTTTATACTGCACTGAAATTATTCTAGATGTGCAGTAATGATGATTGAAGCATATTGCAGCCATGCAGGAAGCATCACACTCATTGAATTCAGCATTTCTCTGGATGAAAACCCATTGCCCTTGAGAGGTTACAGTACAGGAAGGGCAGCAAAATCTCATCTTATTTGCTGAACCTTGATGTTAATGAATTGCGTACTCTTATAAATAAGAGGATGTTCAGATTTGTAGTTAGCCATCTCTCATCCAAAATAAAATTTTATCCTGGTCTCCTGTGGCAGGCTTTGCAGCAGAGATGAGCTGTGCAGCCTTCCTATCAACACTGCATGCTGAGATCCTTCTTTCATGCAAATTATGACTTTTTCTGTGAGCAAGTGATAAGCTTTTTCAAATGGCATGGTAACCTAACAAATAAAAAGCTTCCTTCTGCGCATGAAGGAGTGGCTTTTTTTGTATGCCTCTTAGTGACCTTAATTTCTCTGTGATTAAGTTTTGATCTTTTAATGATTTCACTGTGATTGTGTGACAGAAATGAGGGACAATCAGGAGAAACTGGCAATCATTGCTTGCAAATGAGCTCATTTGAAAAATATGTAGAACAGATTTAAAAATTCAACTGAACTGACTTTCTCTTCAAATTAAATTACTTTGTATTCTTCTTGTTCTCCCTGTTATTTTGTTCTGAAGATTGCTCTGTTACTGATCAGGATCATCAAATATAACTTGGCTGAAGTAAATAACAAAAATAATTGGATAAACCCTAGAAAACTTGAGCCAATTATTGTTTCATATGCTTCTTATTTCACATTAAATATTTAGGGAGCTCTATTTCTGAATATTTCTGAAAAATAATTAAATACAACATTAGTATTGTAATGTTTATTGTAAAACCTTATGGTTCCACTGTTGGAACAAAAAAATCTCAAAGATTATCTCAGGAGGAGCAATAGAGAAAAAAAACCAAACCACTAGCTCAAGCTAGTGATCCAGACTTTAAATGCCCTTGCTTGAATAGGCTTGGAATTATTCCAACAGCTTCAAGGGTTATTCATTTTAACTAAGGTATTTCTCTGTACATGATATTAGCATCTGATCCATGCATGACAAAAAAGGGAGGCTTGTTGTAGAAGGCAGTTTATACAAGGAGAATGTTAAGCAGTATATTAATTCCTGTAAAGAAGTCACAATGATCTATTAAATGCATAGAATTTTTATTATTATGCCCTATCTTAAACAATGCAACCTGCTTAAATCTGACCTAATTTGTTTACAATAGTATTAAAGTCACTGACTTAACTTGCTTTAAAATAGGTGAGAGTTAAATTTAGGCTCATGTGTCCAAACTGAAGAAGTCTCCATTAATACTACGTGAATTTAAAGTTCCCCACTAACTTGAGAACTGATTGCACCAAGAGATTCTTTTGAGCAAAACAGCTGTAAATCTGTAAATCTTACAGCTGTTTTTGTGATAAAAGGAAAGTCCCACACAGTAGGGTTGAAATAATGACTTTAGATTCTCCAGCAGCAAGGGAATCCTGTACATGAAATTGCTCTTTACTAAGGCTATAAATCAGACTTTTACTATTGAAAAAGCTCTGCTGGCATTGGATGGTGGGATGATGGTTTTCCTCTGCTTGATGTTGGTTTTACAACACATCTTTCTTGCACATTTTTCATTGTAATTGGGAAGAAGTAGACAAAGGTAGGAAAAATAGATAAAAGCCACTGGAAAGATTCAGTGAGCCTTCAAGAAATGTGTCTATATCTACAGTCAGACAAGACAGGGTTTTGCACTACACTGAGCCCAGCTCCTGTCTCCTCACATATTTGCTGAGGACTAAATCCCCTTTCTTAAGTGGCTTGATTAAAAATTTCTCATGACCAGCAAAGGAGGGTGGCAAATTTTTAATAACCATTTTGTTGTAAAAGCTACAAGTAGAACAATAAAAATGCAGCATGGTGGTGACTTTGATACAAGAAAATAATAAAGATTTTTTTATTGTGATGTTCTATGTATATTGTTTCACCCTTTGGTGTTAAGCATGCACAGTGAGAAACCTAAATAACATTGTATGTTTTTTCTTTTTCATTTGTAAACACCTGTATTTGTGAATTCTATATCTGACAGTTTTAACTGGGACAAGTCAGAAGATTTCCTTTGCACAGATCTTCTGGATCACTAGACCATTCCCTACATTCAGTTCCAGTTGAATGTGAGAGAGCCAGTCAGGGGAAGGAAAGACCAATACAGCTGCAGGTAGAGAATCAGTGGTGGTACCTGAGGTTTTCAGCTAGCATTAATATAATTATTATGAGCAGTTCCTCTTTGAGAGGTGTCACTTTTGATTTATAATTACACAGTGCCATCATTTATAGCTATTTGTAGAGCTTCAGAGCAGTATAGGTTGCAAGGGGCCCCTGGAGATCATCTTAAGTCCCTGTTTAAAGCAGGACTGCTCAGATTCAGCCTGGAAACAACTTAAGTGCTCTGCATAGCAGAGTTTGAGAAAAAGCCTTGGTGTTTATTTAGACCTAAATAAACCAGTCTTGATGGAAATCTGTAGCTTCTGATAGAATACTTCTGTGTCTAATCTGGTTTTCTAGGAGTGTCAGAGAGAAACTTCAGGCATTTGTATGTTTTATTTATTGCTAGAGTTGACTTTGACCCACGTTTTAGATGAAGCACAGCTTTTCAGCCTGCTTGTGAAAGGAACTCTAGAAATATAGAAAACAAATGAATGCCTGGAGTTTATCCCACATGGGCCAGAAGTATCAGCCTGTTGAGGTACTTGCATAATCTCCCCCTGGTGACCTGAATGTCAAATAGGAAAACACATTGGGGCAGTCTATAGAATCCTTTTGCATATTAGAATATACTAGGAGGTGAAACTGAAGAGGTTACCATGAGTGCAGTTAAGTTCCTGTACTTAACTCCAACAGAAATCAAAGTGTAGCTTTTGTGTCTTCCATATGGATTTGAGCCAGCTCATTTAGAACTAGTCAGGAACCCTTAATCTGGCAAGCATGATGTCTTTTATATATTTTGTCTGTGAGAAGCTGTGAACTAAAATCAAATACCAATGAAGTGCCCATGTACTTTAGCAGGCACCCTGGTTCAAAGAAAAATGGGCTCTAGCAGACCTTTGAAACATCTTTGTAGTTACATGTTATAATGTGGCTACTACTTGATATGTAAAATGGTCCTTAGCTGTGTGGACTTAGAAGCACCAAAAAAAAAAAAAATGGCTAACAGCAGCCACAGGTGATTTTGTGCAGAGAGCAATATGTCTCAAGAGCATCCTAATCTGAATGTTTTTTTCCAGCTCCCATGCACTAAAAGTGGCTTAAATGGTTACTACAACAGCTTGTGCTGTGATTGTGGTTAAGCACAAATGAGCCCAATAGGAGAGCATTTACCTTGTTTTCAAATACATCTTACAGGTATACTGTACAAAATCAAAAAGCTATCATAAAAAAGGTATTGTGACTGAATCCCAGATCTGAGAAAGCTCTTTAAAACTTCACTTGGCATTATTGTTTTAAAGAATATAAGTTGCAGAAGTATTAAGAAAAGCGTTCTGCAGTAATTAAAAAAAAGAAAATGCCAGCATGTGTAAGTCAGGGGAGGGGGATAAAATGAAACACGATGAAAACTAGTTACTACAGAGAATGAAATGCAATGAGTGGTCAGTGTAGCTTTCCTGGTTCTTGGAACTGTCAAATCTGAGGTGGTGTCAGATGTTGCTTTTGGCAGCACCTTTGCTTCAGAAAGTTATTTTCAGGTTCAATAATTTCAAACCTGTGTCTGTAACAAACTGGAGCGTGGGGAACAAGTACAACTGGCTGGGGCAAAAGTTGTAAGCACAGCCTGCAATAATGTCTGTGTGGAGACTGGATTCTTTTTAGCAGCTTAAACAATTCTTAAACTCTATATACACAGCCTTAGGCATGATTAAGTTGGTTTTTATTTGGTTTGATCTAAATTACAGTAAAGCTGAATTAAGACACATGAAATAAGCTGTTTAAATTCTGAATTAAACCATCTACATAATTTTATAAAATTTAATCAATGTCCTTCAAATTCCCAAACTTAATTAAAGCAATAATCTTTTCTAAGATCCTTAAGTGCTTTGATGGTAATCTGAGTCTGAAAACTCAGGTGCAATATTTGGGGAGTACAAAGGCCATGTCTTTCTCAAACCCAATGGCTAAACTTAGGTAGCTCATGTATTATCTTTACAGACAAAGGGCAGATTGAACTAAGCATGAATGAACTTGCTCTGAGCTGACAAAGTTTTCTTATGCACCTGGAGAAAATGACCAGTGGAAGTTTTTGTGTTCATGCCAAGTACAAAGCTTTCTAATTAATTTTATCATAGTTTAGAGAGTGAATGGGATTCTGTTACTAAGGCTGAATATTTTTGGCAGTGTTTAGGGCAAAGATAAGAGATCAAGATAACGAAGTATGAAAAATAAATATGTTTTGATTCCTTCATTGGAACAGCATTGAATTTACACTCAAATTTTACATTTAAAATTCAGATCTGTGGATTAATTATATCCTTGAGGAATGCAGAAAAGTCTGTTTTTTAGAGGTATGAGAATTACTATGCAAATTATTATTAATATAAAACATTTGGGGTTCTGAATTCATACTACAAAATAGATTTCTCTTTGATATAAGGTTTTATTTCAATCAGATAGGTTTTTTCATTTTATATAATGTGGTAAAAATCCAAATTACTTTCAGTGTTTGGCTGACCTTCTTCCACTACCTATAGTATCTGCTAGTTAGAGACTAAATGCCTCTGAAATTATCATCACAGTAGTAATTTTTTCTTTTTCTTTCCACCTTCTCCCCCTGAATGTAATCTAGCATTTGTAGGGCATTTATTTAACAAGTTGAAGGCAAAAAACCAAAATTAGGTGTACGATGCATGCTTCCACTGGGATTCTTCAGGAATTTGTCCATATGCTAAAGTGATTTTTCTGCTTGTGTTTGTTTTGCTTGGGAGAACTTTGCCAAGGTCCAGATGATGTCACTGTAATGTCTGGCTCTGTTAGAAAGCACCAAGAGAAAATAATTTAAATGAGAAAAATGCTAAATTATCAAAGCTTTTAAGCTGTTTTTATAATATGTGTCATATTCAGGGACTCAAAACCAAGTAACTACTTTATTTCTTCAACTGTGGCATTTTGTTCTTTGTTGAAACATTGGATTTAGGGCACTTGTTGGGTATTAACACTACTACTGAAATGATTTGCAGTCTACCAAATTCTCACTCAGAAGGAGGGAGAAATTCTCACTTGGAAATACATTTTTTTGACCATCAGTCAATTCTCACAAGCTGTTTTCAACTATGACTTGGGTTCAACCATATGTATGAACAAGAAACTAGAAATGCCTCCCTTGTTTAACTGTAATTTTTTATTCTTTTGAAAGAAGAAAAAGGAAGGAGTCGATTTTCCTTACAGTAGACTTTTGATGTCCCTAGAGCTGGTGAGAGCAGAAGGTGATGCTACATCTTCACCCTCTGAACAATGCTGGTCTGTCTGTACTCCTCACACCAGCATAAGTCATGACTGTTACTTAAGGAGAATTAAACCAAGCCTTTCTTTTGTAAGGTTGTGTGGATATAATTGTAAAGATTTAGGAGACATAATTAAGCTTCTCATTTGGTCACTTTGCTGTTAGAAATACCTGTAGCTTGTGTGCAAGTGCTGTTCAGTGTCAATAAGTAAAGACAATGTAAATGTTACTTGAATACTGTACCTTCCATGGGAAAACCTTGGAACATTTTACAGACCCACCGTGTCCTCACAGTATTCCTTTGAGTAATGAAATGTACCTGGATATTGGTTTTGAGCAAGGATTTGCTCAAGCCAGGGATTAAAAACTAAGTCTTTTTAAAACTCTTATCTTACAATGCTCCTACTTGGTTTTATTTTCCAAAACTGTGTTTCTTTTTCCCAAGTGAGAAAGTCCTTTTGAGAACATATTTTCCAAAACTTTTTATGTAAATTGTTTGCTTTGAGAGGTTATTTGAACTGCAGCCATCACTTGGCAATTTTTACAGATTTTTACAGTTGTGGAAAGGTTACATTTCTGATTTACAGGTGTGTATACTGAAGTTCAGTGGATACAGCCATAGTAAGACTAAGACCAGAGCAAATAGTTCTTGAACAGTGACGTTTTTTTCTTAGAAGGAATTACTTCATTAATTAAATAGCAAAACCACTATCTTCCATTTAATCTTTTCCTTTTGTTGGCTTGTTTCACCTTTCTCATATTGGAAATAAATTAAAAACTACCTTGACTGCTCCATGTTGTAGCTCGTCTAAACACCATTATACAGCCTTAATGGAGCCCACACTCCAGTGCCAGTTTTGTGAAAGCCACTAGGTCTTTTTATAAGGATATCTCTTATCATAAGATATTACCTGCTAACTGTTCAGAGTTTTTTTCAGATGTGCTTTCCTTACCTCATCAGATCCTTCACAGTGAAGGTGTGAGGCCACTGTTTTATATGGCTTTTCCTGCTTATCAGTAAATGGAAAGAAACAAAAGAGAAATTAAACTAGAAAGAAGGAAAATACAGTTTTTTTTTTCTTAACAATAGAAATTATACAAAAGAATGATTAATTCTTCATTTAACACAGTTCTGATTCCCACTAGTTTAGTTAAGACTTCCCACTGTGTATCTTACCTCAAAGTAATGGCATTCAGATGCTGCCTATGGTATTCCTGCCAATGATATTTTCTTTTGACATACACAGTGTGCACAAACACACAGTGACTAAGATGTCCCAAGCACATGACAGTCATGTCAGGGAAGTAAACAGCAAACTCAAAGGAGGAGGTTGCAATTATGGTTCTTATACATCAGACAAATCTCCCTCTAAATTGGCAGTGGGTGATTTCAGGGTAGGAGTTAAATTTCAGTCCTTTCCCTTACTCCTCCTGTAATTATTCCCCTTCCTCAATACTGAGTATTTTCTGTCTGTATCAGCACATATGGTTTTTAATGCATCAAATATTAATACAGTTGGCTTGGATAATCTGAAAATGTTTTAAAAGTTGTGACCTTTTGATCATTATCAAAATACGTCAGCTTGCTGGCAATCTTTCTCCTGAGAACTATTTTCTTCCTACAGTAATGAAGTCCAGGGATTTTCTCACTCATTTATCTTTGTATGATCCTAACAACTGGGAGAAAAGGAAGCTGTCACTAGGTGATAGACTTATGCCAGAAAAATGCCAGTTGAGCCTATGATGTGCTTCTATGTGAATTTTTTCCTACATTTTTTCCTAATGTTTCATAAGCACTCCATCAGGAGTAAACTTTAGTGTCTGTTTTGAATCTGTAGTTACAATGCCAGATTATATCTGTGATATTTGAGAACCTTTTGAACAAATGGATTCCTCACTGTGGTCCAATCTGTACTGAATTGATTACAAGTTTTCTGAGTACTGTTCTTCAAGGATCATTTAATCCAGTATCAACCTGATGGACCTCCTCTCCTCTATGCCCTCCAGATTTTATTAATTAACTACAGTAGAACCTGGATGCTCACAGCAGGGATCTGGTATTTTCATCTTTTCAAATGATCAGTAAAGGGAGTCTAAAATTATTTTGATGTATCAGCTCTCACATGAGACAGCAAATTTCTCTTTCTCCTGTATGGCAATCCAAATGTATGTTTAGTTAACTAGCTCACCCAGCTTTATTGGATATTGATATATTATGTCACCTAAGACTTCTATTATTGTGATTAATATTATAATTTTGACACCATTAAGTGAAAATGCAATGGAGGATTGAGGAAGGCATCCTCATGAAGTATCCAGTAGCTGTAAAATGGAATCCTGAATTTTCTTGAATCAAAGCTTAGACTGCCTTTTTGAATGGTTTTATGAAAATCATTAGATTCTGCTGACATCTATAGATAGATGGTTGTTTTGAAGCCATAGTCTATCCCTCCAACAATTTTTGAACTGATAAATGCTGTTTTCAGGTTTGAGAGGAGAATTAGTAGATAATTTCCAAGTCTATAGCATATAACTATAAAAGTGTTGTTTCGTCTCATTTTTATTGTATGTAATTATCTTTTAATTTGTTCTGATCTAGTGCTTGCAAAGTATAGCTTATAGTTGATCCACAGCAGCACAAATTCATTTTGACTTTTAAATATCTCATTTAAACAATTTCTTTTCAACTTTTGAGTAATCTGCTTATAATTTTCCTCAGTGATACTGCAGGTGTTTGCATATAGGATGCATGAGACACATTTTGTGTTTATAATTTGAAATGAGTTTGTAAAACAAGTTTCATCTGTATGTGATCTGCAGTGCAGAAAAAAGATTCTAGAAATTAATTTCCATTTTGTTGTGAAGAATTAGAGAAGGTGACAGCTGGACAGCCATTCCACCTGCATCTCAGAAGACTCATCAGGTTACTCTCATACTTGGCAAATTTAGATTCATCTCCTTAACTCCTGTGCACTGAATTAGAAGGTAGGGATCATAGTGCAGTTCTGATTTACTTCAGTGACAAAGAGGTGAACATTTTAGAATTTCTCTGCCTTTGCCAGCAGAGAAAGGAAAGGGGTGACTATAGCTGTAGTTATGGTGCTGTCCTGGTTTGGGCTGTCCTTTTTCATAGGCTGGATTATTTGACTATGAAAATCACATAGCCAATGCTATTAGTATATAAATGTGGTTTACAACCAGAAAGTACTGCTTACAATTTCTGATGATGTAACAAATTTTCTGGACTTTATTTGGGTACAATTTGATGTTAAATTAATATGGGCAGCAGCATAAATGACTTAATGTAATTCCTGAATATGTATGAGAAATTATTACTATCACAGCTTTTTGCTTATAGCCAGCATATTGTTTTTTTTACTTCATGTTGTTTGCATTTACATTAGAGGTTCTAAGACTAGAAGAATTGTGATATGTTTCATACCTATTGGTGCTATTAAAGAGACTTGAATAGTAATAAGTAAGACTGGGTGAATTATATATAGATGATAGAAGCCTGAACAAAACATATCAGCATGACCTCTACCCTCTTTATCAGTGGGGCCAGTACTTCATGTTTGACAGATAAGAAACAAACATTTTAAGTAGAAAAATGAATCTTGTATTTTTAGCTAGTAGTTAAATTATCATGGAGGGAAGGGGAGAACAGCTAGATTTGAAGGGTATGGTTCCTGAGGATTCTATGGGAAGCTTCAGTGAGCACAAATAAAACCACAGACATTACCAGACCACTCACCAAGTCTGGTTATTTCAAATGAAAGATTTGTTCATATCCCAGGATATTCAGAAACAGCAAATTATAAAAAGCTCTTAAAATAGGAATGTAGTTGTGAGCATAAAGTTAAAACCAATTCACAGGGTACTTCATGTCAAATTGGAAGGATGAGTGTTCTGTTACACACTACTGGCTGTTAGATAGCTTGAAGTGAAAAGGAAGAAAATTGGTGGAGTTAAGAAAAGCAAGCTACAGAAGAATTGTGAGGAAAAAACAGTCTTATGCAATTTTAAATTTTAACCACTGTAGTAATTAAGAACACAAAACAACGTGGCAACATAAAATAATATACACAGTGTGTAAAATGAAAATATTTTACTCTGAGTTATTATTAATGCTTTCTGTCCCAACAGATCTTGAAAAATTACAAATATTTAGTTCAATATAATCAAGAAAGGTTTTCAGATTAAAATTATTTTCCATACCTGCAGGTATATGTGCAGGCTAGATGTAGAGGAGAGCAGATCCTTATGCTCAGCACCGTAGTGCCTAAGCAGCTTTGACATTTCTGCTATTTCAGTTCTCAAGTAAAATCCTGTGCTATATTTTCCTGCACAATGGAGATGCTTATTCAAATGAAATTTTCATTGTTTTTTTTTGCCAAAAAACTGGGCAGTAGATCAATTTGCAAAGTCTTTCAAGGGCACCTTTCAGGTTATAGGTTTTTACATTCTCACCTCTGTAAAAAAGAGGCTTTGGCATAGAATCTTCTTGCTTAGTTTCTAATAAAGATTCAACAAATCCACTGAGTTTCATTGTTCCCAGAACCTTCTGTAAAGGAGTAGACAATGCTTGTGAAGAACTAGAGGATATTCCTCATGTTTTCTGGGAGAGCAGATCTGGATTGCCTTGGGAAATGTTGAGATTCTCCTGTTAGGAGGATAGGAAATAGAAACAAAGAAAGCAGCCAAGTCACATTACCTCCCAGGGTTAATCCTGATTTAAAGCAGTTTTCTAATCACTCCTTATTTAGAATTTTGTTTAGAAAGTAGATCAGCACTTCTTAAATATTTTCTTGTTCTCAAATCACTTCTATTAAACCTCCTTTTCTGAAGTAATCAGAACACATTAGTCCCTTTTTTTTGAGGAAAGTTCTGCCTTTCACTCCTAGTACTCTCAGGTCTGATAATACTCTGGCATGACATAAAATCTCACATTTTCTGCTAGGCAAATAAAGAAAATTCTCCAACTTTCATCAGAACATGTGCATGAATGCTGGCATATCTAATGTTTGACACATTTGTTATAAACAAAGCAGCAGATGTTACCTTACCCACATATATTAGTTCATTAGAGAGCATATTTATTTGATTTTAATTTTTAGTGTTAACTCTTATGTGCACTTTTGCTGCTTACAGAAAAGCCAATATGGTCTTAAAGGTAGCAGTTTATACTCCATGTGTTTTGCAAGTTATGTTAGACATTGGTTTTCTT
The DNA here is from genome assembly GCF_003957555.1 of Calypte anna. Classification (NCBI taxonomy): domain Eukaryota; kingdom Metazoa; phylum Chordata; class Aves; order Apodiformes; family Trochilidae; genus Calypte; species Calypte anna. Next base: position 9,079,550 of record NC_044260.1, read on the forward strand.
TTTCATAAGACAGCCCAGCTCCATTTTCCTTAAATCAGAGCAAAATAGTGTCCTTGAATGGAATCTTCTTAAACTGGTTATGCTTACAGCATACACTAATAAAATGTCTTTGCATGATTGTTACACACACACACACACACACACACACATATATATATATACATAAAAACATATAAAAGCTCAGAAGAGGGAGGAAAAGGAAGTTTTCAGGAGGAAGCTGTTCTAGATAACTTCTTGAGGTGCCTTCCAGTCTGAGTAATCCAATGATCCATCTGGCAAATACTGGTTCCACAGGGAGACAATGAGTTAATTATTCACCTCTGGATCAAATTTTGATTCAAGTCATCCATGAAATGGGTTCATTGGTCTTAGCCTGCAGGCACAGCTTTGATCCTGCAAGCTTCTCTGCTAAGGTAGTCATATCTAGAGCTTCACCAAATGCAGCTACTCACTCCTCTGCACCTAGGGCAATCCAGACATTAAGCTGTGCAAGTTGTCACACTCATTTCACTTAGAGCTGCTATCTGACTTTAAACCAGTTCTTGAGTTCGTTAGTGTGTTTTTAGGGCACCTGACCCCAAACTGTCTTAAGCCTAAGAATATTTACAGGCTTCTAGGCTTGGAAATTCAGTGATATCTGGAAGCTGTTGGAAGAAGCTGGACCTGTGAGATCACTATTTGAGAAATCTCCTTTACGAGAAGAGTGGTCATATCATAATAGAAACCTTGATTCTAGTTTATGTGAGGTCTAATTATGACCTCTAAATTATGAGGTCTACCTATGTTTTATATTTAAAAGATTCTTGTGTGTTGTCTATGTGCATTTTTATTGCTAGAAAAAAAGCTATTGCTTTTATTTGGAGAAAATTAGTAAAGAATAAAAATCAGCCTTACCAGAAGTTATTCCTTCAGAAAGCAAGCACTGTATTTGCACTTCATGCACTGTTTTTCTCTGTAAATAGTTATCAAAACACAGAATGGGTGCTGCTTTCTGACCATGACACCTGAGTAATGGTTTGGCTGCAGTGGTTGAAGTCCTAGCTTGTTTCCCACCTGCACTTCTGCCTCTCTGGGGATTGTGTGTGTGTGCACACACTTTGGATATTTTCCTGGAAATAAAGCAGAGGAACAAAACTGAAGCAAAGGACTGGAAAGTAGAGAAATTATTTAAGTGTACATTACCTCTTGCACCTCTAAGTACATGAAATACAAAAGATACTCTTGCAACATATATAGATGGTGACTTCAGAAGCAAAGTAGCATCCTGCTTTGTGTGCTACAGAGAAATTTCAGGGATAGAAAAATGTGAAAAAGTTACCATAGAAATGAGTTTATATTTCACTTCTCAAAATAAATAGTTTTAATTATTTCAGAAACGTGGCTGATGATTTTTCTTCAGGAGTTGCAGCTCTTCCTTCATCAGCATCAGAGACCAAAAATGTCTTGTCTTCAGTATATTGTATTTCACCTTTGATTGATTCAAGCAGCTCTTGACCATCTATTCTGTAACATTAAAATATTTTAACATCTTGTAAACTGAAACTGAAATTTATCTGAAAGTGTCCTGTATGAAGAAACAATGTCTCTACTTCTAACTCAAAACAGAACATTGTTTTCTTTAATAATTAGAAATGGAAATCTTATGAGGTGCTTTGCCTAAAAAAGGGGAAATAGGTAACATAAAGCAGCAGTTTTAATTTGTAGCCTCATTTAATGTAGCTCTCATTTAATGAGAGCTGAGTAAAACATTGATGGATTGATTCATTGCCAATCTCTTCAGCAGTATTTGTAACAAATTCTACTTCCTCCTTTTTATACTCATTCTTTTGTAAAGCATCAAATGTAAAACCTCTTCTAAATACTTACAAATGATAAAAGATGTCTAGGAAGCTTTACAAATGAGCAAGTTGTATGATCCCAGTTTGTCAAACTGGTTATGACAATTTTTTTCCTAGGAACAGACTGTTTTCCCCCCTCATTTAGTACTTTGGAAAACAGACCTAGAGTTTTTCATACTATTTTGCATTAGAGTGATTGCCTCTTCGAGGTTAACAGCTTGGGGAAGTGATGTCATAAGCTCCAAAATTCCTCTAGGGGTACATCAGTACTTAGAGAACTACCATGGAAAAGTATGAGTGAAGAAAAAGCTGCAAATCAGAGGACTGTTGTGCAAGTAACACCTTTTCATGTTTTTGGACTCTTCTTTTAGACACCCAGCAGAGCAACAGGCACTTGTAAATTGAGTGTACACATTGTACCCACTGCTTAGGCCCACAAAAAATTGTGATATGCTAGTTCTGGGCTCCAGGATCTAGCCCAAGGAAGTGTGAGGACGTTAGGATGCTAGCTAATATGATGAAAGTATAGGATTTAATTAGTCCCTAAGTGTACTGGATAGTTTATTACCATTTTTATTTGAACTAGTGAGCTAGAGTCCCACATTTTATTTGAAGCTGTGGTTTCTCAAATTCATTTTCTGTGTTATGTGTGCTTGTAAAATGAGGTGCTTTTGTATGTTTTACTTTATTTTTAAAGAAATATTGTCATAATAGTGGATGGAGACCATTGTTGTCTTCCACAAAGGAATAGGTGGCAAGATAGAGCAAGATAGCTTTCTGCAATTAAAGCTTAAGACATAGTATTACAAGCTGTATAAGATAATGACCAAATGTAAAATGCTTCAGGATTCAAAGACTCCACCCTTTCCTTTAACCTTACAAATTGTATCAGATCAGATGCATTAGACCAGAGCAAACAGATCATCTTCACAATGGAAATACTCCCCACTGGGCACTGACACAAAGATATGCTGAGACGTCAGTCTAGAAAGTTCTTCTAATGGTGAGGTGAAATCTATAAAGTATTGAGGAAGATGAGTAGAAGATTAAATGGGAACTAACCTGTGTGAGATGATTGGGTTTTGTTCATTATCATGTTGCTCAGCTTTTCATTAGTGGTAACTTGGGCAAAGACCCTTCCTGCTGAAATACTAGTTTTGCAGGAACTTCAGATTTATTACCACATATTTGTCATGGATACTTTCTGCTCAAAAGGGACAGTAGCTGTGGAAGGAAACCTAGAAAGTTCAAAGCAACATTGTCTCTGTGGGCAAGAATCTTTGAAACAGGATGTTGGTGAAAAGACTAGGACAAGGGTGAATGCTTTGTTCATAATGACAACTGGCACAATCCCATGCTGATTCATACTAGAGTGTTGCAATTAGTTGCTATTCCTCTCCACTGTCAATCTTTTCATAATCTTTCTTCAAGTGTGTCCTTTTTCTACTGCATTTCCCTATTGTAACAAACCTATGTGCTGGTGATCTTGCTATTAGGGCAGCTTGAGAGATTAGAAGGCAGTGTCATCAAAAAACATACAGAAGATTTACTGTTACCCTGAGGAGGAAAAGAAAATCCTCAAGCCATTTATTCCACTTACAGTCGTTTGAGTTAATTATGAAAGGCACCTTAAAATGAAAGGCAGTGATGCTGCTGTGGTATTTTGGAGGTGCTGTGTCAGTTCTTTCCTACGGTAGTGTTCGATATTAGGAACATGCAAAAATATTTTGGTATTTGACTTTTCAGTATATTCATTTCTAAGACATTTAACTCCTCACTGCATATTAACGGAAAAAAAACTTGTGTCTCGGGGCCAGTTGCTACTCAGGTTGCAGGAATTTTATCAATATTGCTATACTAGTTCTGTGTCAGAGTTTTAATTTCAAAGTAATTGTTAGGCTGCCTTTTGCAGGTAGCTCTGAATTCCTTGTCTAAGAAAGTCTGGAGGGTCCTGTAGTGACACGAGGTTTTCAGGGCACCTAAGGCCATGAGTTGTGTCTCCAGCAGTGAGTGGCATCAGAGCTCGTCTGCAGGAAGGGCAGTGAGTGTCTGTAAGTGTCCACTCTCCACTTAAGAAAAGCAAAGCATTGCACTTAGAAAAGGGAACAGACCTGAAACTTTCTCTTGCTGCTGTATTTTGCAGTCTGTAATTTAAAAGCCACAAAAAAATGGTAATGTAAATTTCTACATGTTGTATTTTAGTTTTTTATCCTTTTAACTTTTGTGTTTAGAAATGGAAAGGTATGACTGTGAGCAGGAGTGAGTTTGAGCACTGGAATTCAGCTTCTAGTATGCACAGAGTCCTGTACACAGTGAGCTGGACCTTTGTCCATAACTTACCTAAGTAATGTTGTGAACATGATTTGTTTTTCAAAAAGTATTTGTCTTTTCTGAGAAAAATTGACAACTGCTCTGTGTATTTGAAACAGAATAAATTAATAAAAATTTTGAAACTGGCTGTATTGTAACTTATAATAACCTGTAGATAGTGCATTACTGATAAATGTATTATCCATTAACTACTCCTATTTGTTCATGCACTATTTGCTTTTCTAGTGATTTGAGAAGCTATTTTAGAAAGGCATGAGGTTTTCATTGCAAGATGTTATGGCCATACACACATTACATCTCTCACTGTTGCGCCTGTCTTCCTGGCAGAAACATGCTTTGTTTTCCAAGGGATTGCATTAATGTCTCAGACTATTTCACTTTGCTTTTAAAATTATTACCTAAATAATGTCCTGCTCCTTCTTTATACTGTTCTGTCTTTGATGGTATCTATATCTGGGGGAAAAAATGGAATAGGAAATACAGCGATTTAATTAGTGGTCATGGCCAGAGGGTGTAACTGTCATCACCGGATTGAAAAGCTGCTTTCCAGCAGTAGCAGCAGCTAAATTGTATCACCCAATTTATTTATCTGTTATTACACTTTGGGAATTCCCATGTGTGTTTATCACATACTTACCAGGTGATTGATTAGCCTGCAACAAGGTTACTGAACCTTTTCACAAACGTTTTCAGTTTTTCCATTTGCAGCTCTTCCCTTTTGTCACATCTTGTCTCCTCTAACTTGGACTCCAGAGAGATCTGTGCAACATGCCTATGCAGATTAGTTTTATCATTAATGCATAAGCCCCCTGTAACTGAGGTGTTTCTTTTCCCATTCTGACTGCACTGCTGAATTGTTTTCAGTGAATTAAAAATTAGCTGTGCTGTTATTTTCTCTTCAATAGGGCTGCACATTTTTCATTTCCTGTTAGACAAGTTGTTTATTAAAAAGTCTGTCCCTTCATTATTTGTGCTTATGAATGTGGAGCAACTTCATATGCAGATCATAATTAGCACTTGAAATTGTTTTGATCTAGTTTTCTCAAGTTAAATCTTTACTAATAGATTTCTACTGGTGAGAAAATTTCTCTTCTAGACCCTCAGCATTCAAGCCTAAATAAATTTCATGGTTCAGGTAGGTTTCTAGTGCAGTGCAAATAATTTGAAATACCTTTCTCAAACACCACCTTTTATGCTAATTTTGCTTATTATTGGGAATGGGAGGAGATAGCATGAAATGCAAAATATTTCATTAATAAATTACATGCCTCAAGCAAAGAACTTCTCCAAAAGTTGGAAGTTAATTCTTATTTATTAGTCATTTTTGTTCAGACTGTTAAGGAAGACTCTAGATAACTGGCAGCTTGTTGGATTTTTAATTGTATTTTCATAGGTAAAACACAGTATGCATCCATTCTTCATATATTTATATAGACAAATATATACACACGATTTGTGTAGTCTTAAGACTGTTTTTAGTGATAACAATGATCAGATTACTTCTGAAGCCAGGTTATTCTTTGCTCATTCTATATTGCATTTTCTTCAAAGAGGAAAAATCACCTTCTACATGTTTAATTTTAAACCCCTGGATTTTGGATCAAGAGCAGCATCACCCAATCTGGCTTTAATTAACAATTTGGACAATGCTTTTCCTCCTCCCTGTAGTACAGAAAGTCTCCCCATAACACAGAAATTAGCAAATGCAATTGAAACAAGAAAAGTATTTGAAATTTAAAGAGAGAAAGAATTATAATCCTTAAGTTATCCATTATCACTCTTCCTCCTCTGTTTAAGCTTCTTTGCTGCAATAATCACAAGTGCATTTGCTTTATCACTAATAAACCTATGTCATATATTTATTCTATTATTTTTCTGCAGGCCCTAGAAGTACCTTTTGACCGTGATAGGCTTGCCCAGTGATTGACAAGTGTTCTGATATCTTGTTTCACAGCTTTTTAGCATCTTAGGGGCTGAATTGCTGGAGGCACAAGCTGTGCAGAGAGAAAATCAAGCCTTATCAGTGCTTTCCAAATTCTTGTTCAGGTTTCTCCTCTTGAGCTTCTGCCTGCCTTTAGTGATTTAATTAATGCTTCTATGTCCCTAGGTTACATACCTGCTGACTTCAAATCTGTTGCCATTTACCTATTATTATAGTAGCATTCTATGCCTGATGATTTGGCTGACAGATACAGAACTACTGCCAAACTCCCATTTCCATCACAGGTCCTTGGAAACAAGGACATCAAAGATTTATTACTTTTTTAATAAGAAGGGATAAAAATTATCTTATTATTTTGAAGTCTGAAATTCTGAAGCTCTTTAGAAGCTAATTAACTTACAGTGCATTGACTGGAATCTTGTCGTTTCTTCTTTGTGTCAGTGTCGCAGTGGAAAAAAGAAACTCTTCAGAGTCACTTGACTCTGCTTTTAATGGTGAACTTTGGGAAGTGAATATCTGGTAATATCTTTACCCTTAAACTTCTTTCTCTTGCTCTGGCCATCTTGATTTGAAGTTTAAACTCATATTTGTTCTCAAATAACTCCCTGTTGAGAAGATGACCGTATGTCAGACTAAAACAAGACATACAGCAAAATCAAGAGGAAAGCATTACCATCTCTATGAGGTTCCTGAAATTGGGGAAGATCTACTGTACAGCCTGATCTGTGAAAGGGAAAGAACATGTCCCTTTCTGAATGAAAAAAAAAAATTCTTTACCTATTGTATTAAAACAATTATGTACAATATTTCTTATTAGGATCCTTGTAACTCAGCAAGCTTAATGACTGTCTCCTCCACACTGTTGTTGCCTGTTCTGAATAGAAGGGTTTTCCAGGCTTCTTCAAATCACAGGTTAGATTTTCTAAGAGAAGTGGACCTCTGCATAGTAAGTTTTAAGCTACTACTGACAAGAGACTTGCTTCTCTTCATTCCTTCTGAGGCTGATTGAGCAGCCTTTAGGCTGCATCCCTAGATGTCTATGGGTCATGAGTGGAAAAGCTCTAGACTAGGACTACAGAACTAGTAGATTTGGTATAGGAGAAACAGTATGTCTCTCTTCCCATTTCTGTAGTTTTCTTCAGTATTTCTACACTCTGACCTTTTCTGTCTTTTTGTAAAGTTAAGCTGTAATTAAATTACCTTTAAAAATATGCAAATTTCATTTACTCAGAATCAAATGTGAGCGTAATACATGAAATAAATTGATGTAAAGTTCCATAAAGAGCTGTTAATCTTATATTCACAACTTCATCTTACACCAACTGGTCTTTCAGATTGATCAGAGTGCATCAAATGAAATTAGCAGGAGATGGATGCAAAACAAGCAAAAAGTGCTTATTCTTCATACAGGACAAAATGTTACAGAATGCCTTTCTGCAGGGTGTTGAGTGTCCTAAAACTTTGTGTTTAAAAAATGTTGGAGGAAATATAATTCACTGGAGAATTAAGTGTGGAGGTGTCATACTTAGCTCAGGAGATCCAGTTCTGCAAACTGCTGGAAGCTGAGGGAGCATGGAGTAAGTATGTTTCACCTGTACTTGCACATAACTGCTCCTGCTTCTGAGCTCCTCTGCCTGTTATGAGATGTAAGTTTCAGGGTGATCTTGTACTATTCTTTTTTTTACTTTTTTTTTTTGCTTTTTCCTCTTGACCCTCTCTTTCTGTTGGACTGTTTCAGGAGTATCTACGTGGTTAAACAGTTGCTATATATAATACTTTAATAATAGATATTTTTCTAGATATTCTTTCAAACATTACTACTCTTTGAATGGCACAGGTGTTTCTGTTGGAATTTTTATGCCTGATTTGATTTAATCTTTTTAACAGTATTTGTCTGAGTTTCAACATTTGAGTGAATAAAATTAAAATTAACCTCAGCATTTCAGAGCTAAGTTAAGAATCCCATCTGCCATAAAAGTTCTTGTTTTAAACACCGCAAGTTCGGAACGAATTGAAATCCAAAATTACAACTTTGCTCACTATGATTTGCGTCAATTGCTTTTTTTCTTTTTAATGATCCTAGATGTTTTTAAGCTCCAATTGTAGTTTTGCTTATAAGTAGCTTTTATATTTTTGGAAGATCACACTATGCAAATAATGTGCTTTGATCAAAACTGTAACATTCTGAAGTACACTGAATAGATCTTGCATGTATTGGTATAAAAATGTTTGGCTTCATTTTTCCCCACTATATTTGAACAACTTGTGAAACTAGATCTCAGAAACTTCTAAATAAGTGTTTAGTATCATTACAGTAGTAGGCCACATCTAGGTTTGAACATACAAGACAGTGAATGTGTGCAGTGAATGAATCTACACTTTGCCATAAAAATAAGCAAGGAAACAAGTACAATTGAAGTTTAAAAAGTAGTCCCACAGAATTACTTCTAATTTTCAAATGTATGAAATAAAATACCTTTTAAAGTTTGAATGTCTGCAGCAGAAGTATTTCAGAATTATTGAGTAAGTTTTCTAAGATACTGAGCCAAAAGACTCCTTTCAGTTCAAACCACTCTGTGATTCTGTGAAAAGTAATCACGTTTCATAAAGCAAATGTCTGAGTCTGCCTTTTTAAAATCTGAATTCAGCTTTTTCTTTGGTGGAGGAAGCAGGAAACTAATGGGAATAGTGTGTCCAGCTCAGTCTGTGCAGAAATTTAGTTCTGGTGTGGACTGACAAGATAGCAAATATGTTCACTGTTCTGTGTCTGCCACTGCAATCTGTAATGATTTTCTTGGGATGGAGTAAAATTTTTCTTGCTCCTTCATCTAGATCTTTGTTGTTGCTATTAGTATTGTCCTAATGTCCATATTGGAGGAAGGCAGCCTTAATTTGTCTAGAGGAATCCAAACTTCAACTGTCTGCTTCATACAGCAATGTTAATTTTGGGAAAAGATAAGCAGGATCTTTGTCTGTTGTTTAGGTTTGTTTTTTTTTTTTTTCATTGATTCAGTTCAGTACCTCTGTTCCAGGCTGCTCTTTTGGTTTTGCCATGTCACATCTCCCATTATTTCTGTACTGGCTGCCAGAGAGGATGGTTGCTTTCTCAAGCTGCTTCAGGCCAGATATGGGAATGTAGTTCAGGTGAAACACCTCATGCTTTGGTCTTTCTGCTTTTTCATCAGTTAATTTCTGAAAGGTTTAGGCACAAGCCTATTGCTCTGGTTTCAGAACTGGGGTTCAGAACCTGTTGAACATTTTCACTCACTTTGGTTTGCTCCAAATCACAGCAACACACTGACAACAGCAGATGAAATTCCCTTCTGTTCATTGTTACAATTTTCAGTTAATAATCAACATGCTGAATATGTGACAGGCCTGGTTGATGCCTTTTAGCATGAGTGACCTAGGTTTTAGGTTTCCCTTGGCACAAAGGGATATGGATTTGTGAGGATTTTGCAACCATCTGTCTTGCTAAATATCATTGGCTCTTCTGATACAGTCTTGAAACTGCTTCAAACTGTATTTTAGAGAGGCTTAGGGTTCCACTGGCAATAATGCTGAGGCACATTGGCAGAACATTAGTGGGAAACAGTTTTCTTTCTGCATTGTACTTCAGTCTGGCTAGTGTTACAGATCTATTATTTTTATAATCATTTCTATTCACACACACCATAAAAGGAGGTGTATCTGACTTGATCATTTTCATTTTAAGTTTTCTGGTTTCTAGCTTCAGCTGCTTCTTTTATCTTCACTTTGTCTCTTCATTTATATTCAGTGGAACCTCATTCAAATACAGCAAGCAATTATACTGTGGTGTTACCATGAATAATATTGCTGCTTACACATGCTTAGGATAGCCCATTTCTCGATAGGGAATGATATTATGCAGATTTATATTGTCTTTTTTTTTTTTTTTAATTCTGTCTGACTCACTATCAATCTTTCTAGACATTTATGAAATACCTTCCATTAAAACTGGAGATGTTTCATGCAATGATGTATATTCTGCTAGTGCTGACAAAGCTGGAGAGTGCATGCAAGCTGGTTGATGCATAAAGTCACTTGCAAAAAGATAAAATACGGTGAGAGAAAATAGCGAAGATCTCATCTATGGATAATGTGGGGAACTGAAAACATTTTAGTTCAGGCAACCTTTCATCCTTTAGAAACACAGAACTAATACTGAAATCAAGAGGAATCTCATGTGTAAAGTCTCCGAGTCTAGTTACATGGCTTTTACTCATTCTAAGGGGACCATTGTGTCAGGCTGCTTACCCTAATCTTTAGTCACAGAAGACAAGAAGAGAATTTATTATTATTATTATTATTATTATTATTATTAATCTTTCATAGCCTAAACATGAGTAAATTCATTTCAGTTGAGGAAGCTCCCTCCAGAATCAGAATGCAGCTTCTTTCTGTTGGATAGCCATAGGAAAGTCTCTTCTTATATAATTTTTTTTTTTTTTTTTTTTTTAGTAATAGTCCTGTTACCATCCTACCATGCATCCGTTTTACAGAGAATGAAGAGATTTATTATCTTGAATTTAATTATGTATGGTGCAGTTCCTTCTTCTGATTAATGCCGCAGTATTAGATTTTCCAGTAAACATGTGCAACCTAAAATAGGTTTTTTAGGTTAAGAAGCTACCACCAAAAATTAAAAATCACACAAACTGAAAACAGGAACAATATGTAAATAAACTGAAAATAATACAGGAACAGGAACAATATATAAATAAACTAGGATGAAAAAACCTGAAGTTCTTCAGGCATTTCAGAACCCCACCACTTGCTACCACTGGCCTTTGTTCAGAAAACTAAGAATTAACTATTGATATAGCTTGAAAAAAAGGCTCTTGACTTTACACTCCCTTTTCGGAGTCAGATGTTTGCTCTCCCTTTTCCTTTTTGCCTTTACAGAACATTTAGTGAATGGCATTATAGTAAAAAAAATGAAAGCATATTTAGTAATATTGACAAGTTTGCAATTTTCCAATTTTCTTACAACTTTGTTGTTTCATTTGCTTAGAGTGTAGTGCCCATTAGAAAATGGAAATAATACAGGTAGTAATGAAAATCACTTCATATGCAAGCTAGGATCTCCTACCATAATGCTTTATGGAAACAACAAAATCAATGCAACATCAGATAGTATGATAGACCACAGAATGAAAGATTTTAGGTAACTCTTTTTGTTAAGCTTTAAACAATTATTGCAATACAAGCAGCTTGCTACAGAAGTTAATACTGGGCAAAGCCACTCTATGGAAACTGAGCTCAGCCTGCAGACAGCACTTTGTGTTGGGGTAAGTAATTCAGCTAATTCAGACTTTATCCTTTTGAGTTAAATAACTCCATATGTTTCAAAAAGGTATTTTCTCAGCTAGAGCCCAGTGTCATAAAATGCTTAAGATGTTTAATTTTCAGTCCAGAGTCTCTGCCCTTGACTATCAGCTCTCTGTCAGATCTAAGTCATGTGCTGAAATACCTTGCTGAGTAAGAGTCATCAGATGTGAGCTAATCCTCATAAAGGTCAGTAGGAAAGTATCTGTAAGGATTACCTTTGGGCATGATGCTGCTTCTCCTTGAAATAAATACCTCTGAAGTGATCATGCTGGTATGAGCCATGAAGCCTTATAACAGTTTTGTCTAGAATTTGCAATGATTTTTAAAGTATTACTCCAATTTATATTTTTAGCAATCTCTGTAGCTCTCTAAAAGTTAAGTTCATGCTTGCAAACTCCTCAGATTGTGATTGCCAGCATTACTCAGCAAATATCACCACTGTGAAATGGATGACTAATTTTTTTACACTATTTTATTAATATTTAGGAATGTAATGTAGTGTAATGAGATCAAGAAGCTATCTCAAGTTGCAGAGTAACTTGTCAGGGTATTTTTTATTTTTTATATATCGCTGTATTCAACAATGTTTAGAGTTTTTGTAGAATATGTCTGTCTACATATGGTATTAATGTTATAAACAGAAATAGGGCATGTCTTTGGCATATATCAGTTTCTCCCACAGTCTCTCAAGGGAGATGTGTTCCCACCAGTACAAATGATTACAGAACTCCTGTTTGGTTCTCTTTCAACACACTCTATCAGTAGAGACCACAGTGTTGGGGTACAAAACTAAAGAAAATTATTCTCTTACAAACAGAAACAGCAAGGCAAAACAGGTTCAAAAGAAAAGAAGTCATTGACAGCAGATAGAAAATCAGCAGCCAAAACTTATGTGAAGTCATAGACTAGGTAATAATTACTTTTTTCAGATGCAGATTTGCAATCGCAGTGCAGTTTGTGTTATTTAAGACAAAGTATTACACATATTTAAAAGAAAAAAATGCCTAGGAGAAAACATTTAATCCCAGAAAACACTCAGTATTTTTTCATTTAAATTTTAGAAAAGGCCTTATGGAGTAAAACTAAAATAATCACAGCTACTGCTAATTTGAATTTCCTAATGTAGCTTTTATTTCCTAATAATGAACTTGCTGTGAAAATAATTAACATGCTTGGGATTTTTCTGTTAAAAATTTGAGGTACTTGCACTTAGATTTCAAACCAGGTTTTACTTCATCTATAAAAATGCATATAGGCATGCTTTTTACATGCACATTTGTGCTGTGAATGTAAATTCAACTTATGTCTTTTTTATCCTTCTTTTCTGTGTAGTGGGTTAATAGAAATAGACTGGCTGGAGTTTCCCCAAAAGAGGAAAGGACTCTCTTCTGTCTGTCTCACTAGTTTTTACAAATGCGTCTGCTGCAGGCAAGAGCCCAATGTAATCATAGCAGCCCAGAACTCAAAAGCAGCACAAAAAAGTATTTCCAAAATTAACCCTTGCAAATGACATGTGGACAACTAACAAGCTCCAAAGTAGTTGCTTTAAAATATGTTAGTGAAATGAATGTTGTCACAGTGGTCACAAAGGTAATTATTAAGAATTTTCACACATGTATTACGATCTTGGTGTAGGGAAATAAGAAGAAAAACACTCCAGGACATGTTTTTTCATCTTCTCCTTCTTAGGGTGATGGCAACATTTCCTCAAATATAAATTAGAGCTCTTCTCAAATTATAGAGGTAGCAGTGCATAAGGTTTCCTTATTTTCTCTGTTGAATCCCTGTAATCATTCTCAGAGGAGTCTGAGTGGATAAGGCCATCCTCTGAGCTGTCAAAAAAATAGGAGGTTACACTCTAAGTTATTCAGTTATGCTTCTAATGTATCTTTTGTTTGTGGGATTTGTTTCCATTTAATTTCTACATGCCAGAGCTGTAGGCTTTCATGTTTGTGACATTGTTACAGCCTGGCTAATTTTTTCTCAAATCCTCCTCTTTCCATAATTTTCTTTTTATTTGGGAAAGCCCACTGATTTAACTAATGAATCTGGTACTGATTTCTGAACAGCTGCTAATAACAGAAAAATTGTCCTGATGGTTATTCTCGAGTCTGGAGAATGAACATGCAAGCGATTTGTTTGGTCATTTATTTTTGTTTTGGTTTGTTTTTCTAATTTTTTTTTTTTTTTTTTTACTTTCCAGGATGTTTGGCTTTTTTGGAGAGCTCTCATGTCAAACCCCTTTTATCTGTAATTACAAAGCATTACGATTTCATCATGGTGCCAAGGGACAGCAAATGACTGAAAGCTCATTTATTTCTCTTAAGGCCAACGTCTGGTCACAGTGACATCATTGTCTAAATTTTCAGTGAATTTATATGTTTGGAGCTTTAACATTGTGCATGCTTCCTAGTTCTGACTAGAGTTGTGTGTGAACTTTACTGGGAGCAATTGAGAATATATTCCTTTTCTTCCTCTCTTAAATAGTATGGGCTTGTCTATTTCTCCTGGCAGTCAGACTACACATACATTATTTTTATTCCTGTTTTTAAAAGTCCTCAAAAAAAGGAACTAATTCAACCTAAATGGTGCAGGAGGTCTGTTTTAGACCAGGAAATGAAAGATGTTTTCTGGAAGCCTAATCTTGCTTCTTGATTCAGACGTTCCTGCCTCCCTTCTTACTCTTCTATGGTGTCAAATCCTTTCTTGGAATTCAGAGGCAAGATTTAATCAGATTTTATCTGTATAGGTATGTTCTTTCCTTACACCTGAGATCATGTCATCTGTGGTGGAAATTATTAGGGATCAGGATTTTGGCCTTTTAAAGGCTGTGGCAGGTAAGGCCATGGAATGCAAGAGCCACTGACAAATGTATTGATATTGGCAATGTGAACTAACACAGGTAAAATAAGTGATGCCTCAAGATTCATTTTTTCCAGACAGTCTGTAGTATGTCCAAATATCTGCACTTTTAGCAGGACAAGTCTGCCTAGGGAACGTTATGGACTGATTGGCAATTGCTGTGTAACAACACTGAATTTGGGGGAAACCTCACATACTTTCTGCTACTGATTGCAGATTACTTTCATCTGCTGCTAACTGATCAGAGAAATGTAAGAATAAAGTTATTCCTAGGGGAATAGACTTTCTGTCCCATTTTTGCTGTGGGCCTTGAAGAAAACAATAGAAGAGTTGAAATGGATTTAGAAAAATCATCCAGTAGTTCATCTTTCTTCTTCAAGAAGGGTTCAAAAATATCTAAATCATCCTTGACAGAATCAGTTCAATGTTTCTTAAAAATCATTTAGCAATCGAAACTCCACAGCCTCTGTCTATAATCCATTTCATTGCTTGTCATTACACACTGCTCAAAAGGTTTTGCTTCTAACACTTGACTAGATTGTCCTTATACCAGATTGGTTTTCCTGTCTTCTGTGGGTTATATTATTTTCCTCTTTTCACCAAATCTTTGCATAGATGTAATCATGTTTCTCCATAGCTGTCTTTTCTCTAGAATAAAAGGAAGAAATACTTTCTAAAATAACAAAGTTTTGGCTTCTGTTGTCTTGTTTATCTTTCTGATTTTTCATCATCTAACCATCACTGTTTTTCTTTTCTGAAGTTCATTTATAAATTTATGGATGTTATTTCAGTTAAAGCCTTATCAATATAAGGTTTACATGACATTAGAACTGAAAATACCTTTTGCAGAAGTTTTCTAGTCTGTGATTTCCTGACTTGTCTGTTTTCCTCCTGTCTGCTGCTGATCTGTAGTTATCTGAAATAGCTTGGATCATCAAGACCACTTGAATTCCAACCCTGTCTTATGAGCACTTGCAGTCCAAAATTGTCTGTTCTGAAAGTATACTGTGGATACATGGCTGAAAATACTTGTACTGAATCCCTGGAAAATCTTACTCAATCCAGCTTTGTTTCCCTGATTGCTATTATTTGAATATTAGAGTTTGCAGCCACTTTACAGTTTTTACATCTTGACAAGTTGTGAAGAAGTAAGTAGTTTGAGAGGGCTACAAAGATGCTGAAGATTTATGTGCACTTCTGAAGCAAGTTTGTGATTGTTTCTTTTTTGTTTACTGACATGAGTTATTTATTCTGCAAAACAGCCTAAAGATACTATGGAAATTAGATCCCTATTTTTACATCTGAGGCCCCTTTTCCTTACCAGTGCTTTGATCCCCCTTGGATTCATATTTGCACTATTCTCACAAATGCTGTGATCCAAATGGCAAAACAAAAATTGCTGCTGGAGTCTCTGCCTTCTTCCGTTAGGATAAAGTCCATCATAACCAGATCATAACCAGATGCTCTGAGGAGTGACATGACATCAGCCTTTTAGAGTTAGAAGAGAATGATGTTCTGGGGAGCAGAGGCCTGAGCAGAATTTTGTCCTCTTTTCAGTGGCTCTTTGTTACAAATTATATAATCTCTCTGATGTGTGGCATAGTATCTCTCTTCAGTTGTCTGTTCTGTAAAATAAACTGTAGTTTAAAAAAATTTTTTCCTCACAGTTTGTTTTCTCTGCTATTCATGCTGATTGTTTAAGTAATAACAGATTTCAATTCTGGATTTTTCTCTTCCCTGGTGCTCTCCAGCTGCCCCTTGTATCTCTGGAATCATGGTGGCCAAACCTTGACACAGTATTCAAGCTGAGGCTCTATTACATCTGAAAAAAGTGGGAAGATTACTTCATGTGTTTTGTTTGGGGTTTTTTTCCTTATCTGATGTTCTTGACTCACAGCCAGTTTTTATAGTGTTATAGTTCCCAGGCCTGTGTTTTGCAGATCTGCTGCTTAAGCTGTTATTCCAAAACTATGCTATTAATTAGATGGTGAAAACTTTTTGATTATTATTTTGCTTTCCTTTTTTTTTTCCCCTATTTTAAAGCTGGCAGTTTTCCTTCAGTGTAATACTTTTCCTTACTAACTTAGACAATGAAATACAAATATATTTTAAAGTAAAATTCTGAAAAATGTTGCTCTATTCCTTTTCATGGTTTGTTAGAGGCTTACTGATGTTGTTTTGTTATGGCACTACTTTACAGCAGGCTAATTTTTTTTCAACTTTCTTGAGAAAATATGATACAAGCCAGAATCAGAAGTCTTGATAAATTATATGTTATCTACTGCTCCTTGCAATATTTTTAGCTGGAGGCCTTACCAATAGAAATGAGCAGCTGACTTTTAAGGTATCACTGGGTAAATTCAGGACAGACATCTGCATCTCCAATCAGAATGATCCAGGATATGTTTTCTGTACATTGCAAAAAGTGCCTTCCCTTCACATCCCTTGGTCAGTCTGGATTTTTGAATGAGAAACCTATGAAAAACCTTTCTGGCAATTCTTCTACTGTTGCTGAGAGCATGAGATGAAAACAGCTGAGAGCAGCATTCTCTATCACAGCTTCAAGCCTTACATGCAGGAATATGTATAAGGGTATTGGGATTCCATCTGTGTGTGTAATAATCTCCCAAGGGAAACGGGAATGCCATACAGCTTGGGAGATTATACAGCTTAAAAATAGTAGAAAACATGATATGGAATAGGAGATAGGATGCTTTTTATTCCTTCTGTGCTTCAGGAGCTGAATTGGCAGCAAATTGAAAAACCTTTACTGGGCAAGAGAAAAGATCAAGAAATATATGATATGATTTGGCAGGAGGCAGTGTATGTCCTAAGTGAATAGAAGGAACAGGTCTGGGCTTTACTTTAGAGCATGTACTTTCAAAATCTTTTTTTATCTAAGATTTCATGCTACATCAGTTTTTGCAGTCTTCATGGATGATTGTTTTTTGACCTCTAATTAAAATGCTTTTGAATAGAGATCTCCAAGACAAGCACCAACACTGTATTAATTTTCTGGCATTCATTATTTTGTAACATATGGATATGTCCCTCTGTGGAGGTTGTGTTGTCTGTCTCAGCTGTTATTCCACATTGATAAAAATACTAGTTCTCTTCTCACTTGTATATATTAACAGCTTGAGTGTAAGTGAACATATATGCCACAGGTTCTGGAGACTTATGATCTCCAAGAGAGAAAAAATACCACTGTTTATTATGGTGTCTCTCATGTGGTTCCCTTGTGCAGCTGACGAAGGGGAAATTAGCAGATGGTGTAAACCTTATGTAGTTATTAACAGGCAGCACTATCAATTCTATATATTTTTTCATATTGCAGCCTTATTAATCTCTGAAGTTTTGTGCCTTTCTTTGGATCTAGTGGACATTTTTGTTAATCTCTATTTTTCTCAGTTTTCTGATACTAGCAAATCAAAAATCTACCAGCCAAGTGGAAATAACCAACCAAACCTCAAAGCAGAGGAGAGAGGAAAAAAATAATGTTGTAATGTTTTATCTTCACAAAGTAATGCCCTCTGTCCTCTTAAACATTAATGCAAGCTTGCTCCTATTAATGTTGGTAATATGCTCTTTGGCTAGAATTCTGTAATGCTGACAGCATTGATGGGAGGTGTTGCACACTACTGTGATGAATTTTTTTTTTTTTGCTTCTTTTCTCAGATATTAGACATTTATGAGGTACAATAAATGTTCTTCCCATTTTCAGATAAGACAATAGAAAAGACTTTTCAAGGCTACTGATTACTGTAATATTTTACAAAAAATAACTATGCAGTTTTGTATGTCATTTTTCTGGAATTGACTATCTCTAAAAGGTCACTGTTGAAGAGTGAACAAAAACAATAGAATGTTCTGGAAAGTCATTATTGGAAAGTCAACTTCATTTTTCTCTGAAGTTGAGTAAATGCATTGGCTACACGTCAACCTCTGTTGTACTTCTGTATGAGAAAATATCACTATACAGTGGCTATGGATGAAACATTACTGATGCAGAGAATGGGATCTGAGCTGGTAAAAGCCTTGATACAATCTCTTTCTGTAAGCAAAGCATCCACTCCCTTCTATTTATTCACAATCCACATAGACAAAATCTTTTTGCAAATGTATGTGTACTCTCTTGCTATAACAAAATGTGTTTAAGATGGCAGAAGACCTTTTTTTAGTGTATACAGGAGTTTTTAAAAAATAATTCTTTCTATCACTAACTTGTCAAGGAGGTGCAACTCAAAAGATGACTGAACTGTGATTTTGTGTATGAGTAGACAGATATTACCTAAAATTCAAAGAAGCTAAAGAGTGCCAAAGCACAGATTTCTAAGGAACTAGGCAGCAAATCACAAGGGAATTGGAACAGGACCTTAAAATTCAATTTACTTGATATTTCTTGTACCAATTGATAAGTTTCATACCCACAGTTTGATTTTATGCAGACTTCAATATCCTAATGGCTGTAGTATAGCTGTCTTTCACAAGGACTTTAAATGTGTGCATTAAAGCCAAGGAGCACGGAGTCTTCCCAGCTCACTATGAGCTGTGTCACAGTTATAAGATGACCAGGTAGATGAGGTTCTGGCAGTATAATTGCATTTTGCTACACAGCAATGCTGCAGCCATTATTTTGTTTAGAGTCTCAACAGTGACTGAATCCAGGATATATGGGCAATCCTGTTGTGTATCTGCTGCATTTCTTTTCTGATACCCTTTAGTTGGTGTCTGAAATAAATATCACTTGTAGTGCTGTTAGTTATGCTGCACAATCTTGTTTCTCTTGCTGTGTTCAACAGGGCACCTTTATTATGAGTACTCCTAGGCTTGTGATTCCTAGATGCACCTCTTAGAACATAAAAAACCCAAAGACATAAATCACTCAGTAAAAACTGGAACAGTTTGCTCTGCCTAGGCAGACTTGCATAGAGTCTTGTTTATAATAGCATACACGACCTGTCTCTGCCTCACTGGATCCTGTCAAATTTCTTTCTGTTATTCTTAGTATTATCCCCCAAGCAGTAATGGTAAAATACATTACAGCCTTAAATAGCACTTCTCATTCCTAAAGTTTACACTATCTCTTCTTTAGAATGTCACATTCTTTAGCATTTCCTTTTCAAAAACACCAAAATAAATCAGGCCCCTGAAAATTAGCTGAGACAGTTAGGTGGATTTTCCATATAAGTGTTACCCATTAGATGGTGTTGCATTCAAATGTTTTAGGGAGCTGTATGCAGAGAGAAAAGTGCTGGGTTTGTTTCTGAGACTGCTACATCAGTATGGAAGCTGAGAGCCCCAGGTAAGGTGCTGTGTGTGAGAGGATGCTTGGGAAGAATACAGGAGTTGACTGAAAAGCATCAGATTTGAAAATACAACACAATTCTCCTGACCAGTGGGTGGTGGAAAGGAGGCACAGTAGTTGAATTTATATTTGTCTTTTTCATTCCTAGTATATGAGAGAGTCAACAGGATGTCTCTGTGCTCCACCATCACCTACAGTGCATGAAAAATCCCTACCCAAGTATGCCAATGCCTTGAAGAGAGACAGAAAAGCAGGCATCCCTTAGCCTCACTGAGGACAAAACAAAACCTAGTTTCTCCTCACCTGTGGCAGGGAAAAAGAGCACAATTATGATATTTTTTTAATGTTTCTTTTGCTTTAACAAGTAGTAAGTAGGAGATTAAGTGCTCTTTCATTTTGGGAATAATTACTTTGGGGAATTATATGCAGTAACATTGTCAAAAGTCCCTCAAATAACAACTACTGTGATCAAGATGTTAGTGTAAGCCCAAACAGCAGAGAGTGAAAATTAGGCAAACAGCTGCTTGTTTTAAAAAGGAGAATGTGCTTCTGCTCAGAGAGTATTAGGGGCTCCACTGACACACCTGCTGCTTCAGGCCTTGATTCCTTGACAGAATAAGGCTGCTAATGACCACCAAAAGGCTTGTGATTATTTCCATTTTTCAGTTCTGGTTCGTAGATGTTGATGAACCTTAGTTTGAGCAGCACACTGCCTGACATTCTCTCTTTTGATTTGAAATCATCACTGTTGATAGCCTGTTATACTCCTGGCCTTATTTATTGAGAGTGATGCAGACAACACTTGGTGTGCATGTCCAGAGGAAGAAGTCAGTCAGTGCAACATCAACCCCTGCTAACAAGCAGCAATGGCCCCTATAATTTAAATGCAGAAAGAGCTGGTAAGTGAAGAAAGCTAGTGTTGACTTAAAAAAACCCCACAAAACCTCAAAGTATAACTATGTGAGTAACAGTGTGAGTGTTTTGCTGAAGCCATAGAGAGCCAAAAAAACCCCACCAAAACAACAACCAAAAAAAAAGAATTCTGCCTTATAAGAAAAAATAATTTTGCAATTTCATTTTTTTTCTGGAGGTAAATGCAAACTTGCTCTCAAGTTGCAGAGAATGATAGGTAGGGAGAGCTTCTTCATGCATCCATGAAGGACCAGACTTCCTATAACATTGCTTCAGGCACTTTAGGTACAAGTGGCATCTCATGAAACCTGAGCAGTGGTGATAGATTGGTGTTCTAGACCTATTTCCAGCTCAAGTAGCTTGAATCTGGATCTTCTCAGGAAGGGACCTTGAGTTCTGAAGGTGAAAAATGAAGTGAAACTGAAGAAAACACTTTGATTTTGAAACAACACCATTATCTTTCTGGAAGAGCAGTCCTTGGGATAAGGTGGGCCTATCCAGCCCTGGCATCTTCAGGTATTGTTTACTTGGCAGATTCTGCCAAAGAAGAATCTCCAGAACTAGAATCAGAATTTATTATTTTCCAATGTCAAAAAGTGTGATTTATTGTCACTGTTGACAAATACATTCTTACCTTTTGCTAACCTGGTAGCCCCAGCACAGCTGTGTGAGTTGTGTCAGATTCCTCATAGGCATCTTCTTCAAAAGTGTTCACTGCCTTCAGTCAGTGGCATTGATCTGACAGCAGCTTTGGTACAGTACAGGATGTATCCAGTGTTCTGATTTGGTCCTGACATTCAGTAATGCAACTGCATGGGGAGGAAAGGCCTGGTTTAACACTCATGTTCCACATTGAATTGGCAGGTATGAAGACACATCTTAATTTCAGGCTGAGCAAATTTGAGCCTGGTGATCTCTAAAATGTGAAGCATGAATTCCATGAATTGTTTCTCAGAGCCACATTTGAAATTAGAACTCTATGTGTTTACATTGCAAGTTTTCCCCTGGGGTTTTAGCTGCAATAGTGTTTGCTGGCTTTGTTTTTTTTTTTCCCATCTGTAGGCTGAGATTAATGTGCTATTATGTCACATTTTTCAAATGAATTGATTTAGTAGTGTAGCATAAAACACTGAAGTTTATCTTCCCTTGTTAGTCACACTCATCTGCCATTGCCCTCTCAGACATGGTTCCACACAATGTATACCAGGAGAGGCAGCTGGGCTGACTGTGCAGTTTGCCAGAGCAGAACACAGATGATCCAAGAGGTGTAGTCTGTGTGTAACAGCACAAGCAGCCAATGACAACTTCACTTTGAACAGTCTCTTTCTTCGTCTCTTCTAATGTCACCCTCTGACATTAAGCCTGTTTTTGACAGAACACTGCCTGTGTCTTGAGCAAACCCTAGAGCTAAGCTTCAGTTTGAATCCTAAGCTGTCAGGTCAGAGCTCTGTGCTTTCCTGTGGGCAGCAGGGTGGGAAGTGAAGATTATGGCATGAAGAAACATCTTGTACATTTCCTGTTCAGGTGGGTGGCAGCTGGACAGAGGTCAGAACCTGTTAGAAATCCAGTGTAAATGTAATGCACATTTTTGTAAACTGGGACAGTGTCATGACTCCAGGTGACTTTTGGTGTAATGCCATCAGATGGTACAAACAATCAGTAATTTTCTCTACAATTAGAAAATCTTAGATTTTGTTCTTCCAAATCATTCTCATTTTTAGAGGACTAGTTAGTAGAAATTTTCTGAGTAGTTCCTGATATTTGAAACACCCAACAATATTAATAATAGTTAAAGTCATTGAGACTTTGTTATTGAACTAATTTAGGGTTTTCTTAATGTCTTTTATTAAACTGGGATTTTAAAGTGTCCTGGAAGCTATTTCTTACTGATCTTGTAATGGTATTTTAGAAACAATACATGAAGCACATTGCAGTACAATGTGAACAGGACTTTAATTCAGTCCTTTTTTGCTAAAAACCAGTTTCTTACCCAAGCTAGCGTGGCATCTGTACTACTATATATGAATTTTACTAATTCTGAAATGAATGACAAAACTTCTCCAAAGTTGTATGTGAATAGACTCAGTAATTTGATTTTCCCATTCATAAAAATTACAATGCTTACTTTTTAGTAATGTGGTACTCATCCTATTTTCATACTGTCAGCACAGGGTGATATATGAGATGATATCTAATATAATAATGCTTCCTGTCATAACTGTTTTTAGCAAAATAAAATTACTCATGCCAAATAGAACCTTGATATAATTACAGTAAATACTATATTTACCAGTGGAAGTCCTTCATGTATTCAAGTACACAGACCAGGATTAAATTGTGCAGGATTGTGTGCAAAAGGGATTTGTGGGCTAGGGTTATTTATTTAGTACCCAAAATCCAATAGCCATTATACAGGAATAGAGAAAAGCATGAACATTTTCCAGATTTATTAAAAGCTAAAGTCTGAGCCCTGGACACAGTTTAAGGTAGTGTGGAATGTCATGAGACTTGATCCTCTGTTTAAATAAAGTCACCACAGTTTGCAGTTTGTGCAAGCTGAGGATCATGCTCAAAAGATTTAGTGGTGAGAACAGCTATTTGCAGGGTGAAGGGGTCTAAACCAGGTAACTTTTAGATTCCATAGCTCTCTATGTGGAACATTTTAATTCCTTGGAAATACACTTTTTTGTTTGCAGTGCAATACATCTGTGTTACTATCAAAGAGTCTTATGGAAAAAATGCTTATGGGAACTCAGTGCAGTTCTTGCTCATGGTGACAAAGTTCAGGCTAACATTAGAGAGAAAACATGCAGAGAGACAAAATCAGAGTGGGATCTGGGGGGTGAGAGACTTTGCACATGTATCCAAGAGAACAAAAGCTTATGCAGAGGCACTTCTGCTAGGAAAGCATTATCCTTTTTGCCATCCTTGATTCCAGTCAGGAATGTGCTGATAGAAACAACATGGAAATTGGTTTGGTGGTGGAACTGTAACAGTTAAGTTGTCCACTGTAGGTTAGGCTTGCATTCCACTGGGCTCCCCAGGATGCTCCATGGGTTTTGGGGCTACCCAGAACTTTTCTGTGACGGTGGTCACACTCCATAGGTCTCTTCCTGGTCCTCCTGGCAGCATGGGGTTGTTTCTGTATTTTTGCCCGAGACAGGGAAATGCTCCTGTAACCAGAAGTGTGGCTTTACAGAGTGTTTCATGGCACCCATAAAGCCAGATAATGAAAATGGTACTTTTTAATTGGTTAAAATGGCTAAGTCCAGCCACTTCTGGTTTTTTTTTCCTTCTAATATGTGTCATGGCATCATAAGAATCATAAATTATCTAAAGAATTTTGATCAAGTCATGCAGTAACTTGACTCTGAAGTCTCCTGATTCTTTTTTTCTTCTGAAATTCATCTGGTATCACTGCATCAAGGCAAAGAGGAGAAGCTACCCAAATACACTTTTTTTCTGAGGTTCTGTTCATTTTCAGGTTTATGAGCCATGAGCACTACTAAAAGCCTGTAAAAGACTTTCTGTTCCAGCAGACTTGGTACACAGATGTTGTGTACAGGTTTTTCTGTAATGAACACATAAAAAACTTGAAGCGCTATACACCAGTGTTTCATCTGTTCCTATTGGGTAGTTCTAAGCCTTTGAACTGGTGGAAGGTTATTGCAAAACTCCCAGGCATACATGAGAGCCAGGAGCTCATCCTCTGTGTGCTTACCTTTTTTGTTTCCTCAGAACTGTGAGTGATCAAGTGACACAAGCTGTGTGTAGTGCTTGGAGGCTTACAGGCACATGGAGCTTTGCAGGCTTTGTGTGCAGTATGATACATTGCGTGTGAGAGGGGTTGAACAATTGTAATGCACACAACATGCAGCTGCTTTCTAAGGAACCTCTTTGTCACAAGACTACCCATGGCAGCCAAATCATACTTTGGTGCTGGGATGAACCCCACTGGCTGTAGTGAGAGACTCCAGAGGCTTGGTTAAAACTCAGACATTGGCCCAATGATACGTTTAGGAATGAGGCAGCAAATTGGATTCACATAGAATCAGTTTTATTGCCAGGTAAGAAATTCATATTAATATAGTGAATACATATGTTTACAAATAAACATTCTTAAAAAACAAACAAACATTTTATTGTAGGAAGTATTATTGGTATCATAAACTCTGTAGTTAACAAGTATTAACACGGGTTTACTTACAGAACATAGAGTTACTAAAATATTTCCACATAAAATATGCTCAAGTTACACGAAACCTGTGTGAATTCGAGTGCAGCTGTAATGAGTATCTAAAGCATATGGATTAACAGCAACATTCCATAAGGGGTCAAATTAAGTCAGCCAGTTGTGAAGGCAATAAAGATTGAAGGAATAAAAGTAAGTGGAGAATCTGGGTTGTGTGTAAAGTATTTGTCCTGTGGGCTTTGTCAACTTCTGATAATCTTAAAAGGTATGAGCACACGATTTAGCAGCACACGTATGGAGAGATGCCGGTGCTCCCGGAATGAAACTCAATCTCTATATAGCGAAAAAAATGGTCTCTCCATTTTACCACATTTCAGATTCTTAGCCCTTGCATCCTTGACTGAGAAGAAGCACTGCCAGTCAGTTGAGTTCAGTAAGAAATGCCACTTCCAATTCTTCTTACAACATAACAGTTCACACTCCTCCCTGCACAGTCTTCCAAAACCAATCTCCAGAAGAATTGACAGCTGGTGAGAACGCAGCTGTAGTGAGATAGCTAGTTAGAATTTAGTCAAATGACTTGTTCTGGGGGAAGGGCAGGAATTTAGGTGAAAGACTGAGCGTGATGCCTGCTTTCAGGCTGTTGCAGCACCACCGTCCCATCCCAGCTCTTTGTGGGGGTGCCGAAACCTTTACAAGCCCAGGACTGCAAGTCTTCTACCAGTGTCCAATTCAAATGTGGTTTTATTCTTACAAACAAGGCATCCTGCTCATCAGAACCACAGTCAAGACTATGAGTCCAACTGCTTGTTTACTTTAAACCCAGATCTCTTTGACATTTGAGGCTTGTCTGTTAGCCTCTTCCACCAAATAGTCCACCAAGAGGGAACGTCACTGTCGAAAGCCAAACGATAGAGACAGTACCATATAACATTTGAACTACAGAGAACTACCATGGCTAAAAGCAAATACAAAATGAGAGACCAGAGGGAAAAAGTTTAAACTGGGAAAATGGAGGGGCTAACTAAATAGTCTTGACTGTGCAACCACTGCATGGAGATGTAGTCCAGTTTCCCTTCGGGACAAACAGAGGAGGCTGAGCAGGGCAGAACCCTTGTCATCCTTTGCAAAACATGAGGAAATCACTTAAAGGAACAGAGGGGTCACTGTGAGGAACAAGACTGTCATTGAACAATAGTAATACAGTAAAGGCACCACCCACGCTTAATTTCAGTCTGAAGCAATTGAAGATAGGCAAAACATTTAGGTGAAGAAAAAGTCCTGACAGTCTGCAAAGTGAGAATTGTTACCATCTGCCCGAAAACAGGAGGACTGAGAGGGAATATTTTTCTGCCCTTTTTTTCCCCAGCAGCTTTCTGTGTCATGTGATACATCTTCTCTTCTTTTGGAGGTTCCAAAAAATTTCAAATCAAACAAAGTGAACTGAAATAAAATTTTCTGTATAACATCCTGTAGAATTCTTTACCAATCAGAAAGATCCCATATGCTCTTAATCATAACAGTCTTCATAGATTCCTTGTGAAAGAGTCTTTGTCCCTTATTGTATATATTTTTTGCTCTTTCTATAGGATGGTGTGAAAGTACAATAATAGATGTTAGGGGTTGTACCAAGACGTTTGCTCTTGGCTTTTCACAGGTCTAGTGCTTATTAATAGGTTTTATACAAAAATCCTCTCTGAAATATTATATTACAGTAGATTGTTCTCTCTTTCTTCCTCTGTCTCAAGGCAGGAACATAGTGTGAATGTTTAAGCAGACATAAGGTTTCTCTAGATTGTGCTACTTTTCATAATGGATTTTAGTTTCAAGTAAAAAAATTTAGTCACAAGGGTTTGTGTCCCATTGTGAAATACAAATGGAGTTTATAATTCAACCTTCAGTGTGTATTGCTGAATGGTATTAACCCACTCTTCAGCCTACAGTTGGCTGGATACCAGTGTCCAGGTGGAAGTTCCTTTTTTCCTTCTGTTTCCTTTTTTTTTTTTTTTTTTTTTTAATTTTATGTTTTTGATTTATTTTTTGCGTTTCAGCTGAGTGTTTGTGTTGTGTGTGTATTTACGTGTGGTTTTTAAAGGATTCCATTTAAAAAATAAAACAAAAAACCCAAACCAAACTCACACAGTTACTTCTGTCTTGCTGTTGGTTATGAAGTATGGCTGTGGGCCCAAGTAATGCTGGCTCCGGGTCGTCAGGGGGTCGCTTAGTGTTGGGTCTGCCATGCCATGCTTCCCCTTGGCTGTGTATGCCTGCCGCCTCAGGGAGGGGTCATTGGGATCCCAGGTCTTGTAATGGGAATTGTAACCAAATGGGTGTGTGTGAATCTTTCCCATTTTGGATTTCTGCCCGTTCTGTCTGGTTAGGCCACTGTCGATTGTGTAAGCTCTGTCTTCGTCGAGGCGCACGGGATGGAGGGGCAGGCTCCCCTTGGCAGCCAGTTCTGCAAGGTGGCGGCGTTTAGTGTAGAAGTCATCGTTGACTTTGTCAGCTATTTGGATTTAAAAGGGGGAGGGGACAAAAAAAATAATCAATTGGACACAAGAAGAATGTTACACATTTTACAGCAGGTCATGCACAAGTTGACCAGATATAGGTACCTCAGCAGGTTAAATCCATGCCACCTCCCACCCCTTGATTTCTTTCTGTAATGTATTTTTGGGTGCCCTTATGCTGGGCTTGTCATTTAGGCAGAAAAAAATTCTTGCTCATTAACAAAAGGCTGTTCCTACCCCAAATTACTCAGGTTGTGCTGTTATTTGCATGATGAGAGCAGATCCTGTGAATCTTACTGTTCTCACGCTGTACAGTATAGGAAGTTTAGGAATTCTTTGGAAATAGTGAGGCATCTCAGGATACCCTGTTGTATGAGAACACATCCCTTTAAATACAAAGAGTCATGTGGGTGTTTAACCAAGCTGGTTGTAAGCTCCATTTGTGTATGAGCTGGACCCATTTCTGTTGAATAATGCCTTAGTGCAAAAAGGAGAATGGAATCTGTTCTTCTAAATGGTTGCAAGCTCACTAATGCTTTATGGGGCTGAAAGCACTTTGGGTTGCTGAAGGTTAGGTATTTATCCTGTGATTTTACAAACAATTGAAGTCCTAAATTGCAGGTTCTGACATAATTTTCTGGGGCTAGTGCCACTAAGAAATACAGCAATAGCTCTGCTGACAAATACTGCATTGCAGTTCTTTAATTAGGATTTTGCCTTCTGGATTTACTGTGTATTCTTTTCCTCAAGTTTGATTGTTTTCATTGCAGGCATGTTTTTGGCCTTGCTTAAAAATATGAACCATGCTCAGGAAGCTAAAGACATTATGCAGTAGTCCAGCAGCTCATCTCAGTTTTGAGATTGAGTACTAGGAGCTTAAGGGGAGCTTAACGGAATTTCATCTTTTAACATCTTGCCTTTTACATAAAGAAGATTTCTTTATTCCCTTCAAAAGTCTAGATTTTTATTTAATATAGTGTCAAATATGTAGATCAGCTAACACAGATGTGTGTTAATAAATCAGCAGTGGTGCACTCTGAATGTATGATTGTGTCATCTTGGATGTGTGTCTTGGCTAGAGCCATCAATTTTCCTTGAAGCTAAACCATGTAAGGCTTCTCTGCAGAAGTTTGTACGTACAGCTGGCTGTGCAGCTCAGCTCCTCTTGCCTTTATTACAAGTAGGTTTTTCAATACTCTGCACTGGTTTTGTGTATTCTGTCTCTTTCTCTCTCCTCAGTATTGTTAGAAGGCTTTTGTTGCACTCTGAATTTTCTCCTCCTCCCTAGTTTTGAACTGGATCTTTATGTAAGGTGGTGAAAGTCCCATGAGCACCATATTAAGCTTCAAGATCAGACTTCATTTCTGCATCCCTCTTGCCTTGACCCCTCAAGGAGGAATATTCCCCAAAGAAATTTCTGTTTTATCATTTTGTATAATGAATATGCAGCTGGACTTTGCTATTAAATGCTTAATTCTGTCATTAAAGATGAACTTCGATGAGCTGAAATTGCTCATTTGTTCTATAAAATTAGGCTTTATATGTTTTACCCAAATCCAGCTACCTCTTTTTTTCAGTCAATGTGTGGATACTTTTGGGTAGCATACAGGTGTTTTCTGTTCAAACAAATCACAGAATGTAGGCAATGGCCAATTCTCATTTCAGTACAGGATGTGCAATTGCTGATTGACCTGTAATGAGTTACAAAGAGAAGCTGCTAAGTTCTGCTTCGGTTTTTGGGGTGAGTTGTTTCATGTAGAGAGATCTGTAATATGCATTATCAAGAAGCTGCAAATATTCCTCCTTGAAAAAACTGTTCTAACTGTGGCTTGTCCTTTTAATTTGTCAATGTTCACTAAATGCCACAAACCAGCATTATTCACAAGTTGAATAAAAACAGGACAGAAATGCTTTCTGCCTTGTTAATTTCTCATTAATCTATTATTAGTAATTGACAAAAACAGTATCAGAAAAGGCATTGTGAAAATACACAAGCACTTATTTGTACAATTTTTTACATCAAAGGCACTGCAAGGCAGTTGGTTTAGGGGAGTGAGCTTCTATATCTTGAGATTTAGACCTTGAATTAGCATAGTTCCTATGTCCAGATCCTAATATAGATACATTTTCCTGCCATTTAAATGGGTTTAATCTGTATAGAAAAATTAAAACCAGGGTGATCTCATGTAAGGATAGAGTAACATTGTACTTTTAATTTGGTTTTAGTTCAGCTGCAGTAATTTGTCTTACATAACCAAGACCTTTGATGATCAGTGACAAGGTAAATAATGACTTCTGTTTAGAAAAATAGTGGTGATGCAGTTATATAAATAATGACCCAAAATTGCAGATAGTTTCTTCACCTGATTCTTCATGCCATTTTTCTCTTTTGTGCAGCTAAGTGAAAAAGGCCACAAGCTCAAGCTGCTTCTTTAATGTTTTTATTTTTTCAGTTGTGTTTTCCCACTGCCAGCAATGCTCCTGGATTTCTGAATTTTGTCAGACATCAGTTGTGTCTCAGATCTCCACACTCCATGTCCTCACAGAAGAGTAAATTTTATTACTGTTGCCTATAAATAACACCCCCACTGTAAAAACTAAGCAAGGAATATATCAGCCTCACAAAGACTGTGCTTATGACACGTCTGTGAGATTGATTGTGCTCTTGTTTATGCCATGTTACATGTAAAATTATTGACTTTGTTTCTTGTGGAAGATCATACTGTAAATGAAGGGGTTAATTCTGTATGCTTACATTTAAGTTGCTCTAACTAGTTTAATCCATGGTGCCTTTCTAGGGACTTCTCAACTATTGTTTGGGGCTTGAAGAGAATGGACCAGGCTCTGATCTGTAAATCCTTGCCAGCAAAGTCCAGCAGAAGGCTGGCAAACATAAGACATATGGCTGATTGCATGTGTTTTGTGTGGGAGAGCTGCTGTTTGTCTTTGTCCTTATCAAATAATGCTTGCAGGGGGTTGCCTGAGAATTTTTTATGTGTATTGAGAAGCTAAATGTTAACAGTGAAAGCCAGACTCTTCAACTAAAGTTTTAATCTCTTCAAAACAGTCTTCTTTCAGCATGCACATGCAGACAGAATCACAGAATCAGCCAGGTTGGAAAGGACCTCTGAGATGATCAAATCCAACCTTTAATCCACTGCCACTGTGGTTACCAGACCATGGCACTGAGTGCCACATTCAGTCTCTTTTTTAAAAACATCCAGGGATGAAGAATCTACCACCTCCCTGGGCAGCCCGTTCCAGTGTTTGATCACCCTCTCTGTAAAGAATTTCTTCCCAATATCTAACATAAACCTCTCCTGACAGAGCTTAAGTCCATGCCCTCTTGTCTTACTGGTAGCTACTTGGGAGAAGAGCCCAACACCCCCTGGCTCCAGCCTCCTTTCAGGGAGTTGTAGAGAGTGATGAGGTCTCCCCTGAGCCTCCTCTTCTCCAGATTGAACACCCCCAGCTCCCTCAGCCCTTCCTCACAGGACTTGTGCTGGATCCCTTCACAGCCTCCTTGCTCTTCTCTGGAACTGCTCCAGCACCTCAATCTCCTTCCGGAACTGAGGGGCCCAGACTTAGGCATAGGCACATGTACTGTAATTGGGAGGAGTAAAGTACCATTGTAGCTATCAAAACAAGTATTGATAAAACCAAATTGTTCAGTTCTTCAAAAGGGCTTTTGGCAAGTCTTGAAGCAGTCCTCATCCTGCATTTTGAGTAGATCAGAGGATTTATAACACCACTGTGCTATGATATCTATGTGTGCTATGCTATGCTAGCATTATATTAATTATACTAATGCTAGTATAGTGCAGAAACAGGTTGGTTCTCTTCTGATTTTCAAGCAGAAACTATTCAGGAAAGTAATATTAAGCATGGTTTTGTAACAAACATTTTATCAATAAAAGCATATTTATAGTATCCTGATACCAACTACTTTAAAACACAACCGTGAATCTCAGGAAGTTAATTTTCTTCTTAACCAACTTCTATAAATATTTTGTGGACTTTAAACTTGCAAAAACCATTTTGGAGTTACAGGGTGGATTTACTGTGTGACCTTGGGTACATGACTCAACTTTCCTCTGCCTTGATTCCACCAGCTGTAAAATGATCTGTTAACACATTGGAGGAGGTAGTTAAGTGTTATGAAGATTAATTGCTATTTGTAGAGTTTGCAGATGAAAGGTGCTACTGAAGTGTCTTTTGCACTGGCTTCTGTATATAAATCAGTAAAACTGGATTTCGAGATATCACTGTCATGTCTGCAAAAGGAGTAAAGAATTAGAATTGCAAAATTGCCAAATGAATAATAGTAAAAAAAGGGCTTTAATTCTGACTGTTATTCTTTCTGTTCCCTCCCTCCAATCTTGCCAGTTCACTATACAAATATTCTCAGTTTCAATATTTTTCTAAGGTTTTTACTCCTCGATGGTAATTCACCCACAAATGCAGTCACTGTTGTAACTGTTCATCTGGAAAAAATGTTGGAAAATATTATTTTTTTTCCAACCTAAACTGGGTGCCTGGGAGGGGGGAGAACTCGGGCTTTTGTTCTTGCTGTGCATGAAATGAATAACTGAAAAAATATAGAAACAGTGTAAGGATGAAAAAGCAGGACTCCTTCCTCCCAGATGAGTGCCCTAACTATTAAGCTAAAGAGATTCTTCCTCTTCCTTTGTCTTTCTAGACTAATACATTTTCTTCTGCTCCACAGCACAGTTTGATCAGGATGTGAATCTGGGTGGGGACCATCCTAGCAGAAGCTGGGATGCACATTGCTGGGTAGGGAATATAGATTTAAATCCCACTCGGTTAGAGCAGTTATACAGCCATGAGCCTATCATCTAAAAGCTGGTTCCACTCCTCACTCTCACCTGAACACAGTGATGCCTTAAAGTGACTATAACTGTTTTATTTTGGTTTGACTTTGCCACCAGTATTAGTGTCAAATGTCTCAGACTGACACCCTTGCCTTATTCCTTTAATTTTGATTTTGAAAGGAGATCTCTACCAAGCTGTGTGGGATAGCCAGGTCATGGGAATGTCTAAAGGTTCTTTTAAATGAGGTAGCCACAAAGAAATGGGCCTTCGACAGTACTTTTTGATTCAAACATACCCAATTGGCCTGAATCTGTCACTGACAGCAGAGATGAGCTTTGTTCTTTTGTTGATTGATGCCTGGCTGTGACTAAACTTGGAAGTTTCACATATTTCTTCATAAGCCACAGTTATATAAGAAAAGCATGTAAACCAGTCAGTGGCCTAAGTCCTATAGATGAAAACATGTTTTCTTGAAAATTAGTGGCAAAAATCCTTGGGGCTATAACACAGCCAGGATTTCTCAGTGGGCTTATTAGAGTTTATGTTCTCTGTGCTGAGAGGTGACATAGCCCTAAAGCTGTGTAATATTGTTCTGTTCCTCAGGTTAGGTAGTTCTCCAGGTGGCCATGTAACCAATTTATGCATCAGCATTGTGTAATGCTTTATTTTTCCTGCAAATATTGCAGTTACAAGAATTCCTCTGTTGAAAGTACAGCTAGATAAGGAGGTCTTGAGTAAATCAGAAGCAGTATTTTTTTTTACCCTTCCTTGACTATTCTCTTTGTGGGTTCATAAAATAGCTCTGAATACTAGCACTGTGTCTTAACAGCAATGGGAGAAGTGTAGAATCCTGAAAGGTGTCCTGCAGCTTTCATGAAAGTAGGCACTTAGGAGTGGGAAGAAACCTCTGAAGTGAAAGAGGGGAATCCACAAAGGAATGAGCCATTATAAAAGCTCTAAAAATGTTTAAAAGAAATAAAAATCTTCAATGAGAGCTTGCAGTCACAGTCAGAGATACAAGCATACGTGGGGAACCCTATTTCTCAGTAGATGTTTCATAGAATTGTTTGTTATGTGAATACATTTTAAGAACTACTTTTTGATACACAGAGCTTTATTCTAGCCACAAAGAGACTATTTCAAATTTAGGGCTGGAGATATAGAAAGCAAGCCAATGGAAAATACTAGGGAACAAGATAGCAATGAAATGTCTGCAATGACACACCAGGTAACACCTAAAATACCCTAACTGCCTATTTGCAGTTGTTTCCTGTGTAACAGTAAAGCTATTCCTATGAAATATTTAACAGTTTTGTAACAAGGCTTTGCTTCCTCAGACATGACTTTTCTGAGATGTGAGTGACTTAGTTACCTGAAGCTAAGGAACCTTACATTTCTCTGTCTAATGGAAGTGAAAACTTAAGGGAAGACAAATGGGTAAATGACTCAAAGACAACATGAGAATTTTGTCCAGAGAAATACTAGGATGTTGCCTGTGGTGGTGCTGTTGTTGATCCTGTGTAAATGTGATTGCATTATCATTTGCTTTTCCATGTATTCAAGGGCTTCCAAGGTGGAAGTCGACTCTATGTGAGAGTTTTTGTAGGAGTTAATATGAAAATCAAACACATGTAATTTCTACACCAGCACAAGCTTTTTGGGGGGTGAGGAGAAAAAACTAAAGTGGACAGAGTTCAGATTAGCTGTCCCCAGCCATAAATTAGATCCAATAAATTCACTCAAAAGCTTATTCCATCCAGTAAAACAAATATCAGGTGACCTGTGGTTTGAAATAAGAGGTTCACTTGACATCATGGAGAATAGAATTTGCTTTGTGTAACATGAAGTGTGCTGGAAAACAGAATACAACACTGCAGAGAAATGCAGAAATACGGGGTGCCTAGAACCACCCAGAAAATACTTTGTTAATTGTGGTAGAACCTATTTTTTGTGGTTCTGTAATGTAATTCTCCTGTCCCTCTTTATCACTTTACTCATTGAAAGCACCCCCAGAAAAGCAGAGCACTGCAAACTCTGTTTGTTCTTTTTATAGTTATTTACTGTGTGAGTTTAGGCAGGTTTCTCTTTGGGCAAGATGTAAAACAGCTTTTTCTGTTCGGCTTTACATACTTGACTGCATTGATTTACATAGTCCTAAATTGCAAAATTCATTATTCAATTTTACAAAGTGCTGTATTGATCTCATGATTTGGATTTGGACTCTCCACACAGCCCTGGTACCCAGTGCAGAGAGCTGTGACAAGCAGCATGCTTGTATTTAACCCGTAAGAAAAAGAGCTTTTCTGATTTGCCAAAACCATAGGTTCTCTCAGCCTGGAAATGAACAGTGGATACATCATGTTATTGCAGATGTTTTCAGACCTGAAGTCTGTTGCATGAAGATAGACAAAGATCACTCTACTTTGTTATACCCTCAAGTGATTTTAACATTTTAAATTCAAGCATCGAGATGTTAAATTGCTGGTTCAGTGTCGTGCAATGAATGATAAACTTGAGAAGGAAATAAGATTGCCAGTTCTATTCTTGAACCAATGGATAAAACTGTAAAAGTCTAAGAGAATTATGTATTCAAATCTCTGACTTTTCTTTGAAAATGCAGCCAGTGGCTGTCCTGTAACTGTAAATCTGTTTTTTCATTATTTTTTTTCCTGAAGGCCTCTAAGCTCATGTCCTTTCATGGCATCTACAATGGCAAATAAACACACAGAGTTCCACTGTGAAATACTTATTTCTGTTTATCTCATTTAGACATATTTATCAATTTGAGTTCTACTGGAAACCTTATATATGGTAAGAAAACTTGCCTTTTGAAATAAAAACTATCTAAGAAGTCATACTGTCATGCTTAACTTCTGAATAAAGCATGACTGCAGCATAAACTGATTATAGGAAATGAGGGGTTGGCTTGCTTTCTGAAAACGTGGTCCAAAGCCAAAGAGGTTAACACAGGAGATTTGCTTAAAAGGCTTCTTTCATTTTTCCTTCAGTAATCTTGCTTGCTTTTCCACTGGGTAGTTTTTAATGCTTCTCAAACACAGCAGTTAGGACAAATCTGATTCTGTCAAGAGTTTGCAGCAATGCTTTCATACATCAATAATATGAAATTGTTTGTAACCTTTTTGGTCAGTGGGGACCTTCATTTTGTTTAAGGGCAGGGCTTTCTAACTATTCCAGGGGCACTAATTCATTGTGCATTTGCAGAAATGTGCAGCCATGTGCAATAACACACCCTGTTGGTGCAGTCAGAGTGATCCAGGCAGTCTGCACACAGCAATGTGCCTTGCTCCTGGGATTGCACCCCAAACCAGGTGGACTCTCCCTGCATGCTGCACAATGAGTAGCATGTGGGTCACGTTGGAAAAAATTTGACAGTTTTCTGCAATGTGATTCAGTGTCTAAAAATGTGTTTGTTTTTTCCTTAATGTGTCAATTTATCTTGTTCAACATTGACTGAAAAAGCTGTTATATTCCTGACTACATTTACTTGTAATAACTGTTCTTACCATGAACCTAATTTCATTTTTTTCACACATCACAGTTGGCATTGTTTTGTGTGCAGAATGTCAATTTCAGTTGTAATACTTTTTATTAGATATTTTAATTTCTTTTAGTATACTGCTGGTTATAACTCTTAAGTGTATGTCCTAACCAGTGACAACTCAGCTACAAATAGTCCTAGGTTAAATGTAAAAAGCTTCTTGAAGACATAGGAGACCCAGTTCAGATCTCTGGATCCATAATTAAGATGTGGGCTTAGTGCTGAAATAAACCTGTGTTTTATTGTCTTTCAACTGGCATCATACTAAATTTACACCTTTATTCCTGAATACAGAGTGAAGACTGAAGGCTTTTCAATTGTACTGGTTAAATGAAAAAAAAGTAAAAAAAAACAAAAAACAAAAAACAAAAACAAACAAAAAACCCCCACAAACCCTCTAGTGATGTAAGAGCTGAGTTTTGCAGGATTTATTTTATTTGATCTGTTTCTTAACTGCTATAGTTTTAAGAATTTTTAGCAATCATTCCACATTGAAGTAATTTTTTTTCCTAAAATTAGCTGTGACATAAGTTGTTTCTATGAGTAAGTTATTTTTTTCTATTCTTTTTGCCAGAAGGAATCCTTTTCAAGAGAGAGTTATTAAGGAAGAAAAAAAATTGGAACTAACTCCATAGCTGTACTTGCACACATTCAGTTCTGGGTTTTTTCAGTTCTTTCTCTCTCCCTCCTATGAACCTGCATGGTGCTTGTATTATTAAAGACTTGTGCATTATTTTCAGAGATTTCCAAACCAAAATGTGTGTCATACCTAAAAGAAATAGTGTTCCCTGGCAATTCCCAAACTTGCACTGCCAGAAGAAAATCAGTTTCATGAGGTGTTCATACTGACTGGGTAAAGCCAGAGGCAAAGCAGAACTAATGCCTGCTCTGAGCAGGACCCTTGGAGTAGCCTTCATGGAAAGCAAAAGCATGTGTGAGTGACAGTGACACAGGAATCAGCAGCAGCAGTAATCAGGCTCACTTAATCAGGCTCACTATAAATTTAATAGTGTGCACACATATAAGGCTTCTGAAAGATTGGACTTTATCACTCCCACCTCTACTTTTTTTTTTCCAGGAATTGCAATTGTCACCATCACTTGTTAAAGTGAGAGCCACCAGCATTGAGCTGCAGATCATCTTCCCTGTTGGGGCAGGTTCCCTGCAAGGGAAGGCAAACTTTTTACAGAAGCCCTTTCCATAGACTTAGAAAGCTTTGCAAGCTTTCCCACTATAAAAATTACCTATTTAACATTACCATTAGGATGGGATGAACTGGTGTTTTTTGTGGTTTTTGTTTGGTTGTTTTTTTGATGCTGTGGTGTCATAGTTACTACATATCAGATTTATTTATTTACTTATTTTCAGCTTTGCTTCTCCTTTTATCCTTATTCAAATAAGCTGTAAAGGGAAGGACTTCTGGAAAAGCTGTATGTATTACAAATCATGTTATTCCTCTTCCTGCCTCCATGCCTCAAGCCCTTTGTTATTATGGTATGAATGTGTAGGAGTGCAGCAATGATCTCAGTGGCTTTTGTCTGTGTAATTTCTCCCTTAAACACATTTACTGTCTTTAGAACATCCTTCACAGAAAGAACAAAAATAGCAGGCAGATAACTGCTGCTATTTATATTACATTGTTAATAAGGGATTCATTCCAATCAGTTGTCTTACTCGTCTTCATTGGTATTCATGGACAATTCTGAAGAGCATGGCACTATTGCTGTTGACAAAGCTTAACAGTGTTATAGGTTCTCTCGTTTGAGTTTTTGAATTTGGTTAGACCAAAAAAAGGTATTATTTGTTTACTTAAGTAAACATGAATTGCAACAAGGTAATCCTTCTAACTGCTTAAAATTACCAAGCCAAACCTGAGTGCATGTTCATACCACACACACTGTAAGTGCAATGAAATAGTTTGAAGCTCTCTTGCCTGCATGGAGGCAGATTCTGATGTACCTGAAGAAATAATCCCATTATGAATCAGTAGAACTATGAGAAATAAAGTATGGATTGGAGTCTGAGTTCATATTCCAAATCCAATATTAATTCCTGAATTAAGTCTATTGATTGTAGAGAGATTTCAGAACTGTTCTCTCTGGCATTATTACTGATCTCTTTGGTCAGTTCTTGGGAAGATTTAAATCAAAGCCCTACCTTAGAAAGCTTTTTATTTTCATGTTTTGAGTTTTAAAAAGAAAAAATCTTTTATGCCCTGGTTTCTATTTGAATGTTGTCGGTCTGAAAGACTTCTCAGTAAAGAAATGTTGTCCCCAGAAGCCTCCAGTTAAAGGAGCTTCTAGCTTAATTGAAGAAAATTCTCTTCAAATTTCTTCCCCTAGAATGCATCCCAAGTTGATGCTTTGAAATAATTTAGAACTTCATTTCCATGTACTGAGTTTAGAACACTTTCCAGGCACTGCAGGTATTTAAAAATGATGATGAACTCAACACAGATTCTCAAAAATCTCTTAATTTTTTTGAAAAACATCCATGTGGGCATTTTGGTCACCAGTAAAGTGACATGTTTTGATAACCGAGCACTTCTGAGAACCACCTGCAGGATGTCATGTTGACCATTTGTATAAAACTCTTATTGCAAAAATATTCCTGTCAATAGCCTGGACAGCTGATATTGCAGGAGGACAAAATGAGTAAACTCTGTTCAGAACAACCAGTGAAACTGATGTGCAGGCTCCATGGCTGGAGCTGTAAAAGTCAGGCTCCAGA
This sequence comes from Calypte anna, assembly GCF_003957555.1. Taxonomy (NCBI): domain Eukaryota; kingdom Metazoa; phylum Chordata; class Aves; order Apodiformes; family Trochilidae; genus Calypte; species Calypte anna. The sequence continues at coordinate 9,117,919 of NC_044260.1, forward strand.
TTAAATCTGGACTTCAGCTGAGACCTCTCAGTGTTGCTATTTCTCTGCAAGTACTCACAGTTATTCTCATATCTTTCTGATCAACCTCTGCTCTTAAATAATAAAATATTTGCATTACAGAATGACAAGTGTATGTAGATATATATTTATAGTGCAAAATAAACCAGTTATAAAGAAGGATGTTTCAGAAGGGTTGCAGGTGAAGATGCTTAATATTGTTAGACTCAGTTTTCATGTGAGCTGAACTCTGGTTTTCATTGGTTCACTTTTACCTAATGGTATAGCCAAAGCATAAGGCTTCACTTACTCATCTTCACATCACTTGCTGTGTAAAAAATCTCATGCATAATTCATTAATGTTTCATAGAAATATGTTTGGATAACCCATGCTTGATTTAGATTTATGAGTTTCCTTCCTGTGGCCATCAGTGATCTAAGTAGATAGGAATAGAGCTGGGTATTGTAAGCTTGTTACCTCTGGAGAATGCAGGCTACAGAGGCAAAAGGCAGGAAAACCCTCCCAGACCAGCTTGCTCTAGTGCTTTACTGGGCTCCCTTTAGTGTTGGTTTAGGTCTGCCTGTTGTGTGTTACAAAAAGGAGAAAAATACTTTTTGTTTCATTTTTATTCAATAGCAAATAACAAAAATTTAAAAAATCAGCTACTTTCCAGAGCACCGACCTAATTTTTATATGAATTTTTATGTCTGTCCTGGTTGATAGTTTAATTTTCACTGTTTTAAAATACATGCTTTTAAAAAGAAAAAAAGGCTACTTCTCCATTGTAAGGAATCCACTGTAGGGGAATAGGAGTTGAAAAAGCATCAATTTCAAGAACAAGAATTAAGGATGCACAGATTGAAAAGTAGGTTAAGACTTTAATAGATTCTTATAAACATTCTTCATCCACCACACACACACACAAAACCAAGTAGTGGGCCAAGTTCAGGCAAAACAGATTAGCTAGATGTGAATCCAATTCAGAAAACTAAAATTCCTGAGATAAACATAACTATAGGGACCTAACACTTCCTTCCTTTCACAAACTCAGTAAGTTACTAAAATCTTAAAAAGGAGACAATGTAGATGGAAATATTTATTTTATTTTTTTTTTTAATCTGCTGCTTCTAAAAGGTCTATTTGCAGTTTTCTCCCAGCAGCCTGTATGTTGCTTCTGCTAAGGCCAACATTGCCCCCAAAGAGTTCCCTTCTCAGAGCTCTATTTATTTGCTGAAGGTTGGCATGGGCAATGGTTGCTTGGATGTCTGATTACTTACAGCACCACTCCCCAGCCTTGGAAAGATTATAATCCTGTAGATTTTATTCTAAAATATTTTTTCTTTTAAAAGCTGTAAAAAAGTGTCAGCAATGCAGCTGGTCTTGCTGAAGATACCAAGGCTTTGCACAAATGACATATTTATAATTCAAATACAGCTGCCTCACTGGAAGAAGAAATGAGCATGCTGGATGACAAAATTGGACAATATTTTGATCAAGACTCTCTAAGTATTATTTATTTACCTATAACAGAGTGCCTGCTGGTATCAGAAGCCAATTGGTGAATAACACAGAAAACAAATTATTCAGTGGAAGTAATAAAAGATCTTGACAGCACACACTGGGAAGGATGTGAAGTTTGAGGGGTCTCAGCAGAAGACATAAGTGGAACAAGTGACACTGGCACTTCATCTGCTTGGGAAAAGGGAAGGCTGAGGGAACTGTGCTAGCAGGTGGGGTCGTAAAGTGAGGTCACTGGGTGCTTCTTGGCTCTTAAATGCCAGAGGAGAAGCAAGGATTAAAGTATGAAAGACTTGAAAGGAACACTCAAAAGCTTCAAATTCACCAGCCACACTGGGCTAAGTAAATAATAATAATAATAATAATAATAAAATATACCAAGATCTTTTGTCATACTGTCTTAAGACAGATCTATAATTCCAGAGTTGAAACGGGCAGATTTCCCAGTCTAGCATTATCCATGACACTGAACAGACCTCTAGATAGATGAAATCATTAACTGAATCACCCTCTGGATATGACAAATGATGCATTAATCTGTACTTCCCTGTCTGTTTTTATGGTGTTAAATCCAGTGAGCTACTCCTGTGTCCCAGATTTTTTTAACCCATTTTTGTGCAAGAGTTTATGGAAATAGTTGCTGAAAATTTCTTTACTCCTTGAAATGAAAGCACAATTCCTTCTTAAGCCTTCTAAAGAAATAGGAATATTTACCTGCCAGTGTAGCAGTGTGATTGGTATAGAAAAGTAAAGTAACACAAATATATTGTGTCCAAAAATTCAGTAGTTCTACTTTTTCTAAAAACTGAGTGTATCAGTCTCTGTGAATGCATAGGCAGGACTTTCCCCCTGCTGTTTGTTTCCATTTTTCCAATCATAGTGTTTCTTTCCAGCCCTACCTGTCTTCCCACAGAGACCCTGAGGCAGGGCACAATGAACTGTAGGGAATGATACAGAATCTCATCTTCTGCTGATGTAGGTATCAAATTCTTAGGGAGCAGTTATAAAGTCATTTCTGTTCTCTTAAGCCAGGTCTTGTATAAGGATGGAATTATAATAATTCCTATTGAAACATGGTGATCTGAAGCTTAGGAGAAGGCATCACTATATTTCATACCAGACAGGAGGATGGTTCAAAGATAACACCTTAGGATTAACCTTATGGTGATCTTGCCCTTCAAATCCTTTCATGTGTTGTAGATATAAAGGACAAACAAACCAGACAGTTTTCCTACATGCTTCAGCTTCTTGAAGGACATGTTGCCTTGTGCATTGGCATGCTTGCAGCCACAATATTTTCTACATAGTAACAGTGACCTCGACAGGAGATATTTATTCTTTGAGTGTCATATTTGCAGAATCTCACTTTGGAGTTTTGCGGCCGCAAGCAGAGCTGGAGCACTGTCTCACGTTTCCTTTGGGATCAAAGAACTGTGAAGCCTCACAAAATGCTGGAAGCTGTAGACTTAGAGATGTGGTGGTGAATCTGCTGCCAATTATATCCTCCTTCTAGCTGTGCTATATCAAATCAATTAGATCTGATTTTGTCCCACAGGAGACTACAACCCCCAGCATCTCTGAGGGCTTTCTGGGTCTGAGTTTCAGGGAGGAATTCTGTATGTTGTGTTTATAATTTTTTTTTTTTGGCAAAACTTGTAACTGTAACTAATCTTAAGTCATTCCCAGTCCATTCCTAAAAGGTTCTCTTGAGAGACAAGGGAAGAAGAAAGTTTGTGAAAAATACAGTCATGTTAAATTTAAAAATACTTGTTTTAAGGTTTTTACATGTGTGTCTGTGCTTCTCTCCAGCAGTTGAGAGGCCTCGCTCCCAATCCTGCAGGCCTTCAAAAAGTTGGGTTTGGGATATTTTTTCTACTTTAGCAAGTCAGTCACTTTGCTCTTTCTAAAACTCAGAAAAGAAAATTAACTATTACTGAGCCAGGAGAGCAGGACAATGTGAATGACTGAATAAATGTGACTAATACCTAAGTTAATGAGGCCTCTTTGAGCTCTAGAAAACTCTTAATAAGCAGCAGGATAGACTCCAACTCCTACAGCTTAGCAGAGTGGGATTTGAAGTTAGATTGTTCATCCTTTCTGAATGAGTGTCCAAATGATGTATATAAAATTCATGGCCTTTGTGTGTCCAGGGACTTGAATTTCATGAAGGTGTTCAGACATGAGATCTCCATCTACTTGTAGTTTCAGGCAATGAGCAAATGAGCAATAATCATTTAAGCATGGAGTAAAAATCTGGTTGATGAACTGGAAGTAAGAATAATTTATGCAGAAAAACCTCTTTCTGCACTTTTCATATAAATAATCAAATGCTGCAAAAGCACCTAAGGAAACCAGGGTTATGTCAACTCAGCTGGCCAAAAAATTTAAATACCCAAACACTGGGTATTTTATCACCATGCAAGAATGACCATTTTTTGTGGGACTGGTTTTAGAGCTTGTTAACCCAATTCCCTCAGATGCAGTCCCACAGTCCTTGGTGGGACAAATTTAGTATGGCTGCAGAAAGATTCTCTGGCTCAAAAATGGGCTAACAATGAATGGACAGAGTGTATCTATCAGCTAGATAGACTAGAGGTGCTAGGAGATGGGTTGCTTATCTGTTCTTTCAGAAGTGTTTCACTGTCTCATTTCCAGGGGGTCTTCTGCTGGTTATTCACTGGTTGTGTGTGTGTTACAGTATGGAGAAAACTATGGTGCAATAAGGAAAACAGTAAAGAAATCTCAATTTTGCTGCTGTCTTGTTATACTCCAAGTACTCATCTGAGAATATAAAATAGGCTTATTCAGAGATATAAATGCCATCAGACAGTAGGAGGAAAAGCTGAATTTGGTCACTAGCTGCTGTTCAGTCCTCACGGAATTCTGAAGGCTGCAAAAAACAAGAATCAAGCAAAACATCCTCTTCTTTGAGTGTGTAAGGGTCTGGCTGTGCAGTTTGAACTGATAAATATAGCATGTTTTGCTTTTAAAATAAAATATATTCTCATTGGCCTTTTCAACTCTTCTCCCATGTTGTGCTGAATCAGATATTCTGCTGTGCACATGTTGCGTTGCATACATGCATCAACAGCCCAGCTTCAACTTCACCCTGCAGTCCAGTGTAGCTTTAAAAGAGCTTCCTAGGGACCATTCTGGCCTCATTGCCAAGGTACTGGGCATTCTCTCTCAGTAACACAACACAAATTAGTGGCAATGGCACTGTTGTCTCTTGTTTTCCCAAATGCTTAAGAATGTAACACAGGTCCTAAACATGATCCAGGGCAGAGATTACTGTGACTTGCTACTTTTCCATGAACTGAATTTTCACAGCAGCCAGCCACTGAGAGATGCCTAGCTCACTTCTAAAATTAGACAGCCAAATTTTTAGGACATCTGTAGCTCAGAAGAAAGCAGCTGTGTGGAAATTAATTTAATACTGCCTCTGGTAAAGCATCACTTTACCAGTTATCTAAACTTCTTAACACTTATGACAACAGTATGATGTGTGATATTAATGCACTGTAGCTACAGTTGCTACAATACAAAGCAATAGGAATGCTTCTTCCTCCACCCCTACCTGCCATTAAAGAAGAGAATTGAGCACAGTGAACTACACCCAAACAGTAGAATCATGCAGAGTAAGAGGGACTTAAATGAATATAGTTTGCCTCAAACACAAATGAATATAGTTTGCAGAACACATCCCTTTTTCAATTTCTGTTGTGACAATTGAATCCATTCTCAAGCCACTGTCAATGAAGGCAAAGGGACTACGTGCACCCATTAACCTGCTATGGGGGTCAGTAAATGTGGTTCTGAATGTCAGAGTATGAAAAATGCCATTGCTCTGTGACATGAATGCCAGGTCAGGGAGACCTCAGTCTGAGACTGTTTGTTCGAAAGATGATGTCAAGTTAAATTTATATTGGTGGGCCTGGATGCAAGCCAGATGGTGGTTCTTCTCAGAGCTCTCATAGAACCAATGTGACCTCTGCAGTGTGGCTGGCTTGATGTCACCGTGGTCACAAACCCACAGCTGGCTGGCAGCATGGAAAAACTGCTTTGTGATTTTGGAATGTACTCCAGAGGTGCCTCTTAGGAGGAATCAAGGCCTTGAGACTCTACAAGTGGTTAAAAAAAATGAACAGATTTAACTGTTGCTCCATGAGTTCAGACAGAAGGGTATAAATAACAGTTTCACAATCTCTATAGTTTTCTGCTGAGAAGTTTGGATAACAATGAAGTACTTTTGTGCTTGTTAAAATTCACCTGAATCTAAAACTTGGCTAGAGAAGATGGTGCAATCCTCCTGGAAGAAACTGTCCCTGAAAGTTATGTTTAATTTAGTTTAAGACTCTGAGGGGCATTATACAACTTCTGGAGCTGAAGTGCACAATATTTCAGGGTTGATTTAACTGTATAGTTATAACCTAGCTGCATTAAAATCTTGTATTCAGGCACTCAAGAAATATCTCAGTTCTAATTTGATAACATTTTTAAAATAGTGCAATCTGTGGTTCTTGGGCAGGTAAGAGAAGTTTCGTTATGCTTAAGTTCTGCCTTGACCTAAATTGCCATCTGAAAAACAAGCCTGATATCAGTGCATAAATTTGTGGTAATCACCACATCATTACAGAGCATCTCCTTTGGAAGAGGACATTATAAAGCTACCACATCTGCATTCAAAATTCCAGAGAAAGCTATTAAACTTTCTCTTTTATAAACATTAATAAATGCTGCTTGTGAGAAGCAAACATGGCAAGCTGATGCTAAACTATTTGAGATGGGACTTGTATCTATACTTTGCTAGAGGTCTGCTATCCTGAAGTTTGGATAAAGCAATTTTAGTTTGTGGAGAATTTTTTTTTCTGGCTTGTTGATTACTAGATTTATAAATCAGAATGTTCTCAGTGGTTCTACTTGTTTTCTAAGCCAAATAGCTCTGTCTAGAAATAGGCAGCATAATCTTGCTCTGAGTTCATGGGGAAATGATATTCACATCCAAATGAGTAAGCTGAGTAAGGGGTAGTGAGAAGCTGTTTATGAACAGACAATCCTCTACCTTGTCCCGCACACACACCAACTTCTTAGTTTATTTTTGTCTAGAAGGGGCCTGAAATTTAAGATGATAAAAGCCACCACTGAGATCTTTATTAGGAGCTTTAAAGATGTACAAAGTGTTTGAAATCACAAAGCCTCAGAATCCTCCTCCAGTGACCTACTAATGCACACTGTGCAGAAAATGTGAAAGCTCACTCCAGAAACACACAAGTATCATCTGTTTCTGATGTATGTAGCAGGTGTCTAGATGACATGCTTTAAATTTGTAACATATCTGATGTTTTTCTCTGTTTTTTGTGGATAGATACTCAAAATACACACTGAAATGCATAGGTACATATTCAAATGTAGCAGGTAAAACTTGCTGAAAAAATGGTGTACAGTTGTTATGGTGTGGCTTTGTGTGCATGTATAGACACAGATATAATCACCAATTCTTACATATAATTCTCTTATCACTGATTTTAGTCCCCCTATTAATTTTTAATGCATTTCCTACTTACATGGTATTCTATATGAAATTCTACCAACAAAGTAGTCCAGAATAGCAAGACTTTGTTTTTAACTTTGAAGCAGAATGTCAACTGACAACAGCAATTGCAGCACAGTGATCTAAAGGAGAAGTCATGCGTCGTGTTGCTTACTTACCGACTGCCTTCAGAGAGGCGTACTTGTTAAGCTCTTTGCCTGGGGGCTGTTGCTCATATGGGTTTGTGATCTGTCCCAGGCTGGGATATGAATGTTGATGTGCCATCTGAGGAAGGAGGGGAGATGTTGGCATGACGTTATTCATCTGTGGTGGATCTGTATTAAGGAAAATTGACAAGCATTAAGAAAAAACAAATCAGTCTTAAGCTTTTAGCATCATTACAGAGTCCAGATTAGATGTGATACATCATGAGATTTAATGCAACAAAGCACTATTTACTACGAAGTGGAAGTTGCTACTTCAGACAGTTAGTGGCATGATTAAAGGCTGACTAATGGTTGTAGCAGTATATGCTAACTTTTGTATAAATAAAAAAAGATCTTTGAGCTAAAAGAAAAAGGGTTTTCAAAACAATGGAACACCAACATAAAGACTGAATTAGCTGCAGTATTAGGATACCAACCAAAACTAGAAGTTTATTCCAAGGTAACTTGAATACAGGGCAGCAGTATCACTCTGTCTGTGCAGTTAAATAACCAGACTAATTTAAATAGGCTCAGGCAGGCTGCTGCATATATGCAGTTACACTGCTTTTAGTACCAGAAGCAGCTTGCTTATTTGCACAGCATTATGTTGTGTTCTGTAGATATGCCCCACAGTGCAGAATGTGCAGGTTTGGCTCATGACTATCATTAGGTAATTTCTTCAAAGCTCACACTTTGTCCTTATGTTTTCTCCTTTTCCTTGACAGTAGGTACCACAATATCATACCAAGGTAATATTTCCTGTAGCAGACATAACTAAAAGCAAGACCTAATTACTGCCTCTGTATGGTATATGCCTCTGTATACCAGCACTTACCCCTTAACCATTTTGTAGCTGATTTGTTCCTTTATAGTGGAGAATATGGCCTGGAGAATATTTATTTCTAAGGTACCATAATTTATGAGCTGTTTTTAACGTTTGATTTCAGTCTTTAAAAATTTTGGTCAGGATAATATTCTGCACTCTGTTTTATGGTTGTGTCTACAGGTATACTCTTGAGGAGAAATGCAAGCACAGATCTATTATGGTAGCAGCAGTTCTAAAGATAGTGGCATGGGTGGGACCTAATACAAGGAAGGTGTCAGCCTTTTACCACTACATTCACTAATATTTTTCTGAGTAGATGTAAATCAGCACTTTGTAGATGCTACTACCATGCAGTTCCCTCGAGGCAATTCTTACTTTTCAACCTGTCAAAACATCATGATTTCCCTGTGATGACTGCATTGTGAGCACTTGTATTCCTACACTCCCTGCCACAGTGACTGGCAGCTATGGAGACTTGCAAAAACAGTGTAAATAAGGTGTAGCTAACCAGGACAGTTTTTCTACCTCTGTCAAAGAGCTATCATTTTTACTGAGTCATCTCTTTAAATGTAGTGAAGAATGTTACCCCAGAAGTGTGCTGGGGAAGACTAACTAGTTGTACTTGGGTTTTGTCCAGGTGTTCGGTGTCAGACTGTGTTGTTACGAAGTTACTGATGCTGCTGGGGTTGGGTTCTTCCAGTGTTTATGAAAATGTAAAGAAATATGTTTTCCATTTCCAAATAATCTTTGGCTTCTCTTTTGTGTTGTTGACAGCCCAGAACTGTCTGTTTCACTGCTGCACTGACTGCCCAGTGCCCCTTACTCATACCCAGGTGCTTTCTACAAGCCTAAGTCATCACATAGAAGGTAGAATAGAAAATACTTACTCAGTTGGCTATCTGCACCAAGTAGATTGAGCAAAAGACCAAACGCTGGCAAAGTTCATGGAAATATATTGAAGAAAGATTCCTGTTTATTAAGAGACTCCCATTGGAATGGACTTTTAGGGAGTAAAAGGAAAATCTCAGATGGATGTATGCAGCTATCTAAATTTGAATCTTACTAAATTTTAGTCTAAGTGGCCCTAAGTGGTGATTGTTGCATTTGTTTGCTGCTCACTGCACTGTGCGTGACCTGGTTCCTTTTCTTTGGGTTTCTAGAAATAAATGAGCAAATGGGACACTTACATTGTTTTCTCCACACATAGTTAACGTAATGATGATGGGTAAATTCATCTATATGTGGATGCTATTAAGGAAATGTTCGTAATTGAAGTAGCAATAGTGTAATGCAAATTGTGCAGCAGACAGGGGGATGGGGAGTGTGAGTCAAACCACTGGGGGGAGCCCAGGCTCAGCCGTCAGCAAACAGGAGGTCTGGAACAGGACTTGCCTTGCCTCCTCTGCGGCATCTGCCTCTGTAAATACACAAGGTATTGGCCTGGGCAGTGTTTACTTACACTTGTAAATACTGCTCCAGTCTCAGCAGTACCCAATAAAGATTTTCTCAGGTAATAATGAAATTTGTCGACAGCAACATCTCAATGTCAAATTTGAGATTCTGCCTTTTTTCCTGACATTAGAAAAAATAGTAAGTGTTAAACTTTGGGGAGTGAATAATAACAATAATCTATTGGATTGTTAAAAATATTTTGGGATACACAAATTGTTTTCAAATGGAGGAAAGGTTAACCAGAAAAATCCCTGCCAGCTTTGTCACTGACCTCTCTAGTGCCAAGTTAAATCCTTTATATTTATAAATCAGATATTGTATGATTGGTATTTGCAAATAGCTGACTTCACTGAATGGGGACAACTTTAAACAGAAAGCTGTGGCTGTGCTGATACATTACTTTTGGCAACCTGACACTAGTACTTTGTCCAGCGTGGTACAACCATGTAACCAGCTGCACTATGTCAGTGCCAATGTATGTATTCATCTTTAAAAGATATTTTGAAAAGACATTTTATGATCACTGCAAAGAGTCAAAAAAAACCATGCTACAGCTTCTAGCATGAATAGTCAGACCTGGTTAGCAATGGTGTTACTGTAAAAAATCTGCAATATTCACAACATTATTTTCTCTTGAAGCAAGGAAATACAATGCCAGGCTGCTTCCTAAACTCTGACTTAGAGGAGTCACTCTGGATGTAGTTTGCTCTCTGTATTTCTACCACCTGCCCAAAGGGAAGGATTTGATAAAGCCAGCTGGAGCTCACCACACCAGTGCTAGATGTCAGCTGGGCAGAAAGTGAGACATACAGGGAAAAGGAAAAACAAAACGGGTCTTCAGATGTAGAAGAGTGCTTTTGACTGTTATCCTCTTAAGAGGCTTAGGTATGAAAAAAACTTGTGGGAAGCAAATGGAGCAGAAAATAAGAACTGGAAGTAAAGCTGTGCCAAACCCAGTTCATAGGTATAAAAACTGGTCCCAGTTACCAGCAATGAGCCTTTGGAAGTGGCTAAGGCATCAGCCTCTGATCACAGTCCCAGTAGTTGAAGAAGACTGATCATTGTGTTATCTGTTTATTATCTTAACTCTATAGCTCACCCTGTCCAATTGAAACTTCTACCCACATGTCACATCTAACAGCTTACTGCATTTTTCAAGTAAAAATACTTTTTTGGACTGTTTTCATCTCTCCCTGACTGTGAATTTTGGAGTTGCTTTGCTGTGCATCATGGTGACAACAACAATAATGAAGTAGGTTACTGTAGTTATGCTATACTCAATCCAATTAAGATGGTGTCATATCTAATTTATGCATTTCATTCAGTAATCAAGGAATGGGCATCTCAGCATTTATTAAGTACAAATAAGAACCCTAGTGGAAACACCTGACACAACAAGGTCACATGTATGAATGTGGTAAGATGAGCAAGACCTCCAAAACTATTTTTATTTGTTTTGCTTTCTGCATTGTTTCTAGAATATATTGTGCTGTTCACCCAGATTGATTATTCTTGTCAGGTTATGGGAAATGCTCAGGGCTAGAGGAAGGGATGTTAGTAGGCTGATAGGAATAATAAGATTGTTCATTGTTTGAGAGCCAGCAACCTGCCATGAATGTCCCTTAAGCTCAGCCACTATCCTCCACTTTAGGGGAGAGAGAAACCTGTTCTTTTGAATGGCTTGGGGATTTGTTCCTTTCTGTAGCAATGAAGTCAGTGATTTGGTGCTTGAAGACACAGAAAATAATTAAAAAAAACCTCCATAGGCACAGAATGGAATCTATTAGTAAATGAGCAGTTACAAGCATAAGGAAAAGAATAAATGAGACAGGCAATGCAGTAACAAAACAGAAGAGGATGGGGGAAGGGCTGGAAAGGAGAATGAGATTTTGCTATAAAAGCCACCTGCAGACACACATACAAAAGAAATAAGAACAAAACAGACAAAAGAAGACCGTGAAGTCAAGGAGGAGGGGAGGGGAAATTCAGAGCAAAATGTAATAATAGCTAAGCATTTTTCAGATACTCGAGAGAAAAAGATAGGCCCTGAACTAAAATTGAAAATAATAGCTATGAAAACAGGATAGATCTGAGTGATTAGAGAATACCAGTATAAAATTGCTCCCCTCCCATCCATAACTGCACTGCCACCAATATGCATATTTTGCTTCTTTGTTCTTGAGTGTGCAATACTTAATTATAAGACTAGCTAATCCAGCACTGCGCATACTCACATCCCTACAAACCTCACCAACAGAAACTGCAGGTGCTATTTTTGGAAAATCCCAGATATGATGAAACCTGTAGGATTTTAACAACTTGGCTGGGCCAGTAAACTAATTCCTTTCAGACCAGTTCCTACCCGGATAATAAGACTGTTCTCCATTCATGAGACTAAGCCTCCTGTTGCAGTGAAAGTCAAAATTGATTTTTTCAAGTACATAATTTCACTCCTTTCAGTCTTTCTTTGTCTGATAATCTTTTCAAGGCTATCTTTTAATTTGATTTTTACTGTTGCCATTTCTCAATACTTGTAGCCTTGCAATGTAGCTTCTGAGATGAGGTTCTACCTTCAGTAACACATACAGTTGTGTTGTTCTGTATATAATGGTATTGTAAGTCATCCCTAATAAGTCTCTGTCCCTTGGGATATGCAGGCATTTTTGTTACTCATCAGTGATGTACAAATCATGGGAGTAGTCATATTTTCTCTAAATGTGATAGCTCTTAGACAATAGGTATTTTTCATGGCAATTTATGCTAGCCAGTTATCTCTTCTGTCTCCGCACGGTATCACAAAAACATTCTTGTAACACGACAACCTCCCCGTCTAATCACCATCACAAAAAGGATCTGAGATGAGTGGGATGGCATTTCATCCAGCAAAAAAAATGTTTCTGTTTAATGGAAGTGACAGTCTACAGTGTAAATGCCTGTCATCAAACATACTGTCTTGTGCCTTTCCTTGTCCTATCAGGCAGTGGTAGGAGTCAGCCCCGTGCTGCATGCTGTACTCTGATTCTCCATGGTGCCACTGAACGGGAGTGTCTCAGCACACTGACACCCTAATGCTGTCTGGTTTCTGCTCACAGCCCACATTAACCTCTTACTCTGTTGCTGCCTTCCTTGCTAGAGGTTGCATGGTTTTTCACATATGGATATCCTTGGTGGATTTCTGAGGAGAACCTTTTTCTTCCCAAACAGAAAAATGCTGAACACAGGAACATCTTCAGTTACGCTGTCAGATTAAAAAAGATATTAAACTGTTTGACACAGCTGTGTTAGGGGCTGTGCTGACAGCATGGAGCATGGGCAAGGGCAGTGTATCCCCTGCCACAAGCAGCTACAGATCAGCAGGGTTTATAGTGCTGCCTGACACTAAAGTTCCTTTTGGTTCAAGCTGAAAATTGGCAAGAGATAGGGTAGTATAGCAGCTCTTAGCACCTTGTTGATGTAATCTGAGACACTTATGAACAAGGTTATTGCAGATGCAGTCTTTATGAGAAAGCATTATAGTAGGGAGATTCATGAGCTGATGTTTGGAGACGATGTCAGTCATTTGGACATGGGAAAGGAGCCAGGTCACAATATCCACAGTGTTCTGCCCTTGATGTATATCTTAGGAGAACTGACTTTACTCTGGCAGGAGAGGTAAACTGCAGAGACATACCAGTGAACCGTGCAATTGAAGTGCTCTTGTTGCTCAAGCAGTGCCCTGTGCCATTTTTAAATGGCAACATTCCCAAATTTTCTTACAAGATGCTGGAATTCTGTGCTTCTGCCAGATGAAGGCAGTGCTATTTACACACACTCGAAAATATTTGAACTTTCATTCTCAATACTTTTCTTTGGAGTGCAGATGAGGACATCACTACTTTAATAATATGAATCCTTCACCCCTTTAGTTTTCTATCTACATCCTTCAGACACTTATTTGTGTGAAAGTCAGAGTTTATATTTCTCTGAATAATGATTTTAGGGGGAGTTGAAAGATAAAAAAAAGACAACAGTAACATGGTCAAAGAGGTATGGGGCTACACTGCCAGCTAAGTCCACAAAATGCTCCTGTAAAAGGCCCTTTTTCTTACTGAATATACTGCTGCCGTTTTTTGTTTGAATCTATGGGAATTGTTTACATATATATAAGAACCTTATGCCCGTAAGCTCTTCCGAACTGTGTGACAAGTTACAAAAGAGAAAGGAGACAATTGCATCTTTGTTTATCACTTAAATTCAAGACCTGGTGATGGAACCTTCCTTCTGTCATCTACATGAATTCTCTGAAGCTATGAGGTGCTGAATTCTCTGTGGTTGCAGTGATTTAGGAGATGGGGCCTTCATCGTGTTTCAGGTTTGGGCTCCTTGTTTCTGATTTGACTCCAAGTGTGTAGGAGCAGAGTTCTGTGAAATCAGTTGGCTGTTTTGCTGCCATCCGAGGAGGGTGGGAGTGGGATATCAGTGGCCTTGTGACTAAACTGCTTGGAAGCCTCGTTCTTCTGCTTTTCATTCCCTGGGGCTCCATGCTGTGCAGCCAAACTGACATTCAGGTAATATTTTCTGGGCTCTCGCTTTGCAGAAGCAGTGCAGCCTGACATTGGTTTTCCATGTAGACTTTCATTATGTGACACAGTATCTCCTTTTATGAAGGTTATTTTTGTGTCCTCTGAAGGTGTGCTATTCCTTCATAATTACTCACACCCTGACATACTTATAATCCTCTGATAGGATTTGTGAGATCATAATCTTCTCTAGAGCAACCCATTGTGGCTTCCCAGAGGATTATAACCTTTAAGAAGGCAATAAGCAGATGAACTCGAGATGCCAAGATCCTGCTTTCAATATCAGTTTCCCATGCTTGAGCTGTGGGAGGGCAGGGAGTGGTGCTGTGTTCACACTCCCACCCACGTTTCTGGTTTCCTTCATCTTTTGCCTCAAGTAGCAGAGTTTAGAAATTAATTAAACCCACCAGTTATACACACTTTCAGCACTGCAAATATCCTTAGCTATGCAAATCAAGAAAATATAAATTCAGCAAATTTGACTTACGTGACAGATATTTTGGTTTTTGACCCAGAAGAATGTTCTGTACACTTTCCCATAAGGTATCAGGTGTTTTACAAATCAAATAATTCTATACCTCTTCACAGAAAGAAAGAGTCTGCTAGGATGTACCAGGCAGCTCACATTTTGTTTTCCCTGTTTTGCCATTCACTGAAATTAATTTTCTTCCAACAATTAATATACTCTTACTTAATGGAAATGTGCCTGGTCTAGTATTTAGCGTTACTTCTAAATGTGTTTATATGCCTTATTTATTGTTTTCTCTTAGTGTAATGGTTGTTGATGATCAATAGGTGTGAATTTTTATGCAGTTTGAATATATTAAAAATTCCCTTACTTCAGGCATTCACTAGTTTTTTTTTATCAGCTGTCCCAGTATACCAACTGTTTAGACGTAAAAGACTAAACAGTATAAAAATTATAAAAACAAACATGTTACCGTTTTCCTGTCATTTATTATTATTATGTCTAAGCAGTAACTTGGTGACCTCCTGCCTATTGCTTAGGGGTAACATTGCCTGCAGGATTCTCACTTTATTCATGGGCAAAGGCAATTGAAGGGTTAAGATTTAAGGCAGAGAAAGAGTTAAAATTGGAAGGAAGTCACTCACCTGTGTTCCCCTTCACTCAGCAAAGACTGGGGAAAATTACAGTAGCTGATCATCTAGCTAATGCGGAGCTTGAGAACTATTTTCTTTAATTATATATCTGACCTAAATGTACCCGAGTGGCTTACTCTGTCCTGATATACCTGATGCAGCAATAACAAAGAGTGTGCTTTTTTCCTTTCTGGCATAATTTAGTTTATTCTTTTAGAGTCCCTAGCAATGAAAATATATCAGTCTGCTACAGTGAAGCTGTAATATAAAACTATGGATCTCTTCTTTCCTGATCCGTATTCAGAAGTCTTATTACTATCAGGGCTGATTTTGTTTTGTTAGTCTCTGTTAAGCAAACAAAAACTCAGAGACAGAACTCAGCAGGTTGGTGAAGAACTAGAAATCTGTTCTCAGAGAAGTAGCCATCATCTTTTACATTTTAGAATAGTAGAGAACAAAACTTACCAATTATGGAGTAGAGACCGTGTTATTTGTTTCACAGGATCACAGAAAATACTAATGATTAGCTGTTCAAAATATTTTCTCATTTATCCCATCCTCTTCTCAGGAAGAATTGCTTCTGCTTTTGATAGATGTTAGTCATGTTTTTCAAAAGCCTTCAGTGAGGGGCTTCCCAGCCTACATGCACAATCTGGTCCAGTGCTAATGCTATTCCGGTGGCGTCCTCACCATTAGAGAGCTTGTCCTATTATACCTACTTTGTTCTCCTTTTCCTTCAAAACAGTTCAGGTCCATTAGTTCTCTTATCCTCCAAGGATATGGAGAGTAGATGATTACTGTCCCTTGTGCTGCAGCATTTTATGTATTTTGAATTTTCTGCACTACAGAATAGGAATGCTTTCAGTCTTCTCATAGAGAATGATTAGAGGTCTCAGATATCCAGCCTTTCTGAACACATATTTCTGGATTTGGTATCTCATATCTTGTCAGATCTTGTAGGATCTGACTTGTTTACACATCCTAGCTTGCCATTTCTTCTGTGGCATCAGCATGGGGTTGTTAAAGCATTTCTGCCTTCATTCCCCTAAAGCTCAGAGATCCTTTTATGTCAGATTGCTCTTTATTGTCATATTCCTGTCCTGTGTTCATATAGATGATCATTTTTATGAGTAGATCTTTGCATATTATTTAATAGGGATGCACCCTTTTTCTTCCACACGATTTTTTCCGACTTTTTAGACTCTTTTGAATTCTAATTCGGTCCTTCAAGCCAGTTAAAACCCCTTCCATCTTGGTGTTGTCCACAAATTTATTAAGTGTATCTATACCTTGAACAAACAGAGTTCTGCAGGGATTTATTCTGTCTCTAATACTGTGCAATATTTTCATTAGTGAGGCAGGTGATGGGACAGTGTATTCTTCCATTTCAAAAAAAAAAATGAATCACTGAGGACTATTCTCTGAATGATGTTTTTAGACCATTTTGCACCTACCTTCTAGAAAAAGCCTCTGAAATGTTATTAAAAATCAAGATTTATTATGTTTACAACTTTCCTCTATACAAAGGACCTGTTACATTGTCATGGAATTAAATTGCTTAGGTTTAACTACATTTCATCTTGACAGATCTTTATTAGTTGTTATTCATGACCATGTTTTGACTAGATGCTGTAAGAAGTTTAATAAAGTAACTGTTTATTTCTATTCCTTCCTCCCTTCCTGTCCCCTGCCCCTTAATTAGTGAATTAAATTATTACTAAACTATTTTAATTGGCTCCTTTGGTTTTACGGGCCTTCATCCTTTGGGGGGGTTCTTAAAATTAACAGCACTTAGAGAACTGAAGTCCTTTCTCAGAGTGTGTAGGATGAGTTCTTCTGGGCCATCAAGGAAAACCGTGTTATAATTTTTTCCAAGTGCTCTTGAAACATCCTCTCCTGTCCTTAGGTGTGACCACCTCCCTTTTCTGATGCTAATTTTGATTAGTTTCTTAACTACTGCATTTTTAGTGAAGAAGCACTGTCTTCTAAAAGGGACAATTTGGTTCATTGGATCTCCAGGTGTTAGCTTTTAATAGTTAAAATTTAAGCAAGAAATGAAGTATTTTCAAGTCCTATATATGGTTCTCTCTTAATCAACACCAAGCCTTGGGTAAGCCAGCATTCGTAAGAGCCACAGTAATTTGGATTGGCCCTTTATGTGGAGTAATAGCTTAAAATTTAGCTGCTTATAATGTTTTCCACATTGTGATTTCAATAATTACTAGCTAGACTCAAATTATTTATTTTTATTTCAATACTGTTATTTTATTTAAATGTATGCACAAGAGCTTCAGGGGAGGAAATTAGGTGAGACAGAAGATGACAATTAGCATCTTCTGAAAAAAAGAATGCTAGGTTTGGGGGCGAAAATGTTTTATTCTTTACTTCTCTCTTACTTTTTAATCCATTTAATTTACTTTAGGCCTATGAAGTGAAATGTGAAGTCTAACGATGCAAGCAAAGTAGACTAAGTATATCTTAGAAGAGTCAATATTAAGCTGATAAGTATCCAACTCATCTTCTTTAAATCACTCCAAACCATGCAGCCTAGGAAAGAGGTTGTCATGGTACTTTGCGAACAGGCCATCTGACTAAAACACATATCCTGTTGAAAGAGCTTGACATTTCCATCAGAAAGAAAATAAAATATGAAACTTCTTTGATTTTTGAGAAGAGGAATGCATTTGGAGCTTGCAGAGTTCCCTGGTCTTTTTAGTCACAGCACTGGGGCCACTGTGTGGCAGATTTTTAGGCTGTAACTCTTGCTGTCTGCATGACACTGGCCACAAACCAGTTCCTTGTTTGTAACTTTCTCATTACTCCCACCTGTTTCCTAGTGTGCCCACTGATGGCATTTCAGCAAGAGGTAAGATAACTTTCATGCTTAGACATCAGAGAAAATAGAAAAAAATAGATTATGAAAAATACTTTAACTTTGGTGCGTACAATTGTAAAATTCTGAACCTATGAATATCTTCTATTTTCCATTTTTTCCTGAAGTTAACACCCAGATATTAACTTTGGGAAGGGACTTGTTCCTAGTTTTAAAGTGAAGTTTTGTTAGGAAATGAACATCATGTTACCAAATGCCATTTAATTTTAGTATTCTGAATAATCTTAAGGATCATTGAGAAGTATATGAAGTGACTTCCTCTGTCCTCCCATTGTTTGATCCTCTACTGATGCTGTGCATACTGAGCAATTGAAGAAAATACCAAGCAGACAGGAGAGTGGAGGAGAGAGATGAAAGACAAAGGCTTTCCACAGTTATACAGGACATAGGCAGTCCTGTATAAACAGGAACATTATTTTCCTTTTTAACATTTCAATGCATTTTAACATTTCACAATTTTATTTTGAAACTTTAAACTTTAAAAGGCAACTGTGATAGCTGCTGTCTCAACCCCCATGTTATTTTAATAACCTCTTATGTCTAATTTCTGTGATCAATAACGTCCATGCACATACACTGATGTGCAGCATAAAGATGACCCAGTTCTATTTTTGCATTTTCACATCCTTTTGTAGAATGCTAACTATTGTTAAAGGGACAATGATGAACATATGTTTCAATAAATGAGAAAATCCCTACTGCTTTGAAGAGGGACATTTCAATGGCTTTTAAAAGAGTTCAGCCACCTGAACTAAACTTGAGATCGCCCATCCTCTTAGAAACTTTTAGCCAAAATGCATATAATTTGTTCTAAATAGTCTGTACTGAAAGCTGACATCAAAATAAGTGCAGTAGGCGAGGCACAGTTCCCTCTGTTCCTCTGAGAATAAGGCATAATGGGCTACATTATTCTAGGCAAGTTGCTTAGTCAAGAATAATCATCAAGATATGCAGATGACATGAAGGGAAGGCTGGGAAAAGCCTCTGCCTGACCAGTTGTGGAAATCAGAATGGGTTAGTAGTGTGATGCTGAGAACGTGAGCTTGTGTGAACTGTTGTGCTATGAGCCATAGGTCCCCTGCACTTCTCCATTTTAGTGCATATGTACATTAACACTGCTGTTATTGCTATCAGCAAGCACTGCAGCAGGGACCATTTTGTCAGATCAGGATCCCAAGGGCACATGCCCATGCTTATGCATCATCCTCTTTCCTACTGCTAAGCCAGAGGTAAATCCAAGGCCTGCAGTTCTTCCTGCCAGAGAGTTGTGCTGTGTTGCCAGTTTTCTCTCAGAGTGTTTACTTATTTTATTGCTTTTTTTCTTTTCTACATGATCTATTATATCTTTTCTATATTATAGACCTCTTTCTGTGTCCTCTGCCTCCCTATGATCTGTGCAGGGAATGAACACTTGGCTGTGTGGCATCTCCAGCCATGTCTTCAAGTTTGTAGTTGTGCTACATTGCCCTGAAAAACACCTGCACTGCAGGTACCTGTACTGCAGGCAGGATTGGGATACAGATCCATGAAATTATCTCCAGCCTCTTTGGTGCCCACCTTATGTTTGGAGAGACAAGATAACTGCCTCTGGAGCCATCCTCCTGCCCAGCTGTCTCAGTGCCCAGAAGCAGCACTGGTGCTGAGGTCTCTGCCAGGCACCACTGGCACCCTGGCCCAGGCAGAGGTACGCTGGATCCAGAACAGCACCACTGCTGCAATGGACTGGCTGCCACCTCTGTATATGCTGGAAATGTGGCCAGGGAAGGCCTTCTGGGTCTCTCATTCCATCCCAGCAATAGGAGACTATTACATAACACACAGGTTGCTCCCCCTTGACGTAGGTAAAAATAGATATAACCAGGACTTGCTGGTCCTGAGGAACAGCACCAATGCCAAGCTGCAGGAATGGGTGTACTTCCAGTGACATAGCTGTGTTGAGAGGGATCACACCAAGCACACTTCCCATCCACTTTCTTTTCTCCTCTGTTCTCATATTTACATATTTGAATTGCGAAGACAAAGTGACAAGCACATGGCACCCTTCTGTGGCACAGCAACAAGAGAAAGAGTGGAAGATGATTATTCCCTTTTATTTGCTACTAAGTCAGTGAAAAATAAAAGGTGTCCAGCTTTTGTGATTGGTATATGGATTCCCACAGTGTTAGTGGCCTCTATAAGCAACTTGTTCGGCAGTTTCTTTTCTTTGGAATTTTTTTTTTTAATGATTTAATGAAGTCTCTCAGCTTCTACATATTCCTTTATGACCTCTGCTTACTATTCTATTCATTGTTCTCTCTTACTCATTAAAATTTGGTGCACTCTATACTTTGTAAGTTGAGGCAGAAGTGTGACAAGTTGGGTCTGGTATTTTGAAAAGTACTGTATTTAGGAACAAGGTTTTGATCAGTGCTTAGGATAGCCTTTACTTTGTTCCCAGTGAAAGTGCCAGTACTCAGGAACAGCAGAATCAGGCAATTTCCAAAGCTGTGTCTAAATGTATTTTATGAACACCTACTTTAATGGAGTTAGGCCAATATTTATAAACAGAATTGCAGTAATTCAGTGTATCTTCTGTAGTACTACCTCATCGCTGTTTAATTTACAAATGTGGTGCTGATGGATTAGATTCCCAGTACCTTTTCTATCCTGAAGACAGCTCCCATGTTGTGTGTTTATTTGCTCTCCTCGTTGCCAGTGTGCCCTAATGTCACGCAGAAGCCCCATACCTCACTGAGGATGTCTCACCCCTTATTCTCTTTTGACCTTCCTGCTAAGACCAACTTCTTGTTAGTTTTTCTTTCAGAGCTGTGTTTTATAATATGGTCACTGGAAAATGACCGAGAGCAACAACCCTTTTCACAAAGCCCAGTGAATAAAAATTAATTGTTAAATTAATTCTGAGTCCCTTGCTAGCAGTCATGGGTTATATTTTCACTGTTGTCTTGAAGATGGAGTGATTGCTACCCCATGACAGTTTCCTGAGCTCTAGTTCTGTCTTTCATTAAACCACAGAAACAATATTTTGTGTCTGGTGTATAACCCTTCTCACTGATAGTTGTATGGATGAGGTGATGTACTAATGCTGACATTTCAGACTTACAGATTTTCTTTTTTTTTGAGTTAGAATCCCAATAAAAGCTGTTTTCTCATAGTCCTTAGCATTTCAGCAGGTTATGTTGGATAGGTTACTGAATGTGAGAAGCCTTTCAAAAAGGGACCTTTTCCTCCTGATAAATTGATATTCAAACAAAAATAAAGGGGTGCTGGGTTTCCATACTTTGTTACAGAGCCACTTCATCAAATACAAGTTCCTTTAAGAACCATATTCAGCTTGTACAAAATAATGAACAGGGGACTGGGACAGCTTGTTTAGCAGTGATGTTCATTAGCAGTGCTGTTGAACTCAAGTACCTCTTGGCATCAGAACAGCACCTAGAACAGATTTTGACTGCCTGCCCAATCCTACCTGCCTGCAGTAAAATTTGTCTGAAGGCAATCTGAAGAGGGGACACAGTTTATGTCTCTTTATAATATTGGGGTTTTTTGTTATTTCTGTCTCCTTATTAGCTGGACTGTTGTCACCCACTATTCTTTCCCAGTGCATTTATTCATCTCAAACACAAAAGCACAGGCACAAAAGGAAAAGTAAAACTGATCCTTCTATTCTCAGACATTTCTAGTTAATAACCTATTACTCCACATGCATTACTTTTAATGAATTGCCCAACGCATCTTTAGCTTTCTCAGAAAATCTTCCCAGAAGGAGGCTTTATGGACTCCTGCCAGGCACACATGCATATAATTTGTATGCTGTCCTTTTTTTTTCTTGTTGTTAGCAAAACTGTTTTGGCAACAGCCTTTCTACATGTCAATTGCATCTTCCTCTAGAACTTGTAGAAGCCAAAGCCTCAGCCTTCTCTGTCTTAGTGTCAAATGAAGTCAAGCATTGAGGGCCCAGTATCCTTCAGGCTTTCATTTATAGCAGCATAAAGGAGCAGCCCCTGGAAGGAGTGGGTGAAATTCTAGGCAGAGGAATCCCAACAGGAGCCAGGCATGGGGTCAGGTTTTCATCCCCATCCTGTTACCGGTGTGGAAGCTTCCTGCACAGCTTACTGAAGCAATTAGGTCTTTCAGTGTTACAAAGATTATTATAAAAACTTTTCCATTCAGTCTTATCATTATTTATTTATTCCTGATGTGGTAAGAATTTGCCAGGTGGAGAAAGGGGCAGTCCTTGCCCCAGGGGAGCCTGCTGGGAGCTCTGATATTTGGATGCCTGTGAATTTCCTCTGTGACCGAAGGCTATGTCCTGGCATTTATTCTGTCAGAACTATTGCTTCTCATAGAGTGTTGCTGTAAATAATCTATTTTACAATAATAGATCATTATTCAAACTTCCCACAGGAACTCAATAAGCTGTAAATGTGTTTCCTTTTGTCATTACTATATTTTACCTCCAACTTTAATCAATGTTACTTCAGGGAAATTCTCTCTGTATTTACAGCCAGAAATAGTGTGGTTAATGGTACTTTTCCAGTATAATTAAAGATAAATCTTATAGCAATCATTTAATCTTCCCTTCAGTATCTTAATTATCGATTTTTGGACTATGTTCTAATCTTTCATGTAATCTTTCTGAGATCTCTTAAACAACTGTCATGTTTCACCTAAAGGGGATTCTTGCTGATAGCAGTAGTAATTCTTTTGCTTGATGAGTAGAGTTACTGCCTCTCTTTCTTTCTTTCTTTCCAAGGCCAACAGTAGTAGTGGACTGAGAAGTCCAGTACCTACACCACAGTGATCTTGTGTATTCATGGTGAAATAACCAAAAGACTTGCAATTTCAGCAGTGTATCTAGCATGTGTTTGGAAACACTTCATTTACCTCTGCCAGTGTTTTTTGCGTTTGCAGGTGGAGAATTTTTATGATATAACAATATTTTTTTCATTTTGAACACCTATGCGGCCTCAGCAGCAGCTCATGTTTGGTCATTGCACCAGCCTTGAAGAGTGGATTCGGATAGGGTTAGAAATTAAATAATATATCAGGAAGGAATTAGTAGGAATGTTTCCATTTTCAATGGAAAGAAATGGTTAAATGTATGATGATATCCTATAGCCTTGTTTTATCAGATAGTTGGAAATGAAAATCAAGTTAGGCAAATCTTCAGAAGAAAGGAATCAGCAAAAAGGTCTTCAAGACAGAGGGGTCTGCCATTTTGATACAACACATTTTGTATTGAGCCCTTCAGCATTCAGTACCATTACACACAATGTGATTGTGTAGCCAGCACCTCAGATGCCTATAATAAAGCTTATGTTCTTAATGTAAAGGAAGTATATAGACAAGTAACACCCCCACTCCTCTGTTTGATTTAATCAGCAAGATCTTGTTGATTAAGTTCCTTTTTTGGATAATCACTTATATCCACAGAGAACCACTGAAGGTTTGTTATATCCCCTAGCACTCAGGGGAATCCAAGTTGAAAAAATAAATTAAAAAAAAAAAATGCTTGAAACTGAGTCTGCCTTTTGTTAAATAGCAGTTGTCCTTGCAGTGAGCATCTGAGTATAAAAAGTAGAGAACTCTATCAATACAAAACCAGGACAGAGCACCAGAACAGCTTTTCCTCTGAATACTCCACTTGACTTATGTTGGGATTACTAAATGCTCATTCATTCTTCATCTTGCAGAAAACTAGGGGGAAAAAAAGATTTTGTACCTTTACCCTGTGCAGAGTTCATTGAATACTATCAGTGTTAATGTTGAAATAGCCACACAGAACCTGGGAACTAGAAGTGTATCCAGTGTCTCCCCATATTTTATTAGGGTTTTATTCAAATGTTTCCAATGGAAGAAACTTGGGTTTGCTTCCAAGCTGTGGCAAAACTGTAGTTTTCCTGCAATCAGAGGAAGATGGATAAAGCTGTACAACTGTGAGACTTTTGTCTCAAGAATAAATACCATAAGAATGCCTCCTCTGTGTGTCAACACTTATTGAAGTTATAGAAATAAATTGCAAGATCTTTCACTCTTCAGATTGGAGACAGACCCAGAAGGCAGATAAATAGAGCTTAAGTGCCAATTATGAATCAGTTTGGCCTTGGCAAGACTAGAAAAATGTAACAGGACTTTTCTGTCTGCTCTCTTTGAAATTCACTAAGAAGAGAATTAAGGATTTCTCTGTTATGGCTTGTGTTTTGGGGTTTTTTTTGTTGTTTTATTTCCCTCATGGGTGGATGAGCACCCATTGCTTAGCTATTTCTTTTCACAAAATACTAGAGGCACAATGGGCATTTTTGTAATTTATTGTACATGCATCAGTTCACTTCACTAGAGATTGGTGGAAGAACCCAACCTTTATTATGATAAAGGGAATATAGGTGAGGGACAATTCTGATATTGTAGGCACTGAGTCTTGCAGATGTATTCAAGTGTTTGTTTGGTTTAGAATGTCAACTACTGTCACTTCCTAACAAGGTTTCCTTAGGGAACAGTGCTTTTTCACTTTAAAACAAGCTTGAGAGGTTTTGCTTGCTTTAAGGCATTACCACTTAAGCCTAAAATTGAGAAAGAGATAATGAAATAAACACCTATTTCTTCAAAGTACTTTTATGCAAGTAAATTATACATAATGTGCTTCAGGATATAAAATATGAGGCTTTTCTATGGAGCAAAGGTTAAAACAGGTGCTGTGGTTTGTAACAAGTGAGTTATTCTGCTAGGAGCAAGGTTGCTGCCTTTTCATTTTCTGCTAGTCTGGGGAGCCTCGTTGCTCAGCCACTGGTGTAATCTAGTGCATAACAAGCAGTATAAAGGGGGGAAAAAAGCAGTTTTGCATTTTAAAAATGAACCTGTAAAATCTGAACTCAGTACATTTGAGTCAGAAGAGCCTCTGTGTATGGATGTCTCACCAGTGTGTCTGGAAAAGCCCTGCACTGGTGCTTCTAAAGCCAAGCAAACCTGTTCCCAGGTAGATCAGGTGTATGTGGTACATGTAGACACGTGGGTCATGTGCAGTCCTAGCCCTGTTGGAGGCAGGAAGGGACAGGAACAGGCATTCACACACAGTATTTTGTTTTCCATGTGGGACTCATTTAACTAAAGCACATTTAAAGCCATCTCACACAGTGGTACAAACCAGGCACCTAAGGCTGTTTCTGGATGAAGACCACATATTCCCAGTCTAACCCCCAATGCTGGATCAGTTTCATTTTGTGCAGTGGAGTTTGGAGAGAACCCCAGGTTTCAGCAGCACTGCTTATGGGAATTACTGTTTTCAGGATTCAGCCCTTTGCAGTTTAACCTTCAACCACGCAATCTGATTATGCAGGGAAATAAACAATATTTGCATGAGGCCCTGGAAAACGTGTTATAAAATTTTCATATATCCTTTTTTCCAAGTAGCTTTAGTTCACAGCTATTTTTAGGAAGAATTCAACTAAGCAATATCAGAGCCAATATCAACAGAACAAAATTTTATAGCTGTACGTTACGGTAGCTGTTAGTAATCTAAATCATGATATTGCTTTTGTACATTATTGTTGTGACTGTTTCCAACAACAGAATTGAGAGAGATGTGCTAAACCTCCAATGTTTCAGTGAGTATCCTGTGCTAGCAGCAGTTGTATGGGAACCAGACAACCACCCACTCCTACATTTGTAGCTGTGTAATACTAAATGTCTTTGAATGTGTTGAGATATTGTAGCCAGTGATTATATATGTGCCTGCCTCATAGAAAATCTCTATTTTGACAGTGTAATGGCTTTCACATGACAGCAATACTATTGGTATTGCTAGGTGTGAAGGCTCAGCATCCAGAGGTCTGCTGTTACTGTCCCCTCTGTGGTTGCTGTACAGACAGCATTGGCAGGCTACAAAACTACATAACATGAGGAGAGTTATACTTTATAAAAGTGATTTGAAAATAAATTATGACCTGTAGAGAGAGAAGATAAACCAGGTGCCTCGAATTGCCAGTGAATGGGTGTGAGTCCACCTGTGCCTGATTAGGACAGGCCCCTATTGGGCATGAGCAAGATCAGGGGGCCAATAAAGGTGGAACACACACCCACAGAAGGCACCTCAGCTCACTCTGGTGCGAGGCATGGAGAGGCCAGCAGCTCGTCGAGCCTCTGGAGCAAGAAAGGCTCTTCCCGCCACACTTCTACCCTGGAAGCGCTGTGTGGTGGCTGGAGTCCTGGAAGAGACCAGCAGCTTGTCGAGCTTCAGGAGCAAGAATGGCTCCTCCCGCTACAATGACCACTTTTTTTTTTTTTTTTTTTTAAGGAAGAAAGTCTGAAATATTTACTTTAGAAAAAGTGTAAACTGTTTGAGCCGTATGTAAGAAAGACTGGATTTCACCCCTGCTTAATCAGTAGAGTGGGACTGTCCCAGTGGCTTTCCTAACATGCCAGGATATGGTACTGGTAGCATTATGTATAGATAATCTTTAAATTTCTAGTTTTGATGGAATACTACTGTACAAATGTTGTAGTCATAGAATTAAAAGTACACATGGAAAATAATTAAAAATCCATAGGCTGCAAAGATAAAGGTTGGTTAACCATCTCCTCAACAACAAGCCAGTTGAATCCTGGATTCAGAGTATGATTGTTTTAATTTTCTGATTTTTTAAAGCACCAAAGCTATAATTTATGAATTGTTTTATTCTGAATTCACTTTTATTTCCAAAACACTTGATATTGAGGAGACCATGCAAAGGCCTGAAGCCCTGTATTAAAACTTCAGTTATGGCTCAACAGTGATGGGTTTCTAATTAATTGTTCTGACTCCAAAACAAAAGGCAATTAGGACTGCCTATTGAATGTGAGCTAAACATGAGTATATCATGACCCTCGCGTAAATAAAATATTGAATCTTAATTCTAGCTACATGAAATTATCCCAAGCTCAGTTATGAATTCATATTTCCTAGAATAGTATCAGTGAGGGGGAAAAATTAGCAGAAATAAATCTGTGGGCAATTCACTTATAATTGCTGCTGGCATTAATGACATTTATTATTCATTTTTCCCCCCATTTCTAAATAGCATAAATCATTAGTAATTTTTTTGTTCTTCAAGGAGGATAAAATTAGGACTAAGAATGTAAATATTGTAAATTCATGTTTTTCTCTTGTCCTGAACCTTCAGAAACAGACTATTTCACAAAATTCTTACAGAGTGCTGTTGTTTATCTCTGGATTGTTCTTAGTGTAAAATCCATTGGACTCTAATCCTGAGCACATTAAAGCCCATGGCATCAGGCTCACATCCCAAGAATGTGATGCTCTGAGAAGAGTGGATTTGCAAAGTAGTCGGAGGGAGACAGGCACCCAGCTCTAATGGAATTTGTGATCTGGAGCCTTGGCTAAAGCTGGTCAGAAATATTTTGAGTAGAGAATGCTAATTTGTGACGATCAAAGCCTTAGCCAGGGCAATTTGGTTTTAACCAAAGGCTAATGAAAGACAGACAGGTTTTGAAAATTGTCTCAGTGTCAGCCTATCTGCCAAGCACCTCTGCTGCCTGCCCAGAGGGGCTGTGGGGAAGCCAGAGCTCAGAGCTGCTCCCCAGCTCACTCATCTTCTGTAGAACATCCAACAATCTCAGGGAGATGGCTCCAGCCCGTGGCTGTTGTGCAGCTTTCCCAGGGCACCAATGTGGGATTTTGAGTTTCCACTTTGCAGTTCCCTGGCAGCTGTGTCCCATCCCATGAGTTGCAGGATAGCCAGAGCTTCAGTGCTGGGAAGCCCTTTTGCAGAGTGCCAAAATACTTAGTGTTCACCCAAACCAGAAGTAAACCAAATGCTGAAATTTCAAAACACTTCCAAGTGCAGAGCATAATCTATTGCCATTACTTTGTTGCACTTAGTTGTAACAGTTCTGGTTTTTTGTTTTGTTTTCTGGTATTAAACAACAAAGGGGTGCGTATGCAGTCATTACTGAGACAACAATGTATATCCAGAATTTCTCTGTCTTGCAGCTACTGTCTTTAAACAATCCCTAAATGTAGAACATATTCTCATAGCAAATGCATAAACAGAAAAAACCCACATGTAAGCGAAGTTACATAATGTTTTGAAAATCTAGTTGCCCTGGAAAAGCATCCTTCAGCAACTAAAGTTTTATGGAAGTAGTTCAACACTCTGCTGACCTTTTATAAGTTTAGCCTTTATGTAGGAATTAACTGTCTGAAAAATGTTTCTAATTCACTTGTCACAGACACCAGACTTGTGGCTGTTCTTTTTCATGAGCAGTCTTCATTTTGATTTTTTACAGGCAACAACCTTGTTCTTACACCAACTCCCATAGTTCTCAGCTTGCCCAATCACTTCTTTTTCCTCACAAACATCAGGCTGCTCAAAAAAACCCCAACTATGCACATGACTAAGATAATGAGGATAATAAGAAGGTAATCTTAGCAATTATTATTGGTTAAATACTCAAAACCAGACCCCATCTCTATTCCAGGAGCCCCTCTATTCCAAGCTGGTTGATGAAGGAGGAAAGATATAGACTTAGAGTTTATATGCACACATACATATATTTATATGTGACTGAGAAGAATTTCTTTGATCTATATGCTTGCTATACAGACAAGAGTTGTAAGGCACAATAAGAAAACACTGATGACCTAAAGAGCTCAAAAACAACAGCAATCCAGACTCTAGCTGTAGCTGGTCATTCTTAATGCCATGTGCTCACTGGTTTGGACTCCTTTCCAATGCAGCTAGTAGGATGGAATACATGAAACTGTGACAGAAGAAGGCAACATGAGTGACAGATGGTGGCTGATACTGTAAGCCCTCAGAGCAGCCAGGTCTTTGCTAAGCAGAGAATGAAGAAGACACATATAAACAAAACTAAATATTTCAAAACAAATTTTACAACTTGAAAAGATCTGAGAAGGCATATCAAGACCCCATTGATATTAGAAGCAAATAAAGAGAAAATGGAGAATATTTTAAACTAGAAACTGACTTTTTGAATCTCGTAAATCTAGTTTTCTAGATTTACTTATCAGTTCTTTGCCAAACAATGCTTATGTAGATGAGAAAGTACTCTGCCCGTATAAATAACTGTTTCTATATTTCATTAAAGAAAAAGCCATAATAGGATCATTAAACTTCATTACTTTTCTGGAGCTAATGGAGCACTCCTTTTGTTGTGGACAGACTGCAGTGGTAGCAGAGGTTGTTAACAGCTCGACTTAAATGTCACACAGGTAGTTGTTAGGAACTATGCTCTTACACTTGTAGGTTTGTTACCAGAAGATAGAGAGGAGCATTGCTGAATCACCCCAGGCTGCACTTGGTGGGTAGCTCAGTTAAAGGTCATCTGTGTTCTCCTGTTACTCAGTGTAAAAGTGCACCAAAAATTATGCATCAGGCTCGAGATTCTCTTTTGCAAACAGAGTGAACACTTAGGCTGTAAGGCAGGTGGGGTTTATGTATACCCCGTGTTCTAAGGAACTGGTTGAGTCACCATGCCTGGAGGCATTTAAAAGACGTGTAGATGTGGTTCTGAGGAACATGGCTTAGTGCTGGGCTTGGCAGTGCTGAGTTAACACTTGGACTTGATGATCTTACTGGTCCTTTCCAACCCAAACTATTCTATGGTCCTATGAATATTCGCAGTATATTTTGACTGGCATCCCCTAAGCCAGAGAGGCTTTTCTTTTGCGGGCACATGATGGGCTTGCATGCAGTTAGTAGTGTAGCTGTGTTAAGATGGGTGGTTGGCTGCAAACTCAGTCCTTGTGGCACAGAGCAGCCCACGGGAAAGCCCGGGCGGTCTGGGTAAGACAAGCAGATGGATGTGTTGTGTTTTGGCAGAACTCTGCTCCCCAGAGCCAGAGGAAATGCAGGGGATTAGCAGGTTCCTCCTAGCCCTGGGCTATGTGAGTCCAGAGCTGTAGGGCTCCTTGTGTCCCACCACAAGTACAGCAGTGGCAGAAGGGCTTGTTCAAGGCTATGGATGTGAGGAAGGGCTCGCTGCACACCCGGGGTGCTGGGAGGGTGACTCAGTCTGCTAGAGCAAATTGTTTCAGTGATGCAAAGACTGAGTGGGCAGGGAGCCAGCTGGGCTTTTTATTCAACTGGCATACACCAGAAGGTGAGGGCGAGATATATTTTGATGGGTTCAGAGTCACAGTAACAAGTATTGTGCCTGCTACAGTGGTGTGAATCTACATTTTGCCCAATTTCCTTCCTCCACTTCTTCTTAAAAGGAATAACAAGAGAAGAATGGCAGAAAAGAAAGCCATGCAGTGTGGCTCTGGGTAATAAGACATTGCTGCAAAAGAACTGCAGGAGGTCTTTTGTGATGCCTCAGAGGAGAGGCTGCCCAGTTCTTTTCAGGTTCATTGCATGTACACTGACTCTGTCCCTGCCTGGCTGACCAGCTCCAGTGGCTGCTGTGAGAAGGAAGGAAAGAAATTCAGCTTCTCAGTGCCTGCTGGGGCAGTGGGAATGCCTGTGAAGTGCAAAAGGCTCCTCTGTTTGTCAGAGATGATGGGGTTTGTCCTCAGAAGTAGCTGATAGAAAGCATGGGAGACTTGACTTTATTTCTCCCACATGCTGTATATAAGAAGTATTATATAAGGGCTGATAAAAATTAATAATTTTTTTTAAAATATTATTATTTAGTTTCTTTTTTCCTGTTACCTGCTTGTTTATGCATTCAGAATTTCAAACATTCAGCTCCTTATGAAATGACCTTTCTAACAGAAGGAGTGTAAAAATGTTTATGACCATGAACCAAAGGCTCTCTAATTAATACCTCAGAGAAATATTTTTATTTAATGGTTTCTTAATACAAGTGTCTTTATATTATAGTGAATACTTTAAATTTCCTGCTACTTTGAACTGACTGATAAAAAGAAAGAAAATATATTCAGTCACCTACAGTAATCTTCCCACCTAAAATGGAATTTTTTTCCATATTTACATAATGTGCTGGTAGTCTACATACTTTGTAATTGTACCAATGTCTATAGCCAACTAATGCTTAACAAGTTTATCTTTATCATGCTTTTATCCCAGGGATTTTTCTTTATATCCAGACCCTCCAAAAATTTAATGGAAAATTTAAGTACTGCTATACTATTTCTATTAGTATGGCTCTGATTTATAGCCACTTGTAGACTTAAAAAAATAGCTGTTTCCATTCCCACAAAATGAGGAAATATTTCTGCCTTTTTTACATGCCCCTTTTTGATACAAGTTGAAATAGTGTAGCCTGCTGTCCAGGACCTCTACTAAATTCGGATGTAGGAGTTTGATTGATTTGTTTGAAACTGTGCATAGAAAGCAAGAAGATGAATTAGCCTAGAAAGAGCAACTGGAGCTGCCAGCTCCAAGCTGCAGAGGAGTCACCAGGGCAGCAGAGAACAGTCTTCCAAATGTTTTAATAAAGGGAGCAGAAGAAAAAGATCAGTAGCTGATTAATCATGTTGCTAGTGTTTTCAGGGACATAGGGTAATAGAGACTGAAATGTTAGGAAAACATCTTTCAAGGGAAGGCCAAGAAAAATCAGGGGACTGCACCCACTGACAATGTTGTGTACAAATTTAGAAGGAGATAGGAGAAAAGAGCAGGTAAGAGGGGAACTCTGGAAGGATCAAGTGAAAAACACACAAATAATTATTTTTAAAGGTCGTAGCAATAAAAGAAGAATAAAATGAACAAACAAGTAAAACACTATCTCTCTGACACTAAGTTTTCTTGTGAACAGCTATTGTAGGTGTTGGGTTGCTTGTAAATAAGGAAATGACAGTCATCTGTATCCTCAAGTCATCATGTATAAAGTGAATAAATAATAAAAATCTACTCTGACAAGGGGCTTTGGAAATACTTTTTCCTCTTGGACACTGGAATTTCCAAAGCCATTGCTTGTCAGCTTCTAGAGTCACTTCCTTGTTCACCCCTTCAGGCTGGGCTCCTCTGTTCCAGAAGCATGGACTGGGAATTTTGAGAGCATCAAGACATTGCCAAATGCAGGCATAATGGCAGCCAGCCAGAGGGGAGAGACTCTTCAGCACATTATATGTATTGACAATTACCACAGTGACACTGTCCAGCATGCCTGTGCAGTTGAGACCATTGTGTTTCAATCATGTAGGTGAAAAACACTAATTCTGTGTCTGAGAGAACAGTCATAGTTTCATTTGAAAGATTTAATGAGCTTCATGGTCTTACTCAAGCACAGAAGGGTTTTTTTTGTTGTTGTTGTCATGATGATTTATTAGTAATTGTACCTATTAACATTTTTAAATGTTCAATAATTCCTTCAATACACCTTGTAAATTAATCTTAATAAATATGCAGTAGGAATCAGCTTACCCCAGTAATTGACATTTAATAGCATACAATAAGTATAATTTACAAAGATAACTTCTCAGAGTAGTTTAACTCTTAATTAGCCCTAGGGAAAAGTCTAACTCTACAGATAGTTATTTGTTTTTTAAAAGTGGAATGTGAGAAAATATGCATGGATTTGTTTTTGCAGATTTGTGTTGGGTAAGCTATGTGTATATGAACAGCTAGCAAATAGAAAACAGAAAAGCAGAGGAGGATAAATATCTTTTCACTTTAATCTACTGCATTTATCACCTCCAAATTCACAACAAGTACAACTTTCATTTAATATTTTTCCCCTTCACGCATTTAAAAAATGTATCATTACTTAATTTTACTGCGTGGGCAGGACTGAATTAATGTGAATTAGAGGAGAAAAGAATGCCAGCAGTTCTATTTCTCCAAGGCATTTACAGTGCTCTAGACCAATTTTTATTTGGGAGACATGGGACTGACATGTGGTGATGGGGTGGTACCAGAATCTGAATGGAAGCTGTGATTCTGGAGAGTTATTCCTTCAGCTATTTTTGCTTCATCTCCAAAATACCTGCTGATACTTGATCTTTGCTTCCCAAAATCTGTTTTGATGGTTCTGCAAAACTGATCCAGTGTAACCTCCAAAGAAAGCTAGAGGTCTTTAGGAGAAAGACTCTGTTAAGGAGTATGAAATCGTTGGGGTAACACAGATGCTGCAAGAATTGTCCTGGCCATGTGCAGTTACCCACTAACATTGATCTTCACATGTTTAGTTCTAAGCACTCTTCTTTCAACTTATTTAACTTGTTTAAACAGTCTTTTGCAAAGACTTTGCTCATAGTGACATTTTAGTTCTTACTAAAGAAAGGGACTTATCATGTAATTAAATCACTGCTATTAATTATTAGACCTCTTGCATTTCCTCTGATTGCTACTTTTTTGGGGCATGCTGTTTTAACAACAGTGACACATCAGAAGAGAAGATACCAGGAATGAAATATATAGCAGCCAAATTAATCTGTCAGACGTTACTGTCTTTTTCTGATATTATCAGGCCAAAATATTTTAATTTATTTTATGTATAAGACTGTATTTACTATGCAAACCCATAAGCAATAAGCAAAGTAATAATTACTGTCAGATTGCTTAATAATATTACTTTATTTTTATTTTAGTCTATTTCTAGTTTCATTACTAATCTTATGAAGCTGTGTATCTTCCATATTAATATTTGTGTATTTTGAGGCTAGATTTCCACTCTGGTGATTTTACTTCTAATCTCACTCTTTCACTCTTTTTTTGTCTCTCCCTGTTACTCCCCCTCTCTCCTTCCCTTCTTTTCTTTGATTATGTTTCTGACCATACTTCACCAGCTGTGCACAACCATTCAATTTCTGAACTGTCTGTTTCATTTAAAAATAAAT
The DNA here is from genome assembly GCF_003957555.1 of Calypte anna. Taxonomy (NCBI): domain Eukaryota; kingdom Metazoa; phylum Chordata; class Aves; order Apodiformes; family Trochilidae; genus Calypte; species Calypte anna. Next base: position 9,151,762 of record NC_044260.1, read on the forward strand.
AAGTGGCAGCACATTCACTTTTGCAACTTCCAAGCCTCATGTCAGTGAGATTATGCAGGAGTCTAAAATAAAGTTTTCAGCCTCACACCATTGTAATCATTCTCTGCCCACACCAGTTGCTACTTTGATATAGTTCTATGTGATTTAGTTTTCTCCCAAAAAGCATGAAGTCCTTTTACCAGCTCATTTCAAGGTTCAGGGAAATTGCTTCACCCTTAGAGAATACAAGGATACATTTAAACAGTATGAGGTACATGTTCAAAGTGGTACTTAGGAATTACACATCTCATTAGCAAATAATTGAGATTCATGCGTGCAACTCACTTGCTTCTTGGAAAATGTCCCCCCCATAAAACCTATAATTTGCTGAAGTTAAAGAGGGCAAATTATGTTAGAGTGCATCTTGATTTTCAGTGAAAGGATATGTATGTATGTGCCTTGAAATTCTAAATTTGCTTTAATGCTGGGTAAGTGCTCTGACTCCTCTGTCACTCTGTGTGCCCTGGTCTATTGGAAGTGGAGCTGGAATGGATTCCTTCTCTCACAGCAAGAAGGCAAAGTTTGGAAAAAGAGTTTCCTCTTCTGCCCCATGCTCAGCTGTACCTATAACCAGCCAAAAAGGCTTTGTCCCTTTTTATTGCACTGCCTGGCTCAGTGCAGAAAAGTAAGGAAAGGTTGGGGCTTGAAGGAGGTAGGGAGGTTGCTACTGTATAAATTGAAAAACAAAAAAACAAAAACCTTGAGAAATTATCACATGAGAGAAACAGTCTTCATTATATAAATGGTTCACTAATTAGTGTTCCTCCACAAAAGTTTTTCTGTGTGTGAACTACTGCTGTCACTGAGGCTCTTCTAAAGCCATTAGGGCCAAATATTCCCACCTCAGGTACCAGATACAGTCCTGTTGACATTTGCAGTTACTGCATATTAACCAGAATGCTAGAGGGCAAATTTGGTTTTCTGCATTCATAAATAATGAAGTTTTGTGAAATATCCACTTTCCTCCAGAGATTGCCAAACACTGAAGCTTAAACTGTCCCAACACAATCTGCTTGGTGCTCACACTGAGTGGGCTCACCTCATGGGCAGCAGCCCAAGGAATTTTAAATTCTGTTCACACCTGCATTGTGGACCATGCTTTTCACACTTCAGTGTAGCTGGGTATCACTTCCCATGGAACAGCTTGCACAGGTTCTTTGTCAATTCTTGTCTCTCTTGTATCATTTGAGAGAAGTTATGCATATCACTTTGGAGTGCTGTCTTGGACACAGATGAATTTCTAAGCTGGTGTTGTAAAGGAAAAAGCATCAGCCCTGATACTATATACAGAAATATTACAGAATGATGAAAAAGATATGTAAAATGAGGGTTTTTTTATTTTCCTTGGTGGGCTTAGTGACTGTCTGGGGGAGGTGTTCTATGAGTCTTTCCATTTGGAGAAGCTCTTAGGCTCATGTCACTGAACTTGCTTGTTTACATCCCTTGGTCCTAGCCAAACCAAAAACGATACAGTCTCTGGAATTCCACAGGTGTGTTCTAGCAGTGTTCCTTTATTTAAGATTGGTGCCAGTCTTGGCTATGAAACTTGATGTGTCAACATGTGACCAACTTGTCCTTGCCCCCTGATTAATACATGCTGTGTAATAAATGCATGTGGTGTGATAAATCCTTGTAGCCCCAAAAATAAGGGAGACCTGGATCTATATACAACATTATGCCCTTATAAAAAAACCATACAGTTCTTAGTAAGAAACTCTGTTTCCATGTCCACATGCTTCCCTTTCAGGAAATCTCTTTCCTTCTGAAACACCTAACTGCTTCTGAAATTAAGCTTAATTGCTTAAGTCTGGCTGCTGCTTCAAGTATTTGGATGGAAGGATGTGAAAATACTTGCTGCTTAAAAGCAAGAAATGCCCCAGCCACTTCACCTTTGCTTCTGATGAATCTTTTGTACTCCTACCAGAAAAGCATATTAGTTTTGCAAACCAAGTAGCCTTCCCAGTCATTTACTGATGACTTCTGTACAGTGGTAGATTAAGCTGTGAAGATGAACACAAATGAGACACAAAGTGCTGCCTGAGAAGTGTTAATGGGCAAAAGGTGGGTTAGGGCCCTGGTCATCCAGCAGTGGAAGATGTGGAAGACCACTGGTGCCATTTGCCCTGCTTGGCAGCCACTGCAGTGAAAGTTGTGATCTCCTCCAGACACTTCTACTCCATCTCTGCTTCAACTCCTGCTTGTAAGTCATGTGCTGAAGAATTCAGTTATCTGCTATTCTAAAAAAGCAAAGACTATAGTTTTCAAACCTTTGCTATATAATTAATAAGTACTTACTGAAGTAGTTCTTGCCCAGATCAGAAAATGATGAGCTGTCCCCACCCATTCTGTGACTACCTAAAATTAGTAGTACAGGTTGGAAGGAGAGGAAAGCCCTGCTGCTCTTTTGAAATCTGTTATTGAGAAATATATATTATATACTGGAGAGAGGTATCTTAGTATCCAAGTACCTACAGTCGCATGCTGAGCGTTAGTACCCTGAGGTACATCAGTGGAGTTAGGAAAAGAGTTTTGTGGATTTTTAATTATTTTTAGAAGAATGACCTTGTGCTTCACTGAGATAAATGCAAAGAAACTAGGAGTACTGAAAGAAATAGGTACTTGGACTGTGCCAGTACTCAGAGGCTGATTTACAGTTTTGATAAGGCAGTGAGTCTATGGGAGAGAGATTTATCTGCAGTGTTTGCACCCCTGATCCCCCCTTCAGTTTCTGTGCTGCTGTTACCACTCCCTCTGAGTGTCCTGGAAACCAGCAAGCTCTGTGTTCCTAAGAGTAAATATCCTGCCCTTAATCATCCACTCCTGTTTTATTGCATAAGGGGATATTTGTTTTTCCATTTTCCAGCAGAACTTATTTATTGAGTTATGTTTAGGTTATCTTTTGGTATATAACAACTCGACAAATTCTCTCAAGTAGTTAGACTTTTACAAATAAATAAAACTTCATGTAGCAGCCTACAATATGACTGTTGTTTTTCTAGTTATAAAGCAGTTTCTCTTCTTTATTGGACACAGGGACAGTCAGGAGGAACAGTGCTGTAAGACCTGGAATTATTTGCAGAACATTTATGCTTATATGCTTGAATTACTGGCTCTATGGTTTTTATGGCTGCTTCTCTTTTTATCAGTTGAATTAGGAAAATACAAAAATGTCACATTATATTCAGGGCATATCTTATATTTTGTTGTAATTTTTGTCTTATATCCTGATGCAACACTCTTAGCTGAATAAAATTCCAGGCTTAACTCATGCAAATACTTTATTAAACAGATGTAGTGGTTGTTGCTCAGTGGCATTCAGATTATATGAAATCATATGAAAAGGTACAGATTGGCTTTCAGTCTCCAGAACATATTCAGCCAGGATATGTCACAAATTACCATAAAAAGCATACTAAAATATTATTTTTTATTTTTTAAATGTTACAAAATTAAACATTTAAACAAAAGAAGTTATTAAATACCAAGTTCAATGCAATTGGTAAATGTGCTGATCCTTGTGCCAGTGATTTCTTTCATCTCCTTGTGTAAAAGTGCACAGAAATGTCAAGATATGTTAGAAATATAAGGAGCCTATACACTGTTAGATCCAGATGCAGATACATAGAAATTTGTCTCATATCAGTGCTGAATTCATTCTGTTATCTTTAGTGTGTTTTCAGCTAACACAGAATCAACACTGCTTCTGCTCCAGCAGAGCCTGAGCTTGAAAAATCCAGTTACCATGTTAATCATGTGCACTCCCTGTTTGTTAATAAAGGAGTCCTTTTGAAATGCAGTATTTTTAATGCATAAAACATAATTCAAGTGAGATATTAGTATTTTCTCTTTTATCTCACTTTTAAAGAAAAGAGCAGAATAGCAAGGTGGCACAGAATATATTGATATTTCAATATGTGTTTGATACTATAGCAGTTGAAAAGCTGAAGCAAATCAAATATATTGTTTGTTCCATTATAGGAAAAAAAAACCAAAAAAAACCCCACCCTGAATTTTTAATCAATGGAAAACTGTGACAAATCATAACTTTTAAGAATTTTTTTTCTTTTTGAAAAGACAAAACTTATTTCAGAAGACAGTTTTTGATCTGATGCTCACAGTAAGAGCATGGAATGGTTCACTAGCTGCAGAGGTCCAAAGACATGAAGCAGGCCAGAGTTGAAGAACCTTGCACTGAAAGCAAACATTTAATCTTGCAAATGCTTGTTGAGTATTTCCCACGCTTATCACTTTACCACAATTAGGATTTCATTTCAGGAATATGTGCTAAAAGGTATAATCATAGTGCAATTCATAGGCAAAGGAACAAACTCTCTTCAGACATGTTCCTGGCCAGTTTGTCATTGCATTCCAAAGATGATGTGTAAAGCAGAGCAGCTGTGTTCATCCTTGAAAAGGACTAACACAAAATATCTACTAAGAATCTCTAGGAATTGAAGTTGGAGAGATAGAACACCTGGCTCTTCAAGTAAGGAAAACCAACTACTTCAGTAAACCTTTATTTACTATCGTGAGAAATATCAGAATTTTAAAAATCCACCAATAGCTGCCATCTAAGTAAAAATAATCCTCCCCTGTCACTTGTCTAGTGGATAATTATGCAATTAGGAATATCAGAAATGTCGTTACTAGAATTAGAAGAAATTTCACTTAATAGAATAAGAGTCTCCCTGGTGACAGTGGCTGGGGATGGGCAGTGAAATGCTATGTCCCTGCCTTGATGTCCCCTGGCATCTTGATGGCCACCACAGGAGAACCCCAAGGGCAGTTCTGAGGTTACATCTCTGGACACATCACATGGCATTATTCTAGGGAATAAATTGTATTTGGTAGCATGAATGTCTTGTGAGAAATGATGCACTACAAATTTAAGTCAAGTATTCTCTATGTTTAGGTGCTTAAATATATTACTAAAATGCACTGGGAAATCTTAAGCTCTGCTGTGGAGAGCAAAGCTCTGGAGAAGCCTCCCAGCTGTGGCATATAAAATGACAATATGCTTACCCACTGGACCTTTGTGTCATCTGCTCAGCTACTCAAATTTACAGTAAAACCATGGTGTTTTATCTGTTTGTTCATATGATCTTATTGTTGAAAACATTCCTCGACAAGCCTTGCAGCTAGCAAGAGTGTTCATCCATGGGATGCCGGGCAGCGTGGCTGCTGACTCCGTGAGCATCTCCATCTGGTTCAGTCACAGGAATACAACAACATCTGGGAGAGATTGAGCAGGGGCTTTGCTGAGGACTCAGGTTGTTATTGATTTTCTTGATGACAGAGGCAATCAGGATGTTTGTGCTATGTGTGTATTTGACAAATGAGAGCCACAGGGGTGTTTAAGTTGTGTTAGTGGAGAGGCTCCATCTGCTTTACAAATTTCATAACACTGATACAGAATGTGCTTAAACTGCTCCCCAAATGCTATTAGTTGCCAAGCACAGTTATCATAAGTGGTGGCAGAAGACTTGCAATCAATGTGAATTACCCAACCCTTATATTTTTGTAGGACATGCTAATAAATGGCGAATTTCCTCAGATTTGGGTTTGATGCCCATTTGAAGATGTCATGTACTTAGTAGGCTGTAGCCATTTAAATCTTAACCACCTTCACTGAAAGGACTCATTAATTTCAGCGTGGTTATGGTTTTCATTCTCACTTTTCTGAAAGATACATAAGATAATCAGTGTGCTCCCTGAGCAAGGTCGGTGCAACTTAGCAATCACAAACTTAAGCACTTGTAATAGTTCTAATAATGGTCCTCAGTATCACTCGGAGAAGTTTGTTCAGCCCACACAGAACTTCTGAAGCAAAATGTTCCAATTTCAAATCAATTTCTGCGAGAGCAAGCTCTCTGCTAAATCTCTTCTTCAATCCAACCCAGGCTTTTGGAGGGAAATAAATCTCTTTTGGGCAAATAGTTCATTGGTATATGTAGCAGCTCTTAAGCATTTCTTTCTTTAGCTCTGTCGCACATGGGTTCTTCGCACTTGTTTATTCACCCTGAGATGTGTGTTGAGATTAACATGCTGTCACAGGCATGTTACACCAGGACTGTAATTACCTGGTTTTCCTAGTTCATTTTTCAAATGCTTGGATTTCAGCAGAGTTGGAGATTCCCACCTCTTAACCTTTTCACTTCTATTATTATTTATCTCAGAAGAAAGAAGACAAAATAAAATTCTGCTCATGTCTTCAGCATGCTTTATTGCAGCTTATTGCCACAAAGCCTATTTCAGATGCTCCCAGTCTTCCCCAGTCTCTTATTTGTCCTGCCATGATGCAGTTCACCATCCAGTCAGTTACACAGATGCAACTGTTTATGGGTCTAAACAGTAAAATGGATCATGAAACTATCAGGTTTAAATATTTTTCCTTTTTTTAATTTTTTTTCCATTTTTTTTAAGAACAAGACAAGGTAGAGGGGAAAGTGATAGGATAAAGACAGGTCAGCTTTGCATCTGAGGTGAAAATTACTTATGGAATTAATCAGCATCAGTTATAACTCATCTACTGTGCTTCATAGTGCAGACAATACCATAATAGCTAATACAGCATTAGTACAGTAACAGTGAGACAAAATCCTCTGTACTGATGGTAGAGTCCCTTCTTTCCTGGTAGGTCCCAACCCAGCACTCACAATTTGGTGCATATTTATGTTCTAAGGATTAATGGGTTAGGAGAGTGGCAGCCTTCTGCTGGGTTTTGTCTCTGTGCTGATCAGTTACCTTTTAGTGGCAGAAACTCAATCTCCTCTTCTATCAGAGTGATGTTCCTCTACAAAATACCTTCAAGACTGAACCTCATACTTGTCTTTTTCTTTGTTGAGTCTTTTTTCTTTTAAAAATGAAATAGAATGTTGCTTTCCTTTGTGGGTTCAATTTGTTTTTATTTTTACAGAGCCATATCTAATGAGGCTTTCTTTTTGTGATGAGAAACCTGCTGTGGTAAGTAACATTGTAGGAAATCAGCTTAATCCCAGTGCGCTCTGTTCATCCTTGCATACTTGAGAACAACAACTGATTTTGTTTAGCTTCTCTACCTTGCAGTGCCCTTGCTGACAGTCTTATCAAGCCTTGATTCAACAGCCAGTGACTTTTTATTTGTGTCTTGGGAGAGTTCTGGGGGCTCTGGGTGCAAGTTATTGATGAGTCTGAATTTTATTGCTCAGGAAGCCCTGACATTGCCCTTTGATAAGTACTCCTTTGTCTTCTCTCTAGTGAATCATGTGACACAGGTAGTCTTGGCAGACGAAATGCTGTTACAGGTGGATGTGCACTTAAACTCAGAAAATACTGATAAAATGTTTGGGTGAGTGGCTAGTTTGGCTAAGTGATATTTTAAGGTAGTGGAAAAAACAAACAGACAAACAAAAAAAACAAGAGTTCTGAAAGATTTCTAAGCCCAGAGGGACTCATCAATACCCCCGTTACATCATGGTTCCTAATATCAAATGCCAAATACACTCCTGCCCAACAATCCAGATTTACTGTTCCTTCTCTCCATCAGCAGGAATGGAGAATGAGTCTCTCCTATTAGGCAGGTACCTGAAAAGTCTGTGACACTGCATGGAAGTGATATTTATATTTCCTTGGGTTTTGTGCATCCAGAGTGCTCTGTGTTGAAGTGAGCAATGGGTGTAAGTAAAACGGTGTTATGGCAATAATGAAGATGGTCTCTAAGTTGGATGGTCTGTGAACATCTTGGAATCACAACCCTAACAAAAAGAAATGTTCCTGTCAACAGCTATTGCTTTGTCTTTCACTTTAGATCATTAAGCTCACTCCAGTTGCTTTATTCTGCTTTGGTGAATTGTGACCTGTGCTTCCCCCTGTGTCCTGATTCACAATACCCAGGGGTTTCCATGCTGTTGGGGGGACTGCAGCCTCATTTAATTCATAGGAGACTTGCATTGCCAGCTTCTTGTCTTAGTGCCTTGCAACTCCATTCTTTTCATTCCTTTCTCTTTTTCAGAAGTTAGGACATCATTTTCTACTCGAGTCATGTGCAGTGACCTACACACCATCTTCCCTTACAGAGAGAAAGAGATTGAGCCTCTAGATAATGTCTTCATCTTGCTTCAATTTTTTACTTTCTCTTGCTCTTTTCTCAGGCCTTGAAATCACTTGTTTGTGACACAGAAAAGTTATTCTCTCTGCTGAAGGCAGCTGTCCTTCTGTGTATTACCCAAATTGGTTTTGGTGCTTGCTTCATTCTGGTTAATTAACTGCTACAATGTCCAGTATTTTTGCCTCAATTTTTACATCAAATGTATGGTATCCAACTTGCAATAGAAATCAGAATTACATTTTTTAAAATTATTATTCACTAGACATCCGTGATCTGTAAACAAATTTGGTTTATCTGCTTCAATGGTTGCAGAAGTTTGTTGTGGCAGGCTGGAGTCCATGTCACTGTATTTTCTGCAGTGCTAACTCCTGTAGGCAGCTCTGGGGGCTTGTTGCACTCAAGCAGGCATCTGAAGCTTACTTACTCTCTTAGAAGGAATTTATTTTCATGTTCACTGACAATAGCACTGAGCTTCAGTGTAAGCTCTAATTCAAGTTGAAACTGCCTCACTCTCATCCCATCCCACAAACTGGAGAATAAGGTATACAAGGAAAGCAAAAAGGGAGGAGAGCTCACCGTCTGCTTCCTCCAGCTCCAGAAGGAAGGAAGGGTGGGTGGTTTTCCAGCTGTTGCCTCACCTTACATTTATAAAAGCAGCCAAAAGACTCAGAGCCCACAGCTCTGACTACTGATACCAACCCCTGATCCCAGCACCGGGAGAGGCACAGGTGGTAGCTGGGACTGCACAGTGCTCCAGGAGTTTCATCCACGAGAACTGGGAGAGCAATAGCTACAGCTAAGTCTTCACTGGCTGCTGCCACTGTGGTCCTTTCTGCCTTAATGCTGGGGGTGCCTTACCCTGCAGCAGCTTCTGCCTTGGCCTTCCCAACCCAGCCTGCACTGCCTCTGCAAATGACTTGAGCAAGGCTGCTTCTCTCTGAGCTCCCTGTCCTGAGACAGAAAAGACATCCTTAATCTTTACCATTCCTGTGCTGCTTTTGCTGTGGTAAATATTTGGTGTGTTGTGTTGAGCAGTGTGTGCACATGCTGGCTACAATTTGTCATTGCCCTTCATCTTGTGAAGTCTGTGTGCAACTACAGAACGGATGTCAGATACTGATCTAGCAAGCATTTTGCACCCATGTCTGCTTGTTTTATTGTGTGGTGGGATAATTTATCAACACATATATGACATTGACCCAGAGAATTGCAGAAATGCTGATGACATGAGTACCATCTCATAGGAAACAAAACTTCTGTGTAACTTGTTGGGAATCATTAGATGAGAAAATTTTTTTTTTTTCTTTTCTCTGGTTTTACTTAATGCTTATGAAGCATTTTCTTGCCTCGCACAACAGTGGCCTCAGGAAAAATGATTATGTAGAAGAGATATTTAAAATGATCAAAGCTATTAGTACAATGCAAAATATTTCCAGAAAAGGTTAAAATGTCCCATGTGGAATCATTGGCTAATAAAATATTTGTGGCACACCAGCTTGGTGTTCCTGCATTTGTTGTGCCATACTGGGGAAGTTTCATGTGCCTGACCAAAAACCACTGGTATACATTCCTATTTAAATACATTTATCTGTCTCCATTTTCCTATTGTTTTAAGTAATATATTCTCTACAAGACAAATTAAGCAATATACTTCTCAACAATGACATTTTTCCTTGTAGAGTTCAAAAATAAGTATAGACTGGTATTCCACAAAAGTACACACTGAATCATTCCCATTAATTAAGAATCACTTTTACATCCACCTCAAATTATTTTAATAATAGCTTTGAGATTATCTATTTTGTTAGGCTGAAATATATGAGCAGCTGTGTTACTCCTACAGCTTTTGGCAAGTTGCAGGAATGCAGCACCTATGCACAGCATCATGATCCTGTGAGAACAGATGTATTTGCCCATCGATGCAGTTCTTTTGCATACCTGGAGCCTGACTGCACAGTTAATATTCACATTACTATTTGTTTTATTGCTACACTGTGAGTCTCAGCATGCAAATACTTCTGGCAGGTGTGTAAGAGTAGGAGAGCTGGGTCTCTTGTGTCTTTTTTCATTGAAGTTGGTAGTGTTAGTCATCTGCTTAGTCAAGCATAAGCATGAACACCTTGATAAACTGAAGCAGTAATATGAAGACCACCAGAAAAGTCTATTGCCTCCTGGCTGTAGAGTCTGAATACCAGCACATTCTATCTAACCTTTGAATAGCTTCGTCATTATCAACACTGAGATGCTGATAGCTAAGGTGAGATAACTAAAAGGAAATATTGCTGTATTGGAGTGGCTAAGGTCCTATTTCATACTGAGAGCAATGGTGACAACACTAACAAGGCAGTGCTGCTTGGACAGCTGCTTTCCTTACTGTCTGCAGAGAAAATACCTTATTTTAGCATTGCCACCATGCCGGTGGCAGTCACAGAACTACTAATTTTGACAAGTGCAGCTCCCTTCATGTGCATGCTACAGTATTTTCAAGAGCAAGTAGGGGCCTGATGTCTTCTTAAGATAGTTCTCCATATGCATCCCACTTTGTGTTCTGATCCAGCTACTGGCTCCTAGGCACTGCCATTATCTGATCTCCTCCCAAGTGCCCGGCAGGCTGAGCTGCTGCAGAGCTCCCCTGCCCATGCCAGCTGGGCTGGAGTGAACCCCAGCAGCTGACAAACCCGAGGTGATGGCACACAGAGGACTGGGCTCACTGCAGAACAGACTTTTAGATGCCGATTGTCTTTGAGGCTCACCTAGAAATCTTTCATAAAGCTTTCTTACTGTATCTGAAGTTTTATATAATACACCAAACCTAATCACTGAAACGTGCTCAGTTTCTATGGTGACGAGTGCTGGTGGAGAACTCTGAGACAGATGAATTGGAGAACAAGAGTGCAGGAAGCTGGGAGCCTGAAGTTCACCGTGCAGATCTAATTTGTCTGTGTAACATTTAAAGAATAGAATGAGGAACGCTACAGAAAAAAAGTAACCCAGATGTAACTAATAACAGATCTCATTTGGTAGTAGCATAGCTAAAGTTGCAGTGTTCCTTCCCATGTTCAGTTATTTCTTTAAGATTAAAAATAGTTGTACAGGCTTAAGGAAGCCATAGAGAAGTTGGCAGCTGAACTGGAACTGAACAGTCACTGGAAAGGGATGTGTGAGTTTGAGGTCAGTCTTATATCAAACACTAATAGGATTATCTGGGGACTCAGTAGAAAATTTTTGAAAGACAAAAGCTGGTATAAGAGCATGGGATGCCATCAAGTAAAAAGAGCAGTAAGGGAGAAGAGGTCAAGCAGCCTCATACTAAGTCTGTTTAACTTTTGTTCTGATCTTGCCTCACTGCTCTTTTTGCTACTATTTGACTGAATAAGGATCATAAATATAAAAACAAAACAAATCAAAGCTGAGTAGCAGGGGTGCCAAAGCTTCTCTACAGTTACTAAGAAAATGGAAGCTTCTTTAAGCAGAGGAAAAAAAATCAACTTGTGTACATTTTCCATCCAGCTGCAGTTACTGCTGGCAGTCATTCTAACTTTCTGTGGTCTGAGCAATGTTTCAAAGTATTTGTTTCACTTTCCTTGCTTGAAATCACTTTGTGTTTCCTATAGCACTACTGCTGTGACTGTCATTGTGCTGTTTGGGAAGCATTATGTGCTTGACTGGCTTTCCACTATTTACATTCAACAAAATGCATTTCCTCAAGGTCCATACAGCAGGGTTTGCAGCTACTGGGGCAAAGCCAGGGGAGTATGGGCTTGAGCTCATTGACCACAGCTCTGCAGCCTGACATTCTGCTGCAGTTACTGACAAAACTCTAGGAGGCAAATTGCAGCTTTATTGTGTCGATAAGCACAAGAAGCATAGTAAATGGTGGCTTAGCAAAATCAATTTCCCTGACAAAGGTCACTAGAGTTTGTAAGCTCATCTGTTTAAAGACGAGCAGCCTAATCTATCTGTTTTATGATAATCATAACTTATTCATAGCTAAAAGTTGTCAATGTCCATTTTATGTGCAGGAAAGAGAGGAAAAAAACAAGGTTTTGGAATGAAGCATTGGGCTAGGTTAAAAAAACTCATGTATTTTGTTGCTAGCCCTGCTGCTGAGCTTTTACAGAGTATGCATTTGTAAACATAAAGCTGTGTTTTGTCTGATTGTCTGATATGAATTGGAAGGAAAGGAAAAAATAAAATACATCTTTGCCCAGTAGTTCATGAGATGTTCAGTAGACAAAGCTTTACTGGATGTATTGCTCCTATTTGTTCCCCTGTAGTGGGCAGAGAGAGGGAGAAGTTAATCTTTGCACATTTTGTATCCATGTGCTTCTTTATATGCACTTAACTATATTGGAGGTATTTTGTTGGTAACAGGAACAAATAGTTGAGACTGGAATAGGAAAAGCCAAGAGTAATGCCTCCCGGTTTTAGACTTCTGATAGGAGCTTGCTTCCAGATCTAAGTTTGAGCTCAATAATTCCTTTTTTTCTCTGACTGGTGTTCATGTCTCCTGGAAAGCAGCTGTCAGTTGGCTGCACTGCATTTCCTTAAGGACTAGAATGCACTGCACAGTCGTTAGATTAAATGCAATTTGTTTAACTGCTTTTTCATTATTCTGTTTCAGCATGTTACCAAATTAAGGAAAGGAAAATATTTAGCAAGGAAATAAAGGAAAATATTTAGCAAGTGTAACTTGCTGCAGTTTCAGAGTTAGCTATTTTATTGGAGACTGCCAGCCCCCAAACATTTCTGTAACATGGCAAAGGTGAATCCAGGAGATTAATGAAGTTTTTTAATCCCTTCCTAAGCATTTTGTAAACTCTAATATTATATGACTTACTAGTTACTGGAAACCTCAGAGAGACAACTGTTTAGATGGAAGAGTTTTTCATAAGCTTATTAGCTTTGTAAGTGGAGTGAACGTCTCAGGAGTCGCATTGATCCTTGCCAATGGTTCAGTGGTCTCATGGTCCTCAAGAATGTTTTGTTTTAAAAAGATGCTGAGTCTGAATATGAGCCTGACAGGGAAACCAAAATATCTGCAACTTCACCTAAACAGATAGCTTAGGAAGTGTTTCTAGCTTCCTGAGAATGGCTTTTTACCAAGTAAGCCCTTCTGGGCAGATGTATCGACTGGTGAGAGAATGTTGCTACAGGAACACTTGCTGGATTAAGTAAAAAAATATCCAGACTTCCAATGTATGTATAGAACTGTCTGGAATTCAGTGCCTTTAGAATTCAACTCGTGTGTCTCTCCAGGAGTGACAGAGCACTGTAGTCACGTAATACCCATTTTAGGCTACGTTGTTAATTGTGGAAAGTTGTTATGATCACTTTCCTAACTTCTGCATTGTGACACATTTTTCTCTTAGCGTTTACTGTCCTAAAAATAAATTCAGGAAGTGACTTATGCTGATTGAAAGTCTTTTTCAAAGCGACTGAAGCTCTGAAATTAAAATCATCACAGATTATTAGTTTTTTATGACTCTGAAAAAATATAGTAAGTATTGTACAGAAGGGATTAAGACTTCAGAAATGCAAATGCCTCTCTTGAGATATACTCTTGAAAATGTTATTCATGTGGTAATCAGATAAGTATGTAGTATTTTTTTTCTTCTCTCATCTGTGTGACTTTGGCATTCTATTCTCAGGTTATTGATTAGTTGCTCAGATATGCTTGGTTGGAGGTGGAGAAAAGGGGGTGTTTTTTAATTTTCTGCCTGTGAATTTATACTCATTGCTTAAGTTTTTAACTGGTGGAGCTTTATTCAGGAATGTGTAGCTTGTGAGGTATACACTCTGGACTATTCAGTATTAGTCATCCCTTGTACTGTTTATTAAACTGAGCATAAACAACAAGCTACACAGAATAAATATACAGAATAAATAACTATTTTTAGAGTGCTGTAAGATCTTCTGAAGTCTTCATTTTACTGATGTAACATTGTCTTCGTAAATTGATGTATTCAGAGCACAGTTCTGATACTACTGTCATTTCAAGCAACATAAAAAATAGCAGCTCAAATAGTCAGAGTACTTACATTACTGTGAAAGGCAAATGTCAAAGGCACTTATGAGCTGCTGTCTTTATGACACAATTCTGAAGCCATGGCTAAATGTGCAAGAAGCACAGATCTGGCCCTGTGTGGGGGAGTCAGCTGAGATAACCCAATTCCCAAGCTGAGAGTTCCCCTGTTACACCTGCCCTGCCAGGGCAAGAGGAGCCCTGAAATGAGACTCGGGTTCACCCTGCTTTGTACATGGGGTTGGAGCTCTGAAGATCATTCCATCCTGAATTATTCTGTATTTCTGAATCCTGACCTGAATAAGAATAGGCACATGTCCTTTGTTTATGAAGTCTGAGCCCAAAGCAGAATGCAATACACCTTCAGGATCTATCAGGACAGCATGCACTACTGTTTTATAAATCCCAATCACTCTTTTTAACTAAGTTTCCTGGGTAAATCACTGCATGACTCTTAAGCTTTTACAGCTCCAAATTGTCAGTGTTATTCAAATAAGAATGCTCTGCTAGAGCTCACTTGGGAAATTAAGTGTGTAACTGTGACATGAGTATTGGTCCAGTAAATCTATTGTAATACCTTCAGGGACTCTCAGAGGGCAATTATATCATGCAGTATCCTCATGTGTGATGCTTGTATTCAAAGTTTTTGGGTGAATCAGTAGCACAAACCTCAGGACTTGGATTAAGTGGACTTCACAGTTTTACTACAGTTGTTACATTTCCATGGCTGGTTGCTATGCTTTTTGCAGTGTTTCCATGAAGTTTTAATGAATCTTTTCATTTCATGCAGTTTAGCACTGTCTTTCTTGTGATATAGTTCAACCAAAAAACTTCCATTCCATTTAAAAATCCTAAAGAACTAACAGAAAAAATGGTCTGTGTAATTGCTGAACTGCAACTTTTGTCTCTTATATTGTTCTTTACTGTTCCTACCCCAAGTGTTATATATTAACTATAGTATTAAATAGTTTATAAAGTTTCTTCAATGGATTTAACCTTATTTGGGCAACATCTCAAGTTTTACCCATTATTCTTATTAGGAAACATTTTGATTGAATGCTTTTGATAACATTTAGTTTTAAAGAAAACTGACACAACCTCTTTAAAGCTCTAATGTTCAGCTCACAATTCTGGAGGAAATTATCCATAGTTCACATATACTCATTATGTATGAGTACATAATACTACAAAGTATGGAATGAGTGGCATATGACATCAGTCATATGAAGTAATGTCTATTCACTGACTTACTCCATGGTACTTAATTTGATATAAACCCAAGAAATATGATAACGAAAATCTTTTTCTATAAAATTAGATTTAAAATAACACACAGCTTGAGAAATGCAAAGGGAGATCTATACAAATACCTCTATTATTCAAGTATATGAGTCCTGACAACACCTCTTTTTTTTTTCTCCCTTCAAAAGAAGCAGCAGTAACTGAGATCCGTCAAATGCTTTTGCATGGTTCATTAGCTGTATTACCTCCACATTTTAAAACCATTTTAAATGCAGTAATTCATTCAGATTTTGACAAATAGAGCTTTGCTTCTCCTTTTAAAATCTGTCATTCACCAAGGAAAAACAGAATCCTAAGATTTCTGATCTGACTGAGGTTTTCAGAAAGATTTTGCAAATAATTTATTTGTCCTTCGGTTGAAAAAAATCCTTGAATACTTGCACTTTCTGGGAAAAATGCCATCATTTCAACTGTTCTTCATTGTGTGGCATTATTTTGATCTTGTCCTAGAGCTTCTTTTTTGAGTAAAAGACATTCAATAGAGCAACATCAACTCGCCTTCAAATGGCATGAATATACCTGCCCTGTTAATTTACCAGCTTCAGTTGAAAGAACCCAGATATAACTCAGCTCTGGTTAAGCTTGAGCTGTCATCATACCATGTACAACAAAGTCTGGTTAAATTTTGGGTCTGGTTATGGAGTTTTAGCTGATCCAGTCTTGGAGCTATGTGCAGCTAAGAAGCTCAGGGTTACCCTCTGTTCAAGCTTTGTGGCAGGGAGAAGGTTGCTTATTTGAATGGGGGACAGAGAACATGGAAGCAAGCTTGGCCTCATAATTAAGCTAAGAATGGTGATAGGGTCACCATGCTTAAAAAAAAGGCACTCAATGGGTGTTGAGTATCTAGTTAGTTCATTTGAAAATCCAGAAAAAAGCTGAGCTGTTTGGGAAATCTGGATGTCATTTGGGGAAAAAAAAAAAAAAAAAAGCATCTCAAGAGTTTTTATATTTTCAGCCAAAAGAATTTAATGTCAAGCTTTATCCAGCTAAATGATCTCCCAGTGTTAATGTTTCACTGCCAAGAATGTCTTTGGACAGCTGTAGTAATTGTAGCAGTTCTTTTAAATCATCACTTCTGTCAATTTGAAAATGCCACAGTATAAAGTTTATGACCTTTTTCTTTTATGGTGCCACCCATTGTAAATGCTGCTAAACTAAGGAGTCAGTCAACATGGCATATCATGCAGTATCTCTGGTGACAATGGTTGATATATGTAACACTGGCTCAAAATTTGTAGGGAGATCATCATTATGATGCAGTTGCATTCAGCTTTTACCAAAATTGTTAAATATTCTCTGATCTTTTTTGGTAGACTGCTTGGTTTCAAAACAGAACTCTCAGAAATTCAGTGCTTTGTGCCTTCTAGATAAAATTAAAGCAAAAAAGAATTATATTGTCAGATGACTACCAGCCCAGGTGAATTTGCACCTTTCTGGTGTTTGGAACATATACCACTAGTCCAGTAATTCATTTACTGTAGAACTTTGCAAAATCAGCTGTGATACTTCAGATGAACATGGTTTTACAACTGCATTTGTTAATACATCAGACAGTCTCACAGATTTTCTTTGCATCTTCCTATCACCTAAAAGACTGCATATTTATGAAATCATTTTAATGGGTAACACTGAATAATTGCCAGCCTCTATGACTGTTCAGGAGTCTACGTTCTGTGCAGTCAGCCATGGCATCCTGACTTTCAGAATGATTGGTAGTTAATGGAAAGCTGTAATGGGAATTAATGTAGTATCCACTCAGTAGGATTTTGTGTAGTAGTTATAGTGATGCAGTATATTGTTTGCATTTCAAATTGGCTGCCAAAAAAGTTCTCTGTATGGGTGATACAGGGTCTGAAAATAGTCAAAATGTTATTAAACTGCATGGAAACAGAAGTTACAAAGTGCTTGTTCCATTTTCTCTCTACCTCCTACTTAAATGCATAGGCCCTGTTCCACAGACCCTGTCATTCATCTGAAGCTAGAAAGCTCTGTCAGCATGGAAATTCTCTGGATTGTCAGTTCCCTTAACTAATCCAAGTTCTACAGACACAGCATCTGCTGTGATTTTAGTAAGCAGTGTATTTGCTGATAAGAAGGGGGAAAGATATTGGTGCGGGGATCAGATCTGGGAATTTCTGTGGGAAACAGAGCTCCATTTGCAAATAGCTTGGTAAAGAAAATATAAAATAATAGCTAGTTATGTTGAACAAGAGCCTTTGAACCTACTCAGCAAGCATCTGTGTTGTACTCATAATGGGAAACTTTATGATAAGAACTTGGCCTGGGAACATAATGGACTCATAAGTTGATCCCATGGGATAATCTTCCTTCAGTGTTTTGAGCAGATATTGCTCTACAGGCTATTTTCAATCTTTTACACATTCCCATTGAAATGAACGGAGCTTCCGCACCATTGATTTCTAAACCATTTCATGTAGCAGAAAGAGTTTATAATAATAGTAAAACCCACTCTGTAGTAAGAAAAACTGGTTGTTTGTGTGGTACACATGACTCAGCAGAGCCCAGATTTTGTAACTTCAGACAAAGAGAGTTCTGCTCACTGTAAAGCCTTGGCCTCGGGCAGCTTGCCATATGTTTGAAGTGGGAATGGCCCAATGGGAAAGGCACAGCTTTCCTCAAGGCTGAAATAGAGCAGGAATTGCAGCACAGAGATACAGATTAATTACTAACTTAAAATCACTAATTAACTTATTTGTGACTTGAAATTCATTTTACATCATGTGAGCTCAAATGATTCTACCTTTGATGCATTAACCAGTGTCAAGAAAGAACAACGAATGGTCTGCTCCAAGAGTAAAAATATGTACTAAGATGTTTTCAGCTGCCTGCTCTGTGGGGCAGAGAGAGGCAGCAAGCTGAGCAGGAGAGGTGCCTGCACATCTGTCTTGTCTTCAACTAAAATATCTCAATCTCTTCCTCCCATCTGAGGCCTGCTGTTCCCAAGCTTTGTATGGGGCTTTGGTTCTTCCCCACAGTGTGCCATAAATGCTGCTTTCTCTAAGTTATAAACCTTGATTCTGTCAACAGAGGCTTCTCAGCAGGCTTTCTAGAAGAGTTTGTTCCAACAACTGACTGGCCTGGAATTCAGAAGAAAACAGATCACTGTCCCAGTATTTTCACCTTCTGCTGAATACAGATCCCACCACCTGGTTCTGCTCATTTCGCATCAGGAATTTTGTTTGGTCCAATGTGCCCTTGTCTGTGACAGTGTAGCCATAGCATCCCTCACACAAGTGAGCAGGCACTGGAGCAGTTTTTTTAAAAATATCCAAATGTCTAAAGAGACAGAAAATCACACTAGAATTTTGGCTTCATATTTGGGTGCCTAAATATCTTTTAAAATCTGAGGTTAAAGCTTCAATTTCTGAAAATTTACTTGTATCAGAATCCCAACTCTTGTCCAGAAGAAACTAACCTAAAGAGGAGCAAGGAAAAACAGGGAAGGATCATGGGTGTCCAGGCCTTACTTATACAGAGAAGACTAAGTTTTACGGAAGTTTATCCTAAAGTTTAAAAATTCAAAAGGAAAAAAAAAAACCCCTTTAAAAAGTGTACTTAAAGAAAAATACCATATTTTAAATTTATCTAGTGGGGCTCTGTGGGTTTGGTTTTTTTTTTGAGGCCTGACAAATTTTTGAAACCTTGGCTTTGGCAACATTATGTTCTTAAATAAAGCCAACATCCTGAATCACACCCTCCTGCTGAAGTATTTAAAGACAAGTGGAAGAGTTTAGAACAAAGTAGCAGCTTCGCATCTGAACATCTCTGGTTTGGGCAGCTTGCATTTCATTCTATTATTTAAGCATGAGATAAGGATTTGAATGTAGAGTATTGGGTTGGGCTTTTTAGTTTGTTTAATTATTAGCTTAGAACCAAAAATAGCACAAGTCCTGATTTACTTTAACACTCAGGGTCCTATTCATAGAATACAAGCCACAACCATGAGAGAATTGCACAACTTAGGAACATAACAACTGTAATTACTGGAACAGAAAAGGTCACTGGGTCCATCATCATTGTTCCTTAATTTCCCTTTTATCCTGTTACACACATAGACCTATTTTATCTGTTCCTTCTTTAAACATCTCTTGTTTTAAGCATGAGTTAATTCACTGTCCCTGATTAAAGCAACACACCAATTTTTCCTAAATGTCTCAATTTTTTGCTACAAATTCTATAACTTTTCAGTGCCTCCTTCTTCCCATTTTTCTTTGAATTTTTAATCAGTAGGGATCCACCAAGAGTGGTGATGTTCTTGTAGTGAAGTGATGCTGCAGCTGTCTATGGAATTCTCCCACTGTGAAAAAGCATTTGCTCATCTTGCTCTTCACAAAATTAGTTTGGCTAATAAAAAAAAAACGTATTTTCACTCAACTCTTGCCTGTTTAAAGCTACATAGCTGTTACCTCTTGATTTTAAATCTAGATTATTATAGGGAGAAAGCATCAAAACAGACATTTCTTTCAAACCAGGGACCTCTTAGTGGTAAAGCAGAGTTACAAGCACAGAACTAAAAGCAGGTCAGACTATTTTTACTTATGCTCCAACTTGAATATAAGCTCAGTAACAATGCTATCTCATCTTTCTTAACAGTTCTGTTTTCTGGTAAACACACCTTGCAGTTCCCTTTTCTTTTACCACTACTTTGAATGTCAACTTTGCGTTTAGTTGAAACATTTTTTTTAAACATTATCCTGCTTGCCTTTCCAAAGAGCTTTGGGACTGGTGGAATTTTGCATTCCTCCTGCAGGATTTGGTAGGAAGAATTCAAATGTTTTCAACATGCTCAGGTGTGGCATTATCATGTCAGGGCCTGAACCTGATGAAATGGCTCAGGCCCTGGTCATGGCAGACCTGCCTTACACTGGTGTTTTGCTCTCTGCTGTGAAAGCTGAATTAGCCCAGCTGGAAAAACATCCCCATGGGGCCACCTCTGCCCTCTGCAGTGAGGATTTAGCTCCTGCTTATCCAGTGCTGGTGAGAGAGCTCCCTGTGTCAGACAGCATTGCAGGAACATTAGGATGAGCTCCCCAGTGTCCCACTCGGGAAAGGTCAGAGGACTGAGAGTGGATTTAGAGAAACAGCAGCAAGGAAATACTGGAAGTAAAGTCAGTTTTTTACTGGGCTTATATCTTAACAGTGGTCATGGGTCCTGAAACTTCAGTCTCTATTGAGTTTAAAAGTTCTTGTTTTAATCCATAAACCCCTTCAGACTTAATAAATTGGAACTAGACTTCTTCCCTCACTGTCATTCCTCACTTGAGAACAGATGCTCAAAGTAAATCCACCTTGTGATGAAAAGTCCATTAAGATTTTTGTATCTAAATGAATAATAAAAATTAATAATAATTTTTGAGATACCAGATTAATAAAAAATAACTTAAAATACATGTATGATTTTAATGTAAATTAGTATTAGCTATCATAGCCTGTTATGCACAGTCTGGATGGAGAGACTGCTTTCTTGATGGTCTCTGAAGTGAAGTGAGAGGAATGGAATGAATTAGGAAAAACATGGAAGGCAAAACCCCTTACACACTGGTCAGTGAAGTTTTGTTGAGTAGAAAAGAAATGAAGTAGAGGTATCTAAGGTACTGTTCTCAGGGGAACTTAGTGTTTTGAGAGAAAGAAAATAAGGTTTTTGAATGGTTTGTGTTACTGATTGATCTTTTTAGTAATTAAATTCTCAGCAGCTGGTGACTGCACATTCTGTGGCTGCCCTTACCCAAAATACTTCACTTTCCAAGGCATAAAATACTGGGCACTGAATACTTGATAACAAAATAACTGTTTTGTAACTGAACTCATAAGAAATTAATCTTTATTGCAAATTCTAGGAATAAGGGGTTTTCCAAATTGCATTGAGTCCCAATGCATCCTTCAAAATACAGCCTAAGATCTGTGTATATCCAGCCTTTTTTTTTGTACAGTGACCATGATCTAAGGTTTAGTTTAGCTTGTTCTTTGTGTGTTCACTTTAGACTCTGCTTTTTACTGAGTTCAAAGTTGTGGAACCATTTCCTAGAGATAGGTAGCGTCTGTGTAAGCAGGAGGTTGTTGTGGTGCAGTGTAATAAATTGTCAAGTCTCCCTGCAAATGACTTTTCTGCCCCAGTGGAGTGTGTTAAGTGGCAAAAGTCATCTCTGAGTAGTTGCAAGAGCCAAGAAGAGAAAAACAGTATGAAGAAGTCAAAAAAACCTCTTGTAAAAGAGATATTTGATTTCTGTCTCAAAGGAATTAATTCCTTCTGAAAGGTACTCCATTGCTAATTAATTCACATGCACTTAATGTGTGATTTCAGCTTAAAAGACTAATCCCCTTGCATGAGTTCCAAGAGGATTTTTTAAAAACAGAGCATTTCAAATGCCTATGAAAATGCAAAGAAAATTGAAAGGTATTAAAACATAAAGTAATGTATTATTTCCCTGAAAATATATCTAGAAGGACTTGTGTGACTAGGAGTGCATATGCATATATTTGTAAATACATTTTTATATATATGACAATAAGTGAATCAGCTGACCTAGAATAAGGAAGATGTTAATGAATGTTTCTTAATCCTTAGACAACAAATTTCTTTTTAAACATTTTTCTTATTTTGAAGTTTCTAAAGAAGATAAGGAACCAGAGAAGTCAATTTAAGCAAACACATAGACATTTTTAATTGTACTTTTAATTTTTTATATCAGGTGACAAAATCTTGTATTTCTTAATTTGGAAATGCATAGAAGAAGCAGGCAATGGTAGGCAACCAGCTGTTTTTAGAAAGCTGCTTTTTCTTTCAGGAAATGCAATAAATTCTCCCAGGCCTATTGCATACTGCAGTCCTTAAATATATTTATTTTCTGCTCTATTATTTATTACTTGTCTCCTTCCATACACTCTCTTGCCAACTTCATTTATCTTTATTTGAGATAACTGGAGATGGTGGCAAGGAATATTTGTCTGAGGACAAACACTCTTGCAAGATAATGAAACTAACTCCTGAACTTCAGATAGAAAGAGGTACTGGGGAAATAGTACTGTGAGGGGAAGCCCCAAAAGAATTAATCTGAAGATTCTCCTCCAGGAGCTAGCACCAGCCTTGGGATGTGAATTTAGGTACCTGGAAGACCTTCAGTCCTGGATATATTCACTGCTCATAAGCCATTTCAAATCTTAGAAAAGACTGCATGTTAAAAAAAAAAAAAAAAAAAAAAAAAAAAAAGTTCTTTACATCCAAACACAATCTACAGTTTTAAAGTGTATGAATGTTGAAACACATCTTGGTAGGTGGAGCTGCCTTTAATCCTTACTGCTGTGGCTGATTTATTCCCCCTAAGACACCTCATGAGCCTTTGCTGGGATCAATCCAGGATGTGTTTGTTGAACTGGGAGCCCAGAAACAGCACAGTGCTCCAGATCTGGCCTCACCAGTACCAGGTTCAGGGGAATAACCACTGCCCTTGACCTGCTGGCCACACTCTTCCTAATTTGGGGAAGTGCCATTTAAAAGTAAAGCTTAAATTTAAATTCTAAGAGGAGTTGAAACAGTTGTTACTGTTACTGTTACTTACTGTGCTAAGTTCCAATTTAAAAAAGGTGAGAATTTATGACCAACTCAATTCTATCCTTCCTGGTCAGACATGATATCTATCTATGAAACTTGAAGTCTTGAAGATTTATTTCATATTTGCTAAGCATTATTATCCTTGTATGAATACTCCTTATATAACTAAAAAAAGAAAAAAAAATCCCACAATTCTCAATGTGAGCAATGAACTGAATTTTGCTGGTTAGCAGCTGCATCTAATCTCCATGTAGGCAGGGAGCCTCTGAATATCCACTTATTACATTGCCATTCTCCCAGTGTCAGAAGAGCATACAGTAATAGGTCAGGACAGAGCTAGTATCAGAAAATCCCACATATATTTTTCATGTAGCTTATTGGAATCAAATATATCCTGGGGCAATGAGAAAGAAAGGAGTTTTCAGTCTAAAATAGAACTTTTAAGGGTTTTTTTCATCCTTTTCATAAAGCATCTGAAAGTCTGAGGAAAAGTAGGGGAAAGGAGGATGAAGTAGGAAAATACCCTGAGGGATTAATGTTCATGTCTCAAATAACACTTTCATATTCTGTAGCTTTCAAGCTTTCTGGTTGTGTTTTTTTTTTGTTGGTGGGTTGGTTTTTTTTGTTCTGAGAATAACATGTTTCCCAGAATGCAGAGTGTTTGGTAGGTGAGGTGGGTGCTGTTCTAGCTGTGGTCTGATGAGTGCTGACTAAAGCAGAAAAACCATTCCTCTGCATCCCCTGGTGCCACTTGGCTCCCACTCAGCCTCCTGTGCTCCAGCCCTCCTGAGTCCTTTCCAGCAGAGCTTTGTGGAAGGTCACTTGAAGGTGCAAGGCTTTCCACGTGCTCTTGCTGTTTTCAGATGGTTCTTTTAGGTCCCTTTCTCCATCCCAATCCTCAGGCTGTCTGAAGGGCAGCCCTGCCCTTGAGCATCCTGGCCTTTACCTTTACTTAGTAATCCTCAAAGAGTTTCTTGTAACTGCAGAGAAAACTGATGAGAAATGTCTTTTCTGTCTAGCAGCAAGGGGTTCAGCTGCAGCACAGCCATTTTTAAACAGTCTTTAACCTTGTTTTACTTGATGAGGTGGTGTGTGTTCTCTGTCATTCTGTAGGAAAATGTCACATGGATTTCTTGTTTCCTTACTCTCTCTCTCTTCCAATCCAGTAGTATATTTTTAAATGGATATTTGGTATTTAGTTCTGTGATTTTTATTATATCTTTTGTTCAACTTTGGTCATTTGTGAATCTGAAATAGTAGCTAAAAATTGCAGCCTATAGGCAGAAATGTCCACTTCCAATTTTCTACATCCAAACCTTAACAGACATGTGCAAATGTAGGCTCTAGACACAAATGCCTATTTCCACAAAGAAAATTGATGTATGTTTGGCTCTATGAGTGACTAAATACAACGCAAAGACTGAAGATGCATAATTTTGGACACCTGAACTAAAAAAAAATCACGTGGTTATTTTTAACAGCTTCTGATTTTATTTTTTTTAAACTAATTGCTCTTGCTCTGATTCATATCTCTGCAGAGCTGTGTTTGCAGCTCAGCTCAGGCTTCACAAACTGAGCAGTCAGCAGTTAGTCAAAGTCTGAGAAGCTTGCTCATATTAGTGTTTCTCTTAGAACCATCACTTTGGGCCATACACAAGGCTGTGACTAAATGTCTTTCTTGGAAATGCTTCTTAGAAGTGAAAGGCTGAAAACATTTTTCTGGTTCGGAATAACTTGGTAGTCTGTTGGTGAAAAGGCAAGAACAATTCTGTAACAGTACAAACATGAGGCTGGTTTAGGCATGATAAGGATGCACTGACTGTGACCAACAAGGATAGGGTGCCATGCCTTCTAAATACTTATGGTACCATCTTTGCTTCTATAATTATCTCTCAATAATACATTTTTGCTTTAGAAAAGGCTACAGGCAAAGATGTGAAATTATTAATAAGGTTCCATGCAGAAAGTAAGAAGGGCCTTTTATCCTGTTAGTATGAATACATTTTAAGATACTCTTTAATCACACAATGAGATGTCATCTTTTTGATGTTTTCCTAGTGCTGCCAATTCATTCAGCTTTTCTGGTGAAGGAAAGGTAAAATATATCTACTAATTAAATAGCAGAGAATCTGGGAGTGGAGAACTGAAACTATTAACCCATTCAGTTAAATCTGAACCCATCCCAGTAAATGTGAGTTTGGCCTGTTTGCTGCCAAGAAAGTAAATCCTCTTCTTGCCTGCTTCTGATGGATCTCTAAGTGGGATCCTTTGCATCCTTCTTGTGTTACACATAATATTGAGAAATGTAGCAGACTGCTGAAGACCAGAAAGTGAAATCATGACAGAAAAATCAGAGTATGCCTTTAGGGAAGGAGAGCTTGGCCGCTGCCTCTGCATGGATAGAACAGCAGGCTTGTGGCAGAGGGGTTTTGCAGAAATTGTACAGATTAATAGTGTGATGTCTGGGAAGCTTCTGCTGAGTAACACACGTGGGGTTGGTGTATTGGACAGAAGCTGATGTTCCTCCTAAAATATAAAAATCTCTGTTTAAGATACAGGGCCATTTTAAGGAGACAGTCAGTCTGATTTTCTTATGCCTGTTTCTTAGAAATGGATGAATATATTTTTTCAGTGGAATTTTCACATTGATCAAGGGTAAGAATGACTCTCATATGAATTAGAGAATTGGACTGATTTATATCAGTCAGAATAGTTAAAATTCCAGAAAGTAAAAAGCAGTTTTAACCCAAGTCAAATGGGAAAGAATTAGAGGTATTGGAACCATACAGTGAGTACTAAGTTTCCCTTTTCTCCCTTAGGGGCTGTTTTTTTCTGTCCTGTGCCAAGGAAATGGGATATTTTAGGTACAATAATTGTGTAGAATACTCTCATGAGCTCTTTGGGTTTGCAGACAACATTCACTTCCCTTACTACAGTCAGACTCTGGGATGAAAGCTGACCTTAAGCATTTATAGCACTGTAAGGGTGGAAAAATGTGTCCTAGGAGTCAGACTCTCACTTGTTCGTAATGTACATAAGATCTCAAATGCCCCTGTCTAAGATGCAGTAAAGATAAATGGCAGATTATTGTCTACAGCTGTATCATGATTTGGTTTATTTTAAACTTTTTTATTATGATCAGTAAAATAATTTGTGACTGTTTCTGATATAGAGCAATATTCTGAGAATACATAATCATTGTTTCATATGACACATTTTAAAATCTTTGTTTATGATAAATGGTTCATTTTTATTTTCTCATATCTGACAATATAATGCAATAATGCCAAGCATGACTCACACATTGAGATGATTCAGCATGCTTAGAAAGTCAAAAAGTAGATAGAACTGTATTGAAAATGTAGAGACTGAGCAGGCAGAGCTATATGATCTGGCTATACAAAAAGTAAAGCATTTTCAGTGAAACTGTTCTGTATTGTCTGTGTTTACAGAAAATTACATATAGGTTGACCTAAAATAATGTACCAGTGCCTGATATTTCATGTATGAAAGTCAATGATGTAGCTTCTAGTAACTTCAGTGCAATAATCCAAATACTGAGCAACACGAAGAGCTGTACCTGATATCTCTTAAGAATTAAGACATCTGCAAGGAAAAACTTAAAAAACCCCAGCAGGATTAAAAAGATGGGTAAGCTAGTTTAGCCACAATAAATTTAGTCTGGTGAATCAGGTGACATCAGAAATGGCCAATTTTCAGACGGTCAGCCTGTGTGTCTTTACCTTCTTCATAACAAATTCTATCAAAATACTTTCAGAAGATGCAGTTGGATATGGAGAATAGATGTTCCGAAACGCAGGGGTCTACTTAAGGAGTAATAAAATAATAAGGCATGACCTTATTAAAGGGGGTCAGCCAAAGAAAGAAATATAAAGATCCCTGAGGCAGAGGCCTGAGAGAGCCAGATTGAAGTCAGGCGGCAGCCACTGAAAACGCATCATCCATGTCCTTCAAATGGTGTTGTCTGTGATCCAAGTGCCTGGAAAGATGTAAATACCCATTTGTTGCCACTGGGCAAATTGGGATGCTAAGCATTTCCACTTCTGACTCCTTAAAAAAGTTTGGAACAGTGTGGGTGAGATCTCCAGTGAGTGTAACTCATCTTTGCTCTGCATGTCGAGTCACGGGAGTTGGAACAGTTTACACTACCTGAAATTCTGGCTCCATAACTCTTGATTTATATAATATATGTAAGTTATAGCCATAGGCTATCTTATTGTTTTCTACAAAAATATCCAGGAAACTATACTTTCCAAAGTTAAATATGTATTCTTAGTATGTGATAAAGTTGAAAAATTAAAAAGCCCTCTGGTGTTACCAATTTTTTTTTTTTTTACTCTTGAATATCTTCTTTATTTTTAGTTAGCTTTATAAGTCTCAGTGTCTAAGTTTGGGAGATTAAGGCTTATGTGGACGGCAATTGCCTAAAAGCAAAGCTGCGTGTAGCACAACGTAATAGCTTGATGCTTTAAAAAGTTTTGGGTTTCATCTCTAACTAGCAGGGATGAAGGTTTGCCTATGACAAGAGGAACCTCTGACATCTTAGTTTCCATCTTTAGATTTTTAGACCTTTGTATCTGAACTTTCCAGGATTGGTTCTGTCAAGACCTCAAATCTACACAGGCTAATCTGAGCTGCCAGTAACTTTGCTTTGAAAATGTATTTTTTAATTGTGTGAGCATTTAGTGCCTCCTGCTCCTGTCTGGACTAAAATACCATAAAACTGCATCATTTGTTTTATTGTTGCCTTTCAGTTCTGCCAGTTCTATTCTTAGCTGTAGCCTAAGGTATTATGGCAGTCAGCAGCCAAACAAGTGTTATGTAGATGTTGGCTACCAACTAAAATACATTCTTACATGGGCAAGAAATTAAGCTGAGGAGTCACTATTTGTTTTCTCAGGGGCATTTTCCCTATTTCAGAATTTCCATATCTGTATTGTTGTTTTCTTCTTTTTAGAATGATATTTGATACCTTTTTCTTTATCAAGGGATCCCACTCTGGGAAAACTTTAAAATGTTCCGGCACGTATCACAACTTTTATGCCATCCCTTGTGTCTCAGCCCTGATGTTCTTAATAAATTAGCTTCCAACCCCTTCTGTACCAGTTAAATCAGTGTGAGAACTCATCTGTTACATTTTCAAGCCCCGATCTTCAGGCTTAGCATGAGCTTCTATCAGCATTCCCAGAACTAATTGTTGTCTGCCTTCATATCTCTTCCTTAAGTCTTCATTCCCATATGATGACAGAGAAATCAGAGTGATTGTGCAGCCTGTGTGCTTTGACCTCTCCTTTTCACCAAATATTGTCCCTCTCTAACACTGGACTCCCCATTTGTTTTCTGAATCCATGTGTTGCCTGTTTCTTATGCTTAGCTGGTAATCCCTGTGCCAGCCCCCACTCATGATTATGTAGCTGCTACAGCAATACAAAGTACAGATCACTAATAACAGATAACTAATAATTATTTTTTTTTAATATAGAAACAGTTATATCAGAAAATGTTCCTGGTTTAGTTACCTTGTTTTATTAAGGGGGAAAGAATTAGAAGCTGTAAAATCAGCAGACCAAAGCAGCCCTATACCTAACTTCAGTGCTTTGATCAAGCAGACAGATTTGGCTGGTAAGAATACAATTATTGTTCTGCTATGATAGCCAGGTTCATCCCCAAAGTGGAGCATTGTGTCCAGTCTGTGTATTCCTGATGGGGCTGCATGTTAGTTTGTAATCCTCAGGTAACTTTAGAGGCTCTGTCAGGAGAGATGAGAAGACTTTTTAACAAGACACACTGATTTTCTTCTTTTGCTATGCAAAAGCTGTTATATTTTCTAATTGACAAAAACACTTAATGAAGTTCAGCACTTTGTGCTAAACACTCCAATTTCTTTTTTGCATATTCAGCCACTTCAAAGGTCTTTTCTAAACTTCAAAGACTACCTTTTGAAGTCTCTTAAATTGTGAGCCAGCTATAAGGATTTACATCCTCCATTCAAAGAGCATTTAAGTAAATACTTCCACTGCAATAAATTTTTTATACTTCTTGAGTCTCCTCCCACCAAGAGTTGAAAAGCTCCACAGTGATGGGGCTGAAACTAGATGGCACTTAAAGGTCCTTCTGACCCAAACCATTCTAGGATTTTCTGATTCTATTATAAGAAATGTGCCGTACTGAAAGTTTCTGTACTAGCTTACATTTTCTGACAATGAACTGCTCTACATGAATCTCAGTAGTCTGTGAGTTTCATGTATCTTTCTGGTATCCTAACTGGACACCCAGTTGGAATTGTTTTAAATGATTTTGGGGCCAATTTTGAAACAAAAAGAGATCCAAAATTGAACAGCTTTGACAAGAAAATAAAATAGGAAATGGAAAAAGTCCAGCCAATTACAAAAATACATAATTTAAAAAGCAAGAGTTGTTTATTTTATTTCATAATTTCATGTTCTAGATGAATTGCTCAGTGCTCCATCTTCTCTATTTAAATACCTGTCAGTAGAAGTGGTGTGTTAGTATGCCTGGCTGTTGCGTGCAATCACATGATGTGATAGTTAAATAGCAAGATATGTTTTTTTAAACTGTTAAGCTCAGCAGATACTTAAGAGTAACAGATAAAGTATCTTCAGCTGTTTCCTAACTTGTCTTCAGCATTATTTTATTATCTAAAGTGATAAGATGCCAAGTGTCTCTGTTAAGGATTTTGACTTGCTATTCCCCTTACACTTTGCCTACACTCTCTAGGAGACCATCAGTTTACCCCTTGGGATTATCACCTAAATTAATCAGTATCTGAAACTTTTTTCTTTGCTTTCTTTTCTGTTAGGAGTAGATTTAGCAGTAAGAGCAGAATCTTTGACTTCTAAATCCCAACTTTGCAGCCAGAAGAGACTGGTGTTTCTGGGATGCCAGAAATGGTGTCTTTCTAAAGCACTGCCCCAGCTCATTGCTACTTGATTGCACTGTCCCCACTCCCTCAAAATGCAAATTTTGAAGCTGCCTTCATAGTTGAGAATGTCATTTTAGGGATCCTACATAAAAGCTATACAATTTTCAAAGATGCTGAGTACAGCTCCCATGTTATTTCCCTGGGATTTGTAAAATGGAATTAGGCCACTTACATAGGAGGATCCTTGAATATGAGTGTTTTTTTTTTTATCTAGGTTAGACTATTTTGTCCTATTGTTTATTTCATACCCAAGGATGATCTACTTTTTATATGTATTATAAGGAAATAGGTTTCTTGAAGTCCCCCTTAAACGTGTTTCACAAATATTGTAAGTGCTCACTCTCAGCTGTAAATAATGACTCTCATTTTGAGGTAGACCATAGCTCGATTGGTAAAATTGTCTAATTGTCTTACTTATACTCTGTGTTCTCTGCTGAGTTATTTAGAGTACTTTCCAAACAAAATGCATTATTCAGTACACAATCTGTGCTCTTGACTTGCAGACTTCACATACATTACAGAGCTTGTCTGTTTATTGCTTTATTTTTTTTTCCTTTGGTATTCCAGCACCTACATCTCTTAATATTTATATTCCCCAGAAAAATGTTCTGTTAAGAATTGCTTCACCCTTACAAAGAGGTAATCTAAAGCACATGTCAGGGAATAGGACAGAGACAGCATGAATTCACTTTAAGATGACAAAACTCCCTCTGCTGTCCTTTCCAAGTCATTGAACAATAATGGCATCAACAACTGTTTCACTCATCTTTCTGCCTTTCTGTTGGTTTTCAGCAGCTGAAAATGTCCTCTCTAAGTAAAAGAGCAGATGCAAAGGCTCATATATTGTGCAGAATCTTTCTTTACCTGGCATATTGCTAGGAAACTACTAGGTTACAATAAAACAAAGTTATAAAATCCCACTGGAAGGAATGGAAAGGCATGTGGTGTCATTCCCTAGGAGTGTGGCAGTATATTGCATCAAGCTGTTCTCAGCATCTGTGATTGCTGTATGCTCATCAGGGGAATGGGCAACACTGTTGCAAACTGCAAATGGGAAGAATGAAGATTCCTGGACTTTCTGCCATACCTGTTCTTACCCAAAGACATAGATGAGATACTATTCTAAGGTAATAATAAGAGAAAGTCATTAATTATTTAAGACCTTCATCAGGAAGCAACATGAAATTCTATCAGCAGATGCTAAGAATGTGAAATCCCTTGGACTGTTTCAGTTCCCAGCTGAATGCCTTGCTCAGGCAGTGTCTGCATTGCACCACTCTCCTCCTGTTGCATAACAGTCCAGAGCCATCCCGTTGTGATCTGCTCTGCCTGGTTGGGATTTCTTCCTGTCACTTCACCTTGCTGACAGCCCTGTGGCACGATGACCACACTTGGGAAGTGCTGGGGCTGGGGCTGGTTGGTAGCTACGTGCTGCCTGTTACAGAGTGCTCTGTAGCTGCATGAGTTCTCAGTTTCCTGAGTTTCTCTTCTTCAAGTCTTTGACCAGCACAAAATGCTAACAGAATTGTCTTTAATCCTCAATGTAGCACCAGGAATAATCTTCACAGGTCTGAATTTTAGCACTTCCCAGATGCTGTCTTGCTCCAAAGACCAGAGATCTAGGATTCTTTTAAATCAGTTTACTTAAAAAGCATCTTTCCTAAAGTCTTGGAAGACTTGGAAGAGAAGTTTTCTCTTTCATAACAGGTGGGGAAAAAAGAACATTCACTGAGTCAGTTTGAAGCTAAGGAAAAGTTTAGCTTTAGTCTGAGTTTCAGGAGACAATTACTTTACTGATGTGTTCCCAACTGATTGGCAGTCTCAACTATGTTTCTTTCCATCAGAACCTTAAAGCTGTCATTTATATTTTTACAGGTACTAAAGATATTATGCTGCTAAACTGTGCACAATAATTCACCTTCAGTTAAAGTAATTTTCTCTCCCATAACAAGACTTTCATAAATCACTCCTAGCAAAGTAAATAAATCTCTCAGCTCCCACCATGCACCACTATTAAATTTCAGTCCTTCTTTAAAAATAAGAATGAATACATTTAGTTACTGCAAATACCTAGAACTGCCATGCTTTAAAATATTATCTCCTGATACAGAATTTGAACTAGACAAATGTGATGACTTTTAAGAATTTGAACATTAATCATCTGGCAGAAGTGGCACACTACATACATGAAAGTTGACAGTGGAGTGGAGCTGTGTTTGACATCTCCAGGGAACATCAACTACAAAAGTAAGAGAGAAACATGATGGAGCTTCATACTGAAGTATGAAAGTGCTTGTGGTGTGTACCCCAGTGCTGACAGCCATCCTCTGCCCTTGAGAATCCCAGTGACAGAAGTGCTCAATCATTTGTGTTACTTTGGCATTTAATTTTGGTACCCTAAACACTTGCACAATTCCATTTCCATCTGCCTAATGCCAGTAAGAAGCAATTAGCTTTGTGTGGGATCAGGTCCTGTTGAGGTCTCCTTTATATGACAGACATGACTTTTTCATTTTTCTTCTTGTTATTGTCTGTGCAATGAAATGGGCATCTTCAGTAGACACTGAATTTTTCCTTTAAAAATGCTTACAGTATTTCAGCTATAGGTGTTTGTGGGAGTAAAGGGTTTGTCATTTTTAGGTTTTTTCTCTTTTTGTTGTTATTCTTTTCATTAAGGTAGAAAAAAGAAGATTTCAACTGAAGTCAACTAGGAAACCCCAAGACAAGAGTATAGTTCTCTCATCTGATACTTGGCATTTAAGAAAGTGGATGTAGAAGATTACCAGGGTTAAGTAAGAGTGTTACTGCACTTTGTATTTAACAGTCAGTTTAGTAGATTAAACAATGGGTAATCTGTCCATGAGGGAACTGGGCTTCTCAAAACTGAATGACATGATCATAAAATACAGCCCATCAAGACATACAAGAAGTGTGTTTCCTTTAAGCAAGTGGTAAATTTACACTGATCTGTTTAAAATTTGGTCTAGAAATCAGTGGCAAGTACCTGTGTGTTACCGGCAGTGGCCACAATATCCACTGAAACCTCCCTGCTGGGAGCAGCATCTGAAATATCCACACGTTTTATATGCAGGGCTTTTTGATGTGCAAGGAAAGCCTCACATTTATTGACACCCAATCCCTCAATTAGGGTCTGCTCAACAGTGGCAGCAAAAAGTAACTGTACGAGCATTAATAACATTTGTCACCTCTAGGGAACACTTTGTCTACATGTGTATACATGTAGACACAGTGGCAGAATTTTTTGTTTCTTTCTGTTGTCTAAAACAGTATTTCACTTCAGAGTAAAACACATACCATGTGAGGTCCTTTAGCTAATCAAATATGAAACTAACAAAGGAAGTTAAAAATACAAATGGTTTTATTTTAATCAAAACTGATGTTTCTTTCTTTATTTTTCTTTTCTGAGTTCAATGATTAGGATTGTATGCTGGCTGGCTGAATTGTGAGTGCAAGAGAAAACTTAATAATTTGAACTATGATTCTTTCAGTATTAATAGAACCAAGCTAAAGAGTCCATGCACTGACTGCCAGAAATATTTTTTCTCTGTTACATAAAAAATAAAAATATTTGATAAATATATTTCTCTTTTTTTAACACAATCCATCAAGTTGAGTTAATTGCCTTGGTGCAGCAAATATCTGTGGTGCCTGGGGTATATTACATATAGTGACCTACACTAAAAGTTCCAGATGCCTGCAGATATTGTAGTTATACTTCTGTGAAGTTGAAAATGCAAGCAGCTTCTTTGTCACAGCCTAATTGGTTAGAAGAAGCTTTCCACTGAAAATTTGCAGCATACAATTGCTGTTGCATTTATTCTGTTTGTATGATGCAGCTGGGTATGGCACAGGCTGTTATCATCTACTACACAGATAGCACTATGGAAAGACCTGGAAATGTGACAAGAAAAGCTTTTCTTGTGCTTTATTAAGCTTGCCAAAAGTTGCCATGTTATGAGCTTTCTTTATTTTCTGATGAAAAGAAAATTCATGTCACTGCAGTTGTGGTAAGTAACAGAAATAGCCTAAGGTAAATAAATACTCAGAACAATTTTACTCTTTCTCTTGAGTTTTCACAAAATAGCAATAGCATGGCTCCCTTGCAGTTAACATAAAACCATTCCAACAACTCCCTTACTCAATAATTTAAGAACTTCCATGGCAGGTGATGTTGTCTAGTGCCTTTTCTTGTTCTCTGCTTTTACAGGTTTAATCATTTCCACTTAATAACCAAAAGAGGCCATAGATTTAAATTCTGTTCACCATTTCCTGGTGACGTTAGTGAAGCAAATTTTTCCCTGTTTATCATGTCAAATGCTTGAGAACAGCATGCATGCTCCTTATATTCACTTAAGCACTTAACAGAATGTTCATGGATTGATTTTTTGGTGTCTTTTAAGCCACTTGAGTTACATGTGAGCATCGGAGCATTTGTGAGTTGTCCAAATGGGCATTGATCCTACTTAATGACCTTGCTTCCACAAGGATTTTTCTCTTTATTTCTTTCCTTCTCTTCTTGTCTTTGATTTGTCTAGCCAACATATAGTGTTCACCAGATGTGTTTTAAACATTTTTAGAGTAATAAAAATCATCCCAAGTTCTGCACTAAGATCATTTTAACATTATTTTTCATTCAAAGCAACATAAATGGGAGCACAGGGTTTTTCTTTACAAAGGATCTTTCACTGTGAATATAGAAACTGACCAGTGAACCTTACTATGCAGGCCATCAGACTGCTGGAAAGGTGAACTCTTTGCCCATACAGAAAACTTGCAGGATGCTTCATCTTTTGAGGTTTAGCAAAACTGAACGCTTCATCTTTGCCTCTTAAATTACCCAGCACATACTCTTCATTGTGAAACATTTCTTGAAAACTGTGGAATAAGTCCAAAAGATTTCCCTCTGCTGTGCCAGCTTCAGGAAAGTGTGTCTGGGTGAGAGTGTTGTTAAATGCTGCGTTGGTGTGGAAGGCATCCTTGCCTCCTGTGGGAGTCCCCAGGGAGGGATGGGCAGGGGTGGCCTT
The DNA here is from genome assembly GCF_003957555.1 of Calypte anna. NCBI lineage: Eukaryota > Metazoa > Chordata > Aves > Apodiformes > Trochilidae > Calypte > Calypte anna. Next base: position 9,186,793 of record NC_044260.1, read on the forward strand.
TCTGCCACCTCCAAGTTCCTGCTTCTTCATCCAGTCTGCTCACTGTGGCACTGCCTTACTTCTGAGCAAGACAAATAAATGCTTCTGGGAAAGAAAGTAGCATACATTTGCCTTAAAAAAAAGGTCAGCCAGCCATTAAGTGAGCAAGCCCATAGAGTTTAAGAGGTGGTTCCCAGTACAGTGTGAAGCTGTTAACAGAGCCCTAGCTCATGAAGTCATGTTGATGGCTGGTGATTTCTATCCATTCTCACAAAAGGGCATGTTGTTTAGCAGAAGTGCTGCCATTATTCTGATATATAGAGGAGACTCAAATGCTGCATTTTTCTGTGGTTGGGGTTTTTTGTCACGTTAGTTAAATCCACATTTAGTTGCAGAGGGAAAATGTCAATTTACTTTAATACAATTGGCGACACAGTTTAACTGTCAAAATTATAGGCATCTTAAAAATCAGTCCTCCCTGAACCACAGTTCATACCAGAAGTCATTGAACATGATTGTACTTCATCTTTTCCTGCTGTTATTCAAAGGCTAAGCAAAGGCATCAAAAGATTTAGTAAGACCTTCTGTTCAACAAGTTTACCACAGGAGTGTAAGCTAAAGACATATCTAGGCAGGGACACGTAAGCAAAATTAAATTAATTTACTGCACAATTCATACATTTATTTTAAAATTCCCTTTCTGTGATATTCTCATCAGAAACAAATTCTCTGTAAGTAAATTAATTTTACTTTGGTCAACTTAAGCCTTATTTCTGAATTACAGTATACAAGTCTGTATTGAAGATACTTTACATATTGTTATCTTTCAATAATTCTGCCTTGCTTTTCTGCTTATCTTTCCCCATGTCAACATGAGGAAACAGCTGACAGAACAGAGCCCTAAGGGGCTGACCTTGAAAGTATGATGTGAAGCCTCTCTGTGTAGGGTATTGCTTGGTACTCCCTGTTCTTTTCACCTCTGCTGAATCATAATGATGTACTTTGTAAGAGGAGCTGATACAGATCACTTATAACTGGGACTGTTTTATACACATAAGACTCTAAGATAGGTACACTTATTAAAGAACAGGTTGGGGTTTTTTCTCTTTTTTTTTTTTCTGTTTTTCTTGTTTCGTGTTTTTTTGTTGTTTGGTTTTTGTTTGAGTTTGTCTTGGTTTTTTACTTCAGGCTTTTAAGGAGATGTATTTCTTACAATGGATGACAGGCAGAATTCCAGTGCTGAGGACAAATATCTCCTACTCTCAGTGCACCAGGAGTGTAGAGGCAGGTGTCAGCCCAGGGAATCAAGGCAGAAGCCTCTGTGTTCTACAATGCTCTCCCCATGGCTTTCCATGGGCTCGTTTCTACATACAACACTTGCAGGCTTGAATGCACCTGTGCTGTGCTTTCCTCTAAAGTGATAATGTCCAGATGTAATAGAAATAACTGTTCAACCACATTGGGCTGAGCTGAGTAACAGGAGCACACAGTGGAGAAGGCAGAGAGCTGTGAAAACCAGCAAGTACATCATGACTCTCTGCTTGATATCCTTGTGCCTTTCTTTTGGTTTGTAAAACATTATGCTTTAAAGATATTTAAAAATGTATTTTATACATCGTTCTTCTGTGCTCTTTCATCTAAGGGATCTTGGAGCACTTCATACACATTATTAGTTTGGCCCTGAAACAATTAAGGAAATAAAGTATTTATTTTTGTACAGATGTATGAATTGAAATAGTGTCTGAGACATAGGGCCTCGTTTACCTTTAAGGCCCCTTGGACTACTCTGTTAGCATAAATTATCCTTAATATAGTTGTAAATGAGATTCTTAGAAATGTTAGTGTTCCTTATCCCTCAGAAAGATGTAAAGGGCTGCTTTGTTTGCTGATCACTTTCTGTACCTGACCTTACACTGTGACCTGGTGCTGCAGAACCTGTTCCCATCTGAGAATAGCCCGTGCTATAGGGAATCCAGCATTGCTCCCAACATGATTTACATCAACAGCTCCCCCCTGCAGGATTTATAATTCACACATTTAATCATGGCAATCACTTTCCCTCTGGACTTATTCTTCCTATTTACTGTGCACAGTATCAAGAGGAGGCAGGAAAATTGTGCCTATTCTGATCTGTGTATGGTCTGAATTGCTGAAGGTGGCTTAGGTGCAGCTGATTGAATTTGCATCACACTGGAGTAGAAACAAAGTGCCTGTTAAATTGTCTCAAAATATGAATGATAATGTCGATTTTCTTCTGTTTTTATTATCTGCTGCTCTTGCCTTCAGTTTGAATTGCTGAAATTCTGCCTAAGTTCCCCTCCGGTTTTCATTTAGTCTGTCCCTAAATACATCTGTTGAGTATGGATTTCCACTGTTAAATATTTTTGTAGGGTTTTTTTTTTCCCTCATTCTCTCTTTCTTGCTGTTTCCTCAGCAAGTCTGGAGCAAGAAAGAAAAATTATATTGCTTTTTTATACATGGAACTTAAAAAATAATGTGCTAGGAAATTCCTTTGCAGCCTGACTCTGCCCAGACCTAGGACTGGACAGCAGGACTTTGCTTCTGCTTCTCACTAATACAGCTTAACTGATGCCACACAATCCCACATTTTTTTTATCCCAGAGCTCCCAAAGGAGGTACAGTAAACTTCTTTTTTTAAGCATAAAAGGGATAAGTAACAAAGAAGTGACAATAACAACTTCCCTAAGTAAAAAAAAAAAGGGACAGGTTTGGCTGGCTAGTCTGATTTGTGGCTCCACTTCCTTTCCTGTGGACATTTTCTGTGTATTCAGACAAGTAGATCCTGGCATAAAAAACTATGGATAATAACCTGGTAACATATTTCAAGTGAGGAATTGAAGGCAAATCCAAGTGCAAAGTTTCCTTTGTTTGACCTTACTGTGCATGTTTTTCCCTCACAGAGTGGAGCTCAGTTTCTACATCCCCACATCTTTGGAGGTTCTTCTGAGTACTGGCTCCCTCCCCAGCAGTGGTGTGATGCTGCAGCAGCTTGGCACTGCTTACAGCTCTATCACATCTGGTTTGCACTGTGAATAATTGTTTCCCAACGTCAGTCTGCTGCAAGTCCCAGGGTTTGTGCCGTCAGCACTGATTCAGGATCTTCGCTCTGTGACAGAGACACCCCTAGAGGTTTCCTCCTGTCCAGGGACTTCTCGGTGTCAGATGCTGTTTAGAAACGCGTGTAATTTCTTTCTGCCTTTCTGTTTACACTGATGATGTGAGGGTAGTTTTTTAGTTAATGGAAGTACCTTCTGCAGTTACTGCAGTAGCAGAATGAAAAACACAAGTAGTGTTTATTGCCAGTTCATTTTCTCCCTCAGCAAGAAGGCTATGAATTTAAAATATGTATAGTTTAAATGTGGAAGACAATCTGTACAAACTTCAAGGTTGATTTGAATTTTGGGCATAAACCACCTGACAGCTTGTTTCATATTGTACTATTTTAGCTTTTAGTAAGTATAACATCAGTAAGAAATGAATACACAGCTGAGGAAAAGACTAATAGCTCTTTGCCTTAACTTAATTTGTCCTGACAAGAAGTTGCTGTTGTTCAGTTTAGTTTAGGAGTAAAATAACCTTGAATCAATCCCAGCACAGAGATAAGAGAGTTTCAGCTTCTAAGTAGGAGATGTTTCACATTTTCTTTCCTATTACCAAGATTCTAGACATGATCCTAGACATTTATATATCACGTCATCCAATAGCCCTCAGATTTTAGCAGGACTTTATGTTTGTTCCCAGGTACTGATGTTCTATTTTATACAGGCAAAATCCATCTGATCTTTTTTATTTCAGTCCTTGGGATCATTCTGCTTCTTGCAGGATACTGCTGTCTGGTTTTGTCATCTGTAGATCGAGTGAGCACGTTCCTTTAGGTTTCTTTATATTTTTGCTGATGAAAAGATCAAATGAGCTAAATCTTTACACCGATCCTTGAGGAATTCTCCAAGTAGAGTCCCTGAAGCCTGATAGTTACTTTCAGGATGACCTGCAGTTCCTGCCCACTCTACATATCTAACAAGTCCTTTCCTCTCTACCTTAAAATTGCAGTTGTATCTGTTTCATTGTAACTAAAAATTTGTTTTACCTTGCTGAAGTCCAGTTTCTCTTCTCTAAAACATGAATTATCATTTCCCAGAAAGATAATAGTTAAATTTAGCATGTAAATCTTGAAAGTATTTCATTGCTATTAAGAAACATTTGTATAGTCTTATTCTTTGACTTACAGAAAGACGAAGAGACCAGCTTTTATAGTATGCAAAAGAAACAGCTGTCCTGTGCTCCTCCATAACCTAAATGATTACTTTAGTTTAAAATGCATCATGCCACTAATCAGGTTTTTGGTTTTGTTTTGTGCTATGCTACTGGTGGATGAGCAGGGAGCTATTTTCATGGACAAAATAAGAACTCATGGATTTTATGCCCTAATTTTGTATAAGTGGTGGTTCTACTGGACGTGTGACATCTCTGCTTCTTTGCGTGCTGTTTTAGTGTTGTCCTTTTGGACCATTGCAGCTGAATTGTGGCCCCAAGCTCAGCCACAATTCACTGGGTAAAGCTAATGCTACCTATCCTGGATAGCACTCAAAAACAGAGGCAAGGCAGCAGCCCATGACTGCTTCATTTCCTAGCAATCAGCTTCTTCCCTAAATGCAGAGACCATTCCAGCTCCTTGTCTCTGCCTCCTCCCCTTTGGAGCCAGCCAGCTGGATGCAGGGTAGCTGGGAGCTGCTCAGTGCTGCCTGGCATCAGCACCAGGCAGTGCTGCTTGGACCTCCTGGATTTAGCAGCAGCAGACCAAGTGGTTCCTATGCAGTGCCCTGGGGACCTGGGGACATAATTACTATTTAATAGGGCTTTTGCATTCAAAGTGCCTGAAATGCTCTTCAAACTCTGCTTTTATCATATGAAGCCAGGCGTATATTACATGACTCTCATTATGCTGGGAGGGCATAGGAGGGCACAAGGGCTATTATTGAGAAACTGTCCTTGGAGGAGTGAACAGAACATGGCAGGATCAGTATCCACACTGCCCATTCGGTAGATTTTAGAGCAAAATACCATAGCAGCTGTTCCAGAATGTCCTCTCAGAGAAAACCAGTTGATCACTTCAGAAAAGAACCTGGGAGTGAATCAGCACAAGTGCGGTGAGGATGGTCAGAGCATCTGCATCCTGACTCAAAGAGGGAGCAAGAGAAACTGGCAAAGCAGTATCTGTGCTCGCACCATTGACACCTTCAGTCTCAGGTCAGATGATGCCTGGGAACATTTGAACACTCTCTGTTGTTCAGTGAAACCTGACCAGCTTGGTAATTTGGAAGTTTATCTGATGTCATTACAGCTTTTAGATCTTGAAAAAAGTATCTAAAATATGATCCTTTGGGATATACTTATCCTTTTGCTCATTGCTAGCTGAGTTTTTTCCACTGGCTGGTTCCTTTAAGGCATTGAAGGAGACATTTACTTCTGGAAACCCAACAGGACAGTGATAATTTATTTTAGGCAAAAGCATTTTTTTCTTTATAAATGAATCACATCAAATTCTGTTACTGTTGCTTTCTATTAGAACTACTGTTAAAGAAGCAACCTCAGTTGAACTATACAGGTGAGGAAAGAAATTGTTTTCAACTAAGCAAGAATAAAAGCCTAAATTTTGCATTAGATGTTTAAAGTATACAGTGAGAATCCCCATTACACATTTTAATTTGATTTAATGTCTGAGTTCCTTTGCAATAATTCCCAGTTGTTTATGAAAAGCTGATGTTTAAAAATGGTATAGTGTCCCAAGTCTTAAGGCAGAAGGTCAAAGTAATTCTATTACTGAGAGAATAATTAAGGGTCTGCTCCTCAGCTTGGCTAATCTGATGCAGTTCTTCTGAGGTTAATGAAGCTTGACTGATTTACATGAGCTCATAACTTACCTTCATCTCCACGTTTTTAGTGCTGACAGAAATAAGGGTGAAGGTCAGCTCAGATTTTGGGGAATCTACAGGGTGCACTTCTGTGCACTTGCTTATGATGAGTAACTGAAAAATATATAGGAATGCTGCTCATCCCATGTGTGTACCTTCTGCAAGCTGATTGTGCTTGTGCTAATATAATGGACAGTGTTTGTATAAACTGAATGCAGATAATATCTATGTATATTTCTTCAATATCAGTGGAAGAAAGAGTATTTCTCCTGGGAAGATCAAGAGCTCCTAAAACATGGCTATTTAAACATACTGCATATGTCATCCCAAATATCATGATACTTAACATCTCATTTGCAGAAATATACTGGAGTTGTTAATAATGCGTGGGATTACTATAAACCCACCAACAGGTAGTATTTATGAGAGCTGCTGAATGAACTGAAAAGTAGGATAATTCAGATATAAGCGTGCATTAGGAAAGGATTTAAAGGAACAAACTGTCTCAGTGTTTTCCACTACTCTTTGATGGGTGTTAGGTTTGAATTCAGTAAAAAGCATTCAAAGTTCAGGAGCGAGTAACTGCTTAGCAATTGTAGCCAAATCTAGATGAATAAGTAATGGTATTCTTAGAGAACAGATGGATCCTTTTGTGATCAAAACATCAGACAGTTTGCTCTGCTCTCCTTGCTGTGCACTTAATAAATGTGAACAGACCATTCACCTAACTTTCCTATATTCAGATTTCCTAACAGTAACTTGCAATTACCATTTGCTTGAAAACACTTGTTTCTTTTGAAAGTGGAAACAATTACAGACTTGTTTAATTTCAACATAATTCAACCTGGTGAAACATGACAGAAGTATCTATCAAAGACACAACTGTCAGCCCAGTTCTCAGGGTGCTCAGCTGGTGTCCAGGTAAGCAGAGGAACCTAAACTGCTTAAAGTGCAACTGGAGCCACTGCTGCAGTTCTGACATGGAAGTGCTGACCCTTAGCAGGAGGAGTGCATCTACCAGAGGTCCCTTCCCTTCCCTGCACACTGCCAACACTTCACTCCAAGAAAAGCACTGTCGTGGTCATTGTTTTCCCTAAAGGCTGCTGAGCAGGACAGGACTGAGACCTCTTCCAGTGTACTCTGGAGAAAGCATGAACTCTGATGTCTCAGTGTTCCCAGGTTTATCTGAATCCAAATTTTTGCAGAACAGTTTGTATTTAAAATAAAAACATGGGAAATCAGAGTATAACCAAGGATAACTGAATAACCAAGCAAAGCTGTGAACTTTTAAAACAGATTTGTTTCTGCATTGTATTCGTTTTAGTCCTAGCAGAATAACATGTCTACACAAGAACCTGATTGCTATTTTGGCTAATGTATTTTCAGTAGAAACATTTTGTTATACTTAAAGCATCATTTTGCTTTTAAAGTTTGGATCAAGTAAAAAACAGCCATATGATAGTCTGAATTTAAAGCACAGAAAGAGAGAAAAACAGCTTGTAGCTGAAACTGATAGAATTATAAAGGCAATTCATACAGAGCTTCACAGTACTGTTTTCAGGAACCACTGATAATTGAGATTAAGTTGGGTGGAGGAATTCTTTGGATTATACAAGGGGTTCAATTGATGCTTTTCTTCAACTGCAAACATGTAATTAAAGAAAACTACAATATTTTTATATAGATTCTCAAAGTAGAAAAAAAGACAAATGTGCAGTATTGTTTTGGGAAATTACAGACTGGGACTAGGATAATCTGATCTAACTGGAACACAGAAGGGTTTCTGTAAGTGCTATTCCAAGTGGGATTGCTCGAGAACTCCGAAGTTTCACAACTGTCAAATGATCTGTTTCATAGGTTTCTTCATTTATTTTTCTTAAAACAGTAGGTTTTATTTATTAGCTATATCTGTATTTTCTAGGAATAGCAAGATAAAGTGGGAATATGGTCTGTGGGCTTCAGCCAGTGGGGCAGTGGGTAACCACATGCAGAGAAATGGTACAGCTGGGCAAATCCCAGTTGCCAACAGCCCTGCATCCCACGTGTTTTCAAACTGTTCTGTTATTTTTGTTGTTGTTGTCAGGATTTTGAAAACCTTACCAGAGCTGGGTTGTACTCTGCAGGCTTCCAACTAGCAACATATGGATATCACGCAGGTCTAAAGGTTTTTATTTGGAGAAGAAAATACAAAATTCTCATCCACTCTGCATGGACAAAGTAACCCCAGAGGCCACTGGCTCACTGCATAGACTGGACAATTATCATGAAATTCAGTCAGTATTCTGTGGATTGCACTCTGAAATTTGAGATAATGGCTATTAATAGCATCTAAAGCTTTTCAACTCAGTCTCTACAAGAAGGTCAAGCAAGCCAGTATAATCCATGAATAGATTATTATTGCTATTGTAGTTGTTCTTATTCCAAAAACCTGATTGCCTATTATTAAAATTTATCAGGACATTTTCATTACTAAGGTCCATTCTACAAAAAAGCAGTCCCTAAAAGTCAGGATTCTCTGTTTCTGGTGATGGCAAGGAGAAGGTAAATACCTAAGTAAGGGTTAAGAGAATGCTTCTTTGAATGATATTTTTCTGATTTGCTACTATGACAGCTTAATAGCCTCTAACTGATGAGACAGAAAGCACTCACACAGACACCAAAACCACACACAGACACAAACAGTATGCTGCCTGCTGCAGAAAGCAGTGTCTTCTCAGAAAAAAAGGAATAAAAACATTATAAGATATCAGCACTTAGATATCAACACTTGTTACCATTTCAAATTCAAATTAGTTTTTTGAAAATCAGAATCTTTGCTTGAAGCAAGGTTCTTCATAGCACCAGGTAGCATCTTGCTGTATCAGGGCATATGTGAGTGCAAACCAATAGAGACTCTTCCTCCTCCCAGATACAAAAAGCAGGCTTAGGGTTTCTCAGGAGAAGGCATTTTCAAAATAATTGTTTCCTCTCTTTAGCTTGTGTGAGTGGCAAGGGTCCTGGTGGAATAAATTGTGTGGTCCCAATAACTGTGTTTCATTACATACTATGTTCAAGAAATGTAGTTTTCTGGAAAACTGATCACTCAGGTTTGTGGTAATTGTCCCTCCCACTGGTAGAGTCCTCAAGTTTTATTCTCATGCATTACATTTTTTTCAGGAGAACCACCTTTTACATCAAGTTTCAGAACTATAGTTATACAATCCTTCATTTCTGAAAGCTTTGAGCTCCCTTCTTCTAAACCAGTATCTATCACTGCCAGATGTTTTAAAATATTATGATATTGTTTAGTTTGCAGAGTCCAATTTTTCAGCTTAGGGGCATCTCAGTGAAACTCCTATGAGGTCAATACAGGTATTTTTAGTGTCATGGGAAATAAATCCATCTCTCAGCCTCATCTGCATCACATGAAAAAGCCTGGTTAGGTACAGTGGTTCCAGCTGCGTCACTTACTGAGTACCCTGTCAAATGCTTAACTGGAGCTGCTGGCAAGCTTGAACTCTCCCTTTTGCTATGTATTTCTTTAAAATATCACCATCACTTTGCCAACAAATCTCTGTATACATTGTCTTAATTATAGATCATTTCTCTTGCTTCTTGGGTTGGTTTTTTTTGTTGTTGTTCATTTGAATGCAAATCCTGTTCCTCACTGGTGTCCACAGCCCTCACTTCCTCAGATCAGGGTTCAGATTTCAGGAATCAAAAGAAAAGAGCTGTGCCAAGCCTGAAGAAAATGAGACTGCTTGAAAAGCTTTTGAATTGTATGGCATATACAATGGGATATTATTAGCACTGTGCAGTAATTAGGAAACATATTGTGTGTATATGCTGTGCCCTAATAGATACAATATATGTCAGCTATTAATTGGATTCTGTTTCCGTTTATGAAAAAAACTTCTGTATGCTGAAATAACCTCCAAATACATAGAAAGAACCCAACTGTTTTTGTAAATATTCTTATTAGGCCTTCAAAAGGAGCACTTCTGATAAATACAGTGCTGGCAACATATCTCCTTCCGGTGGAATTATGTGAGTAAGAAATTGTAAGTCAATAGTTGAAATAATTGAATAGTTTATATCAGAAGAAAACAATTTCAAGATTTGGTCTTTTTCATTTTTGTACTGTAAGAGTGTCCATGTGAGTGTGAAATGAAAAAGGCTATCACAGTGGAGATCCTCCTTTATGAAAGATACTGCACCAGCAATTGTATCCTCCAAAAGAGAGACAGATTGGGAAGGTATTTTCTTAATGAATATCCATATAAAGAGAAAATAAAGTTTGCTATCCTTAGGCATCCCTTTTCACATTATGAGATTTACACTAATATTTACTGGAGAGGTAGTGCTTATTAGTTTTGGCTGGACATGACTGTTTTCTACTCATTTCAGGGGGCTTGTGTATTTTTGGGTTCCTAGGCAAATTGTTAATTCATGCATCAGGAAGTTGAATATAATGCAACGGAGTTTGTTTTTTTCTTGGTTTGATCCTTACATTTTGTGAATATACGTATAGCCAAACATTTCTGTTATTGTCTCTGTATTATGGTATGTACAGCATCTTTCAGCTTAACTGAGTTCCAGAGGAAAAAACAGTAATGAGCCTAAGTGGAGAATAATCTTTGCATTTTAAAACCAGCATTTCACTTGGTGCTGTATTCCTCTAGGGATTAAAGGGGGATCTTTGTTCCAGCAATGTGAATGAGAATCATTCTCTAGAACACGGTGAGCTCTTGATCAGGGGGAAAAAGACATAAAAAGGAAGAAAATATCACTCAGGTGTTCAGAATCAGGCACAAAGACCATGAAGAAGAAGCACACTTATTTACTGAAAGCATAGAAATTGTTTCCTTAGTAGCATGTTGACAATTAAGAATATAGAAAGTGTAAAAATGGTGAATTAGGGAACTTGTTGATTTCTGAGTGTTATTAACTACTCCTGATCTGTGTTGTGTTTCTCCTACACTTCAGGGGCACCCTTGCATTTCTGCTAAATTGGTTCCAGAGAGCCAAGATCAAAATGTTTAACTGGTTCATATGGTCCAGGGGGCTGCCAGTGTTTTGTAATCATACTGGGCCAAATCCTTCATATTTTGATCACTAACCATTAACAAATAATTGAAACAGATGGGACAGAGCAGTAAATATCTTGGACATAGATACTGTAAGACAGATAACCATTTAAAATAAATCTTTTAAACTAAAATGAAATACATGTAAGTTTATATTCAACACTTGTTTTCCATAACAAGTGGATCAAAAGTCCTTTTCCAGAAAAGGAATTCCCTCCTCAAACTTAAAAATATCAAGGGAAAGTAACATATGCTTCTAGCATGTTGTGATTATATTCAAGCTTTTTCCTTGACTTTCCAGACCATAGTAAAACGAAATTCGTTCTGTTTTTGCCAGCACTGCAGACAGAACAAAGTGAATTATTTTTCACTGATTTTCACAGTCATCTGTAAACAAGATTTATTACAGTAATTAAATGAGGATTTTTTTAATTTGCACAGCATTTAATTCAGAATGTGGAAGTGTTAAGAGTACTAACATACTTAGAATTGATTGTCTTTAGATTATGAGAGTCTTGCAGATATAGCTGTTTCCTAATGGAATCATAATCAATTATGAACGACTGGGTTTGTGCTCATTTCTGTAAAGTATACATTTCAGGGAAGACCTGTGACATTGCCTCTCAGAGAAAAACAATCTTAAGAAGTCAGCATGTGTGGGAATGCTGCACACAAAATTTAAGGAAGGAATAGCCCACATCTGATTGCAGGCAAATCCTCTAATGCTGTTTTGACCAGGTGTATCAGCACCAAATGTGTGGCTAATTTGAAGAGATTTCTGTTTTCAGGAGAAAGGAAGAAAAAAAAGTTTCCACACATAGATGGGATTTTCTTTGTAAAATGTAATTCTTTAGAAGGAGGTAAGATTTTGTTGATCTTAGTTACTCATCTGACTGTCTTCTGCATAGAAGAATTAGATAGAAGCACTATGGAAGCCACTGTTTGTTAATATGAGAATACCAAGAAACTTCCTTAATTTTTCTGTCCATTTTTAAATTTTCATGTACAAAAGTTACAAAGACTGCTGCCCAGAAATGTTGGGCTGCTGTATCTGGCTGGTGGCATTGGGAAAACTGGGGAACTGCTCAGTTAAATGTCTGATAACATCTAAGCACTTTTGGTTAATGACTCTCTCAATAGTTTTAGTATTGTTTCAAAACCTTCTGTATGAACTGGAAAATTAATCTCACTATTTCAGCATAAGAACAGCTTCCACTTTATGTCTTGTCATTTAAACACTGACAAAAATTAAGATCTGGCTATAGCTAAGCTGCTACAACAGAGTTCTCTAGAGGGGTTACTACTTCCAATAGGCAAGCAAGAAACCACAGCCATCGTTCCCTCTTTTAGTCCAGGAGGCTGCTGAGTGAGATGAAAAGCCAGCATGCTCCATTGCAATCTGATCTGTGTCTGTTGGAGATGACTGCCAGTTATGCCGGTGATACAAATCAGAGCTCCACTTTCCCCCCAGGCTGTGACAGCCTCCTGCATCTGTGCCATGGGCTGCAAACCTCAGCCCTGCTCCTGCTGTGCTCTTGTGGTGGGAAGTGCTTGGCTGCAGCCCTTTCTGCCAGCCTTGTGCAAGAGATTTTCCATTGCCAGAACTGTTCTTTGGGCAATGGGAGGTCGATTAAGTTTGGATTTCTGGGGGGTTGTGCTTTTTTTTTTTTCCTTTGACTTATTATATTTTTTACTGCAAGAAGATCAGTCTAACCTCAACTGGAATAAATACTGACTGGAGACTGTGAGCCCTCTGAAAAACCCTGGAGCTGGTAGAGTGATGTAATTGGCTGAAGTAATTGAGTAACACTTTAAGGGAACTGTTGCAAGTTCTTTCCTGTACATAAATCAAATCTGGAAGCATCTTGCTCAGTAATTTTGCTCAGTCTCTTTTTTCTCTTTCAGTAATATTTGTGTAAAATTATAGTTCTTTTGACTTTTCTCTGGCCATCTCACTCTTCTGTATCAGTTGTTGACTCCTCATCTCACGCTGTTTCAAATTCAAGTTTGCTAGTAATTAAAATGTCTGCCACTTTTATACTGAATTTAGGCAAACTGAAAATAACATCTTAGAAAGTCAGAAGAGTTTCTTTGTATCGATGTAATGGGCATACAAGTAGAGAATAATATTGGCAAATTTATACTTATGAAATAATAGCTAAAGTAATAGCTGAGATTGTTCCTTCAGCAGTGATTTTGCTCTTCATGCAGTCCCCAGTGCTGAACAATAGAGGAAGCTGCACAGTTTTTTAAAAAGGAAATTTTAAATCTATGGAGTAGAAGTGCTGAAAGGCACTTGGAGCAATTACTCCCCTGCTGAAAAAAATACTGGCTGCTTTACTACTCATTATTTCACAATTGCCTTATAACTATGGTTAAGAGACTGGGACCTGTGAACAATGTATATTTTCTTTTAATGCTGTAATTGTTTCATGTTGATTTTACTGTCTATGTAGGCTCTTCAGAAATGGAGTATTTCCGCAAGCAACTGCATCTGATCAGTAGCTTTGCCTAAAGATCTGGGTTGGATAGACCAGGCTAATGTAGCTCTGTAGCATCTGAACTGAGCAGTACCAAGTAATGCTCTTGGTGTATGCATGTATCAGATTCACATCTATATCTTTTCTATTGTTGACCATAATTTTAATTCCATTGTTTTTATCAGTGGGTTGGAGTTGGTCTACATATTACTTGATAAACTAGTGAAATTTGTTTTATTTAATTGGTTAGAAGATACTAGGTGATGCTGTGGATATATAAGGCTAAAGGGAGGCTTTTCTGGAGGTGTGGGGAGAAGGTGGCACTTAGTTCAGCCTAGTTCAACCCAACCCATTTCATGATTCTATGACAGGCATTAAGTAGAACACAGGCACTTTATCACTGCAATAGCAATACAGTACTCTGTGGATTTCATGCAAAGATTGCATTCTTGATTACACAGGAAAACCAATTGCTATCAAAATTCAGATCATTATCAGGCAACATGTTGTGATGCATAGAGAAAAGCTCCTTTTTTCCTCTTCTACTCACATCTGCCTGTTTATTAGCCCTGACCTCAAAAACTGGATTTTCTTTCCATAGGCTATAATTGTATGCAGTTTTAACTAAAAAATTCCCCTCTCACTCTCAAAAAATTTATCAGAACAAAGTAAATGTGGTTTCTGAGTAATTTTGCTGCTGCCATTTCATTGGAACAATATGGCTGAAGTTTATGAAGAGGATTACAAAATACCCTGAGAAGCATGCAGCATGGGTTAAAATTTAGGGCAGTTTCAAAGCAATCTTTCCAGACATTTACATTCCAAAAAAGGCTCAATACCAAATTTTTAAGGATTCCACCTCTCTCTGTTGTCTAGTGAAAGAGCTCATACCTACAGCCGAGCTGGGTCTTTAGAGCTGCTTGGTGGTTTTTATTAAATTACTATCATTCCTTTGATATGACTTAGAATGTTTGTCCTTGTTTTTAGAATAATCACACTGCAGATATAGCTAGGACAATAATTACCACACTGAATATATGAAATGTCAGATTATTTGCACAAAATTGTGTCCTTAATGATTACTAGAAGGGTAGGTTAGGACAGCTCTTAATTACACATGGACTGGAATAGGTGTGCCTTTTCTACAGAAAATTAAACATCAAATCTGCCACGCAGTGACCAAAGCACATGTCATTGGTACTGTAACACAAGTGGGAGATGATGTCTTAACCCTCCCTGCTACAAGAACCATCCCTTCTTCACTGCTGTTGTAGCATAGAAAACCTTCAATACGTTTAACCCTGCAATAAAAAAAAAATTTAAAATTGTTGTCTGAGTGAAGACAAGGTCTGTGAGCCAAGTCATTTTCCTCTGTAATGACACATGCATAACTGGTTTTAGAGCACACTAAAATTATAAGAGCACAAACTTCTGCCCATTTTCCGTTCATGGGAACCCATTACCATCAAAATATGGGCATATCTGAAGTTAATAGAATATGCTATATAAAGTGCCAATTATTTTTATTGCCAAATGTGGTATTTCTTTTATTTTCCTATATTTGCCATTCTTAGAGATAAAACAAGCTAGGATCCTGAGCATATTTCCAAATTTAAATTTGCTAAGAAATACTACTGTGAGGAACTAAAAAATGTCCAAAGAAGTACCCAATTACATGGAATGTTACATAATCTTTAGAGGATATGGGTTGCATCCCACTACTACTCATATTTCCTGTATCTCTTCATTTCAGACCTACCAGAAATATGGTTTTGATGGTATTTTAGGTACCCTCCCTGGTCCTAAAATGGAAAAATGAGTTGTGGGGGTGGGAGGAAAAATGAAAAATTTGGATCAACTACCAGAATTTGAAGACTGCAGCCAAGTTTTGGTTTAAGCCCACTCCAAGTGTGGGGCTACCGTGCTGGTCAATTATTTTGAGAGATTAATTCTTCCCTAATTAGAACTTGTATTCTGGTGCCAGAAATTACACTGCTTGTTTAGAAACTGTGCATGTGTGGGTTCAGCTCCTGTCAAGGACAATTTTTAGCATTCAGATAATGTGGTGCCCCAGAAATAACTAGGATAGAAAGAAGGAATGGGTGAGGTTAACGTACTAGTCACAGTTACAGTACTGAGTCATGTGTATATATTTATTTCACTATTGATTGCCAAAGGCAATGCAAGAGTTTGAGACTGGGTCATGTTGCACAAAGGACACCTGCAATATTGCTCTAAGAACTACATTGGCTCGTGAAAGCCAAACTATGAGATATAAAAAGAACAAAGCTCCAACTTTAGAGCACAAATATAATTGAAGTTCTGAGCTTTCTAGTGATGAGGAATCAATTTGACTCTTATTTCATACTGGATTACATTAAACTCAAACCGTGTGTAAACTATCCAGTGTTCATTCCTCTAGAATAGATTAAATTATCTGTCTTTCAGTTGTAAGCTCCTCAAACAGGGACCATCTTCTTGTGTATTTTGGGAACCATCCAGTGAGCAGTTTGCATTCAAAGTGGAAATGATAACATGAGTGAGAAGATCCCAGAAATTCTACAAGGGATGCGCTTGCTAGGGTTACAAAAAAATAAAAAAAATACTCTAATGCTTCTCCAACAGCATGGAGGTTTAGTGGAGGTTGCTGGAAGGCTGGCGAAATTCCAATTTAATATCATGACTTGCAATGATTTAATAGAATTTCTTGGTAGTTAAATTATCAAACCACTTTACTTGGGAGTATCAGTAAAGGAGGCTTGAGACACAAATATTGATTATTGTCAGCCAATGTGAATTCTTCTGTGACTCAGTCTATTTGAGTAAGAAGGAGAAATTGTATAACAACATTTTTTTTCATAAAAAAGAGGCAGCTGAGACACTGTCTAGAAGTGCAGCATTCATTATCCATTTCCTTTGCAGCAGTTATTTTTCCTTGTTTTGCTCAAAACCATTTCCAATCTGCTGTTATTACTTATCCTAATACCAGAAGAAGTATTGTCAGAGCAATTAGGAGTCCCAAGCCGTTTTGAAGGCTCATTGCATTTGATTTTGTAATGTGTTCCCCAAGAGTTTGCTATCAAGCTACAGTTTACTATCCACTAAAACTCAGTGGGAGAAACGAACTGCTCAGAAAGAAACCTTAGGGCACAGAAAGAATCATGTGATTCTCTATGCAGTTGTTTGATAAGCTGAAGGTTCTTGAAGATACCAAACATTTAGCACATCATACAAAATCCCATCCTAACTTGCCTGGTGTACTTGTGGTAGATAATCTCAGACAGAGCATTGCTGCCTTACAGATTAATTCTGGGATGAGTGACATAAGAAGTGACAGATGATGTGCCACAGCCTTTTTGTTTCAAAGGGCTGCTGCAGTGCAACCTACACTCTAGTACTATTGCTTTTCAATATGGTTTTCAGCATGGTTTTGCTCACTTGACTTAATCTGTTAGCAGCATCCCATTGTCATCTTTATTTCAATCAATACTACAGAAATGGGCAAGGGTTTCAATGCAAGAATCTGCACTGGTACTGAATCATCACAACACTTCTATTCAGCTCCTCTCTTCATACCTCCTACTTCTCTGCAGTTGGAACTCTTCTGCTCCCGCAGAATTAATCCATCAGCACCTAACTCGTTTCAAAGGAGGACCCTGCTTAATTTTCAATTAAACTTCTCACACATCGCAAAGGGAACGGGGCTACGTCCAGGCGCATCCCCTGCCCCGGGTTGCAGCCGCCGGGCAGAGCGGAGCCCGCGCTGCGTCCCCACGGCAACTGCATACACCGTCACCATGGCAACGCGCTGCAACACGCTGCATGGAGCACGGGCGGAAAAACGTGCGGTTTTTCCACTTGTAAAAATACTTTAAAATGTCTAAAATGCAGTGTAAAAAAAAGGAAAAGAAAAAAAAAAAAAAAAAGAGAAGCAATATTGAAAAACTGAAAACCACTGTTGTTTCTGCCAAACAGCACACAAGATGGATGGCCACAGAGATAATGGGTTTTTTTCCTTCACAGTTTCGTTTGTCAAGGAAATGGCTTCATGATTATCTTTACTTGTAGGACAGGATAAAAATAGGGCACACATCAAATGCATACGTGTAGAAATTACGAGCACAAAAATGTGCACATACGTCAGAGTGAGAGCAGACAGTGTGTCCATAAATACTCCTGTGTGGTGTGCTGAGTGTCGTGGCTCTGGATCGGTCTAAGCAACTGAAAACAGTGAATGCAATAAGTGGATTATCTCTTTATATATAATGTGTTTCTCTTTTCTGGCTATTTCTGCATGTGTCTGAATGCATGTATACATGTAGTTATTTCAGTAGTCTATTTTAAAGGGGTTATTGGATTAAATAGCAGTAGAGATATCTTAAAATACGATTAAAATATATAATGGAATATACTCATTTTGCATTTTGCTGCCATAATCACCACAAAGCTATTTCTTGTCTTCATATTCTTGCATAAGTGTTGTTCTTCCCCAAAAGATAAAAAGAGATAAAAAGTCTATCATACAGAGCAGGAGGTAAGGCTCTAACAGACAGCATGTCAGTAAGGACAAAGGAAGGAGTAGCATGTTTGTCCCTCCTCCAGCAGGGCAGAGGGCATGAGAGTAAAGAGGTCCTGTTGAGCACAACAGAGAGAGATGTCCTTTCACCTTTTGCCACTTGTGTTGTGCATTCTCTTCCTGAGGAGCTGGACCTGCAGCCAGTTTGACAAAGGTGCATTGTCAAGTGTGTGTTAAAGGGATTATGTAGGAAGCTGGTAATGTTAAACTAAAATTATAAGCTATTTAATTCCTAACCTGGCACTGAATTTCACTCTAGCTCAGTGGTTTCAGTGGTCAAACTGCAGAGGGCATGATTTGAAGGTAGCTTGTAAATGAAAGAAAGAGGCTGTTTCACACTGCCATGGCATGGAAGTCTCCAGGCTGACTGTGAGGTGCAGGTGGGACATGGAGTAGTGTCAGGTGTTGCTGTTCATGGTTTGAACTCCAACAGTGCAGCTTGGGGTGTAAGGGCAATTTGACTGATCCTCTTTCACCTTACTAAACCTGCTGAATTCTGTTGCTGTATGGAAGGTTTCCTTTTCAGAAGAGACTTTTTCTAAAATTTGGGGAAAAAAAGCAATGCAGCCATTTCTAAGACTCATGATCATAAGTAAAGTATCTCAATTCACACTTGTGAAAATATGTTCTGTTTCTACTCTTTCATAACTCAATAATGTCCATGATATACTTCAAATACAAGTTATAAACTTCTGAAAACTTCCTGCCCTGCTGATCATAGTTTTCTTCTACACAGCCATTACCATCACTTTACTTTTTAACTTTTTTTTTTCTTTTTAATCTGGTTTTTAATCTGTTCTTTGTATTTTCTTCTTCTTGCTAGATAGAATTTGTGTGTTTGGAAAGACAGTTATTTGGAAAAAAAAACACTTTACTGTTGTTTTCAAAATACACGATCCAATTTCTTATTGGTTTAGCTGTAGCACTATATAAATGGGTTTAGTGAGACCAAACATAGGCTGCAAATAATCAGGAAGGGTTAAAGAGCATTTGGACCTGAAAACACACAGTTGTTAGCCACGTTTCCTTGTCTGATTTTGCTTGGTTGTGGATCAAAATCAGAGCGGATTTGGGTGAATCAGGTCAACTTAGGGAAGTGCTATTGTTATTCTTCTTATTGTGGTCTTTCTGCATGTTATCAGACCTTGGTCTGAGACTCTTGATCTTTGTTTGACATGAATCTCCTTTGTTTCTCTCTGTTCACATTACTGCTTTTTTACAATAAATGTTCACAACACAGCTAGATGCAAGTTTTTTACCATATAATAGTTATACACATCTGCTGTGTACAATGCTTCCCCATACTGTGCATAAATCGATTGCCACTCCATTAGTGTCAGTGAAAAGACAGAAGATAAAAGTTGTGTCTCAAACTGTGGATGTCCTGACAGTATGTCAAAATATATTTGGGGTTTCTTAATGCATATGTTCTGAAAACTAAGCGGGTTTCCGACTCTCATTTTTCTAGACATATTTGGCTTTCTCATTTATGTTAGATGATGATTGTTATTAAATGCAACAGTTCATCTTTGTCTGGTAGGAGAATCTGAACTCATCCCTTAGGACAACATCATATGACTTGACCTCTTAGGACTGGTCTATGTAAGTTTCCTCACTATTCCAGCAGAAGGAAGGTCAAAGACCATACTGCATGATTTCAGCAATATTCTGTAAATATTGCAATTCCAAATGCTCAATAAGAAATAGAAACTGAAGCTTTACCAAAACAAAGAAGCACGCTTCTTCTGTGGGAGTAGCAGTGAAGTGTACCAGCAAAGCCACATCCCTCTATGGATTCAGCTTCAGCAGTAGCTGTGTTTGTATAGATGGTTACACTCATGAATACTCTACTGTATCTGTACAGAGATGCCATACACAAGTAAAACAATCCCTGCCCCTAAAACTATAGGTTTCTTGTAGCTATTGACTTCTGAGCACATTTTTGTCTCATGTTACTGGACTGCCATAACAGTGCAATTCCTGTCACATTCAGACTGGAGTCACATTTGACACAGGCATTCAGCAATATTTACACCAGCTTGTAATGTTGTGGTGAATATTTAACCATACTATACAACACCACTTATTAAGAATTGTTAGTGTTTAGGTTTTATCTTCACAGGAGGCATATACCACACAGTTGTTACTGAGTACCTGCTTTTGAACTAAATGATTCATAAGTACTGAAAGCTACTATAGCCAGTGATTTTTTTTTTTTTTTAAATTCAGGTATTTCAGAACCCTAACATACCTGGTAACTTCAGAAATATTATTAGAGAAGTGCTACAGTTTTAGTTTGGTACTGAGTGTCTGTTTTGTACCTTTCTTCACTTTTCCAAACACTAGTGCAGCATTTACGTTTGAAATTCTGGTTTCAAAACTCTACATAACCTTTTGAAATCTGAATAAGTTCAAGTAATATATATACAGTATGATACATACTGTGATAGCATATGATGTTATCTACATCATAAAGTAGGTGACAATATATTACGTGTCTGTGTGTGTATATGTGTACATATACATAGTATTTTGGTTTGATTCATCATTCACATGCATTCTGTATAAATCACCATAGATTTATACAAAGCTTGCGGTGAAGTCCCTGACTCTGACAGTGGAAGGTTGTGTGTAACTGCAGGGTCTTTCCTTCAGTACTTTGGCAGTTGAATCTGCCTGCCTGACTGTGACAATACAGAGCCAGGAGTTGGTGCTGGTGAAAGGAAGGGACTGGCTGTTACTACCTGTGCAGTAGGTGAAGCTACCAGGTGAAGCTGTGCCAGAAGTACGGCCTTCTGCCGTAGCCTGAGCTCATGTGGATGCACAGCTGAGTCTATAACCTCAGAAGAAGCATTTCTTTGGAGATTCAGGGAGTTAATTCTTTCCAGTAGCACCACTTGGCACACAGTAGCACTCATATAATAAGAAAGCAATTGCATAGCCCTCTTCAGACTGTAACTTTATCCAGCTCCAAAAATACTATTTTGAGCTTTGTCTCTCCTTTCCCAACCGGACTCAGAATGGAATGTTGTTTTATTTCAGCTAGCAATAAGCTCTGATTGGCTTTTATTTCCTTCTGGGGTTAGTGAGAAAGCCTTACTCTGTCTGCTTAAAACATTTGTTTAAAAAAGATGTTAATTAAAGTTTATCCTCTCTAGTGGGAGCTGTTCAGCTCTGTCCCAGGCAGTCCCGCAGTAGGGACAGGTGTGCCAGTGATTTCACTAATCTAATGCTCCTGGAGAAATTCCAGGGCACAAGCTCGTGTTGTCTGTTTAAGATGAGCCTCAGAGTTTTCTCAGTCTTAAAAGCTATGCAGGCAGCGAGGCTTCAAGTTCAGGATCAAGGACAGCAAGAACTTGCTGGGTACTCAGGTGCTAAAGCATCCCAAGCTGTGCCCTGGCACACTGTCCATATGCTTCCAGATGTCAGTGAGAAAGTCAAATGGAAAGGAGGCAGAGCATGGTAACACCTTAACTGCTAGGGCCTCCTATTTTCAGAGTAGCACGGACTGACCTCACCTGCAGTGCTGGCCCCCAGGCTGTTGCTCTCCTGAGAGAAGGATCTGTGATGCTGTACCTCAGTCGGTTGTGAAAACTCTGTCTTGTGCGGTGACACAATAGTGCCCAAAGCTAAACCATTGTATTTCACATGAGTCTACACAAAAATGTCTTCAAGCACACAGTGTGGATAACCTGGACTGCAAGAACTCTGTGTTATTTGCAATCTCTAATTCATCTTACTACAAACTGGACTCAGTTAAGACACTTTAGGGCAAGGTGTATTGATCTTGTGCAACCATTTTCTGGCTATAAATGCATAGGTCTCCAAATAATGTAGCAGCTGCTAAAATATTTGTGACATCTGTACTTTAAGTAAGTATTGTAAACATCTGAGATGGTAGAGTATCTTTCTTTGGGGTGATTTCTCACATCTTTATAATCCACATGTACGTGAAGGTGGTTCTGTGGTACATAACTGTAACAAGTGCTTTTAAGTGCATTATAAAATCTCACCATGGCAACATCTTTCTGCTCATCATATTTATAGTGAGAAAAAAGGAAACAAGCAAAAATAATATTAACCCTGAAACGTTTCTGAAATTTAGAGGTTAAAAGAGTATCATAAGTCAGGATTCTTTTCTTGTAGCTCTCCATAAAGACAGACAGTAAATATGTTACCTGAGAAATAGTAACTGAAGATAGAAGTAGTAATTGAAGGTAGAAATATAAACTTTTTCATTTTGATTTCAGCTTTATATGAAACTACCAAATCCCTAGTTTTTGTTTGGGTCACTGATAGAATATTACTTGATTATAATAGAAGAATGTTAGAAAAAAAATTGTATGTTTTCTCTGCTCCTCTGAATCTAAACATACTGGTTATCATGCAGATGCCCAGGTATGGTCATAGAAAAAGATAATAGTTTGGAAATTAATCCTCAAGCATCTTCCTGTCACCATGTACTGTGGCATCACGTAAACTTGGCTCAAAATGGATTAGCAGGTTTCTTGAAGGATCTTTACATGCCTTTAAGGAGTGGCAGTGTTTTCTCTGTTCTCTTGCTACCTCATTTTGGCAGTCTTTTGAAGGCTTGGAAATGCCTGGGTAAATTGGGAGGAATAATTGTGAAAGGTGCATTAGGGTGCCTGCAGAAGCAAACTGCACTCCAAGTGCTCCTCTTGGTATCATCTAGTGGGCTACAACTGAAGCAACCTACCAGACAACATGATTCAGAATAACATCAGTTATATGTGTTCTTGCATTTTCTCTGTCCTTCTCCCTATAGTCTCCCCAGCCCTGTGTTACAGGAACACTTTATTCAAGCAGTGTGAAAAGGGAGTGAAAGTTTAGTTAAAGGCTCAGCTAAAGCTAGATGCAACTACAGAGTCTCAGGCCATCATTTCTCAGGCAAAAAGTGAAAATGGACAGATTCTATAGGAATTTATAACCTATGAATTCCTTGCAGCTGTGGGTAAAACTTGGACAGTCTGAATATCTAAACAAACCACCCCACTTTGACTTAGGTCATGGGTGTAGGGTCTAGAGTGTAACCACCTACTTTAGAAATGATTTATTTCCTGTTTCACTCTAGTTCATACCCATTCATTTAACTTTTTTAGAACAAGTACTTTGTTTATATTCAGTATAGATAGGGAAGAAACTAAGGGAAATATAAAGAGATTCTGAATTAAACCCAAAAAATCCAACTATTTTTAATCCTTCATGAATTTTTCATTACTACTTCCCACAAAACACCTCCTGCCTTCTCCAAATGTTCTAAAAAGTCCTGCCATTCTTGGTAGATAAAAGCAGGATAAAATAATTGTATTAAGTAAAATTCCTTCTTTGTTTTTCTCTATGTATATACAACTTTGTATATACAACTGCTGTGTAGTGACTTTCCATCCAATGTCGTCTACAGTGGGAATGGGTTCTTTAACTGTCATGAGAGTAAAAGCAACGATGCTCACAGTCTGTGCAGGAACCTGAGAACAGAGAAAACCAGAAAGGGCCCTTTTGCTCATTTACACAGAGAATTACAGCACAGAAAGTTCACACTCAATCACTTCTTCCTGTTACTGTTTTTAAGAGGGGGAACGGTACTGGTACCAAAGCAAGGAAGAGATTCATTCTATACACTCTGCCCATCAACTTTCTAACCATGACAACCTGAGTTAATTGGAGTAGAGAGGAGCATGGAGGAGAGGCAGTAAGACCTGGGTGGAATTGTAGTATTATAGGTATCTCAGGCTGAAAGAAAAAGTCTAAAATCTAGAAGAAATGGAATTCACTAAATATTAAGTTTATAACTGGTTGAAAAACTTGTAAAAATTGTCTTCCTTTCTTTCACAGATATTTTCCCATATAAAACCAGGTACTCTCATAGAGCTTATCTTTCAATCATTTTGGTTTCAATAGTTCCCTAGAAGACTTGGCAGAACAAACAGTAAACTTTCCAGACCATCTTTTGATCCTGTATTGCTACTTTGAACCTAGCAGGTTCCTGATCTATGAGCTATTTCAGTATAGTTAAATTTTAATAATATACACTGTGGCATACACCTTGGAGCAAATTTTTTACTGCTTGTACAGGCATCCCAAATTTTAGTCTATAAGATGCTACAGGTACATGCATGTAGGTCAAATCACATGCTGGAGGTGGCCAGTCTGAAAGCTGACATGATAGGGAGGCTTCCCACCACACAGGTCACCTGGATTGCAAGGACCACTCTATCATATAAATACTCTGGCTGCTTTGCTGCATTTAAACCTTTCTGCTTCAGGATTAAATGTACAAGATGCAGCCAGTGGTGAGCCAGTCATTTGTGCCCATCATTTAGCTCCTGGCAAAAGAAAGAGGCAGCCAATGTGGTTAGCATGAGACAGGGACCACATTCATTTATTCTGGAAATAATGAGCAATCAAATCAGCTGGTGTGGGGGTAATATGTAACGACCTTGATCAGTGATCACAACTGACTGTGTTAGCTGTTCAGCAGAGATGGCCTTACTCAAGGAACATTAAATGTAAAACTACACTCACCTTTAATTCTTAGTTGGGGCTCTGATACATCAGAAATGGAGCCCTTGCTAAGCAAAGGTTGCCCTTGACTACTAAAACCAGAAGCCTCACCTGCCTAACATCATGCATGGGAAACAGTGAGTGAGATGTTTTTGTTCGAGTGTCTTGTAGCCCATCGAGAAAGTGCCTATTTTGCCACTCCGGTGCTGAAAGTGATCAGCAAAGCCTAATTGTTTGCTTAAGCAGCCTTTGGAGCAGTGAGAGCTAAGAGAGCTATAAATTGGCAGGGCTGGCCAATGCAGTTAAACAGCAAAAAGATTTTCAAAGAGGCAGTTTTGCTCCCAAGTGCTTATTGTCAGCTTTTTGAGTTAAACAGATTTTAACAACCCAAACAAAAACTCCACAGGGGAGCTTTTTACAAACAGAAAACAAAGGAGCCCTGCTCCAGCTACATCAAAGCTTCCAGTCCTCTGTAACCTCTGGTGGCAGTTTGTTTCATCCCAAGCCCCTAACTCAATGCTAATGTCAGTTTTCCTGCCTACCAGTGAACAGTTTTTCTGGAGTTTCCTGATCCAGCTTTTAGCTGACTTCAGAGAAGAAACAGGATTGCTTTAGGCAAAGTTACAACCATCCCCCGTACCATGCCGTGGTTGCCCACATGAAAGGTGTTTGAGAACATGGTGCTGTCGGGAAGTTTTAAAGCTTTAGGTTTCTCTGGATTTGTTCATGTTGATGCCCTCCTGTTGAGGAGATTTCTCTTACTATACCAGCTGCCTTCTCTTGTGCAGGCTGGGAGAACTGAGAGGCACGTTTGGGCAGGAGAGTCTGAAGATGAGCTGATAATTATTTTTTTTCTTCTTTCAATTCAGTTTTTATTCCCTAGATCAATGTAAGTAAGGTGTAGTAATATGAGAATTGAATTTATCTGAAGTTTATGGTCGTGAAATATCAGACACATTTAAGAGAGAACAGTATTACTCTGCATTTAGGATGGGGTTTTTAACCTGGTTTTGTTCAGAATATGATGAAATTTAACACTGTAGTCAAAAAGGGTATGTTCTTGTAACTCTGGATAATAACAGAGTAGGATGCAGTCTCATCTGAATAAAAGGCAGAACCATCTCATGATCTCATGGCTGCTCAATTTTGACATGATATGAAGGAGTACATGATGCACTGATAAATCCACATCTAATAGAAAAAAACACATTGGTTGTTAAAAAAAAAGATATAGACAGGGTGGAGAAATGAAATATATGATTGTATATGAAACATTGTACGTACAGTTGAGATTTCAGTTTTACAAAGCCAACTGTGAGCTCTGAATCATCGAAGCCCACATTACAGACCATCCAAAAGTTATAACTTTTTCCTTCCAAAATGTGTGCTTACAGCCCAAAAACGTTCCTAAAATTGGAAGAATTAATTTATCAAATCTTTGTTTCACTGTATAAATTTGAGGGGGAGCACTGAAAAGGGAAAAATGACATCTCATCCCAACACAATATATCAAACTCAAATTCACTGGAGTCATTCTGATGCCTATATTATCACGTCAGCTTCCCTGTTCACTTTAGACAAGTAGTCCCATCAGTAAGACATCTACTTCCAAACACATTGTGTTGCCTCCTCCTACTCTGCAGATCCTCTCCTTGCTGCTAGAGTCCAACTCAGCATGGCAGAAACTTGCAGCACTGGAGTAGACAGTAAATATGAAGTGACAAACAGCTGTGAGGCAGTGCTCTATCTATCTTAGTACTGCCCTGTGATGAGAATACATCAGAATATGTATCTAATATTTCACTGTTATTAACAAAAGCTTTAGAGTTTCTAGTAGTTTTGGATATGTAAGATTTTGACTTTCTATCTTGAAATCCTTAAAAAAAGTCATGAATTTCAGAAACCTAAGGGGAAAAAAAACAGGGGTTTGAAAGTGCTCCGGGTTAACTGATTATTTTAATCTTAAACCAATACTATTTCTTCCCTGGAATGTGGCTGTAAAAGCATAGAGCTATCCTCCTGCATCAGTCTGTGTTTCTGCCCTCAAGGGAGGGAGTTGGTTAAGAATGTGTACTAGGAAGGGCTACTGCTACTCCACTGTTTTTGAGATAAGCACTTCCATTTGCTTCTAACCAGCAGTAAGACTTTGATGAAGTCTTTCTGTGTTTAACTGAAGTCCTTTCAGGCCAGCAACTGTCTTCAGATTTTGACAGGCTGATAGGAGAAGGTGAAGAGATCCTGTAGCATCCCTAAGCCAGGGAAAAAGGGGATCAGCTGAGCAGGGGAAAAGATAAGTAAGGAAGACGCTTATAGGTAAATGACACAGTGGGATTTGAAAATACAGGAACCCAAACAGAATCGATCCAAATTGAGTGAAGGATGGGAGAAAGAAATACAGAAAACCTATTTCAGAGAATCATCATTAGGGCAAATAACTAGGCCCCTAACTAAGCCCTGGCCTCAAGTTAGGTAGGGGAACAGGATGTGGAAAATTACTGGACATTACATGCAAAATTGCTGAGCATGATGGATATGACTGTCAAAAAATTACTAAAGTTACCATACAGGATGGCTGAGTTTCACAGGTGGCTAAGGGGGAGTTTGTGAGAAATGGAACAGAAGGCCCAGCTTCACAGATAACTGGGGAGATGTTCTTGGAGACCTCTGGGGGAGTCACATCTTGCAAGGCATCAAGGTAACTGCATCACTGAGACCTCAAAAGGTTACCTTGTTAATGGAATCACAATTGGCAAATCTGGGATGGATGTAGCAAAACTGGGAGCAATGGGAAAAGCAACACTTTGGTGGGTGCTGTGAAGGAGACTATGATAGAGGAAGTGGGTGGTGAAAAGGCAGGAAATAAAAAAGGGGTATTAAGGCACACAAACCATGGGATCGGTGCAGTCTGGGCTTTCTGTGTGTGACTGCCATAGCTGGAGCAAGGCAATAAACCAACCCCACACCTCTCACTGTATCACAAGAGCAGAATTTATTTCTGCACCAGTGGTAGTGAGTCAAGCAGTATGTTTTTCCTGGGGTGCTGTGGGAAAGCCCCCCAAGATCAGTTGGCCATCTGAGTACCACCCTGACAGTGCCCAGTCCAGGCTTGCCAGCATGGACAGCTGCCCATTACTCCCTAGCAACAACATGACTGACCAATCTAAACAGTACTTCTGCATTCAACCTTCAAAATCACCATCAACTTAAAAAAAAAATCACTAAAATCTGTTGACAGCAACAAAATGTTTTTGCATAGTTGATTTTTATGATTTTTTTGCATAAAAAGTGTGAACATTTGGAATTCTTTCCCAAAGATAGAATTTTGCTCTTACTGCCCACAGGATATGTAGTTTTTTATCAAAAATAAAAATAATTTAACTATTCATTAAAACATGTAAGAAGGCCCCACAATGGAAAATCATTTCACTTGACGTTGAAAGAGATCTGTGGGGCTTGAAAGAGACTGGGGTTTTTTTATGGTTCACTAAATCTACTCTTCTCTAGGTGTCTTACTTTCAAGGTCTTTTCAGAAAATATTTTGGTGCTTTTAATTAACTGAGCAGCTGTGAAGACCTCATCCTTTTCTTAATACTTTTTTCTCATCCCTGTACCTCTTGTTTTCTTAAGTCAAATGAATGATTGCGTAATCCTGAATTGTGGCACAGACTTAAAAATATCACCTAGGATCAGCCTGCTTTTCATTGTGTCTGTGTAGGCTGAAGAATCTTGCTTTTGACATTGTATGTAAAAGATTTATTTCTGTCATCAACTGGAGCATGCCACATATACAGATTTCTCTTGAAGCCTCCATGGATGATTGCATTTTTAACAGTATCTCAGACTGTGAAGTATTTGACACATCAACCTATTGTCTTTAATGAAAAAAAAATTCTTATACTGCCATGTTAAAACTTGGAGGTTCAAATTCCAGCTGCCTCTGAGCATTACTTTTTCCCTCATAAATAATCTGGTCAAATTAATTATTTGCTTCCTGGGAGAGGGCAGAGGAGAACAAGCACAAATGCAAACATATTCATTTTTTCTGCTACATCAAGCCCTCCCTAATTATGTGAAAACTGGCAGTTGTCACAATTCAGAGTATTAGTTTTCAGCGCATAAATGACATAAAAGTGTAAACTTCCTATGGTGGTGATTGCAAGGTCTCACAGCAAGGATGCAGTTAGTCATGCAGCCTTTTCCAGGCACAAGAAGTAATTCATACAAGATTCTACCCAGGGTTGCTGGCAGAGGGGCAAGTGGCAATGTTCATGGGGGACTGATGAAGCAGAGAGCTGGAGTACTGCCAGGCTGCCTGAGGAGCCATGCTATGTGTTTTCCTGATATCCTAAAATTTAATAGAAGCAATGGAACTTCAGTCCTGCTCCCATCCCTACCATTGCCTACCCCTCCAGTGCATCTGGCAGACATCTGACTGCCTTTCTATAAGCTCATTTCTAAAATTTTGCTCTTAGCATTGCTGGGCAATAATTTCAATTTTTTAGAGGAATTTTAAATATTACTGAATATTCCTCTAGGTTATGTGTTAATGGGGTTTTTTGTTTGCTTTTTATGTAGGTTTGTTTAGTTTTGGGGATGGTTTTTGTTTGGTTTTTTTTTGCAATAAAGAATTAGTTGCTTCGGATTCTTGCTTGGAGAATTTAGGTCTGGTTCAGAGTTTCACTGTATATCAATTTGTGTTTCAAATAGTTCTGCTTCAGGGTATTGTCCCAGTCTTCTTTCCTGTGCTGGAATAGCAGATGAGGAGAAAGAGGTGGGTGTGTTAGATTCAGGATACCTGTAAACCTTCATGTGCCTTTTAGTCAGTAGTGCAGTGTTTGTAAAAGCAGATGAAGTGCAGTGCAGCTGGAAAAGAAGTAGCACCGGTGTTGCTAGGGAGGTATTTGAAGGACTTTCTCTGTACTATTGTTCTGGGCAGCCATAGCAAAACGTTGAGTTCAAAACATGGGAAGTGCAGAGAGGGCATTACCAAAAGAACAGACACAAGAAGTCTGTTCTGTCAGAGGCAGTTTAAACAGTTTTACTTCACTTGGCTCAACAAAAGGCTATGAGGAGACACAATTGCTCTTGGAAAGTATGTCAGCAAAACCTCACAGAAGATGACGGGACAGTCACAAAACCAGGTGACTGTAAACTCACAGCAGATAAATTAGAAGCAGATTTCTAGCTAGTAGAGAAGTTAGGTTGTGGAACAACTTCACAGTAGTGTCTGTCAGAAAGGATTTTAGAAGAGCTTAAGAACCACTGAAGGTCCAGCAGGACGTCAGCACTGACCCATTCTGTTTGTTTCTGTGCCAGCTTGCTGTAAAACCACCTTGACTCCATGTTTTTAACCACACCAAGTTTTTTATTGAATGGCTTGTATTCTAAGTTTTAAAGTTCATTAATTCTAAATCTCTTTGAAGTTAATAGGAGAAAAGTTTCTCAGTTTGCTGCCTGAATAGCAAGTATTAGATTAGAAATGCAAGACCCATCTTTTAGGAGGAAGAAAATATTTGGCACTGGAGAATCTGATTTTTTTTTAAAGAAAAAAAGGGAGACTGTTCATGTTTAGATTTTCTAGTTTTCACTTATAGGAAAGCTTTAAATCTTTGAAAATAAAGGAATGTCACAATACATGTGACAATGCTGCAGTGGTTGCAGTACTGTAATTCTATAGAAAATGTGTTCCCTTATGGTAACCAAATACATGTTTCCTGAAATACGTTTTCCATTATCTTGTTTTCACAGTAATCGATATATTCACATAATGTAAGCTCTGAGTGAAATGCATTATTAGAGACCATTTAAGATAGGTATTTCACTTCAGAGAAAAACACAGACAGTTAACCATATAACAAGTTCAGTATTGTGTCTGAGAAATTTGTTATTTCTAAGGAAACCTCTTCTTACAGTACCAGAGCCACTCCTGTATTTTCATTAATGAAAAACCTCTGAGTGTTAATAATGAAATCATATTACTAAAATAAGAGTCACAAAGTAAAGAAAAACTAAAGGGCTGTGACAAACAACAAAACTTTGTGATGTCACCACCTTTTCTGCTGAGGTATCAAATACACCATCATGTCTACATGTGGAAACACTTCAAAGTTTGCAAAAGCATAATTTAAAAATTAGAAAATGACAAAATTTAAGATTTTCTATGTCTACTGTATTCTTCATGCATATGCATTCCATAATCTCTCAGCACTTTTTCCATAGGACCCTTGGCTTTTTAAGAGCCAAGGTGAACAGACCTCACAAAAAGCTGTTCAGCATCTTCTGATACACTTTTTATGCTGTGTGTGGCACCAGACTTATTTGTTTCTCACTGTTCAAACCGTCTCAGATGAGAAATAGTTTCTGCATAGACTTTTCTGTCTCATTTATCACTACTGTCTCTTGAGGGCTTCACAATGACTAATTAATTTAACTTCACAAACTCTTGCAAGATAAAGGCTGGCATTTAATTGAGACAGAGAAATGAAGGTCAAAAGTATCCTCTAGCTTGGAGGGGTGCTTTACTGAGGTGCTCTGAACATGGTGTTTAGAACTATAAAACCCTTTATGTTCAAATTACAAATCATTATTCATCTCAGTGGCGATAAACAGTGTTCAGCATTTCTGTCAATCAAGACCTAAGCTCAGCACAGACAACTGGAAGATAAGAAATTAATGGCTATGAAAAACTTGGTTTAAGTGTCTTGCTTGATGAGAGGAGGATAGGAAACCTTTGACAGATACAGAGCTATAATGTTATTTTCTGAGGCAGCATTTAACATTCAGGACACGTTTTATTTTCCAGCAATTCGTCTGCATCATTTCCCAAGATCACCACCTCCAAATTCAAGAATGGTCCATTTCTGTGAGCATAAAATGAAGCAAAGGCAGCACAACACCTGCATGGATCAACAAGGAGTTCCTGACTAAATTCAACCATAACAGAATTGCATGAAAGTTGTGGAAGCAGAGACAGGTGACCCAGGAGCAAAAAAAAAACACTGTCTAAGTTTGCAGGGATGAGGTTCGGAAAGCCAAAAAGCCCACCTAGACTTGATTCTGATGAGCACTGTGAAGGGCAACCAGAAAAGTTTCTACAAGTACAGCAGCATGGAAGGAAAATGAGAGAAAACGTGGGCCCACTGCTGAACATGTGCCCTCAGTTTTTACAGGTAAGACCATCCTTTGGGAAGGGCAGGACCCTGCGACCACTGGGAAAGTCTGGAGCAAGAAAAACACCTGTGGTGGAAGAGGATCACATTGGGGAGCATTTAAACAAACTGGACATGCACAAGTCCATGGGATCTTACAGGCTGTGCTTGTGAGTGCCAAGGTAGTGGCTGATGTCATTGCAAAGCTGGTATCTACTGTCCTTAAAAGACTGTGGTGATCAGGAGAGGTTCCCAAACCCTGGAGGAAAGCAAATGTCACTTCTCTCTTCAAGAAGGAGCATCTAAGGAACTACAGGGTAGTTATCTCCACCACCATACATGGAAAGGTAATGGAGCAAGTCCTTCTGGAAACCACTTCCAAGGCTTGCCCTGGGTTTCCTGCCCCCAGAAACTTTATTTCTTCCTTATCCAGTTCTGTTCTATCTATGTCAGCTCACTTTTCCAGCCTCTAGTTTAAACTCATCTGTCATTCACTTTAATGCAAACCTCCCTGGTTGGTGTACTACCTTCCACCATCCTCCTTCTCTGAGCTGTCTTTCCCCTTCCCAGTAACTTCCTCCAAAAAATTTCCCTCGTTGGTTTCCCAATGTTCTCCATCCTCACTGCTACTTCCTATGCCTGTCTCCCACCTAATTGCTGAGCTAGACTAAATGTTCTTTTAAAGGATGAACTACTTTGTCTGAAACTCTATCCAGCTAAATATAACTACAGACATATCCCACTGATGTAAGTGCATAGTTCCTAGAGGTCATTATTTGGAGCTTACCTCTGTAACTATGAAGCTGCATTAACATTCCAGTTGTGGGAAGAAAATTAATTACCAACCAAAATAATATAAATTAGTCCGTTAAAATTTTTAGAGAATGTTTGGGAAAGCAATGAATGAATTCAAGAAAAATCATAAAGTCATAATTTTGAAAAGAAGACAATAATTGAAATTATTTCCATGGTAATATTCACATGTATAAAAATATATTGCACAAAAGATAAATGCTTTGTTAGTGGCAAAAGAAGATTTTTAGGAAGTTGTTCAATGTCTGGCAAGGATGAAGTCAACGGAAGGGTATTTTTAACCAGAGGATAAATCTTGTCTGAAAGCTTTATAAAGGAACCTTATAAATTTAGACCAAAACCCTGGATTTATTTTGAATACTCACTTTGGCCTCTGATCAAAGGTAAACTGGTGTAAATCTGGAATACCTTCTCTGAAACCAACCAAGGTTTTCAGAATTTATGCTTCTAAATCCAAGAGAAGAATTTAACCCAGGGGCCCAAAGCCAGATTTACTGAGCAAGAGACATTTGGTCTGGCTGCAGGGAGGATAGGCTGTGGCAGCTGGCCAGCTTTTCTCCCCTAGAAGTGATGTGAGACTTAGGCAATAGATCCCCTTGGGCATCAGACATCACAGGAAATAGCCAGACTGGCTTCTGAATGGGAACTATTAGAGAGCACCAGCCAGCATCACTTTCAGAAGACTCAGGGGAGATGGCCAGCACCTGAAAGTCCCTTACTGGTTGTTGGCCTCTTCTTCAGGGCTGCTGTAACTTGTGCTCATTCCTCATTCTTTTTGTAACATAATATAATTTAATTTATGACCACAAAAAGTGCAACAAGAAAGGGAAAAGATGAAAAATATTATGCTAAATACATCCAGCCATATACTTGAAAATGTAAACATCAAACTATTCCCTAGGTATGTAATTACAGACAGCTTCAAAGAGGGAAAGGCACATTTTTAGCAAATACACCGTATTTTGTATATGCTGCTTTTGCCTGAAGGAAAGTCTGGTTTTCTGCAGGAGCACAGCAAACTGCTTTTAAAGGGATCATCAACCAGAGTTTATGGCTGATCACTTGGAGCTCCCATGAGACATGCAGAGGCATGACATGGAAAAGAAAATAAAAATACAAAAGCAAGTGTTGCCCATCTCCAGCATGCTCTCCTTTCCTTTCCAAGACCCAGAAGGATGGTATATGAAGCCCCGCACCAGGGTGGTGTGGGAGCCATCCTCTGACATCCCCCCTTTCTAGCTCTGTAAAGTTAGTGCTGGAAAAAACCATTAGGAGGAAATACTGCTCCTAGTCCATGCTGTCAGTATCATTTAGGGAGCTAGAAAGGATGTGCTGAAAGGCTGATGTAACAGCATCAACCCTTAATAAATGCCCTTAGCAGGCTCCCATCCCACTCATCTCTTCTTGGAACTGCACTGGGCTGCTCTAAATGTCTCCTCCTTCAGCCCCTGCTCTGAACCAGGTCCCAAAGTCCTTTCTCTGGAGAGAGGCACACACTTAAGCCCTGACCCTGGGAACCCCCAGGGTTCCCATGCATTTGGATTACTCTGCTCCTGTGAAGCCCTGCAAGTGCTGGAGTGGCCTCTCTCCATGGAAGATCCAGTGTTTGCAGCATGAAATCTCCTTTCAAGCCCTTGACTGATTGTCTCCTTCTAATGGCCTTAATCTTCTCCTGTTGGAAGGGAAAGACAGTCGGTATGGAGGGCTGTAATGACTTCATCAGTCTGCAAAACCTGTAGCTTATCATTACAAGTAGACCTGGTCTGGTTATTAGAGCTCGGGAAGAGGAAAAGTAAGCAGGAGGGCAATGGCTGGTTTATTGTCCTAATTTCCTGCCTTGTGCATTTCCCTGCTTCAGCTGTTCCACGTGAGAATCATCTCAAAAGATTCCAGAATAACTATTCAGGCAATTATTTTTATCATTGTTTTATTTTCTACAACATTTTTCACCTCAAAAGTCTAAAAAGATCAATAGCGAGTAAGAGCTGAAATATTTGACTTGTGTGCTCTTTCTTAACAGTGTTCTCTTTCTGAAATACGTTTGAGGGGAAGAGCTGCTCCTTCTTCTGTTGGTATTCTTTGTACTAACTAAAAAGATACCTTGGCCAAAAGATGCTGAAGGGTAGATCTAATAGATTCTTTGTGGGTGGAAGGAATATTTTTATAGTTCCAATTTACAAAGTAAGAGATTTCTTATTTAACTTTTTAAAACTTTTTGTTTAGATAAATGGAAAAAAAGCTGGAATGCCAGTAAGGATACAATAAAATAACCTGGTAGCATAAGCATGAGCTGAGACCAATTCAAGTAAGACCTGAAGTAAGAATCCTTCAGTCATCTTACTTTAAAAGGTTTTAATTTAGTAAGAGGATTTTGACAAGAATCAAATGCATAATGTAGCACTTCTCTCTTTTGAATATTTGTTTCCATTAAATGACCTTCATTTTTTCCCATTAATTGTGGAGAACAGTATAGCATCATCAACATTTTACATTTCTGAGAAGGGAATCAGATTATTTTTTTTATTACCCCAAGAACTTAGGTGTACCAAGGACCTAAGAGTATGTTTTGCTAGCAGATAAAATTAGTAACTACAAATAAACAGCTGGGCTTAAAGGTAGAAAAGTGTAGAGCTGCTACTCTACCTTATGTTACTACTTTATCTGAGTGTTGTTATATGACAGACTTCAGCCCAAGCCATGTAAAAAATTCATCTTGCTGAAATACAGATTTAAAAAAACAAGCATAAATTAATGTAAATCTATATATGTAATAAGTGGCTAGAATGTGTGCTGTTTCACAGGTGCTTTGTCATGTAAAGAAATACAACAACACAGAAAAATGAAAATGCTACAGTAGCACTAACATAGATTTCTTCATTTAGATGCCTAAGTGTAATGTGATTTTTATGTAATATTTGCTAGGTAGCAACTTTTGTGTTGGGGGATCAGTTGATTATTGCCCAGTACCTGAATGGCTGATACTCATCAGATGATTCATGACTTGGAAAATACAGTCTTGTTCTTTCTTTATGCCATAGAAGGTTTGCTAGCTAGAGTCCCTTCTATGAAAATTTATTGAAGAAATATTTCAAAGCCATTTTTCTGCTTCTCAGGTTTTTCAGCCTTTCTTTATGCTGATGAATGAAGCCTTAACTCCTCTCCTGTATTCAAAGGCCACTGTAGTGACTGCAATGGCTCCCTTTGGCTCCAGCCAGCCCCAGGCAAGGGCCCACACACTTCACGTTGAGCTGGGGATGCAGAAACCCTTTTGCTGCAAATGCAGCTTGGGGGATGCAGCTCATACCCAGACACTTCCTTGCATTCACTTAGGAAGTGTACAGGATGTACTTCCTTAATGCCTTATCAATCCTCTTATCTGCTCTATCTTGCAGAATAGTGGAGGAAGAATAATGTTCTAAGCGTGGGGGTGAGAAGCAGCAGAGCTGTGCCAGGACTGCAAGTGCTCCTGGCTGTTTCTCAAAGACCCAAGCTAGGCAAGGAGTGGGTCACTTGACCCTGTCCCTTTGTATGTCCTGCAGATAAAACAAAATTCTTTACCAAACTATAGATTAACACCAAACTGTAGGTTTAGAGTAAGAGAAAACTGATTCGTGTGACTAAAACATGAGCTGATCTTGTCCACATTCCTTTCACTCCTGCTTTACATTATTTTATTGCATTTAATTAATAGCACTCCCTAGCACTAAACGAATCTACAAGGGATAAGGTATATACACTTATTATTATGCTAAAGAGGCAAAACACCATAGTAGCAAAAGGGGTAAGTGATTCTGTTGCTTGTGTTTTTGAAAACAAGTCTTATATAATGCAATGCATGAGCTGCCTTTTAGAACAGCCCGAGTCTCCTGCTCTAATTCTCCTTTTCTGAGGAGCTCGATTTAAGACAGTTTTCAAGGAAGAGCTGCTGTCAGAAAGACTTGGTCTTCAGTTAGACTAACATGGAAACATATCTGGTTATTCCTACAAAAAAAAAAAAGTCCTTTGTACCAGTTAAATTTTAATTCCAACAACAAAGGAACTAGCATTAAATACATTTTTCCAATCTTGTTTTTCTTCTTAAGTGGAAAAAATACAATAAATATTTAAAATACAACACATTCCTACAGATATCAGTCTATAGATTCTATAAAACTCTGAGCAAGTTATAAAGTAGTTACACCTATATATACTCTAATTTTGTCATGTATGTTTTTAATGTAAGTTCTCAGTTTCCAAATCTTCCCACTACTTTGAATTGGGGTTTGGACTCCATGCTATTGGCAGCATAAAGACTCTAAAGGTCAGATAAAACATTCCAAACACCTGGGAAACTAATTTACTTCTACACTGAAGATTTGATGCAGTCTGGAGTATGCTACTGCTAAAATAGGGAGAGTGCTTATAGTTCCTTTAAAGTCTAGTTCTAAGTCTAGTTCTTATTTTTATTCTGTTGCTCCTTAATGTCTCTTAATATTTAAAATGTATTTGTTCTAATTTTAAAGCTTCATATGTTTCTAGTACATGGACATGTTCTAGATTTGTTATATGGCTTTCTGTTTCTAATTATAGTGGTATGGGAAAAATACACTTATTGGTGCAGGACAGAGAACTGTTATGAATTAAAACTGGATCAAAAATTCAAAACCTCAAAAATCAGTATCTTTTGCTTGATAAAACACAAAACAGGAAAGCAGTGATTAAACTAATAATCACATGCAAATACAAAAGTCAAATTCCTGGAGCTAGGAAAAGCAATGAACACATGGTCAGTGGCATTACTTTTTTTGGCAGCTGGGGGATTGATTTCTATCCATCAAAGTGGTGAAAGCTGAGCCAAAGAATCTGTGAGCATTATTCTTCCTAAAGTTCTATTCTGTAATCTGCTAACTCCAAAGTTGTGTATTTCAATATGTATTCTTCAGTTGTCAAGCTGTAGGATTAACTTTATTTTCCAATACTAATTTTCATTTTTCTTTAATTGTGAGACATATAATCAGTAGATGTCTTCATGTCATCTCTTTTTTCCCATCTCACTGAAGCAGTAAATTAATTCAAAGAGGTGTAATGTAGAATTTTCCAAATTCTATTATTTTTTTCTCAACAATGAAGCTACTTTAAGTAAAACAAAGGAGTTCTTGACAAAAGAGGCTTTGTTTTTTACTAAAAGGCAAATGCTGGGGATGACTTTCTTTGGAATTAGATCCTTAAGGATACTCCATTGGATAAATATGCTTCTCCAAACAAATGCAATGAGACATCCTGTGTATATTACCATCAGCAGTGGACAGCATTCCTTGCACTAATTATGATTAATATGCTATTGAATCCTGGTAAGATTAATGAACTGTGAAGGATTTGTGCATGCTGTCTTTTTGTTTCCAAGAAAGAGTGTGAAGCATTTGAATAATCATAATATTTAGATGGTCTGTTTTGTTAGCATCTGATCAACAGTTTTGGCCTTTAAAAAGCCTGTGGCTTTTTTTGTTTGCTTGCTTGTTTTATACCTGGTTTTGGAGCATGCAGGTTTTAGGCAGTAGTTCTGTTGGCCAAGAGCAACTACAAGTTATTATTTCAACAAGCACTGAAAGCTTATGCCAGATGAGCTGATTAGCTTTGCATTAGCTACCAGGTAATGGCAGGAGGTTTTGGAGGTGCTTTGAAACGACAGATTTATTGCAATATGATTCCTCTGAGAGTTTCCATTAAACATCAGTGAAACAGAAGAGTAAAAGTTAAAAAAAAAATCTAAAGTTGAAAAGAAGTAAAGAAAAAAGATCTGGATGTAGCTGTAGTTTTTCTATTACAAATAATAAAGAAAAGTTTAATGGCTATCAATGAATTGTAATTCTGATACAATTTCTAGGTTTCTTTTCCATTCATAAATTTTAGCTGAAATATTTTTTGCCCTTCAAATCATCCACAATGCCATCTCCAGTTATAACAGTTGACATTACCTGTGTTCACCACAGAGTATTAAATACA
Source organism: Calypte anna (assembly GCF_003957555.1). Classification (NCBI taxonomy): domain Eukaryota; kingdom Metazoa; phylum Chordata; class Aves; order Apodiformes; family Trochilidae; genus Calypte; species Calypte anna. The sequence continues at coordinate 9,225,292 of NC_044260.1, forward strand.
CTCAGGGCCTAGGGAATGCTTCTGACAATTGTTTCTAGTGCTTGTGACAGAATGTTATAGCCCTATCAATTTTTAAGTTGTGCAAATGCTAATGTGCTATTGGTTAGGAACAACTAATAAGATTATTTATAAAGTGATAAGCAGTTGTGGGGGTTTTTTTTGTTTGCTTTATTTAAATCCTCTCTGTTGCTTTCTCATTTGCTATACTGCCTTTATCTCTCTATGTAGTCATACTTTACATTCTGAAGTATTTAGCTATCAGAGACAAAAGAATGACTAGGAGCCTTGTAACTGTAATGATGCTTCTATGATCAATTGTATAAAATTGACCAATTAAGCAAAAATTGTTAATTTCTGCAATAATTATTATTTTTTCTACAAGAGCTGACCAGGCACTGTAAGCTTAGTTGTCACTAGAAAAGTTTTGGTATTTTAAAAAACAATACCCAGCTCTTTCCCAAAAAGAAAAGTTAGATGTGTTTATAAAGATCCTTCCCCAGCAATCAGCAAGATATAACCATGGAATCAGTAGCATACAAATTTTGAAAGTCTGAGGAAACACCTGTGATTTGTCTTGAATTATCTTGGACATTTAACAGTGAACTCCAAGCTTATCTCTCCATAGTGGTATCAAAGTCCTCAGAGCAGATACTTTAACCAGTCAAAAAACTGAAAGAACGAGCAAACCTGTTTGAAAGCTGGGCTTTATCAAGCTTTAAAGAGCATGGGACTTCCTATCCTAGGATACTCTGACACTTAAAATTGCTAACTTTGTGAAAATCCTGATGTTAAAGAGATCAGTTGTCAAATTAGAAATGTCTTTGCTTTGCAGTTTCAGGTGAGTTTGCCAGGACAGGTTTAAGCCTTTTTCCCCTCAGGCAGGTGGAATACCTGGGCCATTTTTTGCTGTCATCTTCAACATACTTAACAAAATAGCATATCTGTCACTTAGTCATAGGTATGAGCAGTAGCTGATGTTTTACAGGTAGATAGAACCTGGGGAATTATTGCACTTGACACAAACCTGCCACATTCAAATTTTCACTTGGTTGTTCTATGCTAATATATTCTTAATTGTCACATAAATTCATCAGTGAAAGTTTGGCACTTAGAAAAGCAAGGGCAAAACTCCTGCTGTCGTTAGCAAAGTTGGATTTTCAGGCAAAATGGGTAGAAATCCAGAAAGGGCAATGCTGATGCACTTGAGGACTGTTCAGAAAAAGCAAATGTCTGTGTGTCAAAAATCATGCTGCTCTTTCTCCTATGTCTGGCCCATAGTATGTTCTATTTCAGCTGTAAATCACCAAACATTCTTTGTGACATTTATATGGTATAGTTACAAATAACTCTTAACACTTGCATGTAAAACAGAAGGTGATTTATGAAGTGCTGCTCAATCTGACAGCTGTTACTCCAGCAAAGCTAGATTGGATTACTTGCAAGTTGATTTTAATCATAGACAGGCCTACACTAAAATACTGTAGTCACCTTTTTGTACTGGGACTGCAAAGTAATGGTAAATAGTAATGTATTAGTATGAGATATGTTTGCCTTTGTTAAAGAGCATTACCACATCAGTAATTTGTTTCCTAGTATCAGATTTTCCTCTAGCTCTTTTTAGCAGCTTTATGATCAAGTGAATCCACTTAGAGAATTGGTGAGACTTCTATTCAATATGTATTGAATATTCAGAAAAATCCATTTAAAATATGATTAATCAAGTCCAGCCTTCATAAAGAGAAATTTACCCATCAGTGTAGGACCAGTAACTCTACTCAAGTACTTATCCCAGCAGGTTTTCTTCAAGGAAAAACTGCCATCACTAACAAAAAATGTTCTGAATTCCACCCTCAACTTCTTCTTCTGTGATACAGTGCATCACATGTATGGAGTCAAACAATGAAATGGATCAAAACCATGTAATTCAATACTACAGAACCCAAAATATGGAACTGTCCACAGATCTTGTTTTATGGATTAAGGTGAATGGGAAGAACTTGGCTATCTGCTGGGCTTCCCAACATCAAGAAGACAGTTTGCAATAGTACCACTTCAGACTCTTACGCAAGTCCCTTAAAACCCTTTATATCACACAAATTATTCAGAATATAGATGTTACACAATACAGATCAGAGCTCTGACCATGCATAGTTACAATTGTGAGACTAAGTTTTGAATAGTCTTTGAATTCTGATCTCTACAAGATCCTTACTTACAGTAAATATTGAAACCTTTGTAGCAGTCAGAAAAAGCTCTTTTGCTCTTTAATGAATATATAATTGTAATGAAGTATCATAAAAGTAGGTACATCAAAAATAATAACGAAAGACAACTTTGGTATAGGCACTGTAATATCCTGCACTTTGCATTTCCTAAAATAGTTCCCTGACAGAATCTCTGTTTTGGTTTTAACTGGTAAACCTTGATTAAAAGTTCTGCACTTATCTGAGGTGATGAAATGCACCTCCATCAAATTTGATGGATTTGCTTTTGAATCCATAGATGAGAGTATTCTTGTGTCTTTTGAATCAACTTGAGCCTTCTCCTCAAAGTGAAATTATTACTATTTCTAATATTGAGAATATTTTAAATAATTGATCCTTAGAAAGCTGGATATTTTTGAACCTTTTTCATATCTTGCAAGTGTTTGCTAAGTCTAGGAACTTTATAGAATTGAATACTGACATGTTAAACCACACTTATTTTCATATATGTTTGCAGGACCTATGTCTGAATCTTTTTTTTTTGGTACTGGAACATTTCTTTTTATCTGAAAAGCTTAATACAGAAGTCCTGGAAACTGTATTGTTCTTGTGACTATGAGCTTCCCCTCACAAGAATATGTTTCTTTACAGCTCGTCATTTCCTTGGAAACTTGTCTGACACCAGTCGCTTTACAAGAGCAAACAGGATTTGTCTGTCTTTCTGCAGAGAAACGGCTGAGGTAAGATCTCTTTTATTTCATAAGTGGAAAACTGGATGAGTCTCTCTTAGCTGAAGAATTCTCCTTTAGGTCTACATTTAACAAAGTATTTCAAACACATGGGTAACATGAAGTGTTTGAGTCAGGCTCTTGGAATCAAAGGAATTATGAAAACCTTTTAAATGCTGCAAATGTGCATCTGCTTTACAAAATCTGTGTCTTAAGCATCATTTTATTCTAATATTTCACTGGTTTTGGTAAAAGCATTCGATTGTCTTCTTCAAATAACCAGAAAAGTGGAAGGCCTCACTTTATAAGTGGGAATTATAAACTGAGAAACAGGTGTAGCAGAAGCTAGTAAATCTTTGTAAAACCCTTTAGCTGATTTACATCTTTTCTCTGGGAGCAGATGCATTTAGTTTTATGAGGCACAATTCTAGCTGCTTGGTATGAAGGTTAAGACTGCTTTTGCTAAGCAGGGTTATTATTGGTTTATACTATGACAATAAATACATTAAAAAGAGCAAGATTCATTCATAAAAGGAGTGGAAATTACAAGAGGTCAAATCACCTACCTCATGATTTGTTTCATTTTAAGGGGATGTTGTAAAAATAAAATATTGAAAAGGGGCTACATTGTATTTCTGGAAAACAAACAAACAAAAAAAACCAACAAAAACTCCATGTAACCATGCCTTGAGACATGGATGGTTGGCACTTTCAGGCCTAATTGCTGTATCTTTTCCTAAGCAATTCCTTCCTGCTTGACATGGTAACTCAGAGCTGTATTTCACTTAAAAATTGCATCTGTTGGTAGATAGATAATGGCAACTATTCTTTGGCTTTTTTGTGGTTTGTTTTTTTGGTTTTTTGGGGGTTTTTTTAGTGCTTTCATAAGACCTATCTTGGCCCAAGTCCGTTAGATTGAAAATTTACTGCCTTCCTTTCTTTCAGCAAATTGAACTCAGAATTTGGAACTAACCTTGGTATTAGGTATTTCCAAGTAATTGATAAGAGAGTATCAAAATCCCTTCTCTTGGCAATCAAGAAATGTAGAGGCATCTATTGTCTGTTTAAAGACATAACAATAATGGACTGTTCACTCTTAATTAGTGTGACAAGGTCATTAGAATCTGAAAGAAACCATATACTGCCTGTGCTTTGCTTTCTTCACAATTTTAAATATTACTTCAAGTTTGTAATGTTCTATATATTTCTTTGAGAAACCTCTACATCTCTTTGAAAAAAAAGATCTTTAAATGCGATAAGACCTTGAGCTGCTTGCAAACCTAATGCAGTATTGAATTATCTCTTTTGTCTCCTTTTTGCTGATTGGAAAGAATTATTTGTCCCTGAACGCCAAGGACAGTTCTGCAAAATTGGCTGAACAAATGAACCAATAACCTCAACCTTTATGCTTATCCTCAGTATAAGAAAAGAATACAGACAAAAATAGCTTTGTGTGTCTGTATACAGAGACAGGGAGAGAGAAAAAAAATATTTTAATTTTTTTTTTTTTGCTTGAAAATTGTTAAATTGCTAATTAATTCTCAAAGAGAAAACCCAAAAATGTTGCCTTGAAAAGAAAATAAAAGCAATTTAAATGCCAAATGCTAGGCATAAAATCTCAGTGTTCTAGAGGCTGGATGGCTGACCTTCAGAGACCATGATGCAGTGGACTGGAGCAGGCTGGAGGAGGCATTCTCAGTTCTGTGGTCACGTCTCTGTGATTCATCATGATTGCCAGCCTCAGAGGGCACTGGAAGCCACACAGTGCTCTGGTGCTGGTAAGCTACTGGCATCAGCTGCTCCAGACTGGGAGATGTGCTGTCCTTGAGTCTGATTGGCCCAGAATTGATGAATGCCTTGATGGATAACTTGCACGCAAAATTATTAAGAGATTAAAATTAATTTGGGATGATTTTAGGGTATTGGAGTTCTACTTTGTTGGTTGTAATCTGCTTAGACCAACTTTCTGCTTAAATGTAGCAGTAAACTAAAGGCAGTGGTTGTCCAGCCTGTTCACCCTAACCTAACCCTAACCCTGTACATCTGGGCATGGTTTGGGTGGCAGCACAGGCAACAAACTTACAGATAAGCAGTTTGGGCCATAGCTTCAAGCCCTAAAATCATAGAGACCAAGGACTGAAACTTGTATTCAGTGCCCAGGAGCAACACAAGTGAAGAGTTTCAATCCTGTGAGTCTAAGGGCTAAGGCATGGATAACATCTCCCTTGTGCATCAAGAAGTTCCACATTTGAGTCACAATCTTCTGCAGGGTAGGACTCGGTGCTGAGCTTTAGGTATGGTTTTAGGGTGTCAATAAGAAGAGAAAATCCCAAAGCAACAGAAGTAAAATAAGTAGCATTTCTGAAATCAATTATTATGATCATGTAGGAAATCTGTTTTTTAAATAAGAAGTATAACTGCTTAATATTGTGTAAGAGCTATTATATGCTTTCATAAATCTGTCACAAATTGATTCTCCTTAATTTAATTTTTTCAATTAAATTATTTATGCTTGTATTTAGCATTGCACAAAGCAAGTGAAAAATAGATTATATCTTAAAAATCAATTTTTAAAAAAGCAGTCAAGTGCTTTTATATTGGTTTTTGGCTGTTTCAATTTAATTGTCAAATTTCAGAACTATCCTAAAACTACATAGAGTTGTTTTCATTTCTTGACTTACGTGTATGGAAGAAATTAACTTCCATTCTGTGTATTGATTATTTGGTCTGAAAACAACAGATTAATATTTTATATTACTTAGTTAATATCTACTGTAACTGAGACTTATACACTGTAATCAGTCTGCTTAAAATAATCTACTAAAGTGTTTCATAAATTAGATTGAATCCTGTTTACTCTCTTTCCCAATAATAATTACATTTACAAAACAATATCTCTGAATCCATCAGTCATGACACATACAATATACAGAAAATCTATGAGCAGGAGCATTATCTTCTTTATAACCTGTTAGATTTTTGTTTCCATACAAAGATTTGCATGAAGTAAGTGCAGTGCCCAAAGGTTAAATGAAATTTTGTTTTTACCTGGAGATCCAGCTTGTGATCCAAACTAATGATCCTCAACCTAGCCTTGTCTAAACAGCTGCAGTTTCCCCTCTATCACTCCATGCTGTTGAGTGATAAAATAATGCATCAGTTCAACAAGGATGAGATTCTAACAGACCCCTTAATGCTGTGTAGCAATTGATACACAGAAGTCATTCTGGTTCCTAAATACCTCTGATATGAGGGTACTGCCAGCACTGCAGTGACAAGGACAAATACTGTCCCCATGGTGTGAATCAATGTCAAATTTCAACTGTTAGGCACAAGGTGAGGCTCCTAAAAGTTGTGTAGTCATCTGCCTACACAAACGAGCAAAAAATCGGGGATAACTGGGGGGATAACTGCAGCATGAGCAAAGCCCTAAGGGGTAAAAACATCAAAGTCATGTAGAGCTTTAGCCAGTGAAGTCACTGGTCATCAGACAGGTATGGCTGGTTGTAGATAATCATTTAGCAAAGGCTGCTTGGCACTTTTGGAACATTTAGCTCAAGATAGTCTAATCAGACAGGATACAGGCTGAAAATTACAGTCCAAATATCAGTACCAGTGTGGTATCAGTTTGTGAGTTAAACTAGGATTCTCTTGAAAGACTTAAGAGAAATACTGAACACCAGTTCAGGACAGAAACAGCAAGATCTGTCCTATAGCTTGCAAGATATTTCAAGCTCTTGGAAGTGTGCTAGTCAAATGGAGTTACAGATTTCCAGGTGTTTAGAATTATTTAAATTAAAAGTGATCTTCATACCCTTGCCTTCCATCCCATAATTATGGGATACCACTGACTATTCAACATGTTTCTGTCAGTCTGCTTCAATTCAGAAATGCAAACTCCTGACACTTTGCTTTAGATTATTATTTTTAATAGAAAAGCAGCAGATTTTTAAACTCAAAATTTTTCCCTAATACTTTTATTACTGTGTGCTTTTTGAACCTTGCTAATTTTCAAAACCTGAACCACCTTCTTCATGGAGGCAAGAACTAGAAAATGTGAATATTTAAACAAGTTTGTGTCCATGTTCTTTTCTCTTCGTTTTTGCCTTCTTCAAATATTTCAGGGAATAAGGTCAAAATTAGGAATGTTTACGAAAAATAATTGGTTTTAAGAGGATTAGTCTGTTTTTATACTTATTTGTTGACTGTTGATAGCAACTGAAATGAAATGAGGCAACACCAACTATAGAAAAGAAGTCTGGGTAGTTGAATTCCCAGAACAAATGCTTAATTACTTGCAGCCATTCTGAACACACCATTGTGTAAGGCCTGGGGTTCCCCTCCAGGTTAAAACTGCATAAATATGGTTTGGGGGTCTGGTGTATTGTGTTCTGTGGGATTTTTCTGGACAAGGCCACTAAGACTTGGTAATGGGACTTGGCATCACTGAGAAGTAATCTTTTCCTGACAGGACAGGTCTGTGTTAGCACTGGTATTCATTCTCAATGCCACAAAAAGAAAGGCATTACATAGCTCAGCTATGATTTATCCAGTACCACTTTACATCTCCTACCTCCTTATTTTGGATTGGGTTTTCATAGTGGGGAAGAACTGCTTTTTTAGTGGAAAATGGCTGTATAATTTTTTTGTCTTTCACAATATCTAAAACTATTGGATCCTTGTCTACATTTTACTATTGGAATAAGAAGAATAGAGCTCAGAATAAGAAGAATAGAGTTTAGGAGTTTTTGTCATAGGCTCAGGAGGATTGATAGCAGCTGGCCCAAATTAGAGAAACCCCATGCAAGAGCCTGACCTACACTGCAGAAACCAGAACACAGCTCCCCTTGTCTGGAATGAAGTCCAAAGAGCCTGTAGTCACCTTTCCCCTGCTCTTAATTATAAGCAGTGAAGACCTGGACCATATTCTTTACAGAGCCTTTTCCACTAGTACCATGCCAGGTTTGTATTCTAAGGGTATTTCACTTCAGATTAAGTGGCATAGACTTTCATATTTTATTTCAAACAAGTTTGTAGAGTATAAACATTAATGCATTCATTAGCAGGAATCATCATACAAGGCAAATACAATTAGTGTAAAGCCAGTTTATGTCTAATGACATTGCAGTTATCAAAGCTCAATTATTCTAATTAGAATTTTATTCAGTAAGACTCATTCTATTCACTAAGAGTTTACTCAGCACTTTACAGGATGAGTCCCAAAGACTAACAGTGACTTAGGTTGTTTTTTAACTGAGTTTCTTATTGACACGTTCTCAGAAAATAAACGTTGTTTATTTGCCTTTTAATAAAATGCATCAATAAATTTTGCACAATAGTAGCAAAATATCCCCATTACAGCAGACTCTGAAATTAACTGACTCATGGCTATTTTGTATACTCAGTAATATTCTGCTTCCTTCCCTCTTCAGTCAGTGAGTTTTCTTGCTACAAGCCTGTAGCTTTTTCCCATATTTGAATCCAGTGACTGGCAGTATTAAAATACATAAAACTTAGGAAGTAATTTATTCTTTTTTATATTTTTTTTCACTAAATGCAAATGAAGCAGCAAAAACTCAAATCTTGTAATAAAATCCATGGTCAGCCTCACCTTGGTCCTTGGTAGTTAAGGCTTTTAAGGGCATTAGCTCCATTTCTGAACTAACGAAGAACAAGGTGATTGAGAGCAGCATCTTGTAGTTATGAAGACTTTGCATAATGCAGCATTTAAAAAAATTTTTATTAATTCAGGTAATTATGCTCAGATCAATAAGATGGCTACTTCAGTGTTTTGTTTTGTTTTTTCTGTGAGTTAGAAAACTCTTCCCAGTCAGAAGGGCTGTTTGATTGACTTCAGCTCCAGAGTATTTATGCAAACCTATTTCATAACATACCTAATTCCCCTTTTTGAGCAAATTTTAGGAGACAAAAAGACAGAAGACCCTCAATTGTATGATAACTACGTGGAAGAGATAATAAAAGGCTCTAGAAGCCACAGCCCTTAATAATGGGCTCATAATTTTAAAGAATATGAGTTACAGAAATGTGTAGAAGCTGCTTTAAAATAAGTAATGAAATACTGAAATAAATTACTTCATGGCAAGGGTTAGAACTATGACCCTCCATATGTTATTATGCACCACAATATAGAAATAAAGGTCATCTTGAAATAAGTGACCTGCAGCAAATTGTCAACTGCTATTCTTTCCTGTTTGGTAATATTTGATCCCCATTTGCAATGTTTTTTAAAACTCACTTGAGGATATTTGAAGTTGATACTGAGCAACATTTCTTTCTGAATCAACATGTACTTTCCTTCCATGTAATATATAAACATGATCTGTTTATATAGGTGTATCTTAAATTCAGACTGGGAAAGCTGCTGGTTTATTCCTTACAAAATAATGGATTTAGAGTAAATGACAACTGGCAGCCAAAAATCCTATGGGATAGTTCTGGCAGCCAGGGATTGCTGAGTCATGGGGATGCTCAAACAACACACCTGCTTTCCCAGAAATTCCATCTCCAGCTGCAGGAGTACAGCAGCACAAAACAATTGGAGAGGACCTGAAACTGCGCCTGCAGAATCCACAGATTCCAGGAAACATTTTAAAAGCATTCAAATTAGTGTACCATGAAAATGGGAGCTGACTAATAGGATTACAAGCTCAGCATTACTAGAAAGCATCAATTCAGTTATAAAAAATGTAGGAAATAAGTCAACCCATTTAGCTTTTTCCTATAAGCTATTAAATAGTTGATTTATTTTACATAAACTGTACCAAGTTGTTTAATAATAATCAGTGGTCTTAGTCTGCTCAGAGACCTTAGGTCTCAGTCCAGCTCATGTGCCTAGATTCTACATTTTACTGCTATCAGGGGTGGTTTATGTTACGAGGAGAAAAGGGAGAATTGGAAATAGATTTGGTTTAGTAATAAGGACCTTGGTAACACTACAAAAGATAGTCTTGTATTTACAGGACAGGCACATGGTGTTGAGAAGACCTCTGGTTTGTCAAAAAGGGAGTGCAGAAGTGCAGTGGCTATCTGGCTACAGTGTCCCTTTTTCTTCTGCAGAGTTTGTAGTACTGAGCATGGTGAGACTGTCTCAGCTCACCCTGTAAATCATGTGTTCTGCCATGGATAAGTGTGGGCTCTTAAGAACTTTTCTATGTCAAGACTGGTTCTTTATGTTCTGTCTATAAAGGCTGGAGCAAAAGAACCCTGTGCCAGTCAAAAAAAAAGTAGCATTTTCACAATGAGGGTTGAAAAATTCAGGGGGCAATTTTATATTGCACCACTAAAAGATAACAGAGAGCCTATTAGCAACAAGCAATGTCTTACTTTTAAACATACATGCAGGTTCAAAGTGTCCTTCCTTTGCTTCACCCTACTGTATGAAAAATCTTTCCTCAATTTGAGTGTTTTGACCATGGCTTGGCAACTTCTCTGAGCCCTGGTTAAGTTCATCTTTGTAAGTCTAAGTAGGATTATTGTATATAAGTTTATTTATAAATATGTATGTGTGTGTGCACAATTAATACTTCAGTATTTAATTATTTTTATGTATTTTATGCAGCAAATACAAACAGTATCAAGTAACTGCATGTATAAAAAAAATAATGTAATATTCAAGAACTTTTCTTTTTGAGAAAAGCAGGTTTAATTCTTCCATACTCAGAAATAAAATGTGAGGTATAAGGATACCTGACTACATTTCAAGGTCATTGTATGTATTTCTATTTCTACTCCTGTTGTCACTGTTGGTGACAAAAGATATAAGTGCAGGAAGATTTTCTAATGGTTAATGCAGCAGGCTTGTAATTTTGTTTTTTTTTCAAGGAGCTGCATCTTGTAGCCTTACAATGTGCCCAACAAAGGAGGCTTTCAGCTCTGTGGGTCTTGAATTTGTCTGAATCCTGGCATTAGCTGTGAATGTCTTATTTGGCTTCCTCTAATCCATCAGACAATTGCATTTAATGTTCTGCTATTAATCTGCTCAATTAATTAAAATCAATATCCTTATGAAATTGCCTATTAGAAAAGACTAATGGAGAGATGATCTCTCAAGAGTACGTTCCATGGTGATAACGGTAGTGTTATAAACATAAGTTTAAAACATAAGGTTAAAAGCTTCCAAAGTTTATAATAATTGCCATTAGGGAAAAAAAAATGAGAGAGAGAGAGAAAAGGAATCTATTGCTTTTATTTAGAAAACATAGTTCTGTAAAACTTTATAATTTAAAGGCTGAATATCTGCTTTCCACAGTACAGTCATTGAGATGCTGAGTTGCTTCCAGGGTTGCCTGGTTGCCAGGGAAAAGACAAAAATAATCAAAAAGACCATGTTTCCCTCTTCCAAGATGAAAGAAAACAAGGCTAACAGTTCTTTTTATCCATGGGTTCCACAGAAAGGTGATGAGTTACTCATTTTCAGTGTGTTCTGTGAAAGTTCCTGACTGGCAAAACATTGTTGCACATTAAACATTTAGCCCTCATGGCTGTTTCTCAGGCTTGTGTTACCATTTACTGGTTCTCTGTTGGCCATAAATGAGAGGTCATTGGCCCTGAAGGAAAAATCACTTTGTTTCGCATTCATTCTTTTATGCCTTTTGGTTTGAAACCTCATTTTTATTGATCACTATTTTGATGATTGTTAATGTTCTTCTGTTAGAAAACAAGGTTTTTTGGGGCTTTACACCACAGCCCTTTCTCCTACCTGCCTCACAGAGCTCCTAGGAGACTCAAGAAAATAATCTCATAGTAGACAATTTATGCATATGCTGTGAATTATTTATATTAAAAGATTTCTAAGCCAGTGTCAGAAAATTGAGGGTGGGGGTGGGAAATCAACATAAGCCTCACATTTCTCTTTATTTTCCCTCATGTTTTTGAGGAAAGAAACTATTTTATTCAAGGCACAGAATTAAAACAATTATTTAAAATTCCTGAGAGAGCAAGCAAACATTTCAATTGGCTATGACCATCAGTCAAGTACTCAATTTAAAATAGTGGGTAGTATTACTAAAACAATGAAGAGATTACATTTTTATTACAAGTGTTAGGCTGACAAAACAGAAAAGATGAGCACAAAATGAACTGATTAAATTAAAACCTTTGATTAGCTCTTCTAGGATGAAATACCCTCCTAGCCTATTATGTCTGTATACATACCTGAAGAATACAGGATTAATGTACAATTATTTTATCACTATGGAACTTCTGTGGGTACATTAAAACATGTGAATGGGTTTTCTTTGTTTAATCCTGAGCTATAGGGAAATTAGCAAGAAAGGAAATCAGAAGTCCACAAAGGAATTAAGAGTCCTTAAGAAAATAGCCAGTAATTTAGGGGTGCCACTTCCTGGCTCATATCTGATTACTAGGCTTATTTCTCTCGTACTTCAGACTCAGAAGGACACTAAATTTTTGAAAACAAACCTTATGTCTACAGAAGAAATATGAGCTGCCTGCAGCTAAGAGTGGAGGGATGCCAAAAAAAGAGTTTGTTCATACCTCCAAGCTGTAGCTGGCTGCCCTGGTGTTCTTCCAGCCCCATTTTGTGAAGCCACACCAAGGACTAGGTGGGAGGAACCAATCTAGCTTTTACTATATAGGTTTGGGTGGTTTTTTTGCAAAGTTATTTTAAATTTGTTACAGCCCTTCAGTCTGACTCAGGAGACAGCCATGAAGCAGTGATGCTGTTATAACTGGTGGGAAGAGTGATACTCCTGAATAGAGGCAAGAGAAGGAAAATGGCTAGGGGTTGAAATGGGCACACTTTGAGAAGTGTTATTGCTGAAAATGTCTGGTAACACCACAGTCACAAAGATTGCAAGCATCCAACTTGTCTGAACCACAGGTTTCCTGGGACATAACTGAGGCATGTGAGTCACCAAGAAAAATGAGCCAGGCACACAAATCACACATAATTTTAATATTTTTTCCAGATCTCTCTTTTTTCGTGCTGAGGGATGGTGCATTATTTCAAAGCAGCTACTGTGATTACTGTAATCAAAGGGTTGTAGAGGAGTGTATGGTGTATAGCAAATATGGCAGTCATGAGACAGCTGGAGCTGGGTGGGAAAACCTTGAGTTTTGCCTGTCCAAAAAGCAATAGGACTGTGGGGTGCATGAGAGGAGTGTTTTGAGTGACTCACCAGAGACCCAAGGCACCACTTAGAGGCAGGACGATGGGAACAGGATGATTGCAAAGCCCTGTAATCCAGAGTGAAGATGGAATGACCCAGCAGCAAAAGCAGGGACTGGCAGCTGGAGGCAGAACCCACACAGAAGCAGGGCGGTACCAGGGCTGCTAGTCACCCCTGAACCATCACAATATGACACTCTCTTCTTATGTAAGAAAATTATTTGCACAGCTAATGATTCTGTCTATCATGCCTTTAATAAAAGAGCAATAACAACACCTGTGGGTGTACTATAAATGGAAGGCATACTACCCCCTCATAGTCCTGAACAAAATCTACACAAAAAGCAAAGTTCTGCCTAGCTTTGCAGGAGGAGCTGTAGAAGCACCAATGTTTCAGAATTTGAGTAAGACTCCAAAAGTCTTGTTTCTTACTTGCAGCTCAACGTCTCTCCTAATTTGATTGACTTCATACTAAACAGCCTTTTGGTATAGGTATCACTGGCACCTACTGAATGGGGTACCTGCATACTCCCTTGTAAACCTGCAGCAGTTCCCCTATGAATTGCTAACTGAAGTGCTTACTTACTGTAAAGAAAAGTACAAGCTTCTGTGTGGATTATGTTCACTGTTGACCTAACAGTCAACAGTGCATGGAATTAAGCATGCTGAATTATTTTCAGTTACATAGCCTCATAAAGTAAACTCTCAACAATTTTCTGTTGAAATGTTAATATCTGTTGAAATGTTGATAACCCACAGAACTTTTTTTTTTTTAAGCTATGAGTTACCAGGTACTGTGAAGTAAAGGGTGTGTTAGCTAATATTAGAGCTTTATGTCTGAGATTCACTTGACTATTGATTTTTTATATGGATGTGGTACAGGCTTAGTGAAAAGCCTCTGGATCAGTTGAGAAATATTTGTGCCTCTTTGTTTACATAATTCTTCTGATAGTTCACATTGGAAACACTACTATGACCATTGCAGACAGCAACAATGAATTGTTAATGTCACTGATATAGTAAACCATAAATTTGTTCAGAAGTCCATGGTATAAATTTTTTTTTAATTTATTAAGCATTTTTTTAATTGCTTATTTGACTTTCCCATGTATATAATTATCAGTCTATGTAAATTTTGTTTTGGAAATATTTTTAAATATTCCACGGATCATTCATTTACTTAAACTCAATTTATCATACAATATATTCTATTTTAAGTGTACATTGGGATAATAAGTAATGTTTTTGTATTTATTTATGTTCACAAAATCAGGACTGGTATAGTGTAAAGGATAAGATTTTGAGACACACACAGTTTATTGTGTCTTAACCAGCTAGCATAGCTGTTTCTGTGTATGTTGCAGACTTGTTTAGTTCTCTAATTAACTTGTGTTTAAAGATGTCAGAATTGTGGTCAGCAGACTCCAGTATCTCTTCAAAACCAGGACAGAAATTTCTAACCAGTAAGAAATAAAAAACTACTACCAATACCTTTCTCTGAAAGTTCACCTCTAAAACAAAGAGCTAAGAGGACCATGTATCATATGCTACCTTCAACAGGGCTCATGGTTTACATTTCCAAAGAGTACATGATGTACAACGAAACTACTGTTCAGGCACTTAACAGGCATAGGATTAATCACAGCTCGTGTTAGGAAGTCAAGTAATAACAATTAGCACATTTCCTGGGTGGGAGCAGCCAACAAGGGGATCATTCCTCAAGGGAATGGAGAAAAGAAAAAGAAAATTGTGGCTATGTGATACAGAGGTAACAAAAGTTAATTTGTACTATGTAGCTGGTGTGTAATTTTGGATAGTTGCCCAAAACTGGCACTGGCTCATTGTCATCCATTTCTTTTAAAGCTCAAAGCAGCATTATGGGATTGCAAAGTTTGTTGATATTGAATTCAGAGAGAAGGAGAGAAAACTAAGGGCTAGAGATACTGTAAATAGCAATAAATTACACTTATCAATATCACCTCAGAAATTCCACGTACACGTTTTCCTTCTAATTCACTGCACGTTCATCCCTTGCCCTGAAAAAGTCAAAAAGCCATTTCACCAGATATTTAGAAAGTATGTGGAGTGCACACTGTTTTTACACTATCTATTATACTGACTAGAGCATATGCTTTGGAGGAAAGTAAAACACAAGAGTCTGAGATCAGAAAATGTATTTTTAGCTCAGTCTAATATTGAGGACTAGGATAATTTTGTATTTTTTCATTGTAGCTTTTTGGAACGAGGAAGGAAAAGATCAACATTGTCCTTTTTGGAAGATCTTTGATCATTTTTGCATAGAAAGGACTACTGCTTGTGCTAGTTATTTTTCCAGAGTGTTAGAAAAAAATGGATAACAGAAAATGGAAACAGTCTTTTTCTTACTATGATAGCAGGCTCTTAGGAAAACTAAAATAGTCATACAGTTGAATTTCAGAAACATGAACATGCCATGGCCTGCAAACCAAAGTACTTCGAATATACAGATAAAATCTAGTGCTAAATATCCACTGGACCTCCAAATTAGTCCACTAAATGACTAAACTGAACAATAAAAATGTAGCTCATTGGTAGTGTGAACTTGCATAAGACTTAATATATGTGGTAGCATTTATTCATGTTGGAAAATTGGTCACAAAATTGGAAAATTTTCCACAAGTAGCATTCAACAGTATGATACCAAAACCATCACAAAATTTTATTTCATTAACAGAGAATTGCTTTTCTGGGAGAGGTGACAGTTTCTATAGTAACTTTTGTCTAGGTATTAGTCCCTAAGCTGAGTAAAAGTAAACTTAATGACTTGCAAAAAAAAAAAAGAAAACAAAAAAGCCAGAAGGAGTCCTATTTATTTAGTCATTCTTTTCTAACTGCTTTCTTTCTGTAAGAGTTTGCTTTACTTTGCTCTTCTTCCATTAATCTCTATTTATCTTGGTAAATAAATGAATATGGTCCCCTGTATTTAAATGTCAGAGACAAGGTAGATTTTAAATCATCTCCTATACCAAAAAAGGTCACATGGATTTTAAAGTTTGATGTAATTGAGACTATTTGACTGAGCTGCTGAATAAAACTTTTTCACACATGTATGCTAACAGCTTCAAACAACATTGAACAACTGCATTTAGGAGTTTGGTGATTCTGTGATTGGCTTTCTGATAGAAGGAGCTTTGGTGTTCAAGAGACATTTTTCAGTGTCAGTAATAGATGGTATGTTATCGTGACGTATTTTCAGTATCTGGTCTTCATTTTCATTCTCATCTGAAAAGTCTTAGTTTTGTCATCTGTATTTTTTAATTAACTTGTTGTAGAAGAGTGTTCAACAAAGCAGGTGTTGAACCCCCTAAAAGAAGCGCTGAGTCTGCTTAGCAGTACTTCAAATGCTATATATTAAAGCCATCACTATTACAAAAAAACCCTGCATCCTTCTGAAATAAAAACAATTTCTAAACAAAAGTCACCTTTCTAACTGTAAGTATATTAAAGCACCCAGAGAGGATGTCAGGCTGCAGCTCTGTTTTTGTACCAGTATCAGCAGAGACACTAAACTTTCTCTTGTGTTTAGTCTGCAATATACCCCTGCAGGTTCATAAGGAAGTGGTTACAAGATTTAGCAATTACTTTGTAAAGTGAACTGTCCCCAAGAAGGTTGGTGAAAATATCTGTAAAAGTGTGAGAGGAAACCCACTGCAGAAGCAGGGAACTGACCAGGGTCAGGCCTTTAGGAATCACTGCTGCTTGCAATCTGCCCTACTCTCTGAAAACCCTTCACAATACCATGTGAGTTATGACAGTGATGGGGCACAAAGTAGATATTATATTAGTTTCCTTTACTATTAGGAAGCTGGAAATTATCTGACTCCAGACAGCTGCCTTGACTGCTTGAACTTCAAGAGATTCCCTGATCAGACAGAAAGCTCAAAAGAAAATTAAATTCAGTAACATGCAGTGGGGCAAGGAAATGTCAGTTGCATATAAGAAAAGTGCACAGATAATGTTTCACAGTACTGAATGTCTCAGGCTTGATAAAATGCTGCTGGTCTTAATACACCTCTTTTCTTTGATTTCAATGAGTTTTGGATTGGGCCATTTGAGAACAGATATGGGCTAAAAATATTCCAGTGCCAAGCCTGTATAAAGTCAGTAGAGAAATACGATCAAATTTATCATTATAATACTCAGCAGTTTGTAAACTCATTAACATTTGCAGAGAACATGCTGTTTTACCTGTGACCTATAAATTCTGGAAAGCTCAGGGGAATTGCCACTCTGAGAAATGTTGATAGCAGTGATATTTGGGGGGAACTATGGTGAAGCCCAAGTGGTATAGTTTAATTGAAGTTGCTATTGTTGTAAAAGCTTCATAGGATGCAACTGATAAGTCACTATGCATCTAAACAATGATAGAGATTGCACAGAATGAGGTTAAGGTTTATGGAATTATATAGGAAACTGGTAGTCAGGTTAGCAAGATATTGCCCACAAATTAAAAAAACCCATTTCAAACAGTAGGGACCATTTGTAGCAATAAGAAGATATATGATACAAATATTCCTCATTCCAAATATGCTAAATGTTTTAAAACTGCAAGTACTGAGGGCAAAGAAGTATAAATTCTGGGTTAGATCAGTAGCCTAACTGAGCAGGAATGGACCTGACAATCTTTTCCATAGTTTTTATATGGTATTATGAAAAAAAATGGCTCATGTCTTAGCCAAGATCAAGCTAAAATAGCCTGGATCCTGACAGTTTCCTCCCAGTTGTACATAGAGTTGTGGGAGCTATATGGACCTGTGGTTTGCTGCAGAGGTTATGTCAACATGTTTTTTCAAGTGTATTGTTTGTTCAGGCAAAATCCAAGAATAAACCACTCCAAATTAATGCCAACAGTAATTGTGCTATATAAAACTATCACATATTTGCTACTCATTTGTGTAATGCGTATGCTACATTTTCTATAGGAGGGCTCCCAGTATTAAGGAATCATTTCAACACCTTTTAGAAAAACTCACTAGAACTGTGATCCATCCTTTGCATCATTTTGAACAAGTATATGATCCAGGAATCAGACTAGCTATTGAAAGCTCTTATAACATTATTTTACTCTTAAGAGACAAAGTATTAATCTGTTTATATTGGCTTGGCAAATGGCGGATGAGTTGATCAGTCATACACAGGTATTTGGGAAATTAACTGGTGTCCTGAATCTCACTACCATATATACAATAGGAATTTGTTGGTGTGTGTATCTTAGTCTAGAGAATGAAATATCAAATAGCCTTGAAAATATAGCCCTGTCTCTCTTAACTCAGGCCTTAACTCACTGCTCAAACTTCTAAATGTGCAGCTGAGGTGGGGGGGGGGAGGCGAAACAGGAATTTGTCTGATGGAGACATTTGTCCAGTAGGAACTAGCTGGAACTGCCAGCTTATTACACATGGACCATTGAACACCAAGCAAACACTGCTCTCTCCCTCATGCACATTGGCAGTGTCTGTGGATTTCCTCATAGAGTTACTTATCCTGTTAGCTTAAGGGAAAAGCTCTAATTGCATTTACATGAAAGCAAAATCTTGGGTATTTGCTGTTTCCATTAGTATTCTTCTTTTTCATACTATCAGCTAAGGTTTAACAGAACTCTTAGGATTATAAGCATATTTTACACTTCTAGATTGTATTAGTATATGATACCAAAATAAGTAAAGAAAAAATTAAATGTGCATTTATAATTTAAAAAAAACTATTTGTCCCTAAAATACAACCCGTAGTACAGAGGAATAACAGCCGTTTGGCTGTACAGCTTTCATGTTTATTACTGGAGCTTCTGGGTACATTATAGGAATTCTATTATATAGGAGGTTCCAGTTCATAGATCTAATAGAACCCATTTCTTCTTTAAAACTATTCTGGCCACCTTTAAACCAAAAGGTGGCCAGAAATGGAGTTTGGTCAATGTGAGCACATTTCTTGTAAATCACAGTTTTGCCCCTTTGCTTTTCCTGTTTTTTTCTCCCACAACAAGGAAACCACAGAGACTGCTTTAGCCTAGAGCAGGTTGTAACAACAGTAACAGAGCAGAGAAGGCAGAGGTACTCC
Source organism: Calypte anna (assembly GCF_003957555.1). NCBI lineage: Eukaryota > Metazoa > Chordata > Aves > Apodiformes > Trochilidae > Calypte > Calypte anna. The sequence goes on from NC_044260.1 coordinate 9,244,470, forward strand.
CCCTGACCAGACAGCCCAGTTACTCATCACAGAATTAGTTCCTCCAAGTAATGATTCCACCCCAAATTCAGTCAATCAATAAAGCTAACATGATTCTGTTTAAAAGACCTTAATTTTTCTTCCTTAAGAGTAGATGTGTTCATAAGTTAAATATTTGCTAATACACACTCACAACTCTGTTTTTAGCAGGTCTGTCTGCTTAAGAAACTGGCAAACTCATCATTTTCCAGAATACTTAATGCTCAAAGGTTAGACATATAGTGGCAGATAGTTTAGGTTATGAGAATACAAACTTGGCACTGTTAAACTCACCACAACTGTATTTAAGTGGGGGATCCAGATGTGATAAACTGCATCTTCTATGTAATTACTATCCAGTCGCTTAAGGCTTTTTTTGGTTTGTTTTTTTTTTAATGACAGTATGGTATTGTCCATGCCTACATTCACTTCAGTAGGTATATTTTCATATACTCAGTTTTCATATCTGGTTTTTGAACTATTGCTAAATAAGGTAGGGGGTTTTTTAGTGAATTGCATTGAATTTAAAGATTAGCCTGGATAGTACATCTATATATTTTTATATTATAGATATTAGAAAACTTTGAGTTCTCCCATTATCCCCTCAAAATGAGCTCCTCATTAGTACCATTTCTTAATTTTTTCAAAATGTTAGTTTTAATAACTGTGCTAACCTGGAGTTGCAGGGAGACTGAAAAGTGTTCATAGTCAGCAACTCTCATTCTGGCAGACTGCCAGGATGTGTGTGACCTCTAGAAATCAGTAAGGGTTTGATCAGCATTTCCTTATCCCCAGTACTCTGTTGTTTCTGTTTTAAATTACATCTTGGTGTACCCAGGGTAGATAATAATGTTAATGTAAGTGATACAACAGATTGTTATAAGCATCCTTGGATTATGAGATGGGAATATCTTGATTATGTAAACAATGATGGTGTTTATTGTATTTCTGAAGTGGTTATGGTATTATGCTAAGACAAATTATCCTGTTGCATCTCAAGCGTATTTACTGAAAGCGCAGTGGATGGAATTCAAAGACACTGAAAGACACTGAAAGACAATACCTGACTTTCCCTGGTTTTGTAGCAGGATCAGTGTGCTATTGGAACTTTCACATTATTTTGCACTAATTCCTAAGGTCTGAAGCCACAAATTTTTTTACTTTTCCGTGCCTATGCTGCAATTATGAAGTACTGTTAATAATGGGTTAAAAGATCACACTGCTGCTGATAAAACACATTTACTTGCTTCAGAATGTGCAATGACTTAGTTCAGGGAATTTTGTAAGAGGAACTACCAGTAATATTAGAAATTGAATCGCTCAGAAAGCACATTTTGGTTTTATATTCACATAAAGGTGAATTAAAAAATAACAAACAGGTTCTTCACCTGCTACTACTTAAAGGTGAGGCAAAAGCAAAATGAAGATTGCTTACACAGGTGAGGAAAAAATGCTTTATGTTGCTTTCCATTTATCCCTCAGATCCAATGTCAAAAATGAACTGAGAATATAATGTGCCATACATCTTACATATTACATAGCATGTGTGGGGGGCATATAAATTAATGTATGGTGCTATGTATACAATGGCATCTTACACTTATGTTGTGCATAAATTGCCTAAATATGGGGAGAGAAGAGGAATGTCATATACCATTATAGCATATATAGAGTTGCAGTATCTTGTAGTGATAAAAATGTTAAAGTACATGCAAAAAACCAATTACTTGTTTAAAAAAAACCCCACACTTTATATTCTGAGCCCAGTAGCACAACTTCAAGCTTTTAAAAATCTGTAACACACTTAGAGCTAGGGTTGGTGTTGAAACTGAGACTAACATATACTGTCTTTTCTTGAATGACTTTTATGGATCCTGATGGTGCAATGACACTTTTACAGTGAGCTGTTTTCTTCCATGCATCTGTAAATATGGTCATTAATTTATTAATTAATGATGACCTTTAAAGAAACACTTTTTTTTTTCTCTAAGTTACAGAACATGACATACATTTACATATTGGTGATATGATCATTTAGAGTAAGGGATGTCAAGTATTAGCTATTGCATTTCATCTCCTCCAGCAGAATTGTTTTAGAATACTTGCCTTGTCACTAACTGTGGCATATCTTCATTACAACTGTCAGGCACAGAAAAACAGAATCACAAAAATGAAGGCAAGAAAAGCTTTCATGGGAAGAAAGAGATCAAGTGAGAGGGAGAGGGAGATTGAGCTGAGAAACAATGGTGTCAACTGATAGATACTCCTGGGGGTGTGGAGAATGAGACTTTGCCTGGCCTACTTTTGAGTCACACCTGGGTAAATCACTAAGTAATTATTACTGTTGTTGTAAAATCAGTTTGGTTTTCAGTTTCATTGTTGCTTTCTCTCCTTCTGATATTATTTATCTGTAAAATGTAATATGGATATCACCCAGACATCTACCAAATGAGTTAAGTTGATACAGTGCCAAATGGTCAGTCCAGCTAAATTTACCCCTGGGGGTAAGGCCTGTTCTGCAGACACAGCTCTCTCTCTTCTGAAAGTTCAGTGGGCTATGTAGGAAGCTTCGGGTGTTACAGACTACTTAGTTCTAAAATTTTGAATCCTTTTTGAAACAAGAATCTGTAGAGCATTTCAAATCAAACCCACTCTCTCTGTGTGCTTTCTGACATCTTCCTTGTGAAGTGAGGCTCTTCATTGTCATCTTCCTTTTACAGATTCTCTCTCCCCATGCATTCAGTACATCAGCTCGGAGCATTATCTTTCGATCTGGCATTTCTTTATCTTAAGGTTATGCTGATCCTCATTCATCAATTGGATCTTCCAGGCTTGCTTGTATTCCATATTGTAGTTTGCCAAACCCAGTTTGCTCTGAGTGGTAGTGATAGAAGTGGCTACAACTTAAGACAGCTGTGGCAGCAGCAATCTATGCATACTTTCCAGTTGTAGGAATCTAACCACAAATATGAGAATGTTGAATGGCTGGACTACAGACATTCTGCAACACCTTTCTAAAATATGAAGCACAAAGATAATCACATGCTCTGAGACACACATGCAGCTTGCATGCAGTCAGATGGGAAAAAGCTCAGGTGTGCTTAATATGGATGTAGCTCCAGCTCTAAGGCCTCACCACTTATATACAGCGGGGCTGTCAGTAACTGTTCTGATGCAAGAGGAAGCATGTGCCTGTTTAGACCTGTGTACAATGTGAAAAGCATTCCATGTCCTCACTAGAGAGAAGGTGGTGAGAATGACAGTTAGGAGCTGTCACTGATATGAAATCCACAAGACAGGGAAAGCAGTCTGTATACCACTTGAAATTATCTCTCACAGGTCATATTTAGTGGAATCTGTGGTTGCAAGTTACTATGAGAATGTTCCAAAAGGTTTCTTCCAATGGCAGTATTGATTATGATGTAGTGACTGCCAAGATTCAGTCATGCCTGTGATGCTGGATTATGACATGCATATGTCCTAGTTTTTATTTACTGGGATGAGAATTAAGATAAAATTATTTCTCTTCTGTTAATTCCTTCACAGCTGAAAAGACTTGTCAGTAATGATATGAGAAGGGAGTTAAAGTTACTAAGTCATGTTCACCAACTTCCAGGGTGCCTTCATCTCAAACTCTATGTAGGCTACAGGTATATGAGGAAAATCAATCCCATTTTAACATATACACGTTTTATACAGGGTCTTAAAATTTCTCTCTTTGTAATCTGTTAGTTAGCCTCAGCTGTGCAATATCTTCTTTCCCAAATCAGAGAGACAGATTAATGCAGTTTTTAAACTGCTTTAACCAGTGTGTCGATTTTCCAGTAGGAAGCATCTAGCATACACTTCATATCATGTGAAGTAGAGATAATATTTTTAAATTAATAAATCATCTGCCAAGTTTTAAGTTTGTATTTTTCTTTATGATCTGGTCTTCTCAAATATCCTGACTTCCTACAGACTTTCCTATACAATTAATTTAAACAGTACAAACCAGACACCATACTGATAGGACACTTCTTTGATCCATGGGGATGTGCCATAGATTATTCTTGTTCTTTATTATTCTTCATTCTTAATCTTTATTTTCTTGTTTCCCTTCCATTTTCAGCCTTTGATGACTAGATCTCTCTATTTGGTGATTAGAGATGCTCAGAGCAGCATCTCAATACTTACTTGATTTGTGGATCCAAATTTCATGCTAACAATGCCCTGTAGCATTTTATTGGATTCACTAAATAACTTCAGATTTATTGTTCTTAAAGGAGAAAAAAGCTACTGTAATTTTTTTGTCTAGCTCTCTGTTACTCCCTCTCGTAATTTTTAACCCATTTGCCCCTTCTAGTGTAATCAAGTTCTTAGGGAAGAGATGTTTCTACAGCTTTTAGGAAAACAAATGGCTGTATGGAGACAGAAGACTGCAGTACGAACTGTAGTTGGGTTTTTTGGTTTGTTCTGTATGTTCATCAGTCACTTCATGTGCACCAGATGGATAACTCAGAAAAAATCCAGAAATTGTGCCAATTTGTCCAGACAAAATCAAGAAACACAAGAGGAAGCTGAGGTACAGTGTATGGGTTACAGAGATGTAGGGAGATTGCAGTGAAGAGACAAAATTCTTTCTCTTTCTTATGAGCTGAAAGGAGAGAAGGCAAAGAGGAAGGAACACTGGCATTATTCCAGTGGACAGTTTCAGCAGAGTAAAGCACTAAGTCAGAGATACCAAATGTTCATTGACCATTTTTCTTCTTTTCTAGAAAAATGTCTTGGTTATTTTGATGCTTATAAAATCTTACAATCTTTCCTATCCATAGAGCAGATAGGTGATTCAGATAGTTTGCAGCATAACTCTAGATTTGTGTCTATGGTTCCAGAGACCTCTTTATCTGTCTCTGTATTTGTAGAAATGGTGAAAATGGTGTCACCTAGGAAATAAAATGTGGCTTGCAAATAAATATTTCAAACCAGATTTCCACAAGTAAAAGTAAATGTTAATGGCTCTAAAATGCTAGCTTATGAAAATACAAGGTCATATTATAGTGTGTCAATTTTATGTGCTTGAAAAGAGTCCTGCAGCACAGGTGGCTTCTTCTCTATTTGCTCACTCTGAGAGGAAATAAAACTAATCAATTTGCATGTAGTTATTTGAAGAAAGGAAGGATCACAGCTGAAAAAATAATTATTGAGTTAGGTAATTTTCAGATGGGTGCATGGAAATACTAATATAATTGACAGTTCAGAGAAAGAGTTGCTCTAATGATATAAATTGTATTTTTTATACTTATTCTTTAAAATATGCCTGTTAAAATTCAAAAATCTTCAAAGTAGCATAAATAATTTTACTCTTAACATTAACTCTTAAGTTTCTGGTAATTGTTACTGCTATTGCAACAGGCATTTTTATTCAGGCTTAATCCCTGGCCTCTTCATCATCACAGTCATAAGATAAGGGGCAAGGTAAAAGTTTACTGGCTTTCATTAAAGAATTTGCAGACACAAGATAAACCCCAGACACATTCCACAGAATAAGGAGATGCCTGCTATAACTGAATTTCATTCATTATAACTCTTAGAGATCCTTATTCTAATTAAATGCCTGTGCAAAAACCTGATACAAATGTCTTATCCCACAGAGTGCAGACTTTTTCTGATTTTCAATGATTTCTTGATTTCTTTGGTGGGCCCAATTATTTCTGAGATAAACCATTCCTTTTCACTGATCTTTTGAGTGGAAGGAAGGAATCAAGAACCAAAGAAAAATAAAGTGTTAAATTATGGGAAAGAAATAATCATAAATGTGAATGATTTTGCTTAAAAAAATCATTCTGTTAGTTCATTTAGCCAAGTAAAGCCCTTATGTCTAGAAACTTGAAACTGTTCTAATCAAAATAGTAGTTAGGTTTGTTTTTACAAAGGATAAGGAAAGTTCCCTCACCGTGCTGCTGGCTGCTCAGAAACTAACTTGAAAATTTAAAAAGAATCTGTATTCCTATAGGAGCAATGTAGTTCTCCAACCTTCAAGTTCTGGAAAAAATTATAGTCTAATCTATTCTCATAATTGAAAGTATGTTCTTCAAACTAGAGTCATTTGATGAGATAGTGTAAAGCTTTTAGAAAAAAAAAATCATAATCCTGAATCTTAGCCCAGCCTCCAGCAGGAATTGCTGAGAATATGTTGCACAGAAACTCCTTCAGGCCCTGAGAAATATAAAAGAAAGAGGATAAAAACACCATCAGCTTCCTTAGTTTAACTCCCAGATGAGAATGATGCCAAAAGGCTTACTTTTCCTTTTTGGAAGCTCTTATAAAATACTGACAGTAGGCCTCATTCTTTTCAATACAGGGATGCTCAAGAATTCATCTGTTAATTTGCTTCCAAATGATCCAGGCATATTTTTTTTACATAGCCCAGACCCACCTGGCCAGACTAGCAAACCAGTCAGCCTGTTCTTGAGCAGCTTTGCAAACATGCTGACTTGGATCCCTCTGTCCTGGAAGGGCCTTAGTTTAAAAATCCCCATTGTGCTCAGTTCTCTACTCACGTAAGGTTCTGGAGAAATTTTAGACCATTTATGTAAGTAAAAGCTGCCACCTGCAATTCTGTTTTGTGCCATGGTTCAGCAGTTGAGTATTCAGTATCCATACAAACCCTCCAAGAACCCTTTCTGCATACTGGGATGACAACAGTTGTTCAACCACAGCAGCTGTGCTACCAAAGGGGAGGAGCATGGGTGAAGAGCAGGAAAGATTCCCTGTCTCTTACATGCCAACAGCACAGACATTTTCCTCATTTGCAGACTCCCAAACTTTCCCTAAATCTAAACAAAAACGGACAAAAAACCATCTAGCAGGAAACAGCTTCTAGTGTCCTGGTTTCTCGAAACACTTCTCAGGAAGGTTTAGTTTGGTAAATAATTTGGGAGTGTTCACTGCATTTCCCTGACTTTTATTATTCTTGGTAATGAACATGCATTTCTCCTTCTCTGAGTTCTCAGTGATGTATAATTTTTTTTTTAATCCATAAGATAAACTTGCTACATATTCCTATATCTCTCTCCTTATTCAAGATTAAAACAAAAACATAATTCCCCTCAATAAAGAGACATATTAGATCCTAAGTAAGTCGTGGTGCTCTTGGATAAAATCCTTGAGGATTTAAAGATGGTGAATGCTTGACTGTGACTTTTGACAAACCAGAGTTTCATCTAATTGGCTTAAACTAGCTACTACTGTAAGCACTGTCAAAATCCTACTTTTGTTGCAAGGCTCACAGACTGTGCATACCCCCACCTCTGAACTGCATCCACTACTGTTTTGTAATTGGTGCCTGAAAGCAATTAACTTTCAGTGTCTTGTTGATAAGATGAAATGCTAGTAGACGTTTGCCATACTTTTCTATGTTATGGTATTCTTTCATATGTTGTACAGAGTGGCTGACCACAGACATTCTAAAACAACAAAAACTACCATCATCAAAGAGTATTTGTGGTCCTAGAGGACCAGCTTCTTACAGGCAGCAGAAGAGGCTGGAATCACAGTTTGTTGCATGGAGAGTATGTTAAGAGAAAACAATAAAGTAGTTCAAAAGTTGTAAGGAATGGTCAGACTAACCCTGGAACTGTCTACGTGGGAAAGGCTGGTTTTTGTTTTCTGCCTAATGCTGCTAAGTGTAAAAGGCAAACTAATACAGTGAGAAAAAACTTCTCAGGGTAAAAAATAGACCTGTGTTTGAGACACTTAGTCTACTGTGGACACATCCAGCTAAGCAAATTGTTAACTCCATTAATGTCCAAATTTCATCACCCACGCCCTATTTGTGCATGCTTGGGTGTGTGCATAAGCAGCTATATATCAAATGTGCATTTCCTTTATTTTATTATAATAGAACTGCAGTCAGAGCCAATGTGTACATTTCAAAGAAAGTTCTAATATAAAGCAGAGGATGTAATACAAAGGTATGGAAACTCATTTGTGTTTGAAAATGTAGATTGAAATTTGTGAGAATATCTCTCACTGCATAGGCTATCAAAATTGCCTGGTAGTAGTGGGATATGTATTCATAAGCTTTTTAATGTATGCAGCCAGCCTCTTCTACTTTATTTTGTATCCACTGTATTGATTCTGCTTGGCAAAACTGGTGTGACATTAAAAAATGAAGAGGGAAATAATTTTACAGAATATTATATTTCTGATAAGAGAATTTCAACATCTAAAATCAAAGTTTCACACATCCAATGTGATAAAGAACATAGATATTTAGCTGTGGTTATATCAATTGGAAATAGCTAATGCTTGCCTCTGAATGCATGGATAGAAACCACTGTACTAATGAATTTATGTTTCTGTCATTTGTGTTACAAATCTATGATTTTTGAGACAAAATATTAGGGTGAGAGTCAATGGATTCAGAGAGCTGTAAGTCAAAAGTTAAAAAAAGATATTGTTTGGCATGGAAGAGGCAAGCCTAGTTTGTGTGATGGCATTGGCAAAACAACACTGAAAGCAAAAGGTACTTCTTTTGTTGGCATTTTTGTGAGGTGAGTGGAGCCATATATTAAAAAGAAAAAAAAAAAGGGGGGGGGGATCTCAGTCATAAAAAGGTTGTGTTGCTGGTTTTGGTTTTCTTCAAAACATGATTTCTATTAGTTTAGCATTGTTTCCTATACATCAAGAATCCCAGTTTTTGACATCAAGAATCCCAGCATGTCTGTCCAAAGACAAAACACAATTTTGGATACTAAATGGAGTAGTATAGCATAGGAATAGCACCTCATCAATAAAATTTAGTAAGAAAAATTAGATTGCAAAAGTGCCAAAAAAGTAGAATATGCTTATTTTTCTAAGCATTGCCTTTGGTTTCAGGGGTGTATTTGATGACAGGACATATCAATATCTACTAACAAATACCTGTGGAACTAAACCCTTATGAAAAAATTATGCTGATGGCATGAAAGAAAAAGCAGCATCACACGGATCACATAACTGTTTTCCAAAGCCAAACCACATTTAGATAGTGAACTTTTCATCTTGTAGATAGTAAATGCATCCCTTGTACTAATAGACAACATCTCAAAGTACTTGAATCTGTATCCCATCAACAGCAAAATGACTCTCATCCTTTATGTGTGCTTTTCAAGTCTGACATTTTGTGACTCAAAGCTGCCTATGTAATAGTCTAGTATTGCAATGCTCTCTTCTGTTATGACAATAATTTTTTATTTTATTGAATAGTCATTCAGCCTTTTTACTAGAAAGTAAAAAAATGTTCTAAATATTTTTATTGCGATAATGTTAATTGTTGCCACTAAAGGATAATGTCAGTGGCTAACTGTATTTCTCCCAAACACATTTTACATTGATCAATATTTTCCTTAAGATATGTCAAATTTATCTGAACTAAATGCTGATTAGTAAATTATAGGATGCAAGGCAGTAATCTTATCTAATTGTTCTTATTGTACAACAAATGAAGAAAGAGCAAAAACTCAATTGTTCAGTCATAATGGAAATGGTTATATCATTGAATCACAGAATCAGCCAGGTTGGAAAGGACCTCTGAGATCATCCAGTCCAACCCTTGATCCACTACCACCCTGGTTACCAGACCATGGCACTGAGTGCCACATTCAGTCTCTTCTTAAAAAACTAAAGGGACAGAGAAGCCACCACCTCCTTGGGCAGCCCATTCTAATGCTTGATCACCCTCTCTGTAAAGAATTTCTTCCCAATATCTAACCTAAACTTCCCTTGACAGAGCTTAAGTCCATGCCCTCTTGTCTTACTGGTAGCTATTTGGGAGAAGAGCCCAACCCCCCCTAGCTCCAGCCTCCTTTCAGGAAGTTGTAGAGTGATGAGGTCTCCCCTGAGCCTCCTCTTCTCCAGACTGAACACCCCCAACTCCCTCAGTCCTTCCTCACAGGACTTGTGCTGGATCCCTTCACGGCCTCCTTGCTCTTCTCTGGACCTGCTCCAGCACCTCAATCTCCTTCCTGAGCTGAGGGGCCCAGAACTGGACACAGGACTCAAGCTGTGGTCTCACCAGTGTTTAGTACAGGGGCAGAATCCCTTCCCTGCACCTGTTGGCCACACAGTTCCTGATACAGGCCAGGATGCCATTGGCCTTCTTGGCCACTTGAGCACACTGCTGGCTCATGTTCAGATTCCTGTCAACCCAAACTCCCAGGTCCCTTTCTGCCTGGCTGCTCTCTGTGCCCAGCCTGTAACATTGCATGGGGTTTTTGTGGCCACAGGGCAGGAACAGTACCTCTTCACTTCTCCATCTGTTACTGTGCTAAAACTTTTTCTTTGCTGAACACTTCCTACTGTTGTCCATCTTCTCACTCATAAAACAAGACTGGAGCCCTATTCATACAGCTCAGCTTTCTGACTGTACTTTGTCTTCCTAAGTGTGGAGGCAAGCAGCCAATTAAAGTTTATGAAGAACAGAGTTCAATTCCTCTGGGCCAGACCCATGCCTACAGCCAGGCCTAAAAAAAGCATTTTACTGTAATCAAGTAACCTAGATACCAATGAGGACAAACACAGAGATATTTGCTCAGTCCTTTGGATTTTGCAACCCTCTGTCTGACAAAGTTTTGAGTACAGTTTTAAGGCCCATACCTCCAGAAGCATCTTGTAATGGGTAAGACCTGCACATTCTCACTGACTTCTTCTTCACTATTATACCGGTCATTGGCCAACAGTTACTGTGTGACTAAATTAGTTAATAGTGTTTCATATACTTCAACAGCTCTGCATTTATTAAATTATGCTGAAGCAATGAGATGCAGTGAATAATTTGATATAAACATGTTTATGAATGTTAAATGCAAAAAATAACTTGCCAAGGAATGCTGTATTTATAAACAACAACAAAAAGTATATCCACTAGGGATACAAAAAAAATCCTGCAAATTCCAACTGTATTTTCACAGTGTCAAGCTAGTGACAATTTCTCTCACTGGAAAACAGAGGCTGAAACAGGGAAAAGCACAGAAAAAAAAGAAATTAAAAAATTGTATTCTAATATGCAAAAACTTTTAAAAATACCCTCCTTTTAAATGCTTACTGTCTCAATGCAAATCAAAGAAGTAGAAAAAGTTAAGTTTCCATAAGGCACCAGTTACAGAAATGTCTTAGCATTGTTTTAAGCATAAGCATTTGTAATAAGTAAGTATCCAGGACAACTGAAAACGAAATGCAGCAGCAAACACATTATTCTCATGCATATATTTAGAAGATAAAAAATAATTTTAATCACATGTGCTGCAAATTCTTGGCCAGTATTAAAACTGGCCATTTAATACAGTGCAACACTTTTCTTAGTGGTGTGCTTCCAATTTACTTTTTTAATGTTAACTTTAAAAGGAAGAAATAATACCTAAATGTCAAACTTAGTAAAATCTAGCATTTTCCATCTTAAAAACCTCCATAATCTAGAAGTGGCTTCCCTTTGAAGTCACCTTTACCTTGGGACTCTGCATAAGTGCTCTAAATATACTAGTGCAAGACTAGTTGTTATTGAGGAAAAAGTAACAGAGCTCGTGCTGATCATGAGGAAAAGTGACTGTGGAAAGCACTAACTTAAGTATTTGTTTCAGTCTGCTGTGATTGATTATGAATTAGAAATAATAGCAGTAATCACATTTCAGAATGAGCATGTAGGTAAAAAAGCTCCTAACACCCACTGCACCAGTATTATAATCCCAACAAGTTAAATTAATTGCTTACTTCTAGCATAATAATTAGAAAGAGAGAAAGAAAAAAAAACAACACAAACTAACAAAAAATCTGCAATGTTGCTGCTGTCTTAAGATCCGTGAAAGTCATAGAGTAACAAAACAAGTTCTGCTTTTGGTTTTATTTTTTTAATATAGATTTTAAATGTCCTCTCTTTTTTTTATATTATTTATTTAACATTCCATTGTAGAAAGAATGGTATGACTCTTGGTAGATACCTACTGCTTGTTTACAAAGTACAACCACATTCTGATGTGTATGAATGAAGGGCAATAATAGAAAAGTAATCTTAAGTAAAGCAGAGTACCAGAAGAAAATCATGGAAACTAACAATCATTAAGGACAAATAGCTTTTATTGAAAAGCATCTAGGAAAAAAACAACAAAAAAAGCATTAAAGAAAAAAACCTGTCTTTCCAGAACCTTTAATATGGCTGTTCTTTTCTGAATATCAGAAAAAAAGACACAAGAAACTGAGTAAACTGCAAGATATGCTGAAAAGAGATCACTACTTTTAGCCTTCCACTGAAGTGCTAGTTTTAGCAAATAGCTGTGCTAGCTGCAGGCAGCTTAGAAAATATTTGTTCTCTGGTGACAAACAGTCCAGAACAAACAAAAAAACAACTAATATTCCATGTCAGAAATCATACAAAGTTTGTTATTTTGTCAGAGCTTCCTTTCATAGAGTGCTTTCAGAACAGGTTGGCAGCATCAGCGAAATGTTTTTAAGAAGGCAGAAAGAGCAACTGAACAGTCAAATTACAATATTTTTAATAATGTTTGGCCTTCAGTAGCTTGTCTTTCGTATTCTGAAAGACACAATACAGAAACCATACCTAATGCCTAAGAAATTCCTCCTGCTCTCTTCATATCTATGGATCAATTTGAAATGTACATCAGTCTCGTATTTTTAAGTCACATTTTGGGATAGCTAGTAGATAGAAAAGGTAACTTAGAAAACCTAAAACATATATACCAAAGCATCCTATGCTATAATTTTGTACCATTACATTTTCTCTACATAAGTAAAGATGTGGAATAGAATTTTTACAAAAGCTGTAATTCGCTCTGGTTTATGTGCATGTAACAAATAACCAAAAAAGCCTGCCAGTTTTCCAGCACATACAGTAGGTAATGCACATACAGTAAAGTTTCTGCAAGTAATATCCACTCTTGTAGTGTTTCAGAACTCAACTATAAAATTTCAAATTGCAAATCTTACTGCACTTGTCTTAATAATTTTTCTTATACAGATTTTTCCACACCATAAATGCACATGCTCTCCACAGACTTTAATAATTTCTGATATTCTGGCTAACTCTAGTTATTTAGCCATTTTTAGGTGAGTTTGTGTCACAATATAGTGGCAACAAATATAGAACAATGATCTACTTGCTATGAAGTAAATGTATGTAATGCTGGTCACAGAATGCCTTGAGTAATTTCACAGCGTAAAGATCTGCATTGAACAATCTTAAATGATTGACTTAATCCATAAAGTTGATTAAAGACTCAAACAAATGACATCATAGCTGCTTGCTTCTGGGCAGGCTGTTTATGACCCTGTGCATTCCAGCTAACTCCTCAGCAGCAGAGGTGTTATGGACATCTGGGGTCATCATAAGCCAAGATCCTATGGTACTACTGAATGCATTTTTTTTTTCTTCATGCATACCTCTGAGTTGCATTTAAATGCAAGAGTTTATGGAAGCAAGGCTTAAATCTGAATTCAAATCCAAGAAACAAGTTTAAAGACCTGCTGTGTTATGTGATATATTTAAGTATACAGACAATTTTAAGCAAAATATCTTAGTGTGATGATTACAAAAATCTGGATACAGCCAATGCAGTAAGAATCCCTTTAATGTCTGATTCCTCCATTAACTGCAATACTGAATAAACATTTTACATATGAGAGAAAATCAGGTTGTATCCTAACTTCATTACCATTTGGCATCTTTCCTGAAAACACAGTCACAGGAAGGATCAGAGATGAGCAGAGCTAATACACAAAGAGAGATATAGTGCATATTCCTATGTTCCTTAGAGCAGAAGTTCACCAGCTCAGCTTCAGGGGGCTAGAGCACCTTTGGGAGAGAGGTGTAAGTTCCCCTCCAGAGGTGTGTGATCTAGAATTAGAGATGTAATGGTGCAGCACCTCCTCCTCTGCAGTGTAGAACTGCACAGGCCCAGGTGGAAGTACTTTGCTGGAGAGCAGTGCAGACAGATTAGATGTCACACATCACTCTATGTGGTATCCTTATTAGAGGTCACAGCTTTAATTCTTTCCTATTACTCTGTAATCATGCACGTAAGAAATCACAGTCAATCTCTGCCACAAAACAAGGATAAGGAGTGCATGCAACATCTGAATCTGCTCTTTCTCCCATTGTTTTAACACCCTTTCCCCATGAGAGATCAGTAAAATACCACAATAAGTGCATGGTTTGGTCCGAATAAAATTCATTCTTTGTCCAAATACAAGCAAATTTTATGCTTTCTGTAGTTCCAGAAAGATAAGGAAAAGACTAGTGCATACGCTTTCAGAATTTCAAAATCCAAATAACAGTGCATTAGAAGTATATTTGCAGTAAAACACATCTACATTGACCTATAACATAGGTCAATAAAGGCATCCACTGCCTAACAATCTAAACCTTTCCAAATTATACTTTTTTTCTATTATAAACATACTGAACTTGAATTTTTAAACAGATCTATAATTTTATGCATATATATATTTATATATGTGTATATTGAAGGTATAAAACATAAATATCTGTGCAAATTCAAAGTGAAGTGGAAATGTTCATTACAAAAGGAAAATATATCTGAGCACAAGAAAGTTCTCTACTATGGTCTAAAACAAGACTGAGAAATGAAATAAGTAGCCTAGGACTTCATATAATGAAATGTCACCATATTCTAGAGCTCCAAGGTGTACTTTTTCCTTACCTTCAATACCAAAAATATGTAATAGCAGAGAATGAATAAAAATATTAATACTGAATTCAAAATAATAATCTTCCTCTAACCTTCCCTTAGAGACAAAAAACTGAGAAAGCCAAAACCATGTAGAATTTGGTGCTCTCAAGGAAAGTAACTAATTTACTAGTGGAGATGATATAACAGCCTAATGAGACCACTTTCCTACTGGATGTTACAGCCATATGAAACATCTCATTAAATCTTTCTGTAAACTTAGCTATTTGTATGTTTGTATAACAAAGCATAGAATAAGGCATAGGCTGACGAGCTGAGCAAAACCACAAGGTACGAGGTGACAATAACACAAAACTTGTATTAGTCAACCAAGACTTCTAATTAAAAAGAAACAGAATAACTAATTTGCAAGAACCCCTGTACCGTCAATCCTCTTTTGACATCCAGCAATATTTATTTCATAATGCTCATTTTAGTTCCATCATTCCAGATATTGGTAAAATTATAGTGCAACTTACGTAAATTATTTGGAGGAGGTCTGGTCTCCATGTTTTCATAGTGTTGCACATGTACTACAATATTAAGATCTCTTTCCATATGATCTGTTGTACAAGGACCTTGAGGTCGCATAACATCAGCAAGAGCCCTGAAAAACAAACAAAATCATAATGAACCTGTTGCAAAATCTATAAGGCATTACCAGTATATTCCAAGGTTTTTTTTCAGTTTAGATGCAGTCTGTCATGAAGTCTGGTGGAGAAACCAACTCCACTTCCAGCCAAATCAGGATCAGTTTCATTGAGAGACTTGGTACCTAAGGCTCTTTTTATGTTGCCTTAGACAGTGTGCTAGTAGTAATACATAGAAACACATTAAGTTCTTTAGCTATCTTGGCTACATAATTTAAGTTTGTTGAGACTTACTGAGTTCTGCCATTGCATGTGCTTAGTAGCACTGGCATCTTGGCTTTGCTGAACACCTCAGCATCTGGCCCCTGTCTCTAGCTTTCACAAACTAGTTACCTTCACACCTATATTACCAGCAGGGCCTGTTAAAGTAAATTCTCTCACATGTGTTTACACAGAACACCACGGTCTTGGCCATTTTCATTCAAATGTGACCAAAGTTGAATGGTGACATGGTTTTCATGTAGAAATCCATAGGCATAGCACTCTTCATCATCAGGGATTTAAGCTTTTCCCATCCAGAAGGGGAGATCAGGAAGTCTTTTCTAGCTTCCGTGAGAGTCCCGCTCCTCAATACAGCAAAGCTTGAACAGGAACACTCCTTGAGACTTTGAAGCCAGTTCAGAAACAGGATAAAAGCTCTATGCTAGCAAAGAGGAAGCAAGCAAAGGTATTCCTAAGTTAGGCCAGGCCCAACTTGATACTGGTTGTGGACTTCTGCAGAGCTGAAGGCAGTAACTATATCTGAAAGACACAGATTCATCCTGTGCTGGTGTGTTTTCTAAGGACTAGAGTCACTGCTGAGTGGACTGCTGAGTCTAAATCCATTCTTAGGCAAACAATTAGTCCTGTCTGTATTAGTCCTGAGGATCCAGAGTTACTTTCAGATCCAGGCTCTCAAACTCTCAGCATGGCAACATCTAACTTTGTCTGTGATTCTGGGCTATGGATTTTTACCATTGACTTCTGCAGGAGCAGGATTATCCCTTAGGTGTATCATAAATATGCCTGCTGAACTATTGTGCCACACAAAATAATTGGCCCACCTGCAGAAGCTGTTGCCTTAGGCAAAGGAAAGCTATGGTGTATGTCACCAGTGTCTTCAGAGCCCAGTGGAAGCCTTGTCTATTGGGGTCAATGCAGCACTGACTGTTATTTGCATTCTTTTGGTTTTACTGGTTTTAATTTTTAGACCCTTTGAGCTATTTTTTTTTAAGGATGTATTTTTGGGACAGTGTGCACAATTTAGATAAAATTTCTACAATAAATTATATACAGTGTCCTAGATACTGCATCAAAATAAACTAGTTTATGAACTAATAAATAGAAATAAGCACATTCACTGGTGAAAGCCATGGCAAGTGCCATCTAGCTCCTCAACTGTAATTCTGTGACATGATGATTTCTTGATCAAGATCCACTGTACTTTTAAATATTACAAAGAAGCTTCATTTGAGTTACAGGCTGAGAGGAATCCTGAGCTGGGTATTGTTTTCAGATTGCAGGAACATTGCTTTGGTACATAGCTGAACAATACTGCTATTTCATTGTGTTTATGGCTAGCATTATGCTATTAAAATATTAGTTACATTTGTGATGAACATATTACAGATACTCTGTTGATATAGAGGTCAGAAGACAGTAACAAAATGATTAATAGTATCAGAGCAATGCTCCCATTTGAAGCGATGCTTATACAGCAGGAGTAGCAGAGCTGGCCTACATACAGAATAATAAAAATTCAATAAAAGATGTCTCACAAAGGTATATAGAACATTATGCAAAAGGAAAGCATTATATTGCAAAACGTAGTCTAGAATAAGTGGAGATGAAAACCATTAATATCTAGTTAATCTATGCAAATATATCTCCATACAAAGAAAATATTGACATCAACATTAATTTTAATTCCAGAGGCAGATGGGCACATTTCTGGGAAGGGAAGAAAAGCAAATTAAAGTTCCTAGCTTTCATGTGAGAATTAAAACTGTGAGATCTCTTAATACATGGATTATATTTCCGAACTTTGTGAAAATGGGTTTCCAGAAATGCTTTCCTCATTGCTCTTGATCTGATGGTAAATATTGTTCACTGCAGACTGTAAATAACACCCCATGATAGCAGCTTAACTACTACCTGTCAGTGTAAATGCCAGCTACACTTTCTACCATTTTAGGGTGGCTTTTTTCAAAGAGGTCTCAAAAAATTAGCTGTCCTAATCCCACTGTATTAAGACTGTAGGAACTATTAACCATCAAGTTCTAATGACACAGCACCTTTGTTTATACTGTGTTAGCCAAAGTTGTAGAATCTCCCAACAGAACAGCTCATATAAGGCAGAGCTTGTCCTTATCTTCCACTGTTGTGCAGGAGTTAAAAATGTGTAGCAGCTTGTGTCACTGTAATGCAAAGGAAATGTTGTACCTGCATTTTGTTATTCTAGGGATTTACCCATATAATGAAATGGATAAAGGGAGGTTTGTGCCCCAGTATATGACAAAATCCTTGAATAGAGGCTTGCTTTGAAAAAATCTACAATGGTCAACCAACTGTTATAATACCTTCATGCATCTGTCTCACCTGAATGTCATCATACAAATGTGAAGAGAGAGTCCTATTGAAAAATTATATATCCATGGAGGGTCTTTATCTACACCTTTGCTACACTGAATGATTTTTTAAGGGAATGCAAAATACAAGATGACCTTCTAGCCAAATAGTGATATTATTTGGTCTTGTGTATTGATATTGGTTGCAGTATTACAGAAGTGGAGAAATGTTGCCTACATGGCAGTTAATGCCCCAGAACTACCTAGGTATCAAAACTTCAGCATTTCTCCTCCCATAAGATTTTTCTCTTTGGATATGTAATACTGTTTTCAGGTATTTTAAAACATGTGGAGACAGGCATTTCCCTTATGGGTACAAGCTGAAGCACAGGTTATTTCATGAAAGGTCACTTGTCATATATTGCTTTCAAAACTGGGTCAAAACCCATATGGGAGATAATTTCACACATAGGATTCAAGATTTTGGCAAGTCAGGCTATTTTTGGTCCCAGGTACATGTCTTTTGAATGGTCAACAAAAGACGTAACTTGTGAGCTCAGCACTCTGTGAAGAAAGAAAAGCTCAGATGGTTCACAATATCTGGAAGGCTGCTCACATACTGTCAGAATTACTGCTTAAAAAAACAGGAGCTGGAGCATACAAGCATGATTGTAAATATTGTCCTTTTCAGTTCTTATTTGTGAATTCTCCACAAGGATTAGGGGAAAAGACAAAGGTGTGAGTTTATTTACAGAAGAATCTCCTCCTTGAAACAGAAGTAAAGCTTTTCCCTTTTCTACTGATTTTCAAGAGAGGGAGGAGAAGCATAACTCATGAAGCCTGGAAGTCCCATTGATGTAGTCTTAAGCAGCAACAATATGCTGCCCTTATATACCTAGCAGAGCTTATAGGTCTGCTTCAGGAGGCAGATCAGTTGTCTTTCCTTTTAAGAATAATACTGCCACATTTCTTCCCTTTGCCCTATTTGATAACATATACCATCCTATTCCTTTATTCTTTTAGAAAGAAAGAGGGTAAAGAGTTCCTCAATTTTGATATTACTGTTACAGCTTAGTTCTTGGACACTGCAGCTGAAGGAAATATTTTTCTCCTTTTAATATAAAAAAAAATTTTTAAATGAGAATGATATAAACAAAACATCATCATATGACATCTCAAGTGAAATATGCCATGTAGAGTTAATTCTGTACTCCCCTCTCAATTTTCATCTCCCAAATTTGCAGTTCCATGCCAACTGTGTTTTACTGAAAAGCACTGATGTAACAAAAAAGAAAATGTCAACAGTGCCAGAGTTGGTCCTTTTTCTCAAAACAAAAGGAAGCAACAAGGTCTCTAAAAAAGGACAGATTTTGACGCCTTTTTTCCTAAAAAGGATGGCTCAATAGATATTTCTTCCTATGGATTGGTTTCACCAAATTAATACATTTTCTTATTGCTTTTTCATTGCCAAATATTTCAGGAAAATTCAGTGAAATCAATGAAGTGTTCTTGGGATTTTTTTTGGTATAGCAGTAAACAAAATGTAATGAAAGGTAAGTGTATAGAAACTACACTTGCTAAGCCTGTGAAGTTCCCTTCATTATCATTGTACCACTCTTACACACACCACTGTCTTACTTCAACAGCAGAACCACTGTCTGCAAGATGAAATAATGGAAGAAATTAATAAGTGTGGCACAGTTTAGCTTCCTATTTATAAGTCACCATTCTTATTCCCATGTGTCAAGTCTCTCCTCATATTTTTAGTGAATCAAAAACAGAAATGTATCATTTACACCAGTTGTATTCTGGTCACTTTAAAAAAAATAAAAAATCAGTCCTCATAAAAAAGATAAGCTCACCTAATACATTTTATTTTCTGAAAAGCAGAACTATCAGTCCCATAGGTGAGTTTGTTCACAGGAATGAAGAGGATTCATGTTTTGTGTAGCCATTGGCTAGGGAAAGGAAAGGAGACAATCCTAGCTAAGGAATAGATGACAAATCAACATCCATGTGTTTCTTGCTGCCAGCCAAAATGGAGTAACACTTAGTATTTTGGTTTGGCCTACCATATACTCTCATTGCATTATACTTTCACTTACTAATAAAGTTCATTAAAGAACAGGGGGTTTTGTTAGTTTGTTTGGGTTTTATATTGCAGTTTTGGGTGTTAAACAAGAAGTTGAATATGAATATAGGCTACGTATTATTTTAAGTTCTGTTACTATTTGCTGTTTAAACAGAGAAATTATTTTCTTAAGCATTGCAGCCTTTTTTTTCAAAACATCAGTAGTGTAAAATAAGCTAGGATGGAATATTTTATCTGAACACACAACTGAAGACAAAAGATACTTCAAATGCTTCACTCAGTGACAGATTTTTAGATTGCCGACAGGATTTACAAATCTAATTCCTTTTCAAGTGAGTGGTAAACTCACCCCATAGCTCTAATAGGAGTGTGAGAAGTGTGTTGTTTGTTTTTGTTTTCTTTTTTTTTTTTAAAAAAAAAGCTATAAGGCTGCAGAACATGACTATTATGCGTACTGAGTGAGTGGGTGACTGTTTTTCCATGTGATCATGACTTTCCAAGTTTCTATATAATCCTGATTTGAGCATTTTAATGGCAAGAAAAGCACATCTCAGACACTGTTAAGTAATCAAGGTACCAGACGACCTTTTCTGAGAATCACTTCAGAAACCTAATCTTTATGCATACATGACTGAAGGATTTCAAAATGATTTTCCAAGCCCCTACAATTGTTTCCATAAACTAAGAAAGAATATCCTTTCAGAATACTTCACACCTGTACTTTAGATAACAAATATTTCTACTGGTAGAAATAGGACCTATTTAAGTAATATGTAAGCTGGGATGGTTACATCTTCGCTTTGTCTTGGGTTTTGTAATTGTTAAAAGCCCTGCCCTTTTGCCTATGTGAAGACACTATGGAAAGAGGCTGAAACAAGGGAGAGCTTTTTCCAAACAACCTCTGTAGTTTAAGATTTAAAAAAGAAATAGGGAGCCATGTCTTATTTTTCTCTCTAAGTAGCTGAGAATATTCCAAAGGTCTAAAGAATTATTATACCTTTGCTCAAAAAAACATCTTTGCAAAAGTATCAGTGACACAGAATGTTGACAAAAATTTCTGCAGTGTGCTTTGTTCCTCAATAGTAAAAGTGTATCCATATCAGCCAGTTTATAAATAGCAATTAATTGCTAGTGTAATGGTGATGCATTGGCAGAAGCATTTTTATGGATTTCTGTTTTCATTTCAGGATAAATCAAAAGTCATCGGGAAACTTCAGTAAAAAGATAAGGCCCCAGGTGTTGAGTTGATCTCTTAGACTGCTTTTCAAAGGATGACTCTTCATTTATGCTTTAGAGGTTGTGAACTACAGCATTACAAGTCCAGGCAAGAGGAAGATTTCTGCCACACTGCATATCCAGTAGAAGGTATATTTTAAGTTGTACTTAATCACTAAAGTTGCCCAATATGATGAAATCTATTTAGACTCTTTAATGGAACTGTTTGCCTTTTTTAATGCCTTTCCCCCATCTGCTTTACTTTCATGTGCCTGGGATTAGCCTAAAGAATCAGACAGACTGCAAACTTGACAAATGTGATATGCCTTGATTTTGAACTGCTTTTACAATCTGGGTTTGGAATATGTTGTTAAAGCCATTGGGCACTGTTCTGAGTTGCCCACCTGGCTTTCCACCACTTAGCAGCTAGTATCTTGAGTAGATGGTAGACCACATGCCTAACTCTAGGTGGGGGAGGTTCCCTTTGTTATAATTCAGCCATTAGATTGTAGATACAGACTATAACACACATATATATGGATGAGACAATACTTTCATATTCCATTTTTTACCTCTAACAGTAGTTGAAAAAAAATGTTAAGAAATTCTACGATAGCTTTTGCTTTTTGTGTCTCACTCTTCCTTTCCATCCTGGCTCATTTTCACAGCTTAGAAATTTTACAAATAGCTCACACACTTGCAAGGGCTGGGGGAGTAGGGAGGGTCCTGCCAAAACCATTTTGCAGCTGGAGAGGGAGGGTGAGATGACATTTGTTTACATCCTTCTGTTGAGAAGTAAAAACATTTTCCAAGCTTTGAAGCAGTTGGAACAGGGAACTCATCAGGCTTTCTATAATTCAGTGTTGCTGATTTCAGGATTATTTTTTTTATATATATATCTGAGAACACTTTCTAGATCTTTTTAGGGAGAGGGTCAGATACAGCACATTTAAATGGTCTACTGTGTCTGCAGATTCTGCAATTATTTCTGGTCCTGCTCAGTATGCATGAATTTGATAACCTGGGCTTAAGGACTCAAGGGAGCTTTGCTCTCCAAAGTTGGGTCTCTTTCAGTTGCCTTGGAGGGAAATGCAGCCTGCCTGGCAGTTGCTGTTGTTTAGCAGGAACACATGGGCTCCTCTTCCCTTTTTAAGGGTAGGGGGAACAGGGACTGGGGGATGAGCAGAGTGGACTCTGGAGAACTCTGCTGCCTGGCACTCAGTCACTCAGTCTTACCTGGACATGTGCTCCCGCTGGGGTCTGTGCGCCTTCTCCAGCCCTAGTTTGGTGAAGATGCCCACCAGCACCATGACTGCCACAACCCCACAGATGATGTAGACAATGAGGTTGGTTTTATCCCTGGTAGGGTCATGCAGAGGGTCATCTATGCGGGAAGGAGGCTTCCCAGTGTTCATCCATAACGGCGTCTCATAGTTTGTGCAGGTGCTTTGATCCAGCCTTGTGTTTTTGAACTTGCAGCAAAACCTGAAGCCACAAGTGCCGCAGCAGAATATGAACTCCCCCGAGCTGCAGTTAAAGGGGGGGTCCCACTGCCCCATCACGTCAAAATAGCCCCTGCAGAAGTCCGGGGTGGGAGGTGGCTCGGAGGGGTCTAGCTGTTCCCCAAGGCTGGAGTGGTTTCCTCCTGAGAGCACCACTAAGCTCCCCAGCTGCTGTCCAGCTTTCTCCTGAGCCCGACACATCAGCGTGAGAAGGTCCGCCACCAAGTAGCCGAAGAGCAGACGAATAAAGCCTTCCATTCTGCCTCTCAGCCCCGGCTCAGCGATCCTGCTGCCGCCGCCGCTGGAGCTGCCGGATGCTGCGCTGCGCCAGAAGCTGCACATAAAGGGGCTCCGTCAGGGGCCGGGCGCCCGCTCAGCCCGCGCTCGCCTTCAGCACCACGGACAGCCCCGCGCGGACCGGACCGGCTCCCCGTCTCCGCCCGCAGCCCGGACCGGCCCCGCTCCGCTTCGGAGCGGCGAGCGCGCGGCACTTGTGGAGTGCGCTGGGGTGGGGGCGGGAGGAGGAGGACCGAGGGGAGGAGGAGGCAGCAGGAGTGAGGGGCACCGCGCGGCGGGCTGGGGAGAAGGGGCTGGCGAGAGGGGCGTGGAGGAGACCTCGAGGCGGGAGGGCTGAGGCGCGGGCGCTGCAGGGGAGATGGAGAGAGGGCGAGAGAAGGAGGAGAGAGGGCGAGCGAAGAGCCTCCCCGCGCCACCTGGTGCCAGCGTGCAGGCGCCGGAGGGCACCCACCTTCCGCTCCCCCGCGGAGCCTGGCGCGGTCACTCGCACAACTCCCTCACTCCTTCAGCCAAACAGGGCACCTGCCGAGTCCGCGCGAGGCGACGGCTGCCAGGGCAGAGCGCGGAAGGTTGGACGGACTCGCGGCGGCATCCCGCCGGCAGGGAGGGCTGCCGCCTCAGGGGAAATCCGCCTTGGCGGGCGGGTGAGACCGGGGCGAGGAGACTCGGCGAGCCCAGCCCGGCCACCCAGGCACCCGTGGGAGGTTGCACGCCAGAAACCCGGGGCCCCTCGGCAGCGTGCCGCCCCGCCGGCACCCCTCTGCGGATCCTCTCTCTTCCCCTTCTGAGGGACCGTCGGCCTCGCTTCCGAGCTCCTCTGTGGGGCTTCCAGTCCTCCCGCGGACGCGGGTCCCCCCTCAGTCCCCTATGAGGCCGGCCCCCCTCTTACATAAGAGCCGTCCCGCCCCGGCGGCCGCTCCCCACAGGTGCGTCTCCGCGTCTCCAAAAGCGCGGGAGCGCCTCCTCGCTCTCTGTCTCCCCCAGCCTTGCGCGCGCCGCGCTGAGGGGAATAACGGTCAACGCGCGCGCCGCGCTGAGGGGAGTAACGGCCAACGCGCGCGCCGGCCAGGGCGGGTGGGGGGAGAGGGCCCGGGAGCGACCCCAGCCCCATGCTGGGACCCCGCGGGTCCGGGCGAGGTGACCGCCTCTGGGGAGCCCCGAGGGAGGGAAGCGGAGCGCGGCTCTCCCGGTAAGTGGAGCGCTCCTTCTCCCCATGACGGCCCTCCTGGCAGGCCAGCGCTCTCCGGAGAGTCACTCACCTGTGAGGTGAAGGCCGGTCCTCCTGGCCGAGCGGTGTCCATCGGGCCGCACCTCCGCTAAACCATGGGCGTGAGCGGGCGCTGCCTTCGGCCTGGTGCGCTCCGTACAGGTAGGGTGTTACTTGTACTGCATGCTTCAGAGTGGGTCTACGCCTATGTCTGCTAAGCATGAGCTGGCCCCGCACATCATTTATTTAAAATCTTATTATCATGTCAGTCAGGCTGGCTTCAGAGGCCGGTGAGGCAGCGGGTTGTTTGCAAGACACAGAATTGAAATAACTTCCCCTGAACAGAGAACTGACTCTAGGAAAGACTTTTTAGTGATTCACTCCTCATCCCTGCTATTTAACTCCCTCACCTCCGTCTTTTGGTTTGCAAGTAACCTGCGCAAGTAGCAATAATACTATCCTGAATACTATGCTGCCACCAAATGTAGGAAATAAGCCCGTGATGGTGCGATTGAACAGTGTGGGCTGGTGCTCAAAGCAGCTGCCGTTTCCTCAGGGCCATGTCCGTGATGGCCTCACTGCGGCCTGGCAGGCTGCTGCTGTCTCTGGGGGAGAGGGGCTGGTGTGCTAGGGCAATGGCCCCTCCGGTCTTCTCCCACCGGCTCTTGTGAGTGTGTGGTACTGCTGCCTCACTCAGGAACTTGGGCCGACTCCGTTGTGGACATGTTAAGCGATAAATAACCAGAAAGGTGAGGCAGAGGACAAAGGAGACGTCTGGAATCGGAGAGGGCTGTAGTTAGCTAATTGCGTTCCTTTGCCTCCTCTTAAAAATAGACTAAGTACAGTGATGATTCCACTGAACAGTGTGGCAGTAAGCCTCACATCCTTGTCCAGAAGGTAGGCTAGAAAGCCCCTTTCTTTCTCAGCAAAGAAAAACAATCAATCCCAGCCCAAAACCGTCTTTTTGGTTTTAATATTTAATTCTTAAATCCTCCACCTCATCAACATCCCCTTTCAAGTCTCATCTGAAATCATATCATTCCTCCCTTGTGTATACTTCTCTCTACTATTATTTATTATTTAACACTTTGTGATGCAGTTTGTGCTGAAAATGCTGCACAAAATGAAACAGTTTCATACTTATTATTTAAGGTTCAGTCCTGTCAGGCACTTAAGATTATGCAAGTTTCCCTGTTGATCTGACTGCTAAAAATCTGCTTAAATATTTCCATGATCAGCGCTACATATGTGCAGAAATAATAGCATCAAAAATTATTTATTCTATGGGCTATCTGGCTATACTTAATCCTGACTAACTATAGTGCAGATTTCTTGCTTCACTGAGTTCCTGGCATTTTCCTTAAGAATTCCCCTATAGCAAAAAACCCCTAAGAATTTAGGCTAGAATCTACGGTTTGTGGGGTTCAGGTCTATACTATCAGAATCTGACCTTAAGTGGCATGTGAGTGAGCGCCTGGAACTGGGGAAAAATAGAAGTGCAATTAAAACTCCTTGAAAAAAAATGTTTCCTATGGTACCATAAGACTTTGGACCAGATCCACAGAACTCAGAACCCATGCGTTATGCTACCCTAATTAATTGTAAGTTACTTGTTATGCTCTCTGTGCCTGTTAGTCGTATTATCAGGAACTTTATTTATCTGTAGCATGTTTCGGAATTCTAATAATGAACTACAGTTGTTCTAGACTACAGCAAGAACCCTTTTTACTAGACCTGTGGCAGCGTGCTTTAATGGCTTTGTAGAATGTAGCTGTAAGAACACTGCCATGATCAAAATATAAAACTGTTCAGTGTAATAATAGAAACCAGAAAACTAGTTGAGAGAAATGGGTACTATACACAGTACTGGGGTACATCTTGGGATATTATGTGATTTTTATGAAGCTTTTATCAATTAAGTCAATAAATTTCTATTTTATTTCAGTTGTCTTTATCAATTTGAGCGACACAGAAGATTTACGGCTTTAGCACCACTTTTTCACCTTCTACTTTGAAGACTTGTCTTTTTGACATTAAGGTAAGTGATAATTATCTACGTTTCTCCAGTTCTATCCCATAAGGAATGTATTTTGTCTCTGAAACAGCTGAGAAGACGAATGTTTCAAATAGAACCCACAGAGTTGTCGTTAAACACATATCCATTTAGTTGAATGAAATACTTGAGACACAGACCCTGAACAAAATTTTGTTCTTATTATATTTTCTTATAACTTCTCTTAGTGGTTCTCACTGGGACTTCAAGGCTTCCACATGTGGATCAATGGCAGTGTTTGTTGCTAAACTTTAAGCTAGAAAATAGTCTCTTTTTTCCAGTTAGATCTTGTAGCAATGTATAGACATGTCTCAGTGGAAGTTACATAAACACACATATTCTATATATGGATGTGTGCATTATGCGTGTTCAATTCAGTGTTTAATTGTATATACTCTTAGAACTGATTTTAGAACAGGGTTTTATGTAAATAAGGGAATTTAAAAAAATAAAGTTAGAAAAGAAAGTTAATGAATTAACCTGAATTGAGGTGGTGATGAATTTGTAGAATACAGAGCAATTAGAACCTAGAGACCAATTGCAATTATCATGTTCCAAATCCTGTATTTCATTTTTATTAATAATAGCAATGCATCAGAGAATTATTACCTGCTACAGACCATAGTCCTTTGTAGAGCACTGAGTCAATGGAGCTGTCTAGCCAGTCAGTAATTCCTGGAAACTGCCATGTAGCTCAATCATTATTATTAGCACACATTCCAGAACTGTGAAAATCTGTCAAAACCAGAACCTATAAAGTCCTCATCTCAGATTGTATTGATGAGAAAGGTATTTAGTGATAAGAAATATCACGTGGAAACTGGAATGAAGCAGTCAATGTCTGCTTCCATGCTAGTTATTTCATACAGTGATGAGATGTTTGCATATATAGCTACAAAATATATGCAGCTGGAAAACAAAAGCAGATATGATTCTACTACAGCAGGCCAACTGGCAGCATGTTTGCAATATCTAGTCTTTAAAAGTACAGTTAAATGGTAGAAGATGTCTGATGTGGAGCAATCACACATCAGACATGAGACATGAAAAGCAATCTCTTAGCAATCTTGAGCTGAAGAAACAAAATGTGTCTAGCAAGCAGGCTACAAGCAACACAAAGTTTATAGATACTGAAAACAGTGCCATGATTTACAAATATCGTAAACAACCCCGAATGAGACGACATAGAAGTTTGCTTTTAACACCTCTACATTCTTGAATCAGCACACATCAGACAGTCCCATCTGCTTCTCCTAAGTTTTGTCACTCCTCTATGAGGATTATACTTTCCCGTTGGTATTGGGCTTCCTGAATGGTTAAAATGCAATTGGCTCCAGACCTTTCTTTCAGTTACACAGCCAACACTTCAGGAGTCTTTGTTCTTTTACGTAATAACTGCAATGATTAGTATCATATTAGTGCAGCAATGTGTGAAATCCCAGCCTGCAGTGTGTTGACACTAAATATATTTTCCTTTTATAGTTATTGAGCACACATCTTTTTAAAGTAACCTTTCTCTTTCCATTAAAAAAAGATGCACATATGGACTGGAAAAGAATGAGCTTGTTCTTACAATTTTGTTACTTCGTAGCAACTTTAACTAGAATATCTTACAAACATTGAGCATTTTTTAGTTACTGTCTTCAAGTCTGAAAAAAATACACTTTGAGCATAGCAAAGAGATCACCATCAGAACATCTTAATGATCCAGGAAGTGCTTCATGAATTAAAAAGTGTGAGATCCTAGTTCTCATGGCTTCCTGTGGAGGAAGATAATTCACTGCAATTCTATGATGCAGAAATTACCTTAATCACCTAATATTTTTTCTCTTCAGTTTTCTTATAAAACCAAAAGTGGAGTAATTGTATGGGTTTGGGGGAGGCAGTAACAGCACTCACACTTCGAGTGGACTTAATGAAGTCCTGAGAGTTCTTGTTGCTTCAGTTTAATTCAAAGGAAATTCAGAAAAAATCAGATAAATTTGGAAGGCAAACAGTGCTTGCAAATATACAAGAGCAAACACATGTATACTGCACATGTCTCATATACAGCAGTGGAAAAAAGTGCCAATATGCCTAAATTAACTTTCAGCAGTATAGCTGAAAAATTAGTTGTGCCCTCGGGTTTGCCTGTTGCACAGCTATTCCTCTGACTCTGAAAAAGGAAAACTGTCGGTCAGTTTTTACTTTGGCCAAAAAATAATATTATTGTTACCATTTTGAATTGTAACAGTATTGCAAGTACCCATGAACAAGGCATATTCCTTCTTGTTATAAATTAGAATGCCATGGAATTTAGATCTGGACTGACTGGCCAGGTGCCTGAGGATTACTGCAACTGACAAAGCACTGCAAACTCATGCCAACAGAATCTTCATGTCATGTTAACAAAAAAGAAAGGCTAGAGGATCAAAAAAAAAAAAACACAAAAAGGAACTGCTTTTGTATCCTTCCAACTGAAAACCCAACCACATTTGTTCTCATGAGTTCAACTTTTCAAGGCAGAGAGGAAGCTTTTCTAAATAGACCTGAAATAGAACTAAAAATTGGCAAGGTTAAAGTCAGTATAATAGGCTGTATACTGTGCCTGAGCATAGAGAAGCTGTTCTTTGACATAGATGAGTACACATAACAGACAAAATTTTCTAAGCCTCTGATGTTTGACTCTAGTATATGTTAGGACAAGTGTGGATCTGATGTAACCAATACTACTTCTGAAAACTCGTTACTGAGACTGAGGTAGACAAGTTTCAGTCTAGAATACACATTCTTCAGGCCTAGAACATGCATGGGAGGAAGACAGAACAAGAAGTCAAATTAGTGAGTCAGCTGTGTGTGTCAGGTTTAGCACTATTAACCCTCAAGGGCTATAAAGTAAGCTGTAAACCTCGAAGTTAAGAACTTGCTCTTCACAGAAGAGATGTAAATTTGCTGTATTACTTAACTATCATAAGATTTTAGCCACTGTATATTTTGTATGTCTTCCCAAATGTACTGTTAGGCAACCAAAATCAAAAATTCTTACTGAACATTAGACCTTTTCAGTCTGCTTCCCAGATAATAAGCTTTAATGATGTCTCTCCATATCATTGTCACAACATGCACATCTGAGGCTTGATGCATTTTGTATCTTGCATATAGTAGTAATACACAGATGTAGGAACTTTCAGATTTATAAGAAGAAAATATCTGTGACAGTTCCATTTTTAAAGGATGTTAATTGTTAAAAGATACTCAGAATTTTAAAACAGTAGGTCACTAGCCAGGTGAAATAAGGGGGACAGTGTAGTGAAATGAGGCAATCAGGTGCCACTAATTACCAGGTTGTGGGCATGAGCTTGTGTTAAGCCCCCACTGCGTTTATTGGCCCCCTAATCCTGCTCATGCGCAGTGGGGGCCATCCTAATCAGGCACAGGTGGGCTTAACACAAGCTCATGCCCACAACCTGGTAATTAGTGGCACCTGGTTGTCTCATTTCACTACAGGATGGAAAAAGTAAATATGGTCCAAGTTCTGTGATACTTGTTTGATTATATGACTGCAGTTTTCATGTGAGTATCAGATTTATTTTTGTTATTACCATACCTCGCTAAGGGAGTGAAATATGAATGCCAAATGTTAAATATCTGCAGGCCAACTTGGTATCTACTAAATTCAACAACTGTCTTTCCAGTGTTTTAAAATGGAAACTGCACTGGGTGATTTTGTTCAAGTGATGCTGAATAATCACAGCTTACACTGAAATCACCAGCTGTCTGAGTGGTCAGTACTTCTGAAAACCAGGTCACATACTTGAAAGCCCAATAATGAGTTCAGAGACTAAATTTAGGCACATATGTTGGAAAATTGTTGATGTGCACAAATATATATACAGGTTCCAGAACATGCTTTTAGGCAGATGGCAACAACTGTCCCTTCTTGACTCCACTTGACAGCCAGTGTAAGCAGCAGTACTAAAGCTGGCTCCCAAGGGGTTTGCTTATCTGTCCTCCAGCATGTTATCCAGTGGGAAGAAATAATCTATCAACCAAGTATACTGACAGATGGGTCAAAAAACCACGATGATCTCAAAGTGGAAAAATAAATGCCATTTCTTTCTACAAAACATTCTGATGATGGTAACAGGCCTCATCATTGATATTTCTCTGCACAGTGTAATTCTGTTATACCTAAATATATGGAATATGTATCTAGACCATCTAAGATTTCTGTTATACCTCCTTGAGTATATGCCTTGAGATGCCTTGAGAAAAGGCATCAATCCAGTTTCCTTGCTCTTTGTAACATGTCAATAGTAAACTGAAAAGTAAATCCTTAAAGAAAGCAATGTGTAGCAGAATATTTTCAATAATACTTTTATAAGTATTATAAGTACTTATTAGTTAATACTTATAAGTATTATTTTCAATAATACTTTTATTTCAAAAATACTTTTCTAATAAAACCCTTGTGGTTTTGTAACATATATTTCCCTAGAGTTTTTTTATCATTGCAAAAGTGCAGTGATTCCACAGCTGTGTAAATAATGGGACAAGTAAAAGGACTTTAACTGTAATGTGACATGCACATTAGGGAGTCTTGAGAATTGGTGCAAGAAGATGCTGACAGCAGATGCTAGTGGTATCTTTTTTGCTGTAGTGTTTACTTAGATCAGCAGATTATCTCTAACCTGCTACATATAATCTAAATTTAATCACATATTTGGGATAACTGGTCCCTAACACACATATAGGAGATTATTGCAGAGTACAGAAAGAGTAAACACATTTTTAATGCAAAATGCTGGAACCTGAGAGTACAGTTTTCAGAATGGATTATTTGATCTGTATATTTATACAGGCAAATAACATTGGAATAAAATACAAAGCTGCAAAATTAATACTTCTGTATAATATAGAAATTATATACATATACAGAGAGAGAGAGCAAGCACAGGAGCAGAAACCACTTGTAACTGAATACTGGGTAAGAGGAAAACTCACAATTTTCTTGGGTGTGTGGAGAAAACAATCTCACATTCACTCCCACACACCTGACAGAAAGCTGGCCTCTTTAAAGTCAATTTTGCAATTTATATATCCCTTGAAGTCTTAAATATGATTTTCCAGTTTAACAAGCTCTCCCTGTGGATACAGTGATTGTTCTTCTTTCAAAAGAAAAAATAACAAAATTAAAAAGGGAAATGCATGTATTTCTACACAATCTAGAACAGTTGAAGTGAGCGTTGATAATATGATGAAGAAACAGATAATTTATACAGTTGAACAATAGGATTGCTTTCCTAAATAAACAATGCAAGTATTTTGACACATAAAATGACCATAAAAGAGCAGAAATCTCATAATATCCAATTATCTCACTTGTTTCTGTCATAATATTTAGCTCAAATTAAAAAAACACTTGCATAGCAATATCAGAACTAGATCCTCCATACAAAGCCTGAATGTTGGTCTAGTTTTCAGTCTTTTCATCTCATTGCAAAGGATTTGTTCAGTATAAGGTCTGTTTGTTACCATTAATTACTTACTGACAGCTGTATGCAGAGGACAAAGTCATGACTCATTAGTGTCAACAGGAATATTACCACTAACTTCAATAGAGTGAAGATTCCACTTTAAGGAACGAGATTTAATATGTTTATTCTCATTGAGATGTTCTTTATAGGACATAAAATTCCATTTGTTTCACTGTTTCTACCTTCCTGCCTACATCCATCCTAGGCAACTTTTCTGTGCCCTGACGGTGAAAGAGGATGAAGGCTGCTTCTTGCTGACTTTGTGACCTTTCACTACAGGTGCCTTTCTCTGGGATAAGAAAAGCATCATCTCTATTACTCTAGGTGGCCCTGCTCTGGCAGGGGGGGTTGGACTAGATGATCTTTCGAGGTCCCTTCCAACCCCTAGGATTCTGTGATTCTGTGATATACCATGGACAGATAAAATTTTCTTGGCAGCTGGCATAAAGCTGTGGAGTTCATTCCCTGGTGATACTGGAACAAATACAAATTTCAGCTCCTTAAGAATAAAATGTAAAATCTCGTCTTTTCACCTACCTATTCCACAATAATAAAATGAGAATAATAAAGTCATCCCTCCTAGGACAAGAGGAGAAATGAGAGAGCCTTAACTGTGATTACACTTAGAGCTCGTAAAGGTGTTCTGATACCATGGTGATTAACGTAGTATAATTGCCAAGATAGATGATGAGTCCAGCTGGCATTTCTCCCTCCTCCCCCACACATCATGGTGCTCACCACAACAAGTTTGTGATTTTGTCCTAAAAATCTGTTGAGTCTTGTTGATCTTAATGAATTTACTTGCAGAAACTGCAAAATGCTCTCTTCGCTTTGATTTACTCTAGACTGTATAGGAGAGGTGCACGATTTTTTCAGAAATTACACCCATATGTTATGTTATCCTCTTGATAAAAAGCTCCACTAAAACCCTAGTGTATAAATAAATGAATAAGTTCTCTTTCTTGGCAAAAAAATATTTTATATACTTACCTGTCTGCTCAGTCATCTTAGGCAAGTTACCCAGAATGGTATTATATTTGTTCAAGTGAGATTTATTGTTCAGAAACTCAAATGGAAAGTCATTTAAGCTAGCTTCTACCCTGCACTTTTTTCTGTTTAACAGGGATTTGTACAAGGATGAGGGTTTGGGGTTTTTTTATTTAGAAGATGAGATAAATACTTGCTAGACTAGGCTATGTAAGAACTCAGAAAGAAACACAATTCTGTTTTCTTCATGAAAGCAAAAGTGTGAAGAATCCCAGCATTCTCAGTGATTCACAAAACCTTTCTCAAGATACTTACGCAAGTCTAAGTTTGAAATAACAAGCACTGCCATTTTAAATTGCCAACCTCTTAATGGCTGCATTGGGCAAGAATCCTATTGCACCTTGCACTACTTTGTGTCTTTGCTGGAAGCATCATTTTAAGTCGAAATCTGGGTGGATATGGACAAGGTGGTGATCCTGAATTAGAGCAAGGTATTCTCAGGAGTAAGGAAAGAAGTGCTGTTGCAGGAGAAGCAAATGCCAGACTCCAAGGGTTATAAATCTGGTATTCTGTCTATTAGCGGTTAAGCTTAAAGCAGTTTTCATAGAGAAATTTATTTCCAATGGATTTTGGCTAATGAAATACCAGCCCATACCTGCTTCCAAAACAATTACACTTCAAAAGCTGGATGAAATAGTAAGTAATAAGAGAATATTAGTAGCTGAAATTCTACTGGTTCTAAATGGGACCACAGCTACTTTCAGCCAGGGTGAATTTCACTGTTTATTTGATTGAGTTGCAGAAATCTGATTAACCAAGGTTTATCCAAAAACATGTTAGTGCTAAAATATGAAAATCAAAGCTTTGAGACTACTAGCAAAGCCTTATGCTAGCTTTTTTCATCCAGTGAGTCCAATTAAACAAACCTGGCAAAAACCTTAAAAGCGAGTTTTCTCTGCTGGTTATTAGTAAAAAATCGATCAATGTTTTTATTCAGGGAAAGGATGCCTGTTTGCCCAATGGGGAGCTGAAGGGGAAAAACAGGGTGTAACACCAGAACTTCTGTCTTTGGAAAGCAAGAGTGGAAATTCTAGCACCAGTCTGTATATGATAGCATTATTTATGGCTGGCAGCAAGGTAAAGGATTCTTCTTCATATCAAGGCTTCCAAGCCTGTTGTAGACAAGCTTCTCCATCCTCATTTACAGGAGATGCTCTTTAAGTATTGTAGCATATCAAGCGCATAAGCTGACCATCTACACATCTCCCAGTGCCTTAAAATTCACAGTAGGAGGATTCCTACTACAGTTTAGTATCTCTGGCTTGCAAAAGCTACACTGGGAGAGAAATTTAGCCTTATACAGTCAGTTCAGTCCCCCCAAAATTCCTAAAAGGTGGCTTAGGGCAGACAAAAGTTAGACAGTCTTTATGCTGACTCTCTGCACAGATTCCTCCTCCTTCTTGCTAGATAAATGAAAATCCATTGACTTGTATAAAGAATCTGTTTATATGGCTCTACACTCCATATTTAACAATATTTAAACTTTGACTACAGTTTGCCTGAGAATAAATCTGGAAGTCAACCTTGTTTCTAGTTAAGTTTGACCTTTTCTTGAGCCAAATGAGCTTTGTAGATTTCTAGAGAGACAAACAGAATAGTTGCTTTCCCATTAGCCTGTTCCAGCAAGGAGTGTGATGATCTTTTAGGGAAGAATCTCCAGTGCAGACTCAGATACATAAGCTCTCACTATAGGACATATGGAGAGTTATATCCATCAGAAGGATGAACCTAAAAAGTTTGCATACTGAGTGGAAAACATGACATGAAGTACTGATCAGAGAGAGCTGTCACACCCAGTGCTCTCCTATGGGGGTTAAATACAGAAGATAGCAGGCAAGTGCCTCTTCCTGATCAATTCAAGAACTTGGGCTCTGCATCCTACTACCGTCTTCTCACCAAAGAACTTGTCCTGGTTTCTTTGTGTTATTTTTATTTTGTTTACTTATCAGAAACCTTAAATAAGAGATGAAGAAGCTACTTCAGATTAACATGAGGAACAACAGAAACAGAAAGCAGAGGTTCTTTGGTGAACAGAATATCATCTCACAGTTGTCAGGAAAAGCCTAAATATGAATTATTTCAACTTCACTTTGCTCTTCAGAACTGAAGTGGTAGGACAAGTATGAGTAGTACTACACCAACACTAGATATATTCCACTGGCCCTCCAATCAGTGATTATTTGTTCATATTCAAGGCTTTCAAGGTTTTCACTCGAGTATTATAATTCCTATGGCATCTGCAACTCAAAAAGTCACTGTATTCTCTGAACATATTTTGAGGTATGGAACTCATGAAATGGGAGTAAGGAGACAGTCCTTGAAAGTCTAAGCTTCAACAGTAAAGATAAAACCTTTGTACTGCATTTAAGCAGTTGAATGTGATGTACCTTTTTTCCTGAAAAGATTTCTTCCATTCATACCAAGATCATAACGTTTAAAATATTTATGCACAAGAGACCTATGCAAAACCACCCATCTTACTGTGAACTCGCATGCACTATTTAATTAAAGTTCAGTAAATTTATATTTTCTTTATATTAAAGTTGATTGGTAAATACCAACACCAATCAGCAATCTTTCCATCATTGCAAGAGCCTTAGCTAGGTTTTTAGTATACAAACAACAGCATCCTACACTCTACTGGGCTAATATTTTCTTTTTTTTTTTTCTTTTGATTCAGGAGCCAAAAAACATCATGGTTTATTTGTGCACGTGACTTGAAATGACAGCGTATACAGTGCACATGCCATAGTATACAATGCGTATGCTATAGCTTCAGTTATTAGGAAGGTTTATGGTTTCCACGTAATTTTTTATTTTCTCCTAGGCACTTATTATATTCTTCCTAGCATGCTGAGCTCTTCTAATGTTTAGAAATATTGTGGAACTGCAAAAAGGCACAGTCAACTAATTTCTTCATCTGAATTATTAAACATTTTAAACAGTCCTTCCATACCTTATGTTCAGCTATAGATATATTATTAATAGTAGCTTATATTATACTGTATGCTGTAAGAGAATGTTAGGCACATAATTTTTGGAACCTCAGGAGGAGAATGTTTTCTGACACTATGCACTTATCTACCCAGTGACAAAGTTTACCTTGGCCTAAATCAAACGTGTTTTGCACTGTAATAATTACACTGCATGAATGTTGTGCTTTTTTTATGAAAAAATCAGCACAGTTAATTATTAGAAAAATTGTTATGGCTGATGAATCCATCCCACTGTGACCAGCAAAAACATTACTTGTGCTTCACTGTTATTAGGATGTCCTGTTTTATCATTCATTCCACTAGTTTAGTCTACAAAGTAAGACCACTGTAGAAGTTCAAGACTGCAGGTTTGTAGCCAGACTGTCTTTTTCAGATGCCATCCCTGCTGTCAATATGCCATGATTAAATGTGCTTCATTAAATCTCTGCTTGTTACAGACCAATGGACTCTGGTCTCTCCACTTCTCTGGGCTGCCTTTATGTAATTGTCCCACTCCTAGACCCACTCCTGAGCAACAGCACCCAATGATTCCACCATGCTTGCTGAACAAGCCTAACTGCTTCATGGTAGCAGGCTCTTAGTTTTACCTAATTTTAAAGTTAGAATGAGGGTCATTGGGTAAATTTTCCATGGAGCAAATTTGCTAAGCATTGAATTTAGCAATCTTCTCATTCTTAGACTGCTATTGAACAGAACATACAGTTTCTACACATTCTTTACTGCATATGTCTGCAAGCATCAAAATGGTTCCAAGTAACCTGGTCAAGAGGCACTGTAGTTAATTTCTTTATTTTGCCTGCTGTACAGGGGACATATATCTTTATTGTGATTGTCTTTCAGCAAATACAGGAATATATTGCTAAACAAAGCACTATTTCCACCAATACAACTTCAGTTCTCTGTTGTTTTAAAAATAGAAATTCAAAGAATGGGAAAGCCACTTTGCTATCATCAATTAATGTCTGCTTTCTTATATTCAAACACTGGGCTCTGTTTTGTAACTGAGATTTGGAAAATGAGGATTAAAAAATTAAGCTGCCACCACTATGGGAATACACACAGTGTTTGCTGTCATTGACTATGTTGTTATGAATAAGTACCATTGAAAGAAATCTGAAAAAAAATAATCCTCAACACAGTGAAGGAGAAGAGTAGTTGAACTGAAGGGCTGCTACAAAACAGGTAGATTCCTTTTGCCTTGTAGGGCAGGCATGCAGTCTTATCCTCATCTATTATTAATTTTGAAGGTAGAAGCTTTGTGGTACATTTTATGTTGTCTGCACTCATAAATCAGCCTCTGTGTGCCTCTACCTGTGTCCAAGGCCTGTAAAACACCTACAGATCTTTGGATTAGGAACTTGAGACAAGTGGAAAAT
Source organism: Calypte anna (assembly GCF_003957555.1). Classification (NCBI taxonomy): domain Eukaryota; kingdom Metazoa; phylum Chordata; class Aves; order Apodiformes; family Trochilidae; genus Calypte; species Calypte anna. The sequence goes on from NC_044260.1 coordinate 9,281,705, forward strand.
GTAATTTATTGCTGAGATAATATTGAAATTGAAAAATGGATCCTTCTGGTTATCTAATACTATCATTAATGGAAAAGGAAAGGCCCTTGAAATTCTGAGAAACAAAAGTGCTAGACACAGCTGAAAGAGAGTCCCCACTGAAACGTAAAAAAATTAAGTAGTATTTAATTTTCAAATCATATTTCCTACAAATTAAACTAAGAGGTGTGTAATAGTGATAATTACCTATTCAGCATCCTTCATCAGTCTCTGAACTCATTTTCTTCAGTCATTACTTGAGTGAAAAAAAAAAACTTAAATGGGTCATTTATGCTTAAATTAATCTGTGGTTTTCCCAGAGTACCTTCATTGTTCATCTCCAGCTTTAATTACTGAAAAACAATTTGTTTTATAGAATTCTCTGGCAAAATAGTTGCATCCTTCAGAGTCATCCTATCTCGGGAAGTTCAGTGATTGCTGTATTTGGGACATTTCAGACAGCAAATTTAGTTTTAAGATTTATTTTACATGCAAAAGCTGGCACACACCAACATGTAGAATTCTATGAAGCTTTTCAGGGACATAAAGAATTCTCTAAGGCAGCAAAGATTCTCTTAACTGCAGATGCAATCATTTGGTAAGGCTGTATTTTGAGGGATGAGTAGTGGTAGTCTGGGACGTGGGAAGGCCAATCCAAAAGAGGGCTCACTGCCCTCATTGATGTTTCCACTTACGCAGAGGACAGTTCTATCATGACAAACCTCATTCTGTAGCAGAAGCTACAGCTTTGCAAAGTTGTACAACAGTAGTTCTACTTTCACAGTTGATTGAGGTTTTTTTTTTGTAATTACTAAGACTATTTTTTTCACAGAGTAATTTGATGTCATGGTTTCTTTATGTCCAGTTTGTTACACCCTCTCAGAATGCTGATGTGGATGTGCTTCTCAAAAATATATTTGGTAAACAAATGAGCTGCAAAGAACCTGCCTGTTAAAGTTGAAGTGACCAAAAAATATTCCCTTCTTATGACGGACTAAGAATGTTCTTTAATCCAGAAAGGAAGAAAAAGGAAGCATCATTTTTATTTCAAAACCCCAAATTCTTTGCATGTCATCTGCAATGCAAAAATTCGTTTTCCAGTCTTCTGCTACTAGCAAGGAAACAAAAGGACTTGCCCTATACATTTGCAATCCATTTTGAGTTAACAGTGTAAAACAAGAACATTCTTGTTTTATACCTAGTTGAAACAACACCTAAGTGCTCTGATTGTTTATTGAATTTTAATACTTGAAACATTGCTGCTGCTTTGATATTTTTGATATTTTGGCAGAAATAGTAACTGTAGTTAATGATCATCTGGGGTTTTATTTTTTCTAACAAAGTATCATTTATCAGTAAAGAAGGAGAGAGGAATCTGAGAGTCATGCATAGAGATGTATAAACTAAATACTGCTGCTTCTGCCAGACTGCTAGATATATATATGAAATAGTTCATTTAAATCTAGTTATATGTCTAATTCCCTTCCATTTGTGGCCAGACAAGTCTTGATGAGCAGCAGGAATCACAGATCTCAGATAATAGGTAAATGCAGTCCCACTCTGACTGGAGTAATTCTGGGTGTAATGCAGCTACACAGAACCTAACAGAGAACAATTAAGTCAGAAAGTTCTTTGATAGGTCAGGATGAGGTGACAGTTGCAAATTCTCTCTGTGATTTTGGAAGCAGGTACTTGTTTTCACCTACCTCTAGCTCAGCTGAACTCCTATGCATTTTTTCTATGTCTAGCAGTTTCAGTACAGCCTCATGACCCAAACATCCATGGCTTTTCAGGAGTAGAAACCAAGTGTGTCAAAAATTGGCACCACATCAAAGAATTACTTGTAGTCTAGCTCCCCCATTCGCTGGAACCATTACTTGTTGTGACTTTTGACTTTTCTGGCAGCCTGGGTCTGTTACTCAATGGAAGATGCAAATATTCTGTGCACCTGAAAATGAAATCTAAAGATAGGGAAATCCAAAATCAGAGGCACCCTGAATAAAGTAGAACTCCTGAATATTTGGCTGCACACAAACTGAATGAGACATCTTACAAAAAAGACCAGTAGGTCTAGGTAGAACCTGTATCTGTGTCAGAAGTGGGAATTCAGTGTGCAAAACAAATTGAGTTAAGCAGTGTGTTTAACTTATTACAACTTCTATATCTCTCATAGTTACAGTGATTCAAGGAATATATTATGGGATTCTTGAACAAATGGAGCCTGCCCACACTAAATGAGTCAGAGAAAAATCAATTACATTGTGGATTTTTAACTGTGGAAATAATCAATGTCATCATTGCTCCCTTCCTAGCAACAAAATATTGGTCCTGGCCAACCAGTCTTAAGCTGCTTTGTGCAAAACCATTTTATAATCTTTTTTATATTGCTTTGTGGTGCCTTGGAAAATAGGAAGCCAGTTGGTATCAAGGCAAACTATTAATATGGGACCCTTTATTAAAAGTGATGAGCACTCCTCAGTGTAGCAGTTCACTTAGGTTGTAGAGACGGTCAAAGAAGCAGACATGAAGTTTTATCATATTCTGTAAAGTTTTAGACTCAAATTGCTCAATTTATTTATCCTGGCATAGTCATCCTTGGGTCTTACTCTCACCAAAGGAATGCAGGTTGAAGATGAAGTGGGATATGATGAGGTACTACAGTAAGTTTTCAAAACTTACTAATTTTTATCCATTAGCTGCTCTGGGGAGAATAGCAGGGGTGTCATATTCAAAACCTTCCAAAATGTTACAGCTACTGGGAATGCTGTCCTGCTATAAGATTTATGGAAGCTAGTAGAAGAGATTAATAGAAAACAGATTTGATACATTATTTATTTTCAGTGAGCATAAATCCATTTTTTCTCTAAACAAATACAATTATGTAATCATTTTTTTATAATCAGGTTTTATTAATTCCCATTATTTTCTCTAACTTATTCCTCAAGGACTCATATATATCCCCATGCACTGGAGAGAGATGTTGATAATCCTGTGTGTTTTGTTTACATCTCCAACCTTCATTGGATTCCCTGAATTCCAGATAGTCATTCTAGATTAAAATGGTTTAGTTTAAGATCCACTTATCTGTCTGTGCTTTTTAATTTTGAATTCCAATGTTTAGATCAGTCTGGTATCTCCTTTGCACCTTTTGTTTTCTTCCATTTTTGCAATTTGTTATCTTCATGTAATTTGCTGAGAATAGAGAGAGGATTCCCTCTTTCAGCCACTGTTTTGACTGTTTCACTCTTTGTATTAATTAATTGCTCATCAGAGATAGTAAATTTTAGAAATACATAGTTGTTTTATTAGCACTTTATCTAGGTCCCTTGCAGTACATACAATCGTACTTCAAACTGCAGTAAGAAATAGAGTGTCTGCTACTGGATTTTTCAGAACTTCCAAGCTGTTCAGATTGTAGAAGATTGGCAGCATGATCTAATGAGTACTAGAATAAGTCTTAGAAGATCTGGACTCCACATATCTTCATTATTCTCTTCACAGTCATTACTTAGCTGAACCTTATATAAGCATTTACTTTTCAGTGCCTCAAATTCTCACTTCTAATCTATTCTATTTTCAATAAACTACGTGCTTTTCCATAATGGTATATTCTCCTCTGTAGGCTTACAGTAGTTCCTTAAAATTAGTAAAATTATTCTCAATTTACACTCCATGAATAAGACCAGACATGTGATATTGTAAATTATTTATTCAGTGTCATTATATTCATGACACTTTGTATAACAAATCAAGTCCTATGACAAAATTCTGCTGCTTTATCTAGGCCTCATGTGGAATAAGTCCATGAAAATCTATAATTAAACTAACATAGATCAGTAGTAACTTGAAACGATTTAGTCATAGTAAAATGAGTGTAGCTATATAGCATTTGGTCCATGATCTTGGCTTCAAAAATGCATTACTTCAAAAGCTGGCAGATTGGAGGAAGCAGGAGAGAGTAGAAATCCCCCTTCTGCACACATATTCCCCATCCTCAGTTCACACATTTATATGCAAATGTTCCTTTATTTCTGCAGATGAAAACACTTCTGTACTCAGGCTGCAAAATCAGAAGAAAATATGTTTAAATTACAAAATGGAAATTTCATGTTGCATCCTCCTTACAATAAACAATCTTCAGGCTGATGTAACATAAGAGGACTCCATTTGCAGAGTGGGCAATACAGGCATGCTGAATCCTCACCATAGTTATCACCTGGGAAGAGCTGAGCAACTCTGAGGCTCTTTGATGACCTATCCTGCAGAGATCACAGATAGTACTGACAGCAGAATTTTGTAGAAGAGAGCCCCCTACACATGATAGGGGAAAGAGCTGTTAAATTGCAGAGATGTAGATAAATCTAGAAGATCTTAGAATCCACATCTTGCCTGGGTCTGATTCAGTCTTTTAAGAAGAATGGTTGCCTTTAGCAACACATGCAAGTTAAGACAAAAGTAGTTCAGTGTGCTGAGCTCAAGTTCACATACTTTTGATGGAGGAAACAATCCAGCCATTGGAGTGCATTTTAGCTGATGACAGGGATGTTTAGTGCTTCACTAAAGGTTTCACAAGGTGACTCAAGAGGCACTCAGAACTCAGCACATCCCGAGGTGCAGAATAACAGGGTCCTGGCTGTATGATCAAAAAATCACAACGATATTATAATTTCTGGATTGCTAGGTCAAACAAGGTTAAGAAAACATTGTTTTGCAAAATTGCCCATATGTTTCCATTATCTCCTGGCTGTGTAGCCTGGAGCTGAGAAAAATGGAAGCCAGGTGGGCAGCAGCCATGGGGCACATGGGCCAGAGGTGGCTGGGCTGGGTGAGGGCAGGCAGATGCTGTGCCTTCACTTTCTCATTTAACTTTTTTGGTTTTTTTTCAGAGAGGTTGGTGGTGATGTCTGCCTTTGTGAGTGCAATCAACCCCAAGAGGAAATGACACCTGAAGAACAATCTTTCAAGGTAGAGAGGACAAGTGCCAGTGCTTTTAGACAGCATCAATTTACTTCAGCTCTCAGGTTAGGAAACAGTTGAAAATGAAGGAAGTCTGTTACTTTGCCAATTATCATTCATTTAACAGCCAGAGCACTTTTGTTAGGTGCCAGTGCCTGGCCCTGGCAGAACCCCCGGGCCGGCTCCGTCACAGCGGCTCCCGGGAGACACCCACCCCCCGGCCCCCACCCCTCCCGGGGTCCCGCTCCCGCCCCTGTTCCAGGGCTCTCTCCAGCCTGCTCGTTGCTGGGTCTCCGGCGGAGCCTCCCCCGCCCGCGCCCCAGGCACCGCCCCCGGCGGAGGCGGTTCCGCCCCCTCGCCGGCCCGGGGCCAGCGGTGGTTCCCGTGGCGGCCGCACGGCGGGAGGGAGCGATGGCGGCGGCGCAGGGGGACGCGTTCCTGAGAGCCCGGGACAGGACTCTGACCGCCTTCCGCCCAGGTAACGCGCTGCGGGGATCGCGTCAGGCGGAACCTCGGCATAGGGCTGCGGGTGCCGACGGACTCCCTTCCCCAACGCGCAGCCGGGCGGGAGGGGCGGCCCGGGGCCTTCCCGGCGGCAGCGGGAGGAGCGCTTGGTGCCCGGGGAGCGTGAGGCGGAGGGACGGCGCTCGGAGAGGCTGGGGCAGGGCCCTGGGCCGTGTCCCGGCGCCAGGAAGCCCGCGTTAGGCAGCCCGTGCCGGTGTCAGGAGGCCGTGCTGGGCCGAGCGCGGAGCTGTGGCTCGCTGCCCCCGCCGCTGTGCTGGGCCGCGTCTGAAGCCTGGGAAGTTTCCCCATCACGTTAGGAGGCCAGAGGCGCGTTGAAGCCTTTGCCCTCTCGTCCTTCTTGCTGCCCATCCACTGTGCGGGTGTCTCAGGCCTGCGTGGTGAAGATGCCCTCAGTGTACAAGTCCAGATTCGGTTAAAATGCGTGTCAGGGTTGCTAAACCTGATCTTTGTAGCTTGTAAAACTGTTGATGCCGGCGCCATGCTATCGTCTTTGTACCTACAGAGGTGACTTCACAGGTTACCAGGTTACAGGCAGTTCATTGTGTTACTTAAATGAAAGGCAGGTGTGTTATAACAGATGTAACTGCATAGGATGCCAGTTTCTTCAGGGTGCTTTAGCCTCTCAGGGTGCAGGTCAGCAATTAGTTCCAGGGTGTGCAAAGACAGCACTGTTTAACCCCTCAGCTGGTAATGCAGGAGTAGAAGTCAGTTCCATAGAAGGCTCACTTGCGGACTTACTTCTTCTCAGGTGAATGAGGCCACTGACAAGCTAAAGATGGCAGCCAGTTGCTGACTGCTGGTTCTTGTCTTGTGGCTGGAATGGGGAAGTATGTTGAGCATGTGTGTATCTCACCTGTTCATAAATTCTTCCAAGGGTGGAGGTTCTGCAGTGTGCCTTGGTTTTTCAGGTGCAGAACTAGCTCTGTGTTAAGAAATATTTTCATATTGCTACACATGTATTTTATTCCTTTTGTATTTGTTTATTAATTACAAATTGTATTGGTTTGGTGAGGTGGGCAAGGCTATTCAAAGCCCTACAATTTTGTGGTATTTTCTTGCATGTCATTGGAAATATTTGGCTTTGCTTGTTGCCAAATAAAGAAAAATCACCAATTCTCTGAGCACGATAAGTATATGTGTGCAGTCATTCTGGCAACCTATTAATTACAGATGGTATGATTGGTTTGGCACAGAATGCCAAATGTTTGAGGGGACAGATGGCGGACAAGCCATCATATCAACTGTATAGTGAAACAGCTACAAGAGGAGTCTTCAACAGAAATGTAAAAATTCCTGAACAAAAGCTTTAAGTACTTCTTGAAAATTGCCTTAAACATTTGGGTATCTTCTTTTCCAGATGCATTTCTTCCTTCTGAAGAGCCCTTTTTAAGCTATCATAGCTTATAGGGTACAGTGCTTCTTAGGGTACAGTGCTTCTTTGTCAATAATTTACTTAGCTCTTTCTTAACAGGCTAAAGTTCAACACAACCTTTTAATAACTAAATGACTGGGGAGAGAAAAAGAACCAAGGGCTGATAAAACTTAAGCAATTTTTCCTGGAGTTTAAGATGGAAGTTAGTTATCTGTGTTTTAGTTTTTTTCAGTCTTTAGGCTTCACTCCTATTTAACAGGTAGCTACAAAAAAGTTAGGATTACTGCTATGGCTTAGCACAAAGTTTCCTTTTAAAATTTGAGAGTCACCCTCCAGACCTTAATTTCCTTTTTTTTCTTGCTAGCCTTTCTGCAAAATTGCACTTACACAACCTGTGCCCTAATAATTTGTTCAGTCTGCTTTCACACAGTGTGAAGGTTATACTTGTAACCTGCTCTGATTTGCTCATGTGTGATTCAGTGGCTCAAGATTAGAGGTATAAATTATCCATGTAATCAGTGGAGTGTAGTAGCAAACAGTGCATAAATACCCTACTTTATTAGCAAGAGACCTCTGTATGCTTTGGCTTCACTCTGCGTTTCGCCCATGTGAAATAATGCTTCAGGTGTCTACTACTTTTATGAGTATTTTAGTGAAGAAACAGGACCACATTTTTGAGTAAATTCTTTTTTCACCAATTCTCAAAAAAAAAAAAAAAAAAAAAAAAAAAAGTTGTTTTCAATTGCATTTGGCTGGTGTTGTATTTTAGTTTGGTTTGGGGGTTTTGTTGGGTTTTTTTGTCCCAAGTATGCCAGTATCGTGGTGTGCAAAGGATTTCTGTGAAAATAGGTAAAACACGTTTTTCAAGTAACTAAGCAAGTGATAGTACGATCAGCTTAACTGTTAGAGAAGTGTCTCTGGTTTACTGGTCTCTCTGGTTTTATCAGATGGTTCCAAAACTTTAATCTGGAAGAGGCAGATAACCAGCACTGGATACTTGTGTTCTCAGTTCCACATGTGATTTTATGTTCCTTTGTCATGTCCTTCAAAAGTCTTTTACAAAATCAATCTTATTCAGTTGTTTCTCATATTTTTCTTTTATTTTTGTCTGCTCTCTGTTCCTTTTCTATTTCTGCTTTTTGCCATTAATGAATGTTGAGGTGACTTTTCTTTGCAGCACTTGCTAGAACAATCATTTATATGAAGTTGGTGGTTTTCCATGTGCACAGTCATTGCACAGTGAAGTGTCTCCCTAGTTCTTCACAATCAGGCCTTATTTTCATACTGCCAAATGGCTTAATTTTAGCAAATTTCACTCCTTGACTATTTAGTTCCTGCTACAGGTTATTTTGAATTTGTTGAACAGTAAATGTCCCAGTAGAGATTTAGGATGGAATCTGTATGTTTTGTCCATTTCTGTTTTTTCTTACCAGTTTTTATGCATGCACCTACTTTATATTTCAAGACAGCTTGGCTCTCTTAAGCATCTCCGGTGAGCAACTTTCAGATACTTATTGGACATTCCAGTAGACAGTATCAAGTGGTTTTTCCTTGTCTGTGTAAAAGCTGTTAATTAATCTTTCTAAAGAATTAGTAAGTGCAATAGTTATTGTCTTTATTGTAATTTCCATTAACTTGTCTGTACAGATGCCAGTTTTGCCATCAGTAGTTGCTCAGGAGACTCTTCATTGTAGGTGTGATATTGACCCTCTTCCTGCTCCTCTGGTGCAAAGGCAGTTTGTGAGCAAGAGGCAGCTCCCCAGGGGTTAGCTGTTTGTTTTTCACTTTTGAGTTCTTCTGTGGATGCCACCTAATCTCAGTGGTTTGTTATTGCTCATGTTTCTTTGAATCATCTACTGATATTTTGACTTGAGCCAGATCTGATGCGTTGTTTGTAAGGAAGAATTGTTGTATTAGAGCTTCCCAAGTTCCTCACAATAAACACAGATGCAAAAAAATGTACATGGTTTTCCTGCTCTGCCTCACTGCCTGCCAGGCCAGTTGCTCCTAGTGCCTCTATAAAGGGCTTTATTAGTTTTCAGATTTATGCTGTTTCCAGTTCTTCACTTTGCTTGACTTCTTGGGCTCCTGTATCTAACCCTCCAGTGGATAAAGTCTTTCCTTTTATTTGTTTGAATGCTTTATCTTTTGGAAGGATGCTGCCCTACATGTACCTCCTTACGGCTGCTGTTCGTGTTGTTCAGTCAGTCTGGATTTGGTCTTGTCGTAAATGCTGTGCATATGCTCTGAGACTTTGGGTTAGTGTCTTTGAATAGTTTTCATGCTGCCTTCAAGGATTTTTGTAATTTTTAAAAGCATAATTGCATATAATTCACCCTCCTTTGATATTAAATACAATTGCAGTTGATTTCTTATTTTGCCATGCTTTTCACACAAGAGTTGGATCTTGGCACATCACAATTACTGTTCTAGAGCTCTTCAACAGCAATATTTTTGAGCACTGATGAAAACTGCTTCCCAGCTAGCATGTTCCATTCTGAATACCAGCTCCAACTCTCATATGGGTTAAGCAAATTTTAAGTGGGTTTTTAGCAACTTTCTGTAACTTCACCTTGTCATTATGCAAACCACCCCCCCTTCACACTTACAGGCTTGGGCTGTAAAGTTTCTGAAATGAGTTTGTGTTAAATTTGGGGATGAGCATAAAGGCATAATGAGAGTTTAGCATTCTGTAGCCCTCAGTACAAATATACTGTATCTGAGGGGGCATTTCCCATCCGGATAGTTATCTAATAAGTTTAAAAGTGTATCTTTTCAAAATAGTAGCACTGCCTAATTTGTTTGGGAAACTATTCTTTCAGTGTCTCTATGGACATTATCTTTGGTTTTTAGGCTCACTGCAGATGTTTTCTACAACAATTACTCTGAAAGGATTTTATGTCTCTTAAAAATGTATTTTGATTCTTGTTTTGAAGATTTTCCACTGATGCATGTAGTTGCACCTTCCATGACAGGTTGCATTGGTCAGTCAGCAGAACCCTCTATAGCAATATCTTTGATAGTCTTTTCGGTGCACGTGGAAAATATAGCTGAAAGGAATGCATAGTTCATCAGATATAAATATTTTATGTTTAGAATTAGATAGAAATATTTTATGTTTAGACATACAGACAGTGACAATGGCAGGTTTGAAGCCATAATTATTTTTAAAGTTTTAATAATAAGAAATGATTAAGGGTTTATTCTTTTTCAAGCTATTTAAGGAGTTAAATTATTTCAAAGGTAAACTGCAGAACAATTGCAAAGGAAAAGGGTTTCCCTTTTGTGTTGTTTATAATGTATAAATATTGCCTTCACTTAAAGGATTTCAGAGCAGTGAAATTAATTCCCCTGGCAAACCCAACATGAGAATAATGGCATTTTTTGTATTTCTTACTGTCTATGGTGTACTGAGCAAGCACTAGGCATGTGTCCACGTCTGTTCTCCTCTGATTAGAGTAGTGTCTGTAGAGGGATCATGGAGAGGAGTAACTGCTCATAAATAACTCACTTCTGTGAAATGCTATAGAGTGTAAAGGAAGAAAACCAATGTAGTGTTGAAACCAGACAAAGTATTTTAAAAACACCAAGGGAGCACTGGAAAACCCACCACTACAATATGGCTGTCAGGCCAAAATGTGGTGGTTTATATGAGCAATCTCTTTATGTGTGTTTGTCACCCCTGGAGAGGCAGGAAGAAAGGGAGAAATTATGAAGAGAAGAAGGGGAAGAAATAAGGGCATGGAAGATATTAACTACTGACCTCTAGAAATGGTGAGCTCCAGCTTCAATCCCACTTAAGTCCTTGAGGTGTCTTTGTATGTGTTATTCTAATACGTGGCTGAGGTTTTCTCTTGTGAATTGCTGCTGACTATTTTGGCCCTACACAGAATTAATCCTTATATAAAATTAGAATCTGGCACCATTTTTCAGCCTATGCTACTAAAATTATATTGCATTGATCCTCTCTCCATACTTTGGCATGCATGGGAGTAGAAAAAGAGTGGGAAGCTATTGAAACGGAGGCATAACAACATATTCTGAAGTTGGACTTCTTCCGTGGAGATCAGCTCTGCAACTCTTAAGGAGGCCTGGGAACAAAATAGGAGTTTTTTGTGATTCTATATCTAAGAGCAGCTCCACAGACATTATTTGTCCTTCAGCAATGGAAGCCATATGTATATCAATTACCTGAGAAATTGCTGACTTCTGTCTGACATTTGCATTCATACTGCTGTGGTAAATTCACAAGGTTGCAAACAGCCTCTGTGTTCATAGGGATGAAGAGCCAATTTCAGGTGGTCTCAGCTCTGTTCCATTTTTCAATGCAAGAGAGAAGGCAGGAAAAAAAAGGTGTATTAATTGAATCCTCATCTTGTCTTTCTCCTAACTAGCTGGCACTTTGCCTAATACAACTACACAGCTCATGCAAAGGCTTGAAAACTGGACCTGGCCTCTCATGGACTTGAAAATTCAAACTCCTATTCAGAAGGGTACCCCTGATGCCATTCCCTAAAAGTCATTGCTTGCTGTTTTGGAAGGCAAGATAGCAATGCTGCTATTTAATTGAAACCTTGTAGAGTAACACCCAGGACCTGGATCATGACAAGATGCTCACTGCAAAAACATCTGTTCCTCCCACCACTTGTGCCCAATGCTGTTTGTTACTCATCCCCTGCCAGACTTCAGCATACCCTTAGCATACCACAGAGTGGGGTTTTTTTATTACTCTTGTGATTCAGTGCAAAGTAAAAAAAAAAAAACCAGGTCAAGCAAATTTTTGTGGTGCCTGATTTACCACAGACATGGCCTCCCTGTTCTGTTTGAGGGTGCTAACAAGCAGCAGTGAGGGAGAAAAGTAGGGTATAGAAGTTTTGTTAGTAATTATCTGAATGTGGTCCATTGTTAAATAATTTAATTGTTAGGCAAAAGACTTCTGGATCCATCCATAGTAGTGGAAGATGCTTTTACATTGTTTCTCTTTGCTACCCCTCTAGCACATTGGTCTGTTGAAAGAGCATTTGTGCAGGCTGCCTCAGAGTCTGAAGAAGTATTAGCCAGAGTGCACAAATGCAACACTTCAAACCTCAGCTGGACTGATGTTAAGTGTTGCACAGAAAAAGAAAATCTTTCATGAACTTGTCTGCAGATAGACCACTGAGAGAAGTAAACATTGCCTCCTGGATGAGCAGAATTCACAACAGGCTGAAGAATTGGTGTAGATGCAAGGTTGCTTGAGTGGTGGTGTACCAGGGCAACTCTTCATGATATTCTGCAGTTATTTATAGCAACTGAAACACACTCCTGATAAACAAAAGAACTACACTAAACAGTATTTGGTTTAAGTAGTAGGCTTATTGGCTTTTAAATAGGGTTTCTAGTTGGGTTGATAAATAACAATGCAAACATAGAAAATAATCAATCTTACTGTTACTTTTTGTAACTCATTGGTAAATTATCAAATTGGTAAATTATCAAATTATCAAATCAAATAATTATCAAATAATTAGCTATTGACTAACATTACTGGGTTAAGATCAGTTAATTAATCTAACATTTTAAGTAAATGTTATTTATGTAGCCCTGATTCCTGGATTGTTTCTGTTGTCCCTGTTTTGCCATCTTCATTCTATCATTTTGTTTCCTACAGAAGAACATAGCATATATAACATATACTTCTGTATAATTTTCAGTTCCTTTTCACCTCCTATCTCTTTCCTTTTCTCCCCACTCTTCACCTCCACCCCTGCATCTTCTGTTTCTCCTTTCTTCTGGCACTTCTTGATTCTGTCTGTGTACTGAACTTATCTTTTAAAATTCATCTTACCAGTGTCTGTCTCTCTGCCTCACGTGACCATCACTCACCCACTCAAAACAGAGCATCTGTGCATAGTCTTGGAAACATTCAGGTACGTAAAACCTAGAGAGCTACTGCACTGGCATGAATATAAGGCAGGAAAAAAAACCAGTATCCATGAAGCATATATTAGAATAGCCCCTGGTCTGGCCCTGTGACCTGTTTTGTATCAGCTCTGCATGCTCCCTGACAGTGCTTTGTCTGCTTTCCAGATGTCTCACTGTTCAGGCATTGTACCTGAAGCTCCTTGCTACCTGGGATGTGATGCAGTGCTGCTTCCTGGCCTGCTGCAGGGGCTTCACCTGCCATCCCTGGTGTTGTGCAAGGGGAAATACTGTCTCCATGGCTGAAACACAATCTTTTGGAGCAAAGAGTAACTGTCTTTTTGCAAGTATTTTCTGTAAAAATGGCTATGTCTCTGTAGTTTACATAGGCTACTATGGAAAAAGTTACTGGCTTTAGATGAATCCATAGGAAACAATTAGATTTTGCTCAGCATTGATTATCCATGCTGTCTACTGAGTTGCTGGGACAGGTGTTAAAAATCCTGCCACTTAGTTCAAAGATTTGAGTCCTTTTCCCATTTAATGACCTTGAGGATTGTGCTACTCTTCCAAAACACTTTCCCCTTTTTTATTTTGTGTGGTTCATAAAAGTTTTCTGAGACGAGCTTCCTTAACTGTTTTTTTCTTAGCTTTTTGCTTATAAAAACTGTAAGTTGATTTCTCTGCACAAACAATACTTTTGATGCAGCATGAAGCTGCTCTTTATGGCAGTCGTATTTTGGCATGCAAGGAATAAAATAAAAATCTAAATTACTTTGTGTCATTCAGCTAGTTCCATAAGGCTTCTATTGCAGGCTCATGGGTAGATGGATCATTTCACTTCTCTGAACAAGTTATATAACTGGAAAAGTTAATTTCATTTCAGAATTAAAATCTAATGAATGGCTAAAAGTTTTTATCTATACCATGCATTATTGTTATTTAGAACAAAGCAATGCTAGTGGGAATTAACAGTGCTAATGGATTATAAATAATTTTATTAGAAGTAAATGTTTGGGGTTTATTTTAACTAAAATGTAGAAGCTTGCATTTGGCAAAATGATCTGGTGCCATAGCAACAGATAACAACTACAAGCAGCTTTAGGGAACTGACCACATTACTCTTCCCCAACCCCAGCCCAATCATATGCTTGGTGCAAGAGATGAATTTTGATCTCTGTTTCTAACCTCCCTTAAAATAAACCTATCCCACTGCTTACAAAATAGGAAGCTCCCGTTCTAGATTACTTGAATGAAAAGCAGAAGTAAATCTACGCAGTGGACATGTTACTTGGCTATGTACTGTTATGGAAGCTAAGTTTTGCCTCAAGCTGTATTTCAGGCCAGACTGACATAATATGGGAGCACACTGATGGATTATATTTTAATTTGAAATAAGATGCTGGCTTTTTTTGTTTTGGGTTTTTTTGTTGTTTGGGGGTTTTTTGTTTTGTTTGTTTGTTTGGGGGTTTTTTTAGATTCAACTATAGATTCATGTAGTCAGTTTCAGCAGTTTATATGTGTTTTTTAAAAAAATGGATTAGCACTGAGCCAGATACAGCTATTAAAATACTCAGATTGAAAATGAATGCATTAAAAATAAACTGTGTACTTGTGTTTGTACTTTAATTTCAACATTAGATGTAAGTCTCTCAAAAAGGATACCCATTTTTCCATTTTTGGTTTTAATTTGTAGCCAACTGTTGTTTTATTTGCAGTGTGTTGAGATCTTTTTTCCTAATGTTTCCTAACTCTATCAATGCAAATTTTTTTCTCAGTTCTCACCTTTTTATCATAGCTCTTGGGAGTTATTGTGGAAGTTCTAAATTAGGATTTTCATTGTTGCTGCTAATTCTGATCTTGTTGGATTTCGTGTTTGCTGACCTTGGTCCTGCTGAGTGGCTTCAGTTCTGACTCCACAGAACGTGCTGCATCCAACTACTCTTTGAAAGTATAAGAACCAAAAGTACTTTTTGGTAGTGGATCAAGGGTTGGACTGGATCTCAGAGGTCTTTTCCAACCCAGCTGATTCTATGATTCTATTTAACTCCTTAGATTTCCAAGTCTACTGGAACCATAAAATGTGAAATGTGTTGTGTGTGTTTTAACTTGCTAAGTGAAGAAGCCATAATTGGAGCCTTAAAAGAATCAAATGAAATCTAATGTTATACACTTGTGTTATGCAGTGGTCTTGTAATTTCCAGTTTTATTTGCTGAATTCTTCACATAGTTTTCCTCTAATCAGTCTGTAATTACCATGTGGTATAATTAGATTAATACAATTCCATTTATTGCAGCTACCCATTAGAGGAAAATTTTGTACTTCTGCCTTTATATTTGTCCTATATGAATGACTATAGAAATCTGTACTTTCATTAAAGCAGTCTCAGCCTACTTAGGAGAAGAGCAAGCAATTTAATGATGCACAGAAATGTTCATTTTCTTTAAAAGCTTCTCTAGTGCTTGACTTTTTTTTTTTCTCTCTCTGTTTTTCCTTCTAGAGGATGAGTACCAATGGAAAGGGCCCTTTTACTTCATCCAGGGAGCAGATCCTCAGTTTGGACTGATGAAATCTTGGAGAGTTGGAGAAGCTGACAATGGAGATGATGAATGGGGAGAAGAAATCGTATTAGCAGAGCAAGCAGTGCAAGCCATTAACAAACTAAACCCTAAACCCAAGTTCTTTGTGTTGTGTGGAGACCTTATCCATGGAATGCCAGGTAAGAAAATTAAAATTGTAGAATGGGAACTGTAGCTCCTGTTTCTTTATAGTTCAGATTGCCAACATGTCAAATTTAATTTTATTGACTTCACGAATATTCTTTCATACGATTGGGTATGCTACTGTTATGGTATTTGGGAAAAAGTATGCTTTGCAGATGATTCTTGAGACATTCTGATTTCTTCACCTGACTTTCTGTATCATTCATTTCAGGGGTGTACTTTTGGTAGTTGGGTTTTTTCAGTGGGACTGAGGAAATTTTCTTCGAAATAAAAGACATAAGAAGTCACTAAAATTCTTTCTTCTAAACAAATTGCTTTGAAAAGACAAATAGGGACTCTATCCACTGGGGAAATACAAAGCCAAGAGAAGAAAAAAAAATAACTGGCTTTTTGAGTACCTGATGTGGGTGAAGCTCAGAATTCTGACTTCCTAATACTTAATAAATTCAGCTGCTTTGATAATAAAATGTGTAGAAGTCTGTCAGTAAAACCAAGTTCTAGCATTCTATCCTGTTGTTGTGGGTCTCAGACATCAGTTTCTTGTGTATATCCAGAAGAACCACCAACAGTGCATCAAGAAAGGTGGGTTACAAAGTTTGAGAGTTAAACTTTGAAACAGACTGGTAATATTTTCTATTTTATAGGAGATAAATACTCTCCTTGGAAGTGAATGACAAAGTGGTTGACAAGTGGTCTCAAAAGTAGAACTAAGCACAGTGTCTTACATTCCTTAGACTTGATAAAGAGCAGAACTGCAGACATCTTTAGCTATGTAGCTGAGGGTGCAGAAATCACTAAGTGAGCTTGCAGACCCCTCTTTGTGCAGTAGTTTGTCCTGCACTCTGCTCTGCCCTCCCCCTGCAGTGGTGCTTCCCACCTCTTTTGCACAAGAAGGGTTTGAGACCTTTCACTAATTCCTTCAGTGTCCTATGAAATGGATTTTAAAACCCTAGCTGTCAAATTGATTGACATTACTTGTAGATTACAGACTTACTTTTGATAAGAACATGACTTTAGTGATAGTGTGGGAAAGTGTAAAAAACAACAGATTTAAGCTTGATAAAATCTACTGTGTAAAATCTCAGCAGCTTGGTAACAGGAAGTTTGCCATTATGCAGTTGTTTTATTGGTTTATGTTCTTCCATTAATTTTGGAAGAATATGTTTGAGCCAGAAATATAAAATAGTATCTTCCTAAGAATCATCTGGCCTTCATATAGCAGAGTTTTAATAAGTATTTTGATTAGGACTTTTAATTTGTGAAAGTGTTCCAAGTATGTTATCCTCAGTATCTGTTGTACGAGGAAGATGTTTCAGGACAAATAATAGGTGTTCTACACCCTGTTGAAAAGAGTCTTTCACTTTCAAATTTAAGTACACCAATAAGCTAGGTTAATTTCATTTTGCTTAGATATTTCTCAAAGGCTCAAAAAACAATGCTTTTGTCTATATTGACTTTAAACTGTGTTATTCTAAGGCTTTTCTGTTGATTGTGTAAGTGCCAAGTACAGAGAGCCAGCAGCCTTCTACTACTGAGTGGCTAGAATGCAATAAGTAAGTCTTGCTGTGTGGAGGCTTTTATGGGTTTTTTTCTAGTAATGGATCTCTGCAGTCATTATTATCCTTTTTACCAGGATATGCCTCAGACTTCCATAATGTTCTAGATACAAACCTGTGGGAGTTTTGTAAAATCCTGTCATATGCTCATTTTGCTAACAAACACGTAAAAGAAACTGATGGGCTTGTACTGCTGAGATCACTTGGATTGTGTGATCTCTGTGCTGTGCACTGTATAAATATTTGAAGCTGTAGTGTTGTAGTGTGATTTCCAAGAAACTGCAAGAAAGAATGAGCAGTTCCTGGCTCAGTGATCCTAAGGGTTTTTCCAGACTAAATTATTCTACGATTTTCTCACTTGAGCCACTGTATTTTAATTCATCTAATAATTTCTTGTTTATTGAAACTGTTTTTTTGGAACTTTTTAAGCTTGTCATAATGTAGTTACATAAAATAGCTAAGGAAATGTGCTACTAAAAGGAATTTTAGAATATTCAATTCTAACAAATTCATGGAGTACTAAGTGTAAAGTTTATGATGGCTGGTTTAAAGCATGCAGTGTAGACATTTAGCTGAAGCAATACTGAAGCCTTTTGCAAAAGAACTCCAAGAAATCTCAGAATTCCAGCAGCTAGAAGTAATGAACAGAATCCTGATCAGCTGGGAAGCAATCAGGCACAGCACTTGGAATCCATTACAGATGTCATTAGAGCAACGAAGTAATCAGTGTCAGTATCATGGTATTTAGCTGCTGATTAAAAGTAGTTTGTACTCTGAATATTATTTTCAGAAGTTTTTCTTGATTACATAATCAAGAATGGGATAGCTATTCCTAGTAATGCTAATATTGTGGTACATAATCACGAATTTTAAGCAATACCTTACAGTGCAACTATGTTACTGAAAATAATTTCTGTAAACTCAATACTTACCTCTAGATACACCATGATAATTAAAGACTTGGCTTCTGAAGCCATTCCTGTGCATTAAGTTGGTGTCCCATACCTTAATGTGTAACATTTAGCTTCTTTGCCCCTCTTGGGTGTAGCAAAACCCCACTGTTGGTGGCTGATCTCAAGTCACTGAAATGATTCACGAGCTCAACAAACCTGGTATAGCTCTCTCCATAGATTGAGGACAAACCCCCCTGCCTCCTTTCTTGCCCATCTTTCCTCTTTCAGTTTAACATGAAGCATTGTGCTTCCTTCTTCATCCCATACCTTGACTTTAGATTGGTGTGCAGGAAACAGCTTCTGCATTTCAACATCTTCCATTATAACAGCAGAGAAATCAGTTGTTTGCAGCCAAGGTCACCCTGTTGAAGCCATGAAGAAGCACTGACTTCTGAAGCTAAGAATCCTAACAGCTGTTTTTATGTGGCTGCATTCCTTTGGAGGAAATTTAAACTGCATTTTTTAATTATGCTGCTGCTGTCAGTAGCTTGGTAGACATCATTTCTAACCAGCAATGTCTTTTACATGATGTAGCCCAAGACCAGGTTTGTAATTATTTTTCATTAATTGGTCTATTTACATGGGTGAAAGAACAAGCAAGACAGCAGCACTCCTGCAAACTTTACTGGGCTCTGACTGTAATAAAATGTAGCTGTTTAGACACCTAAGTGGAACGAGGCTTGTCTAATAATGTGTATAATCAAAAAAACTGATAGAACTTGATTAAGCTTGATCTGTTAACAGTGTGATAACGAATCAGTGAGCAAGTAATGTTTATGCTTGCAGTTTTAATTGCTGTGTATATGTTAATTAGAAGAAATCCAAATCACTAGAATTGAGTATTATGGCACTTGAAGTACATTGCAAATACTTGTACTAATTCCTTTAGTTAAATGAAGGCATAATCCCTAATATACACATTTCCTGCCCCAATCATTCAGTTCTATATTATCTGACACAAGCCTTTTCAGAAAGCAAATAGGGATATGCACCAACCTTCTGCTGAGAAATGGCACCTATAGGTACAGTTTTCCATAGTCTCTTCCATAGGTGCAGTACAACCAGTCACAGGTATTAATAGGCCAGTATTTAAAATGCACAGTAAACTCCTAATCCTTTGGGGATGATGTCATCATTTCCTGTTGCTCAAGACCTCCCTCCTAAATTTTTAAATTAATTAATAATCCTGGGCTATTATGTTATTACAGTCATATAGGTGTGAATGCCACCATTGTTCAGGAGGACAGTGAAGAGTATTGCTATTGCTGCCTAAAGGCCAGCAGCTGGGCTGGCTTTGCAGTGCCCCAGTCCCAGTTTCTTGGGCTTGGTTTGAGCATGTTACAGGGTCTGTGACCTGGAGCTTGGGGCTGGGTGTGTGGTGTTACTGTTAACAGCTTAAATATGGGGTCACAGCAAAGGCTTTAACATTAGAGAGACACAGGCCCCCACCCCAGCCTATAAGCAGGCCATGGATGATCTGTTACTGCTCCTTGAGGCAGTACAGCCTTGGGAGCTGGATAAAGACTGCTTCAAGCATGAGGGGTGGGGAGAAGCAGAAAAGTAGAGGACAGGGCAGCTGGTGCAGCTGGGGAAAGCAGTGCCTTGAGCACAAAGCCACATGTAGTGGGGAAATTGGTGGACTACCTAGAACCTGTAACTACCTGGCATCCTGTAAAAAGACAGGATCATGAATTTGGGAGGGAATTCTCACTGTCATGTAATCAACGTGTAGACTGCTGGACATGCAAGTGCACTGCTTGTTTCACCATCTCTCCCTATTTCTCTCTACCTTTGCCTGCTTTCCCTTTTTGCTTCAAGCATCCCTGGGCTCCTGGCTGTGATATGTCCCTGTCCTGCTCTTTGCCCCTGTTTCCAGGGCCCCCAACTCTTCTCACCTGCCAGTCAACTCCTCATGACCGCATCCACCTCTGTGTGTATGCTTCTTTCATGCATTTCTCCCTCCCCACACACAAACTGTGCACATTTTGCTAACAGTGACTCCTCCATAAAGCCTCAGTAAAGCGTATCAGCTCAATTTGACAAATTATAATTTTGGTCACCACTGTGTGCTTTCTGTGAAAAGCAAAGCTGCTGCCTATGTGTCTCCCCAAAATTACATACTCTATCCTGGCTTCCATGCAAACTGTCTTTTTTCATATAATAATACAGGTGGTAAGAGGTAGAAAATTTTTTAAAAGCAGGTGCAAATATCAGAGTATTTTGCAGCTTATTGCAGGGACTCTAAATTCATATTTAGGCAGCAATTAAGGGACCTGGTTTTCAAATCTGCACTTCTACATTTGACTTCTGCTTAGCAATTTGATAATAAGAATACAAGACAAGCTGGGCATCCTGGCTTTTATACAATCAGTACCTCTGACAGGCTCTGACACATACACTGTAGAGAGTGAAATTGCTTACATTCAGAATAGACTGTTTCAGAGCAGAGGAACATCAGAGCTGATGGTTCTGATGTCCAGACAGCAGTATGTCTTCATTTCTGTTTATAATCACTGTAACATTTGAAGGCATCTTCTCTCCTGAGAGAATTACTAACTGGATTATTCTGAGCTTCTTTCCAATGCCCAAATTTGATATGCAACAGCCATGGTCCAGATTATTTCTCTCTTGTCCCTGTGTAAATATGGAGTGCATTAATATGTCTTATTTCAAACGTATAGTTATTATAGATACCAAACTTTAAAGCATAGGCTGCATCATGTGATTATAAACCCTGCCTTTGCAGGGTGCTCCTTAAACTTTCTTGAACTCTTTAACTTTTCAGTTTCCAAAATCAAGGGAAAAGCACCCACCATAGCAGTTGTTTCTAGTCAGAGCATTATTATTGAAAACCTGTAAGGAATGTTGTAAATTCTCTTGCTTAAGAAACAGTCTTAGACTTGACCAGGAAAGGTCAGTGATTTATTCACCGACTTTCAGTAAGAGCTCAAGCTGGTACCTCCCAAAAGTCCTACGTGTCATTCAGTTTTGGATCCAGTAAAAATGAACATTGAGTTAATAAAGTTTCACAGCTCCTGTTATATTTGATATTATATAAAGTCCACAGTCATCTGCAAGTGTATGTTTTTCCTTCTTAGAAAGTATTTTGCAGACATAAATTTCCAATTACTTTGTGGTTGATTCAGCTTGACATCCTTTCTAAGTGGTAGTGCTGTGCTTGTGCTTTGTATGAACTGGGTTGTTCACATTCCAGTAGCTGAGTTGGTGGGAGATTGGAAATTTGCTGCTTGTAGGTTTTGCACACAAGATGTGATTTGAATATAATGCTGAAATCTGCATGCAAATGCACAAGCTGCCATTTATACATTTGTGAAACCAATAAATTACAGAGAAAATGCCAGGTCCAATACAAGTTCTTAGTGTTATGTACAGGGAATTAAGTAAGGCATTCTACAAAGGAAAAAATGCCTGATAGTTCTTAATATCTTTATTAAAAAGTGGTTTTATCACAGTAAATCTGGCTGTGAACTGTTTTTACTATTACTTTAAAAGTACAGTTAACCCACTTTCATAAACAGAGGAATGTTCTTGCCAGACAGAATTAAGATGCTCTTCAAGTCTTTAAGGGAAGCATCTATACATAAGATGTTCTGCGATGTTTTAATTTTAACTAAAAATACAATAGTTCTTGAAAATATTTCCTTTCTCATCTAGAGGCATGAGTGCTGATTTCTGACCTGTCTGTATAACAATCATATGAGCAGGTTAAAAAATGGTGTCTTTAAAATATGGTTCCAATTTTAAAAATTAATATAAGCATGTGACCTTTACCATATATTGCTCTTTTTTTGCCATTTGAGCTGGCTGCTTGGTTTACTAACAAAAGCATGTGTAGTATTTTAACTCCCATCAGCTTGGCACAGCTGGCGAGGAGGCAGCTGTATTCTACTGCCACATGCAGTTTCAGCAAAACTGTCAGCTAAATCCCAAGTCCTGAATCTTTAAATGGAGATTTATAATAGAGCATGAAGTAGAAAGGGCACAGATTGATTTTGTTAACTGCAGGGCAGAAGCTGTGGCTTTGAAATGTTTCTACTGAACCAGGCTGTAGGTGAAAATTTTGTTCGTTGATTACAAGGTGTTTTTCCATAAATATATCACTATCTGAGCAGTGGGGCTTTTGTACTATCATACAAAATAACATGAGTCTAAGTTTGACCTAATTTCCTGACAAAATGATACCTTAACTCACCAAATTTACTGCATCCATTTCTTTTGCTGTTGCAGCCTATCAAAAACTTTGACCTGTTGGGTAGAATAGAGTCCAAACCAGAAGAATTCCTGGCTGTGGTCTTCTCCAAACTCTCACTAATGTTAATAATATCTGGAATCTTGAGACGTAATTAATTATACAGTTATATCAAATCATATGCTTTTATGATAAAGCTTCTTTCTTGAAGCTGGACTTATTATTTTTTAAGAGTAACTTGCACAAAGTGCTTTGGATGCCATGCAGTTATGGTCAAATGAGCTGTCTTTCTAGTTTCAAAGTGTTAGCTTTTCAAAAGGCACATTTCTAGGCTCTTCCATCTCACTGAATGGCAAAGGAGTTTATTCTTCCTTGGAAGTCAGTGGCAGAAGATCTGGCTTTCATAATTTTGACTTGATAATTAAGATGAACCAAGTCTTTTCCCAACTGTTAGCTCTTTTGTAGCCAGTGGAGGTTAATGTGGTTTTACTGGGCAGGAACTGGACTACAGAGCATCCAGTTCTCCTGTCTGTGGCTCTAAGCAAGCTGTGTTACCTGTCTGAGCACAGCACAGCTCCTGTTTGTATTGTAAGCTCTCCTCAGAACAGCCTGCAGCCAACATGAGTGTGGAGCAAAGACACAAACTGGCAAAAGAGGATTTGGGCTGAGAGAGCATATTCTAAGAAAGAAGCAGTCTATCTAAACCATTGCCTCTGGCTGGTATTAGCTGCACTTTCATTCTGCACTTGTTCTGATAGCAAAGATGTCTTTGTGAGGGGAGAAAAATGCCTTAGCCAGCTGGAAAAGTACATGTCTTTTTAATTAATTGTACCCATTTATTGAAAGTGTTTCTCAGCTTAACAGTGAGGACAATTTTGTCAGACATAGGGGACCAGTGTTGTAGAGAGTTATTCATTGTGCTGTAACTACTTAATATGAAACTGTAGACATGATGAAGGTGTCAGAAAGCTGTAAAAGTCTCACAGGTGGTCATTTGAAGAAGGTGTGAAAGATTATATTCTTGGCTCTGTCCCTTAAAGTGAAGAACAATTATTGGAAACTTTCATACCTTCAGCTTGTTTACATTAAGTTTGTTGTAACTCCTGTAGCGCTGTGGTATTTTTTCCTGCTTGTGATGACTTCCTCAGAAGAACAGACCCAAATGGGAGTGAGGGCCTGGGCTTGATGTGACAGCTCTGCATAGCTAGGAGATGAGTAAGGATATGATGAGCAGAGTTGTACTTTAAATGAAACATGATACTTATTTTCACAGCAGAAGGTAGAACAGTAAACACCACAAAATAGGTTGTTAAGTGGGCACCTGTGTGGCTGGCACTCAAAAATGTTGGCACTTGCAGTCATTATATTTAATGTCATGCACCAAAACTCTAGGAGCAGTTGGTCCTCTCATAGGCTTCCTCGTTCATTTTTGGGGCTTTGTCTTTGTTTTAATGTAATAATTAATAGCTAAAACTAGAGCTAAAGTTTGTTCTTTCAGTGCCCAAAGTTATAAAATGAATTTAACTTGTGCTTTCATGCAGGAAAATGCTTTAGTGTGATCCTTTTTCTGTCTCAGAACAGATAATTACTTGTTTTTAATATACTGAAAAGATCAGTCGCTTACAGCTGTAGATAAATGAATACTGCAGTGCCTGCTCTTCATTGGAACTAATGGTATGAGGCTTTTTTAAGTTAGACTGAGTAGTCAGTTTGTCCAGTAGTGAATAAAGTAATCTTTACATTACTTTTAATGGTATAATATTTTTTTGCACACCATAAAATTGTTTCCAGGCTATTTGGATATTAGGAATTTGTATTTGTCTAAAGAAGAGAGAGGAGATATTTTGGCTATTACAGCACAGACTAAGCCTGAAAAACTTATTTTGAAACATGACCATACAGGGTTTATTAAAATTGATCAGCTTATTCTTGCATGTAATGATGCAGTAAATGATGATCTGCAGAATGATGCAGTAAATCACATGACTTCATTATGGCAGATGCTAAAGGGGAAACTTTAAAACAAGAAAAAATGAAAAGCACAGACTAACAAGAGCACTGCTAAGAGTGACCTGGGTGGCCTCTTTCTGTGCCAGTGCCCTATTACTGCATTTTTGTAGCATCCTAGGAAAAATTAATGTGAAATGGAGAGAGAACAAGGTTTTTTCCCTCACGGTTCAGGGAGAAGACAGAATTGTTGCTTTTCTGGGACAGTATCATGTAAAGCAGTGAGAAGAGGGTAAAAGTTTTCCATGACAATAAAGGAGTTGCCCATACTGATGAAACAGGGAAGGCTGGGAAAGGGCAGCACAGCAAGGAACAGTGTCAGAGCTTTGGGGTGGGAAAGCTCTATCTGCATCAGTGCCCTTGAAGGGATGCTTGGTTTTCATTAGCAAAGATAAAACTGTGTATTGGTATCAGAGATGTGACAAGATGAGAGCTCAGTTAAACTTTTATTTATGGTAGTACATAAAACTTAGAGGCAGTAAAGATGTAATCACAAAAGGAGCCTGAAAAATACAATCTGATCTCAATTATACCATTGCTCTGGGGCCTTTGCTGCCTTCCAGGTGACAGGCACAGCAAAGGGGTGTCACTGGGTGGGGGGTCAGCTGAGAGGGATGATGTAGGAGCTGAACTGTAGCCCTGGTAAGCTGGAGTCAACAGCCAGGTATCCAAAACAACAGCAAAGATGATAAGCAATCTTATTTTGAACAGGAGGAAAAGAGTTTCTGACACAGGATAGAGGAAGCAGTTAAATTTCTTTCAGTGGAGGTACTTAAAAAAGGAGCATGCTGTGAATATGGCTTTGAATTCCCCTCTTTAGAAAGTTAGGGAATGCTGCCAGGGAAGGTCCTCTAAATGGCATGCAGAAGTAGAGCAACTGCACTCAGTCATGGAAACAAACAAACAAAAAAAGATAAACTTTTCAAGAAGAGGAAAATGCCCCCATCCAAGAGACTCTGATTAATGCAATTGTGAGGATGCACTGTAAGGCACAGGAAAATACAAATATCTTTCTTCTGTTTGCTTATAACAATTGTGTGATTGCTTCCAACAAGAACTGCTTCTCTTTTGAAGTTGGAGTAATTCTTCTGTTATAATAAATTATAACAATGTTCTTATAAATTTTTTTAATAAATTTTTATATGTTTTTATAAATTCCATTTTTGTAAGTGGTGTTCGGACATTTATTTTGCTTTTATCAGATTTAGTTTTACTATTTCTATTTGATATTTCGTATCTTTCTAATATGCAATTTAGCTTTTACTTGTTCTTTGATAATCAGTCTCTTGGATTAAACATTAGGCAGATTGCAGTTGTCATATCAAGAGTGTTGCTCAGATAAAATCTCATAGTTAAACCATTTTCTTTTTTATTTTATTCCAAACTTAAAATTTGTGCTTTCCTTTAGAAATTATATGCTTGCAATTCCTGTGTCTGGGACACTTTTAAGATACATTGCAAGACTTAGACCAGTAATTTAGAAACACAAAAAATAGTTGTGCTACATTTTTACATGTTGTTAAGTTGGCTAAAGACATCTTGGATAAGTTCATCCTATTAGTGCCTGTGCTTGCCCTCAGCCTAAGGTTAACAAAGGTCTTGTTGAGACAGAAACCACCATAATAGTGGGGATTTAAAACATGTACTGACTCATTAGGGCCTCCTGTGCCAAACTTTTAAGTATAGATTTTAGGGCCACATGGTTTTTTATATCTGCAGTATGGTTTCCTGTAGGAAGCCATGACACAGTACAGTCTGTGTCAAGATAGATCAGGTAAGGGGGTACTGTTCTGGCTCCTGAGAAAACCCATCCCCAAAAGGTCTAAAAACAGCAGCAGCATCGTGGATGGAGCTGCAGCAGCTTGTGCTGGCCAGGTCCCTGTAAGTGACTTCTCAGGTCATCTTCAGAGAGTAAAAATTTCTCTGAAATGCATCCTCATCATGTAATGCTGAGAAACTGACCTCTGATGGGCTCTTTCTGTGGATTTATCAATAGCTTTGATTGTTAGAAGTCAGATCATGTCACTGGAACTTTCAGCTCTTACAAAATGACATAAATTGGAGATCCAGGGCAATAGCCCTGCTGTCCCCACCACAGTGTGTCCCCTTGCAGGGACTGTCTCCTGCCGTGGGGAGGTAGTTGTAGTTCTCCTAACACTGACACAGAAACACCTGGAGGTAGCACCTAAGAATACCATTACAACCTTCCCCATTCTCTTTCATAATTCACTCTCAGTAGAAAAATGTTTGCTATTATTAATTGGTTGATAACTTTTCATCTGGAATACTTTTGGGGAAAAAGCTAATATTGGTGGAGGTTACTGTAAAGTGAAGTTTTCCTCAGATACAAAAATTGCAATGACCACACATTGCTCAGATGATACTGCTGGAGGTAAAAAGTGCTTCAAGTGGTTTTTATAGCTAGTGCATTAAAAAACCAAACCTAGCCTTTGTTCATAGGTGCTCTATTCTGTGGAATACCATAGTAAACAGTAACTGTGGATTAAAGGATTATTTCTTTGGCAGAATAATCTGTGAATTATAGTTCTGCTGACTAAAGCCACCTTCAGCAAAATTGCTTTGAAGTACTTCCTTGACATCTGCTCTTTCAGTGAGTGAAGCCAGATTGTCTTGACACCTCTAAGCAATGCAAGAAAGAATACTGAAGTGTTCAGGCAAACAGTGATGTAACATGCAATAGAAACATGTACTGCAGCTGAGACATTGACATTCTGCCTTTGTGCTCCTGGACATGTTGCTCAGCTTTCAGAAGTAATGGACTGGGAAGCTGCAGAGAATTCTAGGCAACTACACTAGCAACAGTTTTCACTTTCATGTTTTTCATGAAAGCCAAACTGCCCTATTAATTTGTGAAGTCATTTATCTCAGGGCAAGGCTGTATTTACAGAACCTAGCATAAAGACTTAAATCCCAGGCCACAGTATTAAAAATGTCACTGCACGTGGTGCCAGGATAAACACAACAGAAACTGATTTCAGTTACATTTATGCCAGCACCTCCCCAGTTATTTTTTTTACGTTGCCTCTTGGCATTGTGTTCTTCTCCTATTGGCCTACAACAAACCTCTATCTAAATATGTTCTGGATGATAATGGGAATAATTACATATTATAGCTGCCTCTGTGTCTGGTAGAGATATTGAAGGGGATAATTTTATCCTACAGCACTGACCACTGTAGTATTCTAGTGGCTTCCTTCTTTATCACTTATCTTTTCCTCTTTTGTCTTCTTTATTACTTTCCCTCAACTGTAAATTTAGAGGGAGGTGCCTCCATTGTGGCACTGCACAGTGGTGCAGTTCATTATACCACAAATAGTGCACATTCCTGGAGCCCTTCCTCTCCAGCACTACACCCAAAGAGTTCAGACACATTACTCTACCTTTTCACACCTTTATTTCCCTGGGTTCCTCCTCTTCTGGATTTTTTTTCTTTTGGCCTTCTACCAAGAAAAAAAAGGTCAAATGAAGATAGTGTTGTCCTTAAATTATTTTTGTTTAGTATGATTTCCTGGGCTCTTCAGACAAAGACCTTGTTTTCCATTTTGAGCAATCTGTTTTCTGCAGTAAAACTGAACATATCTCTCTGTTGCTATAGAAATAATATTGCATTAAATGAAGGAACCAATGCCCTACTGTCGACAAATCTAATCTAAGTGTTGGTCTCTAGAGCTTCAATTTCACCACTGGGAAGAGGTATACATAATTCTACAAATTATTTCTGTAACATGCATAAATGTCTTTATATTCTGAAACTGTTAGCTAAATTTCCCAAAGTGATAGCATGGAGATGAACATGGTGTAATGTGCTTGCATATATCTTAGCAGAGCCTTCACCTTCCCCCTCCATACATTTTCATATTTATAACTTGAAATTTCCAACTCTCCGCATAGGAAGGCAGGGAGTGAAAGGAAAGCAGCTTTCTCAGCCAGGTTCCCTACCCCAGGGACAACAGAGTATGCCAGACTGATTTAAATCTTTGTTTTTATTTTTTCAATATCCAGCTTCTCCAAGTAACATGAGATGGCATTTGCCCTGTTTTTTCTAGGACTGATAAGGTTATTTTCCATAACTGGTCTAAACAAGGCCCCTGGTACATTTTTATACCTCACAAATGGATCTGCTGTCCACTACTTTCCCATCTACACTGTATCATTTGCTCAATATTTCTAAAGTTCATCAGAGATTTTCTTATAACTTTCTACCCTGTACAGCAGTTGAACTCAAGAAAGTTGTGAATTTTGACCTTATGCACCACACAGCAAATCTCAGATCTTTATTTGCATTTAGATATAATTTAGACATAATATGAACATGTCTTTCTCCTCAGTATTTTTCTAAAGCTGTCTAATTCTAGTAACAGGAATAAAGTGATCCTTAAAATGAAATCTTTGCTAATAATTATTGCTAAGGGTCTGTGTTTGTCAACGTGTTGATCATAAGAATTTTACAGAAATGAGAAAAAAATCTTTTCTCATATTTACATTGCAGGAGCCCCTCTAACGCATGTCCTTGTATAATATGTACAGATAGTTAGAAAAGTAACACAACATTGAAAAGTAAATTAAGATTGATGTGCCTGAACCTGTATGGAAATGGTATGTTGTAAAGCTGATTCCAGAGCTCTTGTAAAGATCCTCTCAAGACTTCCTCATAAAAATGTAGTTACTGCTTGTGAAACAGGCCCATGTTAGATATATGTTATGTACTGCAGGACAAAATGTGATTTATAAATGTTCAATTTAATTTATGACTAATAAGCATACCAATGGCTTCTGATTACTCTTTAGAAAGCATGGTAAGGGAGAGACACAAGTGGAAGGTAAGGGGTTGAGTGGACATACAATACTAAAGTGAAGATGGATTCTGGAGCCCTGCTTAGCATCATGATCCCATGTAATATAGAATATTTTCTTACTATGGTTATTTCCATAATAAAAGTTAATAACAGTGGTAGGAAAAGATAGCATAGACACTAAAATGTGTTTGTTTCCTGTAGGAACTCGATGGAGAAAGGACCAAGAAAAAGATTTAAAGAATGTTCTGAAGAACACTGATCAGGACATCCCATTGGTATTTGTCAGTGGAAATCATGATCTTGGCAATACTCCAACAAAAGAAACAATTGATAATTACTGCAAGAACTGGGGAGATGACTACTACAGCTTTTGGGTTGGAGGTGTTTTCTTTCTTGTTCTGAACTCTCAGTTGTACTTTGATTCTTCCAAATGCCCGGACTTAAAGCAAGCCCAGGATGTGTGGCTCAATGAGCAATTGGCTGTTGCTAAAAAACATAAATGCAAGCATATAATAGTATTTCAGCACATCCCTCTCTTTCTGCAAAAACCTGATGAAGTCCACGATTATTTCAACTTTGAAAAATCAATTCGTCAAGAGATACTGGAAAAGTTTCACAAAGCAGGTATTTTCTTCAGTTTTTCTATTTGTGAATTTTAGTTTCAAAATGTAATGGGTATGTTGCCAGACAAAATACATTTAATTCAAACGTTATTGTTTTCAGAGTAATTTAGATATTGGTTATAAGCCTTATTGATCCCCACAGGTCAGAATTATCAACTGAATCTAGTCAACCATAAAAACTACCGAACAAAATTTAAAACTCTAAATGAAAAGTAAGAAACTGAAAGTGAAAAACTCTTTTAAAGTAAACAGCAAGGATTCTATTTTGGAAGTACTGGTGGATGTAAGACAACCTGAGCTTTTCCTCCCTAAGTAGCAGAAGATCAGGTATTGCTGTAGGAGAAAAAAAAATGGGTTTGTTTTATATAAAACATGAAAACAGAATTTGGAATTACCTTGGAGGTTGTTTTCTCCCACACTGAGCCAATTTTAAACCAGGAGTGTAATGTACTCCATATTTATTCAGTGTGAAAAACAGTCTTGCTCTGCTAAGATGAATCCTTTGCCTATCCATTAATAATAGGGGCCATTTCTGGGATCAAGGGGAGGATGGAACCTGTGCTAAACAAATATATTGTACCTAATCCCTTTGCTTTATGTTCCTGGGGTGACAGTCCCTCAACATTTCCTGCCAGTCTGCCACTGCTGCATCGGTGTCATTTTCTCGGTATCTCTTGAGAGAGCATGTTATTTGGATTACTGAACAATGCAAATTGTTTATAAAATTGTTCCTGATTTACCATATAATTGTTGAGCCTGGACTCATCCAAAACCAGCCTAATTTCCAAGCTCTGAATCTCCCAGTCAGTGTTCCCAATCAGTGGGGCCAAAATTCACAGCTACCTAAGGGCTCTCCAGGGGACTGACACATTTGCAGGTTCAAGATTTACAAATGGGTTTTTTTTTCCCTGTAAGGAGACATGCTGAGAATACCCCGTAATACCTTTACCCTTTTTAATTTTCATGCTAGTGTTAATATAGTGGGATGTATTGCTGCTGGAAGGCTGGCAGCTGAGTGACTGCTTTAGGTCCTGCTGGCTAATGACACATCCCAGTTGTCAGCAGGAGGACACTGCCGTTCAGGTGTACCCCAGTAAATAAGGATTCTCGTGGAAACTCAAGCAGTTCTGTTCTGGAGTTCTCTGTCATCCAGATGGTTTACCAACATTTGGCAACACAATACTGGGAATATAATTAATCAGGAGTTAAAGGAAATTATGGAAAATATTATCACTGTAGTATTTAGCATCCTTATGTCTCTTGGAGGGCTATTTCTGATTGGTTCTCCTAATGTGTATCCAGAGGTTTAACCAGAAGTTGGGTAGACTTCAAATGAATAGGGTAAAGGAAGACAGAATGAGAGAGCAGAGCAATACAAGACAACTGTACAGAAGAAAATCCCAAACTCCTTTAGGATCCCATTTGTCCCTTCCCTGTCCCTCATTCCCATCCCTTAAAGTCCTCCCTAAATGACGTATTTGTTTGTTTCCTTCATGAACAGGTTAAATTTTTATCTTTTGCTTGCTGTTTTATACCATAAGTAAATGAGTCATTAGGTAATATTTACCATCAAATAATCAAACATTTTGCTAATTAAATGAATACAGAGAGCAGGCAGCTCAGTGTAACTCAGGCTGCTGAGAAAAATCAGCTGAATCAAAAGTTGTCACAGAGTTTCCTTAGTAACGGGTGTGTTCTTTCCATTTTCTTACTCAATTGAAGAAGTCTTTGTAATACCACAAAATCCTACCAGTGGATTACAAGCAGGCAGGGTATGATGGTTCCACAGATATGCAATGACTCCACTTACTTTCTCTTGGCTTTCCCAAAGAATAATCAATTTCAGCATATCATTATATGGGAAATTTGTTTTCACACAGTTTACTTTATACATTTTTGGAGGATTAAAACATAGAGTATTGCTAATGAAATCTGAGTCTACTTTGTGTTTGGGTATGGGTTGCTTTTTTAATGATGACTTGCATCTTAAGGTTGTAACGCCTTCTACTTTATAATTGTGGTATAGCAATTCTGGAAAAAAAGGATAATTCTGCCTTTTTAACAAGTCCACCAGGCTGCTAATCAGTCTTTCCTTCCTTCTGCTCTCTCACTCTCCATTTCAGTGTCTGCAATCACTTTGAAGGATTGTTGAGACACAGAAAAAATTCAGCATAAACATGCATTTTTTAGGGGTTGCTATTTGGCAATATGATACAGTGGGCATTGTATTTCAGTTGTTGATAACCCAGGATCAGACCTAGAACTATCCCACTTTTCATATTTATACTTTTTCTATACTTTTTCTGCTTTAAAGTGAGGCATGCAACCTCAGAAAACTATTATTTTAAATTCAGAGCCCAGATCTTCTGTGGTTATTCTCTTCTAATCCCTTATTATATATAATGTCTTTGTCTTAAGCATCTGCTCATTACAAGCAGAGATAAAAGACTATCTATAGAGGCTACATCTGGTACGAAATACTGAATTACATTTCTCACATTAGAAGTGTCCTTAACAGTTGGGCTAATTAAAGATAAAATCATGTCCTATGATAAATATTTATAAATTGAAAATCTGGCATCTGTAAATATGTATTGCTACTGTTAAACCATTCTTGTAAGCTGCATGTCTAAGAAGTCCATTTTTTCCTTAAATGCATTATAACAAGTATTGTCCTGAAAAACTGGTATCAGACACAGTGAAAGTCAACTCAGCTGAGAACATACTTTATTTTATTTAGGTAATTAGGTACTTTATTTAGGTATTTAGGTACTTTATTTAGGTAAAAATAACATTTCTGAAAGCATATTTGTTTAACTTCTGAAACTGGAGCCTCAGCTGTCAAAGCTGTCTCCTCTACATGCAGAAGCTAAGTACAGAAAATAAACCTGTGTGCAAGAACTGTGAATGAGCTGACCTGATGTTCTCATCTGTGAGATCTGGAGTCACTCCACTCTGCTGAGTGAAATGCATATTCAGCTTTCAAGAACTGCCTAGTTCTGATATAAACAGGTTTGCATATAGCTCTGTGGGGAAAGTAAACAAGTAGTAGTAAAAGTAAACAGTCTGGTGTGTATGTCTTGTGCCCTTGATAAACATAAGTAATAAATTTAGCTTTTAAATTAAGCAGTTTATGTAACAGGAGACTACTTATCTTATTCCAGTATAATTTGCTTAGTTTTTTAGTGAATTTTTCTGACCTGAAAAGTACGGGTATCTTTGCCAAGCTATAGACAACCTTTAAAGACTTTCCATCCTAAGAACCATCACTAACACACTGAATTACTTAACACAAAATAGTAATAAATGTTCTTTAAGGTCCTAATGAAATAAAAGATTTAAGCAAATATCTGAACTTGTTTAGAATGCTCTGAATGATACCAGTACTCATAGATGGTTTTTCACCAAGGAAGTTGAGAAAAGACTTCTTGGTTCAGAGTGAGTGAAAGAATATAGGTGGTCTCCCTTCATGAGAGATTTAAATCCAGGAGAGAATCAGTAGATAATAAATCCAGGAGAGAATCAGTAGATAATAGATATAAAAGACAGAAGGAAATTCCCTGCAGACTCCAGCGGTTTTTAATTAGGAAGTTTTTCATTCAACTAAATGCCTTTAAAGTAATTTTTCAGATATGGCTAAAATACATACTGTAAAACTGGGAAAAATAACAAGCTAGATTTACTAAATAACACCTTTTATCATTATATTTGTAAATCTTAAGTGCTGTAACATTTAACACCTTTACTCATTAAATGAGTGTGGTACTCATGTTCTCCTCTAAGAAATGTTATGACAGGATAATATTAAAGGAATAAGCAGCTTTCTGAACATCCACAGCTGAGATCTATTTAAGCACAAAATTAAATCATAGAGTATGGAACACTTTTGTTTCTAAACTTTACTAGACAACACATGCAATATTTCATTATTTTCTTTGTTGTATAATCAAAGTTGACAAGGGAGTGATATTTTCTTCTCCCTGCTATTGAGACCCTGGTTATGGCAAAGCCCATATACCAAGTGAGTAATCACAGTGCTTGCTTATGTGTCTCTTTTTCACGATTTAAAAGAATTTAAATATGCTCACCTTCAGTTATTTAGATTAACCTCTTTCAATCTTGAAATTCTGCAGTCAATCTTGAAATTACCTGGTATGGGTAATCAGATCTGGTAGTTTCTAGGTTACTGTGTAAGAACAGTGTTTTTTAAGACCATTCCCCAGGCATGATTACTTTTTTTTTTCATCCATAAATTCAGTAGCAAGAACAAAATACATCTATTTAGTATAGTCTGTAATAGCATTAAGTAATATTTGTTCTTGGATAAAGTTTTTAAATGTTTAATCCGCTGGTCTGTAGTTCTCTTGGTAAAAACCTTTTGATCCCAAGAGCACCCAAATCAGGATTGTTTGGGGTGGTGTGGGGTCTCTAAGAAAGCTTTGCTTTCAAATGGAAAGAGCAGCAAACCAGGAAACAGATTGCACTGAAAGGTCACAAGAGGCATTCCCCAAAATTAACCTGAAGCAGAGTGACTTTCTGCAGATAGCACCTCCAAAGGCTTAATTATTTCAGCACTCTAATTAGGTGATCTGGAATCGCCCTCTGGCTCTGCCTCCTCTCATTATATAGGAAAAACAAGTGAGACCAAGATACTTCTCTCTGTAGCTCTGTTCAGTACTGTCCTATATAAAAATACTTTTGACACAGATATACTTTGCAAAACATCATCTTGTTCTCCCCCTTACAGACACCCATGGACCACCACTCACATCAGTCTCTGCAAACCAAGTTTAAGGAAGGCTGAAGGATCATGTTTGTGAACAACAGTACATGGGATATTTTATTATTTTATTCAGATGCTTATAGTGCTGTGCAGTTTCCATTCTAATTATTCAGTTCTATTTTATTCACACAACTCCTCTGATGAAAGTAGGGTAACATAAAACTTCTAAAGGGCTACACAAAATTAGTTCTATAATGTTGCTATTTAAAGTTGGCAGTAGAGATTATAAACTGGAGAGTGCTGCTCCCTGACACACCAGTGGGGCTGTTTCCCACCTACTGTAGCTCTTGGGGGGGAAATGTTTTGGGTTGGGGGTTTTTTGGGTTGTTGTTGGTTTTTTTGTTTGTTTGTTTGTTTGTTTTTTTGGGGGGAAGGGCTGGGAGACAAGGGTTGGGGGGGAGGTGGAACAGGGCCTGAGAACTACCTGAGCTCTGTGGAACAGTGCAGTTGCTTTCTTTCTTTGCTGCTGCAGCACCTGGTTGGTAGATGGGGTGATGTGACCAGTTTCAAATTGCAGTAAGGTGAAATCAATCCTATTCCACACGAGCAACTTTGAATACAAAGACAACTAAATATTGCCATGTGCTTTGTAGCACTGAAGTCTTGAAAAACAATGATGTATGCCACCTGCCCTGGGGAGTAAAAAGGAACAGCAAAAAAATGCCACTGGTAAATGTGTGCTCTTGTAGGGAAGCTGAAAGAACATCATTTCAGAGCACAAAAATGTCCCAAGAACAGGTATTGCTATTGAACCCACCATGTTGTTCAGCACTTCAGAAAGCAGCTCTATGCTGCACATGAAAGGAAGAAAGAAAAGCCAGTTTATGCCTGATACTCCTGGGGAAGTGCTTGAGATCAGTTTATCCATGTGGCTTTAAATGGCTGTATTTGCTATGAACACTGCCTTTTAAAAAGTATTTATCTACACATGCATGTGTGTCTCTTAGAAAAGCATCTCCCTTTCCCCGAGTACCACTTACTTTGTTCTCTTGCCCGTGAAAACTCTGAAAGGCTATTGAAGCATTGGTAACATTCAGGCTTTTTACTCAGTACAATTTTATTTCTTTACAGAAATTTATTTCTTTATTTCTTTACTTTATTTCTTTTCTGCTTCTCTACCCATTTACTTCTATTTTGTCTCTACTGCTGCTCCTCTGTAGCTCCTGCAGTTTTGGAGACAAGTATATATCAGATTAGCCTTTGCTAGTTTAGTCTCTTTCTTCACATCCTGATTGAGTGAGAGGTGTGGTAGTGAAGCAGCAGTTATTTTTCAATAATCATAATTCCTTTTTTTAACTTAATTTTACCATTAAACTAGAACAACTAACTGAAGCACAGTGACTATACCAGAATGGCAATCCCTTGCAAAGAGCCCAAGACAGCAAGGTGCATAATGGTATTTATTCCAAGTACTCTTCCTGTCTCCAAGATTTTTCTTTTGGGGACTTTACTACATCATTTTAATGCTATCAATATAGTGCAATTTAGTGATTTTGTTTATAGATTTGTTGAGTTTTTGATAACTCCCAGCTTTTGCAGTGGTCTGTGGGAGAGAGTTTCACGTTTCACAGCTATGTGAAGAAATTCCTCCTTTTGTTTGCTTTGAACTTCACCTGTAGTATGTAAGGAGAGCTATAAATCTGTAAACGAAGTGCAGTGAACAGATTCGTGTAAAAAAAGTCACTGTAAAAAACAGTTCATTAATCACCACTTCAAGGGTGATAATCTGGACTATGTGATAAATTTCATTGCTCAGTCAGAACCACTTTTATTTCCCAAAATTCTCTACAGAGTGCATGGGAGGAGAAGCAAGGTCTGTACTGTACCCATTACATATTTATTATGTCATTCATATTGCACTAATTTAGCCTTCTCGTTCTCTTACAGAGTCATTTGCTTTTGCTGAGAAAAGCATTTATTTAATTGAAGGCTCAGTCTAAATAAAGCATGCTACTGATTGCCTATGCTGATTATTCCAGGCATTCTCTTTCTAATTTGGAAAATCTGCTTGCTTTTCTTTAGATTATTTTTATATAATTTTCCCTCTAGATTTTTACTCTGTACATAGTGCTGGGTTGAGCAGTTTGATTCCCAGCTAAGCTAAGCCAGTCACACTGTGGACACAGCAAACCTGCCTGAAAATTGTTTCTGTACACTAGGAATTAGAGCTGGAAATCTGCTCCTTCTGAACACAGAACTTCTGAACTTATTTGGAAGCAAGTGATGGAAGTGAGTGTAAATATAGAAATTGGAGTCAGACAATTCCAAGTCCCCTGGCATTTAAGCTAGTTCAAGTCTGAATTCCAGCCTGGTATCATGTCATTGTGTCAGAAAAACTGGTTTCTAGGTGCATAGTTCTCTAGGAAAGTATTCTTAGTATTTCCAAGATAAAGGTGAATTAATTATTTTCCATCCTGTTTTAACTTATTTGGATTTCTGTAATTACAGCAACTCGATGTCCTTTGAGATTGGGGCTCAGTCTGTTTCCTGAATGTCAAATTTTTCAAGAAGTTAGGAAAACAGATGCATTTCCCCAAATGCTAGTATTGCAATGTCTGTTTAATAAAGCAAAAAAGATGAGTTGGCAAGCATTTCACATTTAAAACAGACATTTTCTAATCACTTAACTACTCCTTAAACAGAAAGGCTGGTCAAAACACTGCTTGGGCCTCATGAAGAAGAGAGGCCATGGTCTCCTTTATTTCCATGTCCTTTCCTTTTTCCACAATTCAGAATAAAAGAGCAGTAGAGTACCAAGTAAGGGAGATGACTTTGGAGCCTTGGGAGTGCAACTGCACAGTAAGGCAAGACAGGGTTGTAATCACTTGGGAATTCTCCATGAGACACAGCTAAATGCCTCTGTCCTCTTACAGTGCAATTATGTCAAATTCATCCTGACCTTTTTCCCTGGTGCCAAAGAACTGTTGCTTAGAGGGGGTTTCTCTGAGTGATAAACTATAACATGAGAAGAAGATGCTGCACTTCGAAGTCTGTAAAATAACTTCAGCTTCTACTAAAAGACAAACTGCCTTCTGCATGGTACTCAATATGTAGTTTCTTTTCACAGCATGCTAAAAAATGGGGTAGCTAAATTTTTCTTTTAAAATGTTTTCATCACCGGGGCCAAAAGAGATGATGAATGTTTGATAAAGGACTCAGTGTCTTTCAATTCTTCATTCTGGTTTGGGCTGTTTGGGAACTCAGAAGTGCTGTAAGAGGGGAATAATTACAAAAAACAGAACTACTGCAATCTGCAAGATGTGATGGTTGCGTATGTGCAGCTGCTCCCAGGTCATCCTTTTCTCTACCAGCCTTTTCCATGAAGTATCCAAAGCAAATCTTATATATTTTTTCAGATCTCTTTTCCTGTTAGGACAATCAGTCAGTTTAACAGTACCCATTAAACCATCTCTGTAAGAAAAGCCCTTTTTTAATACTGTGTGCTGTTTGGTTCAAGAAGCTCTAAGAGAGAACCAAAAGAAAAAGTCCATCTTATCAGAACTGTGAAACAGAGAAAGCTGACTGAACACAAGAGATAGCATCAAAGATAGCAACCTGAATTACAAGAGCTATTAATTACCCTCCTCAGCACTTACCTCTTGCTTTGCCAGAGACACTGTGTAGCCTTACAGTCTTAAGTGACATAATGCAACGTTTCAATTAGCATAAAACTACTGTATTTATTAACTCATTTCATGGCTAGTGAAGAGTGTAATGTTTATGAACATATATAAGTATTGCATCTCTTCAGATAACTCTTGAACAATCTATGTTTTGCTTGATTGTTATGTCAGGAATTATTTATGCAGCTTTGGTTTCTCAGAATTTGTCCCAAAATAGGTATGTCATTCTTTAGTAGGAATGATTTATTCAACAGGGAAGAAAAGAGATATGATCAGATCTTTGGAAATAGTAAAATATGTCTTTCAGGTTCAGCTTTGTCAGATCAGAACTAAAAAAAGACTTCTTGTGCTTGATCAGAAAATGATGGTAAACTGCATGGCAAGGAGGGTGTCTTTGGTTTACTAAAATCAGAATCAATTTCTATATTTAAACCTTTTGTGTTGTGTTTTGTTTTACAAAGAGTGATTCCTCCATTTTTTTTTCCGCCAGATTGTGAGTAATTCTGAAACTCATATTTGGTTTGTAGGCATGCAGCTTGTTGATTTTAGGTCTTCTCATGATCCAAGCACAGTTTAAGGACAGAGCAGGCCTGGTGCCCAACACTGGATGGTGCTCATCTTGAGTCTCAGGCTTCCACTCCTGTTCTGACTAAAAACTAATTGGCAGTTCAGGCCTTTCTCCCTAGCAGGTATTCTGTAACTGCTGTGTTGTTACACAGTCTGACATCAGATGACAATGATCAGCATGTCTGATTTGTTTTGTGGGGCTTTTTATAGTAACGATCTGCAGTTTTTACATATTCTGAACTTAATCCATTTTTTTCTTTTAATGAATAATCTATTAGGTGTGAACAGTGTCTTGCAGTAATGGATCCTGGTTTTTTGTTTAATGGATACTGTAAAAATCTCTAGCCTAATGTAAATTTAAATCACTATGTATTTCATAAAAAATGAAATAATGAATGCTTGTGAAGGTGCCATCCTTTGGACATTTATTTATGTGGTAGCTTTTTAGTATTTCATACAGCTTTTATAGCAGAGCTTTTCCCAAGTGCTATTTCAGAAGCCACCCATTTAATGCATGCATTTAACTGACCTGAGGAATACTGACAGAGAGCTTTAAAAAACAAAGCCTGCCAGGACACTGTTCTTTTCTCAGAGTATGGGGGGGGAAAAAGGGAAGTGTGAAGGGGTTGCTAGCAACCTGACGGTGTTACTTCAGAAAAACATCTGAAATGAATAAATGAAATTTGAGTGCATACATCTCTAAGATTCTTTTTATGTTTAAGATCAAAAGCAAGAGCTAAGTAAATTGCCTGCTTGTCATCTTAGTATTATTGCATTGACTGGTTCAGATTTCCTTCTTATGCTAACTAACAAAAGTGACTGGAATATATCTGAGTGAACAAAAAGTGCTATTGAAGAAGAAAACATCAGTTTGACTTCTATTAATACACAGCAGTGATCTGCTTGTTTTGTTGTTCAAGATGGAACATACTGTAACACCACAGTAAA
This sequence comes from Calypte anna, assembly GCF_003957555.1. Classification (NCBI taxonomy): domain Eukaryota; kingdom Metazoa; phylum Chordata; class Aves; order Apodiformes; family Trochilidae; genus Calypte; species Calypte anna. The sequence continues at coordinate 9,321,288 of NC_044260.1, forward strand.
GAGAATTAATACCAGCACTGGAAATAGAAAGTACCTGAAAACTGGGCACATTTTTCACCATGAGGTATCTAAAGCAGATACTGAATTCTAGCAGGGGCTGATGCTGAGCCTAGATCCACAAGGGCACTTCAGCACTTCAGTCTTGTGCTGTCAGAATCTGATTAATACACATCTGCTAAAAGGGGGACTGTGGGTGAATGGTACCCATAAACTCCAGTTTGTTAGGCAGAATCTGCCTCCCATAGCCACCAGGAGGTAAGAAGTTTTAAATCACATCCTTTCTGGCTCCGGTATCATATCTGCACTGCTTACAAATCACTCTTACTTCAGTTCCATACCAAAATACCTTCTTGCCAATGGGCAGTTTGCAGATGTTAAATGTGATTGTGGTGAACTTGCAGTATTTGCCTAAGAAAAAACCTCTAAGATTTGTGGGTTTACCTGATGTCTATCTGCTGTCTGAGGCAGAATTGTCAAAATCTTCCCCTGAATTCTCAGACAAGGGGAGATTGTTGTTTTTCTTACAGTATAACTAAAGTTGCTTTATTATTTTTGTAACCTCTGTCCTCAGATTACACTGAAACCATGTGTCAGGATGGGGTTTACATATATTACAACACAAAGTCTTGGCTGCTGTGCCACTGTTAATCCCAAAGGTTACAGGCTCTGGGTAAGAACAATTTTAAGGACCTTTAGATGCTTCCAGGAAAAAGAGTACTTACTTCCTTTACAGAGTGTTTATTTCCCTTACTTACATGTGTCATAGGAGTTTACACCTCCCTCTGGTTTTATGACTTTTCCCTGACTTCTTTATAGACTAAAATAGTTCTGCTTACATGCAGAAAAAGTGGAAAATATTGGAAAGAAATTGTTCCTGTAGTAGCACTGTCACTTACTGGGAGGCTGGTGACTGTATTTTATGCTTTATGAAAGATTCAAGAATGCAAGTAAATGTAAATAGCTGAACTTGCTGTAAAACTTTCTCTGCAATCCCAGGAGCTGTGTAAGACACATCTCAGGTGTATCTTTCACTGTAAACACATTTTATACAAAAACTGCAACTGGTAACTAAATACACACTCTCTTCTTTCTTTTAACAGGCATTAGAGCTGTATTTTCTGGACATTACCATAGGAATGCTGGAGGGTTCTACAAAGGCATGGAAATGGTGGTTTCATCAGCAATAGGATGCCAGCTGGGAGAAGATACACATGGGCTTCGAGTGGTTATTGTCACAGAGGAAAAGATTGTTCATAGATATTACAGTTTAAATGAACTGAGCAGCCAAGGCATAGAGAAAGAGCTGCTAGATATGCTTGCCAAGCAAAACTAGGCTATCTTAAATGTGATTTGGTTTGTTTCCATATTAGACAAATAAACAGGTTCAGATAGAAATGTTAGATTTTTTTTTTATTATTTAAAAAATTTATACTCTGTTAGAGATTAGTTTCAGAAAGTTTCCCCAAGCTGAAGATACAGATTTCTGCATGCCCACCATGCACCAGAACAGCTCTCACTATGTTAGCATCCTGAGTAACAAGAAAGCTGTTCAAGTGTTTCTTTTGAAAATGAGACTTATGAGAAATGTGGAAGAAGAGCAGAACTAATACAGTAAGGTATCACTGAAAAGAACTGCTTCGAAAATTTTTAAGTTCCTCCTAGGTAAGACTTCCTTGTTACAGAGAAAGTGTATCAGGAACAAGAGTTGTATCTTCTAGATAATCCTTTAACTCAAGTCTTTCATTTTTATAATTGAGAGGGTACTTTAAAAAACAACAGATTTAGTAATTCCTGTTACAATCTATACAATATAAATGAGGCATTTTTTGCTCTGTAAAAACAAATCTCAAAAACTCAAATCACCAGACTCCCACTGACTTGCAGCACCTTTGGATCAGATCTTATTACCTAGAGGTTTTCTTTGCTCCGATTTCCCATACTTACTTTTTTGAGCTCTTCAGAGCAAGCAGCTATAGAAGAGCAAACACATTCTGCTTTGCAGTCAAAGTTTCTGTTACAGCCTGGTCTTGTATAATGACTCGTCCATAAATGAAGCTAAAATTGAAGCCACTGACAGAAACTAAACAGGGAACAACTATTTTCCTTTTGAAAAGTAACTACCAGTTCAATTAGCACATATTCTTGCTACAGCCTCAGAAGTTGGAATAATTGCATGGGGAGAATATTCTTTACAGAATACTGTTACAAGAAGTCACTTTGCTGATTTCTAGACAAGGGGGAAATCTTTGATGTTCAGATGCAATTTTGCAATTTAATTGTGCCTTGCTTGTTGAGAAACCAAAAAAAGTCTATTTCCTTCACTGGAATAAGTGCTTAAAAATAAATTTGTGCTACAGCCTTTCATTTTTAGCAAGTGCATCTGATTGCTTATTGTTAAAGCAATTTTAAAAAACAATAAATAAAAGGTCTTCATGTAATGAACACAAACCTTGTTTTATTTCTTAAGTTTCCAGTTGAACACATTGCAATCCATGCCACAGGTTACCTAGAAACAGAGGTAGTGCAGCTTTAGCACCTGATGAGGGAAGACCACAAACAACACTGTCTGCAAAAGTAGTGCATCCTACTGTGTCTGATGTATACTCACATCCAACATGATTCCATGGAGGATATAACAGATAAATAAATGCTGTGAGAGAGATGAAATGCTATGCTGAAGAGTCAGTTTCATTACATTTTAGTCAGAACAGTTATCTTGGACACTCCTTTAAGCTCAATTCATGGGACTCATGAGATTATAAAATTACCTCTAGCGTTTCCCAGGAACCAGTGAAGCAGCTGTACCTGCAAATGGACAGGACCAAATGTGGACTGCTGTCCCCTGACAATAACCTAAGCGTAGGCAGTGTTTGAGTTGGAAAGGAAGAAAATTATTTTGGCTTTTCTGCCTGGTTTTGCTTAGCTGACCGTTTCACAGTCTCATTTTCAAAGGAACATCTGGAAAATAAGAACTAAAATCTCAGGCTAGATTACTCTGAAATAGGTAGATGCCTAAGTATCCAAATGGCAGTTTCACTGCAAGTTAAGCACCCATTAGTTCAGGTACTGGTTTTAAAACCTGTGTACTCGGATACCTTTAAAGTTTACATTCTAAGGCTGAGGTTCAGCAAAAGGACCTGAGATACTGTGAGCTTGAAATATTCTCTCTGCTCCAGTGCAGTATTATAAAACTGGATGGAGGAAAAGTTTAATCACTTGTTTGGGTTTTTTTAATGAGCCTGTTTATTAAAGGCTATAGTTTTAACTACATAGATAACTATTGAGAGATCAAAGCCTAGTTTTGGCAGAAAGTCTTTCCACAAATATGAAAATGCTATTACTAGTGGTAAATAGTGTTCTAGAATTTTATTTTCAGAGTTACAATATAATAATATACTAAAAAAAAATATACTGATTCTTCTGATATACGGAAGAAATATATAAACAATTTTAATTCTTATTTTTAAATTATTTATTCCACTTTTTTCATGTGTTATTTTGCTGTAAGGAATTCTATGGTATTTTGTCATGAAAATATCGCTTAAGTATAAAGCTGATGTTTGATTTTTAAAAATAAAGGTTTCTTTATATCCCAAATTCTTTCTTTATTTACTGGTTTCCAATAATATCGTATTATGTTTGTGTGTAAAATTGTTACCAGATTTGTCTTCAGTTTGGAGTTTTACAAGATAGTAAACTTAGGCTGCTGATTTTTATTAAATGCCTTGTCCTACATGGGAGCTAACAACAGTGCTGTGTAGTAGTGATGTAGGCTCTTGCCTAGATTTGTTCCACCAGTTGTGAGGACAGATAATCACTATATAGGATATTTTCTGCTCTAGTCTCCTGAACTAGATGGTAAAGTAGAAAACCTCAAACATATTCCTAAAGGCTTGATGTGATTAACTTCACAAGAGGTTGGGCAGAGAGAGGAAAAAAAAATTAAGATCAAATGACCACAGCTCATTTTGTTTTCCTGTGGGCAGCTAAAGGTACACCCTGAAGAATCTTACTAAATATGGTAAATTCATATTAGAACACCAGAGCAGCCTGCAAAAGTAACCAGATACTACATAATGAAGTACATACAACCTGAGGTGGAGATCTGTGAACAGGATAGTGCCAGTTACTTAAAAAATTTCTTGGAAATCAATCCTGGTTTGTCAGTTTCAGTATAAGCAAAAAATTTAATAATACACTTCTGAATATTTGCAAACTGCATCCTTACACCTTGAGTACAACACTCTGCTCGTGTTCTGCTTACCTTTAGCTCAGTTGGGTCCAGCATCTCATCTCAGAAGTTTTAATAGAGGCAGTGTTTTGATAGAACCACAGAGTTCTACTTCTGGAGATAACAGACAGAAAAACACTTGAGATCTTGTTGAAACTTAGTAATATTTTATACTGTGAAAAGGCAGTGGCAAAAGTAGCCTCTTTTGCTGTCAGCATTTCCAGGCAGTGTCCTATGTGGCTTTCTTTTTCACCTAAGCACAGCAGCTCCTTTTCTTGTTTTCTAGTGACTGTTTTCTCCAGACATTATCCTCAAGGAGACAGTTTTATTCTGCTATTAGACCAAGTAATTAGAGACACATCTAACATAAATAAATAATTAAAACCTAAACATTTCAGTGTTTAGTAATGCACAGTTCTTCCATCATGTATGTCACTGCACAAGCTGTTGCAGGCTATCATGTCATTGTTTCAGCAACGCTAATGCTGCCAATTAACTGTTTTCCTTAATGCTCTCATTAAGCCTTTTTTTTGCAACTACTACTTGAACACTGCAACATCCTTCAGAGCAAAGCAAACACTGACACATACATTAGCTATCAGAAAGCTTGCCTGCCAAGGGAACCCTGACAGAACATACTGCTTCATGATGAACAATCACCAGGTAGAAATGTCTTCACAAATTGTACAGGGAATTTCCACTTCACTACTGTTCTACATTTATTAGGAACTTCCTTCAGTCTCTTCTTAGTCTATGAAGTAAGAAGGAGATGTCACATCACTTGCAGCATGGAAATGCAAACCCAGGTGTTCAGGTTGCCAGCATAACAGCTTCAGCTGCCGTGAACCACTACCAAAACAACCTTTTGGTATTGGGGCAAATTTCTTAGGCAAGCATGAGGCATCTACTAAAAAGCACTAATACAAACAACCAGTTTTTTTTATGGCCAGGCATGTAAGGCCCAAGATACGAATGTGTTGCTACAGCTCCATTCACCCAGAAGGCAGCTTCCACATCCACCATGGTTAACTTTATTTCTGTGGCAACTTGAAAAGACAATGGATGCTGTGAGCTTCATACAGCTGACAGCAGACTTAAAACAAGGAGGTCTTAAACAATAAGGATTTTTTGGTTTTTTTTTTTAATATCTTGTTTTAGCAATCAAAATTATTTCCTCTTAGTAGGGAGCAAGGTCTTACAAGTACTTTGCACCTGTTCTAATCCCCTTCTTCCCAACATAAAGGGGAGTTATTGTTAGATGACTGAGTAAGAAAAGATGAGGCAATTCAAAGCTAATGAATGCAGGCACTGCACTGTTGGACACATTTACATTGTATGATGTTCAGTAAAAAAAAAAAAAAAAAAAACCAAAAAACTTTAGACCAGAATATTAAACTATCTTCCAATATAAATGAAATCAAACTCCAATGCAGCAGATACAGAAGGGGAAAATAATAAATTAAAATAAATTTTTTAAACAACCCACAGAACTATGGAAAAATAAAAAGCTTTCAAGCAATGCACAAAAACAAACCCAAGCCCCAACAAAAACACCAAACTACAGTCATACCCAGCATCTCTTAAAGCAAAAAAACAACCAACAACCCAGAACTCAGGGAGCCAGTATTTTTATCTGACCTGACATTTTCCTTTGTTGTGCAAGAATTAATTTCCTCCATTAACACTTTATCAAATGCAAGCAGTTTAGTACATTTCTACTAATAAGCAGCTTTGGGTTTCCTTTTTCCTCTAGGAGACCCATTAAAGCTTCATCCTATTTAAAATTATAGTGCTGTTCTGTCACTTCTGGGTAGCCAGCAATTGAAACATCTAAAACCTAAATCTATCCCTACCTTTCTTAAACAGTGTTTAGAAAGGTACAGTGCTGTTTAAAAAAATGCATTTGTGGCTTTTTAAGTGACCTTAATATGTTATCAATGATGTAATGATGTTATCAATACAGTCAACTCTTTGTCACCCGTTTCCATATGAAAAACCAGCACAGACCTACAGGAAAGTCTCACGCTGCTCTAATGAACAAAGCTCAGCAGTCCTAGAGAGGGGAAATTTTACAATATGTCAGCAGCAGCCGAACTAGGAAACCAATGACTTGTATTTTGATTAAAAAAAACCTGACAAAAACAATACAACCACACAAGAATATGGTTCTTCTGGCACACCACAAGCATTGGAGCCAAAAGGGTACTAAGAGGGCACAGAGCTCAGTGCCAAAGCATCATCTGCCTTTTGTTTACAAAGCCTGAGCTAAGATCAGTCTTACCCTTCCCTTGGGCTGTCACAGCCAATGAAGAGGTGATGGAGCCACGGAACTTTAGCTGATAGTGGTGTAGTCTGGGCAACAAGAGTCCATCTTTTATCTGGAAATATGTAACTCCAGCAGGTAATTCATCCTATCCATAAATTGCTCTGTAAGCTACGTGGACTGAACTGCCCCTTGAAGATGCCTCTACTGACTACTGCGATAATCCAGGTGATTCACTGACTCAGACAAAATTTGTAAGCATTAATGTAAGCAAACCCTGGAGGCAATGTCTGCCTCCATCCACACCCGGTCCTATTCTGCAAAGGTGGATGGCCAGGTTGTGGTCTAGAAGCTACTGGGCACTGGAAGAGGTTGTGTTTGACTTTTCAAAATCACAAACCTTTTTTTTTTTTTTTTTTTCCCCCAAGAAAGCTATCTAATATAAATACAGGGACTTGACATGCTCTGAGAGTCCAGGACAAACATCCAGTAAACACAACAGCCAGCTGCATGCTGATGTTACAGCAGCTTATGATTTGTGGAGGTTTGTGGAACAGGTTTGGGTTTTTTTTAATCTGTAAACTATGCTTATGCAACTCTAACTTCTACTCCAGTTCAAACCTGGGACGTTTCATGTGATTGCAACATTGACTTTAAGGTCTTCCTCTGATCATTGCTGTAGATGTCTATATTCTTCTCCAAGCTGTCTCACAATACAACACTGTCAAAAACAGGGCTAAGAAGAGGACCTATCCCTCGTGTAAAATACTATTCTTGAGTACACTGCCTCAATGCAGAAATGATTAGAGTTTCAGTCACTTTTTCATAAAAGCAAGGAAAAAGAGAAAGTGCAGAGACTGCTGTCTATGACCTAATTTGAGAACTGAAATAGACCAATTATTGTTTAGAGAACAGCATTCCTTTTACTCTGTGTAGCAATTTAACCCAGACAATAAATGGATATTTAAAATTCAATTCATTAAAAAACATAAATGCTGCCAATCTTCCCAATCAAAGGACTTTTTTTTACTCCCTTCATTTGGTACACTGCCACAATAGGATAACTGAGAAGAAATAGTTTGTCAAGTATATTTCTAAGCCTTGTTTTTATTAGAATTCTGTTTGCTGTGGGTAAATATAGGAGGTAATGTTTTATATGTGGGTCATTCAAAATAAATTCTAAATTTTACATACTGCATTTTTTATATAGTTCACATTAAAATCTGACTTCAAGACTTAACAGTTTTTATGAAAATAGAGAAACATGGGTGCATATCAAAGGGATGAGACTGAACAGATCAAAAGAGTGAAGAGACTTTAACATTCACCTCACAATAAGCTGTGTAGTGAAGGGACTTTCACAAATTCATTATTTGTTTCATTGGTTTTCTTATCTGTGCATTAGGCCATATAGAAGTTTCCTCCTTTTTTTTTCTTTGAAAAGTGTTAAGATTATTTCTAAGCTCTCTAGTATCAATGTTGATATCTAATGCCTCTCCTTATCCTCCTAAGAAATAACGCAATCCTAATTTATTTCTCATTACAGATCCATTGTACCACTAATCAGCTAGAGGTATTTCACTTGAAGCTTCTGAAGTTTATTTTTAAGTCTTCAACATTTTAATTGCTCCACTTTGCCCTGAGGTTTCTAGAAATTAAATCTAAACACAAGACTTCCTGTAGAAGTAAAATATAGCCTATGGAACTTCCACGCTCGTAGACAGCATTATAGCAATGCAAATTTAAATACTTACATTTATTTATTGCTTACTATTTCCACTCACTTCCCTCTTCCTCACTCTTCTACTTTTTCTTTTAAGCAGCAAAGTGATTCTTCCCCTGTTGACTTTAACTATTACTTGCAACTGCTTTTGCATCAGGACATCTACCTACTTGCTAGCTTTTGAGTGTTCTTCTGCTTTCCCCTGTCCTCCCATCTGGTTAGAAAACTAACTCTGGTTAGAAAACCCAGCTGCACAAGCTGTAGGGGTAGTAGAGATGCCCTGGGTAGGACAATCTGCCTAACCAAGGTCTCCTCGAAACTATATCTGCTATAATGCATAAAAGTGATCTAATTCATTGCAAAGGGCATTAAATTATTCAAGGTCCTTTTTATCTTTCTTACACATATTCATCAATGAAATGTTGCTGTTATGTTATGTAGAAAGGGCATTTCTTATAGAATTCAATTATGCAACCCTAATACTGAGGTATCTGTACCCCTAGATGAACTTGCCACTATTCAGAAGTTTCAGTTGTGAGGAACATTGGCACTGCAGACTCCCTGATCTGTGATCCAGGGGCATTACTGCAATGCTTCCCACAATCTCAGAGGGCAAAAGCCAGTTAACTGTGGGACACTGACTGTAGTCAAGGTCTTAGGAATCTCAGCTACAGGAAGACCTGCTGATTAGCATTCCCAATTTTAATTAAATTTGGTGCAGATCCTGCACTTGGGAACAGAAACAGTGAAGACATTGTTCTGAAACTAGGACATGGCCTGACAGAGCCTTAGCAGAAAAACTGTAGCTGGCTGTAAACCAGACAACACAGTCAGGACAGACTGAGATCTGACAGAGATGCAGATTCCAGCCCTAAAACTAAATCTCCCTTAACTGTGGCTGCTGTGTGGAGGATAGAGGTTGACCTCCTTTAAGTAAAGTTATTAGCCAACACTGGAATTAGTTGGCTTCTTTAGCTGGAGCAGTTGATGGCTCAACCCAAATCTTACTTTGCTGTAAAACTGTTTATTCACAATGGAAAGATCCTGATTTCTCCTGGGGAGATAATCCCTTTCATCACTGATAACTTCTCTGATTCTCCACTATCTTCACATTCTGCATCAAAGATGAGCACAAGTAGAGCTTCAAGCACACATTTAGTCCAAACTGCTTCCTATAGGGTGTAGCATAAATTCTGCCTCATCTTCCCACACAACTCACGGGTGGCTTCTTACCGTTTCAACTACCACTACAAAACAGGTAGTAAAAACAAAACAAAACAAAATAATCCCTCCCATTAAGTCCAAATGAATGACATTGTAAATCAGGTCTGTTAATGAGACACAGACCAAAGTCAGAATTGATGGCTACACTCGAAATTTTTCAGCCTTATCATTGAGTACACAAATCCTTAATGTAATAATTCATGGTAGGGTTTATTTCTCACCATCTGAACTTAACAGCCTTATGGGCTAAGAGAAAAGTTTGCAATTTTCTTTAAAGTTCTTTATATACATTTAAGAAGCAGAAGATTAACTGCTGCAATCTACTTCAAGTTCATGTACCTGGTTCTGGTAGTCTGAATATGCTGTTTCATACCTTTCTTCCCACATTTTCTCTCTTTTTCCTTTTTATATCAATGCCAATGGCAAGCTGCAGAAATATCCTAAGCTCCAAGGAAGCTTGTGTAATAGAACAGGGAGGAATGCATTTGTAGGAATTACTCTGTTTAAAAAATATATTTATAAATGCTGTTATTAAAATAAATCCAAAAACTTGAGGGTCTGATTATTAGTTTGATGCATGCATGAATGCCAACTGCATCTTTCTTGTTCTGCACTGACCAGTCAGCCCATCTGGGGCTTTAAACATGAGCTGTCTTCTCTGCACAAAAATACTGAAGTAGCCTGATATATTACAAGGCCACAGGAAAGAGTTTGCCAGAACAAATCATAATCACTCATTTCCTAAAAAAATGCACATCAGTGTTTGCCAGGTGAGTGGAAAAAAAGGCTTCACTGTCAAGTCTCTCAGCAAGAACAGGCAAGCTGAAAGAAAAATAAAATACAAAAAACAAAGAGTACATTTGAAATCTGCATTTTTTAGAGCAATAAAAAATGGCACATATGGAGCACATCCATCAGTACCATTTATTTCTCAGCTGGGGAACTCAGACAATCTTTTCATCAACATTTATGCTCATCTTTGACTCATTACTTTAATGCTACCAGAAAACTAAATTATGTCCAACATTTTCTGCAGAAACTTAACAGGGCCTCCAACTGTGCATAAGATTTCTTACAGTATGAGACACTGAAGCATCACAGAAGGTTTCCAGAAGGCTCTGATGAATTCAGACACTGATGGTGTCAACTAAGATTCAATAACATTATTTAAATTAACACCTATGCCCAAAAATTAGGCTGGACAATTGTCCTGCCAGCTTTCCACATCCAGAAGCTTAAAAAAGAAGAAAGGGGAAAAAAGGCTTGACTGGTAGATTTTTTTTCACAAACTGAACTGTTCCTGAAAACTGGTACCATGACAGCAAGTAATGGACTACTGAATAGTCAAGTGCATTGCACCTTTTTATCACCTCAGCCCTGAGTAGCTAATATTTCAGTGATGAGTACTCAACAAGACATGTGACTAATGCATTTTAATGCACTTAGAAGTCCTGATAAAAATAACCATGTATCAAAGAAAGCTTTTTAATAAAAATGCCTTACGAGTCTGAATAGTCTTACAGCCTTTGCAAAGTAGAATCAAGTTTCACTCAAATTAAGACTCTAAAAGCCTTAAGAAACATTATTCAAAAACATTTTGATGTCCTAGAATTGTTAGCCACTTTCTAAGTGACATCAAAGGAGGAGGAAATTAAAATTTTAGTAATCCTCCGAAATACCAGGTCAAATAATCAAATTAGGGTAACAAACTCTTAGGAAGGGCTGTATTCAGAAAAGCCAGCCTGTCATTATCTCTACTCCTAGACATTAAATTGCACTCAGCAGAGTGGGCAAAGATACTGGGTAAATTTATAAACTGGTATCTAGCATCAACAAAATGATGTAGAAGTTATTTTATTTCCTTACCCTACATGTAAATTAGGACATTACTTCTCTGAAGTAAGGCAAATTAAATGCTATGTGAAAATTTAATTGAAGAAATTTTATAACATGCTTTGGACAACTTGCAGAATAAGCTATTTGCAGTGTCTTGCATACAGATTAGTAATACTTCCCTCCAGAATGAGGGTAATACATTCTTCGAATAATCACATTGTGAATTCTGAAGTGTCAACTAAATCATTCAAGCATTTTCCCCTAGAATTGGCCAAAATCCACGACTGCTTCCTTTAACCTATAGTTATGCTACATGGTACCAACATTAGCCAAAAATCCAAGATATCTTCCAAGGTAATACTCAGTTTGGATGACAAGCAGCTAAGGTGCCAGCTTTTCTTAAGAGCAGGCAAAGCAGCAAAAATAACATTCGATGCTCAAGGCAGTGTGTCCAGGGCTGGGAAACTGGCATCCCACTCTTCATATACTTCTGAAGTTTTCATCTACAGTACAATTTAGAGACAGCTGGGAAAATAAGGAATGGCCACCTCAAACCTAAGAACTAGATCAAGGCCACCTTAGGTGAGCTACAGAACAGTGATAAAAGAACAACTTCATCCTTTATAAAGGACATATACATGCTTTCATAGCTTTTCCTATATATCCTATCTTTCCTATATATCCTTTATAAAGACATCAGTATCTTTTTTATATATTTATGTCTGGTTGAACTTTTTCTAGAAGCTCTTGTGCTTACTCTGAAAGAATTCATGCAAGAGGAAACTCATCAACATTTTGAATCCTCTAAAGGTCTGGTGTGTTTTTTATTAAAGGTCACTGAAAACATAATATGCATAATTTTAGATACAGAGGTGTATATTTGAGTTTCCTATTTGATTACAAAAGGTTTTGAATGCTAAACAAGTTTGCACATTTTTACTTAGCTGCCAACAGTCATACAGCATGTCATATTCAGTAAATGCATAATTAGAACCCCCCTCAGATTGCAGAGTTGCACTTTGGACTTCTCTCCCAACAGCATGTTTTCTGCTTTCTGCTGGATGATACTTTTTAAAGGAAACTGAGTAAAACTTAAACTACATGTAAAGACATTGAAGTCCCTAACCTTCAAGAGGCTCCAGCTGAAGTTATGTTGATTATTTGGTTGGATTGTTGTGTGATTGTGTGATTACTGTTCCTCTTTATCACTGCCACACATCAGAGAGCAAACTATCATAAAAGCAACAGAGGATTTCTTTTGAAAAAAGTATGGACATGGAGGAAGAAAAGATGAGAAAAAGCCCTTCTCACAGGCATGCATTTTTTTTAAACAGATCAGCATCTGCTTTGAGACAGTCTCTTCACCACTGCCACCCAGCACAGCAGACAGACACCTCTATCAGCAATCACACTTAGAATGCTGAAAGACCCAGCTGAAAGTTTCCACATTAATATTGATTAAACTTGTCAATGAGCTACAAATTGTAAAAAATCTTTACAAAGCTCTTTTCAACATTTGTCTAGAGAAAAGTAGACCTAGTAATTCATCAGCAGATAACAATTTTCAGTAAACATTTGCTTTGCTTTACATTCCAGGTGACAGAATACAACTGAAAGAAACCTGGATGGTTGAGTGAGTTGTTGAACAAAAGCATTTGTTCAAAAGACTGAAACCCAGTTGAATTGAGGCACAGGTCTTAAAAGCAACAGGAAGCTTTAACAATATTCTGTTGAAGGGAACATTCCAATCATACAGAGAATTATACAAGCTTTATTGCTATTTAAGAAAACTTTTCACCACAACTGTGGATGTAAGAATTTGCAGGCCAACATATTTATTTTTAATAGGCTGAATAGAGAAACTAAGGCAGCACCTCTGGAAGACTGTACATATGGTTTCAAAAAGAGTAGCAGAAAAATTTGGCTGCTCCAGAGTGTTTGTATAATTTATTTTCAAGTGGTCTGTCAAACACAAAAACATACCACCCTCACTCTTAGTTCTCTACATGAGTTACCTAGTGAAAGATTCTGGGAAGACTAAAGGTAGATGATGATTTCTTCTGAGGAAAAACAAGATTTGCCAAGTATTTAAACAACAATTTTTTTTAATTCCCTTGACAAACACTTGATTTTTCTCATTCAGTTCCAGTAAGCAAACTGACCAGGTTTTAAAAGTCAGCTGAGCACTAGCTATACCTGCTAATTTCTGTCATTCCATCACATTTAAGGGCTTCAGTCATCCTAACCCAGCTGCCATACTCAGGCACACTTGCAAAGCTGAGTATGGCTTAATGCTTTACTGTAAATACAAGGAGAGCAGCAGAGTGACAGAATAATGCTTTTTAAATGGTCAATAACTACAATAACTATGTTGTGCAAAGGAAAGGGAATGAAAGTAACTGTAGGTTTTGTCAGCTCATCACAGCTTACTTAGGTCCTACAATACAGGATCTGCAATTCTTTAAGACTGGCTCTTTTTACATTGCCAGGAGAGAGAAGAAAATGGGTCAGCATATGAAAGGTGGCACTTCTGAAAGAAAATGCTGGCAGAGTGACTTCAATGTTTCAAAAATATTTACACGTTTCTGCTTTCAAATACCCATCTTCAGACACCGTGGTTAAGTTTTCTTGAAACAGAGAATGACCTGTAGTATCACCAAGTTCACTGACAATTATAGGGCAAGAATGCGAGGACAAGCAGTTTTGGCAGCAACCCATTAGGATGACCCTAATCACTGCCCTCCAAATAGCTTCCCTGTCTGTAAATGAAAGAACTGTCAGTGTATACTGAACATGGAAAAAAGAAGACGCCTAAGGGATGAAACAGGAAACATCAATCTGGAACTCTACTTCTAATCCATTTTAAAAACTGCTTATGATCATGACGAACTTACAAAGGCCCAGAAATTTTTACTGCTTTGGATTATGGAAAAGCAAGGCTAGAATAATACTGGAAAACCCTGTTTTTCTACTATGTCAGTGATCTGAACTATTCCCTATAATGAAGATATCTCTGGTCTTCTTAAGGCACTAAAATCAAACTGGATTACTTTCTTTGTCATCATGACAAAGGCAGCCAAATTAACTTTTTTTCAGCCCTACCAGTGAATTTGTTAAATTCTGCTTCCATGTGTTAGATCATCATCCAACAAATTACGCTTCTATAATGTTCTTTATTAACTGTGAAAACCCTTTTATCCTGTCAACAAACATTTTTTCTTCTTTAAAATATGAAAAAATGTATATTGCTTTCAGAGTCATCTCAAGTTTCCACACCAAGAGTGGTTGCAAATACAGTAAGCAAGAGCATAATGCTCTATGTTAAATTTTTCTATGCAACACATTAAATCCTGGGATCCTGTGGAGACATAATCACATTAGAGCTCTAAGCACATGTAATACTTCTATTTATTGACGTGTTGGAGAAGAAATAGTAACCTTAGCTCACTGACATAATTTCATACTCATGTACTGACTAGAGAACTGTATCACATGTCAACTTGCTCTACTGTCCCTCAGTGCTATTCAGTGAAGTAGTCCTATGGATACAAGTCTTAAAGTGCTTGTCAGCCACTTCAGTTTTTTGAATTTCATTAGAAACAAACAAAAAACCCCATCCTCAGGCTTCCAGGCTCAAAGATGTAGACTGTCCAAGATAAATGATGATAAAACTTGATGATACAGTCACATATTCTGTGACAAGTCCCACAGAAAGCAAGGGGTTGCAAGGGATATCCAAAAACCAAGGAAAGGTTTTATCAAAGGCCACCAAAAGGCAACAGATCATTCCATAATATTGTATTACTGTATTGTTGCCTGTAAAGATTGCAGAAATGTGAGTTCAGATGCAAATCAGAAATGTGAGTTCATCTGTACATTCCCTGTCAAAGCATGCACTGAAGCTGAACTTAACACAAAACCTCACCTTCCCTTGAAATACAGCATAAAATATTTATGAAAAATAAAATCTTATTTTGGTACCCTCTAATCACAGTTCCACTTATTGTTCCATTTTTGTTAAAGAAAACACAAAGATGTTAAAAGACTCATTGAACTGGTTACACACTCTGGGTGTTGTTTTGCAGCCATTTGCTTATTAGTCTTTATGTTGGCAAACTGGAACACAATGTCAGACAACCAAAGAAGTCCCAGTGTTGAAAAGTAACTAAAAAAATTTAGAATTATATGATTAAGTTGTGTAAAATGTACACCTGTGTGTAATAGAAGTTAAAACTGCAGCCAGAAAGCCACACAATTACCAGCATTGTTAGTGCTCTACAAGGAAACCCTGCAGTAACTAGACATTGAAGAAGACAATTTATCAACAGGATTTTAGGGTGTCTCAAGTAAATCACCAGCTTGTCAGAGAAAACTCAAGGTCTGTCTGAACAACTGGACTTTAGGAAGGCAGGAGGTGATAAAGAAGAACCCAAATAAAAATGAGTAACTGCTGAACCACTCTTGGGCAGTTGAAGCTGTAAAACTTGCAATATTGTGTCCTTTAGGTAAATTTAACTTGTTATTATGTCATGAAAATACTAAAAATAAACCCTCAGGATCAGAAAGACCCTTCCCATGAGCATGCTTTATAGTAGAAACAGTGATGTAATTGTATAAATACATGTAAATCACTAACCAATCATTGTAATGCAGATGGATTTGGAAGCTTACTGGGCAGTTTGGAAGGTTACTGTCACAGATTTGTGTATATGTCAAGGAAAACCTTGTTTGGTGTGATTGATTTGTGGGAAGGCACCAAGCACCCAGATATGTACAGACCTGCAATAAAGTATGTTTACTTCCTAAATACAGTTCTTTTGTCTACATTTCAGGAGCTAACTTAAACTATTAACACCAATGCCGACACCAGCCTGGAATTTCACTCAATAAATTCCATTACACTTAAAACCAGCTTGAAGTCACTTGTAACAAGCAGAGATAAGGTTATTTGGTAAAAATCTACTTGTTAGAGCAAGTTTTTTTTTTATTCATATCATTAAAACCTTTATTTGTTCAAAGAGAATGCCAGTCTGATGTACTGATCATAACTTGCATATCCATGGTTACTACATGGTTACTCTCTACTATCAACCCAATGTATAGCAGAGATGCCAAGACCTTGCTCCACTCTTTCCAGGGTAATTTTCATTCCCAGAGATGCAAAACCAAACAAGATCTTTTGGGAAGTGTTAAAATACTATAATCTAGATAAGGAAACAGCATTAGCCTAAGTATATTACCAAGGTGCAGGCTGAAAGGAAAAAAAAAATACACAAACTGGGTGAGTGACAGCCATTAATAATATACACGTCATGACCTTTGGGTTTGTTGTTTTTTTGGGTTTGGGTTTTTTGTTTAGTTGATTGGGTTTGGTTTTTGTAGGTTTTTGTGTGTGGCTTGGTTGTTTGGGTTTTTTGGGGGGGGAGGTCTTCAACATGTTTCTTTGTAATAATTCAGCAAGAATTTCAGCTTTTAACATTTCTGATTCTGTATTGGGTGAAAATACCCTGAAATAAACTATAAAGTTCATAGGCCTGCAACACATTTGGTCATCTCTCTGAAAAACAAAGAAAAAAACAAACCTACAGTAACATCCTCTAAAATGTTGAGTTTATCACAGTTTTAGGGGACCTGACTCATTTCTACATGTTTGAGTTTGGCAATGTCAAGTAATTTGCTTGCAAACACTCAGGCACATCATGTCAAATTTAATAAAAGCAGTAAGGATATTCTTATGCTCAATAATTTTCTAGTTCAATAAACATTTCTCACCTGCTGGATTTGCTGTCATGGCATATCATACACTTACTCTCTTTAGATACTACAAATTGTATTTTTGGACTTCCTCCCATTTCTTCTGAAATCTGGCATGATGGATAAACACTCCATAGCTGCTTTACTCAAGTTTTAAGCAGAAACTCTTTTCAAGTTGCTCTTTCAGTACCAACAGCTCTTCCTAGGAAGGTGTACATTAGCTGAGTATTGTTTAAGATTTCTTCTGCCTAACCAAACTGTAACCCTAGATCTTTACTGAGAGGAAAACATCCCTAGTTAATTCAAGGTCACTTGTGCTATACATGTTCTTAGGTGTGTGCTCAGAAGTGAAGAAGCTTAAGGTATTTATTCAAATAAAGTACAATCAATATAGGAATACCACCTCAACAAAACATAACTGCTGTGCAAACTATAAAACATACATAAAGCATACATAAAACATACATAAAGCATACATACAGCATACATAAAGCATACATAAAGCATTTATAACATATATAAAATTCCAAAATACATACGAAAACTTCATTTTACTTTGCTAGAACAAGTACATTATTTCATAGTACTGCATCTCAAAAGCTTTAATTTTTTATCATCTCATGAAGGATAAAATGTGGTCCAATAATTGAGATTGCTACTTTTAGATCTGAATTTCACTCTTTTCTGTCTTTCCCATTTTACCCTGTTTCATTAAAAATTATCCTACTGTACTACCAACAATTCACACAGAGAAAAGTAGAAAGCTTATGCGTAATCTCAGTATATATCCTTGTCTTCCTTCTACTATCCTCAGCAAAATCTCATAGCAACCAATAAGCTACATTATTAGAGGCTTCTATTCCTTAATGCTTTCCCAGCTAAATTACTGCCTCAGACTGTAAACAAAGAGTTATGGCCCATATATTCATTAGAACAGTTCAACAATGCTGCCTAATGCCTGCTTGCACACGCTTGCATGTTTAACCCAGACTCTGCAGAGCACTCCACAGCTTTCACTCTGCACTGGCAAAAGCTCATCTCTACCTTTTAAGATCTGTATTTGTTTACTGGCATTTATTAGCCCTGGTGAATGCTCCATATTTCACCTAATAAAAGCATTTTTTAATTTTATGTTGAATAAATACATTTCTTCAAGTTAAAAACCTTCTGGTTAACATGGAAAAGTCCTGAGTTTGATTAGAACATAACATATTTCACGATTTCATATTATATTAGTGGCATTTTTTTCCAGTTACAAGAAAGAACTTATTTTGGGAAATTTAGGTAGTGATATTAAGTAATAACCAAAAAGTTATCTCTCTGGAGAGCACACACGCATACAAACACATGAAGGTTCTTCTAAATTATAGCATTGTTTTCAAGAGCATCAGACTAGGATGATGGACTGGAAGATGAAGATCACACAGCATCACAGGATGGTTCAGGTTGGAAGAGGTCATCTAGTGCAACCCCCTTGTAGTGATAAGAGACATCTTCAACTAGACCAGATTGCTCAAAGTCCCACCAAACCTGGCCTTCTACCACCTCTCTGGGCAACCTGTTCCAGAGTTTCACAACTCCAATTGTATAGAATTTCTTCTTAATAATGAATCCATATGTACCCTCTGTTGGTTTAAAGCCATTACCCCTTATGAGATCACTACAGACCCCGATAAGAAGTTTGTCCTCATCTTTCTTACAGGCCCCCTTTATGTACTGCAAGGCTGCATTATGGTCTGCCCAGAGATAGGTGTGTAGGTTTTGGAGCTACTAGTGCTATTAAGTACCAATAAGTATCAGCCATAGCATTAGGCAATGGCTTTGCCTTGTAAGACAAAGATGGCATTCTAAGTAAAGCAAGCTCTTTAACAGGTGTCTGTTAGACTGTGATGTGAATATTTTAACAACAGAGCAGAGTTTCTCTCAAAACAGGAGGCCTGAAAAGAATTGCCTTTTTCCACACTACATGGATAATATAACAACCTGATGTGTAGCAGTGTTGACAGGGAGATGTCATTCTAGTACTGGCCTTTGAAAAATTACCTCACAACAAAGAGATGACCAGAGCATTCACATCCTTTGGCAAGCCTCTCCCAGCAAAGTAAGTATCAATACTGGGAATTCTTGAAATCTGTAGCAAATCTATCACTGCAGTTCTTGCTCTATTTGCCCCATTTAAACATCATCTCACACCACAATAATCTGTTATGATATACTTTTTACTTTTTCCTTTTGTCTCTGTCCTGGATTTCACTAGGTTTCTTTTTAAGTCAAAGCCCTTGCTGTGGGCAATGCAAGTTTCACTGCCATTAAAAAATATTACTAGCAAGGACTTCTGGCTGTTTAAAGGTTCTTATTACTTTAAGACCACAAGCTGCAGGGTATAACTGTCAGGATTAGGTTTAAAAGTTTACAGTGCACCAGATACTGATGACCACATGGTGTTGATATTAAATTTGATTTCAGCTGCCCTGGTATGCTGTCAGTATGCTTTATCTGTCTTCATTCTTTCTGGACATAGAAAGTACTGTTATAAGATTATATTGGTTTGAGTACTGTCTTCTACACTCCTAGATAATTCCCTTCAAGTAACACCTGGATTAGATATGCATTATGATTTTGCAAGGTTATCTTAGCAAATAACAGATTGAAAAAAAAGCACAGTCTATACACATTTTATTGACCTGTCATGGAATGTTTCTATATTCATCCATGTATGACATTGGATACTGTTTTCTAATACAAAAAAACATAGAGCTGAAATGGAGGCAAAAAGATATTGTATTATGGCAGGAGCTATCAAATCTGGAGAGAATTCTTTGAGGATGTTTCCCTGGAAGAAGCTATTTGAAAATGCGGCATTTGGGAAGGCATCAAACCAGCAATTTTAAGAGCAATAAGATTCTACATAAGACACCAGCCAGAAAACATCCCTTGTCAGTTATAACACTAGTTTATTCACAGTCCTGCTCTCCATTGGCGTTATATAATAAACATGCAAATTTGGTAGTTGTTAATGACACCAGTTATTTCCCATTTTTGCATTAAAACCCAATGGGAAAGTTACTGCTAAATATGTATCTGTTGCTTAGCAGGCATAAGACCCACCAAAAGATTACAAAATTCTGATTTTCCTGAACTTCTTAATCTGGTTATGAATTTGCTTCTTATACAGGAGTACCAGATCAGAGTCATGGGATTCTTAACATAAGTAAAGCAACAGCAGCAAAAATCAGGATCTGCTTCTCTTCTGCAGGACTCCCCAAGGAACTGTATCTGATGACTCAGACACTTTACTACTTGTTTATAGTGTTTGTATGCATGGAGCTGTGGGAAATGATAAAAGCTGGAACCTGGGGGTAAAGGAAGAAAAAAACAAAGATGACTGATCAAAGCAAGTATTTCTGCCTGCCTGATTATAAAAGGTACAGAAACAAACAAAACACAGTTCTGGGTCACTGGCAGCAAACTTACCAGGACTGATGGACTGAATGCTTTTCATATGGTAAAGCAGTTTGCCCAAAGATGAGGCACTAGACTGTATCACCTTTCCCACACATGATCCTAGGTCAAATCCTGGCTGCAGCAGTGAAAACTTACCATCAACTTAACAGATGCAGGTGGTACCTTTCCACCTCGAAGGAGAAAATTGTTGAAGTGAAGCCTGCAGGTAGTGCAAAGATCAGAAGAGAATAATTCTCTCCCTGCCCTCACACTGAGGCAGACCTCACTCAGCTGTTCTAGGCATATCATGCTATTTGTCCAAAATTATTTCCAGAGAAATGCAGGTTAATGATTCAATGACCAGTGAAGCCATTTTCTCTATTATTTTTCATTTAGCAGAGGGGGAGAGCATGCTGATGCTTAAGAAAAACACATGGACAGTACAGAGCAGCATAGGATTCTCCCATTCAAATCCTAATACCTCTGCCACGAAAAATGAGATCTCAACTGCACAAATAGAAAGCAATGACTGCAGCGATGATATTGCACAGTCATCCGACAGGATCCTCTGCATTTCTACTTGTTCTGCTTATTGGTGCTGTCATCCACACAGAATTCACAAGGAATGGACAGAGAGATGCAACCAAATTAACCTAGCATACTCAACAGTATGTATTGAAGCTGCATAAAATCAAGGTATTTAGGAGGAATACTCTCCTAGTACACTGCACTACAAAAATATTACAAGATGTAAAGTTTATCACAGGTCTTAAAACTCAGCAAGTTTATCAAAGGTCTTATCACAGACAGTAAGTAGTTTGGAAAGTGAAAGACATGAAACACAGTCCTCATAGCACAACCAGACCCACTCAGATTCCTGTACAGATAACAAGCCCTGGGGGAAAGCCTATCAGAAAGTAATCCTTGTAATTTTATATTTTTTTTTAAGTGAAAGGAAATTTCCTAAGGGAGACACCTCATTTTTTGTTACTTCATCTTAAAAGAATTTTGTAAGAGAACATGGAATTTCTTGAGGATGAGATTCTTTTAGAACCAAGAAAACCCATGCAAGACATATGAACTTGCAAAGCATTTAAAGAATACAGAAATAATGTTAAGAAAACATCAAGAGTCTCCTTGACTCTGTAGCATTCTGAGAACAATAGGAACTGTGAGACAGCCTTGTAGTATTAAAGCTATCAACATTTCATTGCTACTAATGGGTCTGTGAAACGGATGAAAACATTTTACACTCTAACTGCTACACAGATGAATAAGCAAATCCGACTTGATGTCTTAGCAGGCTACGATACAAAGCAAGAGAGTCCATTTTTGTCATAAGGAAAGCTTATGACAAAAGGCAGGCTTATTTTCTTTTCATGCCTACTATACCGTCTCCAAAACACCACTCAGCTGACTAAAACTTTTAATCAATATTTATAATTATAAATAGCTGTTTTACTAAAATGCTTTACAACAAACTGTAACATTCTCCTTTTTTCTTAAATGTCTCAATAGTAATCATGATATAGATGCAATATTTGCATTCCTTTTGGGGCTGTATACTTACTGTTTATATGCAAATATGAAATAAAAGATTAGAGGAGTCTCACAAAGCTTACTCTTAATTTGATTCCAGCATGTGTCATAAAAAGCAAGACAGCTGGAAAGGCAAAGCAATATGAGGTAGCAGGAGATTTGCATCCTACAAACATCTAAAATTACAAGAGGATTAAATGTACACTTGGATTATTTTACTTTCTGGATTATTTTACTTTCTTCTCTTCCCTTTTTCCTTCCACCACCCCTGAAGCCAGCATTTGCATCATATATTCTCCCTTTACAAATTTGGTTTGCCATTTCCAGTTTAATATTTAGTTTGTTATTTACAGTTGAAAACCAAGCAAACAGAACTAATGTCAAGCCTGCTACTCTGTACAGTTCACAGTATGGAAAACCTAGTATTTGCAAGTGTGTACAAATATAATTCATAAAGACCTGAACTTCTTTTATAAAAAACAACACATGAATATTTCTGTTCTGCAGCTTTATGATCAAACAATCTTTCCAAACAAGATGTTCACTACCAAAAATGTCAGAATTAAATTCATATTAGCTGTTCCATAACTGCTTGGAAAATATTTATGTAAGAAAAGAGCCAAGTGACAAAGCACTGAAGAAACACTATATCAAAGCTCTACAGAAGAGACAGAGAAGGAAGAGAATCAAATCTCCACCTACAACTAACTGCAGCAAGAATAAAATGTCTATGAAATGTGATGTGCAAGAGCTAAGAGACATATTTGTGAAACCCTACTGACACTGACTTCAAACACAAGCATGATAAACTGTACAGGAGGATGAAAGTCTATAGATTTTCTCAATAAGAATCACCTCAATAAAGAGGCTCTGATGCCTGCCCTGAACGTTTTACAGCACTTGCTCTCTTTCCCATGGCAGCCAAAAGAGTAAGTTGGGTCCCCTTCTAAGAAAATGGTGCTTCATTTTCAAATTCTTAATAAACCTCTTCAAGCTCCCAGAGAAAAAGTCAATTTTCTATGTATAGCAAGTGTGGAATAAGAGGTGGAGCTGTGTCTTTTACAGAGGAGTCATCCCAGTGTTTCTAATACAGTGCTACAGAAGGAAGATCAGAGGGGAAAATTACCCTTTTCATGATTCTTATAGCAACGGTGCAACCTTTATCTTCACACAGGAGAATGAGGAAGAAAATAAACAAGCAGTCCTGGATTACTGTGAAGGAGGAGAGAGGAAATAGCACTTCAAAGGTAGCAGTGATGTAGCCAATAATTGCCCATGACAAGTAAGTGCAGAAACCAATGATTAACGTTGAATCCCTGATCTTCCCTACAGCTAACCTTCAAGAAGCATGCACTGATCTACTTCTATTTAACCTTTACATCCTCTGCTTTCATCAAGCTCATTCATTACCTGACACCTTGGCAAAGATTTCTGGTTCTGCTAAAGAAAGCTGTACACATATATTCGACACAAGCTTGCTCAGACACTGTTTTTTTCCAAGCCTTCACAGCTCCGTGAAAGTCAGGAATGCAAACACCTACACTTCACAAGACGCACAGCTACAATGATTCAAAACAGTCAAAATCAATGTGTACAAATACATCCCATCAATAGTCAATGAGAAAATATGGCCTGTGACTGCCTCTGCTCCTTGACTCATAAAAGATGAATTATCCTCCCACACCTAAAAGCAACAGATTACAGTTGTACTCACTATCTTTTTAAAATGCAGTACTTTATTTTCTGATATCTTATCTGACTTTTTTGCATACTCACGTTTTTTCATTACTAAACCAGCTATGCTCATCTTGCTGGTTTGCAGGAATGAAGGATTCTTGTTTGTTTTGGTGTGCTGTTTTTTTTTTTAAATAACCACTATGATAAGACACCAGGAACCTGAATCATATGTGATCTTCCTGCTCCACAGCCATTTTGCTGCAGATCACCAAAAAATAACAAGCTATGAAAGATGTTCTAGGCCATTTTACTGCATACACTGGAGAGTTCTGTGCTCCAGCATGTTCTGAGAACTAAATAAGCAACCCCTCATAGTTTTAGAAGATAGTATTTTTCCTTTACTTTACATTTAGAGGAATTCTGTATTCCTTTTCAAAACAGAAATTGTCCAAAACCCTTCACAATGAGAGGTAAGGGTCAGACTTCTCCCAGGTTTTCTTCTTTAAAGATTTACTGATTAATTGTACATTTACTTGTATTTCACTTGCCACAATAAAAAAAAAAAAAAAAAAAAAAAAAAAAAAGAAAAGGTATAAAAATGACAAGAATTGCTTTACGAGCTCTGTAAAAAATTATGTCCTTACACGGTTGTATAATTTCCTTTATCAGACAGCATTTTCCTCTACTATGACCAGGAAGACTTGGTTTATTTGCAGCCTTTTCCATTTAAAACTTCCAACAAGTGACAGTGTTATCAGTCCACTGATTCACAAGACACTGTAAATAAAGCAGGCTTCACATGATAGGTCGTCATTCCCTTAAGAAATTCTGTATTCTCAACATTTTCCATAATGCATTACAATATGTGATGTAAACCTTGAATAAAAATACACTATCACAGTTTAGAAATAACAATACACTCTATAAAAATACTCTATTATTGAGATCTTGATGACAACAGCGTTTACTGGTTAGACTGAATTGTATTCATAAATTCTTTTCCTTGTTGATTATTATTTCCACTTTATCCACAGTGCTAGTGGACTTATTTTGTAATGCTGATCCATACCATTTGAGTACGACTGAAACATAAAAACCTTGCTGTTACTGCAGTCCCATCTGTCATACCAGGAAAGTTATTCATAACTATTTGTCTTTCTCTGTTCAATCACAAGTTGAGGATAATTGTATTTACCAGCTCAATGGAGTGCTATACAATTCCATGAAACCACATATAAGTAGCCTGAAAGCAGACAGATACAACTGGCTCTTAAGAATTACAAAGGGCTCTTACCTAAACTTCATTAAAAATCATAACTGAATTGAGTCCTGTCTCATATCACAAATCAAGTACTTCCTGAGGCCTGGAAACTTAAGATACATGGTTTCAAACTTCATTTTAGATTTGCAGGTGAGTGTTGCTGAAGAAAAGTACCATGGGTTTAACTAGTGCAAAGACAAAACATCACCCAGTCTACAAGAGGGGCTGGGTAGAACAAGGATGGACAAAGGTTTCTATATGATTAATTTTTAAGAGCAGAGGGGTTTGGATGATTTCCAAGGTTTTTCTGGGTTTCCATGAATAGCACAAATAGCTTCAAAAACTAACTATGAAGTTAATTCAAGTATTTTGCTATGGACTTTTGTAAAAAAAAGTTAAATCTTTGCAAATGAGCTAGTAACATTAACGGTAAAAGCAGAGGACTCACCATAACTTAGGTAAAATAGGAGCTTTTTTATTATCCTGAGGTAGTAAAAATTGCAGGTTTTCTCCAGAACTCTCTGCCTCACCAGCTCTCACATTAAAAGTCACAGGATTTTTCACAGGATTTCTCTTCTTTGAGTAGCTATACTACTTCCCTAAGTGACAAGTGTTGCAAAATGAGTAAATATTAGCAAAAAATACATTCAATTTTTTTACACCTCCTCCGCTATTAATTCAGGAGTTCCTTCCTCATTTAGCTTGCAAAGGAAGAACAAAAGGAAGCAAGGCAACCGTAAGGGAAGTGTTGAAAAGGGTTTAGACTTATAGAGCCTCGTGGCATTTCCCACAGACATTAAACACCTGGTGCCTTTTTTGGAAGCCAAACAGCTGTGTGCCCCGGCCAGCCACAGCAAGCTGGGGCCGGGACATACCACACACTGACCAGCATCGACTCGCTGCCTCCCTGAACCTGTTTTCCCATGGAAAGCTCTATATCCCACGTTGGGATCACCCCAGGGCAACACCATTATCAGGGTTAAAAGCTCTTTTTTAAAAAAAAACACCAAACAGACAAAAATACACCACAACTGAAAAACCAAACACCTTATTAATGTCCTCCAGGGCAGAAGAGGCCAGGGAAAGGCAGGCAGTGCCAGCTGCAGCTTCTGAGGCTCCAGAGCACGGCTGAGCCTTCAGCGCCGCCACAGATGGTTCTAGAAACAGCCCGTCGGGCACTGCTGACCTGCCCTGGGTGTTGGAACTACCAATTTCTGAAAGAAACCCGGGCACCTCCGGGGCAACACCAGGCCACCTGTGAGAGAACCCTGGGCACCACTGGAGGGGCATGCAAGCACAATTTCCTTTCCCCCCACACCATGTCTGTGAGGCCCTCTCCAAATCTGCTTTAAGCTGTTTTATATTGGAGGTACTTACCATGGTTTCCAGTCTTTTCGAAGGCCGCCTGTAGTGCTCTGCAGCATGGCTCCTCCGCCCCTGCCGCCATTTTGTGTTAGAGAGGACGTGCTGAGGCGGGAGTGGGCGGAGGGAGTGGTGGGTGTGGAAACTGCTGCCGGGTGAAGAGGTTATTCAGCCATATAAGTGAAAGGAAAAAAAAAAAAAAAATCTCAATTTTTAATCAAGAGAAGGTTGTTAGGGAAGGGTGCCCCGTGAAAAGAAAATATGGGAAGATTTTAGATTTTAGATTGATAAATAAGGAAAATTTTCCACAGAAACTGATCGGCATCCAGTGCTGATGGCTGGCATCTGAGGTGACCTTTCAGAGAAGCAAATCCTACCGCTGTGAAAAAGGTAGCAGATGCTTTTTGCAGAGAGGAAAGCTTGAAACTTTCATTTTGGCTGGAAAAGAGAGCAG
The DNA here is from genome assembly GCF_003957555.1 of Calypte anna. Lineage (NCBI taxonomy): Eukaryota > Metazoa > Chordata > Aves > Apodiformes > Trochilidae > Calypte > Calypte anna. Next base: position 9,348,056 of record NC_044260.1, read on the forward strand.
GTAAAGGGCACAAGAGCCTCAGACTGCAGAGGGAGGGTCTGGCTGGCTGCAGAAGGAGCTCACCCATCTGTGCACACTCCTGACTGGCACCAAAAGCCACCTGCAACTGGGCAGAAATGCCTCAGAGCTCACCCGAAATGACTGCTAAAACAGGGACTCTGAAAACACCATCCCTGTGTTTTCTAACAAGCCACAGGATTGATAGATCTGTTGCTGTGTTTTGATTTCAGGCCTGTGTCATAACTATCTCCCTGAGGCTGAGGTGGTCAAGAAGTATCTGAGAGGCGATGAAATTCAGAAGGATGACAGAAAATGCATCGGGGAAGCCAGCGGTACAGATCAGCCCTTATCATAATGGCCTTTCCTCCTGCACCACAGAGATAACACATGAGCCTGCTGTTTGGAGAGACCACTCACTGTGTCTGTACTATATTATACAGGTGCCTGTTGCCTTCTACAGTCAAGAGACCCTTTCCAAGTACCGATATTCGTGATCCAAAATACCTGCCAAAGAAGATAATAGGAAAAATGTTGTAATCAATAACACTTTTCCATTTCTCAACTTTCTATAATACTGTCCTGCTGTAAATTAAAGAGGGGGAAAAAGGCTCCAAGAAACCACTGTGCTTTTTTCATGTTTGACCAGGCAATTTCTCAAGTTCAGCCTTTGATGCTGACTCCTGGACATTGCCAGTATTGCGGATGGTAAGATAATTTGCAGATTAAGTGTTCATTCATGAACTTTCAATTTGCCTTTCACAAGTCTTCCAAGTACCTTGCACAGATTAAAGACCTACAATAAATATGTCAGTGTCAGTCTCTCAACAGTGTTTACTTACCTGTGTTTATTTAAAGATGGTCTAAGGAAAATCAGCCCCTCATAAAAATGCAGAATTCATATCCAACTTGTGGTGACCAGCTCAGGCTTTCTACAATGCTGCAGGTTTGTTTGTTTTTTTCCCTTGTTGAATAAACCCTGTTTGTCTAAATGCCTAAATTATGTGGCATTTCAAGTATTTTGTTATTTGGAAATTCTCAGAAGAGATCCTAGTTCTCAAAATTTGCCCCTTGCACAGTTGCACTGTCTGTGTGAACCTTGACTGCTTGTTAACAGTAGCATTCATAAACTGCCCTTTTTTTGTTGTTGTTTCCTAGACAACCAGGTTCCCCCCAGAGCTCTTGCTTGTGTTCCCTGATTAAGATGTACATGCTGTCTTTGGCTGATCTTATCTGTGGGAATAATATTAATTTTCATAGGTGTGATATTGATTAACATTTTATATTCTAAAGCAATATTAATTATGGTATTTTTTAAAAGATGACAGGATTGCATGAATTTTAACTGTGCTAAATTATAGTGTAAGTTCCCTAATGTGGAAGTTACTCTAGTGTAGGGGTTTTTTTCTCAAGGCACTTTTTGGTTTATAACAAACTCATTGAGTTCTGCAGTTCAGGGTTTTTTTCAATTTTTATGCAGAGCAGCCATAATTATAATATCCCTCTTTTTTTCCATGCACTCCTAGATTTCTCTTTAGAATCACTTGACTGTGGCATTTTCTGAGCCTGTAACTCAAACTGTAATTCATTTAAATGGCAGGGATGAGGCTTCTCTGCTGTGGCTACTACAGCTACTTCCAGTCTGTTTTCCTGATGGTACAAAGGCAATCAAATCCACCATCCCATCTTGACTTGCCTTAGTTCTAGTATTGCCTTGGTCTTTATGTAGATGATTCAATTTCTGCGATGGCCAAATTTCACTCTACTCAGTGTAAAATCAGATTGAGGATGAGTGGAGGGGTAGAATCACAGTGACATGTTGGTCTATGTGAACCTGGCTCATTAGCTCCTCTCTTACTGCCTAGAAAATTACAGAATCATTTTGGTTGGATAAGACCTTTAAGATCTAGTCCAATTGTTAACCTAATATGCTGCCAACTACCAAACCATGTCCCTGAGCACCACATCTATACATCTTAAATAGCTCCAGGGACTCCAGCACTTCTCTGGGAAGCCTGTTCCAGTGCCTAAAAACCCTTTCAGTAAAGAAATTTTTCTTAATATCTAATCTAAACCTCCCCTGGCACAACTTGAGGCCATTTCCTCTTTTTCTATTGCTTGTTACTTGGGAGAAGAGACCAGCTCCCACCTCTCTTCTGTTACTTGGGAGAAGAGACCAGCTCCCACCTCTCTTCAGCCTCTTTTTAGGTAGTTGCAGAGAGCAATGAGGTCCTCCCCTCAGACTCTCTTTCTCCAGACTAAACAATCAACAATCCCAATTCCCTCACATGCTCCTCATAAGCCATTTGCTCCAGACCCTTCACCAGCTTTGTTACCCTTTGTTAGACACATTCCAGCCCTCCAAGTCTCTTGCAGGGAGGGGCCAAAAACTGAACACAGGATCTGACATGTCACCTCACCAGTGCCAAGTACAGAGGGATGCTGACTTCCCCGGTCCTGCTGGCCACACTATTTCTGATACAACCCAGGATGCTCTTGGCCTTCTTGGCCACCTGAGCACACTGCTGGCTCATTTTCAGCCAACATCCCCAGGCCCTTTTCCTCTGGGTAGCTTTACAGCCACTTCTCCCCAAGCCTTTAGCATTGCATTGGGTTGTTGTGACCCAAGTTCAGGACCCAACACCTCATTAAAATCTCATGCAGTTGGGCTCAACCAATCAATCAAACCTGTCCAGGTCCCTTTGCAAAGCCTTCCTACCCCCAGGCAGATCAACACTTCCACCCAGCTTGGGGTCAGCTGCAAACTTACTGAGTATTGATCCTGCTTTCCAGATCAGCTCATGTTCCAAGGTTAAACATACCTCACTTTGAGTGGTTGCTTATGCACCTTCCTGTGCACCAGCAGACAGTTGTTCATTCAGCAGTCATACAATTCAAGCTCAGAGGCCGCTGGCATAAATAAATTAAAGCAATTTACATATATGCATAAAGAACATTGTATGAGAGGCTTTTTAGTATGAAAGAAAGGCAGCTCAGAAATATATAAAGCTGACTGTGTATAATGCTCCCCCAAAAAGAGGCACATGAGGAAAGAGCAACAATAAAGGTTTTGTAATAAATATTAAAGCAACATAGTAACAGAAAAGCTGCTGTGTTTCTGGTTCAGTATTTACAAAAGGGGTTATGCTCCAGAATTACATTCAAGAAGTAAAAACTTGGGATTTCATTGTCTCCCACTATTCTTAAAAGTAGTAATCTTTTTAATACATTCCACTTCTCAAAAAAATTTATTCTGGTGGTGAATTCAGGTATTATTCAGATTGTGAGTTATACTCAAGAGCATTTTTAAATGCATGAAGCAAAATGGATTTTCCTCCAGCATGAGAAATGGATGCTTTTCCCCAAAATATTATGTAAAAATAAAATCAGAACATTCCACTTACCTGTCACCCATTTTTTGTATTCTCCAAATCTCCTGATAAATACAATACAGGGCTAGTTGTTGATGGAGATTAATAAAAATTAACTCCATTATTTAGTTCTTATGGTATTGGTAAAAAGCACATATAATGGTTTCTGCTTGAGATTCTTGCATTTCAATTGTCAAGAAACAGTATTTTTTGCTTTTCCTATTAAGCAAAATGGACTGTTAATTTTGAGACATAATTTGGTTTGTTTTATCAGCAAATAAAATGTGCAATTGTATAAATTCTGCAAGATTGAAGCACAAAAAATAGACACCATATTGTAAAAATACATAATAGATACACACTGGAAAAAATATGGCTTAAAGTGTTTAGTTTTCAATGTATTATGAAATACAAATCCTATATATATTGTCCAATATATTTAAGATTTTGTAATCAATTAAGAACTTTACTTTCATGCCAATGAAGACTCAAATCTATAATTAACCTTTAGCAAAGCAACATAATGTGTATATTAATATTTTAATATACTAAGTGCTCAGAGAGACAAAGGAATGTAATTTCAGTAGGCAAAGACACAGGGATACCACACTTGCTGGCCAGATCTTAGCTCCCCTTGGGGTCCTGATTTTGTAGACCATTAAACAAGTTTTTTCCTACAGAGAAAGGCACTTGAACTTAACCTGAACTTTAAGTTAACACTTTCCTGTTTTTTCCAAGCATGGTTCCTCTTCCAAAATTTTGAGTCATTTCATTATGGGCTTATCTGGCTGGCAGCCTCAGACAAAGCTACACTATCTCTTTTGTTTTTCCTGCAACCTATCTTATGGGGAGGAGCTGAAGGCTTACCCATGGATAGTGTTTCCTGTGTACTTGTCACTAGAATGTGGTACCATCTGGAGAAACCAAGTACTGGGAATCCTTATCAGTGTTTCTCAATATATGGTACAGTTAATCCATCGTGGCATTGATCTTTAAATACTGTGTCCTCCATAACAGCCTCAGATAACCACCATTAATGGGAAAATGATCACTCTTTATCCCTTGTTTGTAGCTAATAGAACACCATAACTTGAACTGCTCAAAGGATTACCATTTGTTATAATGTCAACCTCAATACCATTTACTTTACTAAAATCCAACAGAAGATGTACAGCTGAAAAGAAGCATTTTTTATTCTGTTTTCTAGGGCATTGGCAAAAATTTGCAATTTAGACTTACTAAAACTTTATCTTCCAGTGCAATGCAAAGAACTCCATAAATGCTAAACTCCATTATTATTATCAATGTAAATCAAAAGGTGCAATTCTGAATGAATAACAGAAGCCAAAATTTCTCAGTACATAATGTTATTATCAGCTGAGATATTAATTATTACAATATCAAACCATGTTGGAAGAGATTATTTTCTTCAGTGTGAAATCCTTTGTTCAAGGAAAATCTTTGTATTTAAGAAAATGCCTCTTGTAGAGATGATGTTTTGTGAGTAATACGTAATGACAGAGGCAAAGGAAAGTCATTCCAAAAATCACTAGATGTTGAAGAGCCCTAGATTTTTAAAACAAATTGTACTATAATCTAATACAAAGAGGAGAGAGAGACTTTATTTTTAAAAAACACAAACAGATATGAAAAATGCCTTTGAAAAGACAGACTTGCCTCCCTATCTCTATCATAGGCATTCATAGAAAGCTGTAAAACACTTCTGTTACCTCCAAATATTTCAGCAAAGGCAAGCAAGGCATGTGAGAGAGACTATACATACAAACATATAGTGTTGGGGAATTTTTAACACTTCTTCAGGAGGAGGAGAAGAATGAAGAAGTCTCTAGAATTCATACTTTGCATTTCTACATGAGGGAACTGATGGCAAATTTGATTCACAGGGAAAACGTTCTAGTTACCTGTAGCACTGGAAGCCAAAGAGCTGTGACAGGATGTCCCTGAGCTGTAGTGCTTTAGGGATCAAATTCAGATCTATTGCCTGGTGCTGGACTGGGCCATGTAGGGACACTTGATTATATCACTGACTCCCCTTGTAACCTTGGACAATTCATACCCTGACTCCCCAAAT